>NC_136383.1:76432136-78832136 GCF_965140285.1 Lepidochelys kempii | reverse complement strand
CTTACCTGGAGACTTGCCATCCCTTGGCAGATGTCTTAGGTAGGCCTCCCTTTACTGTCTCTCCCAAACAGCTGCTCTCTCCCTAGAAAGGGAATCACTTATCCTCCCCACCCCTCCCAGGATCCTTTGTCTCAGGTTCCCAGGCTCGTTTGGTTCTTCTGTGTTTACAAACCAGGACACCAATACCACTTGAAAAGCATGTCCAATGAGTTTGGTGGGGGGATGGAGGTAAGACATCAAGTGAATGGCTCCTGCATTGTCTCTTAAGTGTTGGCAGGTGGATGGCTATATGAAGCCATTGTACCCTTTCCTGTCTAAGTGCAGGCATCCTCTTCTTGAATTAATCCCCTCCTTTCATACAGTAAACAGACAAACAGAACATATGGTATTCATAAATTTAAGCAGGGGAATACTCCCACAGTCAAGGCACGTTGAAGTTATGCATGGGCTTAAAACTATGTGATGATTCAGGGATGTTGTGCCCAAGATGCTGAAAATGCCACCCAAGTTCAGGGAATGCATTAGGAGGTCTCCACGATTTGCTCAAATAATGAAAATTAAGTGAAAGAGACAAGAACTCCAATTGCAAGTCACCTTAATCTTCTGACTTACAGATATTTAGCACACTAAACTCCATCAAGAAAACTAACACCCCATAGTCCTACACCATGTTTTCTTTCTTTCTAACCACCTTCGACCACATACCTGGTTGACTGAAAGAGGAAAATTGATGTCCCAGCTTCCCAGTGACATTCTGAGGAATTCTCAGAAAGATGAATGCAAATGTAGCAACACAACTACCATCAATACTGTAATCAACCAGAAACAAGATGGGCAATTTTGTGTTTTAAATAGGTTTGGCAGCTTTCAGACTTGCTGCTGCATTACATCAAAACACATGCGAAGCACTTGTTCACCTCACAACTAACCTGGCCAGTCTCCTATTCTTTCTCCCGCCCCAACATTCTCCTCAAAATATTCAAACTCATAGTGAAGAAATTTTAGACATTAAAGATGAGATTCCATGATTTTAAAATTGTCACTGTCACTTTTTAAAAGTAATTTCTGTCTGAAAGTGTTTTGCCCAATATTGTTACAAGAACTGAAATATTTTTTTCCCTATTTTTTCCAATTTGTTTACTTTGTTTTTTTGACAGCACTTTTTGCCGGGTCATTTCCACTGTGTCTCCTGCAGTAGAGAGTCAGTTTCCCTTGCCATTTGTGAGAGTCTTTTCACATGGACACTGGGAAGATTATATAATAAAAAGGAAATTTGTCAAACCATGAAGTTGGCAGGGTGCTCAGGAGCAGTGAAGCTAATTTTAAACTCAATTTTGGAAACTAAATCATTTAAGACTCTTTTCTGAGATTTTATCAGCATACTAGCAGCCTTAAAAAAGCAATTAACAACTAAAGTGTCAGTGATACTCAATATATTTTGGACGCTGCCTTCCATTTGCTACATTTATTTAATATAGACCTTAAAATTCTCATCTGCAGCTGGCTAACTCAGCCTTGTAACCATGTAGCTAATTATGCATTGCCACAGAGTTCAGACAAGTAGGACACCTAATCACAATCTTAACACAGCCATAAGATCAATGTGCCAAACAAACGAGGAGTCACAAATAGGCCATTTTATAGTAAGGACATGCCTTCCCTCCTATACCATCTTTCTGCTTTTCATTTTGGCTTAATGTCTTCCAAGCATTGTAAAAACCTAACAGGCGATATCATAAAAGGGTGACCAAACACAAACTGGTCTTTTTAAAGGAAACACAGATTTTGAAGACTATTTATATGGAAATTTTGTGTATATTAGGATAAAATGAGTATAAAAAAAATGTATCATTCTAACTGTAGACGTTAAAGAGTGGACAGGAAGGCAGACAATAAGAGCCAAAATAAATTTTTCATATTGAAAGTGTTCCAAGGAGTTGTACTTTGAATAGGAATTCAGAAAACACTCTTTTAAAGATGAAATGCCCATTTTATAGTCCCAATAAGGTACTTCAAACTGTGCTGTTTAAACACACACCTTGAATGTATTGGAAGCACTAAGCATCTAATGCTTCACTACATATTTAAAGTTTGCAATAGTGTTAAATCACAGTCATAAGAATCTTATTGCTTACTCATTTCATTCCCTAATTTATGTTTTATTATATTGTTTGGTTTAACATTACAGTACATATAAAACTTTAAGTAAACAGTATACTACACTCGCACCTTGCAATCTACCCTAAGTGAAGGGATACTGCACAGTTGCATTGCCCCAGAAGCAGAATAGGGACCAAATTGTTACTCAGCCACAATTTGCTCCCTGGTTCCCTCTTGCTCCAGGAAGGAGAAGTAATCTGCACCAGCACTTATCTTGGAGCAGTTTATTCCCTGCTCTTCACCAGCCTAGTTGGGCTGGCATGCACAATTGGGGGGTGAGGGGGTGGAAAAGGAAAGGGAATGGCAAGGAGTTGAGCTAAAATCTTCTGGCTACCTGCTCTCCTCTCTTTTGTTGCGACAATGATATGGTAGCCTGCATAGGGTCCTTACTCCCCTGAACAAGTGCATAGGCCAGTTCGTGATTGAGCCCCACGGTGTTAAGTGCTGTAAGAAATGCATTTAAAAAGTCTGCATTAATGAAATCACAGAAACTAAGGTTATATACAGAAATAAGAATAAAGTATGGATATTTCAGTGTCTTGAAGTATATCTCAATTATATAAACTTTTTAAGGAAAAGCAGAAGTGATTTGGATACAGTAAGCGTTCTCTTTGTTAATCAGTTGCTAGCAGAACACAAGGTTAAGCTAAAAGGATACAGTGTTTGACTTGTGTGTTTGGAATTCTGCTGTGTTTTGTGATAAGAAGCAAATGAAAGTAATTTCTCTGTAGGTTGTGCTTTGGTAACAAATAATTGCATTGTACTGCTTAAAGGGGGTACAGTATCTTTGTAACAGCTTTTATACTAAAACCTTGACATACCACTTATCCTTCTTGAAATACATCCAAAGACAACTCTAAAGTTCAATTAACAAAGATTTAGTGTACTGTGTACACTCGTGCATAGTATGTTCATAATCCAAATTCATACATGGGCTCATGAGAAGCCTGGAGGCAGAACTAGAATCCTGATTCTTAAAAAAGGGGGAGAAGGAGAGAGGCAGATTGTCCAGAATCTTTCCATTTTTTTTATCCTTTTAAGAATGCAGCATTTGGGTCAGAATCATTTATTGTTGTAGTACACATAAATATAATGAACGATCTGGCCAAGCATCATCAGGACATTATTTATTTTCTTTTCCTTTCTATATGTATAAGATGTGCCAACCAACCACTTGCAGGTGCATTAACAAAACAAATATATATGCCACCAGCCTAGATCTCACATTAAACTCCATGTCATAGGCTAATGGATAGAGTGCACCGCGTAGAGGACAATGTGCTTACATAAGGGGTGAAGAAAAAAAAGTGTAACATATTCAAATAGGTTTCAGAGTAACAGCCGTGTTAGTCTGTATTCGCAAAAAGAAAAGGAGTACTTGTGGCACCTTAGAGACTAACCAATTTATTTGAGCATGAGCTTTCGTGAGCTACAGCTCACTTCATCGGATGCATGCCGTGGAAACTGCAGCAGACTTTATTTATACACAGAGAATATGAAAAAATACCTCCTCCCACCCCACTGTCCTGCTGGTAATAGCTTATCTAAAGTGATCATCAGGTGGGCCATTTCCAGCACAAATCCAGGTTTTCTCACCCTCCACCCCCCCACACAAATTCACTCTCCTGCTGGTGATAGCCCATCCAAAGTGACAACTCTTTACACAACGTGCATGATAATAAAGTTGGGCCATTTCCTGCACAAATCCAGGTTCTCTCACCCCCTCACCCCCCTCCCAAAAACCACACACACAGACTCACTATCCTGCTGGTAATAGCTCATCCAAAGTGACCATTCTCCCTACAATGTGCATAATTAAGGTGGGCCATTTCCAGCACAAATCCAGGTTCTCTCACATCCCCCCCACCCCCATACACACACAAACTCACTCTCCTGCTGGTAATAGCTCATCCAAACTGACCACTCTCCAAGTTTAAATCCAAGTTAAACCAGAACATCTGGGGGGGGGGGGTAGGAAAAAACATAAAACTGGCCCATCCAGGGAGCAGGTTCCACATGGAAACTGGATAATGTGGCAATACTGTAGCAACCAATATCCATGCTGGGGAAAAGGGGAAATGGTTTTAAAAAAATAAATAAAGATTAGATAGAGCTTTGCATTTTATTTTATCTTACTACTTGCAAAGCAGCATTTAGGCATAATTGTTGTTTAAGTTGTCACTCAGTCCACATGTGTTTAGAGCCATAGTTCCCCATACATTCACCACCACCTATTGCTAGCATTTTCCTTTCAGTAAGCAGTGGTTTTTAGCTGACTCCAAATAAGAGCCCCATCCTTCATCACTCAAAGCTCTAATTGAGGTCAGTGGAAAATGTGGGTGTGTAAGGAATTCAGGGCTGAGCTCAAAGTGTCTTCACTGGGAAGAAAGCTGCAATTTCTGAGTTGCATCTTCTGTGTTTCTGTTTCTAAATTGCTATCTTCAGTGCACAAAAGAATGTGGTTAAAGCTTCGGAGTTCCCTTCATCTAAAGCAGACTAATTCTTCTGGCCAGTATAAAAGATAGGAGAGGTTTATAGTCTGTGTGAATAACTTGAGATGATAACATTGTAGCTCCTCGGAAAGGATCACTATTAAAATAAACAAAGGTGCTTATACTTCTTCTATATGATTTGCGTTACCAAGAAAAAGTCTTACTCAAGAGCCCCCAGCGCAATTCCTAGTGGAACAGTGCTTTCATGAACTCCTGTTCCTACAGAGAGCCCCTCTAGTAGAATACAAATCAACAAAAGAAAATGAATGGAAGTTCAATAGATCTATAAAGAAACAGTATAAGCTTTTCTTCTTTCCATAACTTAATTGCGTTGAATGGATTGAGTACTGACAGTAAATAATTACAAGCTTTAGCTATAGACCAAAAGCAGGAAATATAGCATACCTTAGAAGAATATATATACACACACACACAAGATAATAAACACCCCAGTATTTCTGTTCTGCACAGAGAGATACCATACTTACATATGATTACACTGAGTGAAAACTCACTCTGCTGCCTAGAAATATGTTTATGTTTAGGCTTGGCAGAATTTGATTTTTATTTTTAATTTCAACAATATCAATTTTTTATTTTTAATAATTGTCTTCATTTTTTAACTATTTTTTAGTTTTACAGTTGCTGGAAATTAAAGTGTGGGGGGGGGAGTGGGGTTATAGTTAGGGTAGCTGACAGTAGGGCTACAGGGGCTCCTAGGACTGACTGCAGGGCTGTGTGGTGCTCCTAGCATGGCCAAGAGATCTGAGTCACGAGGGGCAAGGTTCAGGGGAGGCTGCAGTCCTGGCCTGGGGAACCAGAGATTCCCAGCCAGTACTGCAAGGAGGAGGATGAGCCCCCAGCCACAGGGTGCTGCTGAACAGCTCCTGCCCTGCGACGGTTCCCATGCTCCCGACTGGTGAGTGAGCGAGCAGGACTGTGACAGAGGAGCTGCTTGGGGCTCCCTGCAAGGTCCTGCAGCCAGTGACACTCGCTCCAGGCCCAAAGCATGGGGAAGGTTGTGGTCCTGGTGGGACAGATCAGAGATCCCTGGCCAAAGCCACGAAGACAACTGCAGGGGGAAGCCATCCCACTGCTGAATGGCTCCTTCCCCCACAGCCAATGGCTCATCATTCTCCTCACATTCCTGGCTGGAGTTCTATGCTCTGTCCCACGAGGACCACAGCCTCTCCTCACACCTTGTGCAGGGATTGGGCGCCACCAGCCCTGCAGCAGCCCATAGAATCATAGAATATCAGGGATGGAAGGGACCTCAGGAGGTCATCTAGTCCAACCTCCTGCATGAAGCAGGACCAAGCCACAATTTTTGCCCCAGATCCCTAAATGGCCCCCTCAAGGATTGAACTCACAACCCTGGGTTTAGCAGGCCAATGCTCAAACCACTGAGCTATCCCTCCCCCCAGTGAGCCCTCCGCAGCCCTGCATTCACAGGAGTGGGGGAGCAGGTCTATGACAACAGGGCTGCAGAGGGCTTCTCTCCCGCTGACTGTTACTGATCTATTTTTCCCCATCAATTTCAGTATGTCAGTTGAAGTCAACATTTACACATCTCTCAAGTTAAACAACCCTCCCAAGCCTGTTTGTAACTCTGCATAGAACATAAACAACTGTAGTTTCATAAAAGCAACATACTTAATTATAGAGGGAAGTACTATCTTGAAAACAAGTTTTAAGAAAACCAAACTGTTCAGTGCAATCACTCTGCAATGCCTACAGTAGTCCAAGCCCTGGTCTACACTAGGACTTTAGGTCAAATTTAGCAGCATTAAATCAATGTAAACCTGCACCCATCCACACGATGAAGCCCTTTATTTCAACTTAAAGGGCTCTTAAAATCGATTTCTTTACTCCACCCCTGACAAGAGGATTAGCGCTTAAATCGGCCTTGCCGGCTCGAATTTGGGGTACTGTGGACACAGTTCAACGGTATTGGCCTCCGGGAAGCTATCCCAGAGTGCTCCATTGTGACCGCTCTGGACAGCACTCTCAACTCAGATGCACTGGCCAGGTAGACAGGAAAAGAACCGCGAACTTTTGAATCTCATTTCCTGTTTGGCCAGCGTGGCAAGCTGCAGGTGACCATGTAGAGCTCATCAGCAGAGGTGACCATGATGGAGTCCCAGAATCGCAAAAGAGCTCCAGCATGGACCAAACGGGAGGTACGGGATCTGATCGCTGTATGGGGAGAGGAATCCGTGCTATCAGAACTCCGTTCCAGTTTTCAAAATGCCAAAACCTTTGTCAAAATCTCCCAGGGTATGAAGGACAGAGGCCATAACAGGGATCCGAAGCAGTGCCGCGTGAAACTGAAGGAGCTGAGGCAAGCCTACCAGAAAACCAGAGAGGCGAACGGCCGCTCCGGGTCAAAGCCCCAAACATGCCGCTTCTATGATGAGCTGCATGCCATTTTAGGGGGTTCAGCCACCACTACCCCAGCCGTGTTGTTTGACTCCTTCAATGGAGATGGAGGCAATATGGAAGCAGGTTTTGGGAACGAAGAAGATGAGGAGGAGGTTGTAGATAGCTCACAGCAAGCAAGTGGAGAAACCGGTTTTCCCGACAGCCAAGAACTGTTTCTCACCCTGGACCTGGAGCCAGTACCCACCGAACCCACCCAAGGCTGCCTCCTGGACCTAGCAAGCGGAGAAGGGACCTCCGGTGAGTGTACCTTTTAAAATACTATACACGGTTTAAAAGCAAGCATGTGAAAGGATTACTTTGCCCTGGCATTCGCGGCTCTCCTGGATGTACTCCCAAAGCCTTTGCAAAAGGTTTCTGGGGAGGGCAGCCTTATTGCGTCCTTCATGGTAGGACACTTTACCACTCCAGGCCAATAACACGTATTCGGGAATCATTGTACGACAAAGCATTGCAGTGTATGTTTGCTGGCGTTCAAACAACATCCGTTCTTTATCTCTCTGTTTTGTCCTCAGGAGAGAGAGATATAATTCATGGTCACCTGGTTGAAATAGAGTGCTTTTCTTCAGGGGACACTCAGAGGAGCCCATTCCTGCTGGGCTGTTTGCCTGTGGCTAAACAGAAATGTTCCCCGCTGTTAGCCACAGGGAGGGGGGAGGGGGAGGGGGTAGCCACGCGGTGGGGGGAGGCAAAATGCAACCTTGTAATGAAAGCACATGTGCTTTGTACGTAATGTTAACAGCAAGGTTTACCCTTAAAGAGCGTAGCCACTGTTTTATAAAATGTGTCTTTTTAAATACCGCTGTCCCTTTTTTTTCTCCACCAGCTGCATGTGTTTCAATGATCACAGGATCTTCTCCTTCCCAGAGGCTAGTGAAGCTTAGAAAGAAAAAAAAATGCACTCGAGATGAAATGTTCTCCGAGCTCATGCTGTCCTCCCGCACTGACAGAGCACAGACGAATGCGTGGAGGCAAATAATGTCAGAGTGCAGGAACGCACAACATGACCGGGAGGAGAGGTGGCGGGCTAAAGAGGTAAGTGGCGGGCTGAAGACAGGGCTGAAGCTCAAATGTGGCGGCAGCGTGATGAGAGGAGGCAGGATTCAATGCTGAGGCTGCTGGAGGACCAAACCAGTATGCTCCAGGGTATGGCTGAGCTGCAGCAAAGGCAGCTGGAGCACAGACTGCCACTACAGCCCCTGTGTAACCAACCGCCCTCCTCCCCAAGTTCTATAGCCTCCACACCCAGATGCCCAAGAACGTAGTGGGGGGCCACCGGCCAACCAGCCACTCCGCCACAGAGGATTGCCCAGAAAAAAGAAGGCTGGCATTCAATAAATTTTAAAGTTGTAAACTTTTAAAGTGCTGTGTGGCATTTTCCTTCCCTCCTCCACCACCCCTCCTGGGCTACCTTGGTAGTCATCCCCCTATTTGTGTGATGAATGAATAAAGAATGCATGAATGTGAAGCAACAATGACTTTATTGCCTCTGCAAGCGGTGATCGGAGGGGAGGGTCGTTAGCTTACAGGGAAGTAGAGTGAACCAAGGGGCGGGGAGTTTCATCAAGGAGAAACAAACAGAACTTTCACACCGTAGCCTGGCCAGTCATGAAACTGGTTTTCAAAGCTTCTCTGATGCGCACCGTGCCCTCCTGTGCTCTTCTAACTGCCCTGGTGTCTGGCTGCACGTAACCAGCAGCCAGGCGATTTACCTCAACCTCTCACGCCGCCATAAACGTCTCCCCCTTACTCTCACAGATATTGTGGAGCACACAGCAAGCAGTAATAACAGTGGGAATATTGGTTTCGCTGAGGTCTAAGCGAGTCAGTAAACTGCGCCAGCGCGCCTTTAAACGTCCAAATGCACATTCTACCACCATTCTGCACTTGCTCAGCCTGTAGTTGAACAGCTCCTGACTACTGTCCAGACTGCCTGTGTACGGCTTCATGAGCCATGGCATTAAGGGGTAGGCTGGGTCCCCAAGGATACATATAGGCATTTCAACATCCCCAACGGTTATTTTCTGGTCTGGGAATAAAGTCCCTTCCTGCAGCTTTTGAAACAGACCAGAGTTCCTGAAGATGCGAGCGTCATGTACCTTTCCCGGCCATCCCACGTTGATGTTGGTGAAACGTCCCTTGTGATCCACCAGAGCTTGCAGCACTATCGAAAAGTACCCCTTGCGGTTTATGTACTCGGCGGCTTGGTGCTCCGGTGCCAAGATAGGGATATGGGTTCCGTCTATGGCCCCACCACAGTTAGGGAATCCCATTGCAGCTAAGCCATCCACTATGACCTGCACATTTCCCAGGGTCACTACCATTGATATCAGCAGATCTTTGATTGCGTGGGCTACTTGCATCACAGCAGCCCCAACAGTAGATTTGCCCACTCCAAATTGATTCCCAACTGACCGGTAGCTGTCTGGCGTTGCAAGCTTCCACAGGGCTATCGCCACTCGCTTCTCAACTGTGAGGGCTGCTCTCATCTTGGTATTCATGCGCCTCAGGGCAGGGGACAGCAAGTCACAAAGTTCCATGAAAGTGCCCTTACGCATACGAAAGTTTCGCAGCCACTGGGAATCGTCCCAGACCTGCAACACTATGCGGTCCCACCAGTCTGTTCTTGTTTCCCGAGCCCAGAATCGGCGTTCCACAGCATGAACCTGCCCCATTAGCACAATGATGCATGCATTGGCAGGGCCCACGCTTTCAGAGAAATCTGTGTCCATGTCCTGATCACTCACGTGACCGCGCTGACGTCGCCTCCTCGCCCGGTATCACTTTGCCAGGTTCTGGTGCTGCATATATTGCTGGATAATGCGTGCGGTGTTTAATGTGCTCCTAATTGCCAAAGTGAGCTGAGCAGCCTCCATGCTTGCCTTGGTATGGCGTCCGCACAGAAAAAAGGCGCGGAACGACTGTCTGCCGTTGCTCTGACGGAGGGAGGGGCGACTGATGACACGGCTTACAGGGTTGGCTTCAGGGAGCTAAAAATCAACAAAGGGGGTGGCTTTACATCAAGGAGTATTTCAGGCAGGACTTCACGGAGGGTTCCAATAAGAAATGGTGCACCTAAGTTATTGTTCTTATTGGAACAAGGAGGTTAGCCTGGCCTCTTATTGATTCATGGCTAGATTTACCTCGCTGCACCTTCTCTGTGAGTGACAGCAGTGTGACCTAGAGGAATGAGTCCCCTAGACAGGGGAGGAGGCAAATGAGTACAAAACAAATCTGGTCTATTTCTTGTTTTGATCCACTCCATCTATCTTTTTCATCTTTGGCTGGCAGCAGACGGTGCAGAAGGACTGCATGCCATCCACATCTCATGGCTGCTCGGCAGAAGATGGTACAGTATGACTGCTAGCAATCCGTATCGCCTGCCTGCTCACCATAAGACGGTTCAATCGGACTGACTGCAGGACTAAAGAGAATGACCTGGTCAAGTCACTCCAAATTTAGTCCCTGTGCCCATGTCTGCCCAGGCGCTCCTGGCCGACGTGGCCAGGAACACCTCAGACATGACGATGACGGCTACCAATCATATTGCACCGTCTGCTGCCAGAAGGCAATGGGTTGCTGCTACTGTGTAGCAATGCAGTACCGCGTCTGCCAGCACCCAGGAGGCATAGGGTGACAGTTACCTGAGCGGGCTCCATGCTTGCCGTGGTATGCCGACTGCACAGGTAACTTAGGAAAAAAGGCGCGAAATGATTGTCTGCCCTTGCTTTCACGGAGGGAGGGAGGGAAAGGGGGCCTGACGATATGTACCCAGAACCACCCGCGACAATGTTTTAGCCCCATCAGGCATTGGGATCTCAACCAAGAATTCCAATGGGCAGCGGAGACTGCGGGAACTGTGGGATAGCTACCCACAGTGCAACACTCCGGAAGTCGACTCTAGCCTCTGTGGAAGCACTCTGCCGAGTTAATGCACTTAATGCACTTAGAGCATTTTCTGTGGGGGGGGACACACTCGAATATATAAAACTGATTTCTAAAAAACCGACTTCTATAAATTCGACCTTATTCCGTAGTGTAGACATACCCCAAGAGAACAAGAGTTAATTTATATGTTAATTATTTTGAAGTAACAATGAGTTAGAGTTCTTAGTACTTCCCTCACTCCAAAAGTGCCCATCTACTGTGTGCACAGATACACAGAAAAGACCACAGGTCCCATCCCCATCTTCGTCCCCCCAGTTCTTTTGACCTCTTATGTCAACAGGAAGTGTCAGGAGCTGGTAGGCATCCAGAAAAGAGCAGCGATCACAGGAGACACACACATACCCTTCCACAATGGTCATATAAGAATCCCTTAGAGAGAGAGAGAGAGAGAGAGAGAGATACAGTGCTAGCTGCCCATTAACCTTATAAATCCTTTATTCATGTTGCACAACGAATACAATGCACCAGTGTATTTGGCTTTGCTTCTGGATCAGGAGGTGCTTTGAGTGAGAGAAGAAAAATGATGTATTTTTTATCTTCCCAGTGAAGTATTGAAAACTATTTTTAACTAAACACACCGTATACAGTTGCTTAATGTAAGGAAAATGCACAAACCCAATTTGTGTTACTCAGCTCAAAGAGGATTCCGCTGCCAGGTGATCAAAATATTAGCTTATGAAACTATTTCTGACAAGCAATACATGGCAAATGTCTATCAATCTCCCTCCCCCACTCTTACCTAGGAATCTTTCTTCCTCCCCCAGTCTCAGAAACTACAAGATATATTAAATACATGATCCTGCACTTCTTAGTAGAAGTACTGCCTGAGTGAGGAGAATCTTACTTCCCACAAACTCGTAAGCATCTCCATCATACTGTCAGTTTAAAAGTTCATAGAATCATAGAATATCAGGGTTGGAAGGGACCCCTAGTCCAACCCCCTGCTCAAAGCAGGACCAATTCCCAGTTAAATCATCCCAGCCAGGCCTTTGTCAAGCCTGACCTTAAAAACCTCTAAGGAAGGAGATTCTACCACCTCCTTAGGTAACGCATTCCAGTGTTTCACCACCCTCTTAGTGAAAAAGTTTTTCCTAATATCCAATCTAAACCTCCCCCACTGCAACTTGAGTTCACCCTATCTTAATAAATGCTTCATGGAAATCACTACTCAGCTCAGGGGGAGGGGGGGAAATATTGCCAAAGTCTCCTTAGTTCCCATAGCAATACCAACATGAGGCATACAAAAGGTGCATAGGAGTGTGTGGTAACCACCTCCTCAGAGGTTTTATTACTATGAAACCCAACACACCCGCACTGAAAAGAAGTTTTCACGGTTTAAAGGAGATAATTAAGAAAAAGAAAAATACATGTTTTATGACTGGCTATAAATCAATAACATTTAATGTCCAGTAGCCTACACATCCTACAGTCAACCACTAATGACTAGAAAATCACTGTGAAAGAATTTCTAAAGCTAAATTAGTGGGGTGTTAATTTTTCGTTGGGAAGGAGGAAAGCAGAGAATGGAAGCACTTAGCTTCAACTCAAAAAGCTGTAATAACCTCTCCATTGTTATGCATGGTAGCATACAAACAATGGACAATGCTCCACAGAGCCGACTGTGCTAACTGGTGCTATTTAGTTTAATTATTGCACAGCCATTCTTGAAAATTCAGTTTCAAATATCAGCTTTTAAGTAGGGAGACTACTTTTGGGAAGGACCAAAAGAGTGAGTGTAAAGGTTGGTAACGTCTTTTTAACCCACTGTTAATATAGTGCTTATAAAAAGGCGTGGCCTTTCCATAAAATGTATGAAAGCCTTTCAAACATGTCGAACATCTAGGACCCAAAGATCAAGCATGAGCAATAAAGGAGGAAGTTACAAATGGGCAACGCAAGAGGAGATGAAGACATGAAAAGATGTCTGCTGACGTGGAAACACCCACAAACCGCGTTGGTGAGGTAGCAACAGGCTGATTTGTGTTGGCACAGGGGACACAAAAGGAGGAGAGGTCACCGTTAAGGATGACAAAGATTAAATAGTGGAGGCAAAGGAAAGGGTGTCAAATAGGGAGTGTTTTTCTATCATTAATTGTATAACGCTCATTAAAGACGTAAAGTTACAGAACATTGCAAAGTTACAAGAAAGCTTACCATCAGAAAGCTTACAACCACACACGATTAATTCCATGCCTGGCAGCTATTAGTTCACATAAGGTAACCATTTTCCCCATCAGTACCCTTAGTATGCCAGGCTCAGCTTGCTCCAAGTCTTCAAATGTTTTCCAAAGCTCTCTCTCCATCCAAGGCAGAAATTTAGACACACCCTATAATTTCCTAACTCCTGAATATCAGCTTCAAAATGGAAGCATTACAAGCTGTTACAATACAACCAGTTAGTATATGAAAGCTACAACAGAAGCACTGAACACTCCTAAGAGAGACAACATTGCAAGTACAGTATTAAGTATATTGTCACCCTATTTGTACTACACTAGAATAGGGCAAGAGCCTACATTACTGCACAGACTAGAATACTTGGACATTACAATCTCACATGTACCTTAAACCCATTTACTTTCTGGTTCACATGTACCAGCACAGCACTGACAGTATCACTGTCACCCCCAGCTCTTGAACTGGAAACTGTGTTCTCAGAAATACGTGAAAACTACTTGTTTTTAAATCTGGGTGAGTTAAAGGAATTATTTGGACATTATGCAGATATCTCCTCTTGTTCTGTGCAATTTCTGTTAATTTCTCACACACAACTGAAGTTTCTCACTCCCTTTTCATATGATCATAGACTTTAAGGTCAGAAGGGACCATTATGATCGTCTAGTAGTCCGATCTCCTGCACAATGCAGGCCACAGAATCTCACCCACCCACTCCTTTAACAAACCCCTAACCTATGTCTGAGCTATTGAAGTCCTTAAATTGTGGTTTAATGTCCAAACAACAGTTTGATGAACCACTGTCTCCAATCTCACCCCCAATATCTTATTCCACAATCCAGTCCTGGACCTCAGACCACCACCACAGATCTAAGCAACTTCACCTAAACCCTAAAAACGAGGGTGCATCTATAATCACTCCGCAATGTTAGCACTTACATTATACAAGAGAAGGGAAGACGGATGACCTGTCTGGACCTCTCCAGCCTCACACACACCTGTGCAGGCCATTCACGTGAGCTTAGAGGAGAAAGAAAGGAGACACCTCCTGCACATGGCAGTGGAGGAAATGAAGGAGGGAACAGGGAGACACCGATTGTTCCAGGACAGAAAGCATATACCTCCAAAACTTCCCCGCCCCCAGCCCTCTCTCACACATGCACACCAATCTTGGTGCAGGGCAGAAACTTATAATCCTCCTCAAGGTGTCCAGACAAGCAAAAATAAGTAAAAGAATACCACGACCCCCATTAGCAGGAATTGAATCCACTGTGTTTCACAGGATTACATGGCTATCCTGCCATGGCAGAGACAGAAGTAACTGACAGCACCAAGGTCAACCACAGCAACAGTGTTCAATGCTATTACTGCATTGTCGTAGCCACACCAGTAGCTGAGCAGCCTACTGTTCTTTGGTCTCTGTACAATCATCACTTCCAAAATAATAAAATAGCTCCAGCATCAGACCCAAAAGCCACTGAAGTTCTAGCTAGAGTTTTCCATTCAGCTCCCAAATATCCACTCACCAATTATAGACTATATGATAAAATAAATTTTAAAATTATAAAATACAGCTCTCATCCGATGAAGTGAGCTGTAGCTCACGAAAGCTCATGCTCTAATAAATGTGTTCGCGTCTAAGGTGCCACAAGTCCTCCTTTTCTTTTTGAGGATACAGACGAACACGGCTGCTACTCTGACACCTATGATTGGTTATGCTTATTCTGTCATTGTTTTAGAGTATGTAAAAATACACACATACAAAAAATTAAATATTTTCAGTTTCAAATCTACCCCTCAGCACTTTGACTTGTAGAAAGGGAGAACAACGCATCAGAGTTCTTTTAAATAAATTGCAATCATTCACACTTTAGGCACCTAATTATGCTGAAAATGCACATTTACACATTTAAAAGATGATCATGCCCCAGAACTAGTCCAGTTGATTTGCTTCTTCTTTAGCAGTATAACGTCTTTGCTCTCAAACTTCTACCTGCATTTCAGTACATGCAAGTGTGGCTATGTACAAATGGTCTGAAATTGGCACACACGTGCACTTGGTGGCAGTTTAGTCTTTTCCATCTTATTAACTGCAACTAAAGATATATTTTATATACAGGCACTCTCATACATTCCAATTGTAGCTTCATAGTTTATATCAAATGCTGAGTTATGTTCTGTCGGAGGGAGGGGGCTTAAATCATATGCAAACTCTAGGTTCTGGTATTTTGTAAATGCAAAAGAACATCAGCTAAAACCACAAAATGAATGTTATTTACACTTCAGCAAGGCTACTTATTAAACTTTTGAACTAGAGTTATAACTCCATATTATGGGAAGGATACAATTACCCGTTTACATTCCATTTCTCATCCTATGTAACCATAGCACCAGATTAGTAATGTTAGAGTCATAGGACACCATCCAACACCCCTTGGTGCTATAGAAGCTGAAGTTCCACAGTCGCCCCAAAATAAAACAGAAGCTGCCACCATTACCCCTCCCCTACACAAGCCCCATTAATCCCTAGACTTGATCTGCCCAAACCTCCCACCAAAGTACCCCACTTCTCTGACCCTACTGGAACCACAAAACTACCTTAGCAGCTGGTCTAACCCCAGCAGACAACTCCAAAGGGTGGGTGAAGACAAGGAACAGGTTTCAGGCCCATTTTATTTTTAAATTAAAAACAGCCATTTTGAGTTGGGGGTGGGAGATTTCATATACACACCCATTTGCCGGCTACTGGCATTTAGGGCAACTCTTGTCCCAATTCCCCGCCCATCATTTCCCTTCTCCCCTACCCCCCTTTGAAGAGGGTGAAGGAGGGCTCCATTTCCACCAGCAAGAGAGGACTTCCTATACTACCCCTCACATCCCTATTGGTTATGTCTAAACAGCAGCTGGGAGGAGGCTTCCCAGCATGGGTGGACAGACATGCTAGCTCTGCCCAAACTAGCACCTAAAAATAGCAGCATGGCTGCAATGGCACAGGAAGCAACTCAGGCTAGCCACCTAAGGACAGTCCCACTGGGGTACTATTTCCCAGTGCTAGCTTGAGCAGAACTCACAGGTATGTACCCACGCTGTTAAGCGCCCTCCCAGCTATTGGGTAGACATACCCTTTGTTGGCTTGGGTCAGAGGGAATTTCTGCCAAATATGGAGAAAAAGGCCTGTCAAATGACTTAAGATATAAGGCTTGCCATGGGTTTAGTCCTTCTAGGTCCTCCCTTCCAGGCTACGGCTGTATCTTGACCAATGCTGCTTGCATAACATCTTTAAGAGATTACCTTTCCTATCTATCCCCACAGCTAAAATTCTCATCCAGGCTCTCATCTTGATCAGTGAATTTTCAGGCCTTAACAAATGCAGTCTTGCCCTACTCATATCCACTCAGAATGCTGCTGCCAAGATCATTTCCTAGCCCATTGCTTTGACTATGTCACCTCTCTCATTCATACCTCTAATGGCTCCCTCTTCTCTATCACACCAAATATAAGACGTTTGTCTTCACTTTAAAGGCCCTTCACAGTCAAACCCCATCTTGCCTATCATCTCTCATTTGCTACTGAGTTGTCAACAGTTGCCTACAATCAGTCCATGATGCCAGCCTCCACTGCCCACTTGTTAAGTTTTCAAACAAGCATCTTCATGCTATCTCCCATGCTGTCCTTCATGATTGGGAGGAGCACCCCATAAAATCTGCAAAACTAACACACCCTCCTGCGTGATGATGCCTACAAAAAGCTTGACAACGAACAGCTAGTTGGTGCACTGAGACAACTGCCTATCATGTGACCAGTATTGTTTCCTTACCAGTATTCCTCCCCATCTGACCAAATTAATCTGTTCCCTCTAGTCTTATACCTAGGCCTGGTCTACACTACGGGGTTAGGTCGAATTTAGCCGCGTTAGGTCGATTTAAAAATGACTGCATCCACACAGCCAACCCCGTTCCATTGACCTAAAGGGCTCTTAAAATCGACTTCTGTACTCCTCCCCAATGAGGGGCATAGCACTAAAAATCGACCTTGCTGGGTCGAATTTGGGTTAGTGCGGACGCAAATCGATGGTATTAGCCTCCAGGAGCTATCCCAGAGTGCTCCATTGTGACCGCTCTGGACAGCGCTTTGAACTCCAATGCACTAGCCAGGTACACAGGAAAAGCCCTGGGAACTTTTGAATTTCATTTCCTGTTTGGTCAGCGTGGCAAACTCAGCAGCACAGGCGACCATGCAGTCCTCCCAGAATCGTAGAGCATAGAATCTACGCTCCCCCATCATCTCCATCCCTGAGGTTATTGCAGATTAGAAGGCCAAAAAAAAACAAAAAAAAAACCCGCACTCGCGATGACATGTTTTCTGAGCTCATGCAGTCCTCCCACACTGATAGGGCACAGCTGAACGCATGGAGGCGTTCAGTGGCAGAGTCCAGGAAAGCATTAAGTGAGCACGAAGAGCTGAGGCAGGACGCGATGCTGAGGCTAATGGGGGAGCAAACGGACATGATGAAGAGTCTGCTGGAACGGCAGGAAAGCCAACAAGAGCACAGACCCCTGCTGCATCCACTGTATAACCGCCTACTCTCCTCCCCATGTTCCATAGCCTTCTCACCCAGACGCCCAAGAACTTGGAGGGGCAGGCTCCGGGCACCCAGCCACTCCACTCCAGAGGATGGCCCAAGCAACAGAAGGCTGTCATTCAAACAGTTTGATTCTCAGTGTGGCTACAATAAAGCAAATGACCTTGTCCTTCCCTCCTCCCCCACCACACCCAGGCTACCTTGTCCGTTCTCTCTCTTTTTTTTATTTTAAATTAATAAAGAAAGAATGCATGGTTTCAAAACAATAGTTACTTTATTTCGAAGGGGGGAGGGTGGGTGGCTTACAGGGAACTAAAATCAAGGAAGAGGGTGGGTTTGCATCAAGGAGAAACACACACATCTGTCACACCGAAGCCTGACCAGTCATGAAACTGGTTTTCAAAACTTCTCTGATGTGCAGTGCACCTTGCTGTGCTCTTCTAATCTCCCTGGTGTCTGGCTGCTCAAAATCAGACGCCAGGCAATTTGCCTCAACCTCCCACCCCGCCATAAACATCTCCCCCTTACTCTCACAGATATTATGGAGCACACAGCAAGCAGCAATAACAACGGGAATGTTGGTTGCGCGGAGGCCTAACCTAGTCAGCAAACAGTGCCAGTGAGCTTTTAAACGTCCAACGGCACATTCTACCACCATTCTGCACTTGCTCAGACTATAGATGAACTGCTCCTTACTACTGTCCAGGCTTCATAAGCCATGGGAGCAAGGGGTAGGCTGGGGTAGGTGCGACCGTGCGGTGCTGCCGGCTGGGAGAGCAGCCTGAGGCAGAAGCCTCCAGCTGACATGATATTCCAGACAGGACTGAATCTCCATGAGACGAAACTTAAAGAAGAGAATGACCTGGAGTCTCTGGCTCCCATTTGATGCTCTAAGAGGAGGAGAATAGCCATGTCTGTCCAGGCGCCCCGATCGACCTCACCGAGGTCTGCCAGGAGCATCCAGGAGACGTACAACAGCTATCAGTCCTACTGCACCATCTGCCACGAAGGCAAGGAGCTGCTGCTGTGTAGCAATGCAGTACCCCATCTGCCAGCAGCGCCAGGAGATGTACGGTGATGGTGAGCTGAGCTGGCTCCATGCTTGCCGTGGTATGGCGTCTGCATGGGTAACCCAGGAAAAAAGGTGCAAAACAATTGTCTGCCATTGCTTTCACAGAGGGAGGGATGCGGGGAAGGAGGGGGGCCTGACGACATGTACCCAAAACCACCCGCACTGGGAGTTTAACCCAGAATTCCAATGGGCAGCGGAGATTGCATGAACTGTGGGATAGCTACCCACAATGCACCGCTCTGTAAATCGATGCTAGCCTCGGTAGGAGGACGCACTCCGCCGACTTAATGCGCTTAGTGTGGACATACGCAATCGACTATATAAAATCGACTTCTATAAAATTGACCTAATTTCATAGTGTAGACATACCCTGAGATTGTAGGCTCTTTGGGACAGGACCCATCTTTCATTCTCTGTTGTAGAGTGACTAGCACAAAGGGGTCCAAGTCTATGACTAGGGCTACTGAGTGTTACAGTAATACAAAATAATACACAATTATTACACATCAATTATACACTCTAAAAAAGGGGGGCTGGGGACAAGACACATTAAATACCAAAACATTATATTAAATCAGAATTGAGGTTGAGATTTTAAGCAACAAAAAATAAGACATTTAAACTTTGTTCCCCCTAGTAACTTTACTCAAGCAATTCGCGCCAGAAAGGAAATGTCTTATTTAAAAAGATACACAATTTTTAACCTGAGAGCATCCTCATAACCCTGTAAGCTGTTTGGAGAGACCATTTATATAAAGTACAAGAGGTAAAGAATTGATAAAGAAAAAGTAGTTTGTTTCACAGTCAACCATATTAACATGGAAAGTCATAACATTTGCACCTGTAAATAGAACCCTGAAACTAGGTCTTCCCTTTGTAAGTGAAATTGTGAGAGCTACAGTTTGTAAATTACCCTAGGTGGTAGTTACCCATCAGAATTTCAGATCCTGAGTCGTCCTTCACTGCCCCAACACACAGTGGAGAGCTACAGCTTAACTCCTTGTACTTTAGCAAGCTAGAACAAATACTGAAAACAAAATGCTCTCTTTTTAAACTCAGAAGGATACACTAATTCCTAGACTACAGGCAGAAATACTGCATGAATACGTATCTCTCTCTTGGGGAAAGGCACCATTATTTAGAACTTCACTCATCAAAATATGATACACATCAATTATAGTTTCAAAGGCCATTTATTGAATTGCAAAAGAAATTCACTCCTAGTCCAATCCTTTGTTTCTTTACCATAAAAATGCTTATCGTGGCACATACAAACTCAAGCCACCCAGAACACCCAAATTACAATGTGTTGGGGTGTTTTTTTTTGCGCTACAGATAATTGAACAACAGAAATATTCCATAGTTTTATAAACTGACTACTACTCTAACAGGTTAGTTAAAGGTCAAACCTTAATTCAAGTGCCATTACTCACATTTAAAAATGTTTTATAGGAGCATCTGGAAATTTGTCAGTTTTCAGAAGTTCCCCATCAACATGTTCATCTTTTTGTTGTGAAGCTACAATATAAGTCAGAGCCTGGAAGTCAATTATTTTGTGTCAAGGTCCAAATTTCTTGGTCAAAATATAGTCAAGGTCCAAACTCCAGAGAAAATAAAAATGATTTCAGGTTCCATTCAAAAGCATCTGGCAGTCCAGATTTGGCCTGTGGTTTATCTATTGACTATCCGTGATATAAGTGAATCGGAAGGATGAGTGGAAAAAACAGAATCAGACTAAGTGTAACTGATGTTTCAAATAGCAATAGGCATTTTTTAAAATATGTCTAATTTACAGTTTTAATTTCACTCTCTAAAGAGAAAGATATTCAAGAAATGTGATCCTACTACAGTTACTGGATTAACTAGTAGCCCGTCTGGCCTACTTTTGAATGCAAATTATTTAAAATAAGTGGTATGCATCTTTATAAAGTAACAATTTTTTTAAAAAATCATTCATAAGTCCAGAATTGCACAGCTTACATGTTTGTTTATTTTTCTGTAGAGGCAAATGTTTCGAGAATTTGAACAGACTACTGAACACACGGTTTCCAAATAGTTAGTCCTTTAAAAATTTAACAAGTACTGAGATTATATAGATAAAATAGAATATCACAATGAAATGTCCATAGTTTCTACTGCTTACCAAACTCAAACTTACTAAAATCCAAATCAAACACAAATCTGGCACTTAACCACAATGTTTTTGTTCATAGTAAATATTGCTGGATATATATGTTGAAAGCAAAAGTATAAAAATTGTCTTTTTCGGTGCACAGCACCACTGAATAAAGAATAGGCACAGAAATTTTAAGTTGTTCACTAGTGTGACTTTGTACTGATGCACTTATCTGGTAGAAAGGCAATACCTTGAAATAGATCTCAGCATGCAAGATAAATTCAGTCGGGTACTGCAAATTTTACAATCTATTTATCATTGCTCAGGACAGGTTTGGCATTGTACAGAGATTTGTCCAATTTAAGGAATGGCAAAAGCATTAAAGTTTATCCATTATATCAGAAGAGCCTAGCACAGGGAATCCTTCATTGAACCTGGATGGAGATAAGAGAACAATGATGTTGAGAGGGGCGGCTGAGGCTAAATTATATCAAGGAACTTGTGTACTACTTGAACTTTTGACCCCAAGTGCTAAAATAAAGATCATGAACTGCTGATTAAAACAAGGGAATATAACTGATTTGCATAGTTATTAAAAACACAGTTGAAAAATGTATAAACTTGAGGGGAAACTAAGTAGAAAAAGAACGGGTCAACAACAAAGAGAACCGTGGGCTAGCTTAATATCAACCTCACTCACAATTCAGGATCAGCCCCATTCCAGCTGCCTTTCCTCGCACGTACTGAGTCTCACATTTCCCACACACAAATTTTGGCCTTATCTACACTGGGATTGTTGACCCAGAATTTCCTACCCTTGCTACCCGTAGTGAGCGTCACTGGCAGGAGAAACAACGAGTGTACCTGGAGGAAAGAAAGAGCCACCAAAGACTGCCAGCTTTTCAAGAACCACGTCATGCAGACCTGCTCCGTGTAGGGCTTGACGACGCCGTGTTCAAAACACCAGTGGTGCCTGCTTGGAGACTCGGCTATTTTAGTGCCCCGAGCGTATGGAGAGGGGAGCTTGCAGAGTCTGGCAAGCGGGAGCCAAGGCACCAGGCACCTGCCCCGAGCGCGGGTGGGGGGCCGGTTAGGGGGCTGCCCCGACGCCGGCGAGCCCCGCAGCACTTACCCAGGCACTTGATGCGGAAGCCGGCGGGCGGCTTGAGGGAGCGGCGCGTCCAGCCCTCCCGCAGCACCTCCAGGTGCTCCTCCTTGCCCTGGATCAGCAGCACCTGCTCGTCCAGCCAGCCCAGGAAGAAGGTCTCGGCCACGGCCGCCGTCACGCGCGGGTTCCAGAAGTGCTGCATGTTCTCCTGCTTGAAGTCCGCGAAGATCTCGTAGCCGATGCGGTGGCGCCCGAGCTGGGGCGGCTCCTCGCCCGGCGGCGGCGGCCGCTCTCCGTCCTGCCGCCCCTCCTCCGCCTCCAGCGCGGCCCCGGGGCTCAGGACGATGGCCAGGGAGTGCGGGGCGATCTGCAGAAACTTCTCCGCCTTCCGAGGCATCGCTGCGGCGGCTACGGGGCGCCGCAGCCTCTGCACGAAAGAGACACCCCCGAGCCCCCATCAAGGCAGGGCGGAGCTGGGCGCAGCTTCCCCCCACACGCACACCCACCGGGCGGGCGGGCTGCCCCTCTCCCCAGCACAGGCCTAGGCTGCCTCCTGTCCCCCCCCCCCCAGCTGCACGCGTGCGCCCAGCCCGCCTGCCGCCCCGGGAGGTGCAAAGCGGTGCTGGGCGCCGGCTCCTCCTGCACAACCTGCCGCCCCCTCCCCACCTAGCCTCGTGCTCTGCAGCCAGCCAGCTCCCGGGGGGCGGGTTGGGCTGCGGAGCTCTGCAGACGCACGTTACCTCCTGTTCCCGGCTCCTCTCCCGGCTCGGGGCATGCTCTACCCTGTCTCCAGACAGGGCATCTCGGGGCGCCGAGCTCCCTGCTCCGGTATCCCGGTGAGGGGCAGGTAGCGGGGTCCCGGCTGGTGGAGGAGCTGCAAAGCGGCTGGAGCTAACCCGGGGAAATTAACCCTCCCTAGGAGGAGACACCAAGGGGCGGGGGATCGTGCCTGAACTAAACGGCGACCGCTTGGGCAGGGCTGCCCTGAGGTTTGCTAAGGGAGGAGGGATAAAAGTGCAGCCACCAGAGCCTGCCTCCCTGGGCGTCTCTGTTCCTGATCTCTGCTCCTCCTCCCTCCCCTTAGCTCTGCTTCTCCTCCTGTGCCCAAGGGCCCATGAAACTCTGCTCTCTCTTTCTTGGTATGACAAGCTGTACAAGTGTTCCCAAAGCTACAAAGGCGGTGTTAAAAACTAAACTCCTTACCTCAGGGGTGGGCAAACTTGGGGGGAGGGGCGCACATCCCGCCCTTGAGCTCCCGCCGGGGAGCAGGGTCCCCGGCTTGCCCCACTCCACGCGACTCCCGGAAGCAGCGGCATGTCCCTCTCTGGCTCCTACACTTCGGGGCAGCCAGGGAGCTCCGCACACTGCCCGCGCCGCCCCCGCAGCTCCCATTAGCTGGGAACCTCATTTCTGGCCTCACCCCCTCCCGCACCAATTTCATGAGCATTAATGGCCAGCCAAACAATTTCCATACCCAGATATGGTCCTTGGGCCAAAAAGTTTGCCCACCCCTGCCTTACCTCCCTTGGAAGTGGCACCTCAGATTATTACAAAGGAAAAACTTGTGTTTGTTTTCATACCCAGCCAGCCGCAACCCCATGGCACTTTATGGACAGGTGAAAGACATTGCTCCTGGTCCAAAAAGTTTGCATAAAACTCTCATTGACTTTTTACCATTTATTCTATTTTTGTACTTTTGCATTTCTTTCAGCTTGGACAATAAAAACCCAATGAGTTAGTTTCACTTAGGTTCTCATGCACTATTATATTTCGCATTTCTCTATCACCTTCCATTTGGGGATCTCAAATCACTTTACAAACATTAATGAATCAATCCTCACCATCCTCACAAGTGTTGTATTCCCCTTTTCAACGATGGAGAAACTGAGGCACAGAAAAATTAAAGGCCTGATATTCAGAGTGCTCAGCACCCTCAATCCCTACTAAATTCAATGCACAGCACCTCTGAAGATCAGGCCCTAACTGATTTGCCACAGGTTGCCCATTGGAGAGCTCAAATTTCCTAACTTTGGGTATGTCTGCAGTGGCATAGGTATGGCACTGCAGCTGTGCCACTGTAGTGTCATAGTGTAGACATTTGCTACAGTGACAGAAAAGGGTTTCTTGTCAATGTAGTTCATCCACCTCTCCGAGAGGTGGTAGTGTTGGTTGGTGGAAAAATTCTTCTATTGACAGAGCCACCTCTACACCAGGGGTTTGGTCAACCTAGCTGTGGCGCTCAGTGCATGAAGTTTTTCACAGCCCTGAGTGATGTAGCTAGGTGGATTTAATTTTTGAGCGTAGACCAGGCCTTCTAATTGAGAGCTTTTATCACAAAGCCATCTTTCCTACAAGTTCTTCATTACCCTAACACTGTAGTTGAAAACGCTACAAGGGGAAGTTTGTTTTGTTAAAAAAATTCCATTTAAAAAAAGAATTATGAAAACATTAGTTTCCTATCGCTCTTCAGATCTGTAACAGCATATTGTCACCTTCCCAGATGAAAGAGGGAGAAGGTTGTGCCCAAATCCAAGGCCCACCAAATTCATCCTAATGCGTCTAAAATTAATTGTAAGCATCCTTTTTCAAATAGTTATATCAGGTCTACACTGGCCAAGTGTATTTAAACTACATTAGTATGAACTGGGTTGAAGCCTGTCCAGCTATCATGTCTTCTGAATCCTGAATTAATTTGTGTCCATGGGTTTTGGAGATGGCTCCATAAGAATTTGTTGTCATCTATTTAATTTCCATCAATTAAAGTGCAAACTTCTTTTCTATTTGCAGTAGCTCTTTCCCAATGGCTTAATATTTTATCTGATATCAGTGTTTCCAAGTTGAAGGGGCTCCCTCAGGGGTGCCAAACTATTTCAGGGGGGATAGGCAACAGAAGAGACCATCAATATGCTTACATAAACGGAAGGACCCAGATCTATCCCTGCATATGCTGCTAGGCAGATGCGCTAGATAGCTCCTTAAAAGTCACCCACTTCCCTTGTTCACCTAATAAGACTGCAAGCAAAATTTTCAAATGTGCAAAGTGACTTAGTAGCCTTTGTGAAAATACCTTTGAGGTTCTGGGCCTTAGGAGCTTAAATCCTATTGACTTTCAATGAGACAAATAGTCTCCAAAGTGCCTAACTCACTTTTGAAAACAGCACTTTAACTCCTAGGTCAGTTAGGTGCTTTTGAAATTTTTATCCTACATCTTGCCCCCATTGTGGCCCCAGTGTTGATGTCTGAGAGAGCAACTAACATAATACAAGGTGGGGGCCAGGTATCAATTTACCAGCCCACCCAAGATTCACATCTCTGCTCCCATGGCACTCAGGTTATCCTTGGGTGCAACAAATGGATGGCCCCTACCCCAGCAGCCCATAGCCTTTTGGAGAACAGGGGAATGAAGTGTGTGGGTGGGGGGGGACACTGGAGCTATTATCAAGTGATCTATCCCTTGTCACCCATTCTGAGCTTCTGGCAAACAGAGGCTAGGGACCCTTCAAAGCATGGTTTTGCATTCCTGCCCATCCTTGCTAATAACCATTGAGGGACCTATCCTCCATGAACTTATCTAGATCTTTTTTGAACCCGCTTATAGTCTTGGTATTCACAACATCCTCTGGCAAAGAGATCCACAGGTTGACTGTGCAGTGTGTGAAGAAATACTTCCTTTTGTTTGTTTTAAACCTGTTGCCTATTAATTTCATTTGGGGACCTCTAGTTCTTGTTTTATAAGGAGTAAATAACACTACCTCATTTACTTTCTCCACACCAGTCATGATTTTATACCTCTGACATATAGTCACTTAGTCATCTCTTTTCCAAGCTGAAAAGTCCCAGTCTTATTAATCTTTCCTCATATGGAAGCTGTTCCATACCCCTAATCATTTAACTTTTTCCAATTCCAGTACATCTTTTTTGAGATGGGGCAACCAAATCTGCATGCAGCATTCAAGGTGTGGGCCTACCATGGATTTATATAGAGGCAATATAATATTTTCTGTCTTGTCTCTCTTTTCTAATGATTCCCAACATTTTGTTAGCTTTGACTGCTGCTGCACATTGGGTGAATGTTTTCAGAGAAACATCCACAATGACTCCAAGGTCTTTCTTGAGTGGTAACAGCTAATTTACACCCCATCATTTTATATGTATAGTTGGGATTATGTTTTCCAATGTGCATTAATCAACATTGAATTTCATCTGCCATTTTGTTGCCCTGTCACCCAGTTTTGTGAGATCCCTTTGTAACAGTTTGCTGTCTGCTTTGGACTGAACTATCTTGAGTAGTTTTGTATCATCTGCAAATTTTGCCACCTCACTGTTTACCCCTTCTTCCAGATCATTTATGAATATGTTTAACAGTACTGATCCCAGTACAGAATGCTGGGGGATACCTCTATTTACCTCTCTCCATTCTGAAAACTGACCATTTATTCCTAACCTTTGTTTCCTATCTTTTAACCAGTTACTAATCCACGAGAGGCCCTTTCCTGTTATCCCATGAAAGCTTACTGTCCTTCTAACTCTTCTCAGGAAGGGTTGGTGTCCTGCTTGAACAGAAGGTCCTGTTCATTTGCTAGATCAAAAAGGCAGCCCTGAATCAGTTTAAACTCAGGCTATTGTCAATTGGTCTCTGGAGAATCCAATCTGAACTAGTTTATGCAAGTCCCTCCAGGTGGTGGCACTTCTCTGGAGGTGTTACAACCTGAGGAAGTTGGCTTTTATCACCACTCACTTTTCTCAATTAGCTGTGGTCACCCTCCCTGTGAAATTACAAACAGTCCCTGGACCACAATGATACAAATTTAATACAGTAAGATTTCCCACTGATATTGCAGAAAATTGCCAGACCTGTCACAGCAGGCAATAACACTGGGATGTTACACTCCATATTCTTTATGAAAATATGCTTATGATATGGATATGACATAACTGAGATATGTTTTATGCAAGATGGGTCATATGAAATATCATTGAAAAGGTTATGATTTACTGAATGTGATTATCC
This sequence comes from Lepidochelys kempii, assembly GCF_965140285.1. Classification (NCBI taxonomy): domain Eukaryota; kingdom Metazoa; phylum Chordata; order Testudines; family Cheloniidae; genus Lepidochelys; species Lepidochelys kempii. The sequence continues at coordinate 78,805,033 of NC_136383.1, read as the reverse complement.
AATTTGTATGCATGTATCATTTCTGTATCTAAAGTTAAGAATATGGACTATGTAACAATTACAACTGGGTGTATATTTGGAAGACACCCACCAGACAACAGGCCATCAGATTTGCTGGGCCATTAGGAAGAAACAACAAGACTGTGAAGATACTAATTTGTCTACTTCCTGGGAGGCATCCTGAGAGGGAACTGTGACACTGCTAGATCAGGTGGTCTTGTCACCTGATACTAAACATTATCTTGGACTTCTTGTAACTTTCCACTAAAAGGAGGGGGCGGGGTCAAGTTTGGGAAACAAAAGATTCCCACCTTATGTAAATCTTATTTAAGAGTGGGGAGGAAGGCAAACAGGACACTCCTTCATTGCCTACCCAAGAAAAGGACTGCTGAAAGAACCTGAAGGGACAAAGGAACTCACCTGAAGGGAAAGGCAGGGGTGAGTCAAGACTGAGACAAGGGTCCAGTCTGTAAGAAGAAATAACTGGAACTCTGAGCTACGTAAACTCTGCATCCTGCCTAATTCAGTATTTAGGGTGAGATATTACATTTTGTAACCTGTTTCTTTAGTGAATCAAGCTTAGTTTGCATGTTTTGTTTTATTTGCTTAGTAATCTGCTTTGTTCTGTTTGCTATCTTTTTAACCCACTTAAAATCTGCCTTTTATAGTTAATACAATTTTTTTGTTTTCTATTAAACCCAGTTTATGTAATTTCTAACAGGGGGGAGAGTAAGAAGTCGTGCATCTCTCTCTTCACATTGAGGAAGAGGGCGAAATTTTATGAGTTTGCACTGTGCAGATTTTTCTATACAGTGCAAAACAATATGCCTTTGGGTCTGCACTCCCAGGCAGGTGGGCACCTGAGTGCTGGGGCAAGTCCCTTAAGCTGAGTCTTCCCAGAGCTGATCTCAATATCTGTGTCTTTCTGCAGCTGGGTGTGGCCCTGCCTCTGTGTGTGCTAGAGGAGACTTAAGAACCTGGCTCAGCAAGACAGGGTAAAAGGAAGCCCAGGCTGGCAGAACAGGCAGGCTCAGCAGTATCCCCGTATATCAGGTGGCATCTTAAAGGGGCAACCTGTCACAAACACCTGTTATTCCGTGTTGTACAGCACGATGAGTACTATGTTTATGGTAATAAATAGTATTCAGAATGGTGACACAAAAGTTAGATACTTTGCACAATCAGACCTTGTTTTTTATCCATACAACATATTTGAAAAAAAAACAAACCCCACTTTCTGTATTTACAGTCCCCTCTGTATCTGTTTATTGCTCACTAATGGGATAGAAAAGATATGATAGGTACTGATGATTACTAAGACCTGTTTAAACTGGTTTAATGCATTTATACACATACGTAAGAGAAAAATGTAACAAGGCAAATGAAAAGATAATTGTTTGTAATTGGTGTAAAGGGATAATCTGGTTGAGTGTAGTAACTCTGGCATGGGTTGAAGTATATCATCCTTTCAGGATCAGATCCAATTCACATTAAAGTCATCTCAAAGACTCACATTTACCTCACTGTGAATTGAATTAGACTCTTTGGTCCTGATTCAGAGCATATTAAAGTCACTTGAAAAATTCCAGTTGACTTCAAGAACTTTTGATCAGGACCTTGGAATTTTAAATTAAATACATTGTTTATCATTTGGTCCCTTCTTTTTTTCCTCCTCTTATCACGGATTGATTCCCCCCTCCCTTGCTCATTTTGTTTTATTTTCACTTTATTGTTCTCTTCTGCTAGTAAAAACAGTATCTCCTTTCCTCACCTTCACCATTTAACTCACTTCAGTGGACTGCTATCAAATGCACAAGATCTGTAGAAATTTAAGTGAAATTTCTAAATATCTCTGAAGTATTTAGGAGGAGTGAAGGTTTTCCTTGCTACTGGGGTGAAACCGCTCAAGATTTAGACACGTCTCTTTGAAATGAGCCTGCAGCATATTGTATTTATTTCTTGTAGCTAAGAGCAGAAACCCAAACAAACCCAATAGAGCTTTATTCATATGCTGTTCCTGTTTGATCCAGAGCTTAGGTGTGTCAGGTCTGTCTGGGGACAAACAACTTAATTAGTTTTAAGAGTGAATTCATCTGATGGGGTTGCTTGTGATGGTAAGGGGCAGGATTCAGCAGCCCTGGGGTTCACTTCCAGTTTATATTTTATGTTCTTAAAAGCTCATGCTTCAGGGTTTCAGCCAGCCACCTGCAGGGGAGGGAGGAGGTAGGGGACTGGTCTCCTTATTCTGAAGCTTCAGAGATGCCCAGATGGGACACGGGACAGGGCTCTGAGGTCACACTGAGCATCCTCTCACTGAGATGCATGGCTGGCTGGTTCTTGCTCATATATTCAGGGTCTAACTGATCACCATATATGGTGTCAGGAAGGAATTTTCCAACAGGCCAGATTTGGTAGTTACCTTGTAGGTTTTTGCCTTCCTCTGCAGCATGGAGTGCAGTCACTTGCCAGGGTTATCTCATTTAATCAACTCCTGCCAACTGCATGGGCTCTGGGCACTGGTGTACCTTGGTTCCTCCCATCTTTCACTGTTGCACACAATAGTCTAGTCTCCTGTGGGCTGTAATACTTTGGTCTCATTTTTATTGTTGGGTTAAGTGTGCAAGTACTGGGTGGTGTTGCTGGGCTCTGATATCCAGGAGGTCAGACTAGATGATCCAGTGGGCTTTTTTTCCTGGGCTTTAATTCTGTGATATAAATGTATTTTTCCTTTTAATGGACTGGCTGGAACGGATTATCCCACTAAAATCAAGCACTGCCTCATGATGGCAAATAAGGACTGAAGAGAATTTTTTTTTAAAAAACACATGCATCCTTTATTGGGCAAATATTCAAGTATATTTGTACATGGTGAGGCAGGTCAGCTGCATTAGCAACCAAAAAAGCCAGTCAATAAGTAACTTAAGAGTTTATTCCTGAAGCTTTTTAAAAGTCTATTTCTTAGAAGATTTTTAAAAAAACTTAAAACAGTTGTATGCAAGCAGAAACAAAGCCAGAGTCCCCCATCCAGACAGGGTTACCATTACACTTGTGTACCAATCAACAAAGGAGTTTGGCTTCCTCTTGTCTAGCAGGTAGCTGGTTTTATAGAGTTAAATGGAGTCTCTGGGTTTCTGAGGGCAGTGACAGCGATAAGGTAGCCAGAGATGGAACTGGTCAAGAGAAGGATTCTGGAGACATCTTTTTCTAGCTATTTTCAACATTAATCCAGTTTCAGTTGAGAGACAGCTTTGAACAGGAGACATTCTGATGGGGTTCACTCACCACAGCAGTGCCTCCTGCTCGCTGTCATAGGGATTAGCTCCATCCATCAGCGCACCCTCTCCAGGTGATGCCTCTCCCATCACTGTTTCCATCTACAGACCAGCCTCAGTCCAAAACTGCAGTATTCTCTTTGCGACTCAGCCCTCCAGAAACTGCTCTGTCCAAAGTGCTACCCTTCCTACAGCCCACTAGGAACACAATGCACACTCCTGGGGCTCCCTGCCCTAACTGAATGGCTCTGGCCCTACAGCTCCTTTTATGTGAACCCACCAGGTCCTGATTGGCTGCTCTGTGTAGCCTCTCTCTGATTGGCTCCCCCTGCACAGCCTCTGGAGGCTGCTTTTAACCCCTTCCTTGCTGGTGTGAGGTGAACACCCCATCACAGAAGTGTATAGCTGAGGGTTCTCCGTAATTTGTGCTACTCAAACAGCCATTTCAGAGTTAAACCCAGCAGCCAATACAACAACAACAACCAGAATTGCTGAAGCTTGGAGAACTTTGGGACCTTAATCAGGTCCCACCACCCTTAGACAGATACCCTTGGCAAATCATTCTCATTTCAATTTAATAGAAGAAATAAAAATAAATATTGGGCAAAGTTTTCCCGTCCAACACCCCAACGACATATAGGGGTCCATTACAGGCTGGGACAGAATTCCCCTGATGCAGGAATACTGTAGGGTCACTGTAAATGGATTTATGCTGTATCTTACCTTGCAGACCCCAATGCAGTGGACATGTTGAGAGAAGGTCCAGGAGGGGCATACTGGTAGCACTCAGTGCTACAGAGATTCTGAGCTGTATGGTAGCACATAAGCAGCTGACACAAGGCTGCCATCAGTTAGAGGTTCCACTGGGACTGCTCTAATTTATGATGGAGGCCATTCCAGCCCCGACAGCTGACCAAAATCCAAGTGGTGCAAAGATTGTGTAAGACTACCCTTCCCCGCACCTCTAACTCAGGGGTGATGCCTTCTAAGCTGCATTTCTCAGGAGAGATGACAGAGAATCTAACCCATTGTCTTCTTCATTTGATCTCAACGGGCAGGGGCAGACTTCTGGCCTGGGCAGGGGCCTTTCACATCCAGTGAGAACATTTTAATGCACAGACATACAAATTTAATGTTGGAAACATCAAGTGGCAGCACTGGCATGAACATGCTATAAGAAGTAGATCCATATTATGTAGTATACAGCCAATTAGTTGCTGTGCATTGCCTCACTCTTGGAGGCTTCTATTTGGGTGCTGAATTTCTGTGTAGAATGTGTGTAAACACTTAAGATGTGGTTCTCTTCTCACTTACAATGGTATAAATCAGAAACAACATCACCAAAGTCCATGGAGTTCCATTGATGTAAAAATAGTGTAAATGACCAACAGAAACAGACCCATATACTCTTTATCTAAGAGAACTAAGGTCAGGAAGGAGAAATTCCAGTGCCTATTCTCTAAATCCATTTCTCAGATTTGTAGTGGGTTGCATGGCTAGATGTCACTGCATGTTTCCATAGTTTGGCTTTTCTCTTTTTTGCATATAGTGCAAACAGAGCATTGGTTTAAAGGATACATCAACATTTACCAAATGCATAAAACAGTTCTTCAGATGCAGCTAGTTTTCTTTCCTCTCTTTGTTTTGGGGACATGTTTGCCATTTGACAACCAGTAGATTATATTAGGAGTCAGGTATTGCTGGATTCAGTCCTAGACTCATAGAATATCCGGGTTGGAGGGGACCTCGGGAGGTCATCTAGTCCAACCCCCTGCTCAAAGCAGGACCGATCCCCAATTAAATCATCCCAGCCAGGGCTTTGTCAAGCCTGACCTTAAAAACTTCTAAGGAAGGAGCTTCCACCACCTCCCTAGGTAACGCATTCCAGTGTTTCACCACCCTCCTTGTGAAAGTTTTTCCTAATATCCAACCTAAATCTCCCTCACTGCAACTTGAGACCATTACTCCTTGTCCTGTCATCTGCTACCACGGAGAACAGTCTAGAGCCATCCTCTTTGGAACCCCCTTTCAGGTAGTTGAAAGCAGCTATCAAATCCCCCCTCATTCTTCTCTTCCGTAGACTAAACATCCCCAGTTCCCTCAGCCTCTCCTCATAAGTCATGTGTTCCAGCCCCCTAATCATTTCTGTTGCCCTCCGCTGGACTCTTTCCAATTTTTCCACATCCTTCTTGAAGTGTGGGGCCCCAAACTGGACACAGTACTCCAGATGAGGCCCCACCCAATGTCGAATAGAGGGGAACGACCACGTCCCTTGATCTGCTGGCAATGCCCCTACTTATACAGTGCAAAATGCCATTGGCGTTCTTGGCAACAAGGGCACACTGTTGACTCATATCTAGCTTCTCGTCCACTGTAACCCCAGGTCCTTTTCTGCAGAACTGCTGCTGAGCCATTTGGTCCCTAGTCTGTAGCGGTGCATGGGATTCTTCCGTCCTAAGTGCAGGACTCTGCATTTGTCCTTGTTGAACCTCATCAGATTTCTTTCGGCCCAGTCCTCCAATTTATCTAGGTCCCTCTGTATCCTATCCCTACCCTCCAGCGTATCTATCTCTCCTCCCAGTTTAGTGTCATCTGCAAACTTGCTGAGGGTGCAATCCACACCATCCTCCAGATCATTGATGAAGATATTGAACAAAACCGGCCCCAGGACCGACCCTTGGGGCACTCCACTTGATGCCGCTGCCAACTAGACATGGAGCCATTGATCACTACCCTTTCAGCCCAACAATCTAGCCAGCCTTCTATCCACCTTACAGTCCATTCATCCAGCCCATACTTCTTTAACTTGCTGGCAAGAATACTGTGGGAGACAATGTCAAAAGCTTTGCTAAAGTCAAGGAACAACACATCCACTTCTTTCCCTTCATTCACAGAACCAGTACCTGCCTGGGCTTCTTCAATCAAAGAGACCTGATCAGAACTCTTAACTCAGGTACAGCCCCCAATTAAATCAGTGGGAGTTTTCCCTGAGTAAGAAGCAATGAAGTGGTTCCAAATTAAATAACAAAGTAATAAAGAGCCCAAGCACAGGGAATAGCTGACTCTGCACTTTCACCTGACTCATACTTCCTGGCATCAGGAAGAATCCTGGCGGCAAGGAATAAAGCAGGACACACCAAAGAGGAGGGAGGTTACTTGTTACAGTGGGTGTGCCTGTGTTCCTTTGGAGACAAAACATTGGCACCACAATACTGAGTTTTTGCAATGAGATTAATTCTGTTTAGATGGCTTGGAGTTTGGAGTCATACAGCTGTCTTAATGCCTGAGGCACTTTAGAATTAGTTGGAAACTGGTACACCACTGACTAAGGAAATGTGACATCCACAATAAACTCAGCAACAGCCCACGTGCAAGATTGGCCATAAGAACCTGTTTCATTGGGCGAGGGCGTGTTGTCTCGAACATCAGAGTTATCCGTTACTGACAGTCCTGGAGAGTGATGTTTTCTGTTCGCTGAACAGGTATATGAGACGTGAGACCATTATATTCAAACTTGGGTGCCTGCATTTACACACATAAATCAATGGCACTCACATCCCTGACTTGGAGGGCCCTTTATTTACGTATGAAATTCCAAGAAGGACATGGAAGAAAGGGTAGAGACATGAAAAGGTCTTGAAGCTGTAGGGTGATGTAAACTGAGCATAATATTTTTAAATTATAATGCAAACAGCTGAGGCTACAAATGGATTCACTGGCTGGGTAGTTACTGACTGTTTAGAGTCAGCAAAAAAGATGGTTTAGAATTTCCCTATCTTTCCACCATAGAAATAATTTGTGAGGACAAAAAAATGTCCATGTCCATTCAAACCATGTCCTATCTTCTAAAGATGCTGTCATAAATATAAAGGGAAGGGTAAACCCCTTTGAAATCCCTCCTGGCCAGGGGAAAGCTCCTCTCACCTGTAAAGGGTTAAGAAGCTAAAGGTAACCTCGCTGGCACCTGACCAAAATGACCAATGAGGAGACAAGATACTTTCAAAAGCTGGGAGGAGGGAGAGAAACAAAGGGTTTGTGTGTCTGTCTGTAGTCGTCTTGGCCAGGGACAGAACAGGAATGGAGTCTTAGAACTTTTAGTAAGTAATCTAGCTAGGTATGTGTTAGATTATGATTTCTTTAAATGGCTGAGAAAAGAATTGTGCTGAATAGAATAACTATTTCTGTCTGTGTATCTTTTTTGTAACTTAAGGTTTTGCCTAGAGGGGTTCTCTATGTTTTTGAATCTAATTACCCTGTAAGATATCTACCATCCTGATTTTACAGGGGGGATTTCTTTATTTCTATTTACTTCTATTTTTTTATTAAAAGTCTTCTTGTAAAACACTGAATGCTTTTTCATTGTTCTCAGATCCAAGGGTTTGGGTTTGTGGTCACCTATGTAAATTGGTGAGGCTTTTTATCCAACATTTCCCAGGAAAGGGGGGGTGCAAGTGTTGGGAGGATTGTTCATTGTTCTTAAGATCCAAGGGTCTGGGTCTGTGGTCACCTATGCAAATTGGTGAGGCTTTTTACCAAACCTTGTCCAGGAAGTGGGGTGCAAGGTTTTGTGAAGTATTTTGGGGGGAAGGACGCGTCCAAACAGCTCTTCCCCAGTAACCAGTATTAGTTTGGTGGTGGTAGCGGCCATTCCAAGGATAACGGGGGTAATATTTGTTACCTTGGGGAAGTTTTGACCTAAGCTGGTAAAGATAAGCTTAGGAGGTTTTTCATGCAGGTCCCCACATCTGTACCCTAGAGTTCAGAGTGGGGGAGGAACCTTGACATGGTGTCAGCGGTGGGATTAACCTGAAATCATTTTGAGATCCAGTTGAGATTTTTTGAACTAGAAATACAGATTTTAAAAAGGAATTTTTAGGAAGTCCAGAAGGCAGCTTTGAAACTGAAAGCAGCTTGGTTTCTCTCTGCTTTGTGGCCAAGCAGAGACAAAAGGGGATTATCTTGTGAATTGCAGGTTTTCTTTGCCTGGAGGCAGGGTACTTAACTCCTGCAGGGAAATTCACAGTCTTCCAACCCAGAGGTTTTTTTTTTTTTCTTTTCTTCCTAAAAGTAAATAGGGGGTGTGTGCTCTACCCATTTGCCTGGAGACAAAAGTGGCAGGGTTTTTTTTTAGGATTTTGATTTTTTTTTTTGTTTTACAAGGAGCACAGGTTTGAAAAGAAATTTTTTTTCTTCTTTGGGCTGGGTAAGCAGGTTTCCAAGTAGTTGGAGGTTTTTTGCTTTAATTTGGGCCCAGAGCAGAGACAAGGGAATTGTCTTTTTCTGTAGGCTGACAATCACTATCAGAGAATAGGTATTCTATTCCAGCACAGCAAAATTTTACAGCCAAGTTTTGTTTGTTTATTTCTAAACCTCGGGTGTAAAGTTAGTTAAAAACAGAGAGGTTAGAATGGCCAAATCCTCAGCTCGACTACAGCTGGAATTAGCCAAATTTCAGGCTGAGGAAAAACAAAGGGAACATGAAAGACAGATAGAACTCATGCGGCTGAAGAAGGAGGAGAAGGAAAAAGAGAGGAAGCATGTGGAGGAGATGGAGAGGATAAAGGCCCAGCAGAATATACCAACAAACCCTAGCAATCCTTCTCCAGGTACCACTTCCCATCCCAGAAAGTTCCCCACCTACAAGGCAGGTGATGATACTGAGGCCTTCTTAGAAAACTTCGAAAGGGCCTGCCTTGGGTACAACATCTCTACTGACCAATACATGGTAGAGCTGAGGCCACAGCTCAGTGGACCCTTAGCTGAGGTGGCAGCTGAAATGCCTAAAGAACACATGAACAAGTATGAACTGTTTAAATCCAAGGCGAGAGTCAGAATGGGGATAACACCCGAGCAGTCTCGTCGGAGGTTCAGAGCCCTAAGGTGGAAACCAGACATGTCATTTACCCGACATGCCTACCACATTGTAAAACATTGGGATGCCTGGATATCAGGAGCAAGTGTTGAATCTCCAGTAAATTTGCCCTTCCTAATGCAAATGACACAATTCTTAGAGGGTGTTCCTGAGGAAATAGAAAGATACATCCTAGATGGGAAACCCAAAACTGTAATTGAGGCAGGAGAGATTGGAGCCAGATGGGTGGAGGTGGCAGAGAAGAAGAAAACTGGTCGCAGTTGGAGCGGAGACCAGAAGGGACCACCCCAGACCACACCCTATTACCGGGGGCCGCCCAAAGCCCCACCTACCTCCCAAAGAACCCTCCAGACCCCTTATCGTCCCACCACCCCGTTCTCCAGCAACCCCCCTCGCCCCAGTGACCCGTCAGCTGGACGATGTTTTAAGTGTAACGAGCTGGGGCATGTAAAGGCCAACTGCCCCAAGAACCCCAACAGATTACAGTTCATTGCACCGGAATCACACCAGAGGTCCACAGGCCCAGATACCTCCCAGATACCCTTGGAGCGGAGGGAAACTGTGAGTGTGGGTGGGAAGAAGGTCACCGCGTGGAGGGACACCGGAGCACAAGTGTCAGCTATCCATGCTTCCTTAGTGGACCCCAATTTAATCAACCCAGAGATCCAAGTGACGATTCAACCCTTCAAGTCCAACTCTTTCAATTTGCCTACAGCCAAGTTGCCTGTCCAGTACAAGGGCTGGTCAGGAATGTGGACTTTTGCAGTCTATGATGATTATCCCATCCCCACGCTGTTGGGGGAAGACTTGGCCAATCATGTGAAGCAGGCCAAGAGGGTGGGAATGGTCACCCGCAACCAGGCTAAACAAGCCGTGAGGCCTAGCTCTGTTCCGGAAACTTCTATCAGGACCCAGTCAGAGGTGATGGACCTGGACCCCAGGCCAATGTCTGCAACAGCAGTAGTGGATCCAGTCCCAGAGACCCAGACGGAACCAGTCCCAGAACCGGAACCAGCCAAACAACCAACACCAGACCCCGTGTCAGCACTGAATCCAGTACTTGCAACCTCAACACCAGAGGGCCCCACCGAACCTGAACTGGCAGCAGCCGATAACCCTACACAAGAGGCTCAGCCGGAGCCTGAATCCCAACATAGTGCACCAGCGGAGAGCGGTTCACAGTCAACAGAAACAGCTCCATCCCCTATATCGCTTCCAGAGGGACCAAGCCTAGGTCCACAATCCCATGAGGAACTGATGTCTCCAGCATCGAGGGAACAGTTCCAGACCGAACAGGAAGCAGATGAAAGCCTCCAGAGAGCTTGGACGGCGGCACGGAGCAACCCACCGCCTCTCAGCTCTTCTAATCGATCCAGGTTTGTTGTAGAAAGAGGACTTTTATACAAGGAAACTCTTTCTGGGGGACACCAGGAAGACTGGCATCCTCAGAGACAGTTGGTAGTTCCAACTAAATACCGGGCCAAGCTCTTGAGCTTAGCCCATGATCACCCTAGTGGCCATGCTGGGGTGAACAGGACCAAAGACCGTTTGGGGGGGTCATTCCACTGGGAGGGAATGGGCAAGGATGTTTCTACCTATGTCCAGTCTTGTGAGGTGTGCCAAAGAGTGGGAAAACCCCAAGACCAGGTCAATGCTCCTCTCCAGCCACTCCCCATCATTGAAGTTCCATTTCAGCGAGTAGCTGTGGATATTCTGGGTCCTTTTCCGAAAAAGACACCCAGAGGAAAGCAGTACATACTGACTTTCATGGATTTTGCCACCCGATGGCCGGAAGCAGTAGCTCTAAGCAACACCAGGGCTAAAAGTGTGTGCCAGGCACTAGCAGACATTTTTGCCAGGGTAGGTTGGCCCTCCGACATCCTCACAGATGCAGGGACTAATTTCCTGGCAGGAACTATGAAAAACCTTTGGGAAGCTCATGGGGTAAATCACTTGGTTGCCACTCCTTACCATCATCAAACAAATGGCATGGTGGAGAAGTTTAATGGAACTTTGGGGGCCATGATACGTAAATTCGTAAATGAGCACTCCAATGATTGGGACCTAGTATTGCAGCAGTTGCTCTTTGCCTACAGAGCTGTACCACATCCCAGTTTAGGGTTTTCCCCATTTGAACTTGTATATGGCCGTGAGGTTAAGGGGCCATTGCAGTTGGTGAAGCAGCAATGGGAGGGATTTACACCTTCTCCAGGAACTAACATTCTGGACTTTGTAACCAACCTACAAAACACCCTCCGAACCTCTTTAGCCCTTGCTAGAGAAAACTTACAGGATGCTCAAAAAGAGCAAAAAGCCTGGTATGATAAACATGCCAGAGAGCGTTCCTTCAAAGTAGGAGACCAGGTCATGGTCTTAAAGGCGCTCCAGGCCCATAAAATGGAAGCATCGTGGGAAGGGCCATTCGTGGTCCAGGAGCGCCTGGGAGCTGTTAATTATCTCATAGCATTCCCCACCTCCAACCGAAAGCCTAAGGTGTATCATATTAATTCTCTAAAGCCCTTTTATTCCAGAGAATTAAAGGTTTGTCAGTTTACAGCCCAGGGAGGAGACGACGCTGAGTGGCCTGAAGGTGTCTACTATGAAGGGAAATGTGGTGGTGGTGTGGAAGAGGTGAACCTCTCCATGACCCTTGGGCGTATGCAGCGACAGCAGATCCAGGAGCTGTGCACTAGCTACGCGCCAACGTTCTCAGCCACCCCAGGACTGACTGAACGGGCATACCACTCCATTGACACAGGTAATGCTCACCCAATTAGGGTCCAACCTTACCAGGTGTCTCCTCAAGCTAAAACTGCTATAGAACGGGAGATCCAGGATATGTTACAGATGGGTGTAATCCGCCCCTCTGAAAGTGCATGGGCATCTCCAGTGGTTCTAGTTCCCAAACCAGATGGGGAAATACGTTTTTGCGTGGACTACCGTAAGCTAAATGCTGTAACTCGCCCAGACAACTATCCCATGCCACGCACAGATGAACTATTAGAGAAACTGGGACGGGCCCAGTTCATCTCTACCTTGGACTTAACCAAGGGGTACTGGCAGGTACCGCTAGATGAATCTGCCAAGGAAAGGTCAGCCTTCATCACACATCTCGGGCTGTATGAATTTAATGTACTCCCTTTCGGGCTGCGAAATGCACCCGCCACTTTCCAAAGACTTGTAGATGGTCTCCTAGCGGGATTAGGAGAATATGCAGTTGCCTACCTTGACGATGTGGCCATATTTTCGGATTCCTGGGCAGACCACCTGGAACATCTACAAAAAGTCCTTGAGCGCATAAGGGAGGCAGGACTAACTGTTAAGGCTAAGAAGTGTCAAATAGGCCTAAACAGAGTGACTTACCTTGGACACCAGGTGGGTCAAGGAACTATCAGCCCCCTACAGGCCAAAGTGGATGCTATCCAAAAGTGGCCTGTCCCAAAGTCAAAGAAACAGGTTCAATCCTTCTTAGGCTTGGCCGGTTATTACAGACGATTTGTACCGCACTACAGCCAAATCGCTGCCCCACTGACAGACCTAACCAAAAAGAAACAGCCAAATGCTGTTCAGTGGACCGGAAAGTGTCAGAAGGCCTTTAACAAGCTTAAAGCGACACTCATGTCTGACCCTGTACTAAGGGCCCCAGACTTTGACAAACCGTTCCTAGTAACCACAGATGCATCCGAGCGTGGTGTGGGAGCAGTTTTAATGCAGAAAGGACCTGATCAAGAATTCCACCCTGTAGTGTTTCTCAGCAAAAAACTGTCTGAGAGGGAAAGCAACTGGTCAGTCACTGAAAAAGAATGTTATGCCATTGTCTACGCTCTGGAAAAGCTACGCCCATATGTTTGGGGACGGCGTTTCCACCTGCAAACCGACCATGCTGCACTAAAGTGGCTTCACACCGTCAAAGAAACTAACAGAAAACTTCTTCGGTGGAGTTTAGCTCTCCAAGATTTTGATTTCGACATCCAACACATCTCAGGAGCTTCTAACAAAGTGGCTGATGCACTCTCCCGTGAAAGTTTCCCAGAATCAACTAGTTAAAATCGTCCTTGAGATGTGGAAAATATTGTTAGTCTTTATGTACTTGGTAGTATATTTAGAGATGCATGTGTCTTATTAACTCTGTTTTCCTAGAGCTCCAGGAAGAAATCCCAGCCAGTGTTTCACCCTAGCTGAGATTTGGGGGGCGTGTCATAAATATAAAGGGAAGGGTAAACCCCTTTGAAATCCCTCCTGGCCAGGGGAAAGCTCCTCTCACCTGTAAAGGGTTAAGAAGCTAAAGGTAACCTCGCTGGCACCTGACCAAAATGACCAATGAGGAGACAAGATACTTTCAAAAGCTGGGAGGAGGGAGAGAAACAAAGGGTTTGTGTGTCTGTCTGTAGTCGTCTTGGCCAGGGACAGAACAGGAATGGAGTCTTAGAACTTTTAGTAAGTAATCTAGCTAGGTATGTGTTAGATTATGATTTCTTTAAATGGCTGAGAAAAGAATTGTGCTGAATAGAATAACTATTTCTGTCTGTGTATCTTTTTTGTAACTTAAGGTTTTGCCTAGAGGGGTTCTCTATGTTTTTGAATCTAATTACCCTGTAAGATATCTACCATCCTGATTTTACAGGGGGGATTTCTTTATTTCTATTTACTTCTATTTTTTTATTAAAAGTCTTCTTGTAAAACACTGAATGCTTTTTCATTGTTCTCAGATCCAAGGGTTTGGGTTTGTGGTCACCTATGTAAATTGGTGAGGCTTTTTATCCAACATTTCCCAGGAAAGGGGGGGTGCAAGTGTTGGGAGGATTGTTCATTGTTCTTAAGATCCAAGGGTCTGGGTCTGTGGTCACCTATGCAAATTGGTGAGGCTTTTTACCAAACCTTGTCCAGGAAGTGGGGTGCAAGGTTTTGTGAAGTATTTTGGGGGGAAGGACGCGTCCAAACAGCTCTTCCCCAGTAACCAGTATTAGTTTGGTGGTGGTAGCGGCCATTCCAAGGATAACGGGGGTAATATTTGTTACCTTGGGGAAGTTTTGACCTAAGCTGGTAAAGATAAGCTTAGGAGGTTTTTCATGCAGGTCCCCACATCTGTACCCTAGAGTTCAGAGTGGGGGAGGAACCTTGACAGATGCCAACTAGCATGCCACTGTGTGCCTAGTGTAATGGTTGTTTTTGAACTGTCCGCTAGGAACTGGGCTGAGACCAGCAATTCCTTTCACATAGGCTATGTCTACACCTGGAGCTGGGGTGTGATTCCCAGCTCAAGCAGACATACTTGTGCTAGCTCTCATTGAGCTAGTGCACCAAAAATAGTAGTGTAGACATGGTAACACAGGCAGTGGCATCACCGGGTAGCTGTCCTGAGTACAAACCTGCCCAGATCTCCATGGCCCCAGTTCCAAGTGTAGATGTAGCCATAGATAGGATTTTGTTTTAAACTATGCAGCTCTATTCCATTAAAAAGGACTCTATACTTGAGTACTGTATTATTTTAAAATAAACATACTGAATTATGTAAGTGACACACCAATTCGCCTAAAGTATGTGCTTGTTACAATTCGCTTGCAAGAGCCTTTGAACACACCTTGAAGCAGATCATGTGCTGATCATGTGCCGAAATCAACTGTATTTTTTATGAAAGCACCACTAGCAATGACAAGACATTGTAAACGAAATGGGGGTATTCTGGCCATTAATTTTTACGATCACAAGCAAAGAAAGAGCAATAAAATCTTCTCTTCTTTATCTCCTTATATCCTTTTGTGGCTTGTGGGCCAGAGGCATTAGCATGTGGGCTTCTCTCATCTATCGGCTCAGCCAAGCAAGGGCATGTGCCCTATACCTGAGGGCACTCACATGGTTGAGCTGAAGACTCAGAAGTACACGTAGGTGAGATCAGAGGTTCTTTCAGGAACTTTGTCATTTAAGCTGGATTTTTTTTTCTTTTCCTTTAGATTCTCTTTCCGTCTGCTGCCCCACCTCAACCATTGCAGCAGCTGCTGCACCACAGCCGAGGGGCTCTGCCTCCTACTGAACTGCAGAGACATTCTGTCTCTGCTAGGGCTTTGAAGGGGAAGTCCTGAAAATAAATGCTGTGTGCAATGGTAGCATTATCGTCAACTCATTGCCCCAACCAGGAAAATTAAATCACAGTAAAATCCAAGTATCTTCTTTAGATTCACTTTCCCACTGCTGCCCATTCACATGATTATTTATGATCTGGATTACAGCAGTACCTCACGCGCTGCCATATTCCAAACCATAAATACTAATATTAGTGGTACACAGAATGGCCAGCAATGGAGTTACGCCAGTGTAAACTGGGAACAACATAGTGATGAATCAGGCCTACAATGTGGTAAGTGCTTTCTAAATATAAGAGAGTCCCAGGCCCAACCAGTTCACAATTTAAGAAATCAAGCACAACTATCAATTTCCCCCACTAGCACTAAATCTAACCAATAATTGTTGGGAATTTCTTGTAGACATCAAAGTAGAAATGAGTCTTGAGGAGGGATTTGAAGGAGGAGAGGGTCATGGCCTTACAGATTAGTTCAGGGAGGATGTTCCATACATAAGGGAAGACATGGAAGAAAGGGCAGAGCTGTACCTGAGCAGCAATTCTATCTTTCAGCTGAAGGATCCAAGCAGTGGCTGCCATTGCACTACCTTGGACTTAAGAACATATTCCTGCAAAGTAACTGCAGAAGGATTCAAGAACGGACATCCACCTTTTACAGAATGATGTAGTAGCTTCAGCAGAGATCGGCTCTATATTTGAAAACAATGCTGTTAATTCATGAGTGCAGGAGCACTGCACAACTAAGAAAAGCTATGGTGCTTCTCTGAAAAGGTTAACCAAGAGCTACAATGACTTTGTGTAGAGCTGGACAAATGCTGCAAAAGTACCTGTTTGTTTGACTCAAAACCATAAATTCACTGCTGTGGTATTTGTGACCTACTCCACTCCCTTTCCACTAACATTTACATGAGCCCGTTTGTTTGCAAGAATGTTCGCAGTAAATGAATGTGTCACACAAGTGTTTGTGCAGCTGTTTTGCAAGTTACTTGTGCAATTGGGCATCATCCAATCACAGGATGTAAAAAAAAATACCATGTGACTTAGCTGATTTTTCATGAATAGCAAATACTCAGAAGTGGGTTTAGTGCACGGATGCTGGGTGGTGTTTGTAGCCTGTGATATATAGGAGGTCACAGTAGACGCTCTACTGGCTTCTTCTGGCCTTAATCTCTATGACTGTAGCAGCAACAGAGTATATTTTGCAAGAAATCCATAGGTTAGCGTATAAAGAAAAGGAGTACTTGTGGCACCTTAGAGACTAACCAATTTATTTGAGCACAAGCTTTCATGAGCTACAGCTCACTTCATCGGATGCATACTGTGGAAAGTATAGAAGATCTTTTTATACACACAAAGCATGAAAAAAATGGGTGTTTACCACTACAAAAGGTTTTCTCTCCCCCCACCCCACTCTCCTGCTGGTAATAGCTTATCTAAAGTGACCACTCTCCTTACAATGTGTATGATAATCAAGGTGGGCCATTTCCAGCACAAATCCAGGTTTTCTCCCCCCCAACCCCCGCCACCACTATTACCAGCAGGAGAGTGGGGTGGGGGGAGAGAAAACCTTTTGTAGTGGTAAACACCCATTTTTTCGTGCTTTGTGTGTATAGAAAGATCTTCTATACTTTCCACAGTATGCATCCGATGAAGTGAGCTGTAGCTCATGAAAGCTTGTGCTCAAATAAATGGGTTAGTTTTTAAGGTGCCACAAGTACTCCTTTTCTTTTTGCAAATACAGACTAACACGGCTGTTACTCTGAAACCTGCCATAGGTTAGAGTATGTTTGCATTTGCCATTCATTTGAACAACATATTTATGAGTTTCTAAGCATGTTTGTCAGTAAAGTACAGACAGGATGGGGGCTAAATTCAATGAGGGTGAAATGCACCCTTGTGCAGCAGGCCAGCACTAGGCCTAGCCACCACTTAAGGCCCACTCATCTTCTATCCTGAGGACTTAAATTGTTTGCTGTGGATAATTCACTGCACTCTAGCTATTGTATATGCATCTGCCTTTGGAACCTGAAGGCCCAGTTTCCAAAGGAAGATGCACATATGGACCAACAGCTTCCTGAGGAAGGCGGGCAGGGGGACCTGCTAAGTCTTCTCCACACCAGCTGAGGCTAAACAGGACTCAGTTGGAGTTGAGGGTGCTCACCATCTCCCAGGCGGTACTGACACTTGGAAGATCAGACCCTAAAAGTGTCAAAGATCTCACTTTCTGTCGAGAAACCAAGGTAATACGTGCCTTAGAAATACCTACGAGAGAGCCAGATGTTGAAAATCCCTTAAAAGATAATTACACTGTTTTTAAAAAATCCCAATACTGGTTGCAACATGATACTACCCATCTCCCATTGTCACACTTTTAAAATGGTGATTGACGCTGGAATATCTAAGTGAATACTCATTTGCTCAATTTCAGAAATAATTTGCTGGCTTCACAAAGCAATGTTGATTGAAGTTATTCCAGTATTGTTTTTTTACATGTTGGGTGACTTCCAAGTATTCACTAACATTAGGATTACCTTGTTTGCCAGAAATTCTTTAATTTTCACACTCCTATGTTATCTGGTCACTCAAAACAAAGCAACAAGTGTAAAAAAAAAAAAAGGGGGGGGGTGTCTGATTCTTCTTTACAAGTTCCCTTTGCACCATTGTGGTAGTATAGAAGGGTGTTAAAATGGGTATACATATAATTTAGTCCCACTTTAATACCCTTTTTGTACTGCCAGAGCCAATAAAGGGAGCTTAGTGTAAATGAGAATCGGGTCCCTTGTCTTCTCTACACTGTCTTGCTGCACTAGGATTTATAATATTAATCATTTTAGATTTAATTACACTTTTATTTTATGGAGTGAGGCTATAATTAGATGGCATGAATGGTTCTCATGAATGGCAGCAAAGGATTTAATTCACTTTATTTAAAAGGCTACTTTTAAAGACTGAATATGATGTGGGACTCATTGCAAGGATCCACACATTATTTAGCTGGCTTCTTTTTTAGCAGTAACTGAGCTCCATCTTGGTTATCTTCACCAGTGATCCTGCTTCTTTCTTATCTTCTTCCTTTGCCTCAGCTTGCCAGGATTATATAGTTATGCTGATGACCCTGGTTGTCATCACTCCCAATATTGAATCAGCTGAGATAATACAGACAATTCCACACTATGTGGTGACAGCCCATTTAAGAAGTGTTTATGAAACCTGGAGACTGACAAGCCTATTCTCCACCTAATATTCCCTGGCAGGTATGGACACACCCAATGATAACTTTCTTGTCATCATGACAAGAAGGTCAGGCGTCTACATTTGACAGAGAACTGTCTTTAGCACTTTGACATTAAAATGAAAATGGAGTATCGAAAATTAAAATCTCTGCAAACCAGCTCTGCCAGATCTATGTTTTCCCAGATTTAATTATCATTGCACTTAAAGAAGAATCAGGAAGGCAAATGTTGCTTTTGGAAGACTCAAAAACATCTGGCAACTCAAAAACATCTCTCTCAAGACAAAACTGAACATGTACAAAGCAATTGTTTTCTCCATCACAACATATAGCAGTGAGACATGGCAACTTACTAAGAAAGATATGCAAAAGCTGGATGCATTTCATCACAAATGTCTGAGAAGAATATTGGGAATAACATATAAAGATAGGAAGATGAATGAAGAAGTCAGAAAAATAACTAGACAAGGCACCCTCTCACAAATAATCAACAAAAGAAGACATCAGTGGCTGGGTCATGCACTTTGAATGGAAAAAGAACACTTACCAAATACCACCCTTGAATGGAAGCCAGAAAACGCAAAAAGAAAGAGGAAGATGCGAATAACATGGAAACGAACAGTTCTGAACGACATCAAGCACCTCAACATGAAATGGGAAGATTTGGAGAGAAGAGCAGTTGACAGGCAAGGATGGCAAATGTGGGTAGCCCAATGTGCAGCAAAGCACGGGATGGACTAAGGTCTAAGGTTTGTAGCTTCTCTAAAGATTAGCCATAGACCAAACACTGTGCTACACCAGAAAGTTCAGCTTTTGTTCTTTGAACAAACATTAACATATTGTTGTTTTACAAATTTCAGATATGGGAAGTCGTTGCTATTAATGATGTGTCAAATGCCATAACGAAGATAGTGCTTTACAGAGTTTCCCCTTCAGAGAGCTTACTGCTTGAGGGGTAATGAGGACAGTCATCCTTTGGTGGTATTTCCCTAGAGGATGAGCCCTTGCTCAAAGCAGTTTATGTATCTTCTTGAAACACTGTATGTTTAGTACAACCTCTCAAACATGCTTCCAGTGTTTCCTATTGGTCACCATGACAAATCTATAGGATCACATGAATATAGTATATACATCACAAAGAAATGATAACATTAAATACATGCCCTGCTTTTACATGAAGACCATTAATATTATTGACTGGGGTATTTTCCAAATGTTTTTCATGGTTGGTCTTCTAGCATTTATCTCTTACGTGCACTCAGTTGTATACCTAAGCTAAAGAAGAATAACATTTTGACTCGAGTGTCCTAATAGAGACATTGTGCTACTTATACATATAAACATTTATTCATCTAAAACAAAAAGTGTAACCAATTTGTTGAATAAGATCTGGCGAATAAAAATCTTTACAGGACTAGTTCTGTAACAAGGCAAATTATTGTAACAGAATGTAGCATTTCTCAGTTTATTCCTTTAAGGGTTATTTGCTTTGGCATAGTTTATTCCATTTTGGCATAGTTTCATCATAATGAAACATAGTCTTCCGGTTTCCTACAGAGGTAATTTAATCTTTCAACAGATTTAGTTCTTTATCAAGTATCAAAGAATATTCTGTTTTTGCTTTACAGTAATCAAATTCTTTCCTCCAGATGAAAAGAGGTATGACTATTTTATCTGATCTCCAGTTCAAAGCTACTCTATAAATTACTCAGATTTAAGACCAAGATCCTCTGATATCCTTATCACAGAGCACAACAATTTCCTCACATAATTCCCATGAAAATATGCCTATTTGGCATAAATCAGTTCTATTTCTTTATCACAGGAACTTTTCACCTCTTTTAAAGCCCTAGACTTTCTTGCTGTCATAACTGGGCTCAACAAACAATTACCAAGCATAGAGCTTTATAACTGGTGTAGTTAATATTTCTTACCCAACCATGACCCTGCATTATAAAATAGTATTTCCTAAAGAATCATTCCTTGGAGAAGGATCATGGAATTGAACAGAAAAACAAGACACTAATTAATTTGTCTGGAATACTGGTTTAAATGGCAGAAGCAACTAGCCAAGTTTGACTGGAATGGACAGTTTAACAAAAGCTGTTTTAGGAGATAAAACAAATGGATGTAAAATGAGATGTCAATGATTGTGAAACTGAGCTGTAAAATGCCCTTCAAGAATCCCATCTGATTGGTTAGAGTCTTCATTTTGCAGCCCACACAGAAATAATCCCCTTGGCAGTCTACTGACTTCAATGGGACACCTCACACGAGTAAGAGAGCTGCAGGCCTGGGCCTAGCATTTCACCTTTCAGCCCTTGATGAAATCCTGGCATAACCCTATAGCTAGAAAACTATTGTACAGTAGTTGTTATGGCAGTGAGCAAATGCCTAGTAGTTTATCAAATTACTGGCCTGGGCACAGTCTCATTTAGTTCACATGCTAAATTTCCTAATTTTTTTTTACTCAGATTGAGGCTTGAAAGCCACAAGTGGCTCTTTAATGTCTCCCCTGTGGCTCTTTGCAGCACATAGTATTAAAACGAGGACTGTCGATTCATCGCAGTTAGCTCACGCAATTAACTCAAAAAAAATTAATCACAATTAATTGCACTGTTAAACAATAACAATTGAAATTTATTAAATTGTGGATGTTTTTCTACATTTTCAAATATATCGATTTTAATTATAACACAGAATACAAAATGTACAGTGCTCACTTTATACTATTTTTGATTACAAATAAACAAGATATTTGCACAAATAAACAAAAGAAATAGTATTTTTCAATTCACCTCATACAAGTAAGTGCAATCTCTTTATCATGAAAGTGCAACTTACATATGTTGTTTTTTTTTTACAAAACTGCACTCCAAAACAGAACAACGTAAAACTTTAGAGCTTACAAGTCCACTCAGTCCTACTTCTTGTTCAGCCAATCATGTTTGTTTATATTTATGGGAGATAATGCTGCCCACTTCTTAATTACAATGTCACCTGAAAGTAAGTGTGTTCGCATGGCACTGTTGTACCTGGCGGCACAAGATATTTATGTGCCAGATGCGCTAAAGATTCATATGCATCTTCATGCTTTGGCCATTATTCCAGAGGACGTGCTTCCATGCTGATGACACTTGTTAAAAAATATAATGCATTAATTAAATTTGAGACTGAACTCCTTGGGGGAGAATTGTATATCTCCTGTTCTGTTTTACTCACATTTTGCCATATATTTCATGTTATAGCAGTCTCGGATGATGACTCAGCACATGCTGTTCATTTTAAGAACACTTTCACTGCAAATCTGACAACATGCAAAGAAAATACCAATGTGAAATTTCTAAAGACAGCTACAGCGCTCGACACAAGATTTAAGAATCTGAAGTGCCTTCCAAAATCTGACAGGGATGAGGTGTGGAACATGCTTTCAGAAATCTTAAAAGAGCAACACTGATGTGGAAACTACAGAACACGAACCACCAAAAAAACCAAACAAAAACACAACCTTCTGCTGGTGGTATCTGACTCAGATGATGAAAATGAACATGTGTCGGTACACACTGCTTTGGATCGATATCGAGCAAAACCTGTCATCAGCATGGATGCATGTCCTTTGGAATGGTGGTTCAAGCATCAAGGGATATATGGAGTCTTTAGCGCATCTGGCATGTAAATATCTTGCAACGCCGGCTACAATAGTGTCATGAAAATGCCTGTTCTCACTTTCAGGTGACATTGTAAACAAGAAGCAGGCAGCATTATCTTCTGCAAATGTAAGCAAACTTGTTTGTCTGAGCAATTGGCTGAACAAGAAGTAGGACTGAGTGGACTTGTAGGCACTAAAGTTTTACATTGTTTTGTTTTTGAATGCAGGTTTTTTGGTACACAATTCTGCATTTGTAAGTTCAACTTTCATGATAAAGAAATTGCACTACAGTATTTGTATTAGGTGAATTGAAAAATACTATTTCTTTTGTTTTTTACAGTGCAAATATTCGTAATAAAAAATATAGCGAGCACTGTACACTTTGTATTCTGTGTTGTAATTGAAATCAATATATTTGAAAATATAGAACACATCCCCAAATATTTAAATAAATGGTATTCTATAGTTGTTTAAAAGCGTGATTAATTGTGCTAATTTTTTTAGATCACTTGACAGCCCTAATTAAAACACTGATTTAATTATTAACCAGTCAGGATGCTTTTGCTATGTTATTAACCAATTGTAGCTGATAAAATGATAATACTTGATCAGTCATTTTGCTGTGAGAATATATATATATTAAAAGAAACAATGAAGTCACACTACTGTGGCTCTTTTGGGTAATGTTGATCACTAATTTGTCTCCTGAACCACTGATGTCCTGAATATCACTGCTCTAGAACATAAGAATAGCCATGCTTGGTCAGATCAATGGTCCATCTAGCCCAGGATCCTGTTGACAGTGGCCTGTGCCAGATGCTTCAAAGGAAATGAACTGAACAAGGCAATAATTGAGTGATCCAGCCTGTCGTCCAATCCCAGCTGCTGGCAGTCAGAGGTTTACGGACACTTGGAGCATGGACCTATCTGCTGATATATTATTTAATTCTTTTTTTGAACCCAGTAATACTTTTGACCTTCACAACATCCCCTGACAGTAAGTTCCACAACTTGACTGTGCATTGTGTGACACACTTCTTATGTTAGTTTATAATGTGCTGCTATTATTTTCATTGGGTGACACCTGGTTCTTGTCCTGGGGGGGAGGGGGAGGGTAAATAACACTTACCAATTTACTTTCTCCATAATATGCATGATTTTAAAGTCCTCTATCATATCTCTGTTTAGTCATCTCTTTTCTAAACCAAACGGTCCTAGTAATTTACATCTGTCCTCAAAGAACAGGCTGTTCATTTTTGTTGCTCTTCTCTGTACCTTTTCCAATTCTAATATATCTTATTTGAGATGGGATGACCAGAAATACTTTATTCAAGGTGTAACATGGATTTATATTTATATAGTGGCATTATTATATTTTGTCTTATCTATCCCTTTACTAATGGTTCCTGACATTGTTCGCTTTTTTGACTGTCACTGCACATTGAACAGATATTTTCAGAGTACTATCCACAATGACTCCAAGATCTCTTTTGAGTGGTAACAGCTAATTCAGACCCCATCATTTTGTATGTATAGCTGGGATTATGTTTTCCAATGTGCATTTTTTTGGATATACCAATATTGAATTTTATCTGCCATTTTGTTGCCAAGTTACCCGGTTTTGTGAGATCCCTATGTTACTCTTCACAGTCAGCTTTGGACTTCACTATTTTGAGTAATTTTGTATTGTCTGCAAACTTTGCTCCTTATCATTCACCCTTTTTTCTAGATCATTTGTGAATACATTGAACAGCACTAGTCCCAGTACTGATCCTTGCAGGATCCTACTACTTCTATTATGAAAACCAACCATTTATTCCTACCCTTTGTTTCCTACCTTTTAACCAGTTACTGATCCGTAAGAGGACCTTCCCTCTTATCCCATAACTGCTTAGTTTGCTTAAGAACCTTTGGTGAGGGAGCTTGTCAAAGGCTTTCCGAAAGTCCAAGTAAAGTATATCAACTGGATCACACTTGTCCACATGCTTGTTGACCCCCTCAAAACACTCTAATAGACTAGTGAGGCATGATTTCCCTTTACAAAAGCTGCGGTGACTTTTCCCCAACAAATTGCGTTAATCTAGGTGTCTGATAAATTCTAGTCTTTACTGTAATTTCAATCAATTTGCCTGGTATTGAAGATAGGCTTACCAACCTATAATTGCCAGGATTGCCTCTGGAATTTTTTTTTTAAAATCAGTGTTACAATAGGTATCCAACAGGCAGCTGGTACAGAGGCTGATTTAAGCAACAGGTAACATACCACAGTTAGTAGTTCTGCAATTCCATATCTGAGTTCCTTCAGAATTCTTGGGTGAACACTGTCTGGTGCTGATGGCTTATTACTATTTATCAATTTGTTCCAAAACCTCCTTTATTGACACCTCAGTCTAGGACAGTTGCTCACCTTTGTCACCTAAAAAGAATGGCTTGGGTATTGGTATCTCCCTCACATTCTCTGTAGAGAAGACCAATTAGCTTCTCTACAATGGCCCTGTCTTCCTTGAACATCAGATATCACTGAGATGGTTCTCTGGATACCTAGGACTGTTTGTACCCTACTACCCTCCTGCCTCCAGAGTGAGGGAGACTTGCTTGTGCTTAATGGAGAGTCAGCTCCCTGACACCACCAGCCTGTTAGTCACTCAAGCACTCTCTTCTGGGGTATGGCAGCCTTTACCTTGCCTCACAGATGAATAGGTCAACCCCAGTCCCCAAGACTCTTTGAAACACTCCCCCTGTAGTGTCCAGCCCCTTCACCACTAAAAACTCACAGAAATACCAGGTCTGCTGTCCCTAAGGGAACAATATACGCACCAGCTTGCATCATTCACCTCAGGATCACCTCCTATCTTAACACATCATTGAGATATTTATATATTTAACGGGCTCAAGAGAAGCCAGTTGAAACAGTAGGGATTTTGTAGGACTAGACTGGTAATTGTTGGTGGTTCTGTCTGAGAAAGCTTGCACAGATCCTATCTACACTACACTGTTATTCCCTCACTTTCACGAGCACTACATTTTACTCACTATTTATTTTTAAAGTTTAAAAACCTGAGGCATAGATGGTTATGCAGACTTTGCAAGTAAAGTGTTAGGACTGGCACTATCTGAGTTGGTGAGATATAAAGATGTATTCAGAACAAGATCTCTGGATAAAATTATTTTTTTTAAATTTAAAATTTGGGATCTGTGAAGAGAACCCAGAGCCAGAATGGTTATTGCCTCAGATACCCTTAGAAGATAGAAAGAAGGAAACAAGTCCCAAGATGAAAAACAAACTAAATGCCTCCCACTTCACTCTAAAGTATACTAGAACAGTGTTTCTCAAACTGGGAATTGTTTAAAATCAATTTTTATCTATTTAAATTTTAAGTTGCAGGGAATTATGGTGGGGAGGTCAGATAATTATTTAATGGCAGTAGATACTGAGATTCAAAAATCTCAAGCTCTATAACTGTTAAAATATCAACTGTCAACATATGTCAAAATATATAAATTAAGTATCCGTAAATCTAACCCTTAAGTTCTCAAGCAGCATTTTCTTACTTTGCTTAAATGAAATTTTGATTGATGGAAATATTTTTGGTTGGTGTGTGTGAGTACAGTGAAATGGATATTCACTGATAAAAATCTAATCCTTCCAAGCTTCCAGTCTGAATCCACCTAAGCATGTGAGTAGCCTCATAGGGGGGCTTCAATGGATTAGTGATTGCCAGAACATGAGGAGCTTCTGCCACTACTTTTTCTACTGCTGCCAATTGCCAGCATGTTTTTTTATGTTGCCAGGGTCAGGTGCAGGTAGGATAGAACCAGATACATTGACTATACACCACAAGAAAATCCTAGAACTGGAAGGGACCTCGAGAGGTCTTCTGATCCAGTCCCCTGCACTCAAGGCAGGACAAAGTATTATCGAGATCATCCCTGACAGGTGTTTGCCTAATCTGCTCTTAAATGTCTCCAATGGTGGAGATTCCACAACCTCCCCAGGCAGTTTTTCAGTGCTTTACCACCCTCACAGTTAGGAAGTTGTGATGGATTCCCAAGGGTGGAGCCTGGGACTGAACTCTCTCCAGCCTGGGCTGTCTCTCACAATGCCTTGCTAGAGACCAGCAGCAAACCCTTCCAGGTGCTGTTATCACACAGCAAAATGGCATGTGGAGCCCCACACCCAGCTATATTGCATGAATGCTTCTAGAGGCACTTTTGAAACGCACAGGGAAAGGCACCAGCCCAATCCCTCCAGCTTCCAGCCTTGCATCTCAAGAATATACTATCTTGCACTGCTCAAGGTGAGCAATGCTGATTTATTAATTGGTTCACCACTTCATCAATGGAAAGTGGATATACACCAGCATTTGCAAAACCTAAGCAGATTTGCCACACACTTCATACAAACTCATTGGTAAGGATAAATAGTAACACAAATTTATTGACTACAAAAGATAGATTAAGTGACTATAAGTGTTATGCAAAAAGTCAGAGTGGTTACCAAAAGAAATAAAATGTAAGCACGCAGTCTAGACTCTCAACCCTATTAGATTGGGCAACAACTAGACTAAGCAGTTTTTCTCGCCCCATTGGATATTGCAGTTCATAGTACACAGATTTCACCCTTGAAATTGGGGCCAGTCCCCTCAGTTGGAGTCTTCAGAGTGTCCTTGTTGGTTTCAGTGTAGGTGGGTGAAGGAGAAAGGCCAAGCATGGGCCCCCTGTGTTTGGTTTTATACCCTCAGTCCATGTGCTTGGAAAACACAAGTCCAAGCGTGTCTGGTTGGGCATTGCCGAGTCTCCTGGCAAGGTCGAGCAATTCCCCTGATCTGGCCTCATGTAGGTGAGTCATTGCATTGTAGCTCCCTTGCTTGACAATGGTTGTTAATGGGTTGTTTGACACCCTGTTTGGGTGTTGATTACTTTCCTTGCTGTTGCTTCTGGGGAAATATCATCTGGCCGATTCCCCAACTTACAGCATACAACTCAATTCTGATAACTTCTTATACATTAAATGATATACATATATTGATAGAGAAATGACTTTCAGCAGATCATAACCTTTCTGCGATACACATAAAGCATGCCTTGTAAGGTAAGATCACAATTGTATAAAAATGAGAAATATGGGGTTTCCAGGATGCTCCCTCAAAGTATAGAACGTCACAGAAGTTTTTCCTAATGTCCAACCTAAACCACCCTTGCTGCATTTAAGCCCATAGGTTCTTGTCCTATCTCCAGAGATCAAAGAGAACAATTTTGCTCCCTCCTCCTTGTAACAACCTGTTATGTACTTGAAAAAAAACTTATGTCCCCTCTCAGTCTTCTCTTCTCTGGGCTAAACAAACCCAATTTTTTCAATCTTCCCTCACAGGTCATGTTTTCTAGACCTTTCATCATTTTTGTTGCTCCAAGTTGTCCACATTTATCCTGAAATGTGGAGCCCAGAACTGGACACAGTACTCTAGTTGAGGCCTAATCAGCACAGAGTAGAGTGGAAGAATTACTTCTTGTATCTTGCTTGCAACATTCCTGCTAATAGATCCTAGAATTCTTACAACTACAATACCCACCTGCTGAAGTGAAGAAACAGATTGACAGAGCCAGAAGAGTACTCAGAAGTTACCTACTACAGGACAGGCGCAACAAAGAAAATAATAGAACGCCACTAGCCATCACCTTCAGCCCCCAACACATCATCAAGGATCTACAACCTATCCTGAAGGATGACCCATCACTCTCACAGATCTTGGGAGATAGGCCAGTCCTTGGTTACAGTCAGCCCCCAACCTGAAGCAAATACTCACCAGCAACCACACACCACACAACAAAAACACTTACCCAGGAACCTATTCTTGCAACAAAGTCCATTGCCAACTGTGTCCACATATCTATTCAGGGGACATCATCATAGGGCCTAATCACATCAGCCACACCATTAGGGGCTCTTTCCCCTGCACATCTACTAATGTGACATATGCCATCATGTGCCAGCAATGCCCCTCTGCCATGTACATTGGCCAAACTGGACAATCTCTACGTAAAAGAATAAATGGACACAAATCAGACATCAAGAATTACAACATTCAAAAACCAGTCGGAGAACACTTCAAATCTCTTTGGTCACTCGCTTACAGACCTAAAAGTGGCAATTTTTCAACAAAAAAACTTCAAAAACAGACTCCAACGAGAGACTGCTGAATTGGAATTAATTTGCAAACTGGATACAATTAACTTAGGCTTGAATAAAGACTGGGAGTGGATGGGTCATTACACAAAGTAAAACGATTTCCCCTTGTTTATTTCCCCTCCTACTGTTCTTGTAAAGTGCTGGAAATGGCCCACCTTGATCATCACTACAGAAGGTTCCTCCTCCCCCCCCCCGCTCTCCTGCTGGTAATAGCTCACCTTTCCTGATCACTCTTGTTACAGTCTGTATGGTAACACCCATTGTTTGGTGTTCTCTATGTATATAAAAACTCCTCACTATATTTTCCACTGTATGCATCTGATGAAGTGAGCTGTAGTTCACGAAAGCTTATGCTCTAATAAATTTATTAGTCTCTAAGGTGCCACAAGTACTCCTTTTCTTTTTACGGACACAGACTAACACGGCTGCTACTCTGAAACCTAGAATTATATCTGACTCCCACTGAGAATCTGGCCATTATGTAATGAAAAAAAAAAGTGTGTCAACTGAAATTAAAGCATGACTTTCTGTGGAACCTGCGTATCTGGAATATAACAAATACAATTCCTTTCTTACTACCTAAAAAACTCATTCACTGAATTCAATCAATCATTCTTATCAGCATTCCTTTAGCTCCTGTGCAATAAACATTTGAACTAAAAAAACTTCCCAAGTCGAATTCCACCATCAAGATAATACATTAAGGTAAGTAACCGTGATCCTGTCCTCATGACTTTCATGTTTAACATTGTGTCAGCTTTAACAGTGGGAGACTTTTTGTTTGTTTTTTTAAAAAGGCAACATTCTGTTGACTTGGTTCAATGGATCCTCTGAACCAGATGTTATTGAATCAGGTACCAAAAATGCAGAGTTCAAAGCAGGTTTTTGTGGCTGATATGGATAATGAAGATAAATTATACAGTCTTGTTATAAAGACAGAGGTAGGTCAAAAATTGTATTAAAATACATGCCTTTACCCATTTTGCTCTTAGAAACTTAGGCCCACAGTCTGCAAATGTGCATAGGTTTTTCCTGACTTACATTAGTAACATATTTGAAATCAGAGTCTTTCTTTTGTAGCATAATATACTAGGGTTCAATAAATCAACTTTACAAGAGATTTTCATTGATTTATTTGAGGGAAAGACATTTGCATACATAGCATTTTCATTCATTCCAGGGAAGAATAGTTAATTCACTTTTATTAAAAAAAAAGAAACACCTGAAACAGAGCAGACAGTATGTTGTAAGATCTTGAGTCATTAAATGGCATTTCAGAATATAATATCGTACCAAAACAAAATGAGCATATGCAATTACCACTTTAAGTGTTCTTTACTAAGTGGGTTATTAAGGTTAGATACGGCAAGCATCCTGCACTTTCTGTACAGTAGGGCTGTAAAGCACATTTCTGCAAATTTTATGCAACGTTTGGTTAGGCTATAAAGCATGAATGAGCAATAACTTTTAAAACCCATTTAAGAGCATATAGTTGCCATGTTTAATTTCAGAATGGAAGGCTGTTAAAAAACGCTGATTCATTCAAGGCACTAATTCCCCCCCCCCCCCCCCCCGAAGAAAAAGAAAAAGGGGGTGGGGGAAAGAAAAAAGTAAAAATTGACCAACAGACCTGAGCTTTCAGTTTCTGGCCTTTAGCTCCTGCTCTACCTGGAATCCACTCTACCGTTCCTGCTCTACCTGAATCCACCTCTTTTGGCCAATGCAATATCATCTTGTGACAAAGCAAGGACAGCTAAGTGACTGGGAAGCAACTCCTCTTGAAAGCCGTAACAACCACTAAAACATGTAATTCATCTCCTAAATGGGTATCAACTTTGATCTGCATAAAGGAGTTTTAACACGTAGCCAAACTAGACCTTGTGCAAACGTACACAATGTTATGCTTACGACTGCATGTGGAAAGTTACATTGATAAAAGTGCCTTTTAAAAAGTACCTTATTTCCCTTTGTTACATGCAACTTATAGCAGGTTCCAATTTAAAAAATATATTCAGGTGAGTCTAAAGTTTGAGGCCTCATTCCAGAAGAAATCATAAAAGCTGATTTTGGTAAACTGGGCAAACAATATGGGGTTTAATATGGGTAATGCTCTTATTTTTGTAGCACAACAGGCATGCCTAGTGCCATACGGGCAAATAAAACAAGATCCTTGCTCTGCGGTGTTTAGTCTGAGTAGAAACAAACAAACCAAAGTGATAACTTTGGAGCGGGAGGGGAAGAAGGGGAAGAGGAAAAAGGGGGAAGGGAAAAAAGAGAAAAATATGAACAATGGGTAGGGAAATACAATCCTTGGGTAGCTTTTCCTACACAGTGTATATTACAAGTTCACATTTCTGGTTAGTTTATTACTGTTAACTATATAATGTTCATTATAAATTTAACTTCTGATCTTCAATATACCCTTCCTATAATTTTGCCTAATTTATTTGATTTTATAAGAGATGGTAATCTGCACTGTTCCTAGACATATTTCAAGTTGTTGGAATTGAGAGAAGGTGTTTAAATACCCATGCACATACCCTGTACCCTTTCGAAAGGATACAGGGTGTCATCATAATTTACTATTAGAATGTTACATAAGAAAGGTATCTCAGTTCTCTATTCTATAGCTGTCTAAACACTTTCAGAATAGGTAGCATAGCATAGAAGCCTCAGCGAAGTTTCTTTCAGCCTGAACAGCAGTTTGAACAAAAAATTTTGTTGGAAACCAAGGACAATCCAAGAGGGCAAAATATGTTTCACTTCTATTTAAAAAAAAAAAAAAAAAAAGGGTTGAAAGGTGCACTTCTGGACGCAAATGCTGGACACCAGCCACCTGAAAATGCATTTTAACTCTTTATTTGACTACAGGATAAAACGCAACTGAAAGCATCAGGGAGAGAAGAGTGAAAAAGACCAATAGGATTTGCAGCCCTCTTCTCCTTCATGCCAATAACCAACAACCTCCCTCCAGCCTCATATGTACACCACAGAAATGCTATATTCAGCTCTGAGAAGTGGATGGTATACAACTGCCTTCAATCTCCTACTGCCATTCTAAAAATCAGCCATCTAGGGCTTGACCCTGAAGTTCTTACAAGCAAAAACTTTTACTGGCTTCACTATAGTTTGTGTCTGAATGTTAAGGGTTGGTCCCCAAAAGCAGGGGTTCCCAAACTGTGCTACTCATACCCCTGGGGGTACACGAGACATCTTGGGGGGGAAGGGTGGTACACAGGAGAAATTGTGTAACGGTGGCTTTTATTTATGCATTACTTTCTGTATCGCATTTTCATAATAGTCTACTCAGATGAGCTTTACCACTGTGTGGGAACTCGTTATCTAAAATATGGTAGTTAATTTACTTCAAGACATAGCAAGGAGAACACTGAAACAGAGCACTGACGTACAGAGCCCTCACCTCCAATCATTGTACAGTGCGGGTTCAGTTGCTCAGCAACAGTCAAGCCTAATCGAACTCAGAACTCTTTTAGGGGGTGGTTTTTTTTCGGTTGTATAGGTCACACAATAACTATATCTGTACATAACGGTGAAATATGGACAGATGGCTAAAGACAGGTAGTGTTAAGAAGAACACACAATATCAGTGATGAAAAGGGTAGGGATATGTGGGCAGCTGGTAGATCTGGAAGGAGGTATGCAATAAGAAAAGTTTGGGAATCTCTGTCCTAAAGGATACTGAAGGCAGACATAAAAGAAAATCAAGTCCAGAATCTTATCCACTAAGCCACTGGACCACACTAGACAGTTATCCATTACATACAAATCAATATAACTGGGAAATGAACACATTCAGCTCAGTTTCACAAATATTCAGTTACAATAAGTCGTTTAATATAACTTCACTTGGACAATAAATACGATAATTTCCAGGAGATCAAAATTCACTTCTTTAATTTAACTATTTAGAAAGTTAAACAATGGAAGATTTCACAACATAATTTTTATTTACATGATTTACTGTGAATATTTTAAATACCAGCTTGTGAAGCTACACAAGGATGTACCTCTAAACTGACACAGCAGAATACTGTCAAAACGTTTCTTTAACCTGGAAGCAATGCATTTTTAACAATTCAAACCATTTCAAGTTAATGTTGGATAGTACAACTGTACTTAATGAAGCTGCTCACAAAGACTCCATATTTTACTGACTAGTCACTGCTGAGTGAAACATTTTGAAGTACAGTTCTCCTGGTAAAAAGAGAGCCTTTTAAATTAATGACTCTGCTTGAGCATTAGGAAGCCACTCAATGCCAACAGTTCCATCTGTAGTAGTAAGTCATTTATAGATCTGAGAGTCCAGGCTGCTGCACACTGTTCTAGCCTCTGAATATAAATGGCAAAAAAATAAGTTTATCAGATACGATGACTTTCAATGCTGTAAATCCTGATAACAAAAAGCACAGACATTGCACCTCAAGCCATCATTAAAGAAGAAAGTGGCACTTCTCTTTTTTGGGCAAGTGAACTTGGTTTTCTTCATTTTCATTCTCAAGACATTCCATATAATATTACTACTTAAAAGCATTTAACATTCATGAAATTAACTTCAAGAGAAAGAATGTTCACGTTAAACAGAGCACCAACTTATTCCATATATTTATTCATTAGTGAAATTTTATGAAAAACTAAGTGTTTAAACATTAGTTCTGCTAATAGCGGTCATAATTGTAATTTAAAAATAAAAGTTTAATTTGTAAAGTTTGATCAAAGCTATGGTTCAAAGAGCAAAATTTTATACATTCTGTGCAACATCCCATTTCCTTCTAGTGCATAAGTCCATGTCTGCAGTTATGCAGCTGCGATAGAAGTATCATCAGCTTGGCGACCTTGTGGCTTTAAAGAAAAAGAAGAGTCAGTATAAAGATTATATATGGTTATGAAATTCATCTAGCAACATCATCATAAATGAACAGGATGCTACAATGTATAATCAGTGCTGTATCTTTCTTAACTTCGAAGTATTTCTAATGGCAGCAAAAAATATTGTGATGTTATCTACATTCAAGTCTTCTAACTCTCCCAGCTGCCTCTATAAGCTTTTCAGGGCATCCGATGAAGTGAGCTGTAGCTCACGAAAGCTTATGCTCAAATAAATTGGTTAGTCTCTAAGGTGCCACTAGTACTCTGTATCTTTATATATGTCTTATAGCACCTAGCATAGGGCCTGACCCTGACTGGACTCTCTGGATACTGCTGCAATACAAAAGTTATGTTGATAATGATGCTGATGGTAAATACATGCATGAAACAGGAACAGCCCCAGAAGGTTCTAGGATAAGTTTGAAGCAGGGTCCCTGGTGAAAAGGAGTATTTTAAGAGGAAAAGCATAGCTGTGCACAGGAGCACACAAGAACGTTGGGATTCGGATGACCCAGAAGAAGAGAAGAAAGGAATTAAAAACCTAGGGAGGTTCTCTTGTAAATGCTCAGAACTCCTTTCCCTGGAGGGAGCAGACCTTTGTGTTGACCTAACAGCAAGTCTTGATGACTGATCTAGGAGACACATTGACTGACAGTGTGTATAAATAATAAATTCCACCCAGTCCTCTTAGCTGCAGTAAAATTGGAGGAATGCAAAGCCTGTTTTCAGGGAACAGAGAGAGGATTATAGATGTTCGAACAAGCCTTTCTCAAAGACACAAAGGAACACTTCAGGCCTCTCACCCCCTGCTTATGCTCCAATAGGAAAGGTTAACACAAGATCCTGTAAAGGAAAGACACAAGGCTAGCTAGCTAGCATTGTTTTGGGTAAAAAGTTTTAAAATAAGTGGGAAAGGGCCAGAAAGATTGCATAAAACCCGTTTGGCATGATATGATTGAAAATTGCGTTTCATCCCAAGGTATTCATAATATCTGAGTAGCTGCAACATTGTAGAAAAAATCTATCACCATAAATTTCATGTGCGCTTAGATCTTCTATCTCTAATAGTAAATTAGGTTCAGAAATATTCTGGAACCCCACAAAACCCTAAAACCCATCACATGATGAACACCCACACTTCACTCTTTGCAATCAATTCTCACTTGAGTAATATAAATATAAGATGGGTGGCAGATAATAAATGAAAACTTGGAAATATTCTAACCAAATGCAGCTCCACCAATACTCAAATGCAGACAGAATTTTAATTGCATGACTATTATCCTTCTAGTCACAAGATATTATCCAAATGTTCTGCGAAATGGATAACATCCTGTGACCAGGAAGATAACAGTAATTCTGGATGGTTTTAAGAGCAAAGTGCCTGTTGCTCATATAGAGCCCAGTCCAGCACTGTGTCGTGCCTGAGCAGATTGCTGCACCCACACACAGCTCCAGGGAAGTCCACGGTCTCCATGTACACACAGCATTGTGTCTGTGCATCTTAAAGCAAGACAAGCCTGCTCTCTAGTTAACTGTCCATTCAGTTAATCGGCTAAGCGTAGAGCTGGGGTTGCAGTTCTCAAACGCAAAATAAATCCCAAGTAAGTTCTGAAAGAATTCATTCATTATAAAGGAGCCAAAAGCCTCCATTAGAACCGTACCTTTACAAAAATGTGCGTTGGTATGAATCGTCTGAGCAACTGATTAGTGAAGTTTGGGATCCGCAGCAAGATATTAAGAGATGGTAACTGCTGATATCCAGCCATGAGAGGGTAGAAGTTATATAACATTTCCTGCTGTGTGCCAGGAAGGATTCGCAATCGTATCTAAAATCATAAATAATTCCAGGAAAGAAAACTGTTTACATATATTAAACATTTGCACACTCCAAAGTTAAAAATAATTCTTTCAAATATTCACTTTAATCGGTTTGACTAAAAAACACATTATTCAAAATATTACAACAACTTTCTTTTCTACCCAACTGCACACACTGTATCATATGATCAATATGAATGTTCTTAACCTATCCAGAAAGGCATAACTAGACACTCCTAAGATGACTTATTTTCAGTCCTCCTAAGATTAAAAAAAAGCTTTGGACGTGCATGTTCCTCCAGATGTATTGCTCATTCTTCAGTTCACCAGGTCTTAAGGATGAGTATTTACTAAATAACTCTAGGGCAATTTGATCTATAGCAGAGTTGATAGTAAGCTAATAGGCTATCAACAGGTAACAGTTGAAAGTCTACCATTCACTTAGGGTTGCCCATATTTGTTACATAGTGTACTGTGTTTCTTTCTAAGTCACTTGATGTAAATTTCACAAGCCTTGTTTTGGTAGACAGAAATTTAACAGAGCTGGGAGACAGATTTGTTCTGAATACAGTTACAATTAATTTGTTTTTAATATTTATTTTCCGGTTTTACAGTAAAGTTGCATTAAAAACATTTAATTTTTAAATACAATTTATATAATCTAAAGCAGTGGTTTTCAACCTGTGGTTGGCAGACTGTGGGAGCTCTGCAGACTATATCTAAGGGGTCTGCAAAAGGTTGTTGTTACCATAGAAGAGTGGTTTCCAAAACTTGGGGTCCAAAGACTATGTCTAAGATTTCCAGAGGGATACACACTTCCATTAGAAATTTTTTTTAGGGGTTCACAAATGAAAAAAAGGTTGAAAATCACTAATCTAAAGAGTATGTTGAAATCTATTAGAATAGGTTAACAGTGGTGTGAAAAGTATCATCATGCAGTAGTGACAAAGAGGACAATTTGTACCTGTTTAAGACCTGAAAACATGAAGGCATCGCTTGGCTCCACTGATATTTCCACATCCTGGACTAAACTGGTCTTGTTTTGCAAGTGATATCTGACAGGCAAGGATTCTCTGACTCGACCAAATGATGGCAGATCTTTGGAGACAAAGGGAATGAATATAAAGGTTACATAATCTGATATGTAAATAAACGTCTTGGTTTCACATACAAAAACCAAATCTGACTCAATAAAAGTAGAAAGGTCTGCAAAAAGTGGCTATTATCTATAGTACATCTGATCAAATGTTTCAGGAACAAATCATTAAAAATTTTATAAGTTTTCAAATACAACAGAATCAGCTCTAACATTAGAAAGCAATGAAAGATATCAGAAATTACTGTTACAAGACTAAAAGGAGTACTTGTGGCACCTTAGAGACTAACCAATTTATTAGAGCATAAGCTTTCGTGAGCTACAGCTCACTTCATCAGATGCATATCGTGGAAACTGCAGCAGACTTTATATATACACAGAGAATATGAACCAATACCTCCTCCCACCCCACTGTCCTGCTGGTAATAGCTTATCTAAAGTGATCATCAGGTGGGCTGGAAATGGCCCACCTGATGATCACTTTAGATAAGCTATTACCAGCAGGACAGTGGGGTGGGAGGAGGTATTGGTTCATATTCTCTGTGTATATATAAAGTCTGCTGCAGTTTCCACGATATGCATCTGATGAAGTGAGCTGTAGCTCACGAAAGCTTATGCTCTAATAAATTGGTTAGTCTCTAAGGTGCC
The DNA here is from genome assembly GCF_965140285.1 of Lepidochelys kempii. Classification (NCBI taxonomy): domain Eukaryota; kingdom Metazoa; phylum Chordata; order Testudines; family Cheloniidae; genus Lepidochelys; species Lepidochelys kempii. The sequence continues at coordinate 78,768,290 of NC_136383.1, read as the reverse complement.
ACAAGTACTCCTTTTCTTTTTGCGAATACAGACTAACACGGCTGTTACTCTGAAACCTGTCACAAGACTAGTTCTATGCATCACAATATCACTAATTTGCACTAATTGAGGGGGCGAAGAAGGAGTACAAGTATGGATTAGAATAACTAGAGAAAGGGCAGGTACTGCATGGGCAGGGCTTTCCCTTCCAGCCCTGATCTTACAGGAGAAATATGGTCATCCCAAGTCTGTGGCAATGAAGGACAAACGTGTGCCTATGTACCAAATTCTGCTCTGAGACGTACTTATGAGGTTTCACGGCCTTGAGTGAACACTCCATGCATGCAGCCCAGGGTTAAATATTTCATGCATGTGTTAATATTACCTGCATTAACATGGAGTGGGATGCTCTCTACAATCACATGTGGTAGAGTGATCACAGTACAAACCACAGGTACACTTTCCACAGCTGAACTCCTATCAAAGAAAACAACACATGTAGACTCCACTTATATTCTTGACATTAAGTCACTAAGCCAACAGAATACTGGGATCAAGCAGCAAACAAGCAATAGTTACAGCAATCCCAACAGTTCAAAAAGGTGAAAAGTGTTAGCTGAATGTTTTTATTACAATAATCTTGTAAAAAGATGTTAAAATCTAAAGACAGATGTACCTTACAATATCTGCTCTAAAAACAAACCCACATATTGACTGAGGTGGGAAAAATTAGGGTCATTTATTTTTTCCGTTTGACCATTTAAAACATTACTTTTTATACAGCTGAAGTGTTCTTTAACTTGTCTTTCTTCCTCCCCTCCCCACATGTGAAGTACTCATTGGCTTTAGAAAACTGAAGAACTAGTTTCATACAATTGAAAACTTAATACAAATTTAAATATCACCATTTAGATGCAATTTCACTAGTACGCATTTTTAAAAATGGCTCTTACCGCTTTCACCCAAGATGATGCCACTGTGAGGATCAGTAAGGGAAGAAGAAAAAGCAAAATATATCCTCCCTACCACTCCCACCCTACGAAAAGTCATGAACTGCTTTAAAAATAACCAGACAAGGAATCCCTACCTTTTCCAGGAGATTACATAACGTCCGGTAGCCACTCCACTTTGACCATTAGTAACTGGTGGACACCGAAGGCAAAAGCATTCACTAGCACTCTCGCCTGTCTGCAAAACAACTATCAGCAATATTCTGTTTAATTTTAAAGTAAAAGACACTGAAAATTAGCACAGAAACCATCCAGATCTGAAAAACTAAAATTAGTAATACATACAGATTTTATATATAAATTTTAGGAATAAAGGTGTTGTATATATTGCATATATACAATCTGAGGGACCCCCAACTAATTCACAAACTGTACATGAAAACATTAGAGATAATAAGGTGCTCAGACAGCACAGAATTGGGGCCTGCAACATGGTATGTGGTCCCTGTGAGTAGAGCTAGGCCCAGTGCCCGTGTAGAGCAAGTGAGCCCAATCCAGCCAATTAAAAGAGGCTGGGCTACACCTGGACCTATAAAGGCAGGAAATGAGATGGGGAGGAAGAGTGACCGAGACAGGTTGTGCCTGGAGAAGGGAAGCCACAGTGGAGTGGAGGTAACTCCGGTGGTGGGTCCCTGGTGCAAGAGGCCAGTTGCTCTGGGAAGCTCCAGAAAGGGAGCAGAGCTAACTAAAGCCTGGTCTACGCTACAAAGTTAGGGTGAGGCAAGGTGCCTTGTGCATGTGTCTACACTTAAATGGGTCTCCCACTGACGTAAGTGGCCTCTTATGCTGACATAGTAACACCACTTCCCCGAGCAGCATTGTGCCAAGTTTAATATACAGAGGTCAACACGGCACACAGACACTGCAGTACAGTAACTCCTCACTTAAAGTCGTCCTGGTTAACGTTGTTTTGTTGCTGATCAATCAGGGAACATGCTCGTTTAAAGTTGTGCAATGCTCCCTTATAACGTTGTTTGGCAGCCACCTGCTTTGTCCACGGCTTGCAGGAAGAGCAGCCCGTTGCAGCTAGCTGGTGGGGGCTTGGAACCAGGGTGGACCAGCAGTCCTGTTATCAGTTCCCCGCTCCCCTAAGTTCCCTGTGCAGCAGCTGTCCAGCAGGCTACCAACTTCCAGAAGTTCAGCTGTCCCTCCCCCCACTGCCATGTGGTGCTCCTGCCCTCTGCCTTGGAGTTGCTCCCGTGAACCTCCTGCTTGCTGTGCTGGGGAAGTGGGGGACTAATGTCAGGGTGTCCCCCTCCCTCCTGCTCCTGCCCCCCCGCTTACCCCTTCGCCATATAGAAGCAGGAGACACACAAGAGGGCTCAGGGCGGAGAGAGCTGGCCGCAGCTGCTATTTCAACTTCCTGATCTTTTTAAAGGCAATGTACTTAGAGTGTAGTGTCGGCGTACTTAAAGGAGCAATGCGCATCTCTTGCTCTCTCTCTCACACATGCACACACACACACACACAGGGTGTGTCTCCATCTGCCATGCTGTCTCCCCTCCCTCCATTCGCGCTGCCTTGTAGAGTGTGAGGCTACATTAACAACGTGTTAACCCTGGAGGGCTCAGCCAAGTGCTAGTTCATCATTTAGCAGTAAGGCGTTCCCTGGGAAATATCCCACCCTCTTCCACCTTCTGACTCCACCAACTCAACCAAGCTTCACAATCATTGTTGCTGTGTACAGTATTAAATTGTTTAAAACTTGAGAGAAAATATATATTATAGTTTTTTGTCTGGTGAAAAAAATTTCCCTGGAACCTAACCCCGCCCATTTACATTAATTCTTATGGGGAAATTGGATTTGCTTAACATTGATCCTGAAAAATGTGATTTTAAGCAAAACAAACTACAACATTAAGCGGAGGAGTTCCTGTACCTATGTCGACCCTAACAGTCCTCCAGCAGCTTTCCCACCATGCCCCAGACTGACTGTTTCGTTGCCATTGTGAACTCTACTGCCCAAGAATCTCAGAGGCCTCCAACCCAGTGGAAAGGTTTCCCCCTTGGCTTCACAAATATTATGCAGGACAGAGCAGGCAGCTATTACCATTGGGATATTTTTCTCACTGAAGTCCAATCTTGTGCATAAAGAATGCCAGCATCCCGTCAATCGACCAAACCAACATTCAGCAGTCATACTGCACCTGCTGAGCTGGTAGCTGAACTGTTCCCTTGGTGCTGTCAAGGTGGCTGGTGTATGGCTTTATAAGCCCGGCAAGCAACAGGTAGACTGCAGATTACTGTTGGGAATGTTGAAATGCCAATAGTCATCCTGGCATTTCAACATTCCCAACAGTAATTGGCCAGTTGAGAAACAGTTCCTCCTTGCAGCTTTCTGAACAGTCCTGTGTTCTTAAAGATGTAAGCCTTATGCACCTTCCCTGGCCAGCCCACATGGACACTGGTCAAGCGTCCCTGGTGATCCACCAATGCTTGCATAACCATAGAAAAGTATCCCTTTATATTGATGTACTCTTTTGCAAGGTAATTTTGTGCCAAAATAGGGATACGAATGCCATCTATTGCTCCACCGTAGTTCGTGAACCCCACTGCTGCAAATCTCTCCACTATGTCCTTTACATTGCTGAGAATCACAGTCCTGTGCAGCAGGAGGCAATTACTGGCCCTGCACACTTGCATGACAGTGGCTCCCACGGTGGATTTCCCAACTCCAGACTGTTAGTGGTCAGTTTGGAATCAATCTGGTGTTTCAAGTTTCCACACTGCAATCACCACTCGCTTATCCACTGTCAGCACAGCTCTTATTTTCGGTCCCTGCACTGGAGAGCTGGGGCAAGCTCAGCCCACAGATCCAGGAATGTTGCCTTGTGCATCTGAAAAGTTCTGCAGCCAAGTTCTGCAGTCATCCCAAGCCTGAATGACAACACAATCCCACTAGTCAGTGCTGGTTTCCGAGGCCCAGAAGTGGCGTTTCATCATCCGCAGCTTCTCTGTGAATGCCACCAACAACCTTGAGTTGGTTCTTGCTATGTCCTACAGCAATCTGTCCTACAAGAAATTATTATGTTCCCCACTTATTCAGTTCTTCTTGCAGCTCTGAAAATACTGCAGGATCACATGCCCTGTGTTTCAATGCTCAGGACAATAGTGCAGAGCTGTGCAAGCTCCATGCTTCTGTTGGAGATAGAGAGCGAGGAGGGCCCCACGGATTTGTGGGATTTTGAAAAAAGGCATGAAAATTATGGGATACAGATGACGTTAGGGGGATAGATACAATATCAAACTGGAAATTTGACCTCACGCTCCCAGTCACCCCAGTGCAACTCCTTTCAGCCCCACCATGCATTGAGAATACTTCCCAAAGACCATATGCTAGATGGTCGCAGGTTGTATACTGGGATACCTATCCATGATGCACTACACTGTGCATTAATACAAGAACACCTGGTGAGTACACACACCGCTGACACAATGAGCCAACCATACATACACACAAGCAACGCACTAACTGCAGCAGCTTTATGCCGACATAACTTGTGTCAATGTAAGTTTGAAGTATGGACATGGCCTAAGATTGAGAAGCTGCCAAGAGCACCAGAGGTCTCTGGCATGAGTGACGCTGAAGTCCGAGGCAAAGGAGTGAGTTAAAAGACTCTTTTGTTTGTTTTAAAAAAAGAAACCTTCTTAAAAGGAGACTGGGCAGTATGTGCTTGGAAGCTGGGGAGAAGCCCTGCTCTGTGACAGGGCCACAGAAATATGATGATTTGATGGATGATAGAGAACCTTCTGAACCGAACCATGGAATCTCTAATATCTACACAGAGCATACAGAATCTCAAAGTCACATTCAAAAGAGTAAACTGCACAGTACAGCTGATTAAGACTCAGGAATCCCTTTCTGCTGTAAATGCAAAAAATTTGAAATGTTTTTGTTCGGTTTCAGAACCTAAAGTAGAAATTTTGACATTTGCTGCAGAAGGTAAATTGTTTTTTGTTTTTTTTTGAGGGGAGGCGGGGTGGGACGGGACACAAACTGGTTTGTTTTGGAAGTTTCTAACCAAAATTTTAAAAAGGGCTTTTTCATATTTTATCTTATTTTTAAACTGTTTTCTTTTTTAAATTAGTTCAGTTTTATTTTTAAAATTATTAACTGCTGCTATTTAGAGCGCTTATTGTATTTTCTTGTTCAAAGTAAGACATGCATTCAGGGTACTAAAAAACAGCAGCTACTTAAAAGTATATAAACTTAAAAATAAAATAAAAAGCCACAGGAGCCAGGGCTGCTAGGCTTCCAGGGAAGGTAGCTTCCTTAATTACCTTGGGAGCCAGACAGGGAGTCCTGGCTGAGCTGTGAACCATGGAAGCCACTGCTCTCCAGCAGCCAGCCAAGTGGGCTGTGAGGGGAGCTGGGGAAACCGGTTGTCAATAAGGTATTAAAATGTATTTCTTCCCAATTCCCACTCCATCCTTCTCAAAAAAATCTTATTTAAGAAGAAAGAATAATCTAAATTCTCACCATTCTCCACAAAAGATTCCAGTTGGTCTACTGGTACCATGGAAGCCGAAAGTTGTAGCTGGCTATTTATAATAGTGAGAGCCCAAGGTGAAGCACTCAGAATGTCTGTCATCAGTAAAAAGGGTATGTCTGCAAAGACTCTGTCTAAATGTTCAAACTACCAAGAGAAGAGAAAGAATGTGTCACTATTTTAGTGGTCAAATTTGGTTTACTCAGATTATGATTCTAAGACACGTCGATCAATTTTCTAAACACATACCTTTGAAGAAACAAATTTAACAGCAACATCAAAGGGAAATACAGTTTCTATAGTTACAGTTTCATCCTGCATGGAGGGGGAAAAGATTGTATTAAATTTCAAATCTAGATATTGACATCAGATTACAGGTAAGAAGTTATTACAGGGAACTGCATTCATCACCACCTGCCCCAGCCCTCTCCAGGACATCTGCTTTGCCTCTCCCCTAAACGATGGGCAGACAAAGCAACTATGGCTATTGGGGACTGCAGAAGTCAATGCTTTTCCTTTCTTGGATATACTTGTGAAGATGCTCATTCAATGCCTGGGCATTTTATTCCCTTATAAGCTATACAGTTATAAGAAAAAATTATGCTGATTATTAATTCATTAAATAGGTCATGTTTGAAACGGAATTAAATAAAGTGTAAAATAAAATGTTGATACCATACCTATTCTCAATAAAATTCCCTACAATAAATTTAAACACTAAGGGTCACTGTCAACTTAAACAAAAGCAAAACACCGCACTTTGGTCCAAACATTCCTCCCTCTCCCACAGTAATTATGGCAATCTGTTACAAGGAACATCTAAGAGATGAGAGAAACTAATTTATTTTATTTGTACAGTTTTACTCTGAGTACTTAAGACATCAACATGGGAGGAAAAAAACTTTTCAGAAGTAGGAAAAATTGTATTTGAAAACAAATTGGCAGGTGACTATGGAATAAGAAGCTACTTTTCGCTTTTCCCTGGATTAAAAAAAATTTCAGTTCGACAGTGTTCCTCTAAGGTTCAGTGATAGTTCCATGTACTGGTGCTATTCCAGATATACAACTCTGCTGGTACAACATTAAGTTTAAGGAATAACACATGATTTTATATTCCTCTACACTTGCCAGAAGTTGGATCACCTCAAAAATATTGCTTCTTGTGTCCATTTATTCTTCTTTATCCCTCCAATCCTGCCCCTTAAGCCTTTCCTCTTTCAATGTCAAAAAAGCAACATTTCCGCAAGATGGCCCACGTAGACTCCTGGCTTTGTATTGGGAATTATCTGTCAAGGCAACATGGTGTATCCTTCTCTTTACTCAGAAAGCAACCATATCACCCCTGGGCTAAGCATTTCTCCTAGGGCAGAAGCTAAATTATGGGTTTCTCTTTTACACAATCTCATATGACAGCCCTGTGTGCTGCATTTCCACCTTATGTTGGATATGATGTACATTTTAGGAGTATGAAAGTGAATACATTTTAAATATGTTTGGCAACATTATCTAAATTAATCCATTTAGTACTATTCTACAAAGGGTACCATTGAAATTAGGCTTGCTCTTAAAATCACACACAAGTAATCTGAATCCCTTAATCATTTCATATATTAACTAACATGAAATGAAGAGTCATTCCAAAGTGCTGAACTCAATAGATCATACCCTGTGGCACTTGCAGATTATCTCTTTTTCCTCAACTGTAGCACTGATTAAATAGGAAACATAGACCAGAAACATCCTGGTACCAACTGTTCCACAACGAATGTATACTGCTTTTTCCAGCTGTGAAATATAAAGATGAAATTAGTTAAATAGTACTCAAAATGCAACCAGCAGGTCCAGAGCTGCCCTTTCATTCATTTCGCGTACCTCAGCTAACACAGACTAGGGGAACCACAATGGACAACAATTGCTTGTCTTCAGCACTGGCTACTGGCAGCATAAAGTGCGACACCAATACAAGAGTAGCACTGCTCTGGCCATTCCACTACTCATGTTCTCCTGCTATTTACAGTAGTAGGCTGGAGCCATTACTAAGCATCATTTGCCATAACAAGCCTATGATTTACTAGCTATTAGTTCAAACTAGGGCTGTCGATTAATCACAGATAACTCACGCGATTAACAAAAAAATTAATCGCCATTAAAAAAAGTGAATTGTTACTAATCGCAGTTTTAATCTTACTCTTAAGCAATAGAATACCAATTGAAATTTATTAAATATTTGGGATGTTTTTCTACATTTTCATATATACTATATTCTGTGTTATAATTGAAATCAAAGCATACATTATTTTTGATTACAAATATTTGCACTGTAAAAATGATAAACAAAAGAAATAGTATTTTTCAATTCACCTCATACAAGTACTGTAGTGCAACCTCTTTGTCCTGAAAGTGCAACTTACAAATGTAGTGTTTTTTCTGGTTACATAATTGCCCTCAAAAACAAAGCAAAGTTCATTCAGTCCTACTTCTTGTTCAGCCAGTCGCTAAGACAAAAAAGTTTGTTTACATGGAAATAATGCTTCCCTCTTCTTATTTACAATGTCACCAGAAAGTAAGAACAGGCATTTGTATGGCACTTTTGTAGCGGCATTGCAAGGAATTTACGTGTCAGATATGCTAAACATTCGTATGCTTCTTCATGCTTTGGCCACCATTCCAGAGGACATGCTTCCATGCTGATAACACTTGTTAAAAAAATAATTCTCCTCCAGGGAGAATTGTATGTCCCCTGCTCTGTTTTACTCGCATTCTGCCATATATTTTATGTTCTAGCAGTCTCAGCTGATGACCCAGCACATGTTCGTTTTAAAAACATTTTCACTGCAGATTTGACAAAACACAAAGAAGGTACCAATGTAAGATTTCTAAAAATTGCCACAGCACTCGACCCAAGGTTTAAGAATCTGAAGTGCCTTCCAAAATCTGAGAGGGATGAGGTGTGGAGCATGCTTTAAGAAGTCTTAAAAGAGCAACACTCCAATGCAGAAACTACAGAACCCGAACCACCAAAAAAGAAAATCAACCTTCTGCTGGTGGCAGATGATGAAAATGAACATGCATCGGTCCGCACTACTTCGGATTGTTATCGAGCAGAATCCGTCATCAGTATGGAAGCATGTCCCCTGAAATGGTGGTGAAGCATGAAGGGACATATGAATCTTTAGCGCATCGGGCACGTAAATATGTTGCAACGCCGGCTACAACAGTGCCAAGAGAATGCCTGTTCTCACTTTCAGATGACACAGTAAACAAGAAGTGGGCAGCCTTATCTCCTGCAAATGTAAACAAACTTGTTTGTCTGAGCGATTGGATGAACAAAAAGTAGGACTGAGTGGACTTGCAGGCTTAAAATTTTACATTGTTTTATTTCTGAATGCAGTCGGTTTTTTGCCCATAATTCTACATTTGTAAGTTCAACTTTCATGATAAAGAGACTGCACTACAGTACTTGTATTAGGTGAATTGAAAAATACAATTTCTTTTTTCTTTTTAAAGTGCAAATACTTGCAATCAAAAATAAATAAAAAGTGAGCACTGTACACTTTGTATTCTGTAGTGTAATTGAAATCAATATATTTGAAAATGTAGAAAACATCCAAAAATACTTAAATAAATGGTATTCTATTATTGTTTAACAGTGCGATTAATCGCAATTAATTTTTTTAATCGCTTGACAGCCCTAGTTCAAACCACATGAGTTTTAATGTATTGCTGTGTGGAGAAGATGTAGGAAGACAATTACTCTCAGTAGCAGACATCAGCTGCTCTCCGTTTCATGAGCCCAATCCTTCTCTCTTCCTACTACCACCAAAAAATCAGTATGTGTCACTCAACTCTGCATCCTTATGAGATTTAGCACTCAGGCTCCTAACAAATTATCAGTACAGTCTACAGCGCTTGCAGTGTGCATTTACAGAAGATAGAGTGACTCTATATTTGCAATCAAAGTCCACCCAAAACCAGAAGAACTAGCGCATCCTGAATTCATTCTCCTCTTTCAAAGTGCAGAATGAAAATTGAACATTTCCTTTATCCTGTTCCTTCTCTTTAGCTTTATATTACAATATGAAATCCCTCTAATGTCCACTGTCTGCCAACAACCTTAACAATTCTGTGAGACTCTTCAGCATGCTCAGGTACTTAAATACGCAGCTGAGATAACATTAATAAAAAAAATTTCTGTCTGTCAAAATTAAGTTTGTGTTAAAGGATTCACAGTTGAGATCTAATTAATATAATCCAATGAGGCTGATCTGTTCACCCTCAAACCCACTCCATTGAACTAGCCCATAGAACTAAAATGTAAGGAGGAAGTCAAAGGCTCATCCCTTGAATAAAACGACTGCTGCATTAGATAGAAGCCCAGATACTAGGCATCATCACATCTGAAACTAAAAATTCTGGTCCTTCTGACATCTGTATGAAAAAGTCTTCTTACTAGCTAATGCTCATTTTCAGTTAGCTATTAAACATTTTCTTAATTGGAGTGGGGGTAGCAATTAGATTCACCTTTTCTCCTGGCTGTAAATCTCCTACAGGGATATCAGGAAGCAATGCAGGATAAGAATCATCACAGATTTCTGTTCCATTAAGGGTCACATGAGTTTTCTGAGTCAGATTGGCATCTTGCCCTAGGATACAAACATTCTGTTTTTATACCCACAAAGTTATTCTGTTAATTTATATGTTGTTTATCACTGTGGCAAACAGGCACTATTTATGAATATTAAAGTATGCATCAAAGAAAACAATCACCACTGCTACCAGACATATCTCAACCAAATGAGCAACAACCAGAGACAAAACTACAACATGAATGCATCACAGAAGAAATTTTTTTTTTTTTGTAGTACACAGACTGATGGCCTTTCAGCAACCTATGCCAGTGGGTAAACAGGGTTGGTGGGAAATGTACAATTCATAGTCATCGGGGTCAAATTATGAACAAGATATCCTTTATTTTGCAATACAATAATTTTAAAAGAACAAGTCTTCCATATTTTAAAACAGTGAACATATGTAAGACCAAATTTGTAAAAAATGCGTGGGAATTTTGTTCAGTTATGGGTTGACTGGGTTTACAAAGACTTATGAAAAAATCTTAGAAGTCACATCCTGTCACATATCATGGATGCCTTGTCACATGGAAAACAGTCTTTCCTATAACAGAAGTATTAAATTTTGATAGTTCTTTTTAAGTAATCAGCAAACCCATAATGACTTTGTGTCTCAAATTTTGACACTCGAGTGCGGAGGGGGTGGAACACTGATATGTTGTCAGACACCCCATTATGAATCTGATCGAAAAACCACAGTGAAGCTGATCCGTGGGAAGGCTCGCACTTCTATGGTCTTTGGATTAGACTCTGCATGAGCTTGTATTAAAATATATAGGCAAATGCATTTTAGCAGTTATCCGTACAAAGCAAAGTGTATTTCTCAACCACTACTGTCATCAATAGGTATAACATCAAGAATTCAAAATCCAAACTAACAGCGTGTAACTATGTGAAGCTACCTGGAATATAACTGTTACCCCATGAGGAACACCAGCCACAATCCTGCGGCCACAATCCTGCTCCCATAATTTCAAATGGGACAAGATTGGTCCCATGTTGTCCAGCAGAAAAATACATTAGATTTAAATGTAATTCTGTCATTAGAACTTGCTGCAGCTCAGCTGGAAAAATCTACAATCTGTTTGTTGTCAAAAGTAACTTGACAGTATTGTTAGATCACTAGAAAATTCTTTTAAATCCCTCCTTAAAACCTGGACTTTTTTGTTGAAGCCTACAAAACATTACTGTCTAATATTGGTTAAGCTGGCAACCACCTGCAAATGAGACCTTTGTTACTGCATATTTCTTCATACACATCCACTATAGTCCTGTCCACCTCTTAACCCCCATCCTATTTAGCTGTTAACTGACCTATTATGATTTGTGTAAATCCTAGATTTAGATTGTGTGCTCTCTGTAGCTCTGTGTTAACTCTTTGTACAATAACTAGGACAATAAGACCCTTAAGATGCTACCATGACAGAAATAAATACCTGGTTTTAAACCTGCTGTGAGCTTCACATCTTTGGCAACTGTCTTCTCATGTGACTGGACTGTCACAATCAAACAATACATTTCATTAGTCAGGGCAGGAGGTTCATGCTGGAGTTGAACAGAAATATTTGGCACTCTAGAAATGATCCTTTAATCAAAGAAAAAAAAGAAAAAAATAGAAAAGGTTAGTTACTCCACATTTCTTGGATGGCTCAATTTTTAGTCCATTTTAATTAGGGTTAAAGTTGCCTGTTGCTCAAGTGAGAACTCCAGAGAAGGTAGACTAGTGAAACAGGATATCTGAAATGCCTGAAAATCAGTGGCACAGAACCCTGGCACAGATCCTATTAAAAATGACTGGGGACCCACTAAGAGTTGGGAGCTCACATTTGTGTAACCAGAGATGCAGAATCCCACATTAAACAGCAAATGTTGTGAAAGTGAAAATTTAATTCTTCCGAAAATGTCCAGTTAGTATTAAAGTTAGTAAATAAACTAAAAATTATATCCTTGTATAGCATTTTCAGGACTCTTTGTGTATTTATATACGGCTGTAAATAACTCGTTTGTTTTACCTGGAAAAAAAATGGGACAGGATGAATAGAAGGGTACTAAAGCCTGTTTGGTCTATCTTTGGGCCATGACAAATGAGATACTGAGATCAACCTCTTTTGTAAGCTCTAGCTCTGTTCTTTAAAAATAAAATAAATAATAACAATGAAGATTGCTGACTGGGGGGCGGGCAGTAGGTATGTCAGAAAATAAATCCTTAAGAGCTACTTATTTTTGTTCAAAAATTTACATTTTAGTTTTTATTTATTTTACAAAGATCCAGTACATATGGGAAATATTTTTGATATGCACCATTATGCATTTTAAACTATTACTTACATAGTGTTTGCCTGAATAGTCAGGCTGTCCCAGTGAACCTCATTATCTGGAAGTTTAGGTTGCCGTTTGAAGGAGCGAGCTGCCTGCAATGCTTCTTGAGATGAAGCAGCATCTCCTCCTCCTCCACGCCAATTCAGAATCACACATCTGCCAGTATCGGTGCCCAGGATTAAATCCACAGAGGTGATCTGAAACATGTTTATTCAGATAAAGTTTTTTCCCCCCACCATCCTCCAGTCATTTTGCAGAACACACGCACGCAAGTGCACACACACACACACACACACACACCATATCCCTAAAACTGCTTGCAGCACAGGAGATTAAAATCTCAACATACTGGCTCTGCAGTCCAGGCAGTTTCACCTAAGCAACTGTGGCAGTATGGGGATGCATATGTGCAGATATATATTTCTGTACGCACACACACTCTCCTTCAGTATGAAGCTCTTGGCATTTTTCACTCCCTCCTGTCTCTATCTAATCAGTTTTTTGAAGTGGGTGCCAAGAAATCTAAGTTTTTGTGATTTGCTTTGTAGAAACAGTTTTATAAAAAAATACTTCAATTGTTAAATACCAAAAGCAAGCAATGCAATCTTACTCTCAACCTTGTAATGCTATTTACAAAACAGATTACATTTAAATATACACAATACTGTGACATTACGACTGGTAAAGAATTGCAGTCACCCGTGCAATTTTGAGCTTTAAGAGCCAAACCTGTGACTCTAGATAACTAACCTCAATCTTCTTTCCCACATCTTCACTTTTTGCAACAAATCTGAAAGTGAATTTTCTTGTTTTACCAGGGACTAGGCACACCGGTCCCTGGGATGAATATTCCAGAATATCACTTTTCTGATATGCTTCTTCTACTACACAGTACTGATTGTATTCCTATAGCAAGTGAGAAAAATTAAGTTATCTATATAATAAATGTTGACAATCTGTGTTACTGGACTAAAGTTTCAGAGTAGCAGCTGTGTTAGTCTGTATCCGCAAAAAGAAAGGAGTACTTGTGGCACCTTAGAGACTAAAAAAATTTATTTCAGCATAAGCATCCGATGAAATGAGCTGTAACTAAATGTGATAGTCTCTAAGGTGCCATAAGTACACCTTTTCTTTTTGCGGATACAGACTAACACGGCTGCTACTCTGAAACCTGTCATTATGCAAGGCACTGAATTTAGCCGTACGGAGTGGAAATCTATCAAACTTCATGAAGGAATGTATCCGATGAAGTGAGCTGTAGATCACGAAAGCTTATGCTCAAATAAATTGGTTAGTCTCTAAGGTGCCACAAGTCCTCCTTTTCTTTTTGTGGACTAAAGTTGAAATCCTGTTAGAGCTCTCTGCTTGTCATACTAGTGTCATAAACCTAATGCATTTAGGCAACTGATAGATAAAAGTTTATTTAGGATAAAAAATTTCCTCTAACAAGTAGTCTCAATAGTAGTGCATAATTTTACTTTGCAGTAATTAAAGTGCAATTCTCCTAGTTAATGTAACATAGAGAAAGTCTTATTTGTAATTCTAGACGATTTTAAATGTGTTTAATTTCAAAAGTGTTGTTTTACAAGTACCAAGGAGAGAAAAAGATGTATTGTCGTCTCTACTAAATCACGGATGTTTTTATTAAATCAGTACAGTCCTCAGTAGAAGAGTGACAGAGAAGAGGACACTTTAACAGAAAAATAAAAGGTAAAAGTGGTCCTTTTTCAGTAAACTGGAAAAAGTATAATGAAGCTGCAAGGTTATACTAAGACTCATTACGAGACATTAACTTTCCCCTAACAGATGATCACCACATATGAAACATAGTTACCTGGTTATTGAAGCCGACACATAGTTTAGAAAACCTGATTGGATGAGGACAATCAGCTTTCAAGTAAATATCGAACTCAACAGGAACATCAACATGAAAACTTGGAGCAAGAAACTTTGCTTTGCATTGCACTAGAATTTAAAACAAAAAGATATTTGTTAAGTTGATAAGACTGTGAAGCTGGAAAACTGAACTCCACCATAAACTCCTACTTCCTGGGTACACCCTGTACATGACACATCTACACAGAACAATCTTTTAGTCCCATCTATTCATAAATATACCAAGGTTAAAATACTGCCCTCCTACATGAAGCTACGTAATACTGGGGACCTACACAGGGCTTTGTGAGACACAAGGGAACAGAAGTTCAGCAGAACACAGCACACTTTCACTGCAATTATGCAGCTGCTAATGCCTCCTGCACATTCCCCTGTATTTGTGGGGTTTGAGCTAGTACATATCCTTGTTCCTATCCCTGGGGAGTTCTGTTTCAGAGGTACAGCATCCCCTCTCAGCAGAACTCTCTCTCTTCCACTGTTTGTTAGGCCTTCAATGGGCCAGTTGCAGCTCAGAGGATTCTTCCTCAGACAGGGCTCCCAAACTGTTTTTGTCCCAATTACATTTATCCACATCACATCTGGGAGAAGGAGAAAGGGAAAAAATATAATTTGGATTTTCTCACCATCCTCCCACCCCAGTGATGTAGATAAAGAATCAATGGATTTGTTGCCACAAGCTCTAAATGCTGGCAGTTAGAACATGTTTTGCATATTTATTCCTCCTCAGTGGTGTCTACAGCAAATGAGTGCAATTTACAATACCAAAGTATAATTTATTGGGACATAACCATGTTTTAGAAGCTTTGTTACTTACCAAATGGTACAAAATCTTGAACTTCTATTGTAAAAATATTGCTGCCTGCTAGGGAAACGCGGTCAGTCCACAGCTTCTGTGACGTTTTCACAGCAGAAGCATCACAATCAGGTTCAGGATCTGGGCTCTCATTCTATACCCAGACAAAAGATTATAAAATTAATCAGATAATGAAAAATCTTTTGAGCACATTTCAAGCAAGCTAAATTCTACTTGCTTACCATAAGAACTTTAATCAGGTTCTTTTCTATCCGAGACTTCTGGTCCTCTTTTAAAGTGGATGCTAATGAACAAAATTAAGGAAAGCAAACTAAACTACAAAACCAGTAGAATCCCAATCTTTCTTTTTCTATTAAAAGAAAGTTAGTCCCTGAACTAAGACACCTAAAGCATTAATCTTCAGAAATCTACAACTTTCATGCAACACTTTCCATGAGAACTTTGGTATTTCCAAATACAAATTCCATTACTTAATACTTTCTATCCATTTTAACTCTTCACTCTTATTCTCACCTCAGCCAATAGGAAGACACTCAATTGTGACAAAATAAATGGTCTCCAAATTCTGGCTACGTGAAGTATTTTAGAGCTTACAAGAAGGAAAAATTCCAAAGAGAATAACGTAATATTCTATGAAGGGAGCAATTTGTTCTCCAAGCATTGCCAATGGTCTCATGTAGTTTCTGCTTATAAGTACAAACAGAATGGTTTGGAGTAGTGGAAGCAACAGGCTCTGATAAGACTGAAAATGGCAGCTGAAAGAGATAGAAAACAAGTGTATTGACAGCAGAAGGACATTGTCCCTTGAAGTAGAGAAAAAGATAGGGAACAGTTAATGAGATCAAGTTAATATGAAGCAGAAAAACTGGAGACAAAACAAAAACAAAAATGATCCAAGAGACTAAAACTACACAACAGAGTTCGGATTATTCCAGTGTAGCCACCATGTAGTAGTTGGCTAGGAGTTAAAAAGTGACATTTATATACTTTGTTATGGATACTCTTTATTTAAATATTAAAGTTCTCACTTACCCCTTCTGGAAGAGGTTGTGCTGTCTTGTTTTTGTGCGGTCAGAGTAAGCCAGGTAAGTGATCTTAGCTAGGCTATCACAAAGAGAATAAGCCTCTCTCTATGGTTATGTTTTACTACGTTTTTTTTCCAACTGTTTAACATCGGATATTGTATTCTATACACTATTTTAGTTATGGAGTTTTTGGCCTCATCTTAAAAATGTTATATGCATTACATCTTCTCCAACCCCCAGTCACTCCCAAACTTTACAGCGCATTAAACTGAAGAGCAAGATGTGCAAGTTTCTATGTTAGAGATAAGGAACCAAATTCAGCTCTGGCATAAGATGTTTCAACTCCAAAGTCGATGGAATTGCACCCCTTACACTGGCATGCATTTGACCTAATGTAAGGTATATGACTGGCACAATGATTTGTGACAAGGTTGAAGACTCAAATACTATAATAACTAGTAGGCATGAGATACATTTCTTTAAAGGATACCTCTACCCAACAGCTCTAGAGAATAAGTAATGTAATCTTTTAATTGTGCCATAAGGTAAGAACATTTGAGAGCTGTGGTCAATATGGAAGTAAGGAGAGTCCACCATCCTTCACTACGGTATTCACACATGACGTAATCCAACAGCCTGGAAGAGGAAAAAAGTGGGACAAGTGTACAATTCAGTAAAATTATGGGTTATGTACTTGATATCCTCTTATATTGTGAAGAATACTGAAGCCAACTCAAACCTATCTTCCCCTCCCGCCTGAAACTCCCCCCAAAAAGCGTAATCAATTACAGATTTACTAATAGAGAGACTCAGACAAAGCTTTATTCCCCCCCCCCCTTTCTTTTTATTATAGCTGATCAAGAACCTTCTGTAAAATAGATGCAACATATCCATTGGACAGCGAGCACCATTTTAAAAAAAGGATGTTTATTTCACTGAATTTACCTTTGCATAGACACAAAATAGTAAACGTTATGGTAAATGTAATACTTGCAGGTAACATTGTTTCGGTTTTTTAATTGGCACTTACTGCACAAACATAAATCAATAGAGAAATATGTACGTCTTGCTAAAATGAACAAAACACTTTGAACAAGAGATTCTCCAATCTCAGTTATCAGGAAGGAAACCAAATCAACAGTAAAAGTTCTCAAATTGCCTCCCTTAACATTAAGTACAGAATTAAAAACAACAGCTGGAAAGAAATTAATTACATCAGTATGACTTGTAAAAACTTTCTTGTGTAGACAAGATCTTCCAGAAAATTGTTTCCAGCCAAGCAGCAGCAGTAAAGACAGGACAAGCTCACTCCTATCCAACCCATACTCCCTTGAAAGATCGCATTCTGTTGTATTGACAACTTTAACTGGGAGTATTAAAATACTTAACGTTAAGTAGCACAAGCATTAACCCCTCCCATTTAGAAACACAAAATTAAGAAGCTGAATGCACAACACTGATTTCACGCAAGATTAAAGTTATATATTTAACTTTAGCACACCTGGAACTCCTAAACTTCCAACAGCTTTCGTTTTTCCTGGATTTTAAATGGTTACCTGCGTAACCTTAAACTTTGCCTTAACAGGGTTTGTTATTTTTAATACATAAAAAACAGCATTTTTTACCTTTTAATATTAAATAGTAGGGCTGTCGATTAAATCGCAGTTAACTCACATGATTAACTCAAAAAATTAATCGCGAATTAATCGCACTGTTAAACAACAGAATACCAATTGAAATGTATTAAATATTTTGGATGTTTTTCTACATTTTCAAATATATTGATTTCTATTGCAATACAGAATACAAAGTGTACAGTACTCACTTTATATTATTTTTTTACAAATATTTGCACTGTAAAACATAAGAAACAGTATTTTTCATTTCACCTCATACAAGGTCTGTAGTGCAATCTCTTTATCGTGAAAGGTTTCAGAGTAACAGCCGTGTTAGTCTGTATTCGCAAAAAGAAAAGGAGTACTTGTGGCACCTTAGAGACTAACCAATTTATTTGAGCATGAGCTTTCGTGAGCTACAGCTCACTTCATCTGTAGCTCACGAAAGCTCATGCTCAAATAAATTAGTTAGTCTCTAACGTGCCACAAGTACTCCTTTTCTTTTATTGTGAAAGTGTAACTTGCATAACTGCACTCAAAAAACAAAACAATGTAAAACTTTAGAGCCTACAAATCCACTCAGTCCTACTTCTTGTTCAGCCTATCGCTAAGCCAAACAAGTTTGTTTACATTTACGGGAGATACTGCTGCCTGCTTCTTATTTACAACGTCACCTGAAAGTAAGAACATGGTTTTCACATAGCACTTTCAAGTGCACTTTCATGTTATAGAAGTCTCGGATGATGACCCAGCACATGTTCTTTTTAAGAATGCTTTCACAGCAGATCTGATAAAATGTACAGAAAGTACCAGTGTGAGATTTCTAAGGATAAATACAGCACTCGACCCGAGATTTAAGAATCTGAAGTGCCTTCCAAATTCTGAGAAGGACGAGGTGCGGAGCATACTTTCAGAAGCCTTAAAAGGGCAACACTGACGCAGAAACTATGGAACCCAAACCACCAAAAAAGAAAACCAACCTTCTGCTGGTGGGATTTGACTCAGATGATGAAAATGATCATGCATCGGTCGGCTCTGCTTTAGATCGTTATCAAGCAGAACCTGCCATCAGCATGGATGTATGTCCTCTGGAATGGTGGTTGTAGCATGAAGGGACATATGAATCTTTAGCGCATCCGGCCCTTAAATATTTTGCGACGCCGGCTACAACAGTGCCATGCGAACACCTGTTCTCACTTTCAGGTGACATTGTAAACAAAAAGAGGGCAGCATTATCTCCTGCAAATAGTAATCTAACTAGTTTGTTTGTCTGAGCGATTGGCTGAAATAGGACTGAGTGGACTCTAAAGTTTTAGATTATTTTATTTTTGAATGTAGTTTTTTTTGTACATAATTCTACATTTGTAAGTTGATAAAGAGATTGCACTACAAATACTTGTATTAAGTGAATTGAAGAATACTGTTTATTTTGTTTTTTTACAGTGCAAATATTTGTAATAAAAAATATAAAGTGAGCACTGCACACTTTTTATTCTGTGTTGTAACTGAAATCAATTTGAAAAATATAGAAAACATCCAAAAATATTTAAATAAAATAGAATTCTATTATTGTTTAAATAGGGTGATTAATCACGATTAATTTTTTTAATAGCTTGACAGCCCTATTAAATAGAAATAACTACCTTCCCTAATTATTTAAGTAAGTATAGACAAAACATTCTGAAATTTTCTTTTAAGCTTTAGATTTAAACTATATTTTTCTTGTGTCTTGAATGCTAAACATCTGAGAGGAGTACAAGTAATTAAATTCTCTGTGCAACTATCAGACAGTATATTCCAATTTGTAGGTGTCTCTTAGTTGTCCCACTGGGTAATTGTTTACTTGTGGACGATTGGCTGAGATTCTCTCTCTTTCTTTGTAACTTCTGAAGTGGACCATGCAGTGGGTCAGTAAGCAGGAATCAGCAATCTCAAATTCACTCACATCAAGGTAACAGAAGTCTGAAATTAATTTCCAAACCATCTCACAATTGATAAGATCTATGTTCCAGATGAGAAAAATAATGCACTAAGGAATCATTCAAATAATACTTACTTCAGAGCTTTGGTGTAATCTTTAGCATAATAATATTCTTCACCCATCTGAACCACTGAAAAGAACAAAGTCATATGTCTACAATCCAATACTTAAAATATTGTTGCAAAGATTTTCAAAAAGATTTGTTAGGTAATTGATACTTACTTAAGTGACTCTTCATCCTTGGACATTTGTATTTCTTGAACTGTGCTACAGCATTACTCAGCAAAGTGATTATTAGCTCCTAACAGATAAATTAGCAGTAGTGATATAGCAATATTTATACTTCAAAATAGTGTTAGAAAAATATAGAAATTTCTAAGATAAACTTACAGAGTGAGGAACAATTTTCTCTTTTAGTTGCAGGGCTAGAATTCCCACCTTTTCTTTTTCTGGATCAGAAAGATCAAAGCCTGCAAATGATAATGAAAAGTCCATTGAATTGGAATTTTGTCCAGTCCCAAAGGGAATTACTGTTTTTTCACAACAACAAGATAAGTGTACGTAAAGCAAGTTCAAACTCAGGCATATTTAGATTCTTCACATTGTCATCTCTTAGGAGAAAGAATGTTTAAGTTTGGAGAACTCTGCTGTATTCTCTGTTCTATAAAGATAATTTTGGAACAAACATTCTTTCAAACCAGCACATTATTAATAATTTAAAAGGGAACTTAGATGTTTTTAAAACAGAGTTTTCAAAGATGCCCAGATCATTGGATAGAATAGAATATATTTGTAAGAGTTTAGTATGAGACAAACTATTTGCTAGCTTCTAAGTAATGACTTCACAGTTGTGTTTCTCTACCAAGAGTTGGCAACATCAAACACTTAAAGGAATGCTGCTCCGTTTTTTTTAAAATGCATTTATAAGACTGTCAATTGTTGCAGGAAGACAGAACCCTTAGTAGGAAACAAAGTTTTATTCACTTTTAAACTCCACTGATATTTATAATTTTGATTCAAGACTCAACGTTTTAAATCACACAGTTAACCAACCAATTATATTCTCAAAATGGCACCACTTTATCATGACTGGTAACACCAGAAGGAGAACGTTTTAAGGACATCAAAAGTTGCTATGCCTAAAGGTGCATTCAGGTGATCAATGAGAGAAAAACGTTGGATTCGACAGTATGAGCATTTCAAAGGCAAAGTGCATAAACTCAATGCGCAGCTGCTGGTGAAAATAGAACATATAGCCTTTCCAACTTCATATCTAGTGATTCAGCTTTTCCCTCTAAATCTATTTTGATAACTCAAAAGGTGTTGCTGGCAGTTCTTGTCTGCCACAGTCAGGTACTATTTACAATGGGATGAGTTTGCAAGCCTGATTCTCATTTATATTAAGGCCTCTATGATACTGTGGCCCCTCTGTCTTTCTTGTGTCTCTCTCTCTGCCCCCAGTTTTTGGTTCTTACTCTCTTGTCTAACTTCTTCTTGATTCTTACTTTTAGTCCAAGAGAATTTTTGGGGACATTATGGGGACTTCACACTCTCACTTCTAGCTAGGCCCATCATACTTGCCACAGTTTTAGAAAAGACAATATTAACAAAACAAAAAACCATCAACACATATGCATAATCACAATCCAGAGGAATAAAATGTAAAACTGGTATCACTATTTTGTGTACTATTTATTTTGTATTACACCAGTAACTAGTTTAAACACCTCTCTAGTTAGGTACAAGGTATATAGTCATCTACAAAGGAGAAAACTTACAGAAATAAGATTCTAGATGTACACCTTTCTGAATTACACTTCAGATTTACACTGCCAAGTTAAAAGGACAAATGAAGGACCTCGTCCTGTAATTGGTTCTGCAGGGCAGATCACTGCACTACTCAGTCTCACTGAAATCAGTTGACTGTACACAGGTGCAGAGAGTCTGCCAATCCAGAGCTAATTACAGGATCAGGACCTCAATCCCTTTGCCTGACCTCTGTAGGAATTAAAAACAGAAAATGTATTTACTTAGTATTCCCTGACGCCATGATCTCTGTCCATAGAAGTCAAGCACTCCAGTTTGAGTTTCCAGTGGATCCGGATTGGGATAGCTGATAGAAGACTGTAAATTCAGCAAATATAGCCTTTAGAAAGGGTTCATATTTCAAAAGTATGAAAGATAACACTGTTGAAGTACATAAGCAAAAACGTACACATTTAAAGAGCAAAAAGAGTATAAAGTTCTTAATGTATTTAACTTTTTCAACCATTTGTGTAAAATATTTACTTACCAGGAAACCACATAAGCAACTGAGAAGTGTAATACTGGAATATGGAATTGAAAAGGTCATAGAGGAGTTTTTAAAGTAAAGGATACGGGAAAGCTGACAGGTATGGAGTAGCACATGGTTTGAACAGAGACATCCTTTGGGGAGGATTTAATAAAGGGGTTTCTCTAGATCCTAGCAAACAGAAGAGGATAGAAGTTGATAAAGTACAGGTAGAAACTAAGGAGAAACAGTCAAATGAAAAGGAGTCCCATTCAATTACATCACATGAAGGCATACAACTAAATATTGACACATTTAGTAAGTGGTTGTATTCAAATGCTAGAAGGCTAAATACTATGATGCGTGAACTTGAGTGTCTGGTATTAAATGAGGATACTGATATAATAGGCACCATAGAAACTTGTTAGAACAATGATAATCAATAGGCCATGGTAATACCAGGGTGCAAAATTTATAGGAATGACAGAGTAGATCATACTGGTGGGGGAGTGGCACTATATATGAAAGTAAGTATAGAGTCAAATATAGTAAAAATCTTAAATGACTCAAACTGTATCATAGAATCTCTATGGATAGAAATTCCATGCTTGAATAATGAGTGTAGCAGTAGGAATAGACTACCAACCACATGACCAGGATGGCAATTGTGACAGTGAAATGCTCAGAAAGATAGAAAGGCTACAAAAAAGAGAAAACCCAATAATAATGGGGGATTTCAACTACCCCCTCCCCCCCCATATACTGACTGGGTACATGTCACCTCAGAATGGGATGCAGAGATAAAATTTCTGGACACGAATAATGACTGCTTCTTGGAGCAGCTAGTCCTGGAACCCACAAGGGCAGAGGCAATTCTTGATTTAGTCCTAAGTGGCACACAGGATCTGGACGAAGAGGTGAATATAGCTGAACCACTAAGTGATAGCAACCATAATGTAATTAAATTTAATATCCTTGTAGAGAGGAAAATACCAAAGAAACCCCTTTTTAAATGCTACTGTGGTGGGAATGACACAAAAATGAGGAAGGTAGTTAAACAGAAATTAAAAGGAACAGTCACAAGAGTGAAATGAAATGCCTGCAAGCAGCAAAACATCATAATAGAGGCTCAAACTAAATGTATATTCCAAATTAAAAAAAAACACAAACAGTAATGACCAACAACAAGAAAATGCCACTATGGCTAAACAGAGTAAAAGAGATGGTTAGAGCCAAAAAGGCATCTTTATAAATTGGAAGTCAAATCCCACTGAGGAAAACAGAAGCATAAACTCTGGCAAGTCAACCGTAAAAGTATAATTAGGTAGGCCACAACAAGAATTTGAAGAGCAACAAGACAAAAACTAACAACAATTTTTTTTTCAGTACATCAAAAGCAGGCAGGCTGTCAAACAATCAGTGGGGCCACTGGACAACCCAACTTGAGTGCTAAAGGAGCACTCAAGGAAGACAAGGCCATAGCAGAGAAGCTAAATGAATTATCTGCGTCAATCTTCACTGCAGACGATGTGAAAGATTCCTGCACCTGTGCCATTATTTTTAGGTGATAAATCTAAGGAACTGTCTCACATTGAGGTATAAATAGAGAAGGTTTTGGAAAAAATTAATAATTTGAACAGTAGTAAGTCACCAGGAGCAGATGGTAGTCACCTATGAGTTCTGAAGGAACTATTGCAGAACTATTAACTGTGGTATGAAACCTATTGCTTAAATCAGCCTCTGCACCAGAAGATTGGAGAATAACTAATGTAATACAAATTTTAAAAAAAAAAAAGGCTCCAGAGGCAAATCTTGCCAATTACAGGTCAGTAAGCCTAACTTCAGTAACGTGCAAACTGGTTGAAACTGTAGTAAAGAACAGAATTACCAAACACACAGATGAACACAATATGTTGGGGAAGAGTCAACACTGCTTTTGTAAAGGGAATTGTGTCTCACCAATCTATTAGAATTCTCTGAGGGTGTCATAAAGCAGGTGGACAAAGGTGATCCAGTTGATATAGCGTACTGGACTCTCGGAAAGTCTTTGACAAGGTTACTCAAAGGATCTTAAGCAAACTAAGCAGTCATGGGATAAGAGAGAAGGTCCTATCATGGATCAGTACCTGGTTAAAAGGTATGAAAGGGTAGGAATAAATGGTCAGTTTTCACAATGGAAAGACTTAAATAATAAGGTCCTGCAAGGATCTGCACTGGAACCAGAGCTGTTCGACATATTCATAAATGATCTGGAAAAAGGGGTGAATGGTGAGGGACAAAGATGGCAGACAATACGATACAAAATTACTCAAGATAGTTAAGTCCAAAACAGACTGAAGAGTTACAAAGGATTTCACAAAACTGGGTGACTGGGCAACAAAAGTCAGATAAAATTCAATACTGGTATAAGTAAAAAAATGCACATTGAAAAACATAATCCCAGCTATACATATAAATTGATGGGATCTAAATTAGCCGTTACCACTCAAGAAAGAGATCTTGGAGTCATTGTGGATAGAACTCTGAAAACATCTGCTCAATGTGCAGTGGCAGTAAAAATAGCTAACAGAATGTTAGGAACCATTAGAAAAGGGATAGATAATAATAATGTCGCTATATAAATCCATGGCACACCCACAACTTCAATGCTGCATGCAGTTCTCATCACCCCATCTCAAAAAAGATATATTAGAATTGGAAAAGGTACAGAGAACAACAAAAACGACTGGTATGGAACAGCTTTTATATGAGGAGAGATTAAAATGACTGGAACTGTTTAGTTTAGAAAAGAGATGATTAAGGGAGAGAGATGACACCATAAAATCATGAATGGTATGGAGAAAGTGAATAAGGAAGTGTTATTTACCCCTTCCCATAATACAAGAAGGAGGGGTCACTCAATGACATTAATAGGCGGCAGGTTTAAAACAAATATAAAGAAGTACTTCTTCATACAATACACAGTCAACCTGTGGAACTCATTGCCAGGGGTTGTTGTGAAGGTGAAAAGTATAAATGGGTTCAAAAAAGAATTAGATAGGAGAATAGGAAAATAGGTCCATCAAGGCTAGCAGCCAATATGGTCAGGGATGCAACCACGTGCTCTGGGTGTACCTAAGCCTCTGACTGCCAGATGCTGGGACTGGATGATGGGATGGCATTGCCCTGTTGTGTTCATTCCCCCTGAAGCATCTGGCACTAGTCACGGTCAGAAGTCAGGATACCGGGCTAGATGCACCATTGGCTGTAGTGGGTCAGACCATTCTTACGTTCTCAATTCAGTCTAACACCACAGCCTATTTGCTTTCATTTGTTTTTAGCATAACTTGCAATTGGTGTAAACTAATTACTTTTACTTGGGGGTTGGACTAGATGACCTTCTGGGGTCCCTTCCAACCCTGATATTCTATGATTCTGATATTCTATGATTCCTTTTAAAGTCTGCACAGTCATAGGCAGTTTTGTATATCCTTTTTAACTGGTGCTTACCTAGATTACCCAGCATGTGACAGGTAAGTAGCATCAGTAGGAATTTAGCATCATATTTTAAATGATTGACACAGGTCAGTGTGAAAGTATACTTAGGTATAATTACACATAAGTGTTCATAGCGAAGTACAAATTGGGCTCCTCTTTCAGACTTTTTCTGCCAGATAAGTGCTGAAAAATTTATAAAACATTTAGAAAATATTTTACTTAAAATCTGCTACATAACTAAAAATTGTTTTTTTTTGTTTTTTTTTTGTTTTTTTTTGTTTTTTTTTACAGTTGAGGTCATTTGGGATAAAGTGATGATTATTTATTCACTCATGGTCAATCCTTCCAAATACCGTACTGGGTATTTCTGTTCCTAGATTTGCTAATAAAGGCATATTGTTGGATTTGGCTTCATCTATACTACAGTGAAACTTTAATAAATAAAGTTTTAGAACAAAAAGTTAGCTGATTGGCAAACAGTTTGCAACTTACGTCATGGTTACAGAGTATGTTTGCTAGTTGCTTCCGCTCCTGTGCGTAGTATGCCGCTTGCTGGTAATAGAAACCTGGATTCTGAGTCTGAATTGCTGTCAAGCCTAGTTTAATAGCCTCATCAAACAAGTCTCCAAAGGCCTGAAATCTTTAAAAACAACAACATTTTTTACCTTAATATTTACTATAAAATGTAAGATTAAGCTTTAACTGTATGATATATGTGGCTATGGTTAAGTACAATACACAACAGATTTGAACTAAAGTGTCACTGTAAATTAAATTAAAGCTCCAGTTCATCCAAGGCTTTCATAGGTTTTTGAATCTCAGTGACCCATTCCTACAACTGCATTCATGTGGGTGCAGAACTGCTAGGGTCAGGGCATAGCTATTTTGAAATATTTGTTATATGTTTTGTAAAATGTGTTGGGTTTTAATTTCCACATGCATTCAGTGCTCATGAGCGATGCTGCCCTGGATACTGAAGTCCTCCCTTTACATGCAGAACAAATAAAGACTGGGCAATGACAATGAATGCCTCCTAACTCCTCCTCACTAACTTGGGGCAATCCCAACATGCAGAACCCTCCCCCACGCCACTCCCTTCCCCCCCAGAGGAGAGCAATATTTATAGCTATGGCCTGCATTATACCCAGTATAATGTTATGATAATATGATGTCTTTGTGAGCTTGGCATACATTATGAAGTTTTAGATTAAATTCCTGCTGAAATCAGTTAGACAAAGCTTCTAATAACAACTGTAGGATCAGACTCAATCTCACAGTAGGTACCACATGTTGATTCCCACCAGTTATGAATTACTATCCGTTATTAATGCAGAGCACACTGACACAGAACAATTAAACTAATAAATGCATAACTATGATATATCATATCTTTTAATATCTATTACATCTCTTTCATGAAGGAAAATTCAGAATTTCATGCTTCTCTAGACATAAAAAATTAACTTTGTGAAATACTTATACATGAGCTACAATGGAAGTATTACTTAGTAAAAACATACTGTTTAGACATCCAGGCAGCATGCTCAAAAGCCAACTCTGCACTGCCTATTTTTTTCTTGCACAAGTCAATGTGCTTCCTGAACTGAGCAATTGCATCCAATGGGGTGTTATGCTGAAAACAGAGGCGACAAATCTACAAGAATCAAAATAAAAGAAAGACTTGAAAATCTTTATCAACAGTCTAATCAAAGTTCAAATTTCTAAAAGTAAATCTAACATTAGAAACGTAGTAGGTAAATGATAAGATCCCAAACAATTTAGAAGTAAAAACAATATAAAAATGAAGGTTAGATATAACACCTTATAGCATTTTATATGAAGCAAGCAGGGTTCTGTGCCACATATTATCCCCATGGCCCTCCATATAAATTATGGCAAGAACTGAATGATGAGTTCTCTCCAGAAAAAAAAAAAAGAAGATCAAAGGCACAGACCAAACCTCACCTCAGAAGAGAGTGACCACCACACACACTCCCAAATCCAGCATAGAATTGCTGAGCTACTTGGGAGAGGAGGGATGGACAGCGCCAGAAACGCTTTGGAGATCTTCCCCACAGAGGCTATGAAGTCTGCAGTAATCCAAACCTGCTGGATGTCCTTTTCAAGGGCCTGGTTGAGGACCAGCTCCAATAACATTTTTTTTTTTTTTTTTTAAATTGGTAGGTAGGAAGACACTTTGCTGACCCAAGGACCTCTAAAATCTGTTCTTCCAAAGGAAGAGCCATTCTTTCCTCAGGATTACTTTTCCTTCTCCACCTTTAAAAACGGGGGGGGATCAATAATCTATAGGCTACATGAACTTGTTTCTGTAAAGTGCTGTTTATTCCCACTGACTCCAATTGGGAATTGAGGGGGTGCTAAGCTCTTCATGGGATTGAGCCCCATGTAAGGTCTAGCCCCTTAAAAAAATAAAATCACAGTTTTAAACACCTGAACTCAACTTCTACTGAGAAGGTATTTTCTCCTTGGAATTTGAAGTAACCTCCACAAGCTGGAATTTAGGGGGCCTACAGTCGGGTAGTAATTTAGAGCTAGATAATGCTCTAAAAGCAGTAATATAGGAGATGTATTTTTAAAATTAAATCTTTACAGATTGAGTCCTTCAGCTACCTTCATTTTTTAAAATTTACAGGTTTGCTAAAGGTTACAACACATTTGTTACCTTGTAGTTTATAAATCCTGCCATGGTCTTGATTTCCAACATGTTCGTTTCATGCGCCCTCAATTCATGTACAAGATTATATGCAGTTCTGTAATTTCTAAATATGAATGTTTAGAAGTTAGGTGTGTTGGCAGTACCAAAACAATTATTCATGAATGACTATTGAAAAAGAAAATCTGCATTCAATGAAAATATTTTTTTTGGTGAAAAGCTCATTGATAACAGTAACACATACAACTGACTCTGCATTCACAACATCCTCAAGCAAACTTTCTATTTATTGGTCATGACAAAACTTTCCTGCCTTTTTCCAATCAGCAGTTTAAGGGTGATTTAAAAAGAAAAAACCCCCTCAAACTCTGTGCTTTTTTGCTTCATTGATCTCTACAAACAGGCAGACTGAACACAAACTGCAATAGTCAAAAGAACACTGGGGTTACATGTTCCCAAAAGAATGTTAAAGACATTTCTGAAATACTAGTACATCTTCAGATTTCATAAATAGTAGCACATATTCAAGGATGTAGCACAGAAGTCAGAAGCTGACTTTTTTTTTGTTAAGCAACAAAAAAGTAAATGAGGATATTGTGAAGTTTGGATTGAGTTACAGCTTTTGGTTTCAGAGATACATATAAAAATATCCAAAAGTGAAATTCAGAAATCTTGGCAGAAAGTATCCATGAAATGCTTTTCCTTGGCAAGATATGCTAAGTAATACCACCTCAGGGTCAGCTCTAAGCATGCAACTGACTATGAAGTCTATCCAACAAAAGCAATTAAGCACACGCTCAACTTTAAACATGAGTAAGAAACCGGTCAACTGGTGGACTCTTTTTTTTATTAAGAAGATACTGACAAATAATAATAGTAAAGATTAGGAGCTTACCTTTCCTATATTCCATTCATCTTAATAGAAATGTGACCTTTAGAGCCCAATTGAGACCATTTAAATGCTGACATTAAGAATAGGCAAATACATGCCTCTCCAAATTTTCATTAAAGAAAGTAAATAAACATGGAATTAGATGCAAAAGTCATTTTAAAGCAACATTAAGATTGCACAGCTGCACATCATTAAGGAAATGCAACAGTTAAGGCTCCAAGAGCAATTGTGGGGGGGGAAGAAAGGGGCGTGTGAGTGCGTATGTGTCTAGAGTATTTTCTATGCCCTTTGTCTTAAAGGTAGAGTTTAATTCATTGCTATTTAGGTCTTAATGTACAACACATCCGCTAGAGTTGAAGTTGGAACCTTAACCTTTGTACTTCTAAAAGTTATTTTATATCAGTGTAATTTCAGAAACATATTTGAAGTATGAAGAAGTTGAACACAAACTCAAGAAGATTCTTTGTATCAACATTTACTCTGAACAAAACAGACTAACAAAAACACAAGTTGTTACACTGTAGAATAAGCTCAAAAATATTGACTGCTTGATTTGTTACAATTGCCCAAATATAAATTTAAGTTTTACATTTCACTAACCTTGAAGCTATCATAATAGTAAGAGAAGTCACTGTGAAAAAAGAAAGTTTACTTACTTTAGAGCATTCTGTGTATCCTGTTTCAGCTCACTGAAGAATGCTATTTTGAACTGATGTCTCACAAATAAAAGCTGAGAAACACAATCAATATTTTAATGGTCCCAATAATCTAAACGGAGTACATTTACAAAATTGGAATATAATTAATACTCAGAGAAATCACAGATAACTTAGTTGGAAGTATGCAGAATTATAAGAAAGTGTATTGATATCACAGAAAACAATTATGAGTAGTTGTTTAATAGCATGACACACAGAGCTCTTTTGTTGAATCTAATTTATTGCTCCCACCCCAAAAGAAAGAGGGACAGCCTTGTACCATCCATCAATGATCTTGAATAGACACCTTAAGGACACATCTTGTGGCTCTACAGGCAATCTTGTCCTGTTGGAGGATAGTTGGGTGGTTGCAACACAAGTTCGTGTGCCAAAACCAGTATTTGGTGAATCGAAAAGAAACAAATGAGAACCAAGTTAAGCCGGGAAGTCTGTAGTAAGTGCCCTCTACAGCCTGAGTTAGAGCACTGCACAGAAAAACACTAAAGCTTCCTTATAATTTCTCCCCACTTGCAAAGTTTTAAAAATCTGCTTAACACTTCCCGTTTCAGAGAGGATATCCCAAAATACATCAATCCATGACATCGCAAACAGCAGAGATTGCAGCAAGACACCTGGAATTTGGTGTGTTATTTTCTGGAATACCTTAAGTCAGCCTGAAGTATCAAAAGGATTTCAGCACAGAAATTCTATTTTCAAAAAGTGAGTTGAAAACTCGTTTCTATTCTGAAAAACACTACTAACACAAGTCTGAGAAGTGGGAGTTCTCAGTATGTAACTCTGGATTTTATTCCACTGTCATTTTTTATTTAAAGTTTCACCTTTTAAAGGTGATTTCATTTTAGTTGATGTAAGGTAAGAAAAGGACCATATCTAGGATAAAAGTGAAAAAGAAAAAAAAGTGTGAAAATAATTGTGTTTTGTTTTAACATTCTGATATTTAAAAAAATATATATATATCCTGTGTATCATATATAGGATACGTCAACTATATTTTTAGAATTATCTTATTTAAAAAGGAGTAGCATTACCTGATGTGTTGTTTTATTCAAGAATTCTTTATGAGATTTTACCCTTCTTATTTCTGTATAGTAGTAGGTCTGTGCATGCTCATAAAAAGCATTCTCTAATCTGTAAGAGAGAATTGCTCATCACTTTGTAAGCAAATAAAGAAGTTCTTTTAGTATATAGAGAATCTAAAGCACTTTAAATTAGTCTATTTAACACTATTCCGTCTACAATCACTGTAAGCCAACAAAAAAAAAAAAAAAAAAAAAAAGAAAGACACACACAACCCCAAAACATACAAACTTAAGTTTTTGGTACCAACAGGAAATCACTAAATTAGACGTTCTTGTGATATTTGTTTTAACCTACCTTATCTGCCTAGAATATTTTTGAGACAAGGTGGGTGAGGTCATATCTTTTATTGGATCAACTTCTGTTGATGAGAGATACACTTTTGAGCTACAAAGAGCGCTTCAGGTTGGAAAAGCTACTCAGGCTTGGTTTACACCAGGGGTTGGCAACCTTTCAGAAGGTGTGCGCCAAGTCTTCATTTATTTACTCTAATTTAAGGTTTGGCTTGCCCGTAATACATTTTAACGTTTTTAGAAGGTTTCTTTCTATAAATCTATAATATATAACTAACCTACTGTTGTATGTTACAAAGTAAATAAGGTTTTTAAAATGTTTAAGAAGCTTCCTTTAAAATTGAATTAAAACCCAGGTAGTGTTAGTGCCACTGAAAATCTGCTCTTGTGCCGCCTTTGGCACACGTGCCATAGGTTGCCTACCCCGGTTTACACCAACAAGTTAGATCGACATAAGGCAGTTTGTGTCAGCCTAATTATGTCAGTGTCTACACTAGAATGCTGCTGCTGACAAAGTAAGTGGCCTGTTACACCGACATAACAACTCCACCTCCACGAGAGATTTATATTGGTGTAGTTAGGGCGACAGTGTCTGTTTAGACACGGTTACTGACATCAACAGTTGGCTATCATTCTTGTCAGAGCAGCAGCATGGGGCTCACAGCTGAAGCCATGAAACAGACAAGAACATCAATTTCACTGCTGGTACTCTGTCTGGTATGAAACTGAGCCCAGGCTGGCCTCACAACTCAGGCTGTCATCCCGGGTGGGTGGGGGGCTCCCACCGTGAGCCCCGCACAGCTCTCAGTGCCCCACTTCAGACAGTGCAAGTGCTCCTGGGGAGGACACACCACAGGCAGAAGGAGTGTAGCCTGGCCACCAAGAACCAATTGACTTACTTCAGTGGCTGTAGGTCGACCTACATTAGTTAACCAACATTTTTCACTTACCAGCACCCCCGATTCCCCCAACATGCCGGATAAAACAGCTTGTATTGTACTTGGTGTATACAGAAAAAGTAAGACCCCTAATGAAGGCAGACAAGGAAAAAGCAAACACATGCCAAGGTCTAGACAAGATCTCTATCTTAACATTATGGTAAAATAGGTCAGAAAAAACCTAGCAGTAGCTTCAATCTCCCTTAACCAATAGGCCTAGACATACTATACAAGTGTCTAAAAAGACCCAGAGTGAATCAAAGGCAGTCTTTGGGTTTCCTGCCAATATCTCCCAGAAGTCCATGTAGTAGCAAGTTTTATGGCCTACTCAGAGGGAAGGTGCCAATCATAACATGACCTTATGGAAAAAGGACAAAGGTTAAAAAAACCCCATTGGATTCATCAGGACTCAGCATGATGTGGAGTGTTTCAACGACGGACTAAAATATGAGTAATGTAAGTTTGCAATTGCTCTACAGCTGATGTAGGGGAGAATTGATATCTGCATATCATATGTTCCTTAATAGACTGGAAAAAATGCATTGTAGGAAAAGTCTTTTACCAATTCACTTACCTTATAATATAACCAACCAGATGATCAGTGTGTGGCAGCACAAACAAGGATTTTCCAGAGAGGTCACAAGCATTACATAAAGCTGCTGCTCTTTCTGAAGCAATAACATCTTCCCCTAATTAAATCAAAAGAGCATGCAAACAAGCAGAGCAGTGTCAAATACACTCTTTTCAAAGCTGGACTATCACAAGCTATGGAAAAGGTGATACACCGAAAAATATAGGACTTTCTCTCAGGTCATCTGAAACACCAAGGCTCTGATTAGCAGAATACCGTTGTGGCTGAATAATCCCCAGAAGACCTGAGGAACAGGC
Organism: Lepidochelys kempii; assembly: GCF_965140285.1. Lineage (NCBI taxonomy): Eukaryota > Metazoa > Chordata > Testudines > Cheloniidae > Lepidochelys > Lepidochelys kempii. The sequence goes on along the minus strand of NC_136383.1, from coordinate 78,735,302 downwards.
TGGGTACTCACAAAACACTTTACAGATGAATTTATGGTACTAGTCATGTGATTTAAAAAAATCCAAAAAACAGCCACTGACAGAAAAAAAACCTCACACTTCTGTAGCTCTGCACCAGTGACTTTTAAAGGTGTAAAAAGTAAAAACAAACAAGCTCCATGATTTCATGTAATTACAGCTTGGGATAGATTGATTTAGGATGCAACCCCTTCAAATTTCTTTCCTCAATGACTGACATTCAGTCAGACAGTGACGAATTTATCCCTTGCCAAAGTTTGGCAAGAGAGTAAAAATGTACAGTGTACACTTCATAACAAACACCTCTCACCCCCATTCAAAATATGGCTCCCATAACAGTTTGAGTGAGCAGAAATAAGTATGGAGAATGGTGAAATGCAAGGGCTTAATGAAGAACCTGAAGCATCGTACCTGCTCCAATCTGACATTTTAATAAGGGAAATATTCATCATGACAACTGAATATTCTTACACTTAAAAGCTGCACTGAAGCTGCAGCATTTTAATCAGCTGCAATTAGAGTTTATTTTTAACTGATCCCAGATAAGCATTAAGTAACAACTGCTTTGTAGGATAGGATACAGTCATATTTGCACTAGGCTTGATACACAGTATCAGAAGCTGGACATAAAAAAAAAAGAGTCATAGTTCTGAGGAACTTAAATTGGTTAAAAAAGGTAATGAAAAAGCACCTGGACTTTTAGGGCCAATTTTTCAGAGCAAAGCATCCATTGTGTATGTGCATGTAATGGGGAGTGAATTTTTGTGCACACAAATCATTGTGCATGAGAACTGCATGCAAAGTGCACAAATGACGACCAGGATAAAAAGTCCCTTTGAAAATGTGGTCCTCATATTTGCATACACTGCAGTTTGATTAGCCTTTTAGTACCTGGAGGTAAGGGTGTTTTCTTTTGAATCAAAACCACAGCAACTTTTGTGTTTCTTCCCTGCAAACTTTGCCTGAAATAGAAGAGTTGCAATGACAAGCTCATATTTCATGTTTATACAATGACTTTCAGTCTACTTTTAAAGTCATTAAAAATTGTGTATAAAAGGCACATCACCACCCATGAGATACATATTCTCTCTCCTTTTCTCGGATAGATCGGAACAACTGCATTTAATCTCACCGATTTTAGAAAACAGGAAGTAAGGGCAGATCCAAAGCAACTTTGCCAATTTACATTCTAAAATAAGACATCTTTAGATCCTCTTACATATATATTAAATATTCAAAAATAAATTTCAAAAATAAAATCAATCAAGAGCCCCATCAGCCCAGCACAAAATTATGTTTTTAAAACAAAAAAGATGAAATTGCTTTACGGTACGTACAAGTATTTTGAAACCTACACTTAATACAAGTTAATACTTATAACCTAACAAACAACTGTACCTGACAATTTCAACTCTAGTAGCACATTCTGACTGTTTTTCTTTCCACTGTGGCTCATCCCAGTCCAGTTCATAGAACACCACAACAAGAGCTGGCACCAGATTCAGATGTTTGTTCATCCAGCCAGTCTTTAATATCCCTTTTGGAATGTACCACTCATAGGATGTTCTCTGAAAATATTAATTTAAACTTATTAAAACGAGCTACCAACCATATTTATTTTTGCTGTATCACGTGCATGGGGAATTCCATGTGTCCATGATCAGTCCTGAGGACTTGATCTTTCCTCTATCAATCTTGCTCTCAAGTGTCTGCTTCCTAATGGAGAAGGTGTGGTGGGATTTTTTTTTTTTAAACCATCATGCCCCATCATTGGCTCAAGAACCAGATGTATGCCACTGAAACATTATCAAAAATAGATTTCCATAGGTGAGAGGGGAGGGGGTGTTGGAAGGAGGAGAGATTCTGACAGTAAAGAAAAGTCAACTTCAGGAAAAATAAAATACTTTGAACTTCCATAGTACCTGTCATCCAATGATCACAACATGCTTTATAAAGTTAAGTAAGTATTACCCACATTTTACAGAGCGGGAAACTGACAAAAGATGCAAGTTACTTGTCCTAAATCACAGACAATTAAACGCAAAATTAGGGAATAGAATCCAGGTTTCTGTATTTCCAACTCTCCACTGTAATAAGTAACCACTGGACTATGCTGCTTATCAAGTGTCACACTAGTTTACATCGGCTCAGTTTCACTGTAGAGATTCAAGTAGACTGCATATACTGTATTTTGCTCTGTCTCACCCGAACAGCTGTTTTAAAAAAATTCCGGAACATCTAAAAAATGGATATTTGAAATGAAAATGAAACTGTTCAAATTTTTGATTTAAGACTGATAGCGCTCCCTTATCATGCAATGTTTCCAGATTTCAATTAACTTTCTAATAGTTAATTTATTCTGACTGAATATTTACACAGAATAATCACAAACAGCAAACACTTTACAGTAAGTCATTTTATAGTTTGCATAATATGTTAAATGTATTTTAAGTCTTCACAAGAAAACCCCACAGACTATATACCTTTGTTCTGCATTTTGGATATTCATGGTCACCAGGAAGAACTTTGAAAGAAATTGGTACTCGGTCAGCTCTCCTGTTTGCACAAAAGGCATCCCAAACTGCACGATGAACAGCATTATATACTACATCCAAGCCAGTGAGGGTTACAAAGGCCATAGGTCGACAACATAGTTCCACAGGGAAGTCCCACTGTGTTGGGCTCATCTTGAAGTTTTACAGAATGCCTGAAAAACAAGAATACTCCCTATTTCAAATCCCCTTTCAAACATGAAATTTCTGATTAGACACAAAAGATATCTTTTTGAGAAAAATGCACTAAACTAGTCTTTTCACTTAAGATTCAAGTTAAATCCAGCCTGCTCACTCACCTTAAAACTTATTTGGGCAAAGGTATACAGGCAATTTTAAGATACAGGGATTTAAAAAAAACCCAAAAAACAAAAAAACACACTCCAATAAGAATCAGCCAATAGTGTTTTTTTGGAGGGTAGGGAAGAACCAGAAAGGGGAAAAAAACCCACCCAGTGCATCTCAAGCAAGATCAAACTTTTCTGTTTTTATTCATACTGCTCAGACACTGGCACTATTAGCGAAGTTGTGAGCCAAAGGGCCACTAACTATAGGCATACAGATAAGCTCATCAAGTACCCTCCTACCCCAGATGCGGATGGGGCTGCAACTGGAAGTTGAGGAGGTAAGTTGGGGCTGGTTTGAGAACTCTGATGGTCCCAGTCCTGCAGTTGTATCTGCATAAACAAACCCATTAGCTTGCAGAGCCCAGGTTCTACTCAGGCAGAGTCAATTACAGGCTAGGGCTTATATCTGTTATTACTAGAAAAAGCAGCCTGCTTAAATAAGGTTTGCATCAGCCACGTACTGCATACAGCAAGAAGCATGTTCTTCCTCACTGTGGCATTGTCATTTTTAGCACCCTCATGTTTGATGCAAAAACAACAAGGAGTCCTTGTGGCACCTTAGAGACTAACAAATTTTTTTGGGCATAAGCTTTCGTGGGCTAAAACTCACTTCACCAGATGAATGGAGTGGAAAATATAATAGGATTACATATATACACACAAAGATGGTCCCTGCTCTGAAAAGCATGATGTCTATAGACATGGTGCATTGGGAGAAATAGGAATAGAACAACAGTACGGATTGTTGTTTAATTTATATAAATTATATTAAGGAATCATGTTTTCACTGAAGGAAAAGTGGGGTTTTTGGGCAGTGGAGCTTGACCCCAGGCATAGCCCAACCTGCCAGTAACGGACATACGCGGGGGCGGGGAGGGACAAAGCGTTTCTTGAAACCTAGCATTATGTGCCAAAAGCTCAGAGAGCGAGTGATGAGCAGGACAGCCAGGAGCAGCTCCCGGCGGGAGAGGCACCACGACCTATCTCCCCCCCGCCCCCCCGCCTAAAGACCAGGCTCAGCCCCTACCGCTAGACCCCCGCCCCCACCCAGCCCCAGCCCCAGCCCCAACCCAGTTCCCATGGGCAGCCCCTCCACCGCCTCTGACCCACCGCCAGCGCCACGGCGACCCGCCTCAACCCTCTTCCCCTGCCCGCCCCGGACCCTGCCCCGCCGGCCGGGCAGCCACACAGTGAACAGCCGCCGGCGCGGCCAGCAGCGGCTCCGTCCTACCACCTCCAGGGAGCGAGCTCTCCGCAGGCCCCGACCCAACGGCGCCGCCCGCAGCAGAGGCCGGCAACCAACTACTGAGCGGCAACAGAGATTGAGATTCGCCTCCGGAAGCAAGAGCTTGAGGATAGGAGTGACAGTCCATTCCACCAATCAGCGTTGCCTGCTCAACGACAACGTCAAATATTGGGTCTCGAGAACTGTCGTAGGAGCCAATGAGAGAAAGAGAAAAGAGGCTCGGCCACAAGATTTAGCCAATTGATGAGCGGGAGTGATGACGCTATGGAAGAGAGCCCAATCATAGCGCAAGATAGGTAGTCAACACAGCAGCCCCGGCGTGGCTAGGGCAGTCAGTGAGGGTCGTGGTGACGGTCCCCTGCGCGTGCGCGCTGTGTTCGCGTGCGGTTTCTGGGTCGGGTCGCGGTTGCTGCACTCTGTGAGAATCCCTGGGCTGAGGCCGAGGCGGGGGCTGCCGGCCCGGGGCCATGGCGGCGAACGAGGACCAGGAGGTGAGACACCGACCCGGCTTCTCCGCGGCGGCAGCTGCCGCTCAGCCTCACCGCGCTCTGGCTGGGGGTTGGGGGGGTGTCTCTGGGGCTGTTGCCCGCCCTGCCTGGCCCGGGAACGCGGGGGCGGTTGCGGGACGGAGGCTGCCCCCTCGCTCCGCGATCCAGGGCTCCGAGGGCTCCGGCCCGCCCTGCTCGGCCCATCGCGGCGCTGACCGCTCCTCCCGGGATCCCGGGCTAGTTTTTAAAACCTAACTTGGAAAGATGGTGCAAAAATAAATCAGTAACGTTAGCAGAAACCACACCTGTCTCCTGCCAGAGTTTTAGCTAACACGCTCCAAGAAGAGTCAGCCGACGGCGTCCTCTACTCGTAACCTAAAGCGTTCTGGCGCGCACTTTTTCCTTACTCTTTTTTATACGAAGAGTCTGTCTGGGAGACTTCAGGTCAGCTTCAGAGCATTTGCACTTTTAACTGAATGCTACATCAATCCAATTGTTTCTTGGGTGGCATAGTCCTAGATAGTTATCTTTGTACTTGGTAAATTCTTAAAAATATTTTAATACATTGATCATATGCAATGCACATATCATATGTGATCGTATTAATTCGGCCAACAGCATGTTATATTTTGTTAATGGCAAATACCCCGTAGAAAGTCATTCTGTGATAAGAAAAGGGAGTACTGTAGCTCACGAAAGCTTATGCTCAAATAAATTGGTTAGTCTCTAAGGTGCCACTAGTACTCCTTTTCTTTTTGCAAATACAGACTAACACTGAAACCTGTCATTCTGTGATAGTTACTTGGGGGTTAATAGATATTCTGGGCCCTTCTCACTTATAAAATCCCTTTCTTGTAGTTTTGTAGAAAGTAATATGGGGAGGATGGAAACATTCTTGAAACAGATGTTTGGTATTTTCTTGGGGAAGTTAATAAAGTTTTGTTTTTTTAAAAAGCAGGCTTCTAGAGTTCAGTAAAATGTGCCAAGATGGGGAATGGGTTTGTAGAAAGTAAATTGAATTCAGACTAGCATGCCAGGTTTGCTGAACTCACATTCCACTAACCTAAAATAGGATTATTGAACTATCAGACAAGATATCTAGACCAATTATTGCCTAAATTTTAATTTGTTTATTTTTTTAATGAAAAACAAAATGTGGATTTCTGTATATTTTGCTGACACTCATCTGTTTATACAAAGTTCAGTATCGGATTGAAATTGCTAACCTTTTTCTCCATCTGTTCTTTTCAGATGGAGCTAGAAGCATTACGTTCTATTTATGAAGGAGATGAGTGTTTCAAAGAACTTAGTCCTGTTTCCTTTCAGTATAGGGTAAGACCACATGAAGCTTTAATTAGGTGTAATACATCATTCATTTAAAGTTATTCTGCACATTGTCCATTACAAAGCATTTTCTTGAGACAGATGGTATTTCTTGAAACTACTTAGCAATAAAGGCAGTAAGTACCTTTTTACATAATTTCAAAATAACTTGCCCTGAGAAACTTAAATGTAATGATAGTTACCTTTTTGAACAGAAGCAAACATCACAATAGTAATCATCAGTAGTAATAGAGGAATAAGTAAAGTATAATTTGTCATGAAAAAACCTGAACAACTGTAATTGAACTTGTAGGGAACTAATACAGATGGAGTAAGTAAATAACTTGTGCTCCAGTCCTGCAAACACAGATTTCTTTCATTTTACTCACATGAATAGTCCTGCTGACTTTTCTCACAAGAGTATAGTTAAGTAAGTATTTGCAGGTTTGGGTCTTTCACTAATTATTATGACACACAAGGTATATTGAAAATAGATCATGACATTTAAAAAAAAAAATCTTGTGTAACTTTCAAAACTGCAAGTATCAAGTGAATGCAATAATGTTGCTGAATCTTTACTGAAAGGCAAAGAAAACCAATCCATTATAATAGAAAGAATAATCTGACAGCATCAGATCTGGCTATACTTTTCATTAGGTAGAAAGTCAGTGGAATAGAGTTGAAAGGATTAGTCTGCTGTTCTCTTGAACATAGTTAGTGTACTGCCCAGCACATAGATTAGTTAAATTATAAAATAAGACCAAAAGAAGACATGACAAAGATTTCTCAAATAGTGGCAACATGCAACACATCACTCCCGAAAAGCTTACTATGAAGAAATTTGAAACTGAGTCAATGTAAATATAAACTATATTTAATATTGAGTATATTAGGTTCCTATTGCTCACAATCCTCTTTACATAATCTTTTCTGTCCCTTCTCTTGCTCCTTCCACGTAGATCCAACAAAGCCAGAGTTAGCCTTGCAGCATGCCTGAGTTAGCCTTGCAGCATGCCCTGAAAAGAATAGGCCTTGTCCACAAGAAAAAAAAAAATTCACACTTTTACTTGGTGCTTTTAAAATCACTATAGTTAGGCCAGCGAAAACCCCGGTGGGAGCATGTATAGGAATACACTACAGAAACTGAAATAAGTGGCCACAGAAGGATTTATGCAGGTTTAATTAAATCTGTTTTAAATGACACCTTTAGTTAAAGTAATGCACGCTTTAAATGTGGACAAGGCTTTCCCTTAGGAGTTGCCTGAGTATGATGGGCTTAGATGAACAATTTTTATTAGCTGTCTTGTTCGTTTGTCTTTATTGCCTCCCATCCCTAGAGACAATTATTGCAATTTAATAAGTCTTAAAAATCTTACCCATTACTTATGACATCAAAGGTCACTAAAACATATGTCTTTTCCCCATCATTATGCTGCTTGGTTTTTATTTAGATTAGACAGTGAAGAGAAAGCAGGTTTCATTTTCTGGTTCTCATGTAGAATGCTAAAATATTTGGATTGCAAACACTGACAGAAAATGTTTAAATTTGCACAAGACTTTTTATAGAAATTTTAAACATCTATTGAGTTCTGTCAAAAGTTTGAGGAGTACAGGTTATACTATTGTATATCTAAATTTAAAATGACTATCAGTAATGTTTTTTCAAGCATAGTTTGATGGTTGGTTACTGTGAATAGCCATAGCCTTAAAAATAACCTGGGTAAACAAAGTCAAATGAAAGATTCACATACTAAACGACACTAAGGTTTGATGCAGTGTTTTTGTATCTGTGTTGGTCCCAGGATATTAGAGAGACAAGGTAGGTGAGGTAATATCTTTTATTGCACCAACTTCTGTTGATGAGAGAGACAAGCTTTTGACCTACACAGAAGCTCTTTTTAAGTTCTGAGAGGAAGAGCTGTGTCAGTTGGAAAGCTTGTCTCTCTCAACAGAAGTTGGTGCAATAAAAAGACATTACCTCACCCACCTTGTCTCTAAGGTTTGATAACAGACTGAGGCTTCCCATTTTAAAGTGTTTTACCTCCTTTCAGATAGGTGAAAATGGCGATCCCAAAGCCTTCCTAATAGAAATTTCATGGCCAGAAACATACCCACAGACAGCTCCAAACATATCCATGAATGCTTTCTTCAACAACACTATGTAAGTATTTTAGTTACTTCCTCTTTCGTTTTACATGTGGTCTTTCTCTTACAAAATTCTTGAATTCTTTGGGCCTGTAATTTGATTTTATGATCTCTTTTAGATCTTTATCTATAAAACAAAGTATATTGGATAAATTAATGGAAGAAGTTGAAGTTAATCTTGGAACTGCCATGACATACACACTTTTTGAATATGCCAAAGATAATAAAGAATTGTTCATGGAAAATCAACCTGTTCATATTGTGGTAAGTCTATAACTTGTGTTTTGATCTATTTTAGTTTTATAAATAGTTTCTATAAATATGAACTTTTTTTTAATACAACAAAGAGAATAGAATGTTTAATTACTATATATTTAAACACCTCACATCGCTACTGGAAAACTTCCGGAGCATGTCTGTGAGGTGCAAGCCAGTATGCTATGTCACCAAGATAGTGGCTAGAAAAAAGTAGATGAAAGGAAGTGTAGCACAGCTCTGTGGCTGTAACCTGGAAGTTTATTTGGTGTTCAGCCACCTTACCAAAAAGTTTCTGGAAGAGAAATGAGAGAGAAGCAGTGATTAGAAACAACTTCCTAATCTAACACAGCCAGTTTGTATCCAATGGTGACTACAGAACTAGTTCAAGACACAGTTAATGAGAGCCAATGTGGGTTTTGACTTGCAGCATGAAGAAAGTCTCTAGAATGGATAAGCTATGCTTGTGCTCTGAACAATTAAATATTTGAGTGAGGGAAGGAATAGCAGACACAACCAATCAATGAAATTATTTAGTGATGGAAATAAAAATATTAAATTTTGTTAAATGACACTTCTTGATTCTACTTTAAATGGCTCAGTAGTTTAGAACATGAAGCACATGCCAAGCACATTAACTCTGCTCAAAGTGATTCCATCAAGCTGGCTTGAGTGGGGACCTTCACTTTTAACCCGATCTGTTAAAGCAGCATTTCACCTGGAGTGAGAAACTTGATGAAAGTGTTTCGAGAAAGCACTTATGCACCATTTTTTATCTGCTTCATCTATAATTTTTGTTCAGAACTACATTAGAATTATCCTGTCGTAGATGTTCTGACTCCTGAGAGCTTCCACTTGAACCAGAAAAATATCCTTCATATTATTCAGCCTCCTATTCAAATTTTCCATGCTCGCTGTTATTCTCTTTTGTATTAGAGAAGCCTCTAGTTTTGGGCCCCCATTGATGTAGTTTTTTCTCTGTAGAGGGCCTGGGAAAGCAAGAAGCTAAATGTAGGTAGGAAAGGTTTGAGACTGGGACACGTGGCTAATGGTATTCGTTATAAGATATTGAACCTTAACTGCTAGATGACTAGATTTAAATCCACATACTTTAGTAGTGGCCAGAATATAGTGAATTGGTGGTCTCGTGATGGTTCCTTTTGGACAAGTGTCAATATTGGAAATACAACTACCACCTTCTGGAAGTAATTCAGATCTTTTATCCACCTTACTGAAGAGGCCAAGGATCAAATGGGCATGAGAACTAAATGGTACTTTTGTCCTGTACTGTACCTGAGGGTTTTTTTGTGTGTGTTAATAGGAGTTTTCACACTCCATGACTGTCAATCTGTTCTCTTTTTGATGAGCAGTAAATGTACTCTTTTTTGAAAACAAACAAAGGGCCTTTGTTTTTAGGCATCCCAAGAGCCTTGAATTTAACAGAGTTCAAACTCTAAGGTCTACACTACAGACTAAGGGCTGGTCTATACTACGGGGATGGGGATCGATCTAAGTTAAGCAACTTCAGCTATGTGAATAATGTAGTGGAAGGAGACATACTTAGATCTACTTACCACGGTGTCTTCACTGTGGTGTGTCTCCTGTCGATTCCCCTTGCCCTTCTCGTTGAGGTGTAGTACTGCAGTCTATGCTAGAGCGAGCGGCAATTGATTTATCACGTCTATACTAGACATGATAAATCAACCCCCTGCTGGATCAGTTGCTGTCCATCGATCTGGCCAGTAGGGTAGACAAGCCCTTATGCTATGTTTACACTGCTCAACTTACAACGGCGCGGCTCTGCCACTGTAAGGTGCATTGTGTAGTCACCGACAAAATAAAACCACCTCTAACAAGGGGTGGTAGCTTCATTGCCTAGAGTGCGGCTCCCACCAATGAAGTGCTGTCCACACCGGAGCTTTCAGTCATTAAAACTTTTGCCATTCAGTGGGGTGCCAGTGTAGACGGAGCCTTACATTGGTATAACTAAGTCACTCAAGGGTATGAAAAATCCACACTTCAAGTGACACAGTTATACCGACTTAACTTCCGGGATAGACAGTGCTGTGTCAGAGAAAGAGCTTCTCCCATCAACATTGCTATCACGTCTCGGGAAGGTGGATTACTATGCAAATGGAAGAGCTCTCTCCCATCAGGATAGAGCATCTTCATTAAAGTGTTGCATCAGTGTAGCTGTGCCGATGCAGTGTTAAGTGTAGACCTGCCCTCGGTTTGAAAATAAACTGACCAAGTTAGTTGAAAAAGTTAGTTTTTGCAGAGTTAGTTCATGTTTGACTTTGAAACTGGAATTTTAGCTCTACTTAAAGTGACAGTGTTTTGCTCAAACACATTACTGAAACCTTCCTTGGAAATGATTGTACAATCATACTGTCTTTCAATGCTAGAATCACACAGGTTCCTTCTGTAGACTCTCTCTCTGCCTTTCCATATTGGCTCTACTATACACGTAGCATTATAAATAGCCCTTGTGGCATTGTATATTTGTGCTGTGAATAAAGAATTGTATGAGCATGCAGGGAGTCCGATCCACACTTCTAACTCATTTCACTGAGCTTTTAAACTGGTGAGTGGTACTGGCAACACCAACAGGGAACCACTTCTATCCCCACTAAGCAGTAGTCAGGACATATGCAGTTGCAGGGGTTATGGAAGTAATCAGTCTAGCTACCACAGTAAGCACATAAGAAATATTAGTACTACTTTTAAATTATTGCTGAGAACTATGATCATGGTTGTTGTGTGATAAAGCACAGGTATCTTTCAGTACTAATGTAATTTAAAACATTTGGGAGGTCTCAATAAGAAATCAAACATTTGGAATTTACCCATCAGGGTGATACCTAGATATCAACTGCCAGCTCAGTCACTGTTGGAGAGGCATTTAAATTATACTTTTTATATTTCTCAGACATCTGTAGGCAATAACATCTCAATTAGAACTCATGAAGTAGCTCCATCAAGTAAGAAAAGTCACAAAAAGGAGCAGTTGTCCAAAACCCAGAAACGAAAGCTAGCAGACAAAACAGGTTTGTGCAATATAGTCTTGAAAATGGTACAGTGTGTTCGGGATAGTTTTGTACCTTCAAAGACAGGTTCAGATACAACTTGGGTCACGAGTGAGAATGAATTGGGTCTCACCCCAGTTTTCACTTGCTCAACTCATAAAGCTACCAAACAATTTTTCACCAGTGACAGCAGCCTGAAGCAGAAACTGTCTGGCATAGCAGTGATATGGCAGTTAGCTCTGCTTATTCACCTCAATTCCTGACTGGGGAAGTTTGCACAGAGTTGCACGCTACACCTGCCTCAAGTTAGGACTGCGAGTTCCTTGCTTTCCATGCATTCTCTTGTTGGATATTGTGTTGGCCAGACCAGTAATATGAGAGTTCAGCTTTTAAAGATATGACATCTTGCTAGAGTCTAGCTGTTGTAGTCTCAGAGCTGAAAATAAACACTGCTTCTTCTATAGATCACAAAGGGGAGCTTCCTCGAGGATGGAACTGGGTGGATGTAATTAAGGTAACATGACTGTTACAACTGTGAAATTATTGCATCAGAACATTGGTTTTTCTGCAGATGTAATGATAAATTATATTTAATCTGTCTTTTTGCTTTTCTTCCTAACAACATTTGGATTTGACTGTGGTCTCTGATTTTCTGTATACATCCAGCATGTAAGTATTTTCAAGTTTTAGAAATCGTTTTTAAAAAAAATCTGCAAGAATTAGTGATTATGGTTACCCATTTCTCTATAGAGCCTAAGGATAATCCCTTAAGGACTTTAAAAATACATATTTCTTCTGAAACTTAAGATGTATCCCATGTGAAAGCATTAACTGTCTTACATTCCTCCTTTAAACTCAGGGTTTATCTTTTGACCATTTCAAATGAAGTTTTTGAGGTGAGAACTTTCAGTATGTAATTTAGCTGTGAATTCCAGAATGCGCTGAATGTGCTGACTTCACATGGGCAACTAATAGGGATGCAGCCAGGATTTTCAGGGACCTGGATAAATAGAAGCAAGGAGCCACTTCAGCAATTGCGTTTCTCCTAAGCAGTAGCCCCACATTGTCTCCTGCATGCCTGCACCTTCTGCCTTCCTCTCCCCACAAAGAACTTTTCCCCGGCCTAATCAATATCAATTATTGATTTGTACTACTGGAGCACCTAGGATCAGGATCCCACTGTGCTAGGGGATGTACTAACAGAACAAAAAAAAGATCGATTATAAGCTCTTTGGGGCAGGGACTAACTGGAAGACAAGAGACAGATGGATATAGGCAGAATGGGGAGTACAAGGAAACAGACAGTATTGGTCTGTTAGTTCCTCCATTGGCCATTTCCACCATTCTTCTGCTGGAATATAAATTAACATTGCTATTTTTAACAAGTTCTACTTTATAACAAAACATATTTGATTGAACACTGGTATGACCTATTGTCAGCGTACCTCAGAGCATAGTGTTGAAACTACAGCAAAGGGGCCCTATCAAGGTTTTTAAACTCTAAATAATCCACTCATGACAATTTGTTGCAGAAATGTGTGGAACTGAATCTGTTTGACTTTCGAAAATGTGTTTGTGGACTGGTATCAGCCTTTTCTTATTAACTGGAAACGTTCATAACTTCAGCTAATGTCTTTAATGAAGCTTAAACTCGCTCTAAGATTAACTACACTGATTCTAAGATTAACTGTAGAATATACTGTTTTGGATGTAAAATAGTTCATAAAAATGGGAAAGCAGAGTCTTAAATTCAGATGACAATGAGTCAAATGTATAAAAGCTATAAACGATTAGTTTTGAGTCATTTGAACTTTTTGATGCATTAGGTTGATGAGTTTGTGCTAACTGAATAGGCCTGTATGTAGTGTAAAAAAGAAATATAGTTCCTAATTCCTAATAAATGCAATGTGTCTGAACATTTTTTCTTTGTCTTTTATAGTTAAGCAAAACGGGTTCTAAAGATGATGAATAATGGACTTTGATACAAGGAAACTTCACCTTTTAATACAGTGCAATTTGGGTCAACATCTTTCTCTTAATAGCTTTTTCCTCTTGTCAGAGTGGAACATTTTATGAAAGGACAATTTTCTAACTATTAAACGTGAGCACAGATGTTTATCCAGAGATTATTCTGGTATTACATTTTTCTTCACAAACAAAAACTTGCCTTAAAGGGAAGATAAGTGCGCCTTTTCTATATTGAACTTTTAGAAAGCCTATTTGGTTTCTAACTGTCGAATGCTGAAAAGAATAGTGAAATATGCAGTGTTAATTTATATTGTTTTACTCTGCAGTAAGAATATAGTAAAATTCTGTTAGTGAATCCTCTGATATTGTGACCATTTCCTGAAGTTCATTCCAATGGAATAAAAATATTAAAAGTGGTTAATCACTTGACAGCATAGTTCATTTAAAATAAACTCCCTTTAAATAAAGCCTTCTTGATGTGTTCCTCTACAAATGCAGAAAGGGAACATAACACAATTATATCAAAGGATTTGTCTAGACCTAGGCCATGTCTACATTGCACACCTCACAACAGTAGGGTTGTGCTGCTGCAGCCGCGCTGTTGTAAGGTAAGCAGTGTAGCTGCTCTTTGTCGCCAGGAGAGAGCTATGTCTACACTACTGACCTTATAGCTGCACAGCTGTACCACTGCTGCTGCACTGCTGTAAGAGCATAGCCACTCTATGAGGATGGGAGAGAGCTCTCCCGCTGGCATAATTAACTCACCCCCAACAAGCGGCGGTAGCTATGTTGGCAGGAGAGTGTCCCACAGACATAGCTCTGTCCACACCGGTGCTTTTGTTGGTAAAACTTATGTTGGTCAGAGGTTTGGGTTTTATTCCACGTCCCTGACCAACAAAAGTTTTACCAGCAGAAGTGCTAGTGGAGACAAAGCCTGAAGCTTTTGGTCCTGCTTTAACTCGAGTTAAACAGCCTGCACGTGGTGGTGATGCAGCTGAGTTTCTATAGGCTTGCTAGTAACACTATTACCTAAAATCAGAGTAAGTTTCTGGCTCTGTGATTTTGACTAACTAGCTCCAAGTTAAGGGTAGAGAAGGTAGCAACACGTGACGCTTGTAAATGCTAGTGCAAAAAGGACCACACACCTAGTCTAGACAAATTCAAATTGAAAGAACAAGTGGTTACAATACCAGTATGTGTTCTCAGTTCAGCCCAGTGTGCATCTGTTGTAGTCCTCCTCGTGTATATCTTTACAGGAGATCAGGGTGGAGCTGTCCTACTGATAGTGACTTTCTGAATGTTATGACTTGTTGGGTTTTTTCCATTGGATAATCAGTAGTTTACCATGTGGATTTTATTGTATGAATTACGGGACATTGGGGGAAAAAAACAAGCCACTCTCCCATGTTGGAAAACATTTTTTGTACAGGTTTGTTGTCTTGTATCAAAGAAAAAAATCCTCTTTACTGTACTATAAATGGTAACTGAATACTAAATGCCTTAATGTCATTTAATATTTGAGACTTTGATCTTAATAAATGCTATTTATCTGCCATGGTGTGAGGCTTTTCTTGCATAATGCCTGTTATGCATATAGTTGTATATTTAGGTTTGCATCAAATTCCTCTCATTATGAAGAAAGATTCTTAAAGTTGTCAAGAGAATTCCTTTTTCTTCAGTAGGTGCACTGTATACTTTTCAGGATAATTGTTGCAGCTCCCTTCTTTAGGACTCGGTCTGTCACGCTTTTGGGTGTGCAGCAATTAGATACACATTTGCTGAGGTGCACGTCATGCTCAAAGTATGCATGCAGCAACCAAAGTTCATTTAAAAAGTGTACCCTGTTGCATGTAATAATCACAGCATTTAGTGTTAAGGATGCAGACTGGGTGCCTCTAGAAGACTTGGACTGAGTCATGCGTCTGAGCAGCCAAGTACTAGAGAGGTCCCCTGTAAAGACAGTAGCATAAATTAACTTTACATTTTCAGCCAATGGGCTTGTTTGATTATTGGAAGGTATAGGTTATTGATATGCCACTAGAGGGCTTATAAACTGCAAACATGATTGCAGTTGCAAATTCCAACAAACTACTTACACTCACGCATGCTCTCCAGGAGGGTGGAATAAATTCACTTAAAATTACAGCTGTAGTTTCTTCTGAAAAAGCAGTGGTATGAAACACCATTAAGTCTGCAGAAGAAAAGTCTGCTGGAAGTCATTGCTCTCTGCTTACAAGCTCTTCTGAAGAGAGGGAGGTCCAGGAGACCTATAAAAGAGTGGGATCTGACAAGTCCCTGTTCAAATAATGATTTAAGGTGTTGTACTTTGTATTGGAATGATATATAGGTCAGTGCAAACCAAAAGTGAACAGGATTTGAATGTGCAGGGTCTTTTAATAAAGGAACCACCAACCATTAGTTCTGATGGAATTTTAATCATCAGAAAATGTGGTTTTTCAGTTTTGAACCACAGTTATCAAAAATTTAAATAGACTAGATAAGATTATATCATCTGAAGAAAACTAAGTGTTTGCAGCCATAAGTATTTAGTTTGTCAAATATATTGGTTGGCTTCTTAAACTAATAATACTTTTGTATAAGAAATCAAGCTAAGAACACCAGGAAGGCAATAACACCTTAGGAGAAGGTCCCTTAGGTGGGCTGGTATATTTCAGAGGAGGAAAAAAAACACTGCAACTTAAGTCTCTCCCAGGCTCAGATGGGATTTGGCTTTTTTATTCAAAAGCTCCCTGAGCATGCTGTTCGTTTCCTTGGTGTATGAATTTAGTAACCATGACAATTTATCTGAATAGATCAGTTGTGGGGAGGCAGGGGGACAAACGGGAACCACCTCCTGCCTCTTCCTTTCCTATTGCTGCACAGAAAGGCAAGCAAGTGTAGTAGAGCATGTGGCTCTGAACTGCTTGATCATCAGCTGCCTGGGCTGGCTTCTAGGGTGTGGGCTGTTCTGAAGTTATCCCAGCACTTCATACCCCAAGGAGATCTGCGACTGCAAAACAACTTATCTTCCAGCTCTATTCTTTCTACTAATTTAATAGATGTAGCAAGCCTGTCTCCAAGACAATAGTCTGGATAAGCAACAATTCAGCCCTGTACACTTGCTGGTTTCTTGGGGGAGCTGGAAAGGTAATGTTGTTTGTGCTAATAGAAAATGGTTTATCATGGGGCTTGGAGGGAGGGGGAAGGAAAATGAATTATACAAGAGCTAAACTTTTATAACAGAAAAAGAAGCTCTGGTACCTCCTGCTGGAAAGATAGTCACTGAAAATAAGGGATCTCTGCTACTGGCAGCTGAACTAAAACCTTGTTGAAGGAAGAGTACCTTTTAAGACACTTGGTAAACCAGTAGCATTACTGGCAGTAGGAATAGGGCGGTCATGCAACCCAAGAATTTGCTGGGGTAATGGTTTCTTGAGTGTAGGGCCATAATATCTGGTAAAGTTGGAGTGGTTTTTTTGCACTGGAGTGAAAGAGGAGGATAAGTGAGGAATGCCAGAGAAAAGAAGTTGCAATATCCAATGTGCAGAATGATCAAAAGCTCTAGTTAGGGTTTTATCAGATAGAATGAAGAGGAAAGAGTGGATTTATGTAGTTTTGTGACATACAGAGCACAGTTGAAAGCAATATTAATATTTTACTAAGTTGTAAAGACTTTTTAACTATAAACAGCAGTTACTTGGATTCTCATACATATTTTTTTATTAGTACTCTTTCCTTAATAGAAACTATGCATGATAGTAGTTTTTACTCTTTTAGGCAAGATACGTATTGCCACAACCACACCTTAAACCAAATTCTGATTCCTCCTCTTAATTTTATAATGCTTTGAAGAGCAGAAATTTGATAGATTCATTCTCTTGGGTGGAAGGGTTGGGGTTGGTTTTTGTTTTTGTCTTTTTTTTTTTTAGTACCATATTTGTGTGTTAGAGAAAAAATACTTCACATGAAAATTGTTTTCTGAACACTAAAATGCATCCCTATTCTAGTAGCTTGCTTGGTGAGCCACCCTTTGTCCATGATAAATGGAATTATTCTGAAAGTTTATCCCCTAGTACTAGGTGAAGTTATTTTAGCTGATGCACACTAAAATTGGAACAGAGTTTTATACATTAAAAACTTACTGCATTTTCTATCTAGAAAAATAAGCAAAACATCTCAGCATCAGGTCACATTTTTTTCCCTTCTCTGCTATGTCCCTTTCCCTTCATCCCTTGCCATGTTGCTAGGTGCACTTCCCAGCCCCTCCATGGCAGCAGGCAGCTACACAGCTCATGTATATCCTTTGCTTTGGGATGACTGTGTCTCGACAAACCCAGAACATCCACTTTGTCAGGATCTGTCTGGATGTTCCTGTCAGTTATACATGTTTTGTCCTGGATTTTTGTGAACTGTACAGCCAGATTACCTGCACGAGCTGCCAAGAAGCAGAATTACTGTAGGTTAGTCCAATTCAGAGCCTTACTCTGATTTCAGGAAGTAATAGTGTTGCTGGGAAGCCTGTAGGAACTCAACTGCATCAGCACCACATTCAGGCAGTGATTGTGCCCTGCTGCTCACATTAGCATTTGGAGAGACACAGGAGGATGGGAAACAATAGAAAGCCTGGTCACTAGGTCAACAGAACCATTCTTTTCTCAACCGAGCTGTGTCTACAGCGGGAGTTAGTTTGGCATAGCTACAGCACTAAGGCATGGGAGATTTGTACACCTCTGAGCCATGTAACTACGTCAATCTAAATTTCAAGCGTAAACCAGCCCTAAAACCGAACGAGAGGGTGAATAGGGGCAGCGGAGAGAGTGAGGAGGAAATGTTTTTACAGCATGTAAAGCGTATAAAGGTTAAGTAACTAAATATTAGAAATGTGAGAATTAGGGATGGAAGAAGGGAGCATTAGAGGAGATTAGAGTAGAAAATGAGCAAAAGACAAATGCACAGAATATAGCACAAAAAACTCAGAAGGAATGAGGACAATAAATCTGCATTGCTCCAGAATCTTAAAATAAAAGCTGGGCCTCCCGCTACGGAGCTGAAACTTCAGTGATGATGTTGGGATGGGACAAAAGATTGAAGCGTAGATATTGTTTCCTATCGTTCTAACATACTCCTTTTCTATAGTTCTTGGCTCCAGATTTATTTTGAAAGGGGGGGGG
Organism: Lepidochelys kempii; assembly: GCF_965140285.1. Classification (NCBI taxonomy): domain Eukaryota; kingdom Metazoa; phylum Chordata; order Testudines; family Cheloniidae; genus Lepidochelys; species Lepidochelys kempii. The sequence continues at coordinate 78,716,763 of NC_136383.1, read as the reverse complement.
GGATTTGTGGTGAAGGGAGATCTGGGTGTTACATGGCTGCAGGGGGACGAGTGGGCACCCTTTACACTGTTCTTCCCACTGTTATAAATGCTCCTGTGCTGGCCTCCCTGGCTGCACCAAAATAGATATCCTAGCTGTCAGTTTTTCAGTTTGAAAATCTAGAGTCTCACATTCATCAACATGCTCCTTAAGCGTCATAAGAACAGCTAGAGGGAGTATTTATTTTGGCTGAGGCACTGGTAAGCATGTTGAGATTTAATGAAGATGACAGAAACAACAAACTGCATCCACTGTGTACCAGTGCCCAAAACAGGTCACATGACAGTCTAAATCTAAACACTGATTGGCTCAGAAGGTCTTTGTAAAACTCAAAGGGCTTCCTACAACTCCCATATACCTTAGAACAGGGGTCTCAAACATGCAGCCTGCATAGTTATTTCCTGTGGCCCGCCACAGGCGCTGACTCTACTGGCAGCCAAACTCCCTTCACCCCCAGCGCTCCGTGTCCCCACTCCTCTGCCTACATCCCAGCGCTTCCCACTGCCAAACAGCTGTTTGGCGGTGCTTAGGACTTTCCAGGAAGGAGGGGGGATGAGCAGGGACATGGTGCGCTCAGGAGGAGGCAGAGAAGGGCTGGGAATTTGGGGAAGGGGTTGGAATAGGGGCAGGGAGGGGGCAGAGTTGGGGTGGGGACTTTGGGGGAAGGGGTTGGAATTTGGGCAGAGAAGGGGTGGGAAGAGGCGGGGTGGGGTCTCATGGAAGGGGTCAGGCAGGGCGGGACAGAGGTGTGGGGAGCTTTTATATTGTATGAAAAGGTTTCAGTGATGTGGCCTTCAGGCCAATGTACTAGTCCTCATGTGGCCCTCATGATGATTTGAGTTTGAGATCCCTGCCTTAGAGGTTATACGCTGGTGCTGCACATCACCATAGTATAAGAGCACCCATGTTGGCAGCATGTGTGATGTCAAGTGCTTGATACACGAATTTGTCCAAGTCCCCAAATTTCTGACAGATTTGGATTTCTCTCTCATCTGAGTGTGGATCCTATGCTGCCTGGGTTGTGAGAGCTGATAAGGTCACAGCATTAGAAGGTATGGCAGAGACAGCAGGCCAAATTATAACTGCATCACCTTACTGGAGACTAAGAGGGTTGTGCAGGTGTCTGAGGGCATAATTTTGTCTGCAGCCTCTATTACTGGTAATAATCAGTGACAGAGTTCAACATGACTTTCACGGTGAGTTTGCAGAGTATCATTCAGAATAGATCATCTTTTTCTCATAAGCCAAGAATCTGTTAGGGCGTCATTGAGACAAACCCTATGATACATCTTGTGTAGACTCACTTTTAAGAGTAGACTTTTAGTTTAAATGGAATAAGTATCTGTGTCAATAATACATTTTATGATTTCCTGCAAGGAAAATAAGAATGTGAAAAATATTTTTATCTAGTGAGATACAATCTCCAGCATAGGTTTCAGAGTAGCAGCCGTGTTAGTCTGTATTCACAAAAAGAAAAGGAGGACTTGTGGCACCTTAGAGACTAACCCATTTATTTGAAAAAAGAAAAGGAGGACTTGTGGCTCCTTTTCTTTTTGCGAATACAGACTAACACGGCTGCTACTCTGAAACCAATTTATTTGAGCATCAGCTTCTCAAATAAATGGGTTAGTCTCTAAGGTGCCACAAGTCCTCCTTTTCTTTTTGCGAATCTCCAGTATAGGGAGCTGTTTAGTCTCTACTAATTGGAAGATTGTTGGTCCCTTGACCTCGAAGAGGTGTTATAACGGCAAAGGGGAACATACCAGATTTTCATCAGTGGGCTAAGTACACGGACTCCGTAGCTGCCTCACAAGATGTTGTAGTATTAGTTTTATTTTTTTCTCCAATGAATATTGGCACAAGAGTACTACAAGTTTTCAGCTAAACTACTGATCTACACCATGGTTTTGTTTGCATCTTTCCCCCACGTCCTATATCTTTTCCTTATAACATCCCATATAATCTCACATACAAAAAAAATCTAGTGCTAAGGTTGCAAAGTCAATCACTCAAAAGTGAGGAAATGCCAGAATGAAGGTTGCCCTCTTTTGCACGAACACTGTGATAGTATGTGATCATGTAATTAGAGACTATTTCCCCTACCCCATGAGGATTCCTGCCTCATGCAGTGCTTGGGATGGATGGTGCTAGGCAAATGAACTAAGGTCATGTAGAGAATGAGGTTGTTTTCCGGATTGGGTTAAATATAGTTCCTCAGGGCAAATACTACATTGAGTAAGCAAGTTAACACATTTTACAAATACAAAATTCACTTTTTTAAAAATATTTTTCCAAAAGAGTTCAGATTTTTTAAGAACAAACACACACTGCAAGTTGTCACATATATCTCAGAACACATGACTAACTGTTTGTAATTAATGTGCATGTTTTGTAAATATTGGCACAGATTCTAATAGATTAATGAACTCATGTGACCTCTTTACTTCTCATTGAAAGATACTGGCTGAAGGACAATTCAGCATATGGAGCCTATTCCGAGAATCTATACAGCAGACTTCTCTGGAAGGAGAGAAATCAAAACACATGTTTTTCAAAAGTGCTGGAATGGCCTGATTAGCAGAAATTACAAATGGTCTGGAAGAGTTAAAAAGGTATTGTTTTAAAATCAGAAACATTGTGTTTGTGTTTCTTATACTTCTGTACATTTTTGATTGTTGGCAGTTCCAGGATCATATTTTCTTTATTTTAATGTTTAAAAATATTCAGTGTTAAGGTGAGCTGCTTGTGATATGAGGAGACATATCTAATTACCTTATTTATGTATATGCTTGTGTAAATGCTCAATTAGGCCAGTTTAAGAGCTTAATTTGGGAGACGTCTTCTCAGTTGATAAGGTATACAACATCTTGGGATGGGTTTTTGGAACAAGTAGAAAAGGTACTGTTCCCAGTTAGTCTGTGTCCTAATATAGGACTATCTTTTACCCTGAGCTCAGTTCATGCTGGAACGGAAGTCTGCCCAGTGCTATGAGGATACTCAAGCAATACAGTCACAAGTGATGCTTGTAGTTATGTACTTCAATATAGAGTCTCAGCGTGCTGGTTTAACAAGCTCCCAGTAACGAGGGACATTGCTTTTCACTTTAGATTTAGAGAAGTGGCAGGCAGGCTGGGGGCCTTGGTGGAAGGGGCGAGGGGGTCCTTAATGGACGGGGCGGAGAGGCATGAGCAGTGAGTGGGTGGGGGTACTCGGGGGAGAGGGCAGAGGGGCACGAGTGGCGGGCCTTGGGGGAGGAGGCCAAACGGGGCCTGGGGCGGAGTGGGGGTAGACCATGGGCAGAGTCTTAGGATAGAGGGTGGGGCCATGATCTGGGCGCCGATTCCTCTTCCCACCCACCCCCCTTCTAGGGAGCTTCCAGCACTCATGTCCAGCCTCCCCAAATGCAGAAGTCATGTGCTGCTCATGGTCATAAGGCTAAATTCTGGCTCACATCACTGTTCCTCTCAGAGCAGACTAATGTCCGCAGATACAGAGCTCATTTAGGGCCATGGAACCTTTGCTGACTAGTGGCCTGAGGCGACTTTGTACTGTACTCTAAAAGTTGGAGTAAGAACAAAAGCTCTGCCTCTTTTTACATTTTAATTATGCTTCTGTGAAACAATTGCACAAAACATTTGTAGCTGTTTTGATGCTGAGATACTGAGGTGATCGGCCCCTTATATGTACCTAGTAGAGACAGATTGTCCTAAAAAAAAGTAGACGTTTTATCAGAAAAACAAAAACCAAAAAAATCTGTCTCACAGAGGGAAAGGGGACTTGTGGAATTGAGTAGTACAATAAAATATTAGTCTTCTAATGCCTCTCCCCCTCTGGAGAAGTAAATCAGAAGTTTTTTTCTTGTTGAGCTGTTGAATGGTTTGTTATGAATCCTGGCAGCAGTAATGTTTGCATATGAGCTGAGAGTGTATTGAAAGCGTGGATATAATTAGAAGAGAAACTCCTTGTGTGTGGAAGGCACAAACCACCCAAACAGGTAGAACAAGAGGACGTTGCTATGGACTAGAGCTACTTAGGAGCTAGTAAACTCAACCTCCTAAAGGGTCAGAAGGACTTGAGGGGAAATGGATGAATATTTTCTCTTTGCTGCATGAGGAGAATCTATGAGAGGGCAACACCATCTCCCCATTTCATGGGCACTTTGGAAATAAGTGCTGCTGCTCTTGTTTTCTGGGCAAAATTCAGGAAGGTGGAACACTGAAAGGCTGCAATACTCTGACATTCATTCATTTAAATGAGAGGACCTTGAATGTGTTTTGTCAGCTTCCTTTACTATTACCCTGTAACTAATTTTATTTTCTTGAAGGGTGTTTAAGAAGCTGCTCAGAAGAGAGTTTTGCCTAAAACTGCAAAGTTTCCTAGTTGAAAATAGCTAGTGAAACTGGCAATACACAAAGAAGTGGAACATCATCCCCTTTTTCATAATTTCGTCAGGTTAATGTATTTAAAAATCTGCAAAAACAGCATGTCGTCAGCTTATGCAAAGGAGATTTTTCCTCAGAAACCTCAGCACAGAGTAAGTAATATTTGAGCAGCTTTCATATGAATACTTGATCACTTATATTTTAATTATGTTTTCAGCTTATGCTTCTTAAATCTAACATGCGGAAACCTTCATATTTATATCAGTCATTGAGTGGAGGGGCCTTAGCTAAGGACTTTCTTTTCACTGCCACAATGTAATGGTTTTATTTTATATATGTGTTGATATTTATGCTAAAAGTCTAAAGTAGGTGAGCCCATTATTGCACAAAAGTTAAGAAAAGAACAAAGTCTATCAGTGTGGTTAAATCAGGCTTGTTAAAAGGACATGAATGTTTTCCAAACCAGGCACAAAATCTGCTTGCCCAGCTGTACCACAGTGATGAGAAAAAAAGAGTTTACTTGCCTCAGGTGAATATGACGTTGCAAGGTTGGGATATAACATTTTAGATTGTACTGTTTTCCTTCAGGGATATAAAGAAACAACTGCTTTCCCTTCAATTTCCAAGAAGTCCCTGGAAAACACAAAAAGTGTAAGCATTTGAATAATGTATTTGTCAGGCTCCCTTCAAAAGCAGTTTGTGATGCTCCTACAAGGGCTATAAACCAGAACATAATCTTATGCATAGGTACTAAAGCCTACTAAAATTAACACAAAGAAAAAGTTGTCTGACTCTTTGGACCAAGCTTTGCTTTGGTACATTCTCGGATGGCTTCAGCTGATTTGAAAGGGAGCTGTGTGTTAGGATATAGATATTCAGGCCTGTCTGCAAAGGCCTGTACTTTAAGAATTTAGGTGTATTCTTATCACTTGGCTAGTTAGAGGTATAAAAGAAAGAATCAAAATCGCTGTCTGCCAGTGTACGGTCCTTCTCTTACTGTGACAGTCTGAGGCCCTGTTCTTAGGCTAAGGCCTTTGGCTAAGCAGCAAAGGCAGCCATAAGCTGGGAAGTGACCGGTCACATTCCAAACTAGTCACATTGAAAGAAGGTGCTATTGGGCTGTTAGGAATACAGTCCTCTCCTGATAGTGCCTATCACCTCCAGAGAAAGGGAAGTGCCTAGAAGATGTAAAAGGAAATTTAGGTTGATAGTTTTCTGTCTGGTAAGAACTCACTTATCAATAGACACAGCTGGGAAACCCTTATGTCTTTATAGATGTAGCTGTGAAATCCTCACTTCTGTATTGTTTTGTCATTATAGTTCCCACTTTGCTATTGGTTATTGGCATGGTCTCTGGCTCTGTGATTGTTTCTGTCTGCTGTATAATTAATTTTTCTGGGTGTAAACTAATTAAGGTGGTGGGATATAATTGGTTAGCTAATCATGTTACAATATGTTAGGATTGGTTAGTTAAATTTCAGTAGAATGATTGGTTAAGGTATAGCTAAGAATATTACTATATAAATTAGGGGCAAACAGGAAGTAAGTTGGGATTCGAAAATAAGGAAAAAGGAACTTGGATTTAAGCTTGCTGGAAGTTCACCCCAATAAACATCGAATTGTTTGCACCTTCGGACTTCAGGTATTGTCGCTCTCTGTTCATGCGAGAAGGACCAGGGAAGTGGGAGAGTGAAGGAATAAGCTCTCTAACATCTTGGTGCCGTGACTTGGATACATCGCACTGGATAGGTGAGTGGCAGCCTGTAAGTCCCCCTCCCTAACAGTCCACGCAGCAGCTTGGAGGGGGTATGGCGAACTCTCGTGATGGTAGTTGCGGGTTCTGGCAAGCTGGGGTAACAGATTTTTTGAACAAATGGATAAGGAAGAATCAGGGCCCATACCAGGTGCAGGGGTTCACCTGGGATGAGATTGAGAAGGAGATGGGAGAGGTTTTGGGAGACCCCAAGGGAAAGGAGTGTAGGAAAAAGGGAATGGTATTACAAGGTTTGTGTGCTGGCATGGCATACTGGGTAAAAAGGGAAGCTGATCTCCTCCAACACATTAAGGATTTGGAGGAGATTGTGAATCAGCAACAGATTTTAACAGAAAAATCTGTGTTAGCAGTAGAGGTAGCGGATTTGAAGGTACGGGATGCTGCACGGACAGAGGAGTCTTGTGAGGCAATCCGGAGAGAGAGGGACGAACTGCTGGGGAGAGTAGGAGACTTAGAGGAGGAATTGTATCATTGTAAACATGGGGGCAATGGACTTGGGGACCCCAAACCATCCGCCCCACTAATGGAACTGAAGGAGACACCTCCACCACCCTACCCTGAAAAAACACTGTACCCACCACTGCCGGTGGATGTTGTAAGCTGGCGATCCACAGTTACAGCCCCTGCGAGAGAGGCTACCCGGGAAGAACTGCAGGAGGCAGGAATAGTGGCCCGGTTGCGGGATGGGGGGGACCATGCCCCACCAATAGTAGAATAGGCAGAAATCCGCCCCTTGTCCCTGAAGGACTGGGAGGCAGTACTGGGCCGTTTGGGAAAGGTACCCCGGAATGATTGGGATCAGTTTGTGCTGTGGCTAGTGGAGGTGGGCAGGGAGATGGAGGGTCTAACTCGTGAGGACCAGGTGATCTTATGAGGTAGTCTTTTGGGACGAGGTACCTTGGGAATCGATGTGGCAGGAGTGGCACACCCATTTCTAATTCCCGGACAGGTGGCAAAACAGTTGTTTGGGGTGTACTCTCGTACTGCGGGGATGAATAAGGTAAAGCGAATCCCTGGGGAAACAGGGCGGGATACACTTAATCGCATACAGGCATTGGCACGGTGCTGGGTGGATCCCCTGGACGGTCCATGGGTGATGCCCCAGGCAGGGGCACTGGGACCTGGTGGTGATGTGGAGCTGGGTAGGGGTGTAGAATTGCTGGAGAAATGGTTGGAGCTGAGCGATCCGCAGTTCGTGGGGCATTTAAGGTTGCAGCACCCTGAACTTGCTCCCAATCAGCTACCCCAGGTTCTGGAACAGGCAGATGTGTGGAGGCAGATGCATCAGGGGGAAGAGCCAGTCCATGCTATTCCTGCGGGGGATCAATACAAGGTGGAAAGGGGTGGGTCAGCCTGGAGAGGAGGAGGTAGAGGGAGAGTTCGTGGCTTTGGTGGGGGTAGCCAGGGACGAGCCGGCAGCTATAGAGCAACAGATCTAGAGACTGCAGGCTAAACTGACTACCCAGGATCTTACCAGATCAGGGGAAAGTGGCCCCGGAGGCCAAGGGACTGGGACTGCCTGAAATGCCAGACACACAATTTTGCGTGGAGACAGGAATGTGTTCGGTGGACCCCCGGTCCCCCTGTGAACCAGTGGGGGAGACAGAGGTGGGTGCTGCAACTTAGGGGTGCCCTGGGAGGCGTCCTGTCCATGTTCAGGGTTTAGGACGGGATGCATCTGTTCACCCCACACTCCAGGGGGCAATCGAAGGGAGTCCCATGAGGGATTTTTTGATAGACACTGGAGCAGCCATCAGTTTAACCACATGGGGGCAGGGGAGACCCTCAGACGGGACTGTCACAATTGTAGGGGCAATGGGAGGGGAGACACAATTAACCCTGAGGCGGAGACAAACCAAAGGAATCTGGGGGGAAGGTGAGATTATGTGGGGTTGTAATGATATGCTTAATCTGTTGGGGGCAGGAGATTTACACAAACTGGGACTTGTACTGGATTTAGCCAATTGGGTGTGTTTACTGGGGCGAACACAGGACGGTCAGGGCTATACCATTCCCATGGGAATAGCCACTATGACCATTAAAGCGGCACATGCCCTCCCACCACCCCCACCCCCGGCTGGGTGGGAACACATCCATGTGTGGGCGAAGGATAACCTGGATTGTGGTAGGGGCAGCATGGAGGTACTGATGGAGGGAGGGGACCCTCCCCCACAGAAACAGTACCCTATCCAGATGTTAGAGAGCTTATTCCTTCACTCTCCCACTTCCCTGGTCCTTCTCGCATGAACAGAGAGTGCAAACAATTCGATGTTTATTGGGGTGAACTTCCAGCAAGCTTAAATCCAAGTTCCTTTTTCCTTATTTTCGAATCCCAACTTACTTCCTGTTTGCCCCTAATTTATATAGTAATATTCTTAGCTATACCTTAACCAATCATTCTACTGAAATTTAACTAACCAATCCTAACATACTGTAACATGATTAGCTAACCAATTATATCCCACCACCTTCATTAGTTTACACTCAGAAAAATTAATTATACAGCAGACAGAAACAATCACAGAGCCAGACAGAGACCATGCCAATAACCAATAGCAAAGTGGGAACTATAATGACAAAACAATACAGAAGTGAGGATTTCACAGCTACATCTATAAAGACATAAGGGTTTCCCAGCTGTGTCTATTGATAAGTGAGTTCTTACCAGACAGAAAACTATCAACCTAAATTTCCTTTTACATCTTCTAGGCACTTCCCTTTCTCTGGAGGTGATAGGCACTATCAGGAGAGGACTGTATTCCTAACAGCCCAATAGCACCTTCTTTCAATGTGACTAGTTTGGAATGTGACCGGTCACTTCCCAGCTTATGGCTGCCTCTGCTGCTTAGCCAAAGGCCTTAGCCTAAGAACAGGGCCTCAGACTGTCACAGTAAGAGAAGGACCGTACACTGGCGGACAGTGATTTTGATTCTTTCTTTTATATCTCTAACTAGCCAAGTGATAAGAATACACCTAAATTCTTAAAGTACAGGCCTTTGCAGACAGGCCTGAATATCTATATCCTAACACTGTGTATTTGCCTTGAGTAAGGAATTTGGCTCATTCAGTTAAAATCGGTCATTGGTACTTATGTCCCCTGTTACCATAGTCTCTGAGTGCTTCACAGACAGTCTTTAATGCATTTATCATCATGATATCCCTGTGAGGTAAGGAAGTACTGTTAGCCTCATTTTTCAAATGGAGAACTGAGGCACTGACAGGTTAAGTGACTAGCCCATACAAGCAATCTGTGGGGGAGCAAGAATTGAACCCAAGGTCACACAAATTCCAGAGTAGCAGCCTAAACACTGGCCCAGATCACTGAAAGATCAGCTCTTTTGAGTATAAAATGTGACTCACCAGCTGATATGCCCTCTTGTGGCTGGGCAGGCATAATAAGCTCACCTCCATTGGTGCCCGCTGTGGTGGTCTGGTTTTTCTTGTGCCTCACTGGCCAGGTCACTTTGGGTATGTAGACACTGCCACTGGGAGTGAGCGTCCCAGCACAGGTAGACAAACTCGTACTAGTGTAGATGTGGCTCAAGCTTATGTGCTAAAAATAGCACTGTGGCCATTGCAGCTTGGGCAGTCAAGCCCACCAACCCCCTAGGCTAGAGGGGCCAATCCAGAATGTCCACGCTGCTATTTTTGGTGCATTAATTTGCCCCACACATGCTACCATGGGCCTGCTGACCTGGGCTGGGAAGCTCAGGCCCAGCTGTAATGTAAACATACCCATATGATCCCACCCCTTCCTCACCTTTGGGTTCTGGTCCAGGGACCGTTGATTAGGCAGTCAAGGTTTGTCTGTACAGACCCATTGCTGCCTCCCTGGACCACTATATTTCCTAGGCTCATGGCAGAGCTCCTTGGCACATTGAGCCATTCATTTCCCTCACAGGGCAGTCCCTGAACCTGCAGAATTCTTCCTGCTCCCTGAAGGCCTCTCTGCCAGCATAGAGAACCCTGGGCAGACGCTCCCCAGCTTTGTTTCACAACTGTGTGGTGCTCCCCATTGCAGGTTTACCTTTCCTTCAGGGAGATTCTGTCTGCTAGCCATCCAGCTCAGCTCCCTGACTCCAGCCAGGTGTCTCTCACAGAGAGAGAGCACCAGCCATCTGCTCTCCTTCCTGACTAGCCCCTAGCTGAGCCCTATTCAGCCCTTTTAATTCCTCCCTCCAAGCTTGACACCCCCCCTCCCCTCCCCGCAGGTATAGCTGATTGATCACACAGACTGTCATTAATCCCCTTCTGGGCCTTGTGGGAGTTTGTACACCACATCATATATGTCAGGGGTGGCCAAACTGCAGTTTGCGAACCACTAGTGGCTCTTCTACAGTTAAAGTGCAGCTCTCGGAGCCCCCTCTCATTTTCTACCCACCAGTCTGGGGGTGGGGACCTCAGGGCTTCTGCCCTCTGGCAGGGTGATGGGGTTAGGGGCTTCTGCCTTGCGAGGAGGGGGGTCTTGGGCCTTCAGCCCTGCGGGAGGCACCTGCTGGAGCTCGGGGCTTCAGCAGGAGCAGGGCTGAAACCCCAATCCCCAGCAAGTGTGCCCTGCAGGGCTGAAGCCCTGAGCCCCAGCAGGTGGACCCAGCTCTTGAACTTCTGAAGATTATCGTATGCAGCTCAGAGGGTCAGTAAGTTTGGCCATCCCTGATATATGTAATCAGACATTACAAAGCTGCTTTCCTCTACAAATAAATGAGAGAGATGATATACCAATCACTCAATTTAAACAATCACTTTTCAACTTGTTTCATTGTGGTGTCACACTGTAGTATCTCTGGTAGGTAGAGTTTGGTTGTAGACAGAGCTTTGAAGAGAACCTCTACTTTTTCTCCATCAGTTTAACCCCTGCCTGCTGTTCGTAAATGCATGTTGCTTTGGTATATACCTCGCATTTGGTACTCTACAAACTGTAAAGACAAATTGTGTTATACTCTGAAATTATTACTTTAGTAGAAGGTCCATAATAACAGTTTATTCAAACTCAGTGAACCAAATCGTGTCCCTAAAATTTAAGTCTGGAGAAAAATTTTAAATTTTTAATAAAAAGTTTCTCTGTATTTTCAGCAGCACAGTAATTTAAACAGCCAGACATCATCCAAAACCCTTCAGGAATTGTTCTTCTCTCCACAGATTTCATGTTCCCAGCAATCTCTGTACAAAGCTGTCAGCTCTAAGTGCGCTGGGGTGAGTTAACTTCTTGAGTTATGGAAACAAATCTAAAGTATTTCCAAAAAATATTGAATAAAGACAATGAAAACATTTTAACTGCAGGAATGTGTTTTCTTCCTTGCTCAATTTAAAATCGTAGAATTTCAAGAAATGTACCAACTAATAACACAATTAAGCAATAGAAAGTAGAGTAAAGCAAGCAAGACTGGGCCCTAACTAATGTAAATATTTCCATTACTGTAGATCAAGAGCTCTCAGTCTGGAGATTGTGAGCCCCAGAGGAAGTGTGAACCATACTGTAGTTCACTTATTCATGCTAGTCTTTATATTGATGGCAGTGGAACTATTCATGTAAGTAAGGCAATCAGGATTTGGCCCTTAATATGTGTTAGGTATCTAGCAGTCCTGTATATTCTTATCTGAGAAATGGGTTTCTCAGGAATGGCTCAATTATCATCATTTTAAGATCATTTGTCAAAGCTGATACCTTATTACAAATCTTCAGAAATTACCTTTACATTGTGACTATTCAGAAGGAGGCTTGAACTAGCGTTTGAATTTAACTCATTGACTTTTTTTGGTTTTAGCTATGGATATACCCTCTCAAGTTTTTTCTTAAAAAACAACAACAGAACTTTCTGGATTAAGTGTAAATGTACAGTTAAGGAACCTCTTAATTTTTGTTTGTGATATCTAGAGACAATATTGGCATTGGCATGTACCCAGTACAAAAATAAGTGGAGAAACGGACATACAAGTGAAGTCCCATTTAAAGGTATGTATTAACTTCCCTTGTTTTCAGATTGCTTGGAATAGCTGAAAATTAAAGTTTGCTATTTCATCTCTTATGCATGTTTCTAGCATCATTTGGAGCATCGCCTTGCTTGAAGGCTAAAGCAGTCTGTTGGACATCAGGCAGCACTTGAGGATGAAAGTCGAGCTGCCTTGGGAAATACAGAGGCTTTTACTCTGAGGGTAAGAATCAGTGAAAAACATCAAACCAATTGTCCAGCCATAGACTTACAAGTAGAGCTGTACTTTAAATGTGTGTCAGTAAGGTTTCAAATGAAGACATGCTGCATCTGATTCTGTTGGGGAATGATGGAAGCCCAAAAAGTGTATGTAGGGAATGAGGTCATCAGCTGCGGCTCTTTTGATCTCCCCCATCCCATGTAGTGAAGGGAGTTTTCCAACAGGTCCTTGGGCAGGGCATTTTCTCAGTATCTTTTTCTTCCCTCCCATGCTTTGTGGGCAAATTATTGATATCATTGCATTCTTCCATACAAGGAGGGATTAACAGGATTAATACCAGTGAGTATGGAAAAGAGATGTGGAAGAGGAGAAAGCACAAAATAATCAAAAATAATATGTAAAGTGAGCACTCTACACTTCGTATTCTGTGTTGTAATTGAAATCAATATATTTGAAAATGTAGAAAAGCATCCAAAAATATTTATAATAAATTTAAATTGGTATTCTATTCTTGTTTAATAGTGCGATTAAAACTGTGATTAATCATGATTAATTATTTTAATTGTTTGACAGCCCTAATCCTGACATTTGAGAGTTCTATCACAAGATCATGAGTCAGACTTAATTTTACTTAGAAATCGTGTCTTTCACGATCAATTTGCGAGAGTTGGCATGTCTGCCAGGCTCTAGCTGTGGCACGTAATGGTTCAGTCTCCTGTGGACTGTAACACTTTGGTCTAATGTCAGTTGCTGGGTTTAACATGCAGGTGCTGGGAGATATTGGTGGCCTCTGATATAAAGGAGGTTACAAAGGAGGCCTTCTAGTCTTAAACTCTATGACTCTAAGAGGAGAGAAAGGCAAGCTGATTGGGGAAAAGTGTAGGAAATGACATGGGAAGCAGAAGGAAAGGAAAACAACTATTCTGGTGCGGGGAAGATTATGTAGAACCCTGCAGATGAGGAACAGGAGCTTACATTTGATGTAGTAAGAGACAATAAGTAAAATGGGAGAGTCTAGAGGGTTTTCCATTTAGCAACACAAGGCCCTCCCTTTGGCACATAGGTTTGATGTGCTGTCTGCGCCACTCCCACAAGAGACGAACACTCAAATTTAGGTCTTTCACATGACAATGCTGAACTCTACCACTGGGCCACTAGTTCACCCCCTGCAGTCCATACAGATATGTAACTCCCACTGAAGTTGGTGACAATTGTGTGTGAATTTGTGTTGCAGTATTTGGCCCTAATCTGTACATATTTTGACATGGTGCTGCAGTAAGGTTTCTTATGTGAAAATTTTATTTCTCTTCAGTCCAAAGAAAAAACTGCAGATGCATGCAAATTCCAGTGCACTTTCAGATGGATTTCCACAGACAGATAAAACCTGTTTATCAGAAGAGGAGTTATTCTTCAAAAGGCACATGACAGCAATAAAGAGAAGGGTAAATGTAAATATTTGGGTCCTACCAACACTGAGAACAGATGAAATACCTTGCTTGAAGAGCCCTAAGATTAGTGATGACAAGGGAGACAACAGAGCGATGACAGACTCATTGAAGAGTGCTTTGTTAGAAACTGTTGCTTTAGCTGAAAATGAGCATTCCAGTCAGGATAATGGAGGAGACAGACTTGTCGACAGTGAATCCTCATCACAAAGTACAGTTCAGTTGAGCCCCCGTCTGCGAGCAGGGCTGAAAAAACAAAGTCTTCTACTCCTTTAAAAAAAGAAAAGGAGTACTAGTGGCACCTTAGAGACTAACCAATTTATTTGAGCATAAGCTTTTGTGATGCCATCCGATGAAGTGAGCTGTAGCTCACGAAAGCTTATGCTCAAATAAATTGGTTAGTCTCTAAGGTGCCACAAGTACTCCTTTTCTTTTTGAGAATACAGAGTAACATGGCTGCTACTCTGAAACCTTCTACTCCTTTGTTACTGAGGAGCTGGGAGGTGCCTGCTAATCTGGGAGAAGATAAACAACGGGACCCTCCTGATAGTGACACAGACAGGACTATGTTTAGGGGACACATCAATATACCATATTCAGCTGGAAAGAAAGTCTTTATGGTCTACATTTCTAGAGGTTATCAAGGTAGAGCGATTAGAAACCAGCCCCATTCCCACCACAGACACTCCCACACCCTGAGATTCCTGGACCATCATGTATCACATCTGGGCTAATTATTATTATTCACTATTTATATAGTGCCCACAATTTTGCTAGGAAATCTAGTTTGGGGGAAAGAGCATAAGACTGGGAGTCAGGAGGTTGTTCTAAATCTGACTGCCTTTGACTCACTGTTTGGCCTACAGCAAGTTGCTGCATTTATTGTCTCCGTTTCCCCATCTGTAAAGTAAGAATAATAATATGTACCTACCTGTCTACCTCCTGGGTTAATGTGTTATTGTTTGTACAGTGCTCTGAACGTATGAAGTGCTATGCACATGTAAAATGGGATGGCACGTGGGAAGACAGACAGGTACCTGCCCTGAAAGACTTGCCATCCAAATAGACATCATTTAGGCAAAAAAACAAAAACAAAAACAAAAACAAACAAACAAAAACGGTGTTTGTTAGTGGAAATGTCAGTCATCACTAGACTTCTTTTACATTTAAATACGAGTTCCAGGGCCCTAGCATGTGAAACGTCAAATGAGTATGAACAAGTCAGTCTATTAAAAAAGAAACACACATTAAAATTTTCACATGATGTCAGCACGAAAATACTCCCAATCTGCCGTGCCCAACCCAACCCTTCAGAAGAAGTCTGGTTACATTTCTTTTTTCCTAACAGTGGTGTGGAGGTTCCAGTAACTGTGCATTTGGGCTGTCTATATAAAGGGTGTGAATTCTCCCATGTCCCTTTAAAAATACAGCTGTCAAGCATTCTGCATTTTGGTATTTATACCTATATGTTTAAAAGATGACAAAAGAGTTTTTAGAAGATGCTAATAATAAAATGCATGTAAAGATGGGAGGGGAAACCACCCTACAAAGGTTGCACACAGGAACAAATCTGCAGTGAGGTTTGTGTACTTCAGGCAAGTGCAGTTCCCAGCATGTAAAGAGATGGTGATCAAAATTTGCCTTCAACTTTTCATCCTAACATTCAGGGGTGCTAAAGTCTTGGGGTTTGGCAGTCCGATTTTAGAGAAAGGAGCTACTTACAAAATTTGTGAACATCCAGAGGGTTGGGAGTGTTTAAATCTTTAGTTACAGTGTACAACACCCTATGAGCAAAACAGCTAGAATGTGATTGGGAAGATGTGTGCCGATGGTGACTGTATTATATGTAGTACCATCTGGTCATGAATGAAAAAGCATATCAAACCATGAAATAATCTCTAAACATCTCTTTTATTTGGGAAATATTTATCCCATTAACGCATTTAAATCTTTGTGGTAGCATGAAATGCTGCAAAGCTGTATTTTATACCAATATAACCATTTAGCCTCAGTATGCTTGTTTTTTGAGCCAGATTCAAAGGCAGAAAGAAATGCATGAATGGAAAAGTCATACCCTCGTCTGTACAATTACTGTAAAGAAAGAGGTTACAACTTTCGGATTCTGGACCTAAGATGGGGGCTAAAAGATGGTGTCAGCAATGATCACCACATGGTTTTACCTCACTTGAAAATGCTGAAGTGCCAGGAGTTGGGACACCAAACGTTTTTTATAAGTTTGGGTTTAATTGGGTATGATTAATTTCTAGTATATTTTCTAGGGATTGTTTGTTTATTTTACTTTCTGAATAATGCACATCTTACAGATCTAGTGTATTGAGGTAACTGGTAAATACTACACTGCGTTACACCCTGTGGAATCTTAATGCCTTGATTTTTGCACAAAGTGTATACCAGGGCTGTATTGTGTCCCCTTTATATGGCTGTTTGTTCTGTTTTCAGGTTTTCATTGGATAAAAGCATGACAATCCTGTCATCCCAGAAATCATATCAAAGGAAAACTTAGACGCAATTAAAGACACAATTGAAAGTATAAAACTGGTTGAAATAAAGCCAAAGCAGAATATGCTGAGTGGTGTACTACATGGTGGATCAAAAGAGGCAGCTCTGACTGAGAGAATAGAACAGGTAGAGGATCATCAGGCTGGTGTTACACAAAATTTTCTGGGAACTGACAAGTCATCAAAAGAAAAGACAGTTGAGACCCACCTCAATAAAGAACCAGAATCAAATATTTCAGATGAGCAGGATTTGGCTCATGCATCTCTACTCATACAACATAAACCTGCAGTTGAAATATGAGAAAGAACTGCAGCTTCTTAACCAATGGTACAAACTGTATGAAAATTATGACCCAAGAGTTTAGAGGCTTCTACCCATCAGGTTCATATTTTGTCAATTCTCTTTGGAAGTCCTTTGGTTAAAGAATATAAATGTTTTTCATTCCAAACCAGCAGACTAAATTCAGTGATGAATCCTGGTCACATGCCACCTGAGGCTCGTTGTGCATACGCTAAGAAGAAGATTCCAAACCATTTAAGAGATTCATTTGTTCTCCATTCATTTTAAATGGAATCAATGGGGAAAAAAAAATAAATGGAAAGATCCATTTCTAAACAGCTATATGGAAGAAACATTTCAGCCTGTAGAGTTGCAGAGGGGGTGAGACTCAGTGTTGAATGGAACTGCCTGGATCACTATCATCTATGAACTAAAGTTATCACTGTTTAAATGAACAGCGCTTCTCCCTTTATAGGAAGAATGCACCAGCAGAAGGTATTGCTTAATAATGATGCTAATAATTCTGACATCTGCAGATCTTGAAGGCAGATAGGTATTTTGTTATCCCCTGTTCCAGACGTGGGGTAACTGAGGCTTAATGAGACCCAGTCAGGAAGTCAATGGCAGAGTCAGGATTAGAATTAATGTCTGACTCCTAGCAGCATGCTCAATTCACTAGGCTCCTGCTGTCCTCTCCTGAAGTTAACTTGCTTGTTTCTCTAATCACATTTGGAGCTTAGAGCAGCTTCTTAGTTTTCACACATCTTCTCTTCTCTTTCATGCGTCTGTGGGGTCTCTCATTCTTCCACACAGCACCTTTTACCAGGATATTTTCAGTAAGGATCCTGTACACAAACAACAAGCTAAGAGCAAATGGCTGAGCTCTTTCCAGAAACTGTGTGAGATATTTCAGGAACATGCTCCAGTTGCTCTCGGCCAAGAGACTGCCACTGCACTACTTAAAACAGGTGAGACTGGAATCCAGAAGTAGAAAATGTGTCAGTTAGAGTGATCAATACACTGTTTTTAGGAGAAACAAATTAAACAGATTGTTCTAGTCAGTAGGGATGGACAAATCGCTTGTGGGAGCTGCAGACATCTACATGCCTAGTATGGTTCAGAAGCCTGTAAGTGCCTGGATATTTATGATTATTAGAGCACCATAAATACTTAAGAGATTAAATTACTTTCCCTCAATAACCCTAAGTGCCTGTCTCAGTTCAATGTATGGTTGGATTGGTGCATATGGTTGGATTAGCATATGTAATGCCGTCTGCAGGCTTATTATTTGGGCTTTACTAGAAGAGCAAGCAGCCTGGGTTTTGGACAGGCAAAATAAAATATGCACTGTGAAATACTGTTAATAACACTCAGTGCAAAGTACAGAGTGATGATCTGACTTTTGCTGCAGGATTAGTGTAAAAATAATTTAGCACTAATACAGCACTTTTCATTGGTAAGTCAAAAAGTTGTTTTCAAGGGAGGAAAATGATGGGTATCCCTATTTTTCAGATGGAGAAACAAGGAGGTTAAATGACTTCCCCCATGCTCAGAATATACCCCAACACTTTAATTCTCAGTCTGGCAGCCTCTCCACAAAATAGCATGTTCATGAACAGTTGACTCACTTAGAATATAATGTAGTTAGAACACAATCCAGCGAAGAGAGTGAGGCCCTGACACTTAAGAAAATAGAGATCTCATCCTATGACTGGTATTTTTTCTTCTGACTAGGGAAGTTAGTGTCTCATGAGTCTTTCTTGAAGATTTTCTGTCTTCATACAACACTGGACTTATAAAATAAAAGGGTAACAGTTAAAATCTCTGGTGTGTAGGTGCTTCCTTGATTTAAATAAACCCTAAAGTTAAGAGGCTATAATAGAAGTTATCCACAGGCATAAGTGTGTTTTGGGAGGAATTATACCTTACTTACCATCACCAAAGCCCTGGCAAGAGCATTGTTACTTGCCATCACAGGTCAGGAAGTTTTCCCTTATATTCAGCCTAAATGTTCACCATCTTGATACTTGCTCTTAATTATTCCCCATTTACCACACTGAAATCCTCTAAACCTTTGGCATTAATATCCTTTGATATATTTGTAGACTGTTATCATTTCTCCTGTAGGTTATTGTTTAGACAAGTTGTATGCACCAAGTTCTTCCGCATTCCTCCTAGGTCAATCCTTCCAGTCCCCCATTCTGTTTTGATACTCTCCTCTGAACTCCCTCCTGTTTGTCAATACCTTTCTGTTAAGGTTCTAGAATTGGTTGCGGTATTCCAGGTGTGACCACACCTGGAACCAAATGGAGCCAGGCTATTACTGCCTTGCTCCATAAGAAGAACCCTTTGAGCTTGCAACCCAAAATTGCACAGGCCTTTTATTACATCCATATCACTTTGCAAATTCTGGGATGACTTGCTGTCCACTATCATTTCTAGGTCTTTTTCATAGTGTTATTGTCTTCTAGATTTCTCCCTGCCATTTGCTATGTTAACCATGCAATTTATAGAAAATTCATAAAATCAAACAAACAATTATGTGTAATTCAGCACAGTTTACTAGATCTCATTAGAATCTACAGGGTTTGTGATGCTGATAAAACACAATGCTCATATCTTTATTGCTGTCCTAGTAGCTATAATATTCTCTAAGCCATTCTTCCAGCTTGCCATTTATTTTTGTAAGCGTTCTAAGATTAAGTTTAAAAAAATGCATTAAGAATCAGAACATATTTCCCCTTTGTAAGTTTTGCAGCAAGAGGTTAATCAAGGATTCCAGGTCCAGGGCTCTCCAGAAGATCACTGTCATTGCTTCAAGAGAAACATCAGTGACATACAATACTACCTGTCAAGCAAACAGGCTTCAAAATATACTGATATCCACCAACTGAGACCGGTGGTCAATGCAAGACTGTATGAAGCACACCAGAACTTCATAGACAGCATCCATGCCAGAGTATGCTAATAGTCCTTTTCCATTATTTTGGTTCTTATCACCACCATGTCAAAGGATCTCTTTACATCATGCATTAGTCCAGTGGCCAGGGAAAGACGATGAAAACCATAGAGCTTTTTCATCTTCACTTTCCCTCACCATTTGTGCTTTTTTATACTGCTCCTTACATCTGCAACAACATCCCTGTTCCTGAAAGCCAAGTGTCCTCCTCTTCCTTCAAATCCCTTCTCCAAAGCCACTTCTTTCATCTTGCTTATCCCCTACTGACCTTCATTCCTGTGTTATTTACTTCTTTCTTACCCCAGCTCAGTCTTCTAAGATTCACTCACGATCTAATATTACTCCCATTTATTTTAACCTTTATCCCTCTTTTCCCTAACCCCTTGTTTTGTCTGTTCTCTTTATGTTCAGTATTCCTGGCAGGCTCTCTGGGAGAGGCCATATCTTTTTATAGTCCTTAAAGTGCAAAATTATGATGCTATATAAATCTCAAATTATACCACTCTTAATTCACCTTGATTTCACCTATTCCATAAGTAGTCCTATTGAAATCAATGGGCCTAATCATGGAGTAATATGCTGCTCATTGTGAGCTGCGAATTTGAACCTGAATGTTTAATACTAGTAGTAACAGTAAATATTTAATTAACAATATATGGTCATTTACTGTTATCCATTTCTTGTACCAGAAGCACTTAAAGCATGCCATGAGGGCCAAAAAAGCAGCCCATGAAGTATTAAAATCTGGCCTATGGTTACCCATCTTTCTATAACTGTAGCATAAGAACTTAGTTGACTAATTCTAATTTATTTTTGTTTGGGGGCCAGTTAACTCTCAGACCAAGCAATTTGTATTCATCTGTCAAAAAATAAAATGCAAACACAAACATTACATGCACATAATTATTTTTGGCTTCTCTTTACCTTTTGTTTTCTTCTTAAGCCCTTTTTCCAGCTTTCTCCTGCTCTGCATCCATCTCTGCACAGGATTGTGCAAGTTTTAAAAACAAAATTAACATCAAACAAGAACATGCTGTCTATGTTCTTCCCTTCTCCACTACCAGCTCTCTGCCCCCACTCCTTCATTTCAGTCTGACTTTATCTGTCTAATCTTTCAACTCTTCCCCTTGATGATTTCTCTTCTTCCACCTTCTGGCATCTTCTTTCCCATTTCCCTGATCTTTAGGCTCTCTTTCATTTGTCTCATTTCTCTCTACAAGCCTAAAACTGTAACATAAAAACATTAAAGTACAAATTATCTTACAGGGTTGTTATAACTTAAACCTTGCAATATCTTGTGGCAAAAAGTCACACCCAATGACAATGTTATTGCACATTTTATAACCCAGAAATGATTTTATTATGAGAACAGTCATCCTGGGATCCTTTCCAAGATTTGTTAAGTAAGCTGCTATAGCTCTGTTCTTTCTTTACAGCTTCGTCACACTAATATCTATGAAACGAGTGTTAGCTAAGGAAAAGGATAGAATCAACCCCATCAGCAACAGATCCCATGCCTGCTACCTTGAACGCCTGTGCAATGACTTTCAGAAAATTGTCATCACCCACTTCAACAGGTCAGTTACATAGTGATGTCTATGAAGATGACCCCATAAGAGGGGAAGAAATAAGTAGCATAGAGAGTAAGAGTTACTGCCATTATGCTGGGCTCCAGCTGTATTGAAAAGTTATAGTGAAGAATCCTCTTGTGTTGGGGTTAGTCGCAAACCAGGCTTTTCCTTAACAAAAGCTGGAGCAAATTGGGATAAAGGAGATGATGAGTTTTTGGTCAGTTGACAGATTACTTTTGTTCAAAGTTTGCTCATTACATAGCATGTCAGAGCTGCAAATACATCCAGTTCTTTGATGCATTAGTACATTTTCTGATCTAAAAGAATTCCAAAAGAATGTGGAAATAATGCAGTTCAACAGAATACAAGATTTTGAGGATACAAGGACTTCAGGTTAAATTCTGCCTTCAGTGATAATTCTGCAATCCCACTGTCTTCATGTGACGGGTGTAAAAATCTTATCCTGCACTGTTAAATATACATACCAAATGGAGTCCAGGTTAAATGTAGTGTTAGGGACTTAAGCATATAAAAGTGCACACACAAAAGCATAGAGTTTTTTTTTAGAAGTGCCACTGAGTTGGGTAATTCAAACTGAAGATCATTCTAAGTTTTGCACACCCTCATGAAGGCCTGCCTCGTCTATTTCTCAAAATATGCAGATCACTCAGCTATGTCTAGGAGTACAATTTTCACTTAAAAAAATAGACAAATAGAATAGTTCACCTGATTTAAATGTTGCCGAGGTTTTTCCTTTCAAGTGTGGGTATTGCCTTATAGTCTCCCCAGCCACATAAAGGGTTTCTACAGTAACACCAAGCTAGGCTGCTTCTTTTTTAAAGATAGTTTACAAGTAAAATTTTAGATCAAATTCTCATTCCCTTCCCTATCCCCACCTGTCTCCATTTTCCAGATGAGGCAGAGCATACCAGGGCACTGTTTAGATGAACTGAAAGGCCTGTTAGAGGCGCTCCCAGGCTACAAATTCTGGGACTTACTGTGGCTAAGGTTTACCTTTGCCTTTCTCCTTCTCAAGGTCTAGTATAGGGGAGCATCATCTTCTGGGAGCTGGGGTGAGTCACCGGAGATCAGCCATTTGTGGGGGATGTGATGGAGGAGGAGAAAAAGCTCTGCAGCTGGTAAGTCAGGGCCAGGTCTTTTCTGAAGTATGATAATGTGCATTATGATCCAGTGTAAATTCATGATCATGCATTAACTTAGATACACATTAGTATCAAGGGTCTCAGGAGAAACTCTAGTCTGTGGTATCATTTAATTATTCCAGAAATAACACATGATCAAGTAACGAAAGAGTGGGTTATAATAAATGCTCACAAGCAGCTAGAGTTATGGTTGCAATAGTATGTGAATAAACTGAGAAAGAGGTTCATATTTCAACCAGTAGGACTGCAGTATAAAAATTAATTGAGAAGAGGAACAAGATAGGAAGAGTGTTGACTTATCTCCGCCACAGGGTCTCTATAACCGGCAATGCACTATTCATTAGGTAGCAGAACCTTAGTATGAGAAGGGATGTGGGCACAACTGTATCTCTGATAGCACAGTCCTAGCAAACTCAGAATCTTTCATGGGTTCCATCAAAGTGGATGCCAGAATGTTTGTCAAAAATGAGTTTCTGTGGAAATTAAATGAAACCACAGCACATTTCCGTGTCCTCTACATATTCACCCTCCATGCAACCACCTGAATGTGCTCCCTCACGCTCAATAAATGGAAAGCGTATTAGAGCTTGCAACAGTTCTTCATTGGATTTGTCCAGATAGGCAACCTAGAGGCTTGTAGGTGAAGTCTCACTTCCTCTATCCTCTGTTTCCTCAATGGAATATCAATCAGTGAGCAAGTAGGTTAGTTTGATCTGGTAGCGTCAGTTCAGAAATAATGTGGCATTGAGATATTTCATAAGCTAATTGTATAACAGATAGTTACATGATGACACAGCAGCCTAGAAAAGTTTCCCTTGTACTTAGCATAAGGGCAGACACCTTCATGCAAAAAGATGAATTCATGGAAAAAACAGTACATATAAAAATGAAGTTACAACCAAGAAAGGGTGTAAAAGGGGATTTTAGGGAGGGATTACTTTAGAATGGGAAAGTTGTGTCTTTGATTTACCATAGAAAACATGGTGAGAGTTTTGTCTGATTATACATCTGGGTGTGGTGAGAAACTGAACTCTTGTTTATGACAGAGAACTAGTGTCAGGATGGTAGATTATCTTGACTTTCTTCTCCAAACTTTTATCAGTGCCCCTGTTCCTCTCCCTGTTGTCTCCCCCGATATAGGGTTACCTGTGTTGTAGGAAGAGAAACTTGTGTGACCTGAAGAATCAGATTCTGTCTTTCAGCAGAAGACTGCTTATAGTACATGGTGAGGCTGGATGTGGAAAAAGCGTCAGCATCTTTAGCTTCTAACTGGATACCAGGGTGAGGATCGCTCAGATTCATTAAGGAGAGAGAATTTATACAGCTACAGGGGACAGACGTTCTCTCTGTCCCTGAGTCACCACCAGCAATAGCTAGTGCCATCTAATGGACACTACTAACATCACTAAAGCCTCTTTCTCAGGTTTGCTGCTTTGTCCACTTTAAATGTTTAAGGTTCCAGTTGAATTAATTTTGCTGTTGAAGCCTTATTTTTGGTATTTTCTGACTTTTTAATTTGGCTATGTAATCTTAATGTTTAATTAGCTTAGGGATTTCTGCATTCAAATAAATGATATACTATTATATACTGTATAATGTTAATTAATATGAGAGAAATATGTGGAAGTGTGGAACAAGCACAGAGGTTGAAACGAGAAGTGGGGGGGAGAAGGAACAAAATAATTTTAGAGGAACTTTGTGGGATATTTTTGGAATTCCAAGGAAGAAAAACTGGAAGTCAGTGAAAAATTCTGCATATGGAGGGCTTGCAGATGTTCATTAAGATTGGATAAAGATTTCACTACTAGGAGAAACATTAATTTAAGAGAAGTGCCTTTTGTAAATTAGACAGATTCTTTCAAAAGAAAAATAGAGGTGCAAGACATATATTGTTGCAATTTAACCTTCTTGAAGGGGTTTGTCTTTGCAGTTATATTGCTGATATCATAAGCCATTTGACAAATGAAAAAATTACAAACCTGGTTCAATGGGCACTATGTGAGAAAAATGTGGAATGCATCAACTTAAGAACTTCAGTTTACAGACATTAATGGAATGCCATTAATGAAATACTATCTAGAAATTATCACTATTTTGGAAAGAGACGGTTGTCATTCTGCCAACAAACCAATTACCAGCTCCTACTTGAGATCAAGTAAGCTTCTGAGCAAAAAAAGTATTTCAATTATTTCTTTTATCACAGGGACCTCAGAGCTATTATTCAATTTGTTGACATCACTGGTGAAAGCAGAAATATCCGATTGGCTCTCTTAAGCCTTTGCTACCAGATTGCTTATATTTACAATGTCTCCATCAATTTATCTGAGGTAACAAAAATACATCTCATTTCTCCTTTTTCAGTTCAGGGATCAATTATCTTGATATAATATTAGATTATAACTATCTATATGGTGACCTCACACTATCACCACCAAATCACATAGGCACTGCACTAATAAAGTGTGACACATGACTGTGTACAATATCATTCCTGTGGGAGCAATGGATTTTTATGATAAAGCAGCTGAATATAAAGCACTCTTTAATTTTCACAGTCTTCTTTTTATGGACAATCCTGTATAGATGTGCATCTTTGTAGTCCATTGGGGGGGGAGTGGCCAATTCTCCCCACTATGTCTCTGGGGGTCACTGACATGGGGAATCAGTGGGGTGATGGGAGATATGAGCTCGGGCCTGTGATTAGGGCTGAACAAACACAGTTACGGAGCCCAAGCCCCTGGTCGGGACGGGGCAGCAAAGAGTCTCTGGCTTAGGCCTATTCTCAGGCTGGGCAGCAAACAGACTTCCTAGCTCTGGTGGAGGGCTGACAAGTGCAGGCTTCTTGCCTAAGAGAGGGGGAGACTGCCAGCCATAGATTGGGGTGGCGGGGGAGATGCAGTGCCCACCCACTCCACTGTGTCACGGCCCAGGGCACTAGCAGCGGCAGAGTGGTCTGCCACTGGGTCAGCGGGGATCCTGACCTAAACATGCTGACTCACTCACTGTCAGCATTGCAGCCAAACAGGGGTTGGCTATCCCTGGGCAACATCCCAACTCCCCCTCGGGGCATACTTGGCTCTGTAGAGGGTTGTGTTGGTCATCAGGGAAGAAGGCCTCTGTCAGCACTTGCAGCTCCTCCGTGCTCAGGTCTGCACATGGCTCTGGCTAGTCCTCAGCTCCCTCAGTATTCTTGTCAGCAAGTTAAGGAAGTATGGGCTGGATGAATGCACTATAAGGTGGATAGAAAGCTGGCTAGATTGTCGGGCTCAACGGGTAGTGATCAATGGCTCCATGTCTAGTTGGCAGCCGGTATCAAGTGGAGTGCCCCAAGGGTCGGTCCTGGGGCCGGTTTTGTTCAATATCTTCATAAATGATCTGGAGGATGGTGTGGATTGCACTCTCAGCAAATTTGCGGATGATACTAAACTGGGAGGAGTGGTAGATACGCTGGAGGGGAGGGATAGGATACAGAAGGACCTAGACAAATTGGAGGATTGGGCCAAAAGAAATCTGATGAGGTTCAATAAGGATAAGTGCAGGGTCCTGCACTTAGGATCGAAGACTCCAATGCACCGCTACAGACTAGGGACCGAATGGCTAGGCAGCAGTTCTGCGGAAAAGGACCTAGGGGTGACAGTGGACGAGAAGCTGGATATGAGTCAGCAGTGTGCCCTTGTTGCCAAAAAGGCCAATGGCATTTTGGGATGTATAAGTAGGGGCATAGCGAGCAGATCGAGGGACGTGATCGTTCCCCTCTATTCGACATTGGTAAGGCCTCATCTGGAGTACTGTGTCCAGTTTTGGGCCCCACACTACAAGAAGGATGTGGATAAATTGGAGAGAGTCCAGCGAAGGGCAACAAAAATGATTAGGGGACTGGAACACATGACTTATGAGGAGAGGCTGAGGGAGCTGGGATTGTTTAGCCTGCAGAAGAGAAGAATGAGGAGGGATTTGATAGCTGCTTTCAACTACCTGAAAGGGGGTTCCAAAGAGGATGGCTCTAGACTGTTCTCAATGGTAGCAGATGACAGAACGAGGAGTAATGGTCTCAAGTTGCAGTGGGGGAGGTTTAGATTGGATATTAGGAAAAACTTTTTCACTAAGAGGGTGGTGAAACACTGGAATGTGTTACCTAGGGAGGTGGTAGAATCTCCTTCCTTAGAGGTTTTTAAGGTCAGGCTTGACAAAGCCCTGGCTGGGATGATTTAACTGGGAATTGGTCCTGCTTCGAGCAGGGGGTTGGACTAGATGACCTTCAGGGGTCCCTTCCAACCCTGATATTCTATGATTCTATGATTCCCTTGGGGTCTGCAGTAGCTTCCCAGCTCAGGAACTCATAGGAGACATCTCGCTCCTCCAGCAGCCAATGCCAAGTGCTGTAAATAGGGATGAGCTTGAACCAAAAGCCCAGCTCTGAATACCCACTCCTGAATTTTGGGGGAGTTCAGACCTGCACCCAAACGGTGCAGCTTAGGCCCATCCTTACTTTTTAAAGGGTCTCTGTCAAAAAGTTTGAGAAAAATTTGATCAAAATTAGAATTCCTACATTCTGAGAATAGTTTCTGAATTTTAGGTATGTACTTCTTAAAAAAAAAAACCGGCTCAATATTTTTTTAAAGACACCTGATTAGTACCTGTTGTTTTCTGTGGTGTCCTGCTGTGTAACCAGCAGAGGAAGCTGAAATCAAGTACTAAACAAACGGGCTAACCCTGCAAGTCCACCACATGCAGAACTCCTATTGACTTCAATGGGAACTGTGCACATGAGTACTCCTGGGGGAATTCTGCGCCACTGCACATGCGCAGAATTTATGTCCCCTGCAGATTTTGTTACTTCCCCACAGAAAAACAACTTTCTGACAGGAAAGCAAAGGGAAGCCACAAGAGCAGTCACACAACCCTCCCCAGCAGTATGTTTTGTGTGCTCAGAGCAGCTGGCAGAGTGGTAAATCACTGTGAGGCATGGGGCGGGACTGGAGAAGTCCTGGCTGGTGGCCCCTACCCTGCGCCAGGCTCAGCTGCTAGTCCCAGCTGGGCTGGGGAGGACGGGACTTCCTCTTCCCCTTCACGGCATATGGGGCTGGGTCAGACCCACCCCCAGATTTTCCCCCTGCTGCAGGAAGCTCTGCAAACTTCCCCCTGCCCTCGCTTCCCATGCCCATCATTTCCCAGCTGCAGGGGGAGGTATCTCTGTAATGGGGAGGTGCTCCCCCATCCACCCAACCCCTGTGCATCCAGATCCCCTCATACCCAGACCCTCCCGCTGAGCCTCACCCCCACCGCACTCAGAACCCCCCCCATGAGTCCCACTCCCCGTGCGCCTGGACCACCCTGTAGAGCCACCCACACCCCAGTCCCCACCCCACCAAGCCCCAATCAACTGCACCTGGATTCCCACCCCACTGAGCCCCACTTTTCCAGCATCTGGACCACCCACTAAGCCCCCCACAGCCAGACCCCCTGCTGAGCTCTATCCCCTCCCACACTCAGACCCCCTCCCCCAAGCGCAACCACCTTCACCTGGACCCCCCCCGCAGAGTCCCATCACCATTACACCGACCCCCCCAACAAGCCGCAGTGCACCCAGATCCCCCCCCCACACACACCTGGATCCCCTACTAGCCACCCACACCCAGATTGCTCCACACAGATCCCTCTCAACCCACACCTGGATCCCCCCCACACTAAGCCTCTCCACTCTTGGATCCTGCCTTGCTGAGCTCACACCTGGTGCACCTGGCATGGAGGGGCAGGGCCCTGGCGTGTTTCTGGGGCAGGCCCGGTCCTTGAGCAGTGTCAGCATTGGGTGCAGCCTCACTGCTGAGTCCATGTCCTGGGTGGGAGCTGCACAGTGATCTCCCACTTCTGTGCAGCCAGTGGCCTGTGCTCCCCAGTGCCATCCTGAAGCTTCCACATTTATTTGACAAATAAAATTTGCAGAATTTTGCAGAATCTTAAAATATTGTGCCACAATTTAATTTTTTGGTGCAGAATGCCCTCAGGAGTAACATGACGGACTTTCTGGGTGTCTCTTTTGTACTTAATAGTCAATCCCTGCATGTTCTGCTGCAGAACTCCTATTGGCTTATGTGTTTGGATAGCTTGCAGGACAGAACCCAAAGAGTCTTTTCGGGTGGTGATGGTAGCACATAAATAAGGATTCATAAAGTCTAAGACCAGAAGGGATCACTGTGATCATGTACATAAACCTAAATTGATGTCAATTTCATGCTCAGTTAGAAACGGGGAAAGAGAAATCAATATTTCTCCAATAGCAAACGCCAAAACTGGGAAGGAAAAAAAACCATTACTTTTTAAAAAACAGGAGTATTTGTGGCACCTTAGAGACTAACAAATTTATTTGAGCATAAGCTTTCGTGGGAGGCTGCATGCCTCTGATGAAGTGAGCTGTAGCCCACGAAAGCTTATGCTCAAATAAATTTGTTAGTCTCTAAGGTGCCACAAGTACTGTTCTTTTTGTGGATACATACTAACATGGCTTCTACTCTGAAACCTGTCATTACTTTTTAAATCACTCTCCAAATGATGGAAATGTAAAAGAAAAACTGCCTTTAAACAAGTTCTGGACAGGTTTCAGAGTAGCAACCGTGTTAGTCTGTATTCGCAAAAAGAAAAGGAGGACTTGTGGCACCTTAGAGACTAACCAATTTATTTGAGCATGAGCTTTCGTGAGCTACAGCTCACTTCATCGGATGCATACTGTGGAAACTGCAGAAGACATTATATACACAGACAATCTACATACCACACAGACTATGCTGACAGCTTGTGCCACACGCTCTCAAAGAAACTGCAGAATCACCTGATCAACATCCTCTGCAGCAAACAGGGAAAGATTAAGAATGAGCTCTCAAAAATGGATACTCTCATAAAAAACCAACCTTCCACACAAACTTCCTCTTGGCTGGATTTTACTAAAACTAGACAAGCCATTTACAACGCACACTTTGCTTCTCTACAAAAGAAAAAGGACACTAAACTTTCTAAACTACTACATGCTACAAGGGGCCACAGCAATGGTTCCCTCAACCCACCCAGCAATATTGTTAACCTATCCAACTATACTCTCAGCCCAGCAGAAGCAGCTGTCTTATCTTGGGGCCTCTCCTTCTGCCCCTCCACCCCCACGAACATGATACAGTTCTGTGGTGACCTAGAATCCTATTTTCGACGTCTCTGACTCAAGGAATATTTCCAAAATACCTCTGAACAACATACTAATCTATAGAGGCCTCCCTACCAACATTACAAAAAGAAGGATTCTAGGTGGACTCCTCCTGAAGGTCGAAACAGCAGACTGGACTTCTACATAGAGTGCTTCCACCGACGTGCACGGGCTGAAATTGTGGAAAAGGAGCATCACTTGCCCCATAACCTCAGCCGTGCAGAACACAATGCCATCCACAGCCTCAGAAACAACTCTGACATCATAATCAAAAAGGCTGACAAAGGAGGTGCTGTTGTCATCATGAATAGGTCGGAATATGAACAAGAGGCTGCTCGGCAGCTCTCCAACACGAGTTTCTACAAGCCATTATCCTCTGATCCCACTGAGAGTTACCAAAAGCAACTACAGCATTTGCTCAAGAAACTTCCTGAAAAAGCACAAGATCAAATCTGCACAGACACACCCCTGGAACCCCGACCTGGGATATTCTATCTACTACCCAAGATCCATAAACCTGGAAATCCTGGGTGCCCCATCATCCTGGGTGCCCCATCATCTCAGGCATTGGCACCCTAACAGCAGGATTGTCTGGCTATGTAGACTCCCTCCTCAGGCCCTACGCTACCAGCACTCCCAGCTACCTTCGAGACACCACTGACTTCCTGAGGAAACTACAATCCATCGGTGATCTTCCTGATAACACCATCCTGGCCACTATGGATGTAGAAGCCCTCTACACCAACATTCCACACAAAGATGGACTACAAGCCGTCAAGAACACTATCCCCGATAATGTCACGGCTAACCTGGTGGCTGAACTTTGTGACTTTGTCCTTACCCATAACTATTTTACATTTGGGGACAATGTATACCTTCAGATCAGCGGCACTGCTATGGGTACCCGCATGGCCCCACAGTATGCCAACATTTTTATGGCTGACTTAGAACAACGCTTCCTCAGCTCTCGTCCCCTAACGCCCCTACTCGCGCTATATTGATGACATCTTCATCATCTGGACCTATGGAAAAGAAGCCCTTGAGGAATTCCACCATGATTTCAACAATTTCCATCCCACCATCAACCTCAGCCTGGTCCAGTCCACACAAGAGATCCACTTCCTGGACACTACAGTGCTAATAAACAATGGTCACATAAACACCACCCTATACCGGAAACCTACTGACCGCTATTCCTACCTACATGCCTCCAGCTTTCACCCTGACCACACCACACGATCCATCGTCTACAGCCAAGCTCTGTGATACAACCGCATTTGCTCCAACCCCTCAGACAGAGATAAACACCTACAAGATCTCTATCAAGCATTCTTACAATACCCACCTGTGGAAGTGAAGAAACAGATTGATAGAGCCAGAAGAGTTCCCAGAAGTCACCTACTACAGGACAGGCCTAACAAAGAAAATAACAGAACGCCACTAGCTGTCACCTTCAGCCCCCAACTAAAACCCCTCCAACGCATTATTAAGGATCTACAACCTATCCTGAAGGATGACCCAACACTCTCACAAATCTTGGGAGACAGGCCAGTCCTTGCCTACAGACAGCCCCCCAACCTGAAGCAAATACTCACCAACAACCACATACCACACAACAGAACCAATAACCCAGGAACCTATCCTTGCAACAAAGCCCGTTGCCAACTGTGCCCACATATCTATTCAGGGGACACCATCAAAGGGGCTAATAACATCAGCCACGCTATCAGAGGCTCGTTCACCTGCACATCCACCAATGTGATATATGCCATCATGTGCCAGCAATGCCCCTCTGCCATGTACATTGGTCAAACTGGACAATCTCTACGTAAAAGAATAAATGGACACAAATCAGATGTCAAGAATTATAATATTCAAAAACCAGTCGGAGAACACTTCAATCTCTCTGGTCACGCAATCACAGACATGAAGGTCACTATCTTAAAACAAAAAAAACTTCAAATCCAGACTCCAGCGAGAAACTGCTGAATTGGAATTCATTTGCAAATTGGATACTATTAATTTAGACTTAAATAGAGACTGGGAGTGGCTAAGTCATTATGCAAGGTAGCCTATTTCCCCTTGTTTTTTTCTACTCCCTCCCCCTTCACCTTTCTCCTCCCTGAGTAACTGAGTTCTGAACATAATCCAACCACTTCTTTCAGTACTTGTTTAAGTTTGCAGTATAACTGAGTGCAGGTCTTGTGTCAGAACAAGCTCTGGGACTGCCAATATATTTTGAAAGCAGAACCAAACCCTACCAGGAGTATAACACTGAAGTTTTAACTAGTGTCTGAATGTACCAGGCTGCCTTGCACTAACCAGTACAGTATTTGTCTAGCAGACACCTGTGTAGGATTTGCATTCTTCTTCGTGCTTTGGATCTCTCCACATCAGGTCCCAAAACCTCCCATGGGAACCAGAGTCTTTCAGTTGTGGTTACTTATTCTGGTGTTCTCCGTAAGAACCTTACCTGGCTTTCCCTGTTTCCGCTGAATCACTTTCCCTAAACAAACTCTTATTCTTTACCTTTATATTATATTAATAAATAATGCATTATAAATAACTACAAAATACAACAAATAGATTATGTCAAACTATTTTCATGTGGCTAAAATTACTCTTTTTTTAAAATAAGGATTTTGACGCACTGGTTAAGGAGTATGCCTCATTGCTGGAATTCGCTACAGAGGATAAAGCACTGTTGATAAGTCTGGATAGTGTAGATGAGTTGTCAGAGGAATATGGATCCGACTTTTCCTGGATACATGCTGAGCTACCTGAAAATGTCTGTTTTATTGTTTCTACATGTACAGAATCAAATAGCTCATCCTTAAAAACACTGAAAGTAATGTACCTAATAATGAGTGTAATGATAATATTTAGCATGTAATATGACTTGTTTTTACCTCTTTGTTTAAGTATCTTTTTATTTATTAAGGGAATAATGGGATGTGGTTAGAAAAGTTTCAAACAAAACAAAAAAAAATCAAAAAAAAAAAAAAGGAAAAAGATACTATACTAACTTTCTAGAACACAAGCAAGAACCATTTCTATTCTGATCCCCACACCACTAAAGAAATAATTCCAATTATTTGAACAACATTGTGCTTGAAAATTAGGGCTGGATCCTGTAGCCCTTCCTCATGTGAGTAATCTTTACTCACAAGCCTAGTTCCATTGGCTTCAATGGAATTAGGCTTGTAAACATGGGCTTCCCCTGGGGAAGGCTAGCACCCTGTCCCATTTCTTCTACCCACAGCCCTGCCCACACTCCACCCCCCCCCCCGCTCCCACTCAGCCTCCTCCCTGCTCAGACCCCCGCCACCGCTCGCTGCATTCCTCCTCTCCTCTCCCCCTCCCCTGTGAGGCCCCCACTGCCCGCAGGGACGTGCTGAGCTGCAAGCAGCAGGCGGGAATGGCCTCACAGGGGAGGAGGGTGGAGGAGAGGAGGAACGCGGAGAGTGGTGGGGAACTCCAGGCAGTAGGGGTGCAGTGGAGGAGAGGAGGGACTCACCTGGAAGCAGTGGGAGCCTTGGGGAATGGGCAGAGCAGGGAGGGGAAGAGGTGGAACACAGGCAGGGCCACCACAGCCCAGGTGTCCAGCAGGGGGTGGCGGTGGCTACCGCCTGTGCTTGTAAACGAGGTTTTGCTGGATCATGTCCTTAATCTGTAAAGATCCAATCCTGCAATGACCTGAGAGTCCTCAACTCCTATTGATTTAGGCCCCAGTACTGGAGTCAGATCCATGGGATCAGACCCCCCTGCATTGTTCAGAGCTCCACTGAAGTTAGTGGAGATGTATGGGACCCACAGGCCTGCCAGAAAAGACCTGTTGCAGGATTGAAACAACAGGCATTAGCGTTGTCACAACTGTAGCAGGAGAAACCCAGAATTGTGGGGGCCTCAATTCTCAACTGGTAGGTGAAAGAGAATGATTTTGAACAGATTTTTAAAAAAATATATCTGATTTGTAATTTTTAACCACACACACAATTCTGTTAAAAAAAATGAGGACGACTTGTGGCACCTTAGAGACTAACACATTTATTTGGACATAAGCTTTCGTGGGCTAAATCCCACTTCCTACTGTATTTTCCACTGCATGCGTCCGATGAAGAGATATATACACAGAGAACATGAAAAAATGGGTGTTGCCACACCAACTAAGGTGCCACAAATACTCGGGTTTTTTTGCTGATACAGACTAACACGGCTACCACTCTGAAATATTCTGTTAGTTATCTAGATTGTTAAACAGGTAATACCAATTTATGACCATTACAAACCAATTTTAACAGGCATTTTTGTGGAATTTTAGGTTTTGGACATATTAGAAATAGATGTAATATTAAAATGCAATGCAGATTTTTATGATTATGTTCTATAAACATGTTCAATGTGTATCAGTGAACAAATCACAACAATAACTAGAATAAATTTAGTGTATGTCTATTGTATGCCATGACAGAGCTGCAATGCAGATGTTGCAAATCAAGTTCATCTTTGGTATCTTGGTTATCCCAGTTTACAGAACATATCCAGAATGTCACATCACAAATACCAGTAGTCTTACTAATTATACAGAAGTTTTAGTAATTAATTGAAACCACAATATGTGGTTTCAATTAATTACTAAAACTTCTGTAATATTGTCAGTGAAGCTAAAAATACCAAAAGGATTAATGCAGGGTTAGTTGAAATTTGTTTTGGTGCTGAATTCTCTTTCAATTTGGTGGGGACATTCAGTACATAAATTTGGGCAAGATTATCGTGCTAGCCACAGCACTGTGTAAGGGATGGCAATTAAGAAAGAGTGAAACCACCTAATTAGGGTCAGTTTTTGGAGAGGACATCACCACTGAAATCTCTCACACAACCTGTTTTGTTTTAATTAATTAAGAATTATTTCATTTCTGCAGAAAATTACAGTGGAACAAAATGTTCTACAAATACCTCATCTCACACCTACAGAGATAAATTAAATGATCACTTACTGGTTGGAAAGGGACCATCGAAGACTCTCAAGTTACCAACAGCAACTTTTAGTGAAGGCTTGTGCAGCCTGCCCATTGCCACTCTGTGTGTTTTGTGCCTATAAAGAGTCATATTTGTAGGCATCCTTCACCCCAGAGACAGAGGTGTATCTCCCGCCAAACCTTTCTAAAATGTACTCACGGTTACTGGACAGAATGGAAAAAAA
Source organism: Lepidochelys kempii (assembly GCF_965140285.1). Taxonomy (NCBI): domain Eukaryota; kingdom Metazoa; phylum Chordata; order Testudines; family Cheloniidae; genus Lepidochelys; species Lepidochelys kempii. Next base: position 78,682,089 of record NC_136383.1, on the reverse strand, counting down.
AACATGGGGAGCAAGTCCTCAAAAGAATGGCAGCTTACATCACCCTGTCAAGAAACGGTATAGCACTGGAAGAACTTTGTCTCTGGATGATGCAGTAATTCAGGAAATAACAAAATACCAAAAGGTGTCCATTTCAGTGTTCCCGCTAGTGTTATGGATGAAACTTCAGGATGATCTTGGAGAACATCTGACAGAAGAAAGGACTGATAACACTTATGTTTTCAACTGGGCTCATTCATCTTTGAAGCATATCTGTATGGAGAGATATCTGAAAGCGTATGATTCACAGCTGTCTTTTTATGCTGCCTTTGCAGATTACTACCTAGGGTGCAGGGTTCCTCATGGTCTTGGGAAGCATGGTGAAGTGATCAAAACCCAGGCCAGAGGCTGGGAAGTGAAGAAAGAATTCAAAGTCAATTATGTTTTCAATCTTCGTAAACTTTTTGGAACTTCATATCACCTGATCAGATCTAACAATAGCTCCTTGCTAATAACAGAATGTCTGTTTAATTATGAATTTCTCTTGCATAAAGCATGGGCTTCATCAGTTATCAGTATAGAAGAGGATTTAAAAGCAGCTACCAGTGCTGGGAGGTGAATTCACAGTAATACCTAATAAAAGCAATAATAATGGATCTGGAAAACTAGTGAATCCTGAGCCTCCTTTCTCCTCCATCCCCATCCATGATTCCAGCATCACATATAGTAGATCTGTACAACAATATGACACGTTAGCATGGACCAGTCTATTTCACTTTAACAAATTCATTTTTTATCACTATAACTAGACTTTCACAATCGGAAATTCTGGTAACACACTAAGTATTCCAGTAGTTCTGGATTTGTTGTACAACCTACTTTTCCAGTTAGCCGTTTTTTTAAATATGTATAGGTAATAATTAATAGTTATTTAGCACCTGTCATCTCAAAACGTTTCAGAAACTGTGTCTAGGGGAGACAACCAGCAGCTGCAGAGCAACACTGTACATCACAGGGGAAGAGATATTTTGGCCAATGACACTTATCTCTTACTTAACACAATGGATCTCCACTGTCTTCACACAGCAGGCAGTTTGTAAGAGATCTCATGATTCAGATAGTTTCATATCTGTACTCTGGTTATTTATAAAAAGAGGGGTTATTTGAGTATGTAATGCTACAAGTGGGATGAATAAAAATTGTGCCATACTGTATGCCGGCCCTGACATTTTTCATGAAAAATTGCTTATCTCTGGCTCAAAAATCTACTTGACCACTTTTGCCATGGTGATTGATGGTAATGAAAAATAATGATATCTTACTCACCCATAAAAAAATTATTTGTCATGGGTGAGTAGACTTAGCAAGGCTGCTGCCTGCATAATGTACTTTCGAAATCTATTGTACAGAAAAGCTAAAGCCAAGAAAGAAAGCTATCATGGTACTAGGAGACTAGACTGATAGGGATCCTCCCCCTCCCCCCATCACACTGGAATTCAGAACTAGAAAGCTAAAAGGAACAAAAAAAAAATTCAGATAAAGCCATTTCTTCTGACATCTAGTTTCAAAATACCCAAAAATGAAATGTCTCTCTGAATCTACCTGGTTTGAAGGAATTGTGCAAATGCACAGCCTAAAATAAAGGAGGTAGGCTGGAAATGTTATTGTGTTAAACACATTGTTCCAGTGAAAAGTGAAAGCGATTTGCTGGATTATGTTTTTATTAGGCTTTTTAACCCCTTTAACTTCCAGACCAGCAGGTAAATGCTAGAGAACATTGTGTTACACTCTTTAGTTACTGAGTTACAGCAAAAGGATAAGGTGCACTCATCTGGGTTAACCTTAGGTACCAGTATTACCTACAACCACATACACCTCACTCTTCATTTCTGTGAAAGTGGGGCTTATAATGGCTATAATTTTCATGATCTTCAAGATAGTTTGAGGTCCCTAGTTCAGTTTATTATGGGGACCCATACAATTTCAAATAAGTAGGAATGATTGAAAATTTTCCGTCAAGATTGCTTTTCTATGCAAAATTGTCATTTTGACAATTTTTTTTAAAAGTGTCTGCTTTTTGCTGAAAGTTTCAACTTTTCATTCAAAACAACAACCACCAAACCCTAAAACCAAAATGTCTGTTCAAACACCAAAACGTTTTGATTTAGAAATGGCACCACAGGGCTTTGCTGTAGTTTGTGTGCCTTGTGCCCTGCTTTCATCTATAGGTTGAGTTCTCCAGCTGTATCACATCTCCCATGATGCACTGCAGTGACTCAGCAAAAGAGAGAGTGTGGTGAATCATGGAAGATATAATCCCAAGGAGCCTGGCCCATCGGGGAGAATAGGGACATGAAGTACCAAAACAACTCCTTTGAGCAAATACAGTGGCATTTCTGAACTGAAATTTTCAGTTTTCAGTCAACAGTTGCCACTTTTATTTTTAAGTTGGCTTTATTTAATAATAAAATAATTCTGACCAGCTCTACAAGTAAGCCATCACTCACATAGTTGTAGTTAATACATAATAAAGGCCAGATTCTGATACCTTATGCTGAGTAGTACCTTACCTCTTGGGTAAACCCACTGAAATCAATATCTAGCTCTAAGGGCTAGACTGTCATATCCTCACTCATATTAAGAGGCACCTTACTCCCTGAGTGGTCCCATTGATTCCAGTGGGGCTGTTTGTGAAGTAAGGCAGATGGCAGTACTCAGTGTGAGCAAGGCTATCACAGTCTGGCTTTGTGTGCATTAGTTACTGTGCCTTATGATTTTAGCATAAACTTTATTTGAAAGCATCTTCAATATAAATGTTCTCTGATTTGGTTGTAGGTTTTTTTAAAGTTGTGTGTATTCATTATTTAATAAATAATCATGATCCCTGTTGGGTACTTGGTTAGATAGCAAAAATAATTATTCATCCCATTTGCAGTTAAAGTAGTGTTGGCCTCTTTTCTTACGATTTTGTCAAAAGAACTGCAAAGCTGAGTGCAGCTTTGACACCCTAAGAATGGGTCTTTCAGCCTCAGTCCAACTTTATTCCCAGCAAACAGCAAGAATGGAAAACAATGAAAACTGACCTCTTTAAATGAAACACTAGAAGTGCCCAGGCCCTGTACTGACTTTATATATAAAAGCAATATGGTATTTGATAGGTTTTTCATCCACAGGACAATATTTGATTTGAATCTATTAGGTGAAGCTCTCAAGTTATCCAAGAAAGTTTTACTGAAGGATCCTTGTCAGCTGGCTTCACAGCTTATAGGCCGTCTACATCAAATTGTAGCTGCAGATAAACCAGTGGCACCAGGTACCATATATATTATTATTTTTCAGTTTAACTTTCATGACTATTGAATCTGAATCTGGTATTCTCTGCTGAGGAAGTGGATTTTAAACTGCTTATACTTTAAAAACAGGTTTAAAAATAATGAATTTAAAAAAAACAAACATCAAAGTAACTGAGTCAATAAAGACATTTTTGTTCAAACTGAGATTCAGTGTATAACAATATACAATGTTGCTAAATATTATCTTGCATAACCACTTATCTGAAGTTTTAGAGGTGGTGAAAAAAAGTTGTTATAACAGAACCAGTGAGCTACTGGTTATTGTCTCACTGAAAGTATACTATTGAAAGATGTTAGGAAACCCAGTATACTAGAAGACTTGACTCATTCTCAGCAATATCGCTTCTAATAGACATTGCAGCATGATAAATGCAGACATTGATATTTCCATTGTTTTTAATGGTATGCAATATAAAACTGTGCTCTATAGAAACAATCTTTTATGTTAATTAAGGTGATCCTAAAAATACCTTCACCTGCCAGTCCTGCTATCCCAGTGCCAAGAGTCTTCCATCCCTGTTCTTTTGCCTTCAACATCTTGTCTTCTAGCCCCTGGTGGCCTTCTCTGTGACCTTCTGTCAGGTAGGAGGGAACTACGTTTGTAAACAACTTTGTAAAGACTTTAGGGCTAAAATCCATAGTCCTTACTCAATGGCCTGACTTCAGTAAGAGTAAAAGCTGTAGGATTGGGACCTTTGTCAGCAATCTGAGGTTCTGAAAATGGCTACAGGCTGTGCATTCCCACACATAACATCACTAAAAATGTTATAGTTTAAAATAATCTAACCTGAAATCTTTCCCCACCAGCCCCCCTTTCTCAATTTAGCAAAAGAATCCTGTTGCTCAAAGTGAGGACTATGAACAAAGACGTGGCACTTTTAGACTGACTTTTTACAAAAAAAGTTTCATTTTTGTTTGCTGTTTGATAAAAGATATCAAATCCAACAGGACAAGTTTTTACTTTGGATATTCATGAATTACCTCTATGCTATCAACATCAACAATTTCCTTTTTCACGTTATGTGTTGAGATCAAAAGAAATACATTTGCCAATAGTTCCGTTTTACTGGGTAGTAATAAAATAAAATGACCATCTCTGCCTGTTGAGCCTTCACAGGCAAACAGCTTACAGATGGTGAGGCAAGCAGGGTCAAAAAAGCTTAGGGAAGATGAAAAAGAGAAGCTAGAAAACAGCCACTGGATAGTGGGTATCATCTCTCTCAACCTGTCCAAGGCCCAAAGGTTGGGACAAAAATCTAAAATGAGACTAACAAAAAATATTTACACAGGAAACTTAACACACTCTTGGAATCATTCCAAATAACTCTTTCTATAATCTCAGTTTCACAATTCTGTGTTTCTGTTGTAAATAATTTTTAACTTTTAAATTTTAACTGTAAAAGTGAGGGGACACTAGAATTGTGTAGAAGGTAGGTGAATTTGGGACTAAGACGTGTGATGTTCCTAGAAAAAAAACTCACCAAGGGACAGAAAATAGGAAGAGAGGGTAGTCTATCCTGCTTTCCTCATATTAGAGGATACACACTAAAGGTTATTTCTGTTACACCTTTAGAACAGATTTTTTTTATTGAGCACTACAAGCTAATCAGGAAATTTTTTTTATGGAAAATACAGTTCCTGCAAAATAGAAATTTTGATCCAGTTCACTACATCAAAACGAAATGTTTGGATTTGGGAATGTTCAAACAAAATGGTTTTGACATATCTAAATCTAAGGCAAAATGATATTTTGATTTTTTGGTGCCAATTTGGGATGAAAACAAATGTTGAAATACCAGAATTTCTTGCAGGATGTAAATTCCAATTTTCACTCAGCTCTGCTTATTACAATTATGTTAGGGTTTTTATGTTTTCAGGTAGGATCATGAGCCCTTTTTGAACTAATCAACAAAAGGCTGTTAAAGCTCAAGCTATTTTTTGAATTATTTGGAACAAAATACAGAAAGCTTTAAAACTGTAATTTTCCATGCTAGATTGAGTTGGCTAAGAGCCTGAGAAGTCCCATTAATAAACAGTTCTGTTTAATTACTGAAGTATAAAGGGGTCTAATTCTCCAATGGATGCATGGAGGATTTATGCATTAGCTCCCATTAGCACTATTACTCTCGTACATTTTTTTCCACATGAATGAGAAAATAGGTCCCAAAAGGTATAAAGCTTGCAAGCATACTTTAATGGCCCTACTAAGCAATCAATCAATGTTGAACTGAATGATGTGAGCGATGAATAAGTAAAATGAAACTTTAACAGAGGAACCTCTAGAGCAGATGAAAGGGAGTTCATATATTGAGCAGAGCTAATGGGTTTTCTTTGCTGTTTCCATAAGCCCTGACGTCAGACCAATAATTAATTGTATTTTGTAAGCTAAAGTGATGGACCCTTTTTTGCTCCAAAGTATACTGGGGTAAATCTGCCTATTAACTATGGATTTTCTCCAGTATAAGTGTCTTGACCATGATTAAAATATCTAAGTTGTATAAAAACTTATATTCTGATCTTTTTTCAGTTGCTCATAACTTTAAGTTTCTTTTGGGTTGAAATTTGCTGTGCTTGGTTGCAGACCAGAGATGATTTCTTTTCAAAAGTTTGAGCAAAATCATTGATCCAATTCAGTGTTGTGAACATTAGGTTGCGGGGAAGAAGGTGAGGGAAGGGTACACTTTGTGTTACAGTCAGATTCCATACTGCTGAAGCGAGAAAGTTCGTATCACATCATTATTTTGTGCCTCTTCTTGAATGCTAAGTAATGAGCCTGGTTTGAGGAAAGTTGTTTGAGTAGTTTTGAAGTTAGGATTGTTTCAATTTTAAAATTTGAGGAGTAATAGTAGAATTTTGCTCTCTGATTTTTGATTAAGCAGGAATTTGAGGCAGTCCATAGTTTGAAGTTAACTAGTTTTTTTCAATCTGTAACTTACTATATGCATGGCTGGATCAGTCTTTCCAGTTTGTATTACTCATTTTATGTATTTATGGTATTAGTTGACAAATACATAATCCTCCTTCTAGATGATGTCATGGTAGCCTCTTGCACTGAGGATACGCCTCCAGGGGAGTGGATCCCTGTGATGTTGCACTCTATATGATTTTATGAAAATATGCTAATGAGTGTGAATATAATGTAACTGAAATATGCTTCATGCAAAAGGTCTCTTGTAAGGTATCATTACAAAATTTGTAATCTACTGAGTGTGATCATCCTATTTGTACAAATGTATCACTCTTGTATCTGAAAGAAGAAATATGAAATATAACTCTGAGGTCCTACTGTAATTATGCAAAGTGTGGGCCATTGATGGTGGTTTGGAATCTTGATGGCTCCCATCAACTAGAAAAGGAGTACTTGTGGCACCTTAGAGACTAACCAATTTATTTGAGCATGAGCTTTCGCTCAAATAAATTGGTTAGTCTCTAAGGTGCCACAAGTACTCCTTTTCTTTTTGCGAATACAGACTAACACGGCTGTTACTCTGAAACCCATCAACTAGGACAATTGACTGTAGATGGCTCTGTTTACTTGTAAGTCTTCCTGTATGCCTGTGTGCTGGCAAGTGGGTAATGAAATCTTACAGTGATATGTGATCATGTCACCTGAACTGGAATCCATCTTTAACCTGGTGCTTTTCCATTTAGAAGGAGAGGTGGGAATCCACAGGGGGACAAAGGATTCCCACCTTGTGCAAAAGATATATAAGGGGGTGGAACAGAACAAGGGGGGTGGCAGTCATGAGAAATCCCCTAGCTACCACCTGAGCTGGAACAGGGGAAAGGATTGTGCCCGGACTAGGAAGGTGTCCGGTCTGTGATAGAAGCTTATTGAAACATCTGAGGGTGAGACTTTATCTGTATTCAGTTTTCTTACTGTATTAGGGTTAGACTTGCATGCTTTATTTTATTTTGCTTGGCAATTTACTTTGTTCTGTCTATTACCAGGAACCACTTAAATCCTACTTTTTGTATTTAATAAAATCACTTTTTACTTATTAAATTAACCCAGAGGACGTATTAATACCTGGGGGGGCAAACAGCTGTGCATCTCTCTCTATCAGTGTTAGAGAGGGTGAACAATTTATTCATTTACCCTGTATAAGCTTTATACAGGGTAAAATGGATTTATTTGGGGTTTGGACCCCATTGGGAGTTGGGTATCTGAGTGCTGGAGACAGGAGCACTTCTTAAGATGTTTTCAGTTAAGCCTGCAGCTTTCTGGGGGAGGTTGTTTAAACCTGGGGTCTGTGTTTTTACCAGGCTAGTGTGTCTGGCACAACCAGGCAGGTCACTGAAGTCCCAAGCTGGCAGGGAAAACAGGCTCAGAGGTAGTCTCAGCACATCAGGTGGCAGTCCCAATGGGGGTTTCTGTGATCCAACCCATCACAACGCCATTTATTAGAAAGAGACAGGTAATAGTAATGGGGGATTAGATTACCAGAGATCTAGGTAGTTTGGTTTGTTGAGTTGGTGAGTTGCCTATCGGGTGCGAAGGTTGCAGATATCTCAAGATATCTAGATAGATTTATGTGCAGTCCTAGGGAGGTGCCAGTGATTGTGGTTCCAGTGACATAGGGAAAGATAGGAGAGAGATCCTGGAGGATAAATTTAGGCTGCTAAGTAAGAGATTAAACTCCAGGACCTCCATGGTAGCATTCTCTGAAATGCTTCCAGTTCCACACGCATTGCCAGTTAAACAGGAAGAACTGCAGGGTCTCAATTCATGGCTGAGATGATGGTGTTTGGCGGAGGGATTTAGTTATATTAGAAACTGGGGAAATGTTTGGGAAAGGAGGAGCCTGTACAGAAAGGATAGGCTCCACCTAAACCAAAATGGAGCCAGACTGCTGGCATGTAAGATTAAACAGGTCATAGAGGATTTTTTAAACAAAACGACTGGGGAAAGCCAACATGCATCTTTGTATTTAGACTTTTAGCATTTGAATACAACCACTTATAAAATGTGTCACTATTTAGATGCATGAAGTTGAATGCCTGGTATTAAATGAGGATATTGATAGAATAGGCATCACAGAAACTTGGTAGAATGATTATAATCAATGGGACGTGGTAATACCACATGAAAGTATATAGAGGTGACCGAGTAGGTTGTGCTACTGGAGTTGTGGCATATGTGAAAGAAAGCATAGAGTTAACTATAGTAAAAATCTTAAATGAATCACACTGTACCATAGAATTTCTAAGGATAGAAATTCCATGCTTGAATAATAAGAGTGTAGCAGTAGGAATATACTACCGACCACCTGACTAGGATGCTGACAGTAATTGTGAAATGCTGAGGGAAATTAGAGAGAGAGAGAGACTACAAAAAACAGGAAATTCAATAATAATGGGGGATTTCAACTACCCCCATATTGCCTGAATATGTCACCTCAGGATGGGATGCACAGATAAAATTTCTCAGCACCATTAATGACTGTTTCTTTTAGAAGTTAATCGTGGACCCCACAAGGGGAGAGGCAATTCTTGATTTAGTCCTAAGTAGCACACAGGATCTGGTCCAAGAGGTGAATATAGCTGAACTTCTCAGTAATAGCAACCAGAATGTAATTAAATTTAACATTCTTGGGGGGGGGGGGGGGGGAGAAGAATACCAAAGAAACACACCACAATAGCATTTAACTTCCAAAAGGGGAACTACAGAAAAATGAAGAATCTAGTTAAATGGAATTAAATAGGAACAGTCACAAGAATGAAATGCCTGCAAGCTGCATGGAAAAACTTTATAAAAACACCATAATAAAGTGTGTACCCCAAATAATAAAAAAAAAAAAAGCAGTGAGAGGACCAAAAAATGCCACCATAGCTAAACAACAGAGGAATGGTAGTTAGAGACAAAAAGGCATCCTTTAAAAATTGGAAGTCAAATCCTACTGAGGAAAACAGAATGGAGCATAAACTCTGGCAAGTCAAGTATAATTAGGCAGGCCAAAAAAGAATTAAGAGCAACAGCAACAAAATTTTTCAGCACCTAAGAAGCAGAAAGTCTTCCAAACAATCAGTGGGGCCACTGGAAAATTGAGATGCTAAAGGAGCACTCAAAGAAAACAAGGCCATTGTGGAGAAGCTAAATTAATTCTTTGCATTGGTCTTCACTATTGAGGATTTGAGGAAGTTCCCACACCATTTTTTTTAGGTGACAGATCTGAGGGACTTTCCCAGATTGAGATGTCAAAAGAGGAGGTTTTAGAATAAATTTAACAGTAATAAGTCACCAGGACCAGATGGTATTCACACAAGAGTTCTGCAATTTCATACCTGAGTTCCTTCAGAAGTACTGACTGTGGTATGTAACTTATTGCTTAAATCAGCCTCTGCACCAGATGAGTGGAGGCTCGCCAATAAAACATTAATTTTTAAAAAGGGACAAGAAGGAATCCTGGCAATTAAAGGCTAGTAAGCCGAGCTTCATTTGCAGGCAAAATTTGATATTAAAGTAAAAAACAGAATTATCAGATTCATAGATGAACAAAATATGTTGGGGGAAGTCAACATGGCTTTCCTAAAGGAAAAATCGTTCCTTACCAACCTATAAGAATTCTTTGAGGGTGTCAAGCATGTGAACAAGGGTGATCCAGTTGATATAGTGAATTTGGACTTTCAGAAAGCCTTTAATAAGGTCCCTTACCAAAGGCTCTTAAGAAAAGTACGCTGTCATGGGATAAGAGGAAAGGTCCTCTCATGGATCAGTAACTGGTTTAAAGATAGGAAACAAAGGTTAGGAATAAATGGTTAGTTTTCACAGCGGGGAGAGGTAAATAGTGAGGTCCCCCAAGGATCTATACTGGGACTGGTGCTGTTTAACATATTCATAAATGATCCGGAGAAAGGGGAAACAGTGAGGTGGCAAAGTGTGCAGACAATACAAAATTATTCAAGATAGTTAATGCAGTGTTGTAGGCATGTTGATGTCAGGATATTGAGACAAGGTGGGTGAGGTAACATTTATTGGATCAACTTCTGTTGGTGAGAGAGACTTATATAGTTTGGACAGTTAAGTCCAAAGTAGACACTGAAGGGTTACAAAGGAATCTCACAAAACTGCGTGACTTGGCAACAAAATGGCAGATGAAATTCAGCGTAGATAAATGCAAGGTAAAGCAGCACACTGGAAAACGTAATCCCAACTATACATACAAAATGATGGCAATTAAATTAGCTGTTACTACTCAAGAAAGATCTTGGAGTCATTGTGGTGAATAATTCTCTGAAAACATCTGCTCAATGTGCAGCGGCAGTCAAAAAAGCTAGCAAAATGTTAGGAACCATTAGAAAAGGGATAAATAATAAGACAGAAAATAACTTAATGCCACAATATAAATCCATGGAATGCCCACATCTTGACTACTGCATGCAGTTCTGGTCACCCCATTTAAAAAAAAAAAAAAAAGATATTAGAACTGGAAAACGTAAAGGGAAGGGGAAGAAAATGTATTAGGGGGCATGGAACCACTTCCAGATAAGGAGAGATTATAAAGACAGGGACAGTTCAGCTTTGAAAAAAAGACAGCTAAGGGGCATATGATCGAGGTCTATAAAAGCATGATTGGTGTGGAGAAAGTGAATAAGGAAGTGTAATTTACCCCCAACCATAACACAAGAACCAGGGTTCACTGGCACTAGCCACTGTCAGAAGACAGGATACTGGGCTAGATGGATCATTGGTCTGACTCAGTATGGCTGTTCTTATTGAACTTTTCAGACTTAACTCTGAATTTCCTGAATTCTGAGCAGTTGATTTCTCAATCCCAATGTTGAATTGATGGTAGTTTTTTGCTGAGAATATTCATATAATTGAGTAGAAATCCATGAGGGAACACAAACATAGTTAATAATAGGAACCTCATCATGACCTAATGTGCTGCAAATACAAAATGAGCTATAGTTATTAATAAATTAATAGTTTTGACATATTGGAATGTATACTACTAATTAAATCATTTTGAACCTCTCACTGCTATGAGCTTCTAGGTCACATGGACAAAAATCACTGCAGTTGCAGAAACACAGAAGGATCTCACAATTGTGACAACGTCTCAGGATGGTACTTTGAAATTCTGGGATTTTGGTGCTGGCAAAGCCACCTTTACTCTGCATGGTGTTGGGAAAAATATTGACTCAATTGTTGTATGCCTGGAGAATAGGCTGGTGGCAGTGACTGAAAACGAGTCCTTTACAGTCTGGGACCTTTCCTTGGAAAAAGTGATCCATACAGCTGGTGGTTTTCTGGACACACCAATACTGACATCTACAATGAATGGACAATTCCTTTTAATTTTTTTTTATGGCAGCCAGTTAGTCAAGGTGAGATTTTTTTTTTAAATGTTCTTTGAATGAAAGATAAGGACAGCTTGTATTTCAGGAACACTTAACAAGCATTCCCTAGGCATTTTACAGAAAGTATTTGTTCAGGCAGTAACAAAGAACATTAACATTTTTAAATAACATGCCAATGGTTTTCCAGCTGTTGTCTGTGGACCACAAGTCATCTAGATGATCCTTTCCTGGTAGTCCAGAGAATAAAACATTTTGAGAGTGATGAAAGATTGGCATGTCTGCAAGTGGTATGAGCATGGGACCATCTTTTTCTTATTAAGTGGCCCACAGAATGAAAAATCTGAATGCCTGTAATGGATGAACTATAGTTTTTTAAAAAAAGAAAAGCTAAAAATATGTATACCAAACTTTCAGCTTGATATTGCTCTTTGTATTCAAGAAAGTGAGAGCTCCTTGAAATGATTTAGAAGGCATTTTGGAGATCCTCTTGAAAACTTGTAGGCATTCAGAGAAGCTACAATATTTATTCAGAACTGACAAGTCAATGGAAAGTGTGAATGAGTTGATGACAGAGTGTACATATTTTTAGAATTTAGACTCTCCTGTAAGTGTTGGGATGCTTATCAACAATAGTTAAAAGTAAATTTGAATAAAATAGACATATAGCACATGGACTGGAAGATGGATGGACAGTTAGATAATCTTAATGGAAAGAAACTGTAAGCCACTGTAATTCAGACAAAATGTAAATTTGAGAGGTGCAGGAGTCTGTGCTGACAGGTTCTCTGAGGTAGCCCTTGACAGGCATAGGTAAATGTTGGCATGACAGTATAATACCTCATCACTATTATGGCACTGTTCATCTTCAATACACCTTAAATTATTAGCTAAATTAATCTTCTTAATATTCCTATCAAGTGGAGGAAAGTTGAGGTGGAGAAGTTAATGACTTGCCCAGACAGAACCTACATATACTTGCTACAGTAACCCTGATCATAGGAAAAGAACTATCTGAACAAACCTGCAACATTTATAATAGAATTCAAAATCCCTACATGAGAACATAAAAATGGCCATACTGGGTCAGCCCAATGGTCCAACTAGCCCAGTATCCGGTCTTCAAACAGTGGCCAGTCCCAGATGCATCAGAGGGAATGACAGAACAGGGTAATTTGTCAAGTGATCCATCCCCTGTCATCCAGTCCCAGCTTCTGGCAATCAGAGGCTTAGGGATACCCAAAGCATGGTGTTGTATCTCTGACCATCTTGGCTAATAGCCATTGATGGACCTATTTTCCATGAACTTATCTACTTCTCTTTTTTACCCAGTTATACTTCTGGCCTTCACAACATCCCCTGACAACAAGTTCTACGGTTGACTGTGTGTTGCATGAAGTGGTATTTCCTTTTGTGTGTTTTAAACCTGCTGCCTATTAATTTCCTTGTGTGACCCCAGGTTGTTGGATTTTTTTTGTGGGAAGGGATGAACAACAGTCCCTTATTCACTTTCTTTACACCATTCATGATTTTTTGATCATATCCCACTTTGGCTGTCTCTTTACTAAGATCAACAGTCTGTCTTTTTAATTTCCCCTCATATAGAGGCTGTTCCATACCCATAATCATTTTTGTTCTCTTTGTCTGTACTTTTTCCAATTCTAATATATCTTTTTTTTTAGATGGGGAAACCAGAACTGCATGCAGTATTCAGGGTGTGGGCGTACTAAGGATTTATATAATGGCCTTATGATATTTTCTGTCTTACTATCTATCCCTTTCCTACTGGTTCCTAACATTCTGTTAGCTTTTTTGACTGCTGCTGCACATTGAGCAGCTGTTTTTAGAGAACTATCCGTGATGACTCAAAGATCTCTTTCTTGAGTGGTTACAGCTAATTGAGACCCTGTCATTTTGTATGTATAATTGGGATTAGGCTTTCCAGCGTGCATTACCTTGCATTTATCAACATTGAATTTCATCTGCCATTTTGTTGGCCAGTCACTCAGTTTTGCAAGATCCCTTTGTAACTCTTCGTAGTCAGCTTTAGGCTTAACTATCTTGAGTAATTTTGTATTGTCTGCAACCATTGCCACCTCACTGTTTACCCCGATTTCCAGATCATTTATGAAATATGTTGAACAGCACTGGTCCCATTGCAGGTCCTTGGGGACACCACTATTTACCTCTGTCCACTGTGAAAACTGACTATTTAGTCCTGTCCTTTGTTTCCTATTTTTTAACCAGTTACTGATCCATGAGAGGACCTTCCCTCTTGACTGCTTATTTTGCTTAAGAGTCTTTGGTGAGGGAGCTTGTCAAAGGCTTTCTGAAAGCCCGAGTACACTAGGTCAGCTGGAACACACCTGTCCACATGTTTGTTGACTCCCTGCACATGAGAACACAGTCATTGCCATAGTTTATGAACAGGAGTATATGATGGGGTTGCCTGGACTCAGTGATCCAGGAGGACCTTTTCAATCCTATGTTCCAGACCAGAGACCAATCTAATCCAGTATCATCTCTCTGACAGCAGCTGGTGCCAGATGCTTCAGAGGAAGGGGCAGAAATCCCCATAATGGAATAACTTGCTCATAGGTGAAGTTCCTTCCTAACCCCATCAGTTAGTAGATGTCTTTTGTTCTGAAGCATAAGGTTTTAATATACCTTATAAAAATGTTTTATCCCATCTAATGGAATCCTATGGATGTTCTCAGTATCAATATTTCAAAATTTTAGGGAGGAAGATTTATTTCTAAATTTAATTTATCAATCAAGTTAACAGCCCCAGTTAAGTAAAGGGGCAGTGAATAGTCAGTAGAACTTGTCAATGTTTTTTTCCTTGTGGACCTTTTTCAGCAAAAAAGTGTTTAAATGGAAAGTGGTCTACCAGCTGTAGTGGTAAGAAAGAGAAACGTACAAAATGCAGAAAGATTGGTGGGGGAGGAAGCCTTATTTAGAATTGTTTTTAAAAATACCCACAATCAAAAAGCTTACAATAGCACTTAGCAACCAGTTGGTGTTAAATAAATAATAATAGCTATGTTGCCATGTTCTGAACAATTTCTGTAATGTACGGTAGTATTGTTTAATAAAGAGAAATGAAACAAGGAGAAAAAGTGGATCACAGTTTTTTGAAATGGGAATTAGATTATATTTGAATTTCTCTTACCTACCAGTTAACTAACAAAACTATGAGACCATCTCTCTCACTATGAAATACTTTTTTCTCCCTTCCTAATTATTTCAGCCAGTTTCTCATTTCTGTTCTGGCTGTTGATTTCTTCTCCATTTTCATTTCAATCTCTTTCTGCCCCCTTTTTTTCCCTGCAGTTTCTTTCTATTTATTGTTTGAAGTTCCTTCTCCCCTCTCACTTTTTGGGGTCCTTCTGCAGGGTTTCTATTTTTCTCCTTTTACATCCTCCCAACTCCCTCAGAACTTCAGTTGTTTTATGTTCTGAGGATGGGAAGAGGAAAGGAGTATAGCAGGATGCTAGGGAGATGTGTTCATTTGTGTGTTTGACTATACATGTGTCATATTATTTCAGGTTTTTGATCTGACTGACTCATGCCAGCGGCTCCATCAAGTGCACATTTCTTCAGAGGATATTCCTATCCACAAGGATCACTCCATTTTGGTATCAAATAATTCAGTGAAAGATTATGTTCTTTTTGCTTATAGGTGAGTAGAAAGTATCTTAGCACATGAACATGACTGACTGAAATTCCTCCTCAGAATTCAGTGCTCTTGCCTGCCTTCTGTCACTACATTTCTGTTTCAGTCCTCTCTGCTCTGGCTCTCTTTATACTTGTTTTTATTGTCAGTAAATAGTTTGAATTATATTGGGAATTAAACAAACAGGAGCCTTTTGTAGGTATGGCCTCCCATCTGCACACGATCCTCCCCAATGATTTGAAGTGTATATTCCTCCACTAAGCAGATGTTGTAAGGATCCCCTCAAAAAAAAAAAAAACCCCAACAAAACAAAACAAAAAAAACCCACTACCTTGAAGTGCTTCAGTATGTGAGGATGCTCTTCCTTTGGTTTCAGTATCCCAGTATAGCATGCAGCTTCTTACAGATGCCTGGGTCAGCTAGACTGCCAAGCTGAAAACCTGGAGTAGAGCTCATACATATGAGAGCAGGATTTGTGCTAAAGCTGGATGAAAACTTTCTTGCCAATTAGAAGATGCATAACAAATGTTCCATGTAAATAGTGTACTCATTTATTTGATGTATTCGCTGAAAAATGATAGGTTTCCCCAAGCATGCTTCAGTGCCCTTCTCAAAACATATACCCATATTAAAACTCAAATGAGACAGCACAGACTCATGCAGGGAAAGCCATACTTGTCAAAGAATGCCCTCAGATTAGCTAATAGTGTAGTCATGAAGTATAGGAGAAAGCCAGTGAATGCCACCTACTTAGATTTTTAAACAGCATTGAAAAATATTCTACATCAAAAGACTTAAGGCTAAAAGGTACAGTCATACAACGTGGGGTAAAATAAGGTGTTGAGCAGAAGACTGGTTTAAGACTAGGGGATACAGTAAATCCTCGCTGGACATTGTAGTTACATTCTTGAAAAATGTGATTTTAAGCAAAACGATGTTAAGCTAATCCAATTTTGCCATAAGAATTAATGTATATGGGTGGGGGTGGGGGGGTGGGCTGAGGTTCCAGGAAAATGTTTTTTGCCAAACACACACACACAGTATAAGTTTTAAACAAGTTCTAATCAGAGAATTGTCTCAGGACCTGCTCATGAGCTCCCTGAGCTTCTCCTAAAGCAACTATGTTGATATCAGGTGGGATATTTCCCAGGGAACGCCTTGCTGCTAAATGATGAACTAGCGCTCGGCTGAGCCCTCCAGGGTTAACACGTTGTTGTTAATGTCGCCTCACACTCTACAAGGCAGCATGGATGGAGGCAGGAGGGAGGAGACACAATAGACACATGGCAGTGGCTGCAAACACTTCCCTGCGGAAACTGAACGTGATGATGAACCCACGCTATCCTGCTGCAGTGCGCCACTCCCTCCGCCAGTCGGCACATGCACAGTGGCACAGGCGCCAACTTTCCAAAGTGCCAGGGGGTGCTCAACCCCCAGCCTGCCCCCACTCCACCCCTTCCCCCAAGGCCCGACCCCACCTCTTTCTGCCCCCCGCTCCACCCCCAAGCGTTCTGCCCCCAAGAATATCCTAGAGGGCAATTTGAGTTTGAGGACCTGAATTAGCCAAATAACTGATAAAAAATTATGACTGAGGGTGTTAAGCAAGATGTGCAGATGGTAATGATATTGGAAGCACAACAAACAGCAAAGTGCAATGCAACCAGATTCAAAGAATTCAGCTGCATTAGGAGATAGTGGCAATAGTATTTCAATGCAAGCAAAAGTAAAGCACAGTAAAACCTTAATAGCCTGCATGTCAGTCATTTTCAAGCCCAAAAATGTGGGCTGGATGTTTGATCTGCACATTTCTGATAGCTCTGTCAGTTATATACCCCAGGATTGCCATCAGCTGATCCTCCTCAGGGTGGTGAAAAGGCGTTTTTCAGCAGCAATATTGCCTTCCTCGCCCCTTTCTCCCAATACATGCTTCCTAGCATAATTAGTACCTTTCTGTACCTTTTCATCTAGTTCAGTGATACTCAGACTGAGGCTTGCAAGCCACAAGTGGCTCTTTAATGTGTCTCTTGTGGCTCTTTGCAGCACATGATATTAAAACACTCTGTGATTTAATTAACAACCAATCGGGATGCTTTCACTATGTTCCTAACCAATTGTAGTTGATAAAATACTTGATCAGTCATTTTGCTGTGAGGATAATATAAACTAAATATTAACATATAATACTATAGTAAATGAAACAATGAATTCACACTTCTGTGTCTCTTTTGGGTAATGTTGATCACTAATTTGGTTCCTGAACCTCTGAGGTCTGAGTATCACTGATCTAGTTGGTTCTCAAAGTATGGGCCCAATTCTTCTCTCATATATCCATGTGCACCTCCCACTGAGTTGCATATGTACATCTGTGGACAGAATTTGCTCCTATGTGAGCACTGCCTTTGTGAGCTTTGCTTTATGGTATCACAGCGAGGCTGCTGACATAACTTCTCTAGTTTCATTTCTTCTTTTCTTTTACAGGAATGGAAAAGAAGCCCTGGTGTTCAGTGCCAGAAAGGGAGAGGTTGTTGCTAAACTGACAAGTCAAGAGCCAGTAGCTGCGATTCAAGGAGTAGCTGTAACTAAGGAATATTTCCTTGTGATCTTCAGGTAGAGAATATTTAGAAAAATCAAACTATATTCCAGAGAAGGAACTCAGGGCCAGCTTTTTAAAGATATTTAGGTGTCTAAATAGGTAGATAGGTGCTTTCAAAAATCCCACTAGGAGCCTACTTACACTTTTAGGCACCTAAATAGCTTTACAAATCTGAGCTTCTGTCCCTATCCCTTCACCCAGATGGTTCCCTCCTTCTGACCCATTTCATTTCAGTGGAGGAAAGACTGAAAATTCTTGCTTAGCCTTTCAAACTCAGATTGTACATACTCCTATGTCTAATGACAGTTTGAGGGCCTAATTCAGCCCTACATTAACCCAACCCCATTCGAGTTGCACCTGTTTTACACTAGGATGAATTTGGACCCCAACTTTTTTCGGAGAGTCACACTATTTTTTTCATTTACATATTGTGATTTTATTTAATTTTTTTGTTTTAAAAAACAACTTTTCTGAGCGTAGGACTCAGGGCATATTTTTCAGTATTTGTTATACATCACATTGTCTGCGCAACTCCTCCATTTACTGTAGGTGTCCCTTCATGAGACAGCGGGATATTCTGCATATAAAGCTCTTCAGTGTTTGTACCTTCACCTACACACACACTCTGAAGGTTTGCTGCAATGACTTTATTTCCACCTTCTTCATTCATCATCTGGCCTCTCATCTTGTGGCATTCAGCCCCATTCCCAGCACCAACACCACTGAGATAATACTGTGGAATCTGGGGACCATAAACACCTGGCCAAACTATCTTCAGTCCCTGTTGGAGGTGAGTGGCTCCATATCTACTGAGGTTTCTTTTAAAGGTTTCTTTTTATTATATTCTTCTAAATATAATAAAATAATATTATTTTATTGTTAGACTGTGTTACACAGAAATTGTGTACAGCAGAAGCCTCAGATTGTCACTGTCATCCTTGCTCCTTATTACCACACTAAGCTATTGTAGCTGCTAGATGAGTACAGTCTGCTTTTTGTTAGAAACCCCCATGATGTGTCATGTGGCTGGATATTACTTAGAACAGATGTAACAAAGACTACCCTACAAAACTTTACAGCCTATAGTAGAAGGATGACGGAGGGCTGTGAAATAAAAATATTCCCTTTTGTTGCATGATTTAAATGCTGTGCAAATGCTTCCCCTCCCTGTCAAAAATATAGAGGGGCATGAACCAAAAGCTCCGGTGGAACACTCCCAAACTTGGTGGAAATTTAGAATGAGATGCAAATTGAATGACTGGCCGTTGGTCTCGAAAATGTTCTAACACAATCCCAAATCCAAACTCAGAATTTCAAATTGTGTGCATTTATTTTGTACTAAATTCAGGCTTGCTATAGCTTCCACTTTGCCAGTAAAATTATTGTTAATGAAGATCTAGTTTTGAGTTTTCTTAACTAGAGTGTTTACAATCTGACATTAAAACAGCTGTCTGTCTCCTGCTCACATTAGCTTCCCTGAAAGACAAGAGACAGCAGCCAATATAATATGTCAGGGCCCTCAGTTAGTAGAGTGAACAAAAAGGATAAATGTCAATTTTTGTTGTATATGAGGCCAGCATGGGGTTCCAACATACATTTGATGGGATCAGAGTCAAGGGCCAGGGCCTTTTACCAAGAATGTCTAGTCCCCAAATCCCATCAACCTTACCATAGAGACAGAAAGTCAAAGTATTCCTTCTGAGCTCAGTTGTCATGATAAGCAGGCAGAGAGAGAGAGAGAGAGAGCGCTAGTTTCCTAAGTATCCATGGCACAAAACATTTAGGACTTTATAAATGGTAATCAGCACCTTGCATTTCACCTAGAAGATGAACTGACAGCCAGTGCAGAGCAGAACAAGGTGTAATATGTTGTATTTGACCAGTTTTCACTAAAATGTGGGCAACTAAATTCAGCTAGACCATCTAAGTGGCCTTCAAGATTAGCCCCATGTATACCGCAGCTGACACCCTATATAACCTACATCATAATTTATTCCCAAGCTACAAACATTTTTTTTCAATTTAATCTTAAATGTGTAGGCGTTTGCTCTGACCTTCGCTATTGCTTAGCATTTTGCAATGGAGAGAACTACCTTCGATCATGGAACTTGGCTTCCAAGATCAATGACCAATCTTTGACTGCTACTGCAAACAAAGGAAAGAAAACAAAACAAATGGAATTCAGGAGATTGTGACTATGCAAAACTATCCCAGGCAAGTGCAAATAAGACAGTTCTTTGATTTAAAGCACTCTTTGCTGTTTTAGATCAGGCAGCATTTAAAGTAGGGTGCTAGATTTGGCAAGCCACTGGTAAAGCATTTTAAAAAGAGATTCCACCCCTCTCTATGCCCTCAACATCTTTGTGCTACTTTGAGGTTGAACCTATGTATCATTTGTGTCCGAGTTGCATTGTCTGATTTAGATCATACACTGCTTGGGGCAGTATAATTTATATTTGTACCTTGCTGAGCATCCTCAGGTTTTTAATGAAAAAAAGCATGTCAGTCAATACACAACTGTTTTCTCACTGAAGACTTCCACAAATGTGCCTTGAGCTCACAATAACTTTAGGTAGCATAACTTTTTGTTCTCATAATAGGCTTGTCAGTCCAAATCGGTTACTGTATATTCTCATCTGACAACTGGTTTGTGCCCTAAGTGAAATAAATTGCTGGTCCCAATCTAGTTCCCACTGTTAGTGACACTTAGATAAATTGTGGGCATGAAAACTATCTTCTTCCCTCTAGAGGTGATGCCTCCAGTTCAGGTCTGGAACATACTGGCAGAGCAGTGTGGAGCTTTCACTCCTGCCATCCATGCGATTGCTGTTCTGTGAGTAAACAGAGAACTTGATTCTCTGAGGCTGAATCCAGTTTCTTTCATAAGCAGTACAGTAAACTCTCTTTATTTAAGAAGGTTGTAACCCGAAGTCTCTTTAACAAATCTTCCAGCCTTTAATATCTTCTCTCCAGAAAGAATGCAGGATCAACCCCAGAACCGGCAGTCTGGACGGGCGGGGAGGGTCCCCTTTATGTACAAAGGAGAGCTCTTTTAGGATTCCTGTTTAATATTGTCTCTACCAAAAGTGGAACTACTAACTGATCTCATTTTTTTATGTTCTCCTAACTAGTCCACCAAAAGAGACTGAATATTGCAATTACTTACATTTTCATTGACTGCCCAGATCTCCACCTGAATTCTCATTTGGTCCCTATACAGGCTTTGTGTGCAAAGACTGCCAACCATTCTAAATTACTGTTATTTATGTCACAGCTCATCATGCAAGATCACATGAAGCAACATAATGAGCCACAACTCTGTGCAAACCAAGTTGCACTGAGTAATGCACCAAAAACAGGGGAAGAAGAAAAGATGAAATATTTCAAAACCTGTAATCAAAGCATCTTCTAGGGTGAGATCCTGGGTCCCACTGAAGACAATGCCAAAAGTCCCACTTGAGTTCAGTGGGGCCAGGAATGCCCTGCTGAATATCTGCTAGGTTGAATGGTTGAAGGCTCTGTAGGTTGAGGTTTATGAACCACACATTTATTTTTAATGTTTTAATGTTGTTTTAAAGGTATGTTGTATGCAGAAGTCTAAGTTCTTGAGTCATTACAGTGTGGAACATAGTGAAATCAAAGTGCAAAGGCAACACTGTAACAGTGGAGAGAGGACTGGTGGAGAACACAGACATTGTGCTGGTTAGAGACATGAAACTCTTTGTCCTTACCAACAGAGGGATGGCCTCCTTTACAGAGGCTTCAAGACCAATTTTTCCAGGTACTAAATGCAGATTTATTCAGAAAGAACAACATGTGAACAGGGTTCACTCACCACTCCAACGCCTCCTCCAGCAAATACGGGAATATAACTCTAGCAGCCAGTGCATCCTGCTCTGGTCGTGCTCCACCCATCACCTCTTCTGCTCCTGGACCCACCTCTCTCCAAGGACCACGGTGTCCTCTTCAGTGACACAGCCCTCCAATTATGCCACACTCTGTGTTCCCCCTTTCTGGGGGGCATCTCTGCAATCCCTGTCCAGTCACTTCTCTCAGTGGCAACTGCAGTCAACTATCTAGCCACTTCCCCAGTGGCAAGGGGTTGGGGGAAAATCCAGGCCTGCCCACTACTCCAGGTCCCAGCTCAGGGACCCTGTAGAAGGCCACTGCTTGAGGCACCCCCTCCAACTCCTCAGTAGATTTCCCCGGGCCACTTCTCTTCAGCACCAGCATCCTCTTTGCCCTTGCCTCAGCCTACAGATTCCTGCTGCCTGTAGCACTGCTCTGTCACAGTACTTACTGCCTTCAGCCTGCAAAGCAGCCAGTCCTCCTCAAGCTGCGGGGAGTGACTGAAGCTGTTCTGCCCTAAAGCTCTTCTTATAGGGGCCTGATTGGCTGCTCCCCTCAGCTCTTCTCTGGTTGGCTGCCTCCTGCACAGCCTCCCTAGGACTCAATTAACCCCTTAGAGCCCAGTGCGGGGCAGGAAGCCCATCACAATGTGTTTGTGTAAGTACACATGCACATCTTTCAGTTATTTGTATTAAACCTGATGCTAACATGCACAAGAACATATTTACATATATTCTTCATCATACAACGTAGACAACGTAGTTTCTTTTTTGATTTTCCAGACTCTGCTAACTTATGACCTTCTGAAAAAGAAGTATATAAAGAAAAAGACAGGCCTCTACATTATTTCTTGCCAAAATAATGAGTACAAGATTCTTGAGGGAGGTCTGTTATTCGGCCTCTCCGAGAATAGGTAAGAGTTTATTTCTATTACTGAACAGATAATACACAAAGCTCTAAACTGCTACATATAAAATAACAAAACCATAGTTCATGTTCTGTTCAGTTAACTACACATTAATACCAGGATTGTGGGTTTCATAGTTCAGTCAACTCTCTCGCTTTTTTTGTAAGATGCTATTATTAAAAATTCTCATTAGCATAGGGCAGTGTTTCTCAAACTGGGTTCCGCGGACGGGGGTCCAGGGCCCCACTGATCAACTCCTCCCTCTTCCTCCCAGCACCTCCTGCACCCTGCAGAACAGCTGTTCCCCTGTATGCAGGAGGCGCTGAGATGGAGAGGGAGGAGCAGGGACAAGGCACACTTAGGCGATAGGGCAAAATCATGTCCAGGGCCACCAGCCCCACTGATCAACTCCTCCCTCCCAGTGTCTCCTGCATGCCGTGGAACAGCTGTTCCCCAGAGTGCAGGAGGCGCTGGGAGGGAGGGGGAGCAGGGGGGACTGGGGCGCTTGGGGGAAGGGGCGGAAAGAGGCGAGGAAGAGGAGGGGTAGGGGTGGAGCGAGGGCAGGAAGAGTTATTGCTGGGGTGGGGGCTTTGTGGGAAGTAGTGGAGTGGGGACAGGGCCTGGGTCTGAGCAGAGCTCTTGGGAGTCTGCGGCAGAATTTTAAATCAAAATGGGGGTCCTCGGGTTACTAAAGTTTGAAAACCGCTGGCATAAGGCATTAATACACATCTCCTTAAAAATCACTAGAAGCTTGGACTCATTGATATCCTAGACATACTTGTTGCTGTCCTCAATGAAACCTGTACTGTCTCATTAACATCAGTGAGACTGCAGGGTTTAACAGATGGCAGAATTTGGCCCTGTTGATTTCGCTGTCTTTTTCCAGTTGTTTAAAAAAAACCCCAAAGCTGGAAAACTTCCTGCCTTGCTGATCTTACAAATTCAAAATGTATTCTGTATAAAGACCCATCCCCTATGGTAGCTGGAAAGAATCCAGGGAGCTTGGAGGTTTCTGTCCTCTCAGTCTGCAACTGCTTTATTTTACTACTTAGAACGCATCAAAACTGGCTAAAGTTGCTTCCCCAGAAAATTATAGGGCCAACATTGATTGGGGGAGAGGGGGGGAGTGAAAGTCTAGTGGAATGTGCCTCAAAGTAAAGCTGAAAACTGACCAGGAGCAATTCTTTGCATATACACTGCATCTGAGGTGAAAATTTGGTTCCATAAAACTCAGTGACAAAATTCCCATTGACCTCAGCTTGAACAGGATTGTCCCCCATCTTTGTGATGCCAGCTAACATCATTTGAAAAGATTCCTTAAGGAGAATTGTATATCTTGGCCAATGTAAACACTGACAGAGGGACCCTGAGGCAGGTAATCTGCAGGGGAGTAGATTGAAGGGACAGAAAGTGATCATAACGTCTTTTGTGTTGGGGGAGCAGAGGGGATGACTGCAGGCCAAAGAATGGAGTTGGGGGGTGTTAGGGCACCTGGAGGTTGAATCCACACATTTCCTCACCAGCCTCACCAGCAGGGCTGCTATGGAGCCCCAAATGAAAGGCAACACCCCTCTTGAGGTAAATTCCTATTGTAGTACCAGGGTCCTCGGGGTTTGGGGGGGACAGAGAAGTACAACTTACACTTCCCTGTGCCTGTTTGGCTGATTCAGGCCCTTCTAGTTTTGTGAGGCCTGCGAGAACTGTTCTGCTAAGCTCAGTTCCTGCTGGATCATGTGAGGTAAAAGCATATTCTGATCTTTTCAGAGACCATTTTGTCATTTGGAACATGGAAACTGGATTTGTAAAGGATCGGATAAAGGCAGAGTACAAAGACCAGGCTCCCCCGCAACCCATTCTGCTTGGCCATCTCCTGTCTAAGGACACCAGGACCCTGTACAAGGATATTCTATCCAAAAGGAAAAGAGGGAAGGGAACAACAGGTTACAAATGCCTTATTTTAACTTAAGGCTGTGGAGTTACAATTGAAATGACCATTGTCTAGAGGGTTAGAGTCACACATTTGTCACTGAAATTTGGATTATTCAGATAAAGTCATAACCTTCCAACGCAAATTTCTTGGTTTGGCTAATACCCGTAGGGCCAGGCTGTGACTATCCCCTGCCTAAGGTATGTCTATGGTGCAATTAAAAACCTGTGGCTGGCCCATGCCAGCTGTTCTGGGCTCACAGGGCTTGGGCTGAGGGGCTGTTTAATTGCAACGTAGATGTTCATGCTTGGGCTGGAGCCTGGGCTCTAGGACCCTGCCAGGTGGCTCAGCCGCAGGTGTCTAATTGCGGTATAGCCACACCCTAAAAGCACATGGTGGAGAAGGAGCAAAGAGCTTCTGCACACAGGCAAGGACTGGCTGCACTTGCAGTCCTTGTGTTCCCCTGATCACAAGAACCAGTACCATTAGCTGTCAAAGGCAAGATGAGGAGAAGCAGCAGTAGCTACCCCCCATTTCTGCACCAGACTGTAGCTCACGAAAGCTTATGCTCTAATAAATTGGTTAGTCTCTAAGGTGCCACAAGTACTCCTTTTCTTTCCACAGAAGGGAGTGCACACTGTCTTTTCTTCCAGATTGGTGCAGTGGTGACTGTCCCCAGGAGCTCTAGACACAATGCTGATCAACGTTCCCTGGTGGACAGAGTGGCTTAGCACAGCCCACAATGTATAACTATCCCTTAATGCTATCGTGTAGCTCTTAATGTTATTTGAATGTAATATTTGTGATGTGATTTACTATTATTATATTGGAGCAAACTCCAGACTTTAAATGGCAATGTAAAATTTATTTCTATACATAAAGATATTTTCCTCAGGGATTTTTCACCAATAGTGTTATAATTAGGGCTGTCAAGCGATTAAAAAAATTGATCGTGATTAATTGTGCGATTAATCGCACTGTTAAATAATAATAATAGAATACTATTAATTTAAATATTTTTTGATGTTTTCTACATTTTCAAACATATTGATTTCAATTACAACACACACACTGTACAGTGCTCACTGTATTTTTTATTACAAATATTTACACTGTAAAAAACAAAAGAAAGTGTTTTTCAATTCACCTAATACAAGTACTGTAGCATAATCTCTTTATTATGGAAGTTTAACTTACAAATGTAGAATCATGTACAAAAAATAACTGCACTCAAAAACAAAACAATGTAAAACTTTACAGCCAACAAGTCTACTGAGTCCTACTTCTTATCCAGCCAATCACTCAGACAAATGAGTTTGTTTATATTTGCTGGAGATAATGCTGCCCACTTCTTCTTATTTGCAATGTCACCTGAAAAGTGAGAACTGGTGTTCTCATGGCACTGTTGTAGCTGGCATCACAAGATATTTACGTGCCAGATGTGCTAAAGATTCATATGTCCCTTCATGCTTCAACCACCATTCCAGAGGACATGCGTGCATGCTGATGACGAGCTCTGCTTGATAATGATCCAAAGCAGTGTGACCTGATGCATGTTCACATTCATCGTCTGAGTCAGATGCCACCAGCAGAAGGTTGATTTTCTTTTTTGGTGGATTGGATTCTATAGTTTCTGCATCAGAGTATTGCTCTTTTAAGACTTCTGAAAGCATGTTCCACACCTCATCCCTCTCAGATTTTGGAAGGTACTTCAGATTCTTAAACCTTGGGTCGAGTGCTGTAGCTATCTTTAGAAATCTCACATTAGTACCTTCTTTGCATTTTGTCAAATCTGCAGTGAAAGTGTTTTTAAAATGAACAACATGTGCTGGATCATCATCTGAGACTGCAAAACCATTAAATATATGGTAGAATGCAGGTAAAACAGAAGAGACATACAATTCGCACCCAAGGAGTTCACTCTCAAATTATTATATATATATATATATATATATATAATGGGTATCATCAGCATGGAAGCATGTCCTCTGGAATGGTGGCTGAAACGTGAAGGGGCATACGAATGTATAACATATCTGGTGTGTAAATACCTTGCAATCCTGGCTACAAAAGTGCCATGTGAACACCTGTTCTCACTTTCAGGTGACATTGTAAAAAAAGAAGCAGGCAGCATATCTCCCGTAAATGTAAACAAACTTGTTTTTCTTAGCGATTGGCTGAGCAAGAAGTAGGACTCAGTGGACTTGTTAGCTCTAAAGTTTTACATTGTTTTGTTTTTGAGTACAGTTATGTAACAAAAAAAATCTACATTTGTAAGTTGCATTTTCACGATAAACAGATTGCACTACAATACTTGTATGAGGTGAATTGAAAAATACTGTACATTTTGTATTCTGTGTTGTAACTGAGATCAATCTACTTGAAAATGTAGAAAAACGTCCAAAAATATTTAATAAATTTATTTGGTATTCTACTGTTTAACAGTGCAATTAAAACTGTGATTAACCGCGATTAATTGTTTTGAGTTAATCACATGAGTTAACTGCAATTAAATCGACAGCCCTAGTTATAATGCATGGATCTATAATGCTCCTAAATGGAGATCTTCCTAGGCAGCATCAGTAAATAAGAACTGGAGCCTATTATTCACTCCAACTTGAGATAAATTAATTTGAAATTTGAAGGCTCTGTTCAGGCAAAATTAACCTGCTGGATTACTGATGTGTGGGTAAATTTGGAGAGTGCCTCTGAGAAGCCTAAGTTAGAGAGCTCAGATAGAGTGTGTGATGGAATCCAACATTGTCTGGGTGGATGTTGATCTATCCCAACACAATGAGATTTGTGAACGTGGTTACTAAGTCAGACAGCATCTCCAACAGCTTCACTAGGAAGCCCTAAAGTCGATATTGATGAAAACTACTCAAGGTGGCCCATCGCAGTCATCACATGGTTCATAGTTGGGTTCCTGGAAATGACACCAAGGATGTCTAAGTGATCTGTTGCTAGAGTAGCATGGTGTTTCCTTGGCTACCTAGATGTCATTCAGCTAGAAAAAATAATTTTAAAATGCCTGCACATCTCAAAGAAAAGATGGGTGAGGTAATATCTTTTATGGGACCAACTTCTGGTGGTGAGAGAGACACACTTTTGAGCTTACATAGAACTCTTCTTCAGCTTATGTCTCTCTCACCACCAGAAGTTGGTCCCATAAAAGATATTACATCACAGCTACCTGCACCTCTCAAAGCAGTTTCTCCCTGACCAAAAGATTTTTCAGGCGGAGAGATGAGTAATCAAAAAATCCAAATGTTTCTGTTTTGACTTGTAAGTGAATGTAGAAGTGTAATCTTGAATCCACTGTGACTAGTTCATGGCAATTACTTAAGACCCAAATTGCTAAAACCTACTTAAATTACCATAGTGATGAGCATAGACTAAATTAGATAGAAGCCTTAAGGCTATAGTGACTCCATATTTCTGAGTTGTGCTGCTTTCCCTGTGTGGGATTTTGCTTCAGTAATACAGCAAACAGACAGCAGACTTACCTTTTGTTTTAATAAGATGTCTCCCATAGAAGCCCTAGCCCTGTTCCTCCCATCAATCCTGTTATTTTAGTAATTCAGATGCCCTGGGAAAGACGTAATGAAAGTAAAACTGCAAAGAAAAGGAGGCTGGAGAATGAGGTAAAACAGGAGCTGGAGAAGCTACAGCAACTTGCTAATGAGAAGTACAATGCTATTGATCAGTACCTGCTCAGTGGAGATGAAAAGGTGAGGAATAACATCATAAGTACATTATATTTTCTATTGTAATGTTAATACTTTGCACTTATATAATGCCTTTCATCTGAGGTTCTCAAAGCACTTTACAAGTGTGCATTAATTAAGCCTCACAATTACCCTTCCAGGAGAGCTGAGAGTCTACACTGTAGACCGCAATCTGCTAAACATATGCATAGGTAAGTGTATGCACATGAATTGTTCCGTTGAGGCTAGGTAAGTATTTGTAGAATTGGGACCTAGAACTTTAAACTCTTTGGGCTGGGATTGTGTTTTCAAAAGGCTGCATGGTGTCTTATACACCGTAGGGACTAGTATACAAATAATCAATTTTGTCCTCATGCAAATTAATAAAAAATGGCATCCCAGGGTGCAGCACAAATGATTTCATCATTTGATATGCTGAAGAGTTATGACAATACAATACTATATTTACAACATAATTTTTCTTCACCACCAAAATTTGGTTCTGGCTACTGACATGCATTCTGTAATACTCATGAGCGGGTTATATGTCACCACAAACATTTCAACAAATGCCTTTGTATTGCTTTGCATTTTCATTTTTCTTGTATGCACCTTCTATGTTATGTTCACTCCATTGGTTCCATCATGATCTGCTTCTCAAGAAGAGCTTGAAATAGGTGTTTTCAGGGGAGAATATAATAATGTTCATGACTAAGCAAAAACTCGATTTTGCATGGGCAGTGGGGTGTCACTAGTTGCTAAGGGTTAAAATGTAAGGATAATTAATTTATTTAAATGGAAGCCATTTTTTTTCTCCTTTTGTGGGTCCAAAAACAAATTTTTAACTTGTAGCAAAACGATTGCAGTTCTGGAGTACTGCAGTCTGAATTTCTTTCTTTAAAGTCTGTATAAATAGCCAGGTTGTTATCAGCCTTTTTAGACTCTGTGTACATAACACATTTCCTGTGTACGGTTAATGGTTTTAGTTTTTAAGAATTTCCCAGTCTGGCTTATGATACCCATCCTCCCCAAGTATGTTAATAGTATTCTGTCATTATAGCACTGAGCCAACAGAGAGGTTGACTGGCATCTTTTCTTCAGAGAAGGTGATCATTGAGATAAGTCCATAGGTGCAGCCATATGCAAAGGTTTATGTTTAAGCTACAGAACTCAACTGCAAGTCATTAGAGTCACTCAGCTTCCAGAGTCCATTCTTTTTTGACCAACACCAATACTACTAATTGCTTTTGGGTTCAAAATGCACTAAGAATTATTTCTAAAGAAACAGAAAGATGATTTTTTCTGGAAGTTTGTGTGTTTCATAAAATTTTGTTTGGTTAAATCTGAACAAGTTAAAAAGAGAGAGAAAAGAAATGAAATAAATCTGAATGCAGATGAGTACTTAAACTTGTGACTGGCAGAGGTCTTCTCCTAGGTAATAGTGTGTTCATACTATGCACACCACCTTTCTGTGTTCAGTTTGTAAACCCTGTCCCATCTCCACACTCTTGAAAGTACAACATCCATGCTTTTCTTACAGAATGCTGCCTTGACCTATACTGGAAGCCACCTGGTGCTTTCCAGCTACAGTGATGATGAGAAAATCACTTACATAACATTGTGGAACTTAGAAACTAGGAAGGTAACCTTGTTTTTTGCAACTTTAAATGCAGTTTCATGCGAGAAAGTGGCTGCTAAAAAAGTGCTTTTACAATCAAAACAGTGCAGATTCTAAATAGTCACATCTAACTGCTCATGAATGATCTGCAGAGCACAAATTATTTGCTCAAGATATTCCCAAAATATTTCTAAAAACATACAATCAGTTTTGCCAACCTCTTCATGAACAGTATGCAAACAAAAGAAAACGTGAAACTTGCTGAAAAAGATAATATGAACTAGTCTATGAGATCTTGTTTTAACAGTTAAGGTCTGTAGAACAGCATTTAGGTTTACTCTAAAAAGCTGCTTAATATCTTAATGCACATCAGATCTTTCTATGAGCAGAAATATTATTAAACCATGTAAAATGGAATGTTTGGTATTTTTTCATACCCGATTCTCTCAAATACACATTAGAAACATAAGACTTAAGACAAATGAAATGAGTGGCAATATGTGGCAGATACTAAAAGTGTATGTTTTTCTAAATTTGTAGGTTAAGAAGTGATTAAAAAATGAGCCAAGTGTGTGTTGTGTGGCCATTACAGATGATGCCAGTCAAATTATTTTTGGGGTCATGATGGAAAACAGGTAAAGGAAACTCCTGAACATAGTAATGCCTCTTTATACCTATAGTGCATTGTCGAGATATTAGCCCACATTCTCCCCTGTGCCAAGATCTGCTCAGTGCAGGAGAATGGCACGGGGAAATCGGATACAACTCCCTGATTATTTGGGCTGATGCTGATCAAGCCACCTACTGGAGAGCAAAGGATAAGTGAATAGATTTTGTGCATGGACTGGTAAACTGACACAATGACTGCATGGCTAGAATAAGTACTTTGAAGTCTCCTTTCAAACAAAATGTCTCTTGCATACCACTTTCTCCTACACACAAAAGTCAAAACAGTGTTGTGTGTTTGATGCCTGGGTTTCTTGTATAATAAGAGATGCCTGTGAGAAAATGTGACCAAATAACAGATTACTGTTACTTCAGAATGAAAAATTACAGGGAAGTCCTGCTCAAATGTTCAGCAAATCCTCTACTCACACTATACAGATCTGCTAAGTAGGAGAGTCATGAGATGTTTCCCATTCATTGTGAGTTGGGTGTCCTCTTAAGAATTATGGTATGCTCTGTGGTGTTCCATCATCATGGGTCACACATTGTGAACCGAAAACTATGTTAGCATTGTCTATCTTTTTCACACTGTTTCATCAGATCCGTGCTTCCTTTCTATCTGGCTGAAATGAATAATATCTACCAGTCCCAAAAGATTCAGATAGGACTTAGTTGCAAGTATCCCCAGCTGGGAGAGATGATCATTCCTCTCTAATTAAAAAATAGAAAGTCTTTAGTGACACAACCAACACACAGACTCAGATGGCTTTGCTGAGTCAGATTCAGCCTCTATACAGAGAATGGAGGTACACTGTGCACCTAACACTAGCCAGGGCCACTCACCTAGGGGAAGTTCTCTATTAGAGGAGGGCAGATAGTGCCTCACCCACTCTTTAAGGTTCCACTGATCAAATCTGTCAGGTTGGTGGGATCCCAATGAGCCAGATGGTTCAACAGAGATGTGCTGAATCAGACTGTTGGCCTAGCTGCTTGCAATGATCCCCTGACACCCAATACTGCCTACTTTGCATGGCTGTGATGGCCCCTGCCACTCTCCTGTACCAGAGGAAACTAAAGATATTTTTCACTACCACAGCTCCCTGCTGGGCAGACTCTGCTACTGGAGGCCCTCTCCCTACAAGGATCTGCTGCAATAGAAGCTGGTGTGCAGACCCCAAAGCAAACCCATTTCTTCATTCTCATTATCCTGGAGTAGGACACCACAAACTGAAAAAACACAAAAAGTGATTTTTGCTATTTGCAATAGGGCATCTCAATAGTCTTGTTGAACTGACTGTAGAAATAGAAAGGGTTTTTAAATGTCATTTCGCTCCTATAGCCTCTAATACCTAGTGACTACAAATCAACATTTCTAATGATTAAAAACTTAACGCCTGAAACAAGTCCCATTTGCATTGTTTGTAAATAGCTCCCTTCAAAAAAGTGTTCTTGTATAGTTATGCCGATTACATCTCTAGGCCCGCATCCAAAAATGTGTCTTCAAAGAACAAAAAGATATAGAGCAATAGTAACCGATCATTAACAAAATGTAAAGAATGACATTAAAATGGCTCCCCATCCCACAATCCTCTGCTTCTTCAACATCCTCACTTCCCTCCCGAAAAAGCTTATTATATAAGCCTCACAGTGAGCCTGCAGCATCAAATTCTGGTGCTGTTGGACCAAGCAATTTCCAGTACTTAGCAGTCTTCACTGAGAACACCCTGCTGAATTCTAGGCATAGTCAAGTGTCCCCGCTGAGCTTAACTGTTGGGGCTACACCACAGAGAAAGTCTGTCTCAAAGACATACAGCACCCCAAACTATTAAAAAAAAATCAGGCAGCCAATGCTTTGAATTGCAGCTGGAAACTAATAAGAAACTACTCTGTTCTCTGCAATAAAGATGTAGTATTCTACGTCTGTGAAACACAGCTACATAGCCAGCTGCATTTTATACTACCTAAAACTTTCAGTGGTCTTCCATTGTAACCCCACTGCAGTAATCCAATGTGAAGGTTACAAAGGCATGGATAATGCTGGTGAGGCTGGCATCGTGCACTGGAAATCACAACCCCCTCGCCAAGGAAAGATGCTGACAACGGTACTATTGCCACGCCAAGGCATTTCAAAAAAATGAAAATAAAAAAAAATCAGAAGTCAGGCTCCACAAAGTCATGATTTTTTAAAAATAAATGGCTCTCTTTTTATTTGCCTTCTGGTTTTTGAACTCTTGGGCCACACTCAGCTCATGCTTTTAAATTTTTCTCTGCAATCACAGGAGCTCGATTTTTATTTTATTTTTTAAACGAAAACTGAGATTCTTTCCTATTCACTCAGTTCCAATAGCTGGGGTTGTAAGAAAACCACCAAATATTTCAAGTCCCGTGATAAAATTGCAAGAGTTGGCAATACTATAATATTCTAATTAATTATCATGAACATTTTTAAGACATTTCAGATTTAATTTAATCTAATCACAAACAACCAGCACGCAGGATGCTGATTTAGTTCTGGAGTGAAGTCCATTCTCACATGCATCAATTATTATGTCTGTTTAATGTGGTTCCATGGTAGATACTGGTCTCACAATCTGCCATTATAAATTTCCTTGCTAATCTTGAAATGTTAGTACACTTAAATTTGACTTGCGAATCAATGTTTTCACCTTACTAGTCTTAGAATACTATAAAAATGACAGGAATGATGTTAAACCGCAATATTTTAAAACCACTTTACTTTAGCCATTAGTGTAAGATTTCAATGGGCTAATCTGCTAATTACTTCAAAGTAAATGGAATGACTTCTCCAAGGAGACTATCTGGTCTTTTAAAAAAATAATAAATTATAGCTCTCTAACATTTCCAGAGCCTGAATATTATGTTGGCATTCTTGATAGAGATCATCACTGTGTAATAAGCAAGTGAGAAGAGTTAATATGTCGTGTGATTTGTTTGTTTGTTTCTTTGGTCGTACAAACAGCATTCTTCCAATTTCAGAATTCCTACATTTGTTTCGTTAGCAATGCTCAAGGCTTAGCGGTACCTTGTGATAAGACTAATGTCAGAAACCTTTCAGTGGTTAAAGTAGTGGCTTGATGCAGATAGTTATTTTTATAATAGAATTGGGCACATAAATAGTAACACATTCTATGATGTTCACAAGTTTCCATAAACAAAGTGTGCATTGTGATGATTCAATATTCAAGCTGGTTGGATTAGACAGCAGTAAAAGGGCATGTTTCTGCTTGATTGAATAAGCATAACTGATCAAATCAAGCTTCCTGTGCAAATATTCATGACCACAATCACAAAAAAAACCCACTGAGAACAAAACTCCATTTATATTATTCTCTGGCGAATGCCAAAATTTTAAGGAGGAGTAAGCTACATTGGATAGATTTTTAGATAGAGCAAAGTGCGCCATTTGATTGTTTAGAGTAAGTGAAATGCATTGTTGAGGAAAGCATCAGTGCCCCCATCTCACTTCTTGTTTATCACAGTGCCCAGTTAAGGGAATTCTGCTTTACTATATGCAAACAACTTTGCTCCCCCACCCCCCCCGGGGCACCAAATAGTTCTAGCTCTAGTTTTTTAAAAATTTAAAATTAAAACCAGTGCTTGTATTTTTGTCTCAACATAACACACAAACCAAAAGCTTATTTGGCAGGCAGTATTTCAGTGGCGAGCTCTGCTATCCAAAAGGCTCTGGATTTGTTTATAGTAGTGGTACACTCAGCTAAAATGCACGGTCTGGTGAAAATCTTTGTTGGGAAAGAGCAGTAGTGAGCACTTCAATTGCTTCCTGTTCATCACTGCTTGAAACAGTAACAAGAAAATAGGAATAAAATAAGGAGACCTCTAGTTCACTGGCAATGGGTTCCAGCTGTTCAGAATCCAGCAGCCTGATCCTACAGGCCATTGTGAAATCCTGTGGGCATCTAAACTCACTTGGCATAGCAAAAAGTTCCCTAGGTGCCAATGTTTCTGCCTTTGGGCATGTGCACTGTTGCCCCATTCTAGGTATCTGGGGGCCTATCTCCCACGTAAGCCCCAGAGCGATTCACAAACCAGATTGAAGGTGCAGGGAAGAGGAGAAGAATATGCATTCAGCCACCTATGTCGCATGTAGGGCTGGATCCCGTTGGCATGCTCAGAGGCCACCTACCAGATTAGGTCCCATTGAGAATCTGGCTGAAGCAGGAGGTGATGCTATCCCCTTTATAGCTTTTAGCCCAATTGTTAGGGCACTCACTTGGAATGTGGTAGAACCAGGTTCAATTCCCCTCTCAGGCAGCAGGGGAGCAAGGGTCTCCCACCTCTCAGGAGAGTGCTCTGACCACTGAGTTATGGGACATTCTAATGTGGGGCTCCCTCACTCTCTCCTGTGGAAGCTGTTCCACTGTGGATAAAAATTGAAAGAGTGATTGGCGCAGGGAGACCAGACCCTGGGGTCTTCCACCTAGGGTTGCCAGTTTTGGTTGGACATATTCCTGGAGGTTTCATCACTTGACACACTCTTTAATTAAAGATTAATCTTTAAGTCCTGGAGGGTTGGCAACCCTGTGTGCACCTCCCAGGTGGGTGTCCTAACCATTGCACTACAGCATCATTGTTATGTTCTCTGGGGGAGCCCCCACCTCAGATTAGCCCATCTCTCAGTGGTTAGGGCACTAGGAGACCCCTGTTCAAACCTTCTCTCCCCTTCTGCCTGAGGAGGAAGGAATTGAACCTGGGTCTCCCATATCTACAGGGCTAAAAGTTACCTTCCTCCTCTGGCCATTTTGCATGGAGCAAGGCAGACACACCTAACTCATTTCTGCAACAAATGCTGTAGGCACCTGTCATAAATATAAAAGGGAAGGGTAAACACCTTTAAAATCCCTCTGACCAGAGGAAAAACCCTTTTCACCTGTAAAGGGTTAAGAAGCTAAGATAACCTCGCTGGCACCTGACCCAAAATGACCAATGAGGAGACAAGATACTTTCAAAAGCTGGAGGAGGGGAGAAACAAAGGCGCTCTCTGTCTGTGTGATGCTTTTGCCGGGAACAGAAAAGGAATGGAGTCTTAGAACTTAGTAAGTAATCTAGCTAGATATGCGTTAGATTCTGTTTGTTTAAATGGCTGAGAAAATAAGCTGTGCTGAATGGAATGGATATTCCTGTTTTTGTGTCTTTTTGTAACTTAAGGTTTTACCTAGAGGGATTCTCTGTTTTGAATCTAATTACCTGTAAGGTATTTACCATCCTGATTTTACAGAGGTGATTCTTTTACTTTTTCTTCTATTAAAATTCTTCTTTTAAGAACCTGATTGCTTTTTTATTGTTCTTAAGATCCAAGGGTTTGGGTCTGTGTTCACCTATGCAAATTGTGAGGATTTTTATCAAGCCTTCCCCAGGAAAGGGGGTGTTGGGTTTGGGGAGGATTTTTTTGGGGGAAGACGTGTCTAAGCGGGCTCTTTCTCAGGTCTATATTTGTTAGACGCTTAGTGGTGGCAGTGAAAGTCCAAGGGAAAAAGGAAAATAGTTTGTACCTTAGGGAAGTTTTAACCTAAGCTGGTAAAAATAAGTTTAGGAGGTTTTCATGCAGGTCCCCACATCTGTACCCTAGAGTTCAGAGTGGGGAAGGAACCTTGACAGCACTTAAGGAGACAGGTTCCCATTTGTGGATCACTAAGCAGAGATAGGTTCCTGTCTCCAAGAGGGGCCAGGATTAGCACACACCTCTGTCATTAGCATACCCCATTGGTTAGGGAGTTGCCTAAAGTAGGGTGCTGGCTTTTGCTGATTGCATTTTGAGGTGACTCTCTCTTCCCACTCATTGTATAGGTAGCCTCGGTGCCTAACTCCAGCCTTGTTGATCACAGTGTTGTTCCAGGTGCCTAAAAGGTTAGGCACAGCAATGCCAAAGTCCCTTTGGGGATCCAGGCCAAGATTATTTGTGGAGGATTTTTAAAATTAATGTTTAAATATAAAGCTAGCTGTTAAATAAAAGTAGATATTAATCTATAGTATAGCTATTGGACAAAATATACTATAGATATTAATATCTAATAATAGCTAATTGTGACAAAATATAATTAATTTACACTCAGTTACAGTTCAGTCTTAACCTTCTATGTTGAACAACAAATAGAGCACTCAGTGATGTAACTAATGAAGGCACTAGAGCAAGGAAAAAGAAGGAAACAAAGTCTGTGCAGTAATATGGGGAAAGAGTTGAAGTTATCAGAAGAAGCTAGTTGTGTTTATATCAGAAAAGAAAGTAGGAAACATAACAGTGCCATCAGTCTCTAGGAAGAATAGTTTGAGGAAATCTAGTAAAGAAGAAATTGACAGACACAAAGATTCCATTTCAGAATCTGTGATTCGTTCAGTTAGAGGTGGCCTGGTCACGGGAGACCTGGGTCTGGGGCTCTGTCGCTACTGAGACACTGGCCACTACTGGTCTGTTTAGGTTGTAAGATATTAGGGACAGAGACTGTCTCTTACCATATGTTTATATATTGCCAGAACAATGGGAACCTGATCTTAGTTGGGGCCTCTAGGTCCTATTGTTATACAAACAGTAGTTTCACCCTTCAATCAATACTTTACTGTAGAAGTTACTACATAGAGGACGTATCTGAAAACGTCAGTCTTGTTATCCTGCATTACCCAGAACTTTGCCAGGAAGGGGCATCCTAGAGATCCCATCCTCAGTAAACTATCTACGTTCAGTAGGTTCCCTTGTTTTTGTTGAATGGACAGACTTAGATTAGGAAAAGTTTTCAGTTTAATGAACACTACAAATTTCAGTAACCTTTTAAAGTGAGCATTAATAAAGCAGTAGTTCAAATACTCTCTTGCTCTTTGAGGAGCAGAACTTTTGAAATCTACAAGTATTCTCACTACTGTCCCTGTAGCTCATGCCAACAAGCACAAATGACAGATCATTAACAACAGGGCCGATAGTTTTTAGAATCATTTAATAAAGAGACTTTTGTCTGACCTGAATCCCCTGAGCTGGTATTGTTTCCATGACAACAGCCACAGGTATGCAATAGAACACTTCTGAATTCATCTCCAGAGAAATGGAAACACTTGAAGTGTTGCTTTTGAAGCATCAGATTTCATCTTCTAAGCAAGCTTCAAAAGTCTGTAGCACATTTATAGTAAGGCAGAAGGTTTGAAAAGGTATTTTTAAATTCCTTATTTCTGTAATAAGCTAGTGGTGTGCCTGGGTACCCCTTCCCTTTGCTGGACAGAAACACTTATGAGCCATATGATTTGGAGCCATGACTGCTAATATAGATTCTTTTAGCTGAAGCATTCAGAGCAGAGGGATCTCAGTTCTGTCCCAGAATTCAACAATATGACAATCACTAAATCCAGTTTTACCATAGATTTGTTATAAGGTTCTTTACCAATGATCTCCCAGAAGTCATTACATTTGCAATGCAAGAGTTGAGTGATTTAGTTACTACAGGGGAAAGCCTGAAAATACTTGACATTTAATCAGCCATTTTTATACAGTCAACCCTAACTAAATGTAGTTGCTCTTTCATGTGGGTAACAATTGGAAGGAATAAATTAAACCAAATGTGTCCAAATTTAATCTGTTTACAGTAGGTCCTGAATGGACTGTGAATTTCTCAGATTTTCTATTTCTCATTACAATCTTAAAGGTAAAACAATCATGAACAGTTCTCTGTAGATACAGAGAAATCCCAGTTATCTAAATTTTGGGATCTCTGAAGTTCAGACCCCCCCCCCCAAATCAAAATTTCAGTTTTCCAATTTTCAGAGATGCCCCACAACCCATTTTGATAAGAGTAAAGCAGCACAGTTCAGTTATCAAATACAGGTTACTCCTCTTGTTGATTTCAAACTGACTTCAACAGGAGCTGCAAGTGTTCCCCACCTCATAACAGGTCACTGGAAAACTGTCACTTGTATTTCATGAGTGGCTTTTCTTACAAAATTGACCAAGTATATTTTTTGGTTGACTGTTCCTAGGATTAAAGTTTGGGATACATTTCACCATAAACACAAGATTATTCCAGGTTATGAAAGTCTTCAACTCACTATAAACAGCAAACTGCATATGTTAGAAGGAGGGGCAAAAGCAGTACTACTTGCAGGTTTGTGAAACTTACTATTCCGCAGTTAAACCTTCTACAATTCTATTCTCCATCTTGTTCTAAAAAGTACTATCAAGACTGAATGATAAATATGAAAAGAGACTTTACTGTATCTCTTAATTGTATTTGTTTTAGTGGTATTAAAGCCAAAAACTTCTTGTAACGCGAGTGAGATTACTAGAGATCTGACTGGTAAGACGGGAGCAGGGTCCTTGTAAGCCCCTGAACCCAGCATGTGGCTCTAGTAACCCATTTTACATCTCCCCCACGGGGAGATGAAGCAGAAACTTTTCCCAGCTCCCAGGTGGAAGTGGGGTGGTCTGTGCACATGGTGCCAATCCCCTCTTCTTGAGGCAACAAGACAGGAACTTCCCACTCTTGGGCAGCTGAGAGCCACACTGGGCTCCCTCTCAACTAACCCCAACCCAGCAATCCATCCCCTACTCTGGAAAAAGCACAGCCTTCTGCTACCAGCTAATGTAAATAGTAACAGTCTGGGCTATAGGATCACAGGAGGAGGTTGTTGTAACTATATTTCTCCTCCCCCTCCCTCAACCTCTGATGCAGAAGATAGGGAGTAAAGAGAGAAACCTGATCTGAACCTGCTGTTCAAAGGCTCTGCCTCATTTGGGAGTAATGGTTCAGCTATCACTATTGTTATGAATAGGACAGCACACCCCAGGTATTTGCAGCTCAATTTGAAAATATTTACTGGGGGCTCACAGGCAAACTTGTATCTCTGACTAGGACCTTATGGAATTGCCCTTCCTAGGAAGGAAGAGGTGGAATTTAAGATGAAGCACAAAATTTGACCTAATTTTTTTTTAAATAGAAGTAATTTTGTCAAAACCAAAAGGTTTTGAGAAGACATCAGTTTCAGCCAATCCAGGTGACAAGTCCAGGGTTGGAAAGTTCAGAAACATGACCATTTTAATTTAAAATCTGATGTTTTGACCACTGAGTTTTGTGAAAAATTTCCCAAGGTTTTGGTTTTGTTATGTAGAAGTTTTGCAAATCAGAATGGTCAGTTTCTGTCTAGTTCTAATTGTTAGGTGAGAAATTAAATATGAAGCAGTTATGCCAACCAGACCAAAGTCAGGCCAATAAAGGTTGCTGGGAAAGTTCCTGAACGAGATAGATAGAATAAAAGAATACTTGTTTAAGTTGCAGGGAGTAAGAAAAAATGGGAGGCCTGCATTCTTGCACCAAATGTTCTAGGAACAGTTTGTTGAGATAGGAGGCACTGTTTTCCACTCCCTGTTCTTGTGTTATGTCTGTTCTTAACTCCTCGTCTCCTGGTTGTCATCCATACCGATAAGAAAGTTAGTGAAGCATTGCAATTTGCTAAAAGTTATCTACAATAAGGGGGTAGAAGTGCATGCATAATAGAGAGAGAGGATTTTAACTAACATAGGGGAGGGGTGGGCTGCTTTATGAATAAATCTATAAAAACCTATTAGTTTTACTTAGAAGCTGCTGGTTCTGTTTGGAGACGGGCTGCTCTCTATTGTTGTGTGCACTCTTCAATAAAGAGCTTTGTGTTCGGACCTTGCTGGTGTTGCCCGTCTCTCTCCGGTCAGACAACGAACCGTGCCATCTGGGGGTTCGAGTCCTCGCCATAATGGAATTCTATATTCAGGTAAGAGTCTTAAGGAAGTCAGCCGTCTAGCAAGAGTCACGATGCAAATATCAAAACTGCTTGTTTTGAAGCCACCAATATCTGCCAAGCCAGAAACAAAGCATTTGTTTTAATTAGGACAAATTACGTACAGTGGTGTGACATCTTTATTTCTTTTAGGTGAAGTAAGTCTGTGGGACTTGGACGACTGTTCAGTTATGTCTGTCTTTACACCTGACAGCAAGATCTCCTGCCTAACAGTAGCTCTGGATAGGAAGACAATTCTTGTGGGTATGAGTGACAGCCCTGCTCTTATCATCTTGAAAAAAATAGAGTGCCAAAGTCACTGAATTTTACTGATCGAGACTTATTTGGAGAAGAATCTACTAGCAGTGAGGAAGAATCTGAAGAAAACTAGAGAACAACAATTAAGGAATCTAAAGATATTGATACTTAAACATTTAGTATATCTGAATTATCTACACCCATACACTGAGTAGAGCCAGGATTTCAACCAATTTTTCTTTGCCTTTGAGACTAATAATGCAACACTTAAGTCACATTCATCTAATGACCACAAGTTGTTGTGGCTCCAGTTACGTACAATGCATTTTAAAACTAGTAAATTGAAGTAGGTAGTTACACCAGGGATGCATCTGGCTTCCACAATTCAGCAAATGTATTCTTGCATAACAATAGTAGTCACACATAGACATGTGACAAGATCTGAAAAAAAAAGAGAATTACTCCTGTGAGTAAGTGTGACAGAGAGGCCTACTGATGGTTCACTACTGTGTCAGCGCTTGTCAGATCTGACACTCACTGTCCCGCACAAACTGCTGTCATTATGTTTATCCAGAAAGTAGCATGTATTAGATCATTAAAAAACTAATAGCTCACTAACATTCTTGCATGATTAACGTATGGTTAACGGACAAAGAATTATACAGATGTGTTGGAAATGTGACTAAAATGTGTCTAAACCAGGCATGTCAGGGGAAGTTGATTAACAGGTTCTTACAGACAAAGGAAAGGGGCAACTACCTCAAGCCTGGTGTGACCCAAAGACAGTGGGCTAGGCAGTTGTATCTGAGATTACAGGAAGATCATTTGTATTGTAAAAAACACAAACTAGCATGGCATCAGCACCCAGGAGGGAAAAGGAACTTGATCTGGGGATACATTTCAGACCAC
The DNA here is from genome assembly GCF_965140285.1 of Lepidochelys kempii. Taxonomy (NCBI): domain Eukaryota; kingdom Metazoa; phylum Chordata; order Testudines; family Cheloniidae; genus Lepidochelys; species Lepidochelys kempii. The sequence continues at coordinate 78,640,581 of NC_136383.1, read as the reverse complement.
CACATTTCAAAGGGTGCCTGGGCTACAAAGAGAGGGTGAGTGAACCCCTAAATTATCCTCAGCTAAGGAGTCAAAGAAACCAAGCACTTGGAGCTCTGTGTGTTGGAGCCTGGCTGAAGGACTGGTGAGAGAACCTTCTTTAAAACTCAACTATTCAAAGTCTTAAGCATACTTTTATTTTTGTATCATGTATCCTTATTCTTTTATATGTGGTATCACTTAAACCTATGTCCTTTTGTAATAAGCATATTTAATTTTACCAACTCAGTGCTTTGATTGAAGCAGACGGTTTGTCAACCCTAGCTAAACTGCTGTGTACTCTCTGTAAAGGAGCAGAAAACTTGATAAGGTTTTGTTGGTGCTATAGGAAGAGGGGCTGAACACTGCAGACAGAGCTAAAAGGATCCTCGCGGTCCCCCTGCAAAAGAGTAACTGGGGAGGGAGGCCAACATGTGACATGCATGCTTGTATACTGGCTGTTGGTGTCAGAGCTGTGAACCACAGCAGCAAAACATTTAAGGCACCCAGAGATGACAGACAGGCATGACTTAATCCCTTGCTGAACACCAAAGCATCGCAAAGGCCACAAAATTAAAACCAAATGGAACACGATCATCCAAACGCAAGTTAAAATAGCTTCAATCAAGAAACGTATAAGGACTCAGACAATGTAATTGTAAACTGCTAGTATTGGAAACAACTCTCTTTCTTTCATATTCCTGTTTCCAAAAGTGGCATCATTCACCACTCAATTCCCAGCATTGACACTTCAAATATGAGTATTTAGTGGCTGGTTTGTCAGATACCTAAACAGTTTTACAAGCAGTGCATGGTATAGCTTGTAAAGTGACTTGGATAATTGCTGCAGCTTGAGTATGTGAAACATTTGAGCCCCATCTCAACTGCCTAGGAATTATACCTATTAATATGATCTCACCTCTTCTTCAGTTGGATATTACCCGATCGCAAACATTGTGTGTTTCCTCTTTCCTCTATTAGAATTGCAGACAGTGTAAGGGATGGAAGGTAGAAACAGAGCTACTGATTAGATCTTTGTTTTAAATGTAGGGACTTGTCAAAGCTTGCAGTTTTCCTCCTTTAACTTGTTCTCCGCTACCCTCCAAGTGATACAGAGAGTAATATATAAAGGTGCTCAGGTGAAGGTATTGTGTGCCAAGCTGTAGGGTCTAAATTCCTCAGCTTCCCTCATCTGGTAACCTCTGCTGTTATTTCCCTGGTCCTTGGACCCAGCCTGGCCTACTTTCCCTCACTTCTCTTAAGCTTACTCAGTGGTAGGGAGGAAAGGGTACAAGACCCACACACGAAATCCCCAGACCTCAGCTTATTTAAAGCGGTTCTGAAATTTGAGGGCATGTGACAGGAGAGAGTAGAACATGTGTGTTGGGAGGAAGAGTATTTATTGTTGGTTTTAATGCAAATTACGTAGCTTGTGAATGAAGTGAGACAAGCATGGAGGCTTGACATGTTAGGAAGCAGTAGATATCCCTTTAAAGGAGATAAAAATCAAGGCTCACAAGGGCCTAAACTGAGGCAGAGCATGTCTTCTTAAGGGAAATAACCACACAAGGGCAAGGAAACTGTACATTCCCCAACATGTGGTGTTTTCTGCAAAGCTACACTTACTGATTTCCATCAACCACAGCAGGTATGGAGCGGTGCTCTCCAACCCTGTGGCTTCCTAAAATCCATAAGGAATCCTTGGATATTCTTCGAGAACTAGGGTATTAGTCAAAATCCCTTACTCCACATCCTCTCTACGCCATAGCTTTATGGCGCTTCTAACTGGTTCACTACCCACACATGCAGTGTAATCCCCTATAGCATGATGGAAGTAGAGTTCACAGCACAAGGAACTAATTTAAGATAATTTTGATACAAACAATTTGTACAAGCAAACAACACTTATGCACTTATCAATTTTGTGCATGTATATTGGTATAGTGTCAAACAAAAAAATGGCAGCCATGTTGCAAAAATTGGGACATTAATGCAAAATCCAGTAAGCACAGGCAGCACAAGGGAATAAAACCTTCCCAGAAGAAAACCAGTAATCCTGCATCACTAGGAAGATTTTACCTAACCAGATGCAAAACAAAGATCCACCCCTGCCTTAGAAAAACATATGCAAGATTTAACTGTCAGGGTTCCATCAAGTCCAGAACAAAAACATGAGAATTACTGCATACAGCTAAGAGACACACGAACAGTGCAGGCAGCTGAATGAGATGCTTAGCAAATCTGATGTTCAATGACACAGAGTATGGTACTGAAATATCAAAAGAATTTATTTGTAGATTCTAAATAATTCTTAATATTTGTTCTGTTAGAAGGTAGAGTTTGATTGGTTTGGATTATATTTTAATTGTCAGGCTGCCTGCAGTTTAGGATAGATACACTTCTGCTGTACAAAAGCAAAGCAAGTTTTAAAATTTATTTAAGGTCTCCTCAGGCTTCTTAGACTCATCTCCAAGGAAGCAGCTGTCACCAAGCATCTTTAGAGGCTTATTTAAAAAAAGATTGTTAGAACTGCCTATCAACCACTCACTTATCTGACACCCACTCCTTTATTACAGATGAGAAAACAGTTCCTAGTACAAGTTACTGTTAACAAGTTTTCAATCATTTTGTAGTTTTAATAGCCAGAATTTAACTGTGATGCAAAGTCGCCCCTCCCTCCCCACCCCCCAGCTCATTATAAAGGAGGAGACTGGAGAGGTGGGGTCAAAGGAGAAGAGTCTAGTGGGTTTCTATGCGCATGGTGGAGAATTTAAGTCACTTTGCCATGGACCAGGTACGGTGTTCTGAAAATAAAATGCAGTTATTTATTTTGTGTGTCTTCATTAAAGAAAATGTCAGTGTCTAGAGTTTGCACTGGGTGCTGTTTTTCTTTGGCAATAGAATTAAAATAATGAAAAGAATAAGCATTAGAAAGAGCCATAGGTCTTAAGTTAAAATGCTCCTCTTGATGGAGTGCCTGTGTAAGATCCTCCACATTAGGGAAGCAATGCCCTGCTCTGCTGAAAGAGTTAGGACAGAGTGCCGGTATTCTAGTGCAATAATCTGGATGGGCATGCACTGCAGTCAAAGACTCTGCTCACGAGGATTTTTCCCAGCCCAGCACCACATTTTGCACTTAATTCCCTGCTTATTTTATGTAACCTGCCTTAAATTTCTTCCTCCATCTTACATTTACAGGATCACATTTTATGATAAGAACTATTGTATATACTTGTTCATTAGCCCATTCGTTTATAAGCCGACCCCTCAAGATGGATAGGTAAAAAACAGCAAAAATGGTATGACCCTTTCATAAGCCAACCTTATACTTCAGGGTCAGCAAACTTTGCCTTCCAGCCCATCAGGCTAAGCCGCTAGTGGGCCTGTACATTTTGTTTACCTGGAGAGTTGGCAGGCACGGAGCCCCTCAGCTCCCAATGGCTGCGGTTCGCCGTTCCCAGCCAATGGGAGCTGCAACGACAAACTGCGGCCACTGGGAGCTGAGGGGCTCCGTGTCTGCGAATGCTCCAGGTAAACAAAACGACACTGTATTAGATATTCAATTCACTAGAGCTTAAAATCATCAAATTTTGCTATAGATCCGTTGATAAGCCAACCCCCGCTCTTTGATGCTTCACTTTTTTACCAAAAAAATTTGGCGTATGTACAAGTATATGCAGTAGTTTAAATATGACTGAGAGGGTATTCAAGTTCAAACACAAGATTCACACTGATACTTCTCAAAAGTGTACAGCACATTTATATGCACTGTGAAGAACTGGAAGTATGAGTTCCCATACACAACATTCCCAGTTGGTTACAAGAATAGCTTAAGTACAGCCTTAATCATTTTACCTCATTACTCTTAGTTCATTTGTGGAGAAGAGCTGTTTTCCAAGCCCAAATGAACTCAGATACTGAGCTGGGGAACACAGTACCCTGCAGTAACAGTGGAGTTGAAGACACTGAAAGTTTCCAGTGACAACCAGAGAATAAAACAGAAAGGTTAATTTTAGAATCACAGAGTATACTTAAACTTATAGATTATAGGTTTCAGAGTGGTAGCCGTGTTAGTCTATCAGCAAAAACAACAAGGAGTACTTGTGGCACCTTATAGATCAGATGGAATGGGTTTTAACCAAAAAAAGCTTATGCCCAAATAAATATGTTAGTCTACAAGGTGCCACAAGTACTCCTCCTTGTTTTTAGTATGGGTTATGGCACACTGCCACACATCATGTTAAATCCCTGTATTTCTGAAGACTGAAGAGATCTAAGTACAGGGAGACCCAAAATATCTTTTTTCCTGCAGCAGTTAGCTGAAAGGACTTCCATCTTCAGTATCCTTAAGTTTACTGACCTATTCCATATCCACTAGATAAAATTAGCTTGAAAGGTATGAAGTAAAAACCCCAATCCTGCAGCAGTCATGATGATTGAACCCTTTGAAACTAACCAAATGGATATATCCTTTGGTTTTTCCAGAGAAACACTAGGAAACAGGGAGGGTATTAGACAACCAACACTTTAAGCTACCACATGACCCATGTGGTGTCCCTGCCACTAAGAAAGAACAAGGCTTCCTATATTGGCTATTCCATAGGTGAGGTAAAATACATGACTGCACAAGGTGGGGCTCACTTCCCCAGTTCTTTGGCCACAAGAATTTCTGTCAGTTGAATAGCGTGCTAAATATACTCCGATTTCACAAACCATACTCCCTTTGAAGCATCATCAGCCAAAGCACGAAAAAAAGATGCACAATTGCTTAAACTGGGTTAATGTAGCATTTTGGGGTTAACTGTTCATTTCAGACCAGTACACATTACCCTTAGTAATCTGGGGACAATTGGAGGGGATATTGACATAGCTAAATGCTTTCCTAATACTATATGCTTAACATTAAACTTTTCAAAATAAAAAAGTTTAACTGAAATATCCAAATAGTAGGACTTTCCCCTTTCAGAATCCAAAATAAGTATGTTTTCACTAAGCTACCCACAATATCATAGCACATTTTATATAGCTAGCAATAGTATTTGAAAATTTCCTGAATACATACAGACCCACAGATTAAGACAAGCCTGTGGAGAAGTACCTGGACCATCACCCCCATTTAATTTATAATTATTTAGCTTGTGAGAGATGTGGCAATCTGCAATCATCATACGGTGCATTGGGCTTGTGGGTAAGAAAGGGGCATCTTCTCACCAATAAAAAGAGAAACATAACAGGTACTTACCAGCTAGGAAAGACAGAAGTGGCCATCTTACAAGTGGCAGCGTAAGGCTGCAACTGCTGGCTTTGCCTAATTTAGAAGGAAATTTGGAATGCAGAAGAGCATTAGGGACCAAGAAGTCACCAAGGAAGCAGGCTACTGGAGAAGTGGCTTCATGGATACTGTGAATATCAAACCCATATCATGCACCCAGTAGCTTCTGGGTCCCTCTCTTCGGAAGGCTCCTCAGACTGCCACATTCCTGGACAAATACAAGACCCACCATGAGCTTTTCTCCATGGGCTGCACTCCTTCCCACCTGAAAGAGACCAGCTCTTTGCACCTCCCTACTTCCCAGCCTCCCTTAGGAGTAAAGCCAGTTAGTCTGCTTTTAAACCATAATGTCTTTGTCTATACTAGATGCTAAGAGGTGTTTAAAAACCATGCTGGCTGAAGTGTTTTAAAGCAACAATCTCCTAGACTATCTAGAAAAGCCCTTGGAGATTTCCTATAGACATCGTTGCATGTGTTACATAGAGTTGCTGGTCATATTTTCAAGCTTTTCATATATCTGGGGGATGGAAACCTTTCAATCTCACGCTCATATGACTCTGGGAGCTGCAGCCACAGGCACACACCTATGCCTTAATCCAGGTCTGTCCATGGATATATCTTAACTCCACTAAAGTGGAGGTCAAGTTTGAGGAGCCCAGCAAAGCATGTGCAATCATATTTTGCACGTCTACATAAACTTGAGGAGTTGAGTTTATCAATATTCCTCTGCCAGCACCAACTCAAGACTTGTAGAGGTAGCAGCAAGACATAGCATAGTGGCAATTGTGAAGCACAGAAATATCAGAGAAGTGATATTCCTGGGGGAATTCTGTGCCAAAAAAATAAAAAATTTTGTGCATAATATTTTAAAAATTGCGTATTTCGTCAAAACATCATAATTTTGACAGTGGGAGCCTGGACGGGGGGCAGAGGAAATCACAAGTTCTGCAGGAAAAATTAAAATTATATGCTGAATATTAATCCTGCACAAATTCTGCATTGCAGAGTGATACAGAATTCCAGTGGTGCAAGAAAAAGAGCTTCACGACAGACTAGCACTCCTGCACACCACTTAAAATCAGGACCAAAGGAAACCCCATTAGGATGCTTGCTAGAATCCTTCTACAAAAGACATACAAAAGAAGTATACACAAGACAGTCAAGTTCAAGACTACCATAATTGCTACCCTATCCAGAAACTGACTCCCAAGTGTAAAGTCACCAAGGCAACAGTTTAATATTGACATAAAAAGCATAAATTAGTGGCATTTTCTTCCTGGAAATAATACATTCATCATATGAAAGCCACTGAAGAAACAGGTTGCTTTCTAGCTTGGAAGACTATTTTACAGTTAACAGCTGAATTCTTGAACCCCCGCTCCAGATATTATGTGATGTTCACAACAAATGGAGATTCTAGTAACTGTCTGAGGTTGTGAAACAGTGCTAGAGAGGTTAAATACCATTACTGTAATACGACCAGTCTTTCAGTGCTTCCCCACCACCATTAATTTCAGGATTTTTTTTTTTAAATGCTAACACAACAGGGAGTTTAAATGAAACAAAACCAAAAAACCCCACAACACTACTTGTAATTCCATCTGTGCAGTTCTGAGGCCACCCTGTTTTAATTATTTGGTTATTCAGTGCAGAAAGTTAAAGATCACAGAAAGTTTAACAGATTTTAACACTCCATTAATACTATAGATTAAAAAATATTGCATAGTCTTATGCATTTTTCCTAAAACATTGTTCTCTGTAAATTAAACAATTTTTATATAAAAGACACAGAACCCTTTAAAACATTTATAGCATTCACTACCTCGATCTTCTATCCTTTTTTGATTTGTCAGTACATTTGTCCATAGTTTTCTCATTATCTCCTCTGCACTTGGGACAATACCATTTCCCCTTTGGTTTATAGGTGAGTCCAACACATGAAAAATGAAACCACTCAATGGGACACTGTTCATTATCACATCCTATCATCTCTCCATAGGACACTTGGTTACATAAGCAGTAAGTTGGTTCATTGGGATCTATTGCAAATTCAACAGGTGAAACGTCTCTTTCTTGTTTGGCCTTGGAGCGTTTCTTTTTCTTGGCCGATTTGGATCTCTTTTCTTTAGGTGGCTGGTCATCGCAGTCTTCAATCCCATTTGTTATATGGCACAGATCACGACTTTCGCTAGTCCGCTGGCGACGGGGTCTACGTGAAGATCTTTCTGGTTGGCAAGATTCCACTTTTGCCTTTTCTAGAGGCTTTTCGTTATCTGACTCTTGGAAACACTGAGAGTGAATCTCCATTTGCCGGGCCCTATTCTCTACCAGTTCAAGCATCTGAGTAACTATTTGAATTTTCTCATCTCCCAGTTCTTGGCTGTTGATTAGTGCTCGCTGAAGATGCTGTTGCAACCGTTTCTTCTGAATGGGATCACTTTCTGTCTTATATTTCTCATAGACATCATCGATTTCTTTTAATGCTTCTATAAAAGAAGAATCAGCACAAATTTTTAGTAAGGGGGGGAGAGAGGAAGAATTATGCATCACAAAGTGGATCAAGAAAATGTAGATACATTTATTCCAAGCGGTAGTTCAGTCTAACATGCATACCATATACTTCAGTTAGCAGAAAACTTGACCTATAGCCTACATTCATGGAATAAATTCAATATTTAGTGCTACTATAAGACAGGCCCTCAGATAAGGAACTCTGATTTAATGATCAACAGAACAGTCTGCTGCAATAGAGTTTTTGCAAATTGTAAGGAACAAAAAAAAAAAAGCTATTCAAGACACTGGAAAGACTAGTACACAACTGGCAGGAATCCTTGGTATATGCTAGATTGCAATAGTTAAAGAGTCCAACTGACAAGCCAGGAATTTAGAGTTAGCAATTCCTTTGCCCATCCAGTGGTAAAGACAATAGAAGGGGGAAATTTCTGTAATGATTAAAGCAAGATTTACTGCTCTGCCAAAGACTAGTTAAATAGCCTCTGTGTCTCAGTTTATCTTTATATAAGATTAACCTAACCTCAAATGGCACTGAAGCAGTGTTTGTAATGCACAGCAATCCACCAATGAATTATAGTCGTGCATAGCTCACTTTTGCCAAAGAACAGTAATAGGATAGATTAAAATATGCAATATTAAGAGTGTTGCTTTATTATATGGGGTGTGGGGTTTTTTTTGCTATTCCATAATAGAAAAGCGTCCATCTACAATGGCTAGGGATAATCGGCCAAATTATCTTGATTATCACTACAAAAGTTTTTTTTCCTCCTGCCGATAATAGCTCATCTTAACTAATTAGCCTCTCAGTTTGTATGGCAACTTCCAATTTATCTGTATCTTCTTACTATACGTTCCATTCTATGCATCCAATGAAGTGGACTGTAGCCCATGAAAGCTTATGCTCTAATAAATTTGTTAGTCTCTAAGGTGCCACAAGCACTCCTATTCTTTTTGCGGATACAGACTAACACGGCTGCTACTCTGAAACCAAATTAAGAAGAGTCAGTTTTACCAATAAGTTTAGCTTTTTTCTACCATATTTTGTTCAAGACAGACTTTTTATGCCTAATTTAGGGCTAAGTTTTCAGTCAGTTATGAGAAGTCACTTTGAAAAGTGAATGAACAAAGCTACTTTGATGTAGGCCAACTATAAGTCAATTTAGGCATGTCCACACAAGCTTTTCCACTGGTTTAACAGAACCAATTTAAAACAGATTTTGGTTAAACTTGTGTTTAGACAAGGCCTTAGATTGTGAACTTTTCAGGGCAGGGGCCACATCTTCTATGTTTGGTGCATCCTAAGAGATTTTCAACAACAGTTCAAAGATAATTTTACTAATTAAGTGTTCACTAAACTTCTAGAGGCATTTGCATGTCTTAGTATAGGTTTATTCCCCCCCTCCTTTTTTTGGGTTTGGCAAATCATGCACTCTCATGCCTCCCTCTTCCAAAACAGCAACAAAGAATCTTCAGTGCAAGTTATGAGTGCACTGAACTTCAGTTTTCTTTTGTTCTGTTAGAAGTATTCTTCCCCAAACTCATGGTGACCTAGAACCTTTATTACACTTAAAACAATGATAAAGGCTTTGCTAAACGTGGAATAGCCAACTGCTAATATGGCATCTTTAAAGTCTTATGCACAGTGTGTCACTGTGGTAATATTAGATACAGAGTTGTGACTTACTGAAGTGTCAGTGGAAAAAAGTACAGGTACAACGGTCCTGTAAGTAAATATTTTGTTTGCCTGTAGTGTTTGCAGTGTAAACATACCCTGAGTTGCAAATGATGCAGGTAAATAGCTTATGTAACAGCTGTTCCCATTGTAATAAAAAGACCACACATGTTCTGAAACATCTAAACTTAAACTGACAACATCCCTTTGAAGTCTATACATGAGACATTGTGTCATCTACACTATTCCACCCAGAGGACTTGAAATCCTAGAGCAGTGTCATCCAAAAAAAGTCAGTTGAGTCCAATCTCTTCAGCCTAAAGGCTGAACATATTACTTCATAAAGGTCATGGGGCTGCAGTCAATGCTCTGAAGTAGATTCTCTGTCCCGTGCGTCTCCCTTTGCCATTCAGGTGAAATGGGAAGCAGATATCACTTGCAAGTCCCCAGTGGGGATTTCTTCTATGGGCAGATCCTGTGGAGTGGGTGTTTCCACTGAAGTGCTACAGTGGCACCTTGTAGGCACTGCCTACACAGATGGGAGGGGGTTCTTCCATCACCCAGATAATCTACCTTCCAAAGAGGCAGTACCTAGGTCGATGGAAGAATTCTTCCGTCAACCGAGTACTGTCTCTATCAGGTGGGGAAAGCAGGGTATAAGTTAGTACACCTACTCCTCTAGGGGTGTGTGAATTTTTCACCCACGAGAGACATAACTATACCAATGCAAGTTCCTAGTGTAGACCAGCCCCCAGACATTGAAACATAGTGCATGTGAAGGTCGAGTGAAAATAGCTAGCCTTCCGTTTCTCCATTTTTTATTCTTTGGATCACTTTGTAAGATTTCTCCCCAAGAAGGGTGCCACAGTTTAAGAACTATGGGACTAGTATTTCAGTTGCTCACGTGACAAATGCAAGAAGCAAGCCAAACAAGCACCAGTTTTTAAATATTCCAGTTTTAACAATCTAAGGCATTAGGTAACATTAAGAAGTTTTGTATAAGTTTGATTTGACGGTGTTCCTTTAGTGCAACTTTTAACCGAAATGGGGTGAGGGATGGAGACAGTATACACTCCTGAATATATGCAACTACTTTAGGTAAGTACACATTGTGTTCTGACCCAGAGTACAGAAATAATAAGCCAAATCTACACAAAAATCATATGGCTTTAACAATACTAGTATAGTTAAAGCAGTACAACTCTCCTAGTCTGGACACAATTATACCAAGTATAAATATGCTTATATAGCTTATTCTCATATGGGAAGAAAATAAGATATACCACCAGCATAAGGCACAGTATACCAGTATAACTGCATCTATATTCGTAAGACAAAAGATCTCACTTATAACCAACATAGTAATGTCATTATAAAAACCATGCAGACCAGGCCTAAAACAGGACCTTGTCCGGATATTAAAATATAAATGGGTAAGGGTAGAGGAAGGGACCACCACAAAATTAGGATGTCCCCTTTTTTCCTTGGGTGCATACCTTAATTACTCCACCATGTTTATCTACAGATAGTTTCTTCAAGCTTAACCAAATTTAACAGGACTTCAAATCATTGAAATCTCACTTACCTGAGCTCCCCATCTATTCAAAACAGTGTGATTTCTCCAGACTTTCTAAACTTAAATTAGCCTGGACAAAGTTGTGCTTTTTCCCCCCCCCCAACAAGAGGCTGCTGTAGCACTTGGTGGTTCAGCCCTCTCAAAACTAACAAAATGTTATTTTTGTGGGGAGGGAAGACACTAAATTGGACCTGGGGGAAAATAGCTAACCTAGTTTCCTGGAGGACTGGGAGAGGGGTGCAATACATTCAGTCCACCCTTACTAAAGTCAGTTCTATACAGTTAGTTACGGGAAACCAAATCTGAAAGCCAGTTTACTTGCTGGTACCGTTCTACTGTCTTTGACAGACCACTTGTCTAGGCTTCCTTGGGTTAGATACTTTGATGGTATTTGATTACCTGATGCTGTACCTCAGTTTACACTACAGGTTAAGCTATTTTTCATAATGTAGCATTTCTGTAAAAGGCCAGAGTTTTTTCTTGAGAGCCTTTTCAACCTGTATATTGCTGATTTGGGAACAAAAGCCAGATATAAGGTAGCTTTTAAATTTATTCTTGCAATGCAATTTACAAAAAGCATACATTCTCTATTTCTTAGAGTTTGAGACAAGGGACAACACACACCAGGTTCCTTCCCTCTTTTCCCAGGCTCCTAGACTCCAGCTCCACCACCACCAGTCACTGATGCTGCTTCTTTATAGCAAAAGCAAGAGCAAAAAACATTCAGAGGAAAAACAAATTCAAGATACTGAAATATTATAGTTAAAAGCAAAAAAGCATAAAAATCAGGGTTTTCAGAGCGATGGCTCTTGGCAACTGCAATTCAGCCATCATGTAGAGCAAGAATTAATGCTTGCCTCCTGTCATAAGTTTAACACCCCCCCCCCCAAGAGATCACTTTAGACTGATCATGCAAGACCGATACTGTCTGACTAAAGGTCAGACACCCTCCCTCTCCTCCCCCCCATGAAGCAACACCAACAACTTTAAAATGATCTAAATTATACTAGCCATGATATCAAAATGTCTTCAAACTCATCCGGGAATATTTGGAGAAAATCCTCTGAGGTTCAATGTCCTCAAAAAGCAATAAAAATATATAAAAAGTCATAACTAGCTATAAGATCAACAGAGAAACAATTTCACATTAACGTATGCAACAAGAATACATACCATTTCTTAGAGATTGAAACTACCAAGGATTCAGAAAGTGGTTGCACAGGAACAGCCACATAAGCTTGTGTGGTTAAGAGAAACTGTTTGACCTTTACAACAGGATTCAGTGTACCTCAGCAAATAAGATAGTTGTAAGCTTTCTGGATTCCAGAAAGTTTACAAAAGCCTAGTCTCATGCATCTTTCCTGATTAATTAGAATGATAAATTCAAAGAACACCTTTTCAATTGCCATACAGGCCACCTTAAGGGAATTGACACAACTGAAATATCTCCTTTCACCCAAATATGAATAATATTTTGTTACAAAGCTGGGTAATATGTATCCAGTTGTGCTCTCTCTAGCCTTTTAGTTGATACATCATAAGGATTGGAACTCCGCCGTCCTAGCAATAAGTTTTTGATTCAATCTGGTATCTCTTCAATCTTTCAGCTGATAACTCCACTGAGTTACAGATCCCAGCAATAATTAGAATGAAGGGCTTTAGGATAGCCCAAACAAGAATCTGAATAGTTTGTCTGGAATGGAATGTTTTAAATATATGTTTAATTTACACTTCAGTTGCAGATAACATTTTAATGACTGCTCAGATTGTTTTGCTGTACTACAAATCTCTTCCAATGTTTAACGAAGGATTTGAATAAGACAATCTTACTAGTTTGATTATTCCTTGTTACCAATTCTTTAGCGTGATCAGGGTCAAGCACGTGACCTCACATCCCAGAGAAGTGAATGTTAATTGTGTTTATATTCAATGTAGTTTTATAAACAGACTTTTGACTCTTTACCTTGTCAATGAGTATTATCATATGATAAACAAGGGGTCGGCAACCTATGGCACGCGAACCAATTTTTAATGGCACACTGCTGTCTGCCAGCAGCGTGCTATTAAAAATCCTGCCCGGCCCAGCCCACTCTTCTCCACCCACCACTCTCTCCTTGCAGGGCAGGCAAGCTTCCCCCTCCCCCTGCCTCTTCCCCCAGTGTGCAGGGTTCCTGCTCCTCCTTCTCTCCCTCCCTGCCGGGGCCTTGCTACGGAGCACAAGAGGGAAAAGCAGAGCCACAGCGCGCTCTCTGCTCCAGGGACATTGGGGAAGGGGGTGGAATCGGCATATCCCCTCCAGCCCCGTGCTGTGAGCCGCTCAGGGAGCATCCCCACGACCCCAGCCCTGACTTCTGCACCCACCCCCCACATACCCAGTCCCCCCCCCCCCACCCCATGCCCTGACCCTTGCATCCCCACATCCTCATCCCCACCCCTTGCACCAACAGGAGCTCCTGCACACACACACACTCACATTCCCACCTGCACCCCTTGCACCAAATGGGAGCTTCTCAGGTAAGCGCTCCAGACCCAAATCTCCTTCCCCAACCCTGAGCCCCCTCCCTCATTCTAGCTCCTGGCCAGACCCTGCACCCCAACCCCCAGCCTGCTTCTTCACCCCCAGCCCTGTTCTCAGAGCACTCCCACCCTCCTCTCAGTGCAGAGAGGGTAAGAGAATGGGCCAGAACCAGGGAGAAAGGAGGTACCTACTCTACGTGGACAGGGCTGGGATCCTGGCCGACAGTGGGCTGAGCGGGGCCGGCAGCCAGGATCCTGGCTGACAGGAGCCGGCGGACGGAATCCCAGACTAGCAGCGGGCTGAGCCGCTCAGCCCACTGCCAGTCTGGGGTTCTGGCTGCCAGCCCGGGTCCCGGCTGCAGGTCCCACTCAGCCTGCTGCTGGCCTAGGTGAACAGAACCTCAGGCTGGCAGCGGGCTGAGCGGGCCAGTGGTGCAAGATCGGCATTTTAATTTAATTTTAAATGAAGCTTCTTAAACATTTTGAAAACCTTGTTTACATACAACAATAGTTTAGTTATATAATATATAGACTTACAGAGAGAGACCTTCTAAAAAACGTTAAAATGTAGTATTGGCATGCGAAACCTTAAATTAAAGTGAATAAATGAAGACTCAGCACACCACTTCTAAAAGGTTGCCGACCCCTGTGATAAACTAATGCCTCAACATACATACAGAGTAACTAACTTACAGCTGTCGTGGGAACTATGAATGACTTGCACTTTTAAGAGTCCCAACACTACATTATTGCTCAATTTAAGAAACATTTGTCTGTAAGGTGAACTCCTATATACTATGATAATACAAATAAGTTCTTTATAAAAGAAAAATTCTGGTGCAGTCCACATTCAGAGAGGTTCATTTGAACCAAACTATTCAGTTGTGCATTCAGTCATGCTGCACTGTACAGCCTAGTAGATAGAACTGGAAGTCTTCCATTGCCTTACTAAAAAGGAGTACTTGTGGCACCTTAGAGACTAACCAATACCCATGTCAATTCCTTAACCCTGTGCCACTTCCACAACCTCCCCACCCCCATTTGTAAAACTAGAGGTAAAACACTTAGAAGTTACATTACCTTTCATCCAAGAATTTCATATATCTCCATCCCACAGCACACTTTACCCTACAGATCATGCTAAATGTGAGGGTCCAAGTGTGGTGAGGTTAAGGGACAAGCAAACTCTGCAAGGAGCAATTTCACAGCCTAGTGTGCCTCACACTACAGCGTACAAAACCCCAGACAGCATATACACTGGGAACTGAACTGCAATCTAATAAAATCATAGCAGGATGGGATTCTCGAAAGAACAGCTTGTCAGAATGAAGAGATGGAGAAAGGTTAAAATGAACAAATAAGGCTTTAAATTAATCTTAGCCGTTTAGAAGGTATTACCAAACATATCTAAATTAACCATAAGCTACCTATACATCAGTTTCTTCAATACCGTTACCCTCCCCCAGATTCTTTTCTAGAAAGATAAATATACTGTAATTAGTCGAACCTGCTTGCAGCATTACTTCTAAACTCAATTCCTTGATCCTCAGAGGGGATGTCTTAAGTCCACCGTGCCTCTGCAGTTGCAGATAAAGACCTAGGCTCTCGAGCACCCACTCAAAACAGCCAAGCGGAATTTTACCAAACTTTCTAAGGAGGCGGGTTCTCTGCTCTAGGCCAAGAGTAAGTGCTATTTTGCCCTTCCACAGCACTCCCCCTCAAGCCCCCCTCGGCAGATGATCGTCCCACCGGAACACAGACATAACATCGAGCAGCTCAGAGACTTGCCCACGCACGAGTCGCCGGCCAGCACATGTCACCCTGCCCAGGCTGGGGCAGAGCGGAGACCCCTTTCAGCCACTCTCAGGGGCTCGGCCTCTCAGAGCCAGCTCCGCCGCACACAGAAGGGCTCCTCCACCCCCAGCTACGGGGGTTCCCGTAGCTACCGGACGCGGGAGTGGAAAAGAGATACAGGAGCCGCCGCCCCTCGACTCCCCGGGGTGCTGAAGCCCCGCGCTGCCCGCTCCCTCCCCAGCCGCAGCAGGGACGGGGGGCTTCCCGCGGCCCCAGAGCCTCTCCAAGCGAGCGCGGGGGGTGACAGGGCTGAGGCAGCGGGCGGGAGGGGTCGGGTCCGCCAAGCCCGGCCCGCCCTGGGGCCAATAACCAGCCCCGGCCCCGCATCCCCCCGGCCCGCGCCTCAGAGGCTGGACTCCGCCCCCTTCGGCCCGGAGGGCGCGTCTCCCCCTCCCAGCCGGGACTCGGCCGGGCCCGGCCCGGCCCCGGCCCCGGCCCGCGCTCACCTTGGCACTGCGTGTCCAGCTCCCGCAGCAGGGACACGTTGCGCTGGATGTCCAGCGGCAGCGACTCCACGCACTCCAGATAGTCCTGCACGTAGAGCGAGAGCAGCCGGGCCCGCTCCCCGCCGGGCCCCGCCAGCGCCGCCGGGCCCGGCACCAGCTGCGGCCCCCCCAGCATCATCCCCCCGCGCCAGCAGCACATGCACCCCCGGCCCCAGGGCCCCGCCGCCCCCTCCCGGCGCTCACACCCTGCCGGGGGCGCCCCCCTGGGCCGGATCCCCGGGCCCTCCCGCCGCGGCTCCCTGCAGGCGGCGTACGGGGCTGGCCGGCTCGGGCTCTGCTCCCGCCGCTGCCCCCACGGGACGGGCAGGTCCCGGGGTCCCTGGGCTTCCCCCCGCCCTAGCTCCCCGGCCGCTGCCGAGGCAAACCACTTTGAGCCCCCGCCCCCGGCCGCACAGTGGACTTTGCGCATGCGCGAGGCCCTGCCCTAATAAGGCGCGGCTGGCGGCGCTGTGAGGGGTTCGCATTCTCCCGCCTTCCCCTCCGGGCCGTTCCTATTGGTTCGGGGACTGGACGTCAGTGGGGAGGCGTGGCTCTCTTAAAGGGAAAGAGACACCCCTTCCAGCCCCTTCCGCCTTAGCACTGCGTTCTCTCGCCTGCTCTCAGAGGGGCTCTGCCCCACGGTGCGGCTGGCAGACAGGGGGCGCTCCCAGCGCGTGGGCGGTGGGACCCTGTGTCACACCGTCACCCGTCCCATGTCGGCTGCGGCTTGCCCCGTACTGGGGCAGTGTCGGGCTGCAGGGAGCTGGGGGGAAGAAGGAGGCGTGTCACACTTGTTAAATGTAAGTGGGGATACACCACTGCCCTTCTCTATTAAAGGCAGGAGGTGCACAGGTGTAAATCAGAACAGATTTTGTCTCAAGGCAGTGGAATGCCATAGCTGCGCCTGGTGATGATAAGGTGCTGTTATAAGATGTATTTTGAAAACTGATGCTTCTTCCACTGCACTTTCCTTTCTGTAAGTATCATCTTTGGAACCATTTCAGCATCTGAAAGAATAATTCACCATGCTGAAACCTAATTTCTGGTTTCCAATAGCACTACATTGGGGGTACAGCGAAGGGGAGGGAAGTTCTATTGCAGTGCAATGTATATGCAGGTAAAAAGTGTTTGTGGGTAGCTGGTACCTTTATTACCGAAACATCTCCAGCAGCTATGGCTAATTTATTTCTAAGCAGAAACGCATTCTTTAGAATGGGGAGAGATTTGTACCAGTAGTATATTAATAGGCTATAAGCAGGCAAACGATACATTTCCACTACACTAGAATATGCTCCAAAAGCACACTTTTCTCACAATGGCAATTTATATGATGTGATCTCTAATTAATTATAGTCTTTGAGTTGCAAGTAGCTCTATCTTAGGCCATTCTAGCCCACAATAAGAGTTCTTATTCCTTCATCAAGAAAATCAACAATTCATTAAAAACTATTATTTAGAAAAGCTCAATGACAATTTATCCCCAGGAGTAATTTCAGAGAATTATAAATAAAGCCTCAAAGAAATTTAGTCTTTTAAAATCCACTTGCCTGCCATCAAAGTCTCAAATTTTAATAGAGCTTCCTGTCTCCCCAAAGTCTGATGCAGAATTTGTCTCAGACATTAGCAACAAGAAACATAGGCTTACATTTCTTAGCAGTGAAAGACTTGGAACAATTATGCACGTTTAGTTACAAAGAAATTTGGATTTAATCTACAAAACTCTTTTCAGACATTTTCATATGAACTCTGCTACGTTGACAATATTTGCTATCACAACATGGCCAACTGACAACTCGAGCAGCTACTCCATCTACTATGAAGAACTCAGAGAGGACTCAACTGCACAGTTTACCCAGGAATTTAAGGATTTCATCAACTTCTGCCTGAAACAATTCCAAGAGAAACTCTACAACCTCATCTCCCACAATTCCACCAGGGACCTTCTACATGCTTCCCACGATATACAAACAAGGGAACCCAGGCAGCTCCAACATAGGTGGCCATGGCACTCTTACTGAAGGAATATCAGGACTCATAGAAACAATTCTCAAACCACTCACCACACAAAGGGCCAACTTCCTCCAAGACACAACCAACTTTCACCAGAAACTCCACAACATTAACAACCTCCCTCAGAACACCATCCATGCCACCATGGATTTTTTTCAGAGATCAGTTTCTAAAGTGAAACTAGCCAGTTTCATTTTAATTTGTGGTAAGTTGTTAAACAGTTTCATTTTA
Source organism: Lepidochelys kempii (assembly GCF_965140285.1). NCBI lineage: Eukaryota > Metazoa > Chordata > Testudines > Cheloniidae > Lepidochelys > Lepidochelys kempii. Next base: position 78,622,432 of record NC_136383.1, on the reverse strand, counting down.
GGGCTCTGATCATCACTCTATGGATGATTCAGTCCACATTGTCAATGCAATATCTACTGGTGCTATAAATAACATTTATAGTGTAAATTGAGGACTTTATGTACTTTTCTTCCAATGCAAAATTACTAGATTCATTTAACTGGTACAAAATGCTTTTAAAAGAAGTTGTATATTTTGAGCTGTTGTCATTACACTTGTAATGAGTATGGACATCTGTATCATTCTGCAATCTTATAACAGAATTCAACTGAAAAATACAAGTTTCCATTGAAGAGCCATAAATAAAGCCATAATCGTAATTTTCTCTTATGTTGATGACAGCATGTTTAAACTGCTAAATCCCAATCTATTTCTATAATCTAGGATTATGCATGCACCATTGGTAGAGTAATATTCAATAAAATTAGTTTTGAATAATTCAGAGAGAGGGCATGAAAATGGTTTTATAGATGGCTATCTTCTGTGTAATCTTACTAATACTGCTAAAAGTTTGCAAATTGTGTGACACTGCAGAGTTTCAGTAGTAACCTTACCAGTGCTATGTAAAAAGATATGACATCTTCCTATTCTGCTCAGTGTTTCCCTGTTTACATGTCTAAGGATTGACTACAGCATTGCACAGTTCATTTGTTTTTCCATCAGGACCCCTATATACTTTTCAGTCATGCTTTTCAGTATTCAGTCCCTCATTCTGTAGGCTTGGCCTACATTTTTTGTTACTAGATGTATTACTTTGTCTTGGCTATATTAAAATGCTCATTTGTGCCCAGTTTGCCAAGTGATACCGATTGCATTGCATAACTGACCTGTCCTCAGGATTGTATTTTCTACATCACTAGTCTTTGTGTCATCCATAAATTTTGTAAGCAATGATTTTGTAAGCAATGATCAAGTTGCAGTGGGGGAGGTTTAGATTGGATATTAGGAAAAACTTTTTCACTAAGAGGGTGGTGAAACACTGGAATGCGTTACCTAGGGAGGTGGTAGAATCTCCTTCCTTAGAGGTTTTTAAGGTCAGGCTTGACAAAGCCCTGGCTGGGATGATTTAACTGGGAATTGGTCCTGCTTCGAGCAGGGGGTTGGACTAGATGACCTTCTGGGGTCCCTTCCAACCCTGATATTCTATGATTCTATGATTTTATATTTTCTTCAAGATCATTGATAAAAATATTAAATATGATTGGGCCAAGAACTGATCTCTGCAGAACTCCAGTAGAAATAAATCCATTTAATGATGATTCTGTATTAACAATTATATTTTGAGAGCTAACAGTTAGTTACCCTTAATACGTCCCATATTGATTTTTGCTAACTTTTTAAATCATAATGTCATGTAGTACTAAATCAAATGTCTTTTAGAGGTCCATCTGGTGCAGAAGGAGAGAAGCAGTCCCTAAAGATGCTGAGCCCCCTAGCTTGCATTGACTTTGAGAATGCTGAGTTACCAGGAACGAAGGAAGACAGGTCCCAAACTATATATGATTCAAGATTAGAACTAAAATCCTGTAGATACTCTCAAAGCACATTAGATACTAATACATCTTACAGAGCACAGCTGTAATGCATTCACACTGATTCACTCCATTAAGCAGACGACAAGTCACCACATGCTGTACAAGTTGAACACTGAAAGTGATTTTCAGGCATGACCCCATGTAGGATGCACTGTAGTAATCAAACCTAATTAAATTTTTATCTTATGTACTGAAATAATACATAGTAGAAATCAGAGAATTTTAGATTTGGAGAAGAGGTACTAAGTCACCTAGCCCACCCGCACTGTTAGTGCAGGATTGTTCCCAACAGTATATTTGTTCAGTCATTGTCCAGTTTAGTCTTAAGAGTCTCAAGCACTGCATCCATCCTTTCTCGAGGGAGATTATCCCACTGTCTAGTAGACCTCACAATGATAAATTGTTCCAGGTCTACAGTCCTAAATTTTCCTTTTCTCGTTTGCATCTCATTACCAGTTTTACCCCACTGTAAACAATCCTTAAACAATCACTTTCTTACACCCTCCAAATACAAGTAGACAGTTATCATGTCCTATCTAATGATGGACTTCTGTTACTAAGTAGTGCAATAATTTGTTAAGGATTTTTTATTGATGAATGCAGCCATTTCTTTAACCCTCTAAAAAGTCGCAGCATGTGACAGGTTAACGAAAAGCAAGGTCATCAGTTAGAAGAAGTGCATAAGTGGCTCCAGTCACAAAAGATATGTTTAGCATTAAGTGGAGGTGTCCCAAGGATCACATAATATGCTTTTTCCAAGCAAGTGGAAAGAAATTAATAGCCACACAGATTTCTTGGCCACATCTTCCTCCTTCTGATTCTCTTCCTGTGACACATAACAGTCCAGTCTCCCGTGGGCTATAATGCTTTGGTCTCATTTCAGTTACTGGGTTTAGTGTGCAGGTGCTGGGTGGTATTAGTGGTCTACAATATACAGGACGTTACACTAGATAATTTAGTGGACCCTTCTGGCTTAAAGTCTATGACTTTTTATATGCCAGTACATCACTGGTGAAGAAATCCAGAAAGCTGCCATGCAACCAAAAAACGACCATAAAAATAAAGAATCTGCACAAACAAGCAAGTTTTGCCTATTAATTAAAAAAAAAATCCTAAATTTTGTATTCAGGAGTCCAGTATACCAAGATAGATTAGCCCCCAGGCAGATGTAATTTATATAGTTGGCACTTAGCTGATAATCCAAGATGTTTTCCTTTGCAGTGCAACAGGGCTAATATTTTACCACTGATCGCTGTTCTTGAACAACTTTTTCAATATGGAGTTAGCCAAAAACATGCTTGCCTGTAACTTCAAACATGGATATCTTCTTTTTAAACATCATAATGGGCTTGATTCATCTGGGTGGCACAAAGGGATTCATCCACAAAAGCAGGTGCTCTGCAAATATCATCACCTTCTTCTGGGGTTCCACATGTGGAGGGCAGCTTTAAAATTATATGTGGGACACCAAAAGAACCCCTTGATGAAGCTGCCCAAGAGATGTGCTAAATCAACACTTCTTCTGGGTAGCCAGCCATGTGCCCTTCTTAGTCAGTCCTACCATCCAATTCCACAGTACCGAGTAGTGGAGCAGAGGTTGAGGACACCCTTTGCTTCTGTAATACTCTTGCAAAAAGAGCTACCAATGCCTGTCTCCTACCGTTTCAAGAATTTGATCTCCAAGGTGTCTACCAATATGCTTGTCATGGGATAGAGACACGCTATCATGGGGTGTTGGGTCAAGGAAGACCAAAAATTGGGAAGCAACCGCTTCAGTATGGCAATTGTCGCTAGAGCTGCCCATCTGCAGGGCAACTGGGCCTAATTGCTAGAGTCAAAATGGCTACACTAGCTTCAGGATAGCATAACCTAGTGGTCAGAGTCCTTAAAGCTGCCCTATGGGCAGTTGTGCCCAACCCTCCCAGCAGTAGGTGCAGGTCAGGATAAGGTCCCCTGAGCCCAATCTACTCAACCAGGTCCCAACCCAAGACCCTGGGAAATCGGTCATTCTTAACTCAGGTTTGGGTTTCTGATTCAACAATCGCATTCCCTGGGCTGTTTCCTACCTTTGTTTCCTGCTCTGCCAGTTCCTCTGGGAGTGACGTCCTTCCATCTCTCTCATGGTTGGATGGGGTTCCACCATTGATGCAGCTCATTCAGTCCCCGCCATCTGGAACTCCCACAATTCTCTGGCAGTGTCTGCAGCATGCAACTGCTCTCCTCTTCAGTCAGCCCTCACTGAGATGAGCTGCTCCCTTTTATATCCTGTTTCTAATTGGAGCATGCCCAACAGAGGCAAGGGGGAACGGCTGCTGGCCTCTTCAGCCCACATTGTGTGGTTAATCTCAGCTGGGCCAGTTTGGCATAGATATATCTCATCACAATGCCTTAGGTAAAAATTCCTTCCTGAGTTCATATTCATGAGAGGAGGAATCCATGATTAATATCCAAGTAATTGTCCATTTTTCCCTCAGATACTAGTAAAGTGAATTCTGTCTGTATCCTCTGAGACAGAATTAAAAACTGATTGTGTAGAAATATGGCAGTAAATCAAATTTATGTGATGCTCCATCTCCCAATAACTGCTTATTCTATTTGAATACTGTAGTTCTTTCGACCTGAGTTCTATGTTCTGGCTTAATTGCATTTGTCAAGGTGCTCCAGTGTTTTCAGGGATTCCAAATGTAGGTTGAGCTACATTAAGGAATCTACCATTATTTTACATATAAGTGATTTTCAAAATGGGACTCTAGTCCTTCCTCACCTGCTATTTCAAAGAACACAAGATAAGAGCCTTGCTTTTGGGCTCTAAAGCTGGTAATGCCATTTGGAATAGAACTGCAGATGATATTCTGAGAAGCCACGCAACCACAATGAACTAAAAATGGAAGTTTCTGTGGCGTAGGCTCCAGGGGATTGATCAGAGGCTAAAACTGATGAATAAACACCGGCCAGCCATATTTTCAAAATGAAAGTTTGGGTAGTCCTGTGAAACAAATGGGAAACCAGGCTAAAATGTTTAACCTGAGTATTCTTGGGTGATCTTTACAAATGGATTATAGTAATTGTCAGAATTATTTGCTGGGTTGTTCCTGGCTCATACCTGAGCCTGATTTGTAAAGCTCAGAGGATACCTTTATCTGTGTAAGCTGTTTTAGTTTCATGTTTCATCCTTTAGATGACAAATGTGATTCTAAAATGTGTTCATATTTGCAGGAGGAGAGTTGTGGGAGTTTCACTTTTCTGAAAATTCCAATGTGCCTGGGTACTTTGTGATGGTAAACACAGCTGATATTGAAGGGAAAATGAAGCTAGTTTCTCATAGACTGAAGCTTGAACCAGGATGAAATCTCTTGCAAGATTCACTCTAGTTCACTTTTTACCATTGAACTGATGTTTCAAGACATTGGACCAGACTCAGCCTAGGTTTATACTGGCTTCCATGAGTAGAAGACCAAACACAAGGCCATCTGGGAGAAAATCCACCAAGGGGAAAGCTATGATGACAGCAACAACCACAACATCCTTTCTGTTGGGAGTGTACCAGAGGGCCAGTGCAACCCCAAAACTGTATAGTGCTGTCTGGAGAAGAGGCACTGCCAAAGCAGCCAATGATGAACTGATTAAATCCATCATCTCGGGAGCCCCACAAGCAGCGGACTGTATTGATACAACCCTTGGCCTTCCTTGCCTGAATACCTCCTACTATTTGCCAATTTTATTAGGCTTGTCATGTCTAAACTGTAGATTGTAATTTATCTGAGGCAGAGACACTCTTTCTGTGTCTTATGTGTCTTATAACACTCTTTTGGATGATTGATAACAGCATGGAATATATGGATACTGGTATAATGGCAGATAGGGAAAGTTTGAACATCATCTCATATAGAAATATTTCTGCCTTAACTGCTACCACATACTTGATTTAAAGGAAGAACCAATTTAAACTTAAAGCTGTTACTACATTATTACAAAAGGAGTCTTGATACTCAGTCTGGGTAGATTATGGTTTTGACTAGGTTGCATTCCTGAGACAGAAGGCTTCATATGGAAAAGGAGCAAGCCATTTTTGCCCAAGAAAAATAAGGATCTTGCTGACATGTTTCTACAGTAGCAGTCCCTTTTTGAGGGAAACAGAGAAGTATACAAAGAACCACACCTCTGCAACAAAGGGAAACTCAGCAAGTTGGTGAGAAAGAAGTATGCTGTGCAACTTCAGGAAGACTCAATGACTGATTATTCTGGACCCTTATAATGATATTTGCATGTGCTTCTGTTCATTTTCTCTCCAGGTCAGGCAATAAGTATCCTGAATTTTGAGTACTATTTTGAGTCAATGGTCAGCATTTACTAAATTCAAATATTACAGTCACTCCACTGATGAGTTAAAGATTCTTGGAAGTTCCTAGGAACTCTTGTTAAAATTTTGCCACCAATCTGAAATGAAACTTGAGGCAATTTCCTTAACTTTCATGAATTCATTGTCCGTCTGGAAAATGCTGAACCATCCCTTCCAGAGATGACTCATCCCTGATGAGGATGAAAAAGAGAGTAACTAAAAGTACTGCTGAAGAGCAATTTTTTACTTATGAAATAATCAAGTAGTCCTCACTGGCAGGTATCTTTAAATAGTTCCCAGGGAGGCATTCACTGCCACCATCACTTCAAATTACCCAAGTGGAACAGTGTGCTATACTACCGATATACACGTTTTTCAAAAAAAAATTATTAGTATTTTCAATAAAGTATAGCTTTGTCTTATTCTTTGGGTTCTAGTTATGACAAAACATTTTTGTTTAAACAAGAAAATAATTAATGGAATGACCTCTTCCTAGCAAAATCTCAGAATTTGTACTCTATCCTCATCCTCCTTGACCTGTCAGCCACCTTCAACACAATCAACCATGCTCTTTCCGAAATCTTGTCCTCCCTTGGCTTCTGTGACTGTTGTGTCCTGGTTCTCCTCCTAATACCAGTCCAATCACTTCTTCGGGTGTCTTTTGGAGGATCCTCCTTTTCCCCTCCTCCACCTGTCTGTGGGGGTTCCCCAAACAGCTTTGCCCTTGATCCTTTTCTTTTCTCCCTCTATACCTTATCTCTGGGTAATCTCATCTGTAAACACAACTTCAACCACCAACTTTATGCTGATGACTCACAAATCTCGCTCTCTTTTCCAGACCTGTTTCCTTCTGTCCAAACTAAAAATCTCTCTGATATCTCTTCCTGGATGTGTAACTGTCAGATCAAGCGCTAAATAGCTCATAAGCTTCCCCTCAAACCTTCCTGCTACCTTCTTTCTCTGTCACTGTGGACACCACCACTATTCTGTCTAGCACTCAAGCCTGTAACTTGAGCATCATCTTTAACTTGGACCTCTCTAGGTCCTCACATCCAGGCTACATCTAAATCTTGATGATTCTTTCTGCATAACATCTCTAAGATGTGGCCTTTCCTATCCATCCACACAGCTAAAACTCTTGTCCAAGCTCTCATTATCTCTAGTCTCGATTACTTTGACATCTTCCTCTCTGGCCTTGACAAATGCAATCTTGCCCTGCACATATCCGTTTCAAATACTGATGCAAAGATAATTTTCCGAGCCCATCACTTTGACCATGTCACCTTTGATCCCTCCACTGGCTCCCCCTTCTCGGTCACATTTAACATAAGAAACTTGTTTTCACTTTGAAGGCCCTTCACAGTCAACCTCCCACCCTGGCTATCATCTCTGATTCTCTATCAAGATGTCAGCCTCCACCACACACTTGTTCAACTTTCAAACAAGCACCTTTGTACTTTCTCCCATGCTTCTCTTCACTCTTGGGAGGAGCTGCTTGTAAACATCTGCAAAAACTACCTCATTATCCTCCTTCAATACTATCCTTAAAATTCTCTTTTTCCATGATGCCTACAAACAGCTCAACAATTGTTAGGCTGTTGGTGTGAGACCACTGCCTAGCATGCTGACCTTATTGTCTCATTGTTTCCTTGTACTCTCCATACTGTGTCTATATTCATCTGTTGTCTCTTTTCTTTTTTAGATTTGAAGCTCTTTGGGAGTAGGGACTCTCTTTTTGTTCTGTATTTGTACGAAATCCAGCATGATGGGGTCCTGGTCCATGACTATAGCTCCTTGGCACTAAGGTAATACAAATCATCATAATAAATAATAATAATTCCTCAGCCCTTCATCCCTCCTTTACCCAAACATATTAATCCAAGGCATGATATTCCCCACAGATCAAGGAAGGAATTTTTTTGCAGAAGATTATTAAAATATTGGAAACACCTCACTGAGTTACTCAGCATCATTACATCTCTTAAAACACAATTAATGTTAAAAACACAAGAAGAGTTAGAAAAGTGGGAGAGGGTGGTTAAATCTGTAATTCTTCTTATGTAACAAATATTTTTGTTCAAAGTGAGCTCATCTAAGATAACAGCACACTAAGTAACTTTGCAGCCTATTTGAGCACAGCCTACTAGAGCCACACTCAGTCAACTGCAAGTGGCAATTCTTTAAAAGGTTTCAGAGTAACAGCCGTGTTAGTCTGTATCCACAAAAAGAAAAGGAGGACTTGTGGCACCTTAGAGACTAACAAATTTATTTGAGCATAAGCTTTTGTGAGCTACAGCTTATGCTCAAATAAATTTGTTAGTCTCTAAGGTGCCACAAGTACTCCAATTCTTTAAAAGGCTCTAGTTTCAGATGTCAGAGCTGAAAATACATTTTCTGTAACAGGAACATTGCTGGTGGGGGACAAATATTTAACTGGACTCATTGAAAGTCAGCTATGTATTGGCCTTATTTATAGACAATTGTATGTGGTACCTGCAAATCTTCACACACCATTTTCATGTCATCTATCTGCAACAGCACTCAGTATAATATTTCCACTCCTCTCTCACTGATTTTTATAAACGTTGAAAATATTACCAGGTAGCAGTTATTTTCAAACATGGAGTTATCTTAAATGCAGGTAGAACTGAGTGTGTCTGATTAGTCATGTGCAAGCAGTACGTTATTCATAATCCTAGATCACTCAGAATATACTGACAGGTTTCAGAGTAGCAGCCGTGTTAGTCTGTATTCGCAAAAAGAAAAGGAGGACTTGTGGCACCTTAGAGACTAACCAGTTTATTTGAGCAGCCGATGAAGTGAGCTGTAGCTCACGAAAGCTTATGCTCAAATAAATTGGTTAGTCTCTAAGGTGCCACAAGTACTCCTTTTCTTTTTTCAGAATATACTCTTCATATTCCTAATGTCACCATAGGTCTTCAGTCAATTCTGTCTTTTATTCCTACAAGGAAGGGGAATAATATTTTTTTCTAGATAAATCTATACAATCTGACACCAGATTACAAAATATTACATGAAATATTAAAACAATTTTAAATGACTAGAATACTTTCAAGGAAAAACTTGGGAAAATGGGAACACCTCTTCTGTAGTAGCAGCAAATAACAAAGCCATCTAAATACTGAGTTTTCTTTACAGTTTCTCCCAAAATAACTTCACAGATCCATGCCATCCCTCAGTGCTTTCTTTATGAATGGTTCTTTGACAGAATTTTGTTATTTGATTCATTTAACATAGCTACACTAACATATGGCTGTTCAGTATGACAAATCAGAGGAGAAAAGAGGTAAAGAAAGAAACAGTATAAAATGGTGGATGAGTTTCCGGATTGTAATATAAATGTCTGCTACATATACTATTGGTTTAGAAGCTCAACAAGCTCCATCTCAGAGAGGCCCCAGACCCAGACCAAGGCTCAGGAACAGCCAGCAATTATCTGAAGATATTATCTTGTCCTTCAGAATGTCAGCTTGTTTCTTAATTTTTTTAAAGAAAATCTCTATCTGTTATGGTTGAAGTGAAAAACCTCAGAATGCAAATCTCTCAGTGCAGAGATGAGTCAGCAGAGAGCCTGGAACAACAGCTTTTAGAGATCTGAACTGTCCTATTCATCTCAGTGAGAAACTAAGGCAGATGTCCCATGATAGGAACACGGAAATTGCAATACTAGATCAGACCCAAGGTCCATCTGGTCCAGTATCCTGGACAGTTGCAAATACCAGATGCTTAAGAGCAATGTGTAAAAACCTATAGTAGGCAGAAGTAGAAGTAGTCTGCCCTCCTTGGGTCTCATACTACAATAGTTAATAGACTGATTTAAGTCCTAATGCACAGGTTTAATATCCCTTCCAGAATTTGTCATAATTAACTATAACTCTGGATATTCTGGTTATATCGATATCCATATAAATATCCATTCCTTTTTTTAATCTTGGTAAGTCATGATAATCATCTAAGTGTTAACATTGTTAACTATTTTATCCCTGGTGTAAGGCAGTGTAAGCTAGAAGAGGACAGATCACATATCTGCATAATTTACGGGGTGTAAAGTATCATTTTGGGGCTAGGTGATGTTTGGGAGATTCACTAGCTTTTGTTTTTCCCCTATCAGGAAGGACCCCAGTCCAAGAAGTCTGGCAGGGCCCCTGAGCATACAGAAGCCCCACCAAAGGGGAATCAAGTAGCAACACTATCATCTTTTGCAAAAAGAAAAGGAGTACTTGTGGCACCTTAGAGACTAACCAATTTATTTGAGCATGAGCTTTCGTGAGCTACAGCTCACTTCACGAAAGCTCATGCTCAAATAAATTGGTTAGTCTCTAAGGTGCCACAAGTCCTCCTTTTCTTTTTGCGAATACAGACTAACACGGCTGCTACTCTGAAACCTATCATCTTTTGAACACCTATACAATTAATTGTGAGTGGTGTCTCCTTTTGGAGATTCACATGGGTCGAACTTATTTTGTGGATGTATCAGTATCACCACTTTTCTTCCCACATTCTGAATGCTACCCCAGAGAATTTGGACAGCATTGACGTTTGGCACAGAGAAAAGGAGCAGTTCAGTTACTTGTTAGTAGTGTAAGGTAAAGAAAGCCATTAAATAAACAAGTTTAAAGAAAAAAAACAGTTTATAATTAAAGATAAAACCTAGATCAACCTAATACCTTGAAGCTACCCCTCTGATACTAGATCAGCCTAATACCTTGTTCAAATCCCGTGTCGTTCAAATTACTAGAAAGCCTATGGAGTTTTCACCACTGTGTCATCTGGCCCCGATAAAAACACCCAAGTTCTCTTTACACTAAACTTTCGCTATTGCTATCACTAGTGGTGCTGCACTTCAGTGTGTGTCAAAAAAGTTGCGACAGATAACCTGTCTTCTTCGTGCAGAACCTACTCTTGTTGCAGTCACCTACTATAGTTAGGTTGAGTTGCTCTCTCAGCGGATTTGCACGTTTACGGTGTCGCGGGGCGCTCGCGGCTTGTGCCCGGGAGGGGCGCTGGCAAAAGGCAGGGCGCTCTGAGAATGAGCCCCGTTCTGTTGGTGCAGCAGCGGGAGCCCCCAGGAGGGGAACACGCCTGCGCACTACCTGCGTTCCTGTGGGAGTGACGGGCAGCCCATCCCGCGCCCACCCGCTCAGCCCGGGGGGCTTCTCGGCGGGGAGAACGTGAGCCTGCGAGGCGGGTCACTGCACGCTGCGGAGCGCGCGGCACTCTCTGCCCGGGGTCCGGGGACTTTCCCCTAGGCGGGCTCGGGAGCCCTAGAGGAACCGTGTCCTCCGCATGTGGCCTAGAGAGCAGGTCTTCAGAACGCCCTGTTAACGAGGTGCTGCGGGCGCCCTTATATCGCCCTGCATGTCCCATTACTTTGCACTCACAGTGACCAGCGCGGCAACGGGCCACAACCCCACACAGGGAGATGGTTTATCGTACACCCCCCAGAGACCCACACAGAGAGCGGGGCTCCACATACTCCGCGCCCTGCTTAAACGAAAAGCAACTGCCCCCGCTACAGACGAACATTTACCTCAGAGCTTGTTGCGCACATCACGTATGAATATATTATGCAGATTAACGTCGCCGTGGCCCCCTCCCTTCCCAATGGGGCGGAGCTGCAGCAGAGTACAGTCTGCAATGGAGGGGCGGGGACGGGACGTTTTTTGGTGTCTCAGTACGGTGGAGTTACGTCAGCAGGGTGGGGGCTGCAGCACAGCTTCCTAATTCTGCTCAGCTGGGGGATGCTGGGCGCTATGGCGTGCAGAAGCTTTGGTAGCAATGCAGGTGTCCTGTCCTAGCTGTCCCTGGTCGTCAGACCCTCTGCCTTCTTTCTCCAATACATCACTCATAATCCTTCTTCTGCAGGGACCATAACGTTGTGCAGGAGGTCAGAGGAGGTGATCATAATGGTCCCTTCTGACCACATGTGTAGGACCCCGAGCAGGGGTATTCTGTTTGCTACCCAAGACCCATAAACCTGGAAATCCTGGACACCCCATCATCTCAGGCATTGGCACCCTGACAGCAGCATTGTCTGGCTATGTAGACTCCCTCCTTAGGCCCTACACTCCCAGCTACCTTCGAGACACCACTGACTTCCTGAGGAAACTACAATCCACTGGTGATCTTCCAGAAAACACCATTCTGGCCACTATGGATGTAGTATTTTCTACTGAATGCATCCGATAAAGTGAGCTGTAGCTCACGAAAGCTTATGCTCAAATAAATTTGTTAGTCTCTAAGGTGCCACAAGTCCTCCTTTTGTTTTTGCGGATACAGACTAACACGGCTGCTACTCTGAAACCTGTGGATGTAGAAGACCTCTGCACCAACATTCCACACAAAGAGAGACTACAGGCTATCAGGAACAGTATCCCCAATCATGTCACGGCAAACCTGGTGGCTGACCTTTGTGACTTTGTCCTCACCCACAACTATTTCACATTTGGGGACAATATATACCTTCAAGTCAGCGGCACTGCTATGGGCATGGCCCCACAGTATGCCAACATTTTTATGGCTCACTTAGAACAACACTTCCTTACCTCTCATCCCCTAACGCCCGTACTCTACTTGTGCTACATTGATAATATCTTCATTGTCTAGATCCAAGGAAAAGAAGCCTTTGAGGAATTCCACCATGATTTCAACAATTTCCATCCCACCATCAACCTCAGCCTAGACCAATCCACACAAGCAGTCCATTTCCTGGACACTACTATGCTAATAAGCTATGGTCACATAAACACCACCCTATACCGGAAACCTACTGACCGCTATACTTACCTACATGCCTCCAGCTTCCATCCAGGACACACCACACGATCTATTGTCTACAGCCAAGCTCTAAGATACAATCACATTTGCTCCAATCCCTCAGACAAACACCTAAAAGATCTCTATCAAGCATTCTTAAAACTACAATACCCACCTGCTGAAGTGAAAAAACAGATTGACAGAGCCAGAAGAGTACCCAGAAGTTACCTACTACAGGACAGGCCCAACAAAGAAAATAACAGAATGCCACTAGCTGTCACCTTCAGCCCCCAACTAAAACCTCTCCAGTACGTCATCAAAGTTCTACAACCTATCCTGAAAAATGATCCCTCACTCTCACAGATCTTGGGAGACAGACCAGACCTCACTTACAGATAGCCCCCCAACCTGAAGCAAATACTCTCCAGCAACCACACACCACACAACAAAAACACTAACCCAGGAACCTATCCTTGCAACAAAGCCGGATGCCAACTCTGTCCACATATTTATTCAAGTGACACCATCATAGGACCTAATCACATTAGCCACAGCATCAGGGGCTCATTCACCTGCACATCTCCAATGTGATCTATGCCATCATGTGTCAGCAATGCCCCTCTGCCATGTACATTGGCCAAACCGGACAGTCTCTATGCAAAAGAATAAATGGACACAAATCTGACATCAGGAATCATAACATTCAAAAACCGGGAGGAGAACACTAACCTCTCTGGCCACTCAGTAACAGATTTAAGGGTGGCAATTTTGCAACAGAAAAGCTTCAAAAACAGACTCCAATGAGAAACTGCTGAGCTTGAATTAATATGCAAACTAGATAATATTAACTTGGGTTTGAATAGAGACTGGCAGTGGCTGGGTCATTACACATATTGAATCTATTTCCCTATGTTAAGTATCCTCACACCTTCTTGTCAACTGTCTAAATGGGCCATCTTGATTATCACTACAAAAGTTTTTTTCTCCTGCTGATAATAGCTCATCTTAATTAATTAGCCTCTTACTCCACCTTTTCATATTCTCTGTATGTATATATATATATCTTCTTACTATATGTTCCATTCTATGCATCCGACAAAGTGGGCTGTAGCCCACAAACGCTTATGCGCAGATTAATTTGTTAGTCTCTAAGGTACCACAAGTACTTCTGTTCTTTTTGCGGATACAGACTAACATGGCTGCTACTCTGAAACCTATGATTCTATGTTTCACGCTTCCCTCCTTCAAACGTGGGTGCCCAGAGGGCCCAGCTGCATCTGCCTTGGGCCACTGACTAACAAATTTATTCGGGCATAAGCTTTTGTGGGCTAAAACCCACTTCATCAGATGCATGAGTGGAACATACAGTAGGGAGGTATAAATACACGACCTATGAAAAGATGGGAGTTGCCTTACCAAGTGGGGGGTCAGTGCTAAGGATCCAATTCAGTTAAGGTGGAAGTGTGATATTCTCAACGGTTGACAAGAAGGGGTGGAAATCACTTTTGTAGTGCGAATGAGGCCAGTGTAAACAAGGTGGCCCATTTTAAACAGTTGACAAGAAGGTGTGAGTATCAGCAGGGGGAAATTAGTTTTTGTAGTGACCCATCCACTCCCAGTCTTTATTCAGGCCTAATTTGATGGTGTCCAGTTTGCAAATTAATTCCAATTATGCAGTTTCTCGTTGGAGTCTGTTTTTGAAGTTATTTTATTGAAGAATTGCCACTTTTAAGTCTGTTATTGAGCGTCCAGGGAGATTGAAGTGTTCTCCTACTGGTTTTTGAATGTTATAATTCCTGATGTCAGATTTGTGTCCATTTATTCTTTTGTGTAGAGACTGTCCGGTTTGGCCAATGTACATGGCAGAGGGGCATTGCTGGCACATGATGGCATATATCACATTGATAGATGTGCAGGTGAACGAGCCCCTGATGGTGTGGCTGATCTGGATAGGTCCTATGATCACATCACATCAGCCACACCATCAGGGGCTCATTCACCTGCACATTTACCAATGTGATATGTGCCATCATGTGCCAGCCGTGTAAGTCAGAGAATGGGGAATCCTGGTGGGGTGGGGTGGGGAAGGGCACACAGAGCTCCTGTCATGTGAGGCAGAATGGGAGCACCTGGGATGGGGAGAAGGGGAATGAGGGCACACAGAGCCCCTGGCATAGGGGGTTGGGGGGATACACACAGAACCTCTGCTGGGGCGGAGTGGGGAGGAGAAAAGGGGACCCTCGCCTTTGTGGAAGGGGAAAAAGGAGGGTACAGGGGAGGAAGCATGGGAAGAAAGGGAAGAGGAATGGTGGTAGTAGGAAGGTTCACACAGCCTTAGCATGGATAGAAGGAAAATGGGGGATTTTGTTATGGAGGGAGTGGGGGAATAGGGGACACAGGGCCCCTGGCATGAGGTGAGGAAGTGGAGTTCTAGAGAGTACATGAAATAAAGGGAATGGATGGTGACACCCCGGGAATTTTTGAGGGGGAATGGATGAATGCAGGGAGCCCCTGGTACATGCAGTGACTTTGGCCTGAAAAGCTAAAATATGTACAATTCTCTAGCATCAGTATATTATCTGATGTGATATCTGGGCACTATGACAGATATTGATATCCCATGCAGTATCTTTGGGGACCACTAAATTTATGAATGGTTTATATATGATTGTGTTCTGCTTCATGGCGGAGATGGGTTACCACAGCTCCTCCAGGAACTAAAAATAGTGGAGGGTGATTAAGGAGTGCAAACATCTCCAGAGAGATGTCACCCACTGGGGTGTATTGGTAAATGGTATAGTCAATTGCATGATCACACTTTCGTCGATTATGAAATAAACGTAAGAGACCAAATAACCAATGTCAGTCAGGTTTATTATTATATGTCAGTAATAGTGTAGTACAGGTTCTATGTGATACCAGTTTCTGGGAAGCCATCTCGTGCAGTGTTGTTATATTCATAGGGCTCTAACAAACTCACGGTCCACATGATCATAGGATTTTTAAAATAATAATTTTAATGATTTCAGCTATTTAAATCTGAAATTTCACAGTGTTGTAATTTTAGGTGTCCTGACCCATAAAGCAGTTGGGGGGGGAAGGTTATTGTAGAGGGGGCTGCGGTACTGCTATCCTTACTTTTACACCGCTGATGGCAGTGGCACTGTCTTCAGAGCTGGCCAGCTGGAGATTAGTGGCTGCTGGCTGGGAGCCCAGCTCTGAAGGCAGTGCCGCCACCAGCAGCAGCACAGAAGTAAGGATGGTATGGTATGGTATTGCCTCCCTTACTTCTGTGTTGCTGCCTGCAGAGTTGGCCCCTCAGTCAACAGCCGCTACTCTCCGGCTGCCCAGTTCTGAAGGCAGCAGCGCAAAAGTAATGGTGGCATGGTATGGTATTGCCAACCTTACTTCTGCTCTTCTACTAGAGGGGCATGGCATTCAGAACAGGGTGACTAGCTAACAGCCGCCGCTCTCCAGCGACCCAGATCTGAAGGCAGTGCAGAAGTAAGGGTAGCAACATTGTGACTTCCCCTAAAATAACCTTGTGACCCCCCCCTGCAACTCCCTTTTGGGTCAGGACCCCCAATTTGAGAAATGCTGGTCTCCCCTGTGAAATCTGTATAACATAGGTTAAAAGCACACAAAAGACCAGATTTCACGGGGGAAGACCAGATTTCACGGTCCGTGACGCATTGTTCATGGCCATGAATTTGGTAGGGCCCTATACATTTGCTTTACTCAAAAGGTGTGCACCCAGAGCTATACCCCTAAAGTTATCTTCTTGTACCCCGTTTACAAGTGAAAGATACTATGTGCATCTTCCAAAATTAGATTTAACCAGTCATCTTTCTACTTTGGTTTTTGGGTACCATGGTGTACACCTTATCTCTTTGTTCTGAATAGATGCGTTCTAGGTACTACGGAGTGTGAAGGCACCTGCTAGGTCTGTACTACGGTAGAACAATCATATGTTTTGTCCTCTTCCTTTGGGACATTCCAGTACAGGCCTGTGAGAATAACTCCCTGCCTGTTGCTTTGGTAAAATCATCATATTTCCTGATTCTGACATTTTTCTGATCTACTTCAGCTAAAGCAAGGTGTTATGGGATACTCAGCATAAGTGAACTGGATAGTAGTAAAGATATAGGTCAATTTAACCTATATAACTGCTATAATATTTGTGTTTAATGCTGTTTGTACTTACTGCATATGAATAGATATATAAGGTGTGGGCATATTAATATGATAGATAGATAGATGCATGTTAGCCACCATATATTGGTCAACATATCCTTGCTTGTTGCCTTGATAATTGTTATAGTTAAGGCAATACCTTTGCTAAATTAATATGTAAAACAGTGGTGAGGGCCTTTATATGTAACTTGTTTTACCAAACTGCGTGACAACACATAATTAACACAACTAAAACTAATACACCTTATAACACAAGCAAAGTGTGGGAAATCAGTATTTCAAGATTCCCCATTATGGATAAGGTCATTTAAGGCTTGTTCTGCCTTGTGCATATCATTGCTAATCTGAATAATGTGTCTTTTCTGTCTAGTAATAATTTTAAATTTAAAGTGAGTGGATCAATATGCCCGTTAGAAACTGATAGGTAAGTTTCAACTTCATCCTGTTATTGGGCCTCACTTCCTATCATAGATTCATTTTGAAAACTGGAATAGGCATTATTACAGTGTGTCCCACAGTGCTATGAACATGAGGAGTAAAACAAAAATATGGAATAATGACATTACAAAGGAGGCCTCCATTTATAAATTCCTTGCAATTAGTTACTACACAGTCCTGTCCATCCATATTATAGGGGTTACCCTTCCTGCTGGTTGTCACTATGTGGTAAGCTTCAGTGGGCACGAGACAGGAGCTGCTTAGCTCTAGATTCAAGCCATCATGGCCACACACTGCAGTTGCAATACTAAAACATTCCTGGCACAACAAATTATATGCAGTGCTCTTCAAGTTTGCATTGCTGCATGTTACACCTCTAGTTGAGGTAGAGCCAGTCGTTCCTTGTAGATGCTGTTTTCCAGATAAGCTACTGTCTGCTCAGTACACACCTTCTGCACTAGAGACATAGCCTAAGACTTAAATTTGTGATGTTCAATTGAGCCACCTACCTAAACATAACATCACACATTTCATAGAATCATAGGACTGGAAGGGACCCTTGAGAGGTCATCTAGTACAGTCCCCTGCACTCATGGCAGGACTAAGTATTATCTAGACCAGTCCTGCAGAGGCAGTCATTTCCCATTTGTGATATTGTAGAAAAGCTTGAAGCCACATGCTACAAGCACATAAGAATAGATTGTGACAAATTTAACTCAAAACTACTATTTAAAAACAAAGGTCTAATGTTAGGGTTTGAAGCCATCAAGTCCAGATCCTTTTTATCAGCACTGCCTCACTAGTCAGCCAATGAACTTTACAACTTCATGTTGGAGTCTGGTTTCCTTAGTCTTAGTTAGATTGAGCTACGTAAGTGTGACGCAACCGTTGGTGCCAGCTGGCAAAGGCTTCACTACTCTGTATCAGCAATTCTTAACAGGCCTGACAAACTCACTACACCGAACACATTTCTTTCAATAGTATTAATCCATAAATAGTGTCTTGTAAGGTATCAAATGGAAGCTGGGATCACACAGGTCATTAATGTTCTGTGAAATGTATGTACTGGTGATTATGTGACTTACTAGAATTATGTTTTAAAGTCTGTAACCAGGGACAGATGAAAAGATTTCTTCCAGAAAGGAAATAAGATGTGGATCTGTGAAATGTAAATTAAGCATTGTAAGCCATTATCGCATAAATGGGATGGAAAGACACCAGAGACTAAACCACAGGGAGATGTCATCTCTGGGGTGCAAAGACAATGAACTTTGGGGTATAAAGGCAAAAGGACACATTGTTTATCCTGCACTTGAAGTGTTAATCAGGTAGTGCAGTAACATTCATGAAAACAGGTTCTCAATGATCCTGCATTGAAATGCTTCACAAAAGACTTAGGGCTTGGCTACACTTGCGAGTTAGAGCGCATTAAAGGAGCCCTGGGCGCACTAGCTCACTACCCATCCACACTGGCAAGGCACACGGAGCACTCTGACTCTGCGGCTAGACCACTCCTGATACTCCACCTTTTTGTGCACCCCTGCTTGAGCGCTGCAGTGCCGGTGTGGACACCCTGGTCTCTTAGTGCGCTCTGATTGACCTCCAGAAGTGTCCCACAATGCTTGTTCTAGCCACTCTGGTCATCACTTTGAACTCTACTGCCTTGCCCTCAGGTGACCAACCGTCAGACCCGCCCTTTAAATTCTCTGGGAATTTTGAAAATCCCCTTCCTGTTTGCTCAGCCAGCTGTGGAGTGCTCTCAGCGAATCTTTCCAGGTGACCATGCCTCTACATGCCAGGCAAGCCCCAGTATGGAGCAATGGCAAGGTGCTGGACCTCATCAGTGTTTGTGGGGAGGAAGCTGTCCAGTCCCAGTTGCGCTCCAGCTGTAGGAATTACAATACCTTCGGGCAGATAGCAAGGGACCCGTGTAGTGCAGGGTTAAAGTGAAGAGCTGCGGAATGTCTACTGCAAAGCCCGCGAGGCAAACAGCTGCCCCCGCAATCTGCCATTTCTACAAAGAGCTGGACATAATACGTGGGGGCGACCCCACCTCCACTCTGAGTACCACCATGGACACTTCAGAGCCCAGTTAAACAAAGCTGGAGGAGGAGGAAGAGGAGGAAAGCGGGAGCGAGGATGCTGAGGCGGAGGAAGACACCCGGGAATCCCTAGATGCATGCAGCCAGGAGCTGTTCTCAAGCCAGGAGGAAGGTAGCCAGCTGCAGCAGCCAGTACTTAGGGGAAGGACAAACACCAGAGGAGGTTCCCAATAAGCGGCTTTTACTTTGGGAAGGAAGTTATTCAGTGTGGGCTCTTGGGGTGAGGGTTAGGGCTGCATGCATGCCTAGATGCAGAATAGGGCATTGATGTGCTCTCTCACATCCCAGTAATTGGCCTCAGTGATCTCTTCAAAGGTCTCATCCAGAACTTGGGCAATGCGCTTGTGCAGGTTTCTCGGGAGAGCCACTGTGGTCCTTGTCCCAGTAAGGATAACTTGTCCACACCACTGTGCCATGAGGGGCGGGAGGACCATTGCTGCACACAGGCAAGCTGCATATGGGCCAGGGCGGAAGCCACATTGTAGAAGACCCTCCCTTGCTTCCCAGGTCACCCTCAGCAGCGAGGTATCTTCCAGGACGAACTCCTGTGGAAAATGTGGAGACAGTGTTCAGTATAGGGGCCCCCTGCAGCTGTTGGCTCTCCCCAAGGGACAGAAATCCAGAGGACAGTACAGCCGTGAAACGATCAGGCACGCTTGACCCTGTGCTTACTCACCATTTTGGGGCTCCTGTGGGTTATATGAGCTCGCTTTGGGACAGGAAAATTATGCTATTGTGTAGACTGTGCTTGCCCTAAAGTATGGGGGATTTATTGCTCTGTCTGGTGTGAACAATGGTGCTTCTGTTCAGTGTTGCATTTTGCCTTTACAGATGCAACCTTGAGATCTCAGCCGTCCATGTTATCACCGGCCGAAAGACTCCAAAGAATCAGAAAGAGGCCACGTAGAAGCAAGGAAGACATGTTGCGTGAAGTAATGTAGCATTCAAGTAGTGAAAATCAGAAAGTGCAGGAGTGGCGGGACAGCGAAAGGAGGATCTGCCAGCAGAATGAGGAGCACCGGCACAAAAGCACGGTTCTCCAGCAGCAAAGCACGGATCGGCTGATAAGCATAACAGAGAGCCAAGCAGACTCTATCCAGGTGCTCGTAGCCATGAAGGCAGAGCATTACCGCCGCTACCCCCGCAGCCCTTGTCCCAAAACTCTTTCTCTTGTGCCCCCATGTCACCTCCAACCCACTTTCCCCAACATCCGGGTTCTTACCGCCACCAGCTGCCTCCAACACAGGTAGCTTCACCACCCAGCCCTTAAAACTTCAACCATTACCCACTGCACTCAACCCTCATCACTATGCAGTACAGCCATCCTGAAGTGCAGCACTCAATGCACAGCACTTCAGCCAGGAAGGTTGAGTATAACAACAGGACATAAGCAAATCTGTGATTGTACCATTCCCCACCCCACCCCCTTGCCCTTTGTGTTTCCCAAGCAGTTGTGTTTCTTTTCAATAAATGAATTTTCTTTCCAATAAATGGATTTTTTAGCTTTGAAAACATTCTTTATTATTGCATAAAGTAAAAGATACCTTAGCCCAGGAAAGAAACAAGCACTACAAGTCAGCATAGCAAACAGATTCCTACTAACATTGGAACCACTGCACTTCACTCCGCGCAGGGCACCAGACATTACTGGTGGCTTTCAGCCTCAAATTGCTCCCTCAAGGCATCCCTAATCCTTGCAGCCCCATGCTGGGCCCCTCTAATAGCCCTGCTCTCTGGCTGTTCAAATTCAGCCTCCAGGTGTTGAACCTCCAAGTTCCATGCCTGAGCGAATTGTTCACCCTTCCCTTCACATATGTTATGGAGGGTATAGCACATGAATATAACCACGGGGATGCTGTCATCAGCCAGGTTCAGCTTCCCATACAGAGAGCGCCAGTGGCCCTTTAAACAGCCAAACACACACTCCACAGTCATTCTGCACCGGCTCAGCCTGTTGTTGAACCGCTCCTTGCTGCTGTCACGGCTCCCTGTGTAGGGTTTCATGAGCCACAGCATTAAACGGTAAGCGGGGTCCTCCAAGGATCACAATGGGCATTTCAATTTCCCCTACGGTGATCTTCTGGTCTGGAAAAAAAGTCCCGGCTTGCAGCTTCCTGCAGTGTTCCGAAAGATGGGTGCATCATGCACCTTTCCGGGCCAGCCTGTGTTAATGTCAATGAAATGCCCACAGTGATCCACAAGCACCTGGAGAACCATAGAGAAATACCCCTTCTGATTAACATACTTGGAGGCTAGGTGGGCTGGTGCCAGAATTGGAATGTGTGTGCCATCTATCACCCCTCCGCAGTTAGGAAAACCCATTTGTGCAAAGCCATCCATGTCATGCACGTTCCACAGAGTCACGATTCTTCCGAGCAGGATGCGATTAATGGCCCTGCAAACTTGCATCAACACAATTCCATCAGTCGACTTCCCCACTCCAAACTGGTTAGCGACCGATCGGTAGCTGTCTGGAGTTGCCAGCTTCCAGACTGCAACAGCCACCCGCTTCTCCACTGTCATGGCAGCTCTCAATCTCATGTCCTTGTGCCGCAGGGTGGGGTGAGCTCCTCACAGTCCCATGAAAGTGGCTTTTCTCATCCGAAAGTTCTGCAGTCACTGCTCGTCATCCCAGACTTTCATGTGATCCCACCACTTCAGTGCTTGTTTCCCGAGCCCAAAAGCAGCGTTCCACGGTGGTGAGCATGTCCGTGAATGCCACAAGCAAACTCGTGCCATATGCGTTACTCAAGTTGATATTGTCATATTCTCTGTGTGTATATAAAGTCTGCTGCAGTTTCCACGGTATGCATCTGATGAAGTGAGCTGTAGCTCACGAAAGCTCATGCTCAAATAAATTGGTTAGCCTCTAAGGTGCCACAAGTACTCCTTTTCTTTTTGCGAAAACAGACTAACACGGCTGTTACTCTGAGAGCCGTCACTGTCACTTTGGATCATAAGGAATAACTCGACTGCCAAACGTGACGCATACTCCATACCCGCAGACTGAAAGGGAAGACAGAGCACGCAGTACAAAAAATGTTGAAAGGTGGTGCCAAATGTGGACAGAAGCACAGGGGTTGCAGGGATGTGAACCGATGCATCACGGGGCGTTGGGACAGGACCCAGAATGGCCCGCCCCCCCGCCGCTTTCCCACAAGCCACAGCGCCAGAATGGGAAGAGGTGCTCTGTGGGATAGCTGCACATAATGCACCGCTCCCAATGCTGCTGCAAGTGCTGCAAATGTGGCCACGCCAGTGCGCTTGCAGCTGTCAGTGCGGACAGACGCCAGCGCTTTCCCTACTGCGCTCTCCGAAGGTAGGTTTAACTCAAAGCGCTCTACATCTGCAAGTATAGCCACGCCCTTAGTTAGGTGTGATGAGACTGCTTTAGACAAGGAATACAGTCTGTTGTTTTAGGCTCTAGAAAGCATTATACTTTTGTTTTATTTGTAACCCGTGGTTCTTATCACCCTTGCTCACCAAGTTAACTTTTGTTAATAAACCTGTATTTGTTTTCACTATAGATTACAGTGCTCAGTTATTGTATGGACCTGATACCCAGTTCAATCAAACAAGCTAATGTGTACACACTATTCCCTTGGGAGTAACAAATTTGGTTATTAACTGAGTGTGTCCAACGACAGGGGCTGTACACTATCGGGGAAAGCTCTTCAAGTTTTAAGTGCACACAAGGCTTTAAAGTATGAACTCCCTCGTAGACACTTAGTTTGAATTAGCGTCCTTGATTTGATTTAGTTTAACTTAAAGCAATTTAACTAACCCACTATATTCTTTCCTGCATTTCTGCACACAAGTCACAGATCTTTACTTTGTGATCCTCCACCTATTTTATACACTCCATGGTTATAGAAGGTTTTTTTTTATTATTAATCATTCATGTCCTGTATGTTTTTATTTACGAATTGCACAGGGCTTAACAATTAAGGCTCAATACCCTTATTATATGTTGCAGATCAGGAAACTGGGAGACCTGGAGTTTACAAAGGCATCAGAACAGCAGGAAATGAAATACAACTTTCTGACTCAGTGCTGTGATGTGTTCAGTAAACACCATTTCCTTCCATGACGAGTTAGGAGAAATTCTGACTGACCCCCCACAACCTTTTAAAAAGTGGAGTGAAATTGTTGCTTTGGTTAATACTTATTCAAGCACTTGTTTGTTGGGGCCACTTCTTCAGCTTCACTGCACACACAACTCTTGTTGAAATCAAAAGCTACATACCTTACCCCCAATTAGTTCATTATGCAAAACAGCTGTAGAATCATCACTTTAACGTATTGCAATCAAGTGTCTAGAGCTTAGGTACTTTTAAGATGTTACCATGGAATCTGAGTGCTTTACAGTCTTTAATGTATTTATCCTCACAACAACCCCCTGAAGTAGGGAAGTACTATTATCCCCATTTTACAAATGGGAAACTGAGACAGAGACTAAGATCCAGATCTTCAAAAGGTATTTAGAAATCTGCTTTGTCCAAGGTCACACACCAAGCCCGTGGCAGAGCAGGAAAATGAACCCAGTCTCCAGTAGACTAAGCTAGTACCCTAACCACTACACCAACCATCCAATACATTTTCTTACCTATCAAATTTTATCTAATGACAAGTTGTTTTTCCAACTGTTGGTGCGGCAAACTCACCATCAAGCTGTATTCTGCCTTCTATGATACCATCAGAGATTCAGGAATCTGAAAGTAGTTCAGTTTTGTCAATTCACAGGACTGAAGAGAACCATGCAGACTATTCATCAACTTTTATTAGTTCTACAGTGCTAACAGTTGTAGAATTTGATGTTGACAATATAGAACAGATCTGTTGAGTAAGATCGCACCATTTTTACATAGAAAAAGTGCCTAACTACCATTATTTTAAATTTGGGAAACTCCTCTCACTGCATTGAAAAAACACTATGATCAGCATGCTCTCAGCCATTACTTTTATTATCCAGTTTTTTATACCTCACATTTATATAATTCTTTCCAGACTGCTGCACCTAAAGGGCCATGGTTTCCCATGATCTTTGTATGAAACTTCCAGATATCACTGTGAGTACTGAGTGTGTAAACAGAGTAAAATAAGGCTCAAAATATGTGTAAACTCGTTTCAAAAGACACACTCAACAGAACAGAAGCACCTGCATTTTCCTCTGCCCGCACATTTAATTGAGGATAGCAGAGTGGGAACAGTATACATTCCATTATTTATTGGAAAATATTGTTATTCTAGTTTTACATTAGTATCTCTTGTGCATCTTAATAAAACAATAAGAACCACCAGTAACTACACCTTGAAACCCATCCACACTGAAGACAGTGTACATTTTTCTTTTTATATAAAAAAAAGTACTGCTCTGTTGATCATTTTCACAGATGCTCCTGACCCAGTTTAATGTCTAAGATTTTTTTTCAAAAGAGATGTTACTAACATTTATCAAAATTGTCAGTTTTCAAAGCATTTAATAGCTAAAACAAAATATTAAAAGTGAGGACATCCCAGAAGTTTATTGTTTTTAATAGTAGCAGTCATAAAATATGCTTATATAGAAATCCACATTTATCTGAAAAACGAAGTGTAAATGGTATTTCACAAAATGTAAGTTTAATTTGCTTAAAGAGTTTTGGTGGTTTAAATCACCCTGATTGTTTACTGACAATTTGCTATTGTAATAATGTTAAACAGGATCACATATTATTTTAGGATTAATTTTAAAATGTTACAACTTTTCATAAAAATAGTCAGCCAACTATTTTCTCTCTTTTCAACAGGAATAGTGAACATTATGGGCAACAAATTTCAAACAGATAAACTTTTCCTTGAAATGTAACAACTTTCAACCATTCAAGTACTATGGTCCCATATATATTCCTATGCAGCTAAAAAGACATGGTAGACAACTGAGCACACTACCACCAAATCGTAAGAATTACAAAATTATTAGACTTTAATCAAATTGTACCTTAATCCTTTAATTAAAAATAGAAGACTTAGGTAGACTATTTAGCAAATAAAACAGCACGCCAGTGTGCTCTATATTAAGGCATACCTTTAAATGCACACTTCTTGTGATCTATAAGAAGATATTTACAATTGCTACCGCGTGAAAGGAACAATAATGTAATTGTTCTGCAAAACTGAGAAATACAAAATTTCTGGAAGCCTACATTTTCAGAGTACAAAAGTAACCCTTAGTTACTATGTGTCCTACAGGATCTCTTGAGGATTTCTTAAAGCTGGGGGTAAATTTGAGGGTTTTGACTCTTCATCAAGAAGTACCAAATCTTCAATTTCACGTCCTTTGTACTTTCTTTTACATATCTTTACAATAACTTTCTTCTTGAGAAATAATTTCAAAGCTTCCCTAGAAGCTATAGCTTTGGCATTTTCCTTACTTTTTCCACAGCCAGTACCCAAATAAACAGACTTGCACCTCAGTTCACAAACTATATTTTCATGAGAGCTTTTATTTTGAGGCAAGTCTGCAAGTTCTTTCAGTGGAACAAAAGTTACATCTAAAGTAGCTTTCACAGACTGAATGGATGAGTTTAGAAGTTCTGCATGATTCACGTTGGGACTAAAACCTCCAACAGCAACCAATTTCCAGGCCACAGCTTTGTACAGTCTATTGAAAAAAGGCTGTCTTTCTTTTGCATCTTCACTTGTTAATGGCTTCCATGACACTTTAGCAGGATTTTCACTAGCCTGGGAGCTGCTTTTGGAAGCCACCGGTGGAGCGCTGGCCTGGGAGCTGCTTTTGGAAGCCACCAGTAGAACGCTGGCCGGGGAGCTGCCTTTGGCGGCCGCCGCCGCCGCCGGCGCGCTGGCCGGGGAGCTGCCTTTGGCGGCCGCCGCCGCCGCCGGCGCGCTGGCCGGGGAGCTGCCTTTGGCGGCCGCCGCCGCCGCCGGCGCGCTGGCCGGGGAGCTGCCTTTGGCGGCCGCCGCCGCCGCCGGCGCGCTGGCCGGGGAGCTGCCTTTGGCGGCCGCCGCCGCCGCCGGCGCGCTGGCCGGGGAGCTGCCTTTGGCGGCCGCCGCCGCCGGAACCTTGGCCGGGGAGCTGCCTTTGGTGGCCGGCGGCGCGCTGGCCGGGGAGCTGCCTTTGGTGGCCGGCGGCGCGCTGGCCGGGGAGCTGCCTTTGGCGGCCGCCGCCGGCGGCGCGCTGGCCGGGGAGCTGCCTTTGGCGGCCGCCGGCGGCGGCGCGCTGGCCGGGGAGCTGCCTTTGGCGGCCGCCGCCGGCGGCGCGCTGGCCGGGGAGCTGCCTTTGGCGGCCGCCGCCGGCGGCGCGCTGGCCGGGGAGCTGCCTTTGGCGGCCGCCGGCGCCGGAACCTTGGCCGGGGAGCTGCCTTTGGCGGCCGCCGCCGCTGGCGAGCTGGCCGGGGAGCTGCCTTTGGCGGCCGCCGGCGGCGGCGCGCTGGCCGGGGAGCTGCCTTTGGCGGCCGCCGGCACCGGAACCTTGGCCGGGGAGCTGCCTTTGGCGGCCGGCGGCACGCTGGCCGGGGAGCTGCCTTTGGCGGCCGCCGCCGCCGGCAGAGCACTGGCCGGGGAGCTGCCTTTGGCGGCCGCCGCCGCCGGCAGAGCACTGGCCGGGGAGCTGCCTTTGGCGGCCGCCGCCGCCGGCAGAGCACTGGCCGGGGAGCTGCCTTTGGCGGCCGCCGCCGCCGGCAGAGCACTGGCCGGGGAGCTGCCTTTGGCGGCCGCCGCCGCCGGCAGAGCACTGGCCGGGGAGCTGCCTTTGGCGGCCGCCGCCGCCGGCAGAGCACTGGCCGGGGAGCTGCCTTTGGCGGCCGCCGCCGCCGGCAGAGCACTGGCCGGGGAGCTGCCTTTGGCGGCCGCCGCCGCCGGCAGAGCACTGGCCGGGGAGCTGCCTTTGGCGGCCGCCGCCGCCGGCAGAGCACTGGCCGGGGAGCTGCCTTTGGCGGCCGCCGCCGCCGGCAGAGCACTGGCCGGGGAGCTGCCTTTGGCGGCCGCCGCCGCCGGCAGAGCACTGGCCGGGGAGCTGCCTTTGGCGGCCGCCGCCGCCGGCAGAGCACTGGCCGGGGAGCTGCCTTTGGCGGCCGCCGCCGCCGGCAGAGCACTGGCCGGGGAGCTGCCTTTGGCGGCCGCCGCCGCCGGCAGAGCACTGGCCGGGGAGCTGCCTTTGGCGGCCGCCGCCGCCGGCAGAGCACTGGCCGGGGAGCTGCCTTTGGCGGCCGCCGCCGCCGGCAGAGCACTGGCCGGGGAGCTGCCTTTGGCGGCCGCCGCCGCCGGCAGAGCACTGGCCGGGGAGCTGCCTTTGGCGGCCGCCGCCGCCGGCAGAGCACTGGCCGGGGAGCTGCCTTTGGCGGCCGCCGCCGCCGCCGGCAGAGCACTGGCCGGGGAGCTGCTTTTGGTAGGCGCCACCGCCGGCGCGCTGGCCGGGGAGCTGCTTTTGGTAGGCGCCACCGCCGGCGCGCTGGCCGGGGAGCTGCTTTTGGTAGGCGCCACCGCCGGCGCGCTGGCCGGGGAGCTGCTTTTGGTAGGCGCCACCGCCGGCGCGCAGGCCGGGGAGCTGCTTTTGGTAGGCGCCACCGCCGGCGGCGGAACACCAGGCAATGTACTCTTCTTTTCATGTTTGGTTTCCATACTTGAATGATCATTCATTTTTGATTCCGTTCCAGATGAAGCAGATGCTACAGCTGAATTATGCTTGGCAGTGGTTTCATAATTAGCTGCTTTTGTTTCTGGCACTGTGCTCTTTTCTTGGTTTGAGCTAGAGGATGTCAGTGAACGCTCTGAATCTTTTCCCGCATCTTTTTCCTCTTTCTTCAGCAACATGCTCTCCGTCTCCTTGGAAACTTCTGTCTTTGCCAACTTAGCATCATTTCCAACATCCTTAGAATCTCTGCTTTTGTCAACAGCTCGTTTCTTGCAAGGTTCCTCTACCCCTTCTAAAAAACACAAATAGAGTTATGTCCTTACTTCCATAACTATGAAGCATAGCTCCCTGTCTACTGGCAATTGATTTAAAGTTTCTAGAACGATTAGGCCAAAAAAAATCTCTCCTGGCCCTAAAACTGATTAATTTAAACCAGTGGTTCTCAACCAGAGGTATGCGTACCCCTAGGCAGAAATCTTATAGGGGGTAT
The DNA here is from genome assembly GCF_965140285.1 of Lepidochelys kempii. Taxonomy (NCBI): domain Eukaryota; kingdom Metazoa; phylum Chordata; order Testudines; family Cheloniidae; genus Lepidochelys; species Lepidochelys kempii. The sequence continues at coordinate 78,593,946 of NC_136383.1, read as the reverse complement.
ATCAACTCGTCTATATATTTGCCAAGTTTTACAACAGGCTACATAAAAAGAACTAGAAAAGACAGTACATACTAAATTTTATACAGACAAAATGAGAAAGCAAGCAATTTTTCAGTAATAGTGTGGCTGTGACACTTTTGTATTTTTAGGTCTGATTTTGTAAGCAAGTAGTTTTTAAGTGAGGTGAAACTTGGGGTATGCAAGACAAATCAGACTCCCTGAAAGGGGTACAATAGTCTGGAAAGGTTGAGAACCACTAGTTTAAACACCCACAAACTCAAGAGTTTGAAATCTGATTCCAAATGTTACCTTGAAATTCCAAGGCATTTCAATCTCAAAGAGATATGCTAAACTAGGTGCTATGATACAAACATAGACCCAGGGTTCAAATGCAAGGTTTTGATTTGGACACCTCTCTATTTTATTTACTATTACTACAAAGCTCTTCAAAGCACTGTTTTCTTTTGGCAATTTCTTTAAAACTAGACACATTTACAGCCGATATGAGTATAAAGGTGGATATGCTTCACATTTGGTCATTTCTATTAGAAAAGCTTACTGTGAGCACAATATAATGGGGTGAAAGGTCAGAGCACAAATTGCAGAGCACAAATGCCTGCAACAAACCTATTTAAAGAATACTTTTAACTCAGTAATTCAGACGCATTTGATGCAGTCAAACAGCAACACTATGGCTTAAAATAGCAAGATACTGTACTCTCATGTTTAAAGTTGAACACTGAGACAGACAAATGAGAGTTTGCACTGACATTATCCTGGGAGGTTTTAAATCCTAGTTATGTCAGCGATTACTTTACTAAAGATGGGCAAAGGCAAGTTCTCAACATTTGAAAATCGTTTTCTAGACTCCTAGGAATTGTCACAGCTATGATCTGCTAACCATTGCTACTTGATATGCCTCTTTTCTTCACCTTGGCAACCAGTTCATCTCTCGTCGTGTGGGCGGGCGCATCGGTCACTTTGATGCCTTCAGCCATTTCCAGCACCTTTTCCATCACCGACAGCGGGTACCTGGGCAGGGGAAGACAACGGGAGCGAGCTCGGCGCGTCTCCAAGGGAAACGCGCGCCCGCCAGCCCGCCAACGGGGCGCCCCGACCCTTGCCAGAGCCCCCCGCCACTGCCCACGCCACTCACCGGCAGCCGAGGAAGACGTGGTTGGCCCACACCATGGAGAGAGAGACGAGGCGCTGCAGGGCCCCGCTGTCCCCGGCCGGCGGGCCCCCCGCGTTGCGCAGCAGGAACTCGCGGCGGTGCCGCCAGTGGTGCTCGGGCTCGCAGTCCCCGCGCAGCGTCTCCACCCAGGCCGCCTCCTGCCGGCTCCGGCCCAGCGGCTCCGAGGCCGCGGCCTCCGCCATGTTCGCGGCTCGGCCCCGCGGCCCTGCCCGCCTCGCCCCGGCCTGAGGCCGCTACTGCACCGGCTTCCCGTCTGCACGCGCCTCGCGAGCCCGGCCCCCGGCGAGCCCTGACCCGCTCCCGCCTCGAGCCGCTGCACCGGGCGCGCGGAGACCGCTCTCGGAGCCAAGAACAACGGATTCAGCCAATCCGCCGCTTCCTTCCGTCTGTCGATTATGACCTCACTACCGGTGCGGCCTCCGCGAGAGAAACGGAGCCGCGGGAACCCGCTGCCTTCCCAGCGGGCTCTGCGGTTCAGAACTGGTGTCTATTGTCTCCCCCGGGGCCTCCCACCAGGAGCCGGGAGCGCTTAGGGAAGCGGCCGCTTGCACCGCCGTCATAAATAGGAACGTCCGTCCCGTCCCGTTCCACGAGTGATTATGACGTCGCTGAGGGCCTTGTCCAAGCTCCATGCCCAAGATACCCGGCTGGAGGGTCAAGGACTGGTTCAGCGCGTGGCCCCCGGGTCCCGGCACCGTGACCACACGAGACCCTTTGTGAAACCCCCCCAGGGAAAGAACCTGGGCAATGCCTTCGTGTCCTTCTGTGTCACGGTGCTCACTGTTCGGGGGCAGCTCATGGTCACCCTGAGAGCTGGGTCCCCTCCTCTGGACTGCAAATAAATGGCTTGGAGGGCTAGTATAGCAGATGGCATGGAGAAGGAAAGAGCAGATAAGCCCACAGCTTCACAATCACTGGCCTCTTAGAACCATGGTTGGTGTATGTGTAGCTGCAACAGACTACATTTGTGCACTGAAATGGACAGACATGTTTGCTGCCTTTCTAAGTTTAAAGTTACATTCTGTTAATCTGTGCTCAAAGATTGTATTGCAGGCTACATTGGTTTTCTGCCTTGGTTTTGCCACTCAATTTTCTGGTTTTGGAGACAAGAACTATCTTTATTAGTTCACAACACATGTTGCAGAATGCATAGCCATACTCCTAGCACACAGTACTTGCAAATGTAGAGCAAGCACCATACAACTCAGCTTCAGAAAAACACACAGTGCTATTTATAAAGGTATAGCAAGCACTACACATTCCTAGCAGCACCGAAGCTCCAGGCCCAGAGAACAGTCCAGCACAGAATGCTACTGTGGCTGACTGTTAAAATGTTCTTTCAAAGCCTCCCTCAATGGCATAGCTCCATGCTTAGCTCTTGTAATGGCCCTTTTGTCTGGCTTTTCAAGGTCAGCAGACAGCAGCTCCACCTCTGTCCTGGCAGCAGCTTTTTCCCCTTTGCCTCACAGATATTATGCAGGACACAATAGGTAGCCATAAACATAGGGATAATTTTCTCACTGAGATTCAATCTGATGAGTAAACACCACCAGGGTCCCTTCAATCTACCAATAGCATATTCAGTCATTCTGCACCTGCTGAACAGCTAGCTGAATTTGTCCTTCATACTGTTGAGGTGACCAGTGTTCAGTTTTATGAGCCTGGAGAGCAAGGGGTAGGTTGGGTCCCCTAGAATCACAATTGGCATTTCAATGTTGCCAATGGTAATCCACCAGTTGGGAAAGAATGTCCCTACTTGCAGCTTTCTGAACAGTCCTGTGTTCTTAAAGATGTGAGCCTCATGCACCTTCCCTGACCAGCCACACTGATACTGATGAATCGTCCCCAGTGATCCACCAATGCTTGCATAACTGTAGAAAAATAGCCCTTTCTGTTGATGAAGTCTGTGGAAAGTAGGCTGTTGCCAAAATATTCATGTGCATGCTGTTTATCGCCTCACCAGAGCTGGGAAATCCCATTGCTGCAGATCCATCCACTATGTCCTGCAGTTGCCTGTAGTCCTAGCTGTGTGTAACAGGATCTGATTAATGGCTCTACACGCTTATATGGCAATGGTCCCACTGTAGATTTTCCAAACAAAAAATGATTCCCCATTGACTGGTAGCAGTCTGGCACTGCAAGCTTCCAATCACCATTTGCTTCTCCGCTGTCAGTGCAGCTCTTATTCTGGTGTCCCTGCTCTGGAAGGCTGGGACAAGCTGGGTACACAGATTCAGGAGTGTGGTCTTTCATGTCTGAAAGTTCTGCACCCACTGCTCCACCATCTGTAGCTGCTTTGTTAATGCCACTAACAATCTTGAATTGTTTTTTGCTATGTCCCTCAGCCAACTGTCCTCCAAGAAATTCTCATGTCTCGTGTTGTTGCAGTACTTCCCATGGGTCTGCATACACAGGAGAATTGTGCTTGCAGAATCCTGTGTTTGCAATGTTCATGAGAATACTGAAGATCTGTGCAGGCTCCATTCTTCTGTCAGAGATGGTGGAAGCTGAAAACTGCCATGCAGGTTTGTGGGTTTAAAAAAAAAAGTGCAAAAATTATGAGATATGGATGCTATTATGGTATAGAGAAAGTTTCATGCTGGGAACTTGGATCTTAGGTCCCAAGATCCCTGGGTGAGTCATTTTTACCCCATCATAAATTGCAAAAAAGCTCCAAAAGGCGTAACTCCAGATGGCAGCGTGCTACACACTGGGATACCTACCTGTTGTGTACCACATTTCACATCAACACTACACTCCTGGTGAGCATGCGCAGCACGGACGCAAGCAGCCAAGTATGTACGCACAGGAGCGATATACAAACTTTGGTGGCTCTACACTAATGTAATGTGCATTGACCAAAGCATGTAGCGTAGATATGGCTTTATAATCCCTTTTTTGTTACTCTGTATTTGAGGGAATTCATCCATTCTCTGGTACTAGGCTGATGCCTAAACTGGAGGGAGACGGCTTGTATTTCCCCAAATCTGGAGCTACTGTCCATTTTGTCTGATTGCACACTGACTGGCTTGGCCCCCAAAGACATTGTAACTGCTAGGAAAGAGGACTGCCTTTTGCACCTCTGACATGCTCCAGGAATATCTACTGTGCTGAAGGCTCATACTGATTGAGTGCAGAGGCCCCCGGTGCTGGTAATTGTCACTGGGGAAGGGCTTTGCATGTAGCTGGTCTCTTTGCACCAGCACAGCCAGTGCTTAATTTGTAATGAAAGTTGTGGTGTGGTTCAAACAATTTTTTTACTTTCATAACTGATGTGACAAGCCCAGAGGTGCCAGGGCTATGAACTGTCAAGCCTAGAGGTGTTGGGGCTCAGCTCTAGGAAGCCCTGGCACAAATTAAGTACTGAGCATAGCCTCTTCTTTGGTACAAAGTGACTGAGGGTAATGATGAATTGGGCCTTATATAGCTTGTGACCTGGTGTGCCTGGGGCAGCCCTCCCTGGAAATGCCAAGGTCAGAGGCAAGCTGCAAAAGGGAGAGCAGATACTCCCAAGACTGGTGGATAATGCTGAAGTTAAACTCCCCAATCAGTCACGAACTGTGCTTCTGATCCCCCATACTGGTTATCAAGAAGCAAAAAAGAAATCACACAGCCCCCTTTATTGCATTCCAGTTCTCTGGTCCCCAATCAGCACCTAGGTCCCACACAGTGAGAAGCTGTTTAAAAAACACTGCTCACATAATACAAAATGTTCTTCTGACCCCAAAGGGTCAGCCACATTACCAGGTCAGTATAGGTTTGGATCTTACTCAAAATACCACGCTGCCGGCCAATCCTTTAGTGTCTAAAACTAAAGGTTTATTATGGAGAAAAAAGAAAGAACAAGAAGAGAGATGTTAAATGGTAAAGCAGTCACATACATACAAAGATTTCTAAGTCCATATATCAGGTTCCTATCCGTATTGGTGAGTTTGCTGGCTTGAAAGTCCCTCTGGAACACATCCACAGCTTGGATGGGTCATTCAGTCCTTTGTTCAGAGGTTCGTCTGTAGAAAGGTTACTCCAGTGGAAGCAGGAATGAAGACAAAATGGAGAAGATGCGGCTGCCTTTTTCAGTCTTTTGCCATGCAGCTTGTATTTCCTTTGTTCCAAACACAAGCTGCCCAGCATATGGCCAGGCAGCCTTAGAGTTCTGGCCATAGGCATGCCCCTGCATGCCTTGCTGAGTCATAAGGTGTAGCCCTTGCCTTCTTTCAATGGGTCAGTTGTATAGCTAATGTCCCTGGATGGGAAGTCAAGCAGGCTAGGCAGTGCTGATGCCAAACTGTCTGGGGATGCCATCCAGATGCACAGCACAAGTTTGGAAGTACAGACATACCATACATATAACTTACAATACAAAGGTGATACAAACACATAAACAAGATTATCATACCTGGCAAATTATAACATTTTTGCAGATACCTTAAATAACATATCTGGCATAACTCATTGCAATTTTACAATATTGGTACTCATAATATCCCAAAGTGTCCCCCAGAATCCATACAGCGTCACATAGGCGTGTAGGTAGGGTGATTAAGGAAGTGTTCGTAGAAGAGAAAAGAAAGAGAATGTGCTGTTAATTTAAAAAAAAAAAAAGAGGTAGAAAAAAGAAAGAAAGAAGCAATGCTTTCATTCTCACCAGGGAAGGCACTTCTAAACACCTCATTGATGGTGCTAATACTGTGCATTTAATTTTCAAGATAGGAACAAAAAAGAGAGGTGTTTTTGTTCCCACTAGGCAAAGCAGTTTTAAACACCTCATTGATGGTGGTATTGTTAGTCATTTGGGGCTCCATAATAGCTTCTCTTGGTAAAAAAACCTAAAATCTCCAGGTGAAACCCTCCAATGGCTATTGTCACACCAGTGCACCCTCACTTGCTATATTAGGAAGGTTTATTTCTGCTCCTGAAACTAGTGTAGCCAGATCCAATTATTTCTGTGAAGCAAAGTCCCACTGAAATGAATAGGGCAGTTTCCCCAGTGAGTTCAATTATATTTTGTGCTATAAGGATAATATGCCGTGATACTATTTACACAGCTTAATATGAGCAGTCTGCACCTAAGAGCACAGCAAAGTAAAGAGAGCTCAGAGTTATTATCAGAGTAGGGTGAGAACTAAGGGCTCTTATCACCACACTGTAATAAATTCTTAGAGCGCCATCCATGGGTGGATCCTTGAAAGAAGAAGTAATTATCATCAGGCACTTACAATGAAAGCTCCAGATTGGACTGTGTTAAAAAAGCATCTTGACACCGTCACCAGGAAAACAAAATTGCAACCGACCTCTCACCATCACACAAGATGGCATTCATGTTCCACTAGTGCAGCACACCAAAATCCTCACAGTCAAGCAAGGGACATCAATGTATTTCAATTCTACTGATGCATGTGTGGGTGTGTACCCCTTCCCACTGTCTCCCAGCCAATGGACCAGAAAACATGGGAGAATGCAAATGACTGTTTCCAATCTAATTGTCTCAGACCATGGAATTTTATTAGATACCACGTCTTCAAAGAATCCTCAATACAAAAAGGAAATGCTTGTTAAAACAGCATCAAGGACTTTATTTAATTCCATCAGCAGATGGAAATTCAGGATGAAGACTACTATTAAATTCTTAGGTTTCAGAGTAACAGCCGTGTTAGTCTGTATTCACAAAAAGAAAAGGAGGACTTGTGGCACCTTAGCAACTAACCAATTTATTTGAGCATAAGCTTTCGTGAGCTACAGCTCACTTCATCGGATGCATCCGATGAAGTGAGCTGTAGCTCACGAAAGCTTATGCTCAAATAAATTGGTTAGTCTCTAAGGTGCCAGAAGTACTCCTTTTCTTTTTATTAAATTCTTACTTCCCTCTGTTGTGCCACTGTAAACAGCTCTGCAGTGTAACATCACCCTCTGTTGTGAGACTTCATCATAATCAAGAACCATGTAGTGTAAGCTTAGAGAGTAAAATTACAGAGAGAAATGCAGGTCTTAACTGAATCTCTTCCCTATGTGCATATGTGTGTGTTCTCAACACCTTCATGGTTGCTTTAAATATTCTTTTGTTAATAATAACAAATTTATATGTAGGGCTGGTAACACCACCTGTTACTAAGGCTACCTGACACTTCCCATTATATGACCCTGTTTCCAGCTGTTTATAACTTTGCTAAACTTCCACTATTCGGGCTGAAAATTTCCATACTGGGGGTCTGCCTCAGTATGATTTTTTTAAAACATTTGTTTCTGAGAATGAAACTAGGGAAAAATATATTTTGCCCATCTTAAATTCTTGAGACCCTTCTTTTGGAAAGCTCCATTGCCAACCTGGTTTGAAGCGGGGGTTTGACATTTGGCAGGAGGGTTGGCCTTTGTGTCAGGGATGTGTCTTGTGCATCCTTGTGAAAATCTGCATTATGTGGCCAAGTTATCAGCCTCTGAAAAATTGCAGTTTGCAAATTCTCAATAGACATGTCTTCGATATTAGTAGCTAAAGTCTCTGAAGGTTCTCACAGCTCCTAGTGCTGAGCAAATTGTGCACATGCTATCCCCACAAAACAACTGTCCATGCACCATCCCCTCACCACTCCAGTGTGTCAGGACTGCACATGCACAATCCCTACAGAGCATGCTCCAGTGCAGAGCAATGGGGCTAAGAAGGGCGTTCACTGTAATTACTGCACCAGGCCATGGTGGGGCCAGCCATTGGAACTGAGAGCTTGGGAGCCTCTCTCTCCTGTGCTCTCAATGTTGCTGGCACACAGGCAGCATGGAGGTGATGAAAACAGTATATAAACCTGAATAGAACAGAGGAGGGTGCTGACTGATTCAAATACGGAGGGGACAAAAGCCAGACCAGGTGGAAGGAAAGGATTAGACTGGGACAAGGAGTCTGATGAGAATGAGATTGGAAGGGACAAGAGGGAAACTGTGACTGGGTGTTGGAGCAGGGAGAGAGAACAAAGTTGGGGCTGGTTGGGCCAGGAAACTGGGATTGGGACTCACTGAGGAAGAAGACTGGGGTTAGGAGCCACCAAGTGAAATGGGGACTAGGAGATGGTTGGGGGAAGTGTAATGCTTCCCAGGATCACCCAGGGTTGTGACGCACCTCACAACCGCCTGACTTGAAGGTGTGAAGAAGTCTTGTATGTGTTTGCTGTGGATCAGCTCCCTGAAACCACCTGTCTTTGGCAACACAAGCACTTCCTTCCAGGCCTCCACAGGCCTCACTCTGTCCAAGTAAGCAATAGGTACATGCCAACCCCTGAGTCCTCCAAACATCCCTCTAGAGTGCTTAGTCCCTGCGCCACTAAGCACTCACAGAACTCTTAGATCCACTAGTCCCAAAGGAACAGTACACACCAGTTTGTATGACTCAACTCAGATCACCACTTTGCTTAACACCACAGCACTTAGATTATTTATAGTGAAAACAAGAATAAGTTTATTATCAAAGAACAGACACTGAAGTGACAGCGAGTAAGAATATTGGGAACTAAATGTTACATATAACACAAAATCATAACATGCTTTCTAGAGACTCAATTTAAATAACAAGTTATCCTCCTGTCTAAAGAAGCTTCTCTCTCTCCCAAAGTTCTCCCCAGCATTTTCAATCAAGGCTGGCTGAGATCCTTCTTTCATGAAGCAAACTCGCTGTCCAATTATTTCCTAGCTGAAGTCTTTGGCCCATAAATATACCAGAACAAACCTTTGATGTGCATCTCAGGACAGGGTACCACCCGGTGCTGTTTACTTCTTCCTGTTAGTTATCCTCTCGCTGAAGTTTTCACAATGCTTTATTAGCATTTGGCTAAGACTGGAGGCCCATTGTGAACCAGGAAATACTCAGTTTACATGTAAACAGTTAGATGGCAGAAACATCTCTTGTCGGAAAGAAAACTTGTTTTTCACCTTTGTTGGTAATCAGAGCCTAGACACAGACTTCAGAACATAATTTTCAGTGTATGTACATAGCTCCTTAGATAACATCTGTACATGCATTTTGCAATGATATTGATGACCAGTGTGACTCAGGCTTTTATTAGAGGTCTCATATGACAGTTTTTGGTGAACTAGAATGTAATTATGAGGTGGATCCTGTAACCCTTATTCATCTCTTATGTCCACTGCCAGCTGGCATCAAGAAGTCCCTGGGACACAGGGAGAATACTGAAATTGCATGAATGGAGGGGGAGACGGACTTACTGGAGAAAGAGACTGGAGATAGGAACTAATATTGCTGGGGTGGGGGAAACTGGGGCAAGAGAAGAGGAGAGACAGATCTGCCAAGGAGCTGAGGTGTGGGGGGAGAACCGGGACTGGCTGAGCAAAGAGAATGTGAGAAGAAGCCGGCAGGGAGTGGAAGAGGGGGATAGGAGAGAGACTGAGATTGAATGACAAGATTGGGAATTGGAGCCAGTGTGGGAGTGGGACTAGGGAGACAGATTGGATGAAGAGTTAGCAGGAGAGAACTGGAACTGACTGAGCAAGGAAACTGTGAGCCAGGGGAGGCTGGGACTGGCAGCTGGTGAAGGAAATGCATGGGGGCCGGTTGGACTGGCAACGAGTCCGCTGAGGGAGGGGAACACAGTGAATGAAGAGCTGGTGGGAAGGGTGGATACTGGGGCTGGCTGGACAAGCCAGCAAGGGAGGGATGAATGAAACAGGGGGAGGAGAGCCAGATCTGCCAAGGAGGTGGGATGTAGGGGGAGAACTGGGACTGGCTGGGCAAAGGCACTGGGACAAAGAGTCAGGGAGGGAAGACCGGGATTGGATGAGGAGCTTGGGGAGAGAGACTGGTATTGGGAGCCAGTGAGTGGAGGAGAGGCGAGACAAGTCAAATGAGAAGCTGGGACTGGGGAACTGGGACTGGCTGGGCAAGAAGTCTGGGACGGAGGCGAGAAGCCTGAGGAGTGATGGCTGGTACTGCATTGGCAAGGAGATTGTGACTGGGGCGAAGAGCCAGCTGTGGAGAGGGCAGGTGTCAACTTTGGGGGAAATGGGCAGAAGAGTCTATGCCCATTAGAGAACAGTCCCCTCCAGAGCATGGAATGGAACCCAAGATTGCTGAGTTTCATCATTCCTCTGCCATCAGTAGGTACCTGTGAAACTCACTGGCAAAATGTGTCCTATCTCCCTCCAGTGCTGGAACACATAGATATGACAACCTACTATTCCTGTCAGTTATTCCACTAGCTCAAGTGGCAGAGATCCATGAGGTGGATCTCAAGTTCCAACCCTACTGATGACCTGTGTAGGTGTCAATATGATGCCACATGATGACATTTCTTTTCTTTTCTTTTTTTCAGTTTTCTCTTTTTGAAAAACCTAGGAAATTAAATACCAAAAATGCATTCTCAATGAGACTGAAGCTACAGATGGCCCTCAGTTAAAATGCCCTCTTTCAAAACGACCAGTCTTCCATTGTTTACAATGAGAGTGAAGTCAAGCTGCCCTCAGGGAAGATGATGGCCTCCTATGCTGTCAGGAGTCAGAGGGGACACTGGAAGGAGCAGGTAAGCGGAAGCAGTAGCTATCTTTTCTAAAGACAAGCTGTGGCCTCTGTGTCACGGAGAATAATAGGAGATAGTGGCCATTTTGAAAAAAGGCAGTTCTTTGTGGAATTCTCTGAAGTAGAACATTTTTCTTAAGTCTCTGCTGATGGAGAAACTTACAGATATGAAGAATGATGGCAACGATTACCATTACTGCACCAGAACTTGTCCTTTAGAAGCTCAGATTTTGTTTTGTTTGTTTTTTGTTTTTGTTTTTGAAAACAAGTCTGTTGCCATTATGGTTATGAAAAAAACATAAAAAATTAAAAAAAGTCTGGAACAATAGTTTTGAGAGGTGTGAAGTACCAATTCATCTCAATGAGGTGTGATCTTACATGCCAAGTTACTAGCAGAGGGAGGCTATGGAGCTGCCCTGTTTACACTGAGTGAGGTCTCATTTTGGTGCCTGAAGTGAGGGGTGTTTGGAAAATTCCACAACTCTTGTTTTTCACCAATCAAGGCAAAGCCAACCCCAAGGAGCCTACTTGAGCTCAGGGGCTTATTGAAGCCCCACCAAAAGGAAGCCAAGCTAATGGAGCCCAGTGGAACCAAGTGGCAGCACAATCATATTCTGAACATTGCACTGTCTATTGTGAGCAGTCTTATCTTGGCAATCCACATGCATAACTTATTTGTAGACAGAGCCTGGCAGAGTACCACTCCCCAGCGAGTTGGGAAAAGGGAGCTCAATCTACAAAGACATCCCTTCTTCCCAATGCTCATTTGGCATTTGAGTTAATAGAGTTAGCAAAAGTAAACAAAGAGTTTAGGGCCATAATTTCTTTTAGAGTCAACAAGACCTGAATCTGTATGGTACAAAAATAAGGAGAAGATACTTTTTATATAAGAGTTTATATTCTATCTATAAAAGTCTTTGTACATCATAAAGAAACAAAAAATTGATCAAGCCCAATGTTTTTTCTTGCAGGTCACCTTTAAAGGGTTTGCGGATATAATGTTAGGGTTTCATATGACAGCTGTATACCAGAACCAGAGAATCCAAGAAATAGATGAGAAGACCCAAAGATGTTCAGGCTTGGGCTGGAGCCCAGGCTGTGAAACCCCGGTGGGGGGAGAGTCTCAGAGCCCAGACTCCAGCTTGAGCCCAAACATCTACACTACAACTTTTAGTCCCAAAGCCCAAGCCCCACAAGACCAAGTCAATTAACCTGAGCTCTGACACTTGGTGCAGCAGGTTTCTTTATTGCAGTGTAGACATACATCCCTGTCACACCTTTGCCTTAGCAGGTGAGAGCTTTACTGATAATTAGATTGCATCAGCTCCCTGCCACACCAATCTGTCTGCTTCACCAACAAACTCCTTGAGACTCTTCCAGGCTAAACCTTGCATTGCCGTAACATACAGTGAACCCTAGTTCCTGAGGGACATCTGGACTGCATTGTCCAGTCCCTCTCACTGTGACACTCACTAATTATTCTCTGGTACATCCAAAGAGACTGTGTATACTCCAGCCTGTTGGCTAGCTGAAGACTCACACTTCAGCTTGATACACAGCACTCAGAAGGTTTTGTAATAAAACAAGAATAAGTATGTTAACAAAGACCAGAGATTTAAGTGATAATAAGCAAGAGAAAATTATCACTTAAATGATACTTACAATACTTACAAATGAAAATTAAACAGTTTTTCTAGTGTCTAAAACTTAATTTTAGTAAGTTACAATCTTTGCTTAAGCAGTTTTCTTACTTACAGCAAGTTATCTACATCTCTAACTTTCCAGGCAAGAGGATCCAACTTTCACAGGCTCAGGGAGTGCTGTACCCAATGTCTCCTAAGTGATGGATAACTGAAACATCTTTTTGCTCCTCTTATGTTACCAAAGCCCATTGTCTCTGCCTCAAGAGCCGGGAAGACTTCCTGGGGTGCAGACTCTGACCCCTGAAGTGAGCTCACTAAGCTTCTTCCTCTGTTGCTTCTTAACTTGATTGCTTTGTTTAAGTTACATGTACATATACTTTCATTAGCCTCTGCTGTAATCAAGCCAGTCAGATAGAGGAATCCACTTTCCTTTGTCTGGGGCAGAGTTGATATATGCATGGCCTCCCAAACACATTTTAAGAACATATTTGCAAGACACATATATAACTCTTTATTCACAACCCATACATACAGTAACTCCTCATTTAAAGTCGTCCAGGTTAACATTGTTTCATTATTAGGTTGCTGATCTATTAGAGAACATACTCATTTAAATTCTTGCAATGTTCTGTTATAGGGTTGTTTGGCTCACCCCACTCCGCATGCCCGCCCGGCACTCCTGCCAGGGAGTGGAGTTGGGATGTGAGGGCCTGCCCCATTCCACCCACGTGGCACTCCTGCTGTGGAGTGGGGTCGGGTTGCAGGGGCTTGCCCTGCTCCGCCGATCTGGTGTTCCAGATGGGGAGCAGGGTCGGGGAGTGGGGGCTTGCCGCATTCCACCTGTCTGGCGTTCCAGCTGGGAAGCGGGGTTGGGGCTGGGGGCCTACCCCACTCCACCCACCCAGCATTCCAGCTGCGGAGCAGACAAGCCCCCGACCCTGCTTCCTGACAGGAGTGCCAAGCAGGTGGAATGGGGCAAGCCCCCACGCCCCCACTCTTCTCCCCAGCAGGAGCACCGGGCAGGCAGAGCAGGACAAGCTCCCGTACACTGACCCCACTATGCCCCTGCCTCAACCAAGCTTTACAGTTATCATTGGTGAGTACAGTATTAAACTATTGGTTCAAAATTATTTAAAACTTATAATGTATATGTATATAATGTCCTTTGTCTGGCGAAAAACATTTCCCTGTAACCTAAACTTCCCTATTCAGATTAATTCTTATGGGGAAATTGGATTTGCTTAATATCGTTTCGCTTAAAGTAGCATTTTTCAGGAACGTAACTACAACATAAAGCAAGGAGTTACTACATTACTCAATGATTTTCATGACCAGTGTGTTACCAATTTTTGTATGATACCTTACTCGATACATTTTAATAGTACAATAATATTGTATACAATCTGTTGATTCAGTCTCTTATACTTTGGGGTTTAGACTCCAAGTTCTCCACATGGGGTGTGTGGACCCTGGTTATCACAGTAATACAACACCATACCTTCTTGTACTTGCTTCATACATATAGTGTATGAGGTTAAGAGTACCCGTAAATCTGGATCCCTTAGTTCCTTGAGTCAAACTGCCCAGATCTTGGAAGGAGAGAAAAATAACTAATATTTTGTTGGCAAGAGCTGGGGATGGCTGCATTACACAAATGGATGCTATTAAATCTTTATACCACACTGCACCATCATGAATTTTGTATATGCCACATATTTTGTGGACACACATAGCTACTTTAGAAATGCTATAGAGAGTTTTATTGGGACTCCAGGCAAAGATGTCAAGTGTAATGTGATTTATTGTTATAGAAAATCATGGTTCTGTTTTTCAGTGTTATTTATACCAATAGCCCAACAACCTGCAATTTACCTGCCATGAACAGTACATCCTGAAGATAAAGGGTTGTTTTGTATACTATAATATTTCTTTCTAGCTTCCGTATAACAGTGATATTTCACATTAATTCCACTGGATGGCACTGAAGGAGACAAGATGGCATGTAAGCAGTTCCAGAAGTTCAATATAACTTTTTAAAGTGACAATGGCTTCCTTGTTCAAGCTACTGCTGAAATATCAGGCAAATGCTGGCATAGTTTTCAATTCTGATATATTTGTAATCAAAGCTCTCTCTTAAGCATTGTTAACTGTGGTTACAAGTAAGTTTGTGGAAGAAGGAAAGTTGCAGAGTTGAGCCTGAGACTGGGACCCTGAATCTAAGCATACTCCTCCCCCAATGCATGCAGATGTAAGGATTTGATTTTGACCCACTCCTAGGTTCAGATTTCAAGATTTTGCACTGAAAACTTAAGATGTCTTTCATGACACTTAGGAAAGATGTAAAAATTAGTAACTCTTATACTTACAAACTGACTAATTTTAAAGGATATTAGCTGGTAATCACATCTTTTTCACAAATACATAAGAGTTTGCAGCTATGAATCTCCTTGAATTAAAAACTTTGACCTGCAATCTGATAAGTAGTGCAGTGTTTAGGAGAACATCCACATTTGGGACCTTGTACTACAATTTCCTACATAGGGCCTCTCTGTTTAGGAACTACAACATCATGCCTTGAAGGTACACAATCCTTCCCAGTCACTCCAGCCCATAACCTGGGAGTCATTTTTGGCTCCTCACTCTCTCTTAACCTGCACATCCTGACCTCACCCAAATCTTATGTCATCTTCATAAGCATGGTCATGCTTCCCAATAGGCCACCCCTCACACACACAATGCCCTCACTGAACTATTCCACTACTCTGTCCGTCAGATCTCTCCTCAAGACCTACTTCTACCATGTTACCTATGGCAAATGGCATCCTTTATGTGTATATATCTATGTGTGTCAATTTGAAACCTCAAGTTTATGTGTATACAATGATGAGGTGATACAGAATCTGGGCTTTGGGAAACAAAACACTCCCAAAAGCTAGGAACTGGGGGGAATTGAACTGCCCAAGAAAATCACTCATGAATATCACAGACTTGATTATCCAGTGCCTTGCACCATGTGTAGTCATTCGCATCAACGCAAAAGTGGGCATAACATGCCACCAGAAAAAAATGGTAGCATCTTGCACCAAATTTGCACAAGTCCTGCCATGAGTGCAGGGGACTGGACTAGATGACCTCTTGAGGTCCGTCCAGGCCTACGATTCTATGATTTTATGATTAAGTTTAAATGACTATACAAGGGGCAGGGAAATGGGGCGTCAGTGGCATAGTACACCAACTACAGGGTTTCCTTTCACCTAGTTCTTATCTGTGTTGTCTCCTCTTTAACCTTATAACAGATATGTATTACAAACATCTTCTTCTTCTTATAGCCTTAGTCTCATCAATATAGGGTTTGCACTTTGAGTCCTTGTCTTCCATTCCAGTCTGTCTTGAAGCAGTTCCTTGGAAACGCCACAGCTAATCAAATCCTTTTGTATGACATCCATCCATCAATCCAAAACCAAACAAAGGCTGAGGGGAGATATGAGTCCATCTATAAATGCATCAGAGGGATAAATACTAGGAAGGGAGAGGAGTTATTTAAGTTAAGCAACATTGTGGACACAAGAACAAATGGATATAAACTGGCCATCAACAAATTTAGGCTTGAAATTAGAAGAAGGTTTCTAACCACCAGAGGAGTGAAGTTCTGAAACAGCCTTCCAAGGGGAGCAGTGGGGGCAAAAAACCTAACTGGCTTCAAGACTGAGCTTGATAAGTTTATGGAGGGGACTGCCTACAATGAGGAGACTGCCTACAATGGCATGTAGCCGATCTGTGACTGCTAGAAGCAAATATCTCCAACAGCTAGAGATGGGGCACTAGATGGGAGGGCTCTGAGTTACTACAGAGAATTATTTCCCAGGTATCTGGCTGGTGGGTCTTGTCCACATGCTCAGGGTTTAACTGATCATTATATCTGGGGTTGGGAAGGAATTTTCCCCTGTGTCAGATTGACAGAGACCCTGGAGGTTTTTTGTCTTCCTCTGCAGCTTGGGGCCTGAATCACTTGCAGGTTTAAACGAGTGTCAGTGGTGAATTCTCTGTAACCTTAAGTCTTTAAATAATTTTGAGGACTTTGGTAACTCAGCCAGAGATTAAGGGTCTATTTCAGGAGTGGGTGGGTGAAGTTCTGTGGCCTGCAATGTGATCTTGATCGTCCCTTCTGGCCTTTAAGTCTACGAATCTATGTAGTTTTGGATCTCCCAAACTCTTCTCTTAAACTTAGAGGTAGAGGGTAACACCCTATTTCCTATATATTATTCCAATCTTCTTGTCACATGCTCAAGCCATATAAGCCTCAGCTTTTCTATACTTGGTATCACTGTCACAGTTCTTTTAATTCATTTGTTCCGAACATGGTCCATTCTTGTAACTTAGAATTGCCATGTGTCTGGAGCAGTGTCCAGTCAGATGTACTGACTGGACACCAAAAGTCTGGTTCCTGCAGGTGTGGGAGGTGCCAGTCATCAACCCTCACCAGCCCCTGCTCAGCTGGGGTCACCTCCTACCTCCAGGCAGGAAGGCTCTGCATCAGCCTGCAGCTCCTGTCCCAGCCCCAGAGCAGAGGGAGCCCAGCAGGGGGGAGGGAGGTGGAGAGGATTGAGTGAGGATGAAGGGGAATGGGGGAGAGCAGACCCCCACCATGACATCACCCTTGTTGCTCACACTTCTAAACCTAATCCAGAGACACTCAGGTTTTTGCTGCAGTTTCATACCGGAGCTCTGAGCAGTCATACTGCTCTCTTACATACAATGCAACTCCCCCACCTTTTCTGCCTTGCCTGTCCTTCCTGAACAGTTTATATCCACCTGTGACAGTACTGCAGTCATGTGAGTTATCCCACCAAGTCTCTGTTATTCCAATCACATCATAATTCCTTGACTGTGCCAGGACTTCCAGTTCTCCTTGCTTGTTTCCCAGGCTTCTTGCATTTGTGTATAGGCACCTGAGATAACTCGCTGATTGTCCTGCTTTCTCAGTATGAGGCAGGAGTCCTGCCCTCTTGCGCTCTCCTGCTCGTGCTTCGTCCCGGTATCCCACATCCGCACTTCTTATCCCACTTCTTCCTTAACAAGAACATGTTAAAGAACAAATTGCTATGTTTTGACTAGAGCTGTAGGAGATGTTAGATTTAACTAGCTAACGTGATCTATTATCACACCTTTAAAGGCTAGTCAGAACAAAGCCTCAGCTGTCCACCCTGAAGCCCACATCTTTTTCCTGAATGGTTATGATTAATTTCAAACTCAGCAGTTTGTGTGAGTAGTTCATGTTTTTTCATCCAATGTGCATTACCTTGCATCTGTCAAGACTGAATGTTATTTCCTTTTGTGATGCCTCACCACCCAGCTACATTACATCTGACTCAAGTTCCTTCGAGTTTCCTTAGTCTTGACTATTCTAAATAATTGTCAGCCATTGTTTTGCCACTCTTTCCAAGATCCTAAATGAATATGTTAAACACATTGGTCCTAGTCTCACTCCTAGGGGCACCATATTGTTAATCTGTGGTAAATTGATATTTTTTCCCTACCCTATTTTCTCCCTCAGACACTTTCTAATTCATGACCAATGTCATCTTTCATTCCTTGATGACTTAGTTTCTTTGATAGCCTATTGTGAGGGATTTTGGTCTTACCTAGACTGGGGATTTGCCCCTATTACAGACATTGGAGGCCTCTAGTTTAGCTGCACCAGTGTAACACCCAGTGTAGACTGGCAAAACAGTTATTTCTGCCAGTGCAGCATATCCTGGTTTCAAAGAGTAAGGGTCAACAACTGAAATAGTAGCTTTCCCCATCCATACTAGGGGTTTGCACTGGTTCTGGAGGCTGGCCACCAATGGCTGGAATCAGGGCAAATCCATGGCATACGCAAAGTTTGTCAAAGACTTTCTAAAGGCCAAATAAATTATATCAGTTGCTTTTCCTTCATCCACGGTTTTGTTGACACACTCAAGGAATCTTAATAGATTAAAGAGATCAAGATGAAAATTAATGATGACTACAGCACTGGATTCGCCGTGCCAGACGTAAAATATAAAACAAAAACATGTCAATTAAAAATCAAAAGTGGGTCCAGTGCAAAAACAAATAGATCTAAATAGACCAAATGTTTTGTGTGTGAAATTGAACAACCTGCTTTGGAAGAATAAATATTAAAGACACCCAGATTACCGATAGCCAGCCTTTGCAAAAAATCTTTTTGCAGATTTGAGATGTAGCAGAACATAAATTACTCTCTCGCCTCTCCTATGCCTGTTTCTGGTGAGAACAGGAAGTTTAATCAATACAAAGGCTTAGGAAAATTTAATATCTGGAACAATGCCAGCATCCAGACAATGAGCCAGCTCTTTAAATGTCCATTCTTGATCACACTGAAGTAAATGACCAGATCAGAATGAGCAGAATCAAGACCTACAACAGAGGAAATGAGAACTCCAGAAGAGCTCACCAGTTCTTTTAGATGTAACACCCTAGTAGCAATGCATCATGTATGCAAAGCAGCCCTGAGTAGGGCTCTGTCCTCACTGGAGAGTAGAGCTAGGGGACAAACGTTGAGAGATGGCCAGAAGAAAAAGGAATGAGATTTAATATAGATAAATGTAAGGTAGTACACCGGGGAAGAAATAATAATCAAAATGGGAGGCTGCTGTTTAGAAAACAGTCATGGGAGGAAAGGCTTGCAAGCAAGAGCAGATTAATTACTGTGGATAGAAGCTCAAAATGTAACATGGTTGCAAAAATAGAATGCCATTCTGGTGCCATAAGGGTGGGGTTTGCAACCATGTTTGTATATGGATCACTTGTAAAACAAAACAGATGTGATGATAACGCTCTATATTAGCTACAAACCTCACACTGGGCCTGAAGGGGTTAAAAGGCAATAGTGGACCCAGGTAGCCCTGCTCTTCTGGCCTGCCAAGCATGCTGTGCCTGGAGGAGTGGGTTGAAAGTTGCTCAGGAGCCCAGACACGGGGTGGTCGACAGGCTGCCGGAGAAATGTCACTTTCTCTGGGAATCCAGACAGAAGGTTGAGCTTGAGAGGGGATCACAGAGTGGGTCAGGCCCACAGGCAGAGCCTTCTCCAACCACCCCCTTTGAGATTCTGCAGAGCCTGATCATTTGGACTTTTTGTTAAGCAATTGATTGTTTGAACAATAGGGGCCATGCCCCAAACTAAGGGAGCCAGCACATAGTTAGTAAGTAGGCCAGGGTGGCAGGCTTAGATCTCTACAGAGAGAAGTTTGCTGATGTTACTTTCCACAGGGCCCTGGGTGGGACCCTGTGGAAAGGAAAGACCCAGGTTCCCCATCACACCCCACATAAGGGAAAAGGCCCAGAGGCAGGTGTTGACTCTACGCACTCCTGTCCTGGGGTCAAAAACCAGACATCTCTACTGCCCCAGACAGACAGACAGACAAGGGGCTGGAGGTCAGATGCACTAACAGCTAGGCCACCCGGCCCTCTGAGCACCCTCCCTCATACCCATAAAATATGAATTACTAGTAAAAATTTTGAGTTTTCAACTTGAGAAATAACAAGTCTCCTAACCACAAACTTCTGAATTTGTAAAGAAGAGCTTTGCTTTTTTCACTTTGGGATTTGGTTTACTATTAAATGTCAGATGATGGTTTAAAGTGATCATTTTGATACTGTAGCTAAGACTGAGGAAAAAAACAACAACCCTTTTTTTTTAATAAAAAACAAGGTAAAAGAAAAGGACTATTTTTGAGAAACTATACATATAATTAAGATTATTTAAGGCATCTGCCTCCTGATGACAGCTGCTTTAGTCCTGCAGTGGTCTACCTCTTCCTGTGACTTGGCCTTCCAGCCAACTCACTTTTAGTCCTGCCCTTTCCTGGGAAGCCCAAGTCAGCACGCCAATTGTCTGGCAGCATCATACCACGGGTTCAGTCCAGTTTCAGGCTTTTGGGGCCTGCTGTCCTTGGCTCCAGGGTCTTCACTCCCTTACCTTCATAGACCAAAAGGGGAATGCAGACTCGTCTATTCAGGTTCCAGCCCAGGGACCCTGTATAAAGAAGAGGAGGCCTGTTTTTTCGGACCACCTGCTGTTTCCCTGAGCTGCTTCCTACCATGGGCTGTAGCTAGGCCTTCCCTGGACTCTCTTCCCCAGCTGACTTTTCTGCAGGTCCCAAAACAAAGCGGAGCTGAACTTTTAATGAGAAACAAAGAAGTCCTGCACCAGGCCTACCTGTCCTAAAGAGGATCTGACTCTCATGTGTCTCCAGTTGGGTTCTAGCCCCAGCTGATCCTTCGTTCCAGGCAGCTGCAAGACAGTCTCCAATTAGACTCTGGCCCTAGCCAGGCCTTCACTGGGCTAGCTCAAGAAGTCTACTCCCTTTCTCAGTCAACAACCACTGAGCTAGACTTTTCTTCTTTTACCTCCTCCTTCCAGGCTTGACACCTTGAAAAGGTGTAATGGGGTGGAGCTGCCTGGGCTGACAGGCTCTCATTAATCCCTCCTAGTCAGCATGGGCACTGTATCCCCCATCGTTTGGATGCGGACTCATTACAATGACAAGATTCAGTAGAAAATTCTTTTGCTGGGAGACTAATCACCAAATGTCAAGATGTTTCTTATTTAAACAAGAAACATTGCTTAATGGACATTCTTAGCAGATAACGAACAACAGTTTCAAAATTATCTACGTTCCATATAAGACTGGGTGAAACATTTAATTGATATGTTGAGAAGTCAATGTGAAGTGAAAGTCTGCAAAGCAAACACAGACAAAGAGTTATAAGAACTGAGTGTTCACAATGCCTGATAAGTGCTTGTTTGGAAGTTCACAGTCACACAGATCAGAAGTACACACAATCAATTCCAGTTTTAGATGGGAAGAATAAAAAGAACAGCACTGTCATGGGGGGTTAAAGACTGATTCAGCTATTTCATCCTGCTGGGGTAGTGACATGCTAACATATAACTCAAATGGTTATTATTTGCTGAGTAGTGGACTGATTAAATATGTTTATAAAAACATCACAGAATATGGAAATACTCTACGTAAAGACCAGAAATCTTCAAAATGAAGATTTCTGCAAATAAATAAAATCTCTGATAGAGAAACTTCAGCCTGAGAAAGAACACGGAGCTCTGCAAGATTAGCCAAGGAAGTTACAGCACCCCAAACAGATAGGCTCCACAGAAGTTTTACAAAGACTACAGAGCTACATTGGCAGAGGAAGAGATCTTTTGAAAGGATGGTTTAGGCACATGTCATTGGTAGCTAACTACTGAAGTTCTGAACGCATGATCAGAATTTCCCAAGAAGTTTGCTTGTGAAAGTTTAAAGGTTGTGGGTTCTGAGAAGAAACTCAGACTTAGGACGGACAGATAGATAAAAATATAAAACCACAAATGTGAGGTCCTGCTTTCTAACTCTGAAAAGCTGATGAATGAAGCACAACTTGTATTGTGTTTGGGCCTCCTGGGTTTTTTTGTATGAAATGCGTATTGTTTTCTGCCTTGTGCACATCAGCTTTTTGACCAGGAATCAGTCAGTGCAACATACATTAAAACGGACTAAAAGAAGGTTAATGCTGTCAGCAAATCACTTTCCACAGCCAAAGGACTCGGTCAGGATGGGAAAAGAGAGGCAGAAGTATTGGTTGGCCTCTTTGCCAAAGGCTACAAGTGTGGGAGGTGCAAAGCCACTACACAAGCTCTGTGTTACCCGGGGACTCCCCCTATGCAATTATATCTTAGACCATCCCGGACAGTGTTTGTCTAACCCGTTCTTAAAAACCTCCAATGACAAGGATTCTGCAACCTCCCTTGGTAACCAGTTCAAGTACTTAACTATCCTCACAGTCAGAAAGTTTTTAATCTAACCTAAATATCTAACCTAAATCTCCCGTGCTGCAAATGGAGCTCATTATTTCTTCTCCTATCTTCAGGGGACATGGAGAACAATTGAGCACTGTCCTCTTTATAATGACCCTTAACATATTTGAAGACTGCTATCAGATCCCGCCTCAGTCTTCTTTTCTCAAGACTAAACACACTTGGGTTTATTAACCTTTTCTCATGTGTTACAGGTTTTATCATTTTTTTCCCACTGGACTCTCTCCAATTTGTCCACATCTTTCTTAAAGTTTGCTGCCTGTCACACCCTGAGGGGTAGATGGTGTGACTCAGTTGTCTGAGGAGGAATCTGGCCTACTGGTCAGAGCAGAATCAGAAGGCAGAACTGGAGGCAGGGGTCAGGAGCCAGAACAGACCCAAAGGGCAGACAGAGAAAGAGAGTTAGGAATCAGGAGTTGAGAGGCAGTCAGAAACTGGGGCTGGAGCAAAGGCTGGGCAGGTAGCAGGTCTGGCACAGCTGAGGGCATGGAAAGCACTGAGCAGCTGCTTTGCTGCAGTTGCTACAGAGTTTAAATGATGATCTGTTGGCTCTTCTGACAAATCAGGGAGCACAGTCACTTCGTGCTGGTTTATTGGGCCTCGCTGAGCTCATCGGGTTTTTCGGCAACTTAGCTCAGAAGCAGCTGAATTCATGACAGTGCCTCAAACTGGACACAATACTCCAGCTGAGGCCTGACCTGTGTCAAGTATCACAGACCAATTACCTCCTGTGCCTTACATACAACATTCCTATTGGTACATCCCAAAATGATATTAGACTTTTTTGCAACTGCATCACATGGTTGATTCATGTTCAGTTTGTGATCCACTATAATCCGCAGATCCTTTTCAGCAGTACTGCCACCTAGCCAGTTATTCACAGTTTTGTAGTTGTACACTTGATTTCTCCTTCCTAAGTGGAAGTACTTTGCATTTGTCTTTACTGAACTTCATCTAGTTGAATTCAGACCAGCTGTCCAATTTGTCAAGGTCATTTTGAATTATAATCCTGTCCTCCAAAGTGCTTGCAACCCCTCCCAGCTTGGCGTCATCTGCAAATTTTATAAGAATATTCTCTTCCCCATTATCCAAGTCATTAATGGAAATATTGAATAGTACCAGTCCCAGGACTGTCTTCTGCGGGACTGCCGTAGATATATCCTCCCAATTAGACAGTGAGCCACTTTTAAGTATTCTTTGAGTACAGTCTTTCAATCAGTTGTGCACTGCACTGTAGAGTAATTTCATTTAGATCACATTTCCCAAGTATTTTAAGGTTTGCCATCACCTGTTGTTAAGTCAGAAAGAACCAAGTGTACCATTCTCACTATGCAAATTAACTGGAATCGGTGGGATCAGAGCAGAATTTGGCCTAATAACTGCTTTATCCAAGTAAGAGTTTACAGAGACCATCTATGTTGGCTTTAGACATCACAGGCAGTCTGAGAGTTAGAGAGCGAGGGAGAACTATGTGATCTCTGTCTGTGTTTATCATGGAGTTAAAATGGAGCTCTGTGTCCTTTATAAAGGGAAAATAGATTTTGTCAAACAAATTTGATATTTGTCTTAGCAAGATTACTAGTCTATCAGATAGAGATAATTGTGTTGACATAATACACTTGCATTTTTGGAAGGCATTTGAACTTAGTCACATGACAATCTGCTTAAAAAATTAGAACAAAATCAAAGTGTCCAGTATTAAGTGGATTGAAAATTGGCTAACTGATAGATCTCAACGTGTAACTGTTAATGGGGAATCAACTAGTGTGGGGTATTTCTGGTGGGGTTCTATGAAGATTGGTTCCCAGCCAGGTGCTGATATATTTTTATCAGTGGCCTGGGAGGAGGGTAATTTCCTCCTCTGCAGGAATTACTAGATGAAATTCAAAGACTCCTGTAATTATTCAGAAGGTCAGAGTAGATGATCATAGTAGTCTTCTGGATTTAAAATCTGAGTCTATAGATAACAATAGTAATTTGTTACCGTGATGTCTAAAAGTCTGAGGCAGAGACCTTTGCCAGGTTTTTAAAAAGTACTTTCTTTGTTAATTTAGAAGAAATCAGTTCATAAAAGGCAGCTGAAAAAGTATAGTAAAATATATTAAATTTTGTATCTGTCATAGCACATGCTGTGGCTGCTTAATATATGGTTGTAAACCAGACAGTTTAGATTTAATAAAGTTAGAAGAAAGAATGAGTCTGTCTCCATCCTATTAATTTTCCAGGAAACTCAAAATAGACTTTCAAGAAAATAAAATGTTTTGGATGATTACAATAGAACTGATTTTATACTAAGTCATTTCCATACCATGTGATCTTCTAACATACATATCAGACAATTAGTCAGAGGCCTACCTCTCAGCACACTTACCTCTTTATAAATTGTAGGCACTGGTCTTTTCAAAGAAGGGCATTGGGAGGGGGAACTATCCTTGTTACTTACAGTCAGCTAGCATTTATTTTTTCTTGGTTTATTCATACCGTGTGTCTTGGTTATCTGAATGATTTAAGTCAAAGCCCATTTTGCAGGATGCATTTTAGATTAAATAATGTATAATCCAAATGAAAATGGCATTTGCAGACTATTAACCAGAACTGACTACATTCTGAAGGGTCAAATATCTGGCAAAGTTTATTGAGAGCATAATCTCTTCTTAATAGCATGAACCCACAGAACTCTAGGGCTGTTCCTTCCTAATTATTTGGAAATGCTAAACAATTAAAGAGAAGTTTTATTTTCTTTACTTTCCATTTTTTGAGCACTGAACACTAAATTTTGTCCTTGGTTAAGTGAATGCAGACGGGAATTGCACATAACATGACCAAGAAGTTTCCCCTTACAATGCTGACTGATTATTATCATACCTGTGATTATTATACTCTTTCCCAGAGTTTCTCAATCTGTGGGCCATTGATTGCTTAATTTGGTGTCATTTTAAGGTGCTGAGCACAAAAACCTAGACAGTGGTAACAGGCCAGCCTGAGTCATTCACATGCGGTTACATGACAGAACTATACAAGTGATGAATGACCGCACAGCTGTTGCATGCCGGCTACATGTTAAGGCTTACACTATCTGTTACAGGTGTGGTGAATCTGAATCAAAACCTGTTATTCAAAACCTGTTTACATTGCAACAGGAAACAGGATTTTGTTGCAACACCATCTAGGTAGAGCTCAAGCACCACAAAAGTAGTATGATCAGCTGAAGGGGGAACTGCATGGAGAATTGGCCAGCCCCCCCCCCCCCCTCATTTTTCCTGTGCTATGGAGTTGGGCTCCAGGAACATGGGTTCTTTTTTGCTTGCTACTGCTTTATATGGTCAGCTTTTCAGAAGGAAAAGAGAGGCCAATTGTTGGTCTGCAGCACCAAAAACATGCCGCTTCTTCAAGGAGCTGCATGCCATCCTAGCAGTGACCTCCTCCTCCACTGCCAAGAGCCCCGTGGATGCTTCAGGGGGAGTGGAGGCAGCGGAGTCAGCCCCAGGGATGAAGTGGTGGATGAGGAGGTCGAGCTGGAGGAGGATGTGGGACAGGCAACAGGCTTGTCCAGTAGCGTGGTGATTCAGGACCTCTTTTTGACTCTGGAGAGGGGGTCTAGTCAGTTCCAGTGGTCTGGCTCTGGCATGCCTGAAGCAGGAGAGGGGAGTGCCGGTAAGTATTCATTTTGCTTTGATACTGCCCAGTGACATGAGGTAGAGGTGTCCTTTATTTTGTAACATGGTGCATGTGGGAGAAGGGATAGAAATTATCAACAGTGGATATGTTGCATTTGCTTCTCATTCCCATGTGCAGCTACTCAGTGGGGGTCCCATGGAAAAGTTTGTTAATGCAAAGTGGGATCTCCCAGGAATCCTCCATAGAGAGCTCTAGGAAACTTTCCTGCAGATACTCTGCAATCCTGTGCCAAAGGTTCCTTGGCAGAACTGCTTTGTTTCTTCCCCTGTTTTAGGAAACTTTGCTGCACCAATTGGAAATTACTTCTGTAGGAACTAAAGCAGTACACGGGCGAGCAGCATACGGACCCAGTCTGAAGCCGCATGCATGTAGGAGATGCACCCTTGCATCCTGGGTTACTCTCAGCAGTGAGATATCAGCTTTGATCACACCTGCCTGTGGAAAATGGTGCCAGTATTCAGAGTAGTCCCTATGTGCTTGTAGTGATCCCCCTTCTTAAACACGCAGACCCTTTGTCCCATCTTGCAACTTTCCCCCCATGGCCGAACTCACCATGTTTAGTGCTCTGGCTAGGCTGCGTTCTTGCCAAGGGAAAATGAGAAAGAAGTGTATGTAACTTTTATGATTCAAGACTGAGTACCCTCACAATATTGACTCTCTATTTTTTATGTATTTATTTTTGCTTCTGCAGATGTGCCCGAGGCTCCTACACATCAGCAGAGTGCCTCCTTCAGGTAAGGAGATGAATGAGGAGGAGTAAGGACATGTTTTGAGAAGTGCTGCAAGAAGATCATGTTTTGAGAAGATCATGCAGGCTTAAAGGGGGAGCCCGTGTGTACTGTAACATACTGGCAACATCCAATGAAGTGAGAAAAATGGCTTGATCCAGCTTGAGTTAGTTGGGGTTGGTCCTGCTTTGAGCAGGGTGTTGGACTAGATGACCTCCTGAGGTCTCTTCCAACCCTAATCTTCTATGATTCTATGATACAAATAGTGCCTAGCGTAATAAAGTTTAAGATTAGACTATATGCTTACTTTTTTTTTTTTGGTGACTATCTCTGACTTTTTGTGCCTACCACTTATAATCACTTAAAATCTATCTTTCTGTACTTAATAGATGTGTTTTATATTTTACCTAAAACAGTGTGGTTTGGTTGAAGTGCTTGGGAAATCTCAGCTGAGTTCACAAAGTTTAGTGCATATCCTCTCCACAGTGAGGGAGGGGCAGACTGGGTAATGAACTTACAGTGATCAAGCTTCTGACCAGGGCAAGATGGTACAGTTCTAGCAAAGCTTTGTGAGAGACAGCCTAGGCTGGAGAGTTAAAAGGACACAGCAGTACCCCAGTTCCAGATTGTCCCCTAGGGATCCCATCACAAAGTCAGCTGTCCAGAGGATGAAGAATTCATTCAGTGAAGAATTCACTGCATCCAGCCTCACATGTTCAAGTCTAGGGGCCATTAAATAGCTGAAAGTTCACACATTGGTCTCAACTGCTACAAAAGAACATGAAGAAAGGCACGCATATTACTGAAAATGCAGATTTTTTTACTTTCTTTTTCATACACATTTAAACACATTAATTGGGAAAGCTTTAATCAGGAAATCCAGTTAATTGAGTCATCTCTGGGGTAACCAGTTTAAGCCCAAAGGCAATGCAATGCCCAATTAAGCTTTTTTATAAATATGTCTGCTTAATGGAAACACTTACCTTATTTAATGGGACTCATTAATGATTTTGACCTGGCATGTCTCAGCCTTCTCTTTGTTGTGTGTTTGTACAGCACCTAGCACAATGGGATCTTGTCCCAGGACTGGGGCTCTTAGGTGCTACAGCAATACAAATAATTATTGTCTTGGGAGTATTAGAGACTGACCTGGCAGTATTTGAATATGTGGGCAGTGCATGAAGCACTGGCTGTGGGAAGTTAGCCCCGAACCCCACCCCTTCTGCTTGAGGCCCTGCCCCTTCTGCACCCCCCCACCAGAGCCCAGAGCTCCTCCACCGTGGCCACTGGCCCCCCACTCCAGGTTAGCGCTCCCAGCCCCGGAATGCTAGGAGGGCGGATGGCATGGCCCCAGCCCCCACCCCTGGGTGCTGGGAGGCTGGGTGGTGCAGCCACAGCCCCAGAGTGCCAGGAGGGTGCAGCAACAGACCCTCCCAATCCCGGAGCACCAGGAGGGCAAGCAGCGTGGCCCCAGCCCGACCCAGGGCCACCACACAGGGGGAGCTGGAGAGTGGGATTTAGAAGGAGGCCTGGGGGAAGAGCGTGGGCAAGGCCACACCTGGCTGTTAGGGGAGGGACAGCCTCCCCCAGCCTATGATACCCACTGCACATGCTTGAATAGCTGACAAAGATGCAAGGAAAACCAAATATTTACTGGAAGCCTGTTTTTCTTTTTAACTTTGATCTTCAGCTTTTATTGAGGAAACATGTCTGGTGTCATTAGATGATCATGTCAGCAAGAGAATTCCATTTCTGCTAATAAAAACATACACTTATCTTTGGTTTTTATTCTTTCACTCTACCAGGGATGAGAAAATTGCAATGGGGTCAGTTACTTAGGGCCAAAAAAAATCTGTGCTGACTTACATCCCAGTACTTGTGACATCAGTAGTGCATCAGTTGTAACTCATTGAACAACACACCCCTTGAACTGTAAATGTTTGCTAAAGTTGCACTAGTTTGTTTTACTTATTATTTTAGTGTATTCATGGCACATTCTTACTGTTTGATTATTACAATGGATCTCTTTATTGAATTACTGAGCAAAACTTTTAAAGAAAACATCAAAGAATCCATTTCTGCTGTCAACTCTTCTACAGTCATGGGATGTATCAATCCTCAGGACCACTGTCCTCATCAGAATACTAACTCCACTAGATTTATTCCTAAATGTACTGTACAGAAAAATGTTGACCCAGCCTTTTAGGTTTGTTTTTTCTTTCAAGACTGTGAAATGAGTGTCTCATAAATATGCAAAACCCGTGGACTGTAAGAATTAACCTGACAAATGGGAGAGGCCAGGCTATCAAAATGAAGAAAGATTAGTTGTAAGAAATAAAATAAAATAAATAAAAAACAAGCTTCAATTCATGAAAAATAAAACCAGGAACAGGTACGGGATCACTTTTGCATAGTGACATATAAAAATGTATAGCTCAGCTATTAATGTGATTGATGAACTTGTAAAAATTATGTGTATAAAACTTGTTCCCTTCTTTGCCATCGGCTAGATAATTTGCTCCAGGAATTGGTGTAAATTTTCTAAAGTCTAAGTCTACACTAGAAAATGTTTGCTGGTATAATGATATAGGTACAACTCTACTGGCAGACCCTCCTAGTTTAGATGCAGATTATATCAGCAAAAAAGTGTTTTGTGCTAAAGAAGTTTATACCAATTCCCTGAACAAAATAAGCTATATGGGGAAAACACTTTTTTTGCCAGAATAACTGCATCTAGACTTGGGCTTTTACAGTATAAAAATGTTGTAAAACACCCCTAACTGTCATTGCTATATCACCAAAAGTTTTACATGTAGACCTAAGCCTTCAGAGGTCAGAAGCAGCTTTTTTTCCCAGCAGAATAGAAAAATTTGCTTGGCTTTTACATGGTATTATATAAAGGAGACTTGGCAAGGGAGCCCTCTTATTACTGTTATGGGCAATAGTTTAAATGCCTCACTTGCAGCTCTCTATTTGGTAGTGTTGAGGAGTCACAGAGAGAAACTAATCCCCTGTAAAATGCAGAGATCAAACTTTAAGATGTTTCAAGACACATTTAGATATTCTGAGAAGCCAAACTTTCTTCTGACTCCTGCTTTGCCCCACCTTTCTAGGGTATTGTTTATGTAAAATATTGAAACAGCTCATCTTTCCTTTGGGATCAGAAATTCTTTTCCCCCTCCTTTTTCCTTATAGATCTTACTGCTGTCCTTATAAAATAGCTCATTTATATTATCAGATGCCCATGGTCATGCAGTGTTTCAAGTATGCAATATTAATTATATAATACAAACTGTATCTAGAATTTCAAAAATCTTTTTGTGTTTCAATTTGCAACATTTCTGCAAGGCATTTTTTCAAAGAAATGTCCATGAGTTCATTTGCCCAGCAGACCATAAATAATCTTTTTTCTTCTGCCACTGAAATACTGGCTTTATCTTTTAACCTTCATATTTCTTGGCTGAGCTTTTGGAATCTTTCATGTCAGAAATTTAAAACCATTGTTTCCCTCTCACATGATACATTATGCATTTTTGCTGCTGGCTTTATTGGTTGTTCGTTATTTCAACTAGCCTCAGTCTTCTCAGATCTTGACAAATAATCCCAGTTACACTGATGTATTTGACAATCTCAGTCCTGCAGCTGAACCATTCAAATTTTCATTCCATCACTTGTCAACAAGACCCTGGTGTCCCATTGTTCATTGGTCTCTCATAGCTTCCCATTTTTGCTGTTTTGTGGTATAAAAAGATTCCATAGAGATAAGACAAAGAAGCTATAACTTTGTAGACTCTTTAGGCTTTTGGTCACACCAGCTCCTGAAATTTGGCTAACTAGTTAATGGCTCTCTGTGTGTCATACACAGACAAGACCATTTGCATGGTTCAATGGACTCAGACAGTGTGCCAGATGGTCAGTTTACTGCAGTGCTGTAGCAGGAAGGTGATGCACTATTAAAGGTGCATCACTTTGATGAGAAGCTAAAAACTGTGTCCCACTTCTATCAATTTCTAATGGCTGTCTGGTTCTGAATGGCATATTAGTCCCAGGAAACAATGCCAGCTTTGAGCTTCTTGAGCCTCCAGGTCAGCAGCACACAGAACTAAGTTTTCTAAAACACATTCAGATAGAGATTGATTTACATCTTGTTTTATGGAAGACAGTCTGAAGACAGGAAAGGTGGATGTACAGATAGCAGGGAAATGTCTGCTCTGAGTGGCAATCAGAGTTAGTTACTGAAGAATGATGCAAGGCAACATGAGCAAGCTAAGAAAATGTTTTCTGTGCCATTGGAGAAAATCCAAAGAATGCTCACTTTAGTCTGAACATAAGAACAGCCATACTGAGTCAGACCAGAGCAAAGGTCCATCTAGCCCAGTGTCTTGTTTTCTGACAGTGGCCAATGCCAGATGCCACAGAGGGAATGAATAGAACAGATAATCATCAAGTGATCCATCCTGTCACCCATTCCCAGCTGCTGGCAAACAGAGGCTAGGGACACCATCCCTGCCCATCCTGGCTAATAGCCATTGATGGACCTATCCTCCATGAATTTATCTAGTTCTTTTTTGAACCCTGTTATGGTCTTGGCCTTCACAACATCCTCTGGCAAAGAGTTCCACAGGTTGACTGTGTGTTGTGTGAAGAAATACTTCCTTTTGTTTGTTTTAAACCTGCTGACTATTAATTTCATTTGGTGACCCCTAGTTCTTGTGTTATGAGGAGTAAATAACACTTCCTTATTTACTTTCTTCACACTCGTCATGATTCTCTAGATCTCTATCATAGCTCCACCCGCCCTTCGTTGTCTCTTTTCCAAGCTGAAAAGGCCCAGCCTTATTAATCTCTCCTCATATGGAAGCTCTTCCATACCCCTAATAATTTTTGTTGCCCTTTTCTGAACCTTTTCCAATTCCAATATATCTTTTTTGAGATGGGGCAACCACATTAGTGCGCAATATTCAAAATGTAGGTATACCATGGATTTATATAGAGGCAATATGATATTTTCTGTCTTATTATCTGTCCCTTTCCTAAAGGTTCCTAACATTCTGTTCACTTTTTTGACTGCCGCTGGACATTGAATTTTTCAGAGAACTATCCACAATGATTCCAAGATCTCTTTTTTGTGTGGTAACAGCTAATTTAGACTCCATTATTTTATATGTATAGTTGAGATTATGTTTTCCAGTGTGCATTACTTTGCATTTATCCACACTGAATTTCATCTGCCATTTTGTGAGATCCTTTTGTAGCTCTTCGGAGTCTGCTTGGTTCTTAACTATCTTGACTAGTTTTGCATCATCTGCAAATTTTGCCACCTCACTGTTTACCCCTTTTTCCAGATCATTTATGAATATGTTGAGTAGTATTAGTCCCAGTACAGACTGCTGGGGGACACCACTATTTACCTTTCTCCATTCTGAAAACTGACCATTTATTCCTACCTTTTGTTTCCTATCTTTTAACCAGTTACCGATCCACATGAAGGCCTTCCTTCTTATCTCATGACAACTTACCTTAATTAAGAGCCTTTAAGAATCTGGAGTCCTGTTATAACATAGTAGGTAAACAGAATGACTTGTCCCCTTAGCCCAGGGTTTCACAGCTAAAGAAGGGACAGTTAAACAGTTGGATTAATGTTACTATTTATAAGTTACAAAACTGACAGTTTGATGTTATATATTATAAATAAATGTGTTAGTCTCTAAAGTGCCACAAGTACTCCTTTCCTTTAAACAATAGTAGAATACCATATCTTTAAATATTTTTGGATATTTTCTACATTTAAAAATGCATTAATTTCATTTACAACACAATACAAAGTGTACAGTGCTCACTTTATATTTATTTTTATTACGAATATTTGCACTGTAAAAAACAAAAGAAATAGTATTTTTCAATTTACCTAATACAAGTGCTATAGTGCAATCTCTTTATAATGAAAGTTGAACTTACAAATGTAGAATTATGTACAAAAAACCTGCATTCAAAAATAAAAATGTAAAACTTTAGAGCCTACAAGTCCAATCAGTCCTACTTCTTAATCAGCCAATCACTCAGACAAACAAGTTTGTTTACATTTGCAGAAGATAATGCTGCCTGCTTCTTCTTTATGTCACCTGAAAATGAGAACAAGTGTTTGCATGGCACTGTTGTAGCCGGCATCGCAAGATATTGACATGCCAGATGTGCTAAATATTCATATATCCTTTGATGCTTCAACCACCATTCCAGAACACATACATCCATGCTGATGACAGGTTTTGCTCAATAACAATCCAAAGCAGTGTGGATCGACTTATGTTCATTTTCATCATCTGAGTCAGATGCCACCAGCAGAAGGTTGATTTTCTTTTTTGGTTGTTTGGGTTCTGTAGTTTCCACATCAGAGTGTCGCTCTGTTAAGACTTCTGAAAGCATGCTCCACACCTCATCCCTCTCTCAGCTTTTGGAAAGCATTTCAGATTCTTAAATCTTGGGTTGAGTGCTGTAGCTATCTTTAGAAATTTCACATTGGTATCTTCTTTGCATTTTGTCAGATCTGCAGTGAAAGTGTTCTTAAAACAAACAACATGTTCTGAGTCATCAGCCGAGACTGCTAGAACATGAGATATATGGCAGAATGCAGATAAAACAGAGGAGAAGACATACAATTCTCCCCCAAGGAGTTGTCACAAATGTAATTTATGCATTATTTTTTTTAACAAGCATCATCAGCATGGAAGAATGTCCTCTGGAATGATGGCCAACGTATAAAGAGGCATATGAATCTTTAACGCATCAAGCACATAAATATCTTGCGATGCCAGCTACAACAGTGTCAGGTGAACGTCTGTTCTCACTTTCAGGTGATATTGTAAACAAGAAGTAGGCAGCATTATCTCCCGTAAATGTAAACAAACTTATTTCTCTTAGTGATTGGCTGAACAAGAAGTAGGACTGAGTGGACTTATAGGCTGTAAAGTTTTACATTATTTTGTTTTTGAGTGCAGTTATGTAACAAAAAACTACATTTGTAAGTTGCACTTTCATAATAAAGAGATTGCACTACAATACTTGTATGAGGTGAATTGAAAAATATTATTTCTTTTGTTTATCATTTTACAGTGAAAATATTTGTCATAAAAATAATATAAAGTGAGCACCGGATACTTCGTATTCTGTGTTGTAATTGAAATCGATATATTTGAAAATGTAGAAAAACTAAATATTTAATAAATTTAAATTGTTATTCTATTGCTTAACAGTGCGATTAATCATGATTAATCTTTTTAATTATAATTAATATTTTTGAGTTACTTGCATGAGGTAACGTCAATTAATTGACAGCCCTACTAAATTGTCATCATGGGGCTTCAAAGTTAGCCCCATTTAGAAGACGGTGGGCAGTTCTTTCAGAACTATTGTTTCAGGCTATCTACAAACTCAGGAAGACATCACTGTATGCGGTTACACTGAGTTCACTATGTCAATATTTTCTTCACAGCCATAAAGCCCGACAAGCCTAATTTTTGTGGGGCGGAAAAACATGGATCAGGGAGCACAGTCGTGGGGCAGCAGTAGATTCCATGCATGTGTAATCTGGAAAATAAGTCCCTGAATGGATTGAGAGAAAACATGATGATGATAAAGGCTTTAACAACATGAATTTGGATGGGCTGCATTATTCCCAACTGGTAAAGCTACAAGTTATGAAGATCATCCCAAGCTGGAGCCAATAAAACTTAAAAATAAAATTTTACTCTACCATCTGTGAACAGTACATACATTTTACAGAAAAATATTTTAGGAATGTTTGAGTTTATTAAAAGCATTACTGGTGCCAACATTTTATTCCTCCACCAATAAAGCCCGGGTCACTTAGCACTGAATAGTCCTAATGTACAGGCTTTGGAAGGGGGATCGGCACTCTGTCTATACCTAAGATAGACTGACAGATAGGTAGAACAAGTAGAAAATGGATAGACTTTAGAACCCACTAAAAGTTACTTAAAATAGTTTTTCTGTACATATTGTCACAAACAATATTACATTCTGATATGCTGGCACGTTCCAAGGCTAGAAACAAATGCTGTGTGTCCACTTGCAGGTTGCTCCTTTCTGTTAAATACACCAGCATCCATATGTTACAAGATCCTGGTTCTTAAATAAGTCACTGTCCCAGGAAGGAATATTGTCCCCATTTTGGGTCTCAGACTAGGTCATTTTAGGGAATCACTTCTCTGCAGGTTGTTTTGTTTTTAAGGTATCAGTTGGAAGGTTCTCAGCACAACTGGTCAAAACATTTCAAAAAATTTTAACAAGAAAAGGGACAATGTTTCATGAAACTTTTAATGAAATATCTCCCCATTTTTGAACCAACTCAAGTTCTCAGTCTGGTCACGAGAGCAGTCCCAAGGTAAATGGATTACTGGGCAGAGAGGGGCCTAGGTGATCAAATATGCATACTAAATGCAATTTAATCACATCCCAACCCCATAAGTGTGTGGGGATGTATGTATAGCATAAGAATATAAAAATGGCCCTACTGGGTCAGACCAAGGGTCCATCTAGCTCAGTATCCTGTCTTCTGACAGTGGGCAGTGCCAGGTGCCCCAGAGGGAATGAACAGAACAGATAATCATCCAGTGATCCATCCCCTGTATCTCATTCTAAGCTTCTGGCAAACAGAGGCTAGGGACACCATTCCTGCCCATCCTGGAGAATTGCCATTGATGGACCTATCCTCCATGAATTTATCTAGTTCTTTTTTGAACCCTGCTATGGTCTTGGCCTTCACAACATCCTCTGGCAAAAACTTCCACAGGTTGACTGTGCTTTGTGTGAAGTACTTCCTTTTATTTGTTTTAAACCTGCTGCCTAGTAATTTCATTACCATACTCTGTTAGACATAGTGTGCATGCTACTATGTTACTTAAACATCTGATTGACTTTCTGTATCTTTATGTATGAAATTGCCATATTTTTCACTTTCTTTACACTCATTTTACTCAATCTAGTTGCTAAAATTTGACTTTCACATTATTAGTTTGTTAGTCTCAGCCTGGAAAGTCCACTTCACTTTTTTATCTTAGGTTTTTATTTATTTTTGTACTCTGTACAAAATCCCCAGCTCTAAGCAGATCCTGGAATGCTCATTTTTCAGCAGCTCCTGCTGAGCAGTATGTGAAGTAGAAAGTAGACTCTTCTGCTAGACTGACCTGACCCAGAAATAAAGAAGATTTTGTCTGTCTGAAGTGAGCAAACATGGTGTGTAAGTCAAGAACATATCAAAACATCAACTGCACTCAGGCAGTACCTTGACAATTATTTTTCCTCAGACCAGAGGGATGCTGGCTCAAGTGCTTACATCTGCATTAAAAGTTTCTCTGTTTAAGGGCCTGATCTGACAATGTGCTGAGCGTTCACAGCTCTCACTAAAGCTAGTGACTGCAGAATGCGTTCTGTACTTTGCAAAAGTGATACATCCTTTCAAGAGATGTAGGGAACACAACACACCAAGTCTGATCTCAACCCCAGGGACTAGGCACAACTCCCCACACTGGAATACATGTTTGGGCAGGATACTAAAATAACTATCCTGAACCCCCAGAACACAACATCCTCCCTGTCAAAGTTCAAGAAAAATTCCTTGATAGGAAAATCCACAGCTCAGTATAGTAACTAGAACTCTAACTAGAGATGCAGGGCAGACTACCCAACCTTGTGCGGTAAAAAAGAAAAAAAAGGGATTATTCTGCCCCAACTCACTCCCCCCACTCTATCTACTTACAGATTCAAGTGGACAGAGGGGTTTGTGATGTCTCATGGAATGGCCGCAGACTGGAGTAGATGGTCCCAGCATAGCCAGGAAAGGTAGAAGTTCCACAGACCCTCCCAGTACTAAGAGACAGAGTCCCTTGAGAGGTGCCCTCCAGTACCTTCCCTAATAGGACCAGACCCTACCTCCCCCAACTCTGAACATGGGTGAACAACAGGAACAGAAGCATCTACTGATCCAGAGATGAGGAGTCCTTTGAACCTGACTCAGGTTCCTCGCCTCCTCCTTGTGCTTGCAGAAGATCTATATATGCCATCTCACGAGGGAATCTCCTAAGCAAAGTGATAGGAAAGTGGGCCAGTAGCTTTTAAGATCATGCCAGAAAACTACTTGGGCATTCCCACAAAATTGCAAATCCAAACATGTATTCCAGGAGACAAAACGCGAGTACCCTGTTGACAGTCATGATTGTGTTTCAAGTTTTCTTGATGTTGACACACTTGTTTCTCCAGGCAAGGTTTCAAGAAACTCCAGTATTGGCCACCTCATCAGCAGTTCCACAGGCGATACACCTGTTGTGCCATGAGGGATTGTTCTAAAATTACTTAAAAACCAAGATACCCTAGTCTGCAGTGACCCCTCAGTGACATTCCTGAGTCCATTCTTAGAGAGTGCTGTTAGTCCTTTACCAACCATTTGTGGATAGGTGGTAGGAAGCAGAAGTTATAATTTGAACAAAAAGTCCTGGAATTCCTCACTGGTAAAGGCACTAGCATTGTCTGAGACCACGGTCTCAGGCAGTCCATGTGTGCTAAATATGAACCGAAGCCCCTCAATAGATATAGATAAGGTAGTGACTCTGACTGGCATGACTTCCATACACTTGTGGTGGATGCACATTCTAAGGAACAGTTTCAGAGTAACAGCCGTGTTAGTCTGTATTCGCAAAAAGAAAAGGAGGACTTGTGGCACCTTAGAGACTAACCAATTTATTTGAGCATAAGCTTTCGTGAGCTACAGCTCACTTCATCGGATGCATACTGTGGAAAGTATAGAAGATCTTTTTATACACACAAAGCATGAAAAAATGGGCGTTTACCACTACAAAAGGTTTTCTCTCCCCCCCACCCCACTCTCCTGCTGGTAATAGCTTATCTAAAGTGACCACTCTCCTTACAATGTGTATGATAGTCAAGGTGGGCCATTTCCAGCACAAATCCAGGGTTTAACAAGAACATCTGGGGGGGGGGAGGGGTAGGAAAAAACAAGGGGAAATAGGTTACCTTGCATAATGACTTTGCCACTCCCAGTCTCTATTCAAGTCTAAGTTAATTGTATCCAATTTGCAAATGAATTCCAATTAAACAGTCTCTCGCTGGAGTCTGGTTTTGAAGTTTTTTTTGTTGTAATATTGCAACTTTCATGTCTGTAATCGCGTGACCAGAGAGATTGAAGTGTTCTCCGACTGGTTTATGAAGCCCCCAACTAAACCCCTCCAACGCATTATTAAGGATCTACAACCTATCCTGAAGGATGACCCAACACTCTCACAAATCTTGGGAGACAGGCCAGTCCTTGCCTACAGGCAGCCCCCCAACCTGAAGCAAATACTCACCAGCAACCACATACCACACAACAGAACCACTAACCCAGGAACCTATCCTTGCAACAAAGCCCGTTGCCAACTGTGCCCACATATCTATTCAGGGGACACCATCACAGGGCCTAATAACATCAGCCACACTATCAGAGGCTCGTTCACCTGCACATCCACCAATGTGATATATGCCATCATGTGCCAGCAATGCCCCTCTGCCATGTACATTGGTCAAACTGGACAGTCTCTACGTAAAAGAATAAATGGACACAAATCAGATGTCAAGAATTATAACATTCATAAACCAGTCAGAGAACACTTCAATCTCTCTGGTCACGCGATTACAGACATGAAAGTTGCGATATTACAACAAAAAAACTTCAAAATCAGACTCCAGCGAGAGACTGTTGAATTGGAATTCATTTGCAAATTGGATACAACTAACTTAGGCTTGAATAGAGACTGGGAGTGGCTAAGTCATTCTGCAAGGTAACCTATCTCCCCTTGTTTTTTCCGACCTTCCCCCCCTCCTCAGACGTTCTTGTTAAACCCTGGATTTGTGCTGGAAATGGCCCACCTTGATTATCATACACACTGTAAGGAGAGTGATCACTTTAGATAAGTTATTACCAGCAGGAGAGTGGGTGTGGGGAGAGAAAACCTTTTGTAGTGGTAAACACCCATTTTTTCATGCTTTGTGTGTATAAAAGGATCTTCTATACTTTCCACAGTATGCATCCGATGAAGTGAGCTGTAGCTCATGAAAGCTTGTGCTCAAATAAATTGGTTAGTCTCTAAGGTGCCACAAGTACTCCTTTTCTTCATTCTAAGGAACAATGACAGGGGCATTGCTGGCACATGATGGCATATATCACATTGGTGCATTTTTAATTTTTAAATTTTATTTGTAATTATGGTTTTTAATTGAAAGTTTTCTCAGTTTTAATATGTAAGGGGAAAACACCAAACATTGGACCATCTTACCAGGGGAGGTGGCGGACTCACCATCACTTGGAGCTTTTAAAATGAGATTAGATAACTGTCGAAACGAAATGCTTTCATCCAGTTTCTGGAGAACGTTCTATGGCCTGTGTGTATGGTGGGGGCAGGCTGGATGTTTGTTGCTTCTGGCTTTGGGGTCTATGAATCTGTTAATCTGTGACATGCACCTGTTCATTCCCTCCTTTCATGGGCCATGAGGAGAACAGAAAGCTCTGCATTGCCCTCAGCATGCTCAAAACACTTGCATCTCTGTCTTAAGAAAATTATTGTAATCAAATCTCATGCTTCAGGGCTTCAGCTGCTTGCCTGCAGGGGTCAGGAATAGTGTGTGTCTGCATATTACACCCATATTAAATCGATGTATATATATGAAGAGCACAGGAGACATATAGACAACATAACACCCATGTTAAACCAAAGTGTTATAATGAGTGATGGGTAATGCTAGAGAAGATTATGTTGTACCAATAAAATAAAAACCAGCAGGATCTTATTAAAGGGAAAAAGGCAAAATACCACATTTATTGTGAATACAGAAAGAATCATAGGAAGCAGTTAGTTATAGCTATAACATTCCATTCAATCTCATATTTATTCACACATTCATTCATACAAACACACCCACACACACATACACACCCACACACACACGTTCTGCAAGGTTGTTATCATAGTTACCAGCCTTAGAGTTGCTCATGCCAAGCCACTGGCCAGGTGGCCTGGACATGAGGAGGGAGCAGGGCCTTGTCAGATGCTCATCTGATGCTCCTGGAAGTTGGTTTGCAGAATCAGACCCCAAAATTCTCACTTTTTAGAGAGTCTATTTTTATAGGAATTTCTTCCTATGCCAGTCTATGGGAATTGCTTCATCATGCTGTTGCTGAATCAATCAGCAGATAGCACATTCCTGACGGCTCCAAGATGTTATCTTGTTCTTTGGTTCTCCCATTCTTGAGGCTGTTGGGTGGATTCCAGTCTGCCCTCCGGGTGGGGTCCTCTGGTTATTTCCACTTGACGCCTTCTTCAGCCGATGGACACTGGATTCTTAGGCTGGCACCTCCCTGATCATTCAGTTATTATCCACACCGAGCATCTATCCGCATACATCCTCTATCTCTATTTTAATCACAATTGTTAATACAACAAAAGGGCGGGGAGTCTCTGGGTGCTGTTTCTGTTGTTAGAGTATTGCTTTGAGTCTCTCTCTCTCTGTGAATTGCTTTGAGAACAGACTCTGTCTTAGAATGTACTAACACAATTAGCAGCTTGCAAGTTTCATACATAGAGGGAGAGAAACAGTACCAAAAACCAAGAGACCTCTTAATTAGTAATACCCTGGAATTTAAACTCTGGGGAATCAAACTCATTTGTGATTTTAATACAGAACTTCTTTAATATGATCCAACAATTACACTTCTGACAACTCAGACAAATTATTTTCTTGGAAAGAGGTACATCATTCAAGGAAATCACATCTCCATCAATAGTCAAGTAACAAGATTTCATACTTGCAGTAGATCAGAACTACTGTGTTCTAGATTAAAAAATCCTTATTGTTCAGATAATCTAGTTAACCCTAATTTTTAATTTTGGATTGGGATGGTGATAGTAAGGTGTTTTGTGAGGCTTGTGCAGTTAATCTTGGAATATTCTTTATTCTTCTATTAAAAAGGATGGCAAATCCATGTTTCATTTTGATCTTTGGACTAAGTCTGTAAAGTACAAACAGAAAAGTTTTACCTTGTACTTATCTCTTCCTATTCCCTTTCCTCCTAGATCTTCTTGTTCAATTCCCATTAGTCAAAAATCTGAAATAAGGTGTTTCATAGGAGTGAAAGGTCTTGCTTTCAGAGAATGAGTTTCATTTCTTCTAACTAGACTTGTATATTCTAATCTTAGAGTCTTAAGGGATCTCACAGTTTCCTTTACATACTCACAAGGGCTTTTTAAAACATATCTATCACATTATATCACACTGCTGTAAATGCCTGGTTGCTTCCTTTTCAATAGTTGGTAAAACAGATTCTCTCTCATCTATCCATGTAAGAGACATGGATAATTCTGCTGTGGTGGTTTCAGTAGGAAGCAAGTTGCACCTTTTCTTCCAAAAGTCTGAATAAGCCAACAGGTTCCTTCATTATCATAAGATACAAGAGATTTAATTAGGTAATTTAGATATAAATGATCTACTTCAGATTAGATTTAAGAACGTTCCAAGTGGCTGCTAATATTTCTCCTTTCTTAAAGAAATTGTGTATACACTTTAACACAGAACACGCAATATAATGGGCCAAATCCTCTGCTGTGTTAAGGTGTGCTGGATGCTGGAGATGGGGGCAAACCATTATACAGTTGGTTACAGCTCCCTGATTCTTTCCTTGTGCAGCTCCAGACCATTCCTTAGCGTATGCCAAAGGACCATCAGCTAACAACTACAGGAGTACATTGGTGCTTTGGCCATACCCTACCCTACTCCAGCCTCACACCATACACACACGCCACAGAAGACGGAGGTGGCACAGGAACCAATTACATTCATTTTATTCTGCCTGAGAATTCCTCCAGGGGAGGGGAATTTTCAGATGGCCAGAGGCAGCCACTATCCATCCCTCTTTGTGCTGCCGAGCAATGCAAAGGGGCCAGATTGGACAAGAGAATGTGGTCCAATGTTATTTGTCTGGCTTCTATTCAATTCCATGGCATTAAATGTAATTGTGTCTATCCTTTTCTCTTGTAACCTCCGTACACAACATGCTCACATTTATTCCATTGTCTGCTAACTTTAACAGCATCCAAAACAATCCTACTTCTCAACACAGGGGACTTTAAAAAACCGAAACAAATTCTTTAGAACTTATACCAAAATGAAGTCACTTACTTTTTGGCCCTTTTTATAAATGATCTCATCTAAATTTTGAATGGATGTTTTATGAAAAAGTAATGATCCTTGAACTGATTTATGTGTTTGATTAAGTAAACCACTGATATGTTTTTGTTTTGAAAGGGGAAGAAAACAATCTGTATAGCTTGCCCCTATACCCCCACCCCTCCGCATGGTCCCTAAATTCCCTTTTCCAATTCACTATCATGACAAGGTCTAATAGAATATGTATTTATAATTAGGGATTCTCTCCTCCCCTCCTCCCGCCCCCCATTTGTCAGGTCAGTGTTCAGATTGCATCAGTTACTATGGACCACTGGCAACTTTTGTGCACCCCCCCCCCCAGCTGCTAGTCCAGCTCTACCTAATGTCCAAACTAAGTTGATAATGTTTAAATAAAGAACATTTGGGAGGGGGTGAGAACATGGAGGGTATTTTGAAAAATAGTATTTCTCTAAGCACACGATTTCCTGCTCTGTGCATGAAGCGTTCACAGGAGGAAACAATTCAATGCAGTGTACTGCACTCTGCTGAAACCCCCAAACACTTACCGGAAAGCACAGAAAAAGTCAAGTGATTAATGAAAAAGTGAGGTGATGAAAACTTAAACCTTCAATATCTCCAGAAAACCAAGGACTGGTGGTTCTGTTCAGCACTGATTATAATGTACTTTCATCAAATTTCCCCTTGCAGCGCTTGCCTCAGGTTACTTCCTCACAAAGATTCCTTTATATGGCACAAAATAAGATATTCACATAGGTTAGAGATGCACTGACCACTATTCAAAGAATTAATAGCCTAGTCACTTCATGGAAATACCAGGCACACAGCTTACTCCTGCTATCAGAGTAGTAAAATTCACTACTTGGACTTAAGCTGAATATTTCTGTTGGATACAGATCTGTTTTAGTTTTCATGTTTTTCAACAACCAACGGCTTCCTAATGTTCTTTGGAAGAAAATATATGTATATTGGGTTTCGATACTAATGAGACCAGCTCTGGCCATCAAGATTTCCAGGAGAAATGATGTAATTCTAAAACCTCTGAAGAAAAATAAATCGCATTAGAGTAAGATTCAGAATCCAGATGGAAACGGTTTTATAAGTAATGAGGGAAAAGTTAATGTATTTGTTTGAACAGGATGCTATGTAGACAGACTAGAGTTTAAACCGCCGCCCCCCCCCACCCCACTTAAGACTTGTCACGCTGGAAAGAACTGGAGACATCAGTTTGCAGACTGATACTTGGAGCTATTTAAAATGAGTGATACGCTCTCAAAACATTCTTTCACGTTATTTTTAAAATCATAGGTTCCAGTTCTGTGTCAGATGTTGGGCACTGTCAGAGACGGGACACTGGACTCGAGAGACCATGGGTCTGACCCAGTATGGCAATTCCTACTGTCCCGCTGTTGCAGGGAAGAATTCAGTAAGAGTGTCATTGTGGACCAGTAACAAAATCAGAGTGGGAAAGTCCCCCTGGGCTTTGCATTGAACAGGCCTTCCTTACATTCAAAAAGTCTCTTTCCAAAAATCTCTCACATAACCTGAGTTCTCTGAGAAACCCCCAAGAACTCTGACGTGTTTATGTCAGGCCACCACTCGTTACAGAAGTGTGGTCTCAGCTTTTGTTTTACTTAAAAATGAGCTGGTATAATGAGACAGACAGCTCTCATCCCAAAGATCTGACCGTGTCAGCTGGGCTCCTGGGGTGGGAGTGGGGTGGGCAGTGATGGCACTCTTCCAAGCTCTGCCCACAGAATAAGCTCTCGCCACAGGAGACAGGACTCACAATAGATTGTGCTGTTGCAGAAAATATGATCACACATGCTCTGTGGGCTCCCTGAGCTCATTACTGGGGTCAAGGTACACCCATGGGCTCAGCTGGACTCCTTGAGCTTGGCTGCCTTCTCAGCAAGGCTTGGATGCACAGGCGGCTGGTGAAAATATTCTTTGTGGGGTTTGTGTAAAACTGTCAGGCCGTGCTCTCCAGTGCACGAGATCACTGCGTATGTCATGGCCTGGTGTGGAGAGGAGGAAGTTGGCGAGCGAGTCCACCGTGCACTCACCCCAGAGCAGAGGCTCCTGACCTGCTGGGCTGGGCCTGGGTTCCCACTCTGGCTGGTAGCTCTTGCCATCGGTGTGACACTGACTGATGCACTTTTCCTCAAGGGGGATCACTTCCTGACACAGCAGCAACGAGCACGTTCCTCCCTGTGTGTTGATATAGTACATTGCAGTGGTGTGTCCATGAGTAGCTGTACTGTGCCAGGAGGAACGCTATGCAGAACAGCCCTCAGTCAGGATGAGAAAAAATAGATTTCAGAGAAGCACATACCAGGGCAAAAGCATGATGCTATATCTGGGTTCCATGATTTCCCACTGACCCTGCTTATTTAGGGCCTCATATGGGAAGGTGATGAGCATTTCCTACCACCAGGAATAGGAAACAACCTCAGCACCCACTAACTGAAATTGGAGTTGAGCAAATACTCAGCACCTTGCAGGACTAGGCCCAGAGAGTACAGGGGACAACTTCAACTGATTTAAAATGGTCACAGCTGCATTTTCTTCAGTTTACAACAACTGAATTTCTGCTCTGAATTCATTATGATGGGTGGGAGTCTAGAATTGTAAAGGATTGCTTTCTTTATGGCACTTTGATTATTT
Source organism: Lepidochelys kempii (assembly GCF_965140285.1). NCBI lineage: Eukaryota > Metazoa > Chordata > Testudines > Cheloniidae > Lepidochelys > Lepidochelys kempii. The sequence goes on along the minus strand of NC_136383.1, from coordinate 78,549,404 downwards.
ACTCACTTCTCCTTTGCCCCTTAAATGGGTCAGACCTTAAAAGAAGCCCATTTTAAGAGAAACAAACATAGAAAAAATGAAACATACAAGGACCTTTTACAGAGAGTCTTCCCAGTGCTTGTGACATAGAACAAGAGAGTGGAGAATAAGCCACTGTGTATGTTGAGGAAGTCTAAGAATAAAGATTATAGGGAAACAGTCTACCTTTCTTTACAAGGCCTCGATTTACATCCCTGAAATGTCAAGTTTTGCTATTACAATGAAGTCCTGTTGAGGACAGAGCTGGCTTTTTATCACCACTTAAAATCTAATTAATCCGTATTGAAGCACAAAGATTTCTGTTGTATTTAGGGTGAGGGGTCATAGAGCCTTCTTTGTTCATCCGCAGACTTGTAATCATCAGGCACTGGAAGGTAACAGATCAAATCTTGATCAGAAAGCCTAACCCATGGTTTAGCAGAGTCCTTCGTCCTTTACATGAAACATTATATTCATGAAGAACAAAAAAGTGTTTCAGAGTTTTCAAAGGGTTAATATCTAAGCTTATATTCAGGGCACAAAGAACTAAGATCATCATAGCTCCAACCACCACAAAAGGTATCAGCCCTTAGAGAGACATTCCTCCTAAAGCTTTCTGGACTGTGCTCTTCTAATGGCTTTAGTCTACAGAACTGTGATGCAATTAAATGGCATTTTTTTCTCTCTGTTTGGATGGTTTCTATCCTGTCTCACTACCTATTTACCTGACTGGAAAAATCTCGCTTTAGAGTTAAATGAATTCGAGACCTGGACCATGGGACTCTGGCAAGTTTGTGTTTCCCAAGAGGAAGGGGGAATTCAATGTAAGGATTTTGATTCTTTCTTGGCTTTGCCTCCAGAGTTTAGGATTTCTAGGATTTTGATGTTTGTTTCAAATGGATTAGGACTTTTGGGCTTCTTGCTTTCAGGTTTTGGGTTGGACTGTTTGAAGATCGGTGAAAGACAACAGGAACTAAAGAAACGGCTATTACTGCTTGGAGGAATACTCTTCTGGATATCAGCAATTACAGTCATGGCCCCAGTTTCTTGGGTTGCTCACACTGTAGTCGAGGAAAATATGGATGAGAATATCCCAGAGATTATTCCCAAGTGGGACTTGGGGGAAGCACTGTTTGTTGGCTGGTTTGCTGGAATATGTCTTATACTAGGAGGGTCACTACTTAATTGCACTGTCTGTTCATCGGAAGTCCATCCATCCTCAGTCCATTACACAGTAACAGAAATGCAAGATCACTGTCAACACTTGGAAACTGAAAATAGTCCTGAAAATCTAGGAGTTTAAGTAGTACAGACAGTCTTCTCTTTCTTTTCAGAACTCTAGCACAAGGCAGAAGCTTGTTCCAATAATGATTCAAAGGACCCTTTGTTACTTAGCTGATTCATTAAAGTTGTGTGTCTAATTCTTTCTTCCTGTAATTGTTCTTTCAACGTAGTGTCGTCGCTCCGGGGGGCAAAACTGTTTTGTTTTGCAGCAGGACATTAAAGCTATCATGACTGTATGGAAGAACCACTACTTTGTTTTGCTATTAAAGCTGAACTGTAGACCCCCAAAATGTATAAGGTTGCTCTCTCGTATGTTGCTTAAGAGCCAAAAATGTTAAGTTTCCTTTTCATGCGAAGCCAATTAAGTGGAATTCAAAGGCTTTGACTCCCTATGGCACAACCATCCACCTATCTGATCCAGTAACATTTTCATGATCTAGAGTATTTCCCACCTCTACAAATACCCTCAAAATACTTGTGTTCCGGGTATAGACTTTTGCTACAGAGAGAAGGAGATCTCTGTGTAAGAACTGTGTTTCTTTATCCAGGAAAATTCCCAAAACTCTAAAAAGACTGGCAGAGATCTCGTTTTTTTTAAAGCACTCTTAGTTTCTGAAAAATGCTGCATGTAATTCACCAGCATCACAGGCCAGTGTCCCAAAACAGCTAGTCGTTTGTTATCCCAACCTACTATGGGGAAAACAAGACACAAAAGTTAACCTGGATGTTCTGGCACCTGCATATTTCAGATACAAAGAAAAAAATTAAAGAGCCAGGGGTGGCTGAAAAATACCTAGTTGAAAGAGTTAATCTGCTCATAAGCATTTGCTATTTTATAGAGTATAGGAACTGAGTTTTTAATCATGAATACTTGAACGGCATTCGGTGAAACTTTTATCATATATAGCAGTTCTTGTACATGTAATTAGTCTGATTTTAAACAAACATACTTCTTAAAACTTCGTAAAATAAATGCAGTATTTCTCACAGGCAGACCACCTTATTTGTTAAACTATATAAAGTTTGCATGGGCTTATCCAAATATACAGAATGTGAATTATTCAGGTTATGAATTATCATCCCAAACAATGAGCTAATTAAAAACATCCAGAACTATTAAAACTACTTAGTGAAAAGGGTTGGAGTATTGTTACCCCAATAGCGATAGAAAGGGCACTATTATTGAGTGTATGCTTTTCTGTTCAAAGACCAGCTATTTTCTGAAAAGCAAAACCAATGGAATATGAGCCCAGCTGCAGCCACATCTTTGAATTACTGATTTATCACGTTATTTCTCTATACTCAAAGCAAATCCACAAGAAACCAGATCAAAGGAAATCTGTCAAAAGTCCTTTTACGAAATAGCATATAAAAGGAGGGAATTATTTCACAGCTTACAAAGTTTATGTTTAGCGCAACAAGCACTAAACAGAAAATGTATCTGTAGTAGTTGGTAGAGATATTCCTGAAGCGTTTGGACTCTATTATTAAAATGGATTTAGCCCACATAAGTAGGATGCAATTAGCTGGAATTTTATTATTTTTGTTAGGATAGGTTTTTACTGGTGCTTATAATAATTTGTCAGACTGGAAAAAAATCTCAATTTGGATGTAAATGAACTGGAGACCTGGGACTTGGGACTCTGGCAAACCCGTACTGTTCAAGACGAATCAAGAGGAACACAGTGTAAGGACTTTGATTCTTTATTAGTTTTGCCTGCAGAGTTCAGGATTTTAGTGTCTACATCGAATGGGCTTGGGCTTTTGAGTCTCCTGATCTCTAGTTTTTGGACTGCCTGAAAATGGGAGCTTCGCAACATGAACTAAAAGAAATGACTGTTTACTGCATAAAGGAATACTTTTATGGATATCTGGAATCTGAACCTTACCCCCAGTTTCTTGCGTTACCCATGTTATGGCACAAACATTTTGGAATGAGGCTATTCTGGAGATTGTCCCAGATGGGAATTCGGGGGTGCACTATTTTCTGGCTGGTTTGGTAGATTCTTTGTGATACAAGGAATCATTACTTATATGCACAGCTTGTTCAGCTAAAGATCGCGAATAGTCAGTTAGGTATCTTGAATTTCTGCCACTGCATAACAATCAACTTTTGTAAATCGGAAATATAGATCTGAACATTTAAGAGACTTTAAGAAGGGCAGATACCCGTTTCCTTTCAAACTCGACGAGAAGAATCAAACTTTTCAGTTGAGGATTTGTAGGTTTATCTGACACAGACGAACCACCTCACCTACAAGGTGTTAGATTTTTAAAAAACTTTGTTATTCCCTTTAATCACCAAGTTAGAACACTGCACCCTTCCTGCAAGTCCGGTAAACCATTTTCATGTTCACTGTGGAGAGAAAAAACAATTGAGACTTAACAGTGATTAGACTAATTACTTTGGTTGTATCTGCCGATATGATAATACAGTTTATGACTGTACATATCTGGTAAATAAAATACAAAATCATAATATATGGATGTTTAGTTTAAAAAGTTACCACACATTTTCACGTGTTGATCAATGTATCTGTCATATAAAAATAACTTACTATGGATCTAAAGTATGAGTTCTGGATTTTCTATTATGGAATATAGGCTTGATTCTATTCAATTAAATGGAAAAAAAACCTCCCAGTGACTTAACTGAGCAAGAATTTTTTCTTTGACTTGCGTATTTCCAACACTTAAGAAGCCTAAATAGTTTGCATTGGTGGATTTGCTGTGACAAGAAGGTAATGGGCAAGAAAGTTCTCGGTGTCCATTAAAAATGTTTATGCAAGACCTAGTGGGGTAGATCCTCAGGTGGTGCAAGGAGTCATAGCTCCACTGACTTCAGCAGAGCTATGGCCATTTACACCGTCTGACGCTCTACCTCAGTCTCTCTGTTCTCTCATGTGCTAGGGTGACAGAGAGCAGAGGAGGGAGGTTAATGTGGGAAAGTGGAGTCCAGAGTTCCATGCCTATCTCATGTCACATGTAAATATATTTTTTGTACTATCAGTTTATACAGACCTCAATTTTCTCTATCACTAAAGCACCACACGCATTGGCACAAACTGTAGCTCATAAGAGCCTCAGGCCTAGAATACATTCCAGGACAATACAGAGCTGTGTTGCCTGCATGTGGAAGTTTGCACTTTGGATGGTTGTGGTCATAGCTATTATACACCACTTTAATGAGCAGTGAATCTACTTGGACATTAACACTGGAGTTTAAGTGAAAACCGATGAGAGCACTTCCATTAGCATGATATGCCACGATCCTAAGGACTAGCAGTGATTGACGTTAACACTGCAGTGACTTTCTGAAGACAACAAAAATAGTAAGTGAACATCTACTTTTGCAAAGAGCTCAGAAACAGCCCAGGAATCAAAGATTTCACTAAAATTAAACACTAGTCTACAAAACGGCTTTGTTAACGTTTTTTATTTTTTTTCAAATCACTGAAACACATTGAAAGTGCAGAGACAAAAGTTAATCTATGTGATGTATTTGCATACTTTTACAGACAAAATTAGAACAGAAACACATTCGGAGTATAACCTGATTAAATATTTAGTTCAGTCCTGAGCATTCGATGCTTAATACAGTATAAACATAGCAACAGTAAAAAAGATTTTAAAATTATTTGATTTGTATCCTAGAACAATTTCTGCTGAACTTCATTCATAATATTGTTTTGTACCTGTAATACTTAATTTTGATTACACAATTGCAATTACATACTGATAACTGAAACACGAGAACTAATTACTCCATTTGTTATTCCCTGTACAGGGTAAACTCTAATTCTTCAAGAGTGAGATTTATAAATCTGAACTTCATGGTTTGTTCATACCCACTTTTAGTTCAGTCTATTGAATGTTTCAGCAGTGTGAATAATTTGAATTAGTAAAAAACAAAACCCCCACAACTGTTAAAAGCTGCCTATAAATAAGTTTGTAACGCTACTAATGAGTTGGAAAGTGAGGAGAAAGAGCTGATATGTTTAAGTCTGTCTCATTTTAAAAATGAGCAAATTTTGCAAACTAAAGCCATCAGAACTTGACCGTCTTGGCCACACCCAATCAGAATTTATTTTTTTATACTCCTCTGAAGGTTATTCAACATATACACAAACAGCAGCTAGTCTGGCAAGAATTTAGAAAGCTGTAAATATTTCCCACAATAGTTTAACATCAAACATTTTAAATGGCCAGAACTGAACTATATTTAACAGAACATAAATAAGACTGTAAATAAATAAAAAAATAAATCATACGGTACAATTCTACACATCCTACCAACACTTTATATAATCAAACTGAGAAGCTGAAACAGTCAACCTTCGTTTCACCTCTACAGTAAATGTCAAACTTCTGTTTTTAAAGTTTGACCTCACAAGCATGAATCATATCTTCTTGTTTCTAGTAGTCGTGTGTGTGTGTGTGTGTGTGTGTGTGTGTGTGTGTGTGTGTGTGTGTTAAAAGAACAGCAATAAATGGATATCCATGAAGAATGATGCTCAGCCAGTTGGCCTGACTGGCACTTGTTCAGAACTGTGTGGCCTCCAGTTATACATTTATTATTTCAAATCCTTTAAATGTATTTGTGTATCACAAGAAAATCCTTGGTGTGTTTAACAAAAAAGATTCTAGGCACAGAATTTTCTTACCTTGACATTCGCAAACATATTGTAGCTATGTTCTCTTCATCTTTCAACAAGGCTAATTACTTTCTGGAAAAGTGAAGTGCTATGTATAGGTGGCTTGTCAATATAATCTGTAGGTTAAGGACAAAGATTCTATCCATAGAATAAAAAAAAACCTTTGAATTTAACATTTTTTTCAAAAACCTTCAGAGATTAGGTACTGCAGATACAAGTTGAGTTACATTGTTTTGGCTATAAGATCAACCACAAAGTTTTGTTTTACCCAACAGCATGTTGTAGATGCTTTATTCCAGATCTGATGCAGTCGCATGCTTCCCCAGGGACGATGACAAGCACATCCACATTGTGAAACAAAAAGGTCTGGTCAGATAAGTGAAAATTCTATTTTGATAGATATCTTGTGCACATTTACTCCTTAAGTTTGTTCAACTTGAACCATCATTATTCTGAAAAACAGCTTGTGTTTCATTTACTTAAAAAAAGGTAATGAGAACTGGAGTACATACCCAACTGAAATAGTTTATGGTTTCTAGGTCACAGATTTTTCCAGCATGGATTTCTACACCAACAATACTTCCGGTACTAGCGTCAGTGGATTCAATTTGAATTTGATGGGTAGTTTTTCCTCTTCTGACAACAGCACGGGTTTAATTTTTCATGAACCTGATCTTTTTGACATACTGCTTGTTGACAAAAGTAGACAACATTTAGGTCAAAAGGTTACATTTAAACGTAAGATTTGACAGCGCAGTGGTATGACTACTCATCTATAAACACTTTGATGTGAATTTGATTCAGCTTCAGTTTCAGAAAGCAGCTGCCCTTTTGGTAGTGTCACTGTTAAGAGGTTTTAGGGTTACTGGTCTGCCCTTTCCCCTCCCCACCTTGCAGATGCAAAGTACTGTACAGTGCAGCCCAAAGTACTGTACATTCACAAAATTATACTCCTGCACTCAGTACTCCACCTTTCTTTCTTCACAGAAATAAAAAGGACAGTCAGGAAATGGTTTTCAGAAACAAAATCCCAACGTAGGTGATGGAAATCTAAACTGCACCTGTTACGAGGCAGCCTTGCTGTTTTGGAAAGGAGCTTGCATTCATGGTTAATTTCAAACTATAAAAGTCACACTTGTACAAAAATATTGCATGGCATAACAGCCATCTTCACAGTCTGCTCACGTGAAAATAGTGAAAAGACAAACAATCTTCTGTTGAACGTAATATTTCTCAACACAGTGCGGTTCAACAGGATACACACTTTCCTTTGTTCCATCTTTACAAAATAAGAGCACACATGCGATACATACAAACTGTACAAAATTAGCATCCATGTACCAGAAGTGTTCCACTTTGGTTTTCTGCTAGTTGTGGTTTGTTTGTTTGTTTGTTTGGTGCCTTTTAACAGACAAGAACTCAGTTCGCTGTATTTTACAAATGAACATCTTTATAGTCGGATGTAAAATAGAAGATCTGTAAAAGCAAGAGGTTCTAACTACAAAACGTTCATCTAAAAAGATGAGCGAGTGGAAAAATACTTCAGTGAAAAATGTAATTATATATCATCTCCTGGTAGGGATGGTATGTTGATCTTCGCTCTTGTGAAGTAAGCTATCTTCTCCCTAGAATTAGAAAATAAGTTTAAGGAAACCTTTAAAGTGATCAGCAGCTAAAATACCACAAGAACTCCAACAGCTTCAGTATGTGATGAATAACGTAAGAGAACAGCTCTTTAAACTATCGGTTTTATGCAAAAATTTCAAGTACAAATAATTTATTCTATTGACTAAAATCCTTAGGGTCAGTGCTTTCAAGGTATCCAATGAATATGCTTGCAGAGAACGCTGTTGCCAGAGAAGTCTGAAATGAAGGGCCTATATTATGCACACTTATCAAAAGAGAGAGAAGCTCCAGTGGGAACAAAAAATGAAGCTTCTCAGTACAGCAGCGGCAGCAACAAAAACTCGTAATCATAACATTGCGATCATGGTAACCATATATCCTAATATGGCATTAAAAGGGGAACAGTCACTGCTAAAAGAGCGTTTGACATCTGATCCAGACTTTGAGAAAGAAAATTAGTGGAAGGGAAAAACAGGGCAGGAGTAACAAGCTGCATGAATTCCCTCAAAAAGAGGTAGGTAGAATTGTCACTATATGTTCCAGTTGCTTCCCCAGGCCTATCATCATCACCTCAGCCTTATCTGGATTACGCTTCAGTTAGCTAGCTAGCTAGCTCTCATGCATGTACCAGTCTCACCCAGATACTGAACCGGCTTTCAACAGCACTGCATGGCTTATAAGGGAAAGATACAGAGCTCAATGTCATCAGCATGCAGAAAGAACCTCCCCATTAGCCCTCTCAGTAGTCCAATGGACACGATGAATGAGATAGGGACAAAAGAGAGCCTTGAACTCCACAAGCCATTGCCCCTAGGAGATAAAGAGCCACACTACTCTTGGGGAGTACTTGGCAAAGGAAGGAACAGCGGCACCAAAGAGCAGTTGTGCCTACTCTTGCTACAGTCTACAGCAAATCTGTAACATTTCATAATGAACAGCATTGAAAACAGCAGATTTATCAGCTCAGGCACCAGGATCTTCACACTTCAGTAGGAGATCATCCACCGTTACTACCAATGCCAGCCCTGTACCCACGTTTGTACCAGATTGAAAAGTTTCAAGCAGATCTGGGGCATCTAGATACTCTTAATTGTCTCTATCACCTTAACCAAAAATGGGAGACTAGACAGCCGGTGGCATTTAACCATATTGCCAATGTTGCATATTGGTTTCCTGAGCAAAGGTTGCGCAACAGCTCCCTGAACAGATACCACCTACATGACCTGTCGGAAGGAGGGGGTTGACAAGCTCCACTAACAACAGACCGACTACTCTCCTGCTGACCCTTACCAGCCAAGAAGGAAGTGAATTCAAAGAGACAGCAAAACACCTCTAATCTCTCTCATTGAATTGGACTGAACTTGACTCCAGTTCCTGCCACTCATTCACAGTAGCAGGCAGCCAAGCCCAAATCTGCTCACTTTTATTCACAACATATCCCTCATAACTAGAGGAACTTTATCAACTACCCCAGGAAGGCAGCTCTGATCAACAAGCTCTCTGTCACCCAAACCTAATCTATTGATTGAGACGTTTTGGATGATATGGCAGAGGCAAAGAATCTTTACTTTGCCTCCCACATAACCATGGCATAAGAATTTAAAGACTCTTTATGACTCTATCTCTGAACATCAGCCCCAGATTTCCGTCTCTGGAGACTTTGCTGTCTTCATTCTCACTTCACCCATGATAGGTTATCTACAGACGAAGGAAATCCATGAGGGCAAAGCCAGATAAGATGGTGCATAGGACACAACGTATATGTAACCTTCTGCCTGTCAGAGTTGGCAGCAACAAGGGCCGGGTTCAGTATCTAGGGGTTCCATTCCAATAACATAATGCAAACCGGCTCGAGCCCCCACCCAGTGACCTGGGACAAATTTATACCACCCCTGCTGGGCGCCTCCAGGAGGCAGTACTTCCCCTCTCACAAGCGCATAGTCTGAATGCAGCAAAAAGCCTTTTAATAACAGAGAGAAACAATGTGGCATTATGTTGGGGAAACAACACCAACGGGATTCATAACACAACCCATGAGCAAAAATCCACCCCAAGCAAATTGGGGCGTGTCCTTTCCCTTTGGTTCTTGAGTCCAGCAACCCAAAATCACCCAAAGTCCCAAAAGTCCAACGACCCAAAAGTCTCTGTCCCTGATCAGAGTTCAAAAGTTTATCTGCAGAGTTTTACCTTCCAACCTGGGTGAAGATTGGGGGAGGAGGAGGTGAAGGAGCACCTTACGTGGTCCAAGCTGATGGCCCCACCTCTCCCTGGGGCTCCGCTCTGCCAGCTGCCCCATGAGCTGCTCTAGGCATCTGACAAACTGCTCTGCTCCACCAGCCGCTCTGGTCGCCATCCCGCAAACTGCTCTGCAGTATAGCTTCAGGCTCCCCCACTACTTAACACAACACTCAGTGATTTCAGCTCTTAGTAAGTTTAGCTCTTTTGTGACTTCAGCTTGTAGTAGGGGAGCCTCAGTGCTCGTGCACCATTGGCCCAAAGTGAATTCAGCTCAGCAGCCTGTAACTAGGCTCCTAATGGAATCAAAATTAGCTCTGATATTCCACAGTGGAGAGAGGAGGCAGTGCAATTAGCATGTAAGGCCCTCACGAGGGGGCCCATGCCACCAAGTATTAATACCTGTCCCCAGCCTCTCTCAAGTCACAGAGTTTTGGAACCCATATCCCTTGCCTAGCAAGTGCTCCTTAGTTGACGGCGAGTCCCTCCGTCATAACAAAAGGCCAAGTACAGGTCCACTGTCCTTGATACCCATAATCAGGGTAATAACAATTTATTATTCCTGCCCCAATAACAGAGACACTGGGGATCCCACGGCAGCCAAAGTGACCATTTTGGCAGCAATTGGCTCATGCTAGGCGGGGTGGGTGTGCCTATGCAAATGAGATTGGCCCCTGAAGTTCTTTTCCACAACTTGCCACACCTCACCACCAGATGTCAGGGTGGAGCTCATCCTGACTCTGCTTACATATAGATTATGGATGATAAAAGTTTACAATATTCTACCAACCCCTCAATAGTGATCTTTCACAGGAATATCTTCCCACAGAGCCTCCTAGAGGTGCTCTACTTTCATTAGTTTTTGAGTGGGGACCATTAAAACAGGTCCATCGCCTGACAGGATAGGCGTGCCCTAAACTCAAACTATAGGGGGCTATTTCCCCAGTACATGGAGCCTGGATTCCAACTGCCTAAGCTTGAGCTCCAGTTCAAAACACTCGGTCAAGAGTGCAACTATCTGAACTGAGCCAGTAGCTACCAGTTCACATAGTTACATGGCCATCAGGAACTTCGGAGATGATACCAAGGTTTTATCGTCCCGATGGATGTTGAAGTCATTGTGTAACTATCTGCCTCAATTCCTCCAACAACACTACGGTTAGGAGCTTCCATAGTTCATGCCAAGATCTGGGAGAGCAATGGGTTGATTAGCACTCTGACAAAGTTCCTCCTCTGCCTTGGTGGGTCCTGCGCTTATTGGTGGATTTGCTCACCTCAGAGGTTCACGGCAGCCCTCAGTTTGGACACTTTCAAGGCTCAAATCTGCCGTTCATTCAGTTAGCCTCATCACTGGCCAGCATGGGGAAAAGGAAGAACAACAATCCCTTCAGTCTCTGCTGATCCACCTAATGGATTGGGGAACAGGCCAGAGACCTTCCCCTCTGTTGGAACCCACAGTCCAGGTCAACTCCTCCGGTATCAAGTTGGGAGAATGGAGGGATGGGGGGAACCCGGGCCCGCCCTCTACTCCGGGTTCCAGCCCAGGGCCCTGTGGATTGCAGCTGTCTACAGTGGCTCCTGTAACAGCTGCGTGACAGCTATAACTCCCTGGGCTACTTCCCCATGGCCTCCTCCCAACACCTTCTTTATCCTCACCATAGGACCTTCCTTCTGATGTCTGATAATGCCTGTACTGCTCAGTCTTCCAGTAGTATGCCCTCTCACTCTCGGCTCCTTGCGCCTCTTGCTCCCAGCTCCTTGCACACACACAAACTGAAGTGAGCTCCTTTTTTAAAAAACCCAGGTGCCCTGATTAGCCTGCCTGTCTTAATTGATGCTGGCAGCTTCTTGATTGGCTGCAGGTGTTCTAATCAGCCTGTCTGCCTTAATTGTTTCCAGAAAGTTCCTGATTGTTCTGGAAACTTCCCTGTTACCTTACCCAGGGAAAAGGGACCTCCTTAACCTGGGGCTAATATATCTGCCTTCTAGCACTCTCTTGTAGCCATCTGCCCTGACCCTGTCACAGCACCCAAAAATTAGTCACAAATTAACTCCATTCCAAGACACACACACACACACACAGAAGATAAAGACAATATATTTTATCCAATTTTGCAGTGAGTGACTGCTGTATTCTGAGTTGGAGGCAAACAGCATGGCCATACTACCTCCCTGATCATTCTTCTTAGGTTGATTCTGTACTAAATAGCTGGCTGCTGCATCAGAATGGATCCATCAGTATTATCCTACCAGCTTTTGGTGATGCAAGCAAGATCAGGTACTTCATCCTTCAGTCACCACAGGTGACACTATTCACCACCAATCTTGCATTTAACAGCATGAGCCTAAGGCTAGAACCACAGCCTCTTAAGAGCTAATGAAAGGCAAAACCAACAGAAATGAAATTTATAAGATTTCATTTCTGCTTTACGCTGAACAAAACCCATAAACAATCTCTATCTGCCTTGTTTCTCCCTTGTGACTGTCAAAAGGGACTAGAGCGGGCCAAAGCCTCCCAGCCAGCCATCCAATTATGATGTCAGTTGTGAGGATTTCCTGATCAAACAGATACTGCCTTAACAGAGAGAAGAAGAGAAGAGCGGCTAGTCCTGTAGGAAAAGAGGAAGAGTTAATGGAGACTACACCAACTATGAGCCCCAGGAGGATACAGGATGGGTTAAAGAGGATTACAAGGGAGAATAGGAATGGAAAGATCTTGCAGCCAGAGGGAACAGGGGATAGACTGGAGAATAGCACCGTCACCAGGAAAAGGCAGGTCTATGTGATTGGGGACTCTTTACTGAGAAGAATAGATAGGTCTGTAACCAGAGCTGATCCAGAGAATAGGAGGGTGTGCTGTCTTCCAGGTGCTAAAATACGGGATGTAGACCTGAGGTTGAAAAGGATTCTAAAGGGAGCAGGAAAGAATCCCCTAATTATCCTTCATGTGAAACAAATGATACGGCTAGAGTCTCGCTGGAAAGTATTAAGGGACACTATGCTAGGCTGGGGAAGATGCTTAAGGAAATTGAGGCTCAGGAGATCTTTAGTGGGATTCTGCCTGTTCCTAGAGAAGGGCAACAAATGTGTGACAAGATTATGACTATCAACAGATGGCTTAGGCAGTGGTGCTATAAGGAGGGCTTTGGGATGTATGGCCACTGGGAGGCATTCATGGACAGAGGACAGTTCTCTCGGGATGGACTTCATCTGAGTAGGGAAGGAAATAGACTTCTAGGATGGAGGGTGGCACAACTGTTTAAGAGAGCTTTAAACTAGGAATTTGGGGGAGATGGTTGGGAGATGTCCAGGTAATCTCCATGCCGGATTTTAGCATTGGGAGGAAAGAAAACGAAGTAAGAGAGGATACAGCCATGGGTAGGAGGAAGGGCAGTGTAGATACCAGTCTAATAGGTTATACTGGCTGTAGAATGACCGGGCCTAATAGGGTACAGAATGTGAGTGAGGCCAAACAGCAAAAATTAAGATGTTTGTACACCAATGTGAGGAGCCTAGGTAACAAAATGGAGGAACTAGAGCTACTGGTGCAGGAAGTGAAAGCAGATATTATAGGGATAACAGAAACATGGTGGAATAGTAGTCATGACTGGACTACAGGTATCGAAGGGTATGTGCTGTTTAGGAAAGACCGAAATAAAGGTAAAGGTGGTGGAGTAGCATTGTATATCAATGATGAGGTAGAATGTAAAGAAATAAGAAGCGATGAAATGGATAAGACTGAGTCCATCTGGGCAAAAATTACATTGGGGAAGAAAACCATTAGAGCCTTCCCTGGGATAGTGCTTGGGGTGTGCTGTAGACCGCCAGGATCTAATTTGGATATGGATAGAGCCCTTTTTAATGTGTTCAATAAAGTAAATACTAAAGGAAACTGTGTGATCATGGGAGACTTTAACTTCCCAGATAGAGACTGGAGGACGATTGCTAGTAATAATAATAGGGCTCAGATTTTCCTAGATGCGATAGCTGATGGATTCCTTCAGCAAGTAGTTGCTGAACCGACTAGAGGGGATGCCATTTTAGATTTGGTTTTGGTGAGTAGTGAGGACCTCATAGAAGAAATGGTTGTAGGGGATAATCTTGGCTCAAGTGATCATGAGCTAATTCAGTTCAACGGAACGGAAGGATTAATGAAAATAAATCTGCAACTAGGGTTTTTGATTTCAAAAGGGCTGACTTTCAAAAATTAAGGAAATTAGTTAGGGAAGTGGATTGGACTGAAGAATTTATGGATCTAAAGGTAGAGGAGGCCTGGGATTATTTTAGATCAAAGCTGCAGAAGCTATCGGAAGCCTGCATCCCAAGAAAGGGGAAAAAATTCATAGGAGTTGTAGACCAAGCTGGATGAGCAAGCATCTCAGAGAGGTGATTAAGAAAAAGCAGAAAGCATACAGGGAGTGGAAGAAGGGAGGGATCAGCAAGGAAAGCTACCTTATTGAGGTCAGAACATGTAGGGATAAAGTGAGACAGGCTAAAAGTCAAGTAGAGTTGGAACTTGCAAAGGGAATTAAAACCAATAGTAAAAGGTTCATTAGCCATATAAATAAGAAGAAAACAAGGAAAGAAGAAGGGGGACCGCTAAACACTGAGGATGGAGTGGAGGTCAAGGATAATCTAGACATGGCCCAATATCTAAACAAATACTTTGCCTCAGTCTTTAATAAGACTAAAGAGGATCTTAGGGATAATGGTAGCATGACAAATGGGAATGAGGATATGGAGGTAGACATTACCATATTTGAGGTAGAAGCAAAACTCAAACAGCTTAATGGGACTAAATTGGGGGGCCCAGATAATCTTCATCCAATAATATTAAAGGAATTGGCACAAGAAATTGCAAGCCCATTAGCAAGAATTTTTAATGAATCTGTAAACTCAGGGGCTGTACCGTATGATTGGAGAATTGCTAACATAGTTCCTATTTTTAAGAAAGGGGAAAAAAAGTGATCCGTGTAATTATAGGCCTGTTAGTTTGACATCTGTAGTATGCAAGGTCTTGGAAAAAATTTTGAAGGAGAAGGTAGTTAAGGACATTGAAGTCAATGGTAAATGGGACAAAATACAACATGGTTTTACAAAAGGAAGATCGTGCCAAACCAACCTGATCTCAAAAAGAAAAGGAGTACTTGTGGCACCTTAGAGACTAACCAATTTATTTGAGCATGAGCTTTCGTGAGCTACAGCTCACTTGATCTCCTTCTTTGAGAAAGTAACAGATTTTTTAGATAAAGGAAACGCAGTGGATCTAATTTACCTAGATTTCAGTAAGGCATTTGATACCGTGCCACATGGGGAATTATTAGTTAAATTGGATAAGATGGGGATCAATAGGAAAATTGAAAGGTGGATAAGGAATTGGTTAAAGGGGAGACTACAACGGGTACTACTGAAAGGTGAACTGTCAGGCTGGAGGGAGGTTACCAGTGGAGTTCCTCAAGGATCGGTTTTGGGACCAATCTTATTTAATCTTTTTATTACTGACCTTGGCACAAAAAGTGGGAGTGTGCTAATCAAGTTTGCGGATGATACAAAGCTGGGAGGTATTGCCAATTTAGAGAAGGACAGGGATATCCTACAGGAGGATCTGGATGACCTTGTAAACTGGAGTAATAGTAATAGGATGAAATTTAATAGTGAGAAGTGTAAGGTCATGCATTTAGGGATTAATAACAAGAATTTTAGTTATAAGCTAGGGGCGCATGAATTAGAAGTAACGGACCAGGAGAAGGACCTTGGAGTATTGGTTGATCATAGAATGACTATGAGCCGCCAATGTGATATGGCCGTGAAAAAAGCTAATGCGGTCTTGGGATGCATCAGGAGAGGTATTTCCAGTAGGGATAAGAAGGTTTTAGTACCATTATACAAGGCACTGGTGAGACCTCACCTGGAATACTGTGTGCAGTTCTGGTCTCCCATGTTTAAGGAGGATGAATTCAAACTGGAGCAGGTACAGAGAAGGGCTACTAGGATGATCCGAGGAATGGAAAACCTGTCTTATGAAAGGAGACTCAAGGAGCTTGGCTTGTTTAGCCTAACTAAAAGAAGGTTGAGGGGAGATATGATTGCTCTCTATAAATATATCAGAGGGATAAATACCAGAGAGGGAGAGGAATTATTTAATCTCAGTACCAATGTGGACACAAGAACAAATGGATATAAACTGGCCACCAGGAAATTTAGACTAGAAATTAGATGAAGGTTTCTAACCATCAGAGGAGTGAAGTTTTGGAATAGCCTTCCAGGGGAAGCAGTGGGGGCAAAAGATCTATCTGGCTTTAAGATTAAACTCGATAAGTTTATGGAGGAGATGGTATGATGGGATAACATGGTTTTGGTAATTAAATATTCACGGTAAATAGGCCCAATGGCCTGTGATGGGATATCAGATGGGGTGGGATCTGAGTTACCCAGGAAAGAATTTTCTGTAGTATCTGGCTGATGAATCTTGCCCATATGCTCAGGGTTTAGCTGATCGCCATATTTGGGGTCGGGAAGGAATTTTCCTCCAGGGCAGATTGGAAGGTTTTTCACCTTCCTCTGTAGCATGGGCACGGGTCACTTGCTGGAGGATTCTCTGCTCCTTGAAGTCTTTAAACTACGATTTGAAGACTTCAATAGCACAAATATAGGTGTGAGGGTTTTTTTGCAGGAGTGGTGGGTGAAATTCTGTGGCCTGCATTGTGCAGGAGGTCAGACTAGATGATCATAATGGTCCCTTCTGACCTAAATATCTATGAATCTATGAAACACTAACTTAATTCACTATTATGTGTCCTAGATTGATTGGCATCTGGGAGATTTCTTAAAATTATGCCAAAGAATCTCTGTTAGCCCTGGTCTACACTCCAGGGTTAGGTCGATTTTATAATGAATGCATCTACACAAGAAACCCCGTTCCATCGACCTAAAGGGCTCTTAAAATTGACTTCTGTACTCCTCCCTGGCGAGGGAAGTAGCACTAAAATTGACCTTGCTGGGTCGAATTTGGGTAGTATGGATGCAAATCTACGTTATTGGCCTCCAGGAGCTATCCTAGAGTGCTCCAATGTGACAGTTTTGGACAGCACTTTCAACTCTGATGCACTAGCCAGGTACACAGGAAAAGCCCTGGGAACTTTTGAATTTCATTTCCCATTTGGTCAGCATGGAGAGCTCAGCAGCACAGGTGACCATGCAGTCTCCTCAGAATCGCAAACAAACTCCAGCATGCAGTGAAGGGGAGACACTGGATCTGATTGCCGTATGGGGAGAAGAATCTGTGCAGACAGAGCTCCGATCAAAAAGAAGAAATGCTAATATATATGCCAAATCGCACAGGGCCTGATGGACAGAGGCTACAACAGGGACACACAGCAGTGCCGCGTGAAAGTCAAGGAGCTCAGGCAAACCTACCAAATGACAAAGGAGGCAAATGGTTGCTCTGGGTCAGAGCCCCATACATGCCGCTTCTGTGAGCAGCTGCATGGCATTCTAGGAGGGGACCCTACCACTACCCCACCACTGTCTGTGGACACCTGCAAGGGGGGAGTCTCATGCAACATGGAGGAGGAGGAGGAGGAGAATGCATAGCAGGCAAGTGGTGAATCCATTCTCCCCAGAAGCCAGGACCTTTTCATCACCCTGGAGCCAATACCCTCCCAAGGCGAGATCCCCGACCCTGAAGGCAGAGAAGGCACCTCTGGTGAGTGCACATTTGTAACTACAGTACAGGGTTTAAAAGCAACAGTGTTTAATGTTTGATTTGCCCTGAAGACTTGGGATGCATTCGCGGTCAGTACAGCTGCTGGAAAAGTCTGTTCACGTGTCTGGGGATGGAACGGGAATCCTCCAGGGACATCTCCATGAAGCTCTAACCTAATCAGCAAACAGCGCCAGTAAGCTTTTTAATGTCTAAAGGCACACTCTACCACCATTCTGCACTTGCTCAGCCTATAGTTGAGCTGCTCCTTGCTACTGTCCAGGCTGCCTGTGTATAGCTTCATGAGCCATGGGAGCAAGGGGTAGGCTGGGTCCCCAAGGATAACTATTGGCATTTCAACATCCCCAAAAGTAATTTTATGGTCTGGAAATAAGTCCCTTCTTGCAGCTCTCAAACAGCCCAGAGTACCTAAAGATGCAAGCATCATGCACCTTTCCTGGCCATCCCACGCTGATGTCGGTGAAACGTCCCTTGTGATCCACCAGTGCTTGCAGCACCATTGAGAAGTATCCCTTGTGGTTTATGTACTGGTTGGCAAGGTGGTCCGGTGCCAAGATAGGGATATGCATTCCATCTAATGCCCCACCACAGTTAGGGAAACCCATTGCAAAGCCATCCACTATGACCTGCCCATTTCCCAGAGTGACTACCCTTGATAGCAGAATGTCAGTGATTGCATTGGCTACTTGAATCACAGCAGTCCCCACAGTAGATTTGCCCACTCCAAACGGATTCCCGACTGACTGGTAACAGTCAGGTGTTGCAAGCTTTCACAGGGCTATAGCCACTCACTTCTCAACTGTCAGGGCAGCTCTCATCTTGGTATTCTTGTGCTTCAGGGCAGGGGAAAGCAACTCACAGAGTTTCAGGAAAGTTACCTTACACATGTGAAAGTTTTGCAGCCACTGGGAATCATCCCCTACCTGCAAGACTATGCGGTCCCACCAGTATGTGCTTGTTTGCTGGGCCCAGAATCGGCATTCCACTGTATCAACCAGCCCCACTGCCGCCATGATGTCCCAATTGCCACATCCCATTCTTTCAGAAACGTCTGTGTCCACGTCCTCCTCACAATCGTCCTCGTGCTGCTGTCTCTTAGCCAGGTTCTGCACATACTGCAGTATAATGCATGAGGTGTTTACAATGCTCACAACAGCAGCGGTGAGCTGAGCGGGCTCCATGCTTGCCGTGCTAAATGGCGTCTGCACAGGTAACCCAGAAGAAAAGGTACAAAATGATTGTCTGCAGTTGCTTTCACGGAGGAAGGAGGGGAGACTGACAACATGTACTCAAAACCACCCACGACAATGTTTCTGCCCCTTCAGGCATTAGGAGCTTAACCCAGAATTCCAATGGGCAGCGGAGACTGAGGGAACTGTGGGATAGCTTCCCACAGTGCACCGCTCCGTGAGTCTATGCTAGCCACGGTAGTGAGGACGCACTCTGCCGATTTAATGCTCTTAGTGAGGACATACTGGATTAAGAGAAGATGTAGGTTTTGACTAATACTGCACTGGCATATTGGCTTACGCTCAGATAATTCATGTTCCAACACTACAGCAAATTGACCAATTCTAAATAAAAGGATGTTCTTAAAATGAGAGCTTAGACTGACCAACTCTACAGATTTAGAAGAGCCAGAAGACCAACCAGAACATGCTGTACCTGAACGACTGCACTTCCACTGGCACTTTCTGGCTCTGTTCCCGTAACCGACACACATCCTTGGAAGCTTTTCTCATCAATTTTTCAGCACTTACACCCTGTTTCTGTTCCTCCTTTGATTGTTCAGCCTGTAGAGGGGGAAAATTACAACATCCAGCAATTGACAATTTCAAAAGAGGCTGTAGGAGGAAGAATGTGGAGTTAAACCCACAGTCCAGTACCACTTGCTATCTGTCTCTCTAGGCTTGGCTGCCTGGTGTAACTTCTGTCCAGAGATTTCATTTGGGTTGCCCCACAGTGAGTTCCGTGCAGTTCCTCCAGTATTAACTTTCTTTCCTTGGGAGGTGTTAGGATTCATGATCTCCAGAGTAGAGCCCCCACTTTGGAAACTTAGTTCCCAATGCCTGTGAGACTAAGGATGAATGTCTGAAGATACCATCAACTTGGGCCATCCATGTTGTACAAAATGAGACTTGGGACAGAACAGGATCTCAGTTAGTCCACTGAGCAATCTGCTTAGCTGTTAGTGGAGCTTCTCCTTCTCTGCCTAAAGCTAGAAGTACTTCTTGAGATACAGGGTTGTCCTCTGGTGCTTAATCCCCCAGCAGCCAATTTGCGGCTGTCCACATCACCAATTGCTTGTCTAGGCTTAGCGATAAGCTGATACTAATAGGCTGTTAGCAATAATGCCCAACATTGCAGGCATGCAGAAGCCAAAGGGGTAATAGCTTTGGCCTCCCCCAGAAGTCCTAAAAGTGTCTTATGGTCACTTATTACAGTGAATAAGAGATACTGGTGGAACTTCTGACTGAAAAGACAATAGCCAAGCTTTCCTTATCTAATAGGGAACACTGTTGTTCTGCAGATGGTAAGGAGCGTGAGGCATAACAGACTGGCCTGCCAGTCCCTTCTTCCATTCAGTGCAAAATTACTGTGCCCACACTTTAGGGTGAAGTGTCAAGTAAGTACCAGGGCACACTTGGGGTCAAAATGCACCAGGAGTTTGACTGACTTCAGAAGCTCTTTGATTTCTTTGAAGGCAATCTCCTAATCCTTATTCCAGTGCCACTCTGCCCCTTTTCTGAGCAATGCATGAAGGGGGGAAAGCTATGTGAACAGATTTGCAATGAATCATCCATAGTAGTTTTAAAGGCCAAGGTATGCCTGGAGCTCATTCACATTTTCTGGAATCAGGGCTACTTTGATGGCTTTAAATCTTCTCTTTTAATGGTTGCAGTCCTTTCCCTAAAACATAATGCCCTAAATAACCCACCTTCTTGGCCATAAAAACATACTTTCAGCACTTGAGTTGCAACCTGACTTCCCTTAACCCTCGTAGGACTTCATCTAGGTTCTGGAGATGTTCTACTGACTGTCATGTTGCAAGAACATGGTCTAGATATACCACGATATGGAGCAATGCAGCCAATAAACCTTCCATGACCCTTTGGAAGATAGGACAAGCAATTCTGTAAATTCTGAATGGTAAGCAGGTGTACCAGTAGAGTCCCTTATGTTTATCGATAGCAACCACAGTTTTCGAATCTTCATTCAAGACTAACTGTTGGTAAGCAAGCATATCTAATTTGGTAGAACAAGACTCCACCTGCCAGCTTGTTGTAAAGATCTTCTATCTAATATGAGGAATGGGATAGTGCTGCAAGTGGATAGCCTGGTTTGCAGTTTGTTTGTAATTGCCGCAGATAGGTATGGAGCTGTCAGCTTTTACTACAGGTACTCCCGGAGCAGCCCATTCAGAGAATGTCACTGGCCAGATAATCCCCACAGTGTCTAAATGCCACAGTTTCTCTTCTACCCTGGCTTGTAGAGCATAAGGAATGGGGTGGCCTTGCAAAATCGAGAGCATGCAGTGGTATCTACCTGTATTTTCACCGGGAGATTCTAGAGCTCTCTCACCTCCTCTATAAATACTTGCTCATGTTTTTCCAAAAGGTCAATGATTGATTTTGTGCTTATGTGATATGAAGGTCCCAGAAGTCTTTTCCAGTCCAGGTTCAAGATGGAGATTCAGTTCCATCCAAAAAGGTTTGGCCCTGTCCCAGCTACTACAAAGAGAGGTAGACAAGCCCTCTGCGGTCCATACCTTACCTTGACTTCCACCCTTCCCTTTGAAGGACTTGAGTATTGCTTAGTTAGGGGATAAAAAAGTCAAGCTGGGGCATACATCAGAGGTAATTTTGTAGGTCACTCGCCTCCAAAACTGTAGCCCTGTGCCAAACTCCATTTTCACATTCTGCCCATTCAACTGAAGCTCGATTAGGATTGGTTTCTTACAGGAGTCAGTCTGATTCAAGATAGCCTATACCTCATCTTACTCCTCCTCCTCTGATTCAAAGTCCCCAGCTGATGCTTCTTTCACACGGCACGTCCTATTCCCCCCGTTTTGTTCCGGGTATCCCCATATTCTGTGCC
Source organism: Lepidochelys kempii (assembly GCF_965140285.1). Taxonomy (NCBI): domain Eukaryota; kingdom Metazoa; phylum Chordata; order Testudines; family Cheloniidae; genus Lepidochelys; species Lepidochelys kempii. The sequence goes on along the minus strand of NC_136383.1, from coordinate 78,527,765 downwards.
TCTAGTTCTGCAGCACCTAGCCAAATGTCCCTTCTTGTTACACCACCACCACTGAGGCTTTATGCCTGCACACTGTATGACAATGATCCCCCACCCCACACATCGGTAGCATTCCCTATTCCCTCTAGCAATAGCAGGTCACCTTCACGGTGTGGCTTGACTCTCCCTTTCCTATCCCCCAACCTGTTGATCCACTTGGCCGGGATTTGTGAAAGAGCGTGGCTGCCTCTGGTGGCCATCTCTAGTGCCACAGCAATATTCATGGCCTTTTGGAGTTTTAGGGTGGGCTTTGCCAGAATCCTTCACTGCATACCTTCATTGTTGATGCCAGAAACAATGCAGTTGCACAACGTATCCTCCAAACCATTTCCAAATTCCAAACTTTGGGCTGCCAGCTGGCGTAGAGGAGCCATAAACTGCGAGACAGATTAATAAGGCACCCTGAGGCAGGAGTTAAATTTAAACCACAAGACACTAACAGATGGTTTTGGTTCATAATGATCTGTCACTGCGTCAGATGTCACCATTCCAGGACTTCTTGGCTCCAGGAAATCAATAATCAGTCCATAAGTCGCTCAACCCACAACACTGAGGAGGATTTGTTTTGCCCATTACACCATTAGCCAATAGGTAACAGCAGATGCATTCTACATAACATGTCCATGTTTCCTTCTGACTGGGTTCAAATTCCCCACCCTGCTGTGGTATGCCATTCCCTTGTGTGGCTGAAGAACCCAGAATCTGCACCTCCACGCTTCCTTGGAGTCTCACTCTGGCTTTTCAGGTCAGCAAGGCCCCTTCTCTCCTCTCAGGAAAACAGCCGTCCCAGCTTTTCAGGAGCACCACAGTCCAGGAACAGTGTTTTGCACCTGTCAGTCAGTATACCCTCGTTGCCAATGCTACAGCTGCTCAGAGGGTGTGCATGGAGCACAACACTCCAGGCCTGGTCTCAACAAATGCTTCTTTATTAACGCTTCTTTATTAATTATTAACATTAATTATTAGGAAAAACTTTTTCACTAAGAGGGTGGTGAAACACTGGAGTGCGTTACCTAGGGAGGTGGTAGAATCTCCTTCCTTAGAGGTTTTTAAGGTCAGGCTTGACAAAGCCCTGGCTGGGATGATTTAACTGGGAATTGGTCCTGCTTCGAGCAGGGGGTTGGACTAGATGACCTTCTGGGGTCCCTTCCAACCCTGATATTCTATGATTCTATGAACACACAAAATGGCCCGTAAGGACCAGGCTAAACTCCCCACCACAGAGTACATGTCTATGGCCTATTCTAAACGAACTATCCTGAATGCCCAGAATACAAGAAAAAGGCACTTAGCACTTGACAGTACTTGGCAATGGGCTAAAATGCCAGAGATGACATCAGGTAAGTATTCCTTGGGATGAAATAATATAGATCTTAAAACAATCAACCATTTTCATTACATTCTCTCTCTCCTGGTTTCTATGAATATAGCCATGACATTATCCCTATCCCGTGAAGCAGAATTAACCAGGACTCCTGCAATCTCAAACCACTCAGCAGTACCATCTTTTACATCATGCTTTAACGTTGATTCTGCTCCCTGCCTCTCATTTCCACCCCACACATGCAATGTCAGGGGTCAGCTGAGAGACGGAGGCGGAAGAGCAGTGCCTGTGTGCATGGTGCCCTCTCTGACACTAGCTTGGCACACAGAGTGAACTGTGGGCTCCCACAGCTGCTATACTCTCCCCCGCCCCCTCTGCCCCACCCCCAGCAGCCCAGACCCTGGAGCAGGAAGAACATGACTGCCATCCTTTTCCCCCTCAGGGAGCTGCTACAGCTGAGGACTCAAGGTTGGAGCCTCCATCTGACTCCAGCTCCCTCTGCCAGTGAAAGGCAAGCTGGCAGCTGCTGAGAGAAAGAGAGGAGCCACTGGCCTGCCATACCCTGAATTGGTTAGGCAGAGCTGCTTCCTATTTGGTTTTGTCTGCTTGTGACAGGGGATGGAGGAAAAGGGGTGGAGCAAGCTGGAGAGAAAAGAGGCAGGGGAGGTCATGATGGGGGGAACAAAGGGAGAGAAGAACATGAATGGGTTTTAGTGAATAACTGATGCATTTTTAATTTTTAAAATTTATTTGTAATTATGGTTTTTAATTGAAAGTTTTCTCAGTTTTAATATGTAAGGGGAAAACACCAAACATTGGACCATCTTACCAGGGGAGGTGGCGGACTCACCATCACTTGGAGCTTTTAAAATGAGATTAGATAACTGTCGAAACGAAATGCTTTCATCCAGTTTCTGGAGAACGTTCTATGGCCTGTGTGTATGGTGGGGGCAGGCTGGATGTTTGTTGCTTCTGGCTTTGGGGTCTATGAATCTGTGACATGCACCTGTTTATTCCCTCCTTTCATGGCCATGAGAACAGAAAGCTCTGCATTGCCCTCAGCATGCTCAAAACACTTGCATCTCTGCCTTAAGAAAATTATTGTAATCAAATCTCATGCTTCAGGGCTTCAGCTGCTTGCCTGCAGGGGTCAGGAATAGTGTGTGTCTGCATATTACACCCATATTAAATCGATGTATATATATGAAGAGCACAGGAGACATATAGACAACATAACACCCATGTTAAACCAAAGTGTTATAATGAGTGATGGGTAATGCTAGAGAAGATTACACTTCTGACAACTCAGACAAATTATTTTCTTGGAAAGAGGTACATCATTCAAGGAAATCACATCTCCATCAATAGTCAAGTAACAAGATTTCATACTTGCAGTAGATCAGAACTACTGTGTTCTAGATTAAAAATCCTTATTGTTCAGATAATCTAGTTAACCCTAATTTTTAATTTTGGATTGGGATGGTGATAGTAAGGTGTTTTGTGAGGCTTGTGCAGTTAATCTTGGAATATTCTTTATTCTTCTATTAAAAAGGATGGCAAATCCATGTTTCATTTTGATCTTTGGACTAAGTCTGTAAAGGAGAAACAGAAAAGTTTTACCTTGTACTTATCTCTTCCTATTCCCTTTCCTCCTAGATCTTCTTGTTCAATTCCCATTAGTCAAAAATCTGAAATAAGGTGTTTCATAGGAGTGAAAGGTCTTGCTTTCAGAGAATGAGTTTCATTTCTTCTAACTAGATTTGTATATTCTAATCTTAGAGTCTTAAGGGATCTCACAGTTTCTTTTACATACTCACAAGGGCTTTTTAAAACATATCACATTATATCACACTGCTGTAAATGCCTGGTTGCTTCCTTTTCAATAGTTGGTAAAACAGATTCTCTCTCATCTATCCATGTAAGAGACATGGATAATTCTGCTGTGGTGGTTTCAGTAGGAAGCAAGTTGCACCTTTTCTTCCAAAAGTCTGAATAAGCCAACAGGTTCCTTCATTATCATAAGATACAAGAGATTTAATTAGATATAAATGATCTACTTCAGATTAGATTTAAGAACGTTCCAAGTGGCTGCTAATATTTCTCTTTTCTTAAAGAAATTGTGTATACACTTTAACACAGAACACGCAATATAATGGGCCAAATCCTCTGCTGTGTTAAGGTGTGCTGGATGCTGGAGATGGGGGCAAACCATTATACAGTTGGTTACAGCTCCCTGATTCTTTCCTTGTGCAGCTCCAGACCATTCCTTAGCGTATGCCAAAGGACCATCAGCTAACAACTACAGGAGTACATTGGTGCTTTGGCCATACCCTACCCTACTCCAGCCTCACACCATACACACACGCCACAGAAGATGGAGGTGGCACAGGAACCAATTACATTCATTTTATTCTGCCTGAGAATTCCTCCAGGGGAGGGGAATTTTCAGATGGCCAGAGGCAGCCACTATCCATCCCTCTTTGTGCTGCCAAGCAATGCAAAGGGGCCAGATTGGACAAGAGAATGTGGTCCAATGTTATTTGTCTGGCTTCTATTCAATTCCATGGCATTAAATGTAATTGCGTCTATCCTTTTCTCTTGTAACCTCCGTACACAACATGCTCACATTTATTCCATTGTCTGCTAACTTTAACAGCATCCAAAACAATCCTACTTCTCAACACAGGGGACTTTAAAAAACCGAAACAAATTCTTTAGAACTTATACCAAAATGAAGTCACTTACTTTTTGGCCCTTTTTATAAATGATCTCATCTAAATTTTGAATGGATGTTTTATGAAAAAGTAATGATCCTTGAACTGATTTATGTGTTTGATTAAGTAAACCACTGATATGTTTTTGTTTTGAAAGGAGAAGAAAACAATCTGTATAGCTTGCCCCTATACCCCACCCCTCCGCATGGTCCCTAAATTCCCTTTTCCAATTCACTATCATGACAAGGTCTAATAGAATATGTATTTATAATTAGGGATTTTCTCCTCCCCTCCTCCTCCCCCCCCCAATTTGTCAGGTCAGTGTTCAGATTGCATCAGTTACTATGGACCACTGGCAACTTTTGTGCACCCGCCCCCCCGGCTGCTAGTCCAGCTCTACCTAATGTCCAAACTAAGTTGATAATGTTTAAATAAAGAACATTTGGGAGGGGGTGAGAACATGGAGGGTATTTTGAAAAATAGTATTTCTCTAAGCACACGATTTCCTGCTCTGTGCATGAAGCGTTCACAGGAGGAAACAATTCAATGCAGTGTACTGCACTCTGCTGAAACCCCCAAACACTTACCGGAAAGCACAGAAAAAGTCAAGTGATTAATGAAAAAGTGAGGTGATGAAAACTTAAACCTTCAATATCTCCAGAAAACCAAGGACTGGTGGTTCTGTTCAGCACTGATTATAATGTACTTTCATCAAATTTCCCCTTGCAGCGCTTGCCTCAGGTTACTTCCTCACAAAGATTCCTTTATATGGCACAAAATAAGATATTCACATAGGTTAGAGATGCACTGACCACTATTCAAAGAATAAATAGCCTAGTCACTTCATGGAAATACCAGGCACACAGCTTACTCCTGCTATCAGAGTAGTAAAATTCACTACTTGGACTTAAGCTGAATATTTCTGTTGGATACAGATCTGTTTTAGTTTTCATGTTTTTCAGCAACCAACGGCTTCCTAATGTTCTTTGGAAGAAAATATATGTATATTGGGTTTCGATACTAATGAGACCAGCTCTGGCCATCAAGATTTCCAGGAGAAATGATGTAATTCTAAAACCTCTGAAGAAAAATAAATCGCATTAGAGTAAGATTCAGAATCCAGATGGAAACGGTTTTATAAGTAATGAGGGAAAAGTTAATGTATTTGTTTGAACAGGATGCTATGTAGACAGACTAGAGTTTAAACCGCCCCCCCCCCACCCCACTTAAGACTTGTCACGCTGGAAAGAACTGGAGACATCAGTTTGCAGACTGATACTTGGAGCTATTTAAAATGAGTGATACGCTCTCAAAATATTCTCTCACGTTATTTTTAAAATCATAGGTTCCAGTTCTGTGTCAGGTGTTGGGCACTGTCAGAGACGGGACACTGGACTCGAGAGACCATGGGTCTGACCCAGTATGGCAATTCCTACTGTCCCGCTGTTGCAGGGAAGAATTCAGTAAGAGTGTCATGGTGGACCAGTAACAAAATCAGAGTGGGAAAGTCCCCCTGGGCTTTGCATTGAACAGGCCTTCCTTACATTCAAAAAGTCTCTTTCCAAAAATCTCTCACATAACCTGAGTTCTCTGAGAAACCCCCAAGAACTCTGACGTGTTTATGTCAGGCCACCACTCGTTACAGAAGTGTGGTCTCAGCTTTTGTTTTACTTAAAAATGAGCTGGTATAATGAGACAGACAGCTCTCATCCCAAAGATCTGACCGTGTCAGCTGGGCTCCTGGGGTGGGAGTGGGGTGGGCAGTGATGGCACTCTTCCAAGCTCTGCCCACAGAATAAGCTCTCGCCACAGGAGACAGGACTCACAATAGATTGTGCTGTTGCAGAAAATATGATCACACATGCTCTGTGGGCTCCCTGAACTCATCTCCCCCTTACTGGGGTCCAGGTACACCCATGGGCTCAGCTGGACTCCTTGAGCTTGGCTGCCTTCTCAGCAAGGCTTGGATGCACAGGCGGCTGGTGAAAATATTCTTTGTGGGGTTTGTGTAAAACTGTCAGGCCGTGCTCTCCAGTGCACGAGATCACTGCGTATGTCATGGCCTGGTGTGGAGAGGAGGAAGTTGGCGAGCGAGTCCACCGTGCACTCACCCCAGAGCAGAGGCTCCTGACCTGCTGGGCTGGGCCTGGGTTCCCACTCTGGCTGGTAGCTCTTGCCATCGGTGTGACACTGACTGATGCACTTTTCCTCAAGGGGGATCACTTCCTGACACAGCAGCAACGAGCACGTTCCTCCCTGTGTGTTGATATAGTACATTGCAGTGGTGTGTCCATGAGTAGCTGTACTGTGCCAGGAGGAACGCTATGCAGAACAGCCCTCAGTCAGGATGAGAAAAAATAGATTTCAGAGAAGCACATACCAGGGCAAAAGCATGATGCTATATCTGGGTTCCATGATTTCCCACTGACCCTGCTTATTTAGGGCCTCATATGGGAAGGTGATGAGCATTTCCTACCACCAGGAATAGGAAACAACCTCAGCACCCACTAACTGAAATTGGAGTTGAGCAAATACTCAGCACCTTGCAGGACTAGGCCCAGAGAGTACAGGGGACAACTTCAACTGATTTAAAATGGTCACAGCTGCATTTTCTTCAGTTTACAACAACTGAATTTCTGCTCTGAATTCATTATGATGGGTGGGAGTCTAGAATTGTAAAGGATTGCTTTCTTTATGGCACTTTGATTATTTACTCACTTCTCCTTTGCCCCTTAAATGGGTCAGACCTTAAAAGAAGCCCATTTTAAGAGAAACAAACATAGAAAAAATGAAACATACAAGGACCTTTTACAGAGAGTCTTCCCAGTGCTTGTGACATAGAACAAGAGAGTGGAGAATAAGCCACTGTGTATGTTGAGGAAGTCTAAGAATAAAGATTATAGGGAAACAGTCTACCTTTCTTTACAAGGCCTCGATTTACATCCCTGAAATGTCAAGTTTTGCTATTACAATGAAGTCCTGTTGAGGACAGAGCTGGCTTTTTATCACCACTTAAAATCTAATTAATCCGTATTGAAGCACAAAGATTTCTGTTGTATTTAGGGTGAGGGGTCATAGAGCCTTCTTTGTTCATCCGCAGACTTGTAATCATCAGGCACTGGAAGGTAACAGATCAAATCTTGATCAGAAAGCCTAACCCATGGTTTAGCAGAGTCCTTCGTCCTTTACATGAAACATTATATTCATGAAGAACAAAAAAGTGTTTCAGAGTTTTCAAAGGGTTAATATCTAAGCTTATATTCAGGGCACAAAGAACTAAGATCATCATAGCTCCAACCACCACAAAAGGTATCAGCCCTTAGAGAGACATTCCTCCTAAAGCTTTCTGGACTGTGCTCTTCTAATGGCTTTAGTCTACAGAACTGTGATGCAATTAAATGGCATTTTTTTCTCTCTGTTTGGATGGTTTCTATCCTGTCTCACTACCTATTTACCTGACTGGAAAAATCTCGCTTTAGAGTTAAATGAATTCGAGACCTGGACCATGGGACTCTGGCAAGTTTGTGTTTCCCAAGAGGAAGGGGGAATTCAATGTAAGGATTTTGATTCTTTCTTGGCTTTGCCTCCAGAGTTTAGGATTTCTAGGATTTTGATGTTTGTTTCAAATGGATTAGGACTTTTGGGCTTCTTGCTTTCAGGTTTTGGGTTGGACTGTTTGAAGATCGGTGAAAGACAACAGGAACTAAAGAAACGGCTATTACTGCTTGGAGGAATACTCTTCTGGATATCAGCAATTACAGTCATGGCCCCAGTTTCTTGGGTTGCTCACACTGTAGTCGAGGAAAATATGGATGAGAATATCCCAGAGATTATTCCCAAGTGGGACTTGGGGGAAGCACTGTTTGTTGGCTGGTTTGCTGGAATATGTCTTATACTAGGAGGGTCACTACTTAATTGCACTGTCTGTTCATCGGAAGTCCATCCATCCTCAGTCCATTACACAGTAACAGAAATGCAAGATCACTGTCAACACTTGGAAACTGAAAATAGTCCTGAAAATCTAGGAGTTTAAGTAGTACAGACAGTCTTCTCTTTCTTTTCAGAACTCTAGCACAAGGCAGAAGCTTGTTCCAATAATGATTCAAAGGACCCTTTGTTACTTAGCTGATTCATTAAAGTTGTGTGTCTAATTCTTTCTTCCTGTAATTGTTCTTTCAACGTAGTGTCGTCGCTCCGGGGGGCAAAACTGTTTTGTTTTGCAGCAGGACATTAAAGCTATCATGACTGTATGGAAGAACCACTACTTTGTTTTGCTATTAAAGCTGAACTGTAGACCCCCAAAATGTATAAGGTTGCTCTCTCGTATGTTGCTTAAGAGCCAAAAATGTTAAGTTTCCTTTTCATGCGAAGCCAATTAAGTGGAATTCAAAGGCTTTGACTCCCTATGGCACAACCATCCACCTATCTGATCCAGTAACATTTTCATGATCTAGAGTATTTCCCACCTCTACAAATACCCTCAAAATACTTGTGTTCCGGGTATAGACTTTTGCTACAGAGAGAAGGAGATCTCTGTGTAAGAACTGTGTTTCTTTATCCAGGAAAATTCCCAAAACTCTAAAAAGACTGGCAGAGATCTCGTTTTTTTTAAAGCACTCTTAGTTTCTGAAAAATGCTGCATGTAATTCACCAGCATCACAGGCCAGTGTCCCAAAACAGCTAGTCGTTTGTTATCCCAACCTACTATGGGGAAAACAAGACACAAAAGTTAACCTGGATGTTCTGGCACCTGCATATTTCAGATACAAAGAAAAAAATTAAAGAGCCAGGGGTGGCTGAAAAATACCTAGTTGAAAGAGTTAATCTGCTCATAAGCATTTGCTATTTTATAGAGTATAGGAACTGAGTTTTTAATCATGAATACTTGAACGGCATTCGGTGAAACTTTTATCATATATAGCAGTTCTTGTACATGTAATTAGTCTGATTTTAAACAAACATACTTCTTAAAACTTCGTAAAATAAATGCAGTATTTCTCACAGGCAGACCACCTTATTTGTTAAACTATATAAAGTTTGCATGGGCTTATCCAAATATACAGAATGTGAATTATTCAGGTTATGAATTATCATCCCAAACAATGAGCTAATTAAAAACATCCAGAACTATTAAAACTACTTAGTGAAAAGGGTTGGAGTATTGTTACCCCAATAGCGATAGAAAGGGCACTATTATTGAGTGTATGCTTTTCTGTTCAAAGACCAGCTATTTTCTGAAAAGCAAAACCAATGGAATATGAGCCCAGCTGCAGCCACATCTTTGAATTACTGATTTATCACGTTATTTCTCTATACTCAAAGCAAATCCACAAGAAACCAGATCAAAGGAAATCTGTCAAAAGTCCTTTTACGAAATAGCATATAAAAGGAGGGAATTATTTCACAGCTTACAAAGTTTATGTTTAGCGCAACAAGCACTAAACAGAAAATGTATCTGTAGTAGTTGGTAGAGATATTCCTGAAGCGTTTGGACTCTATTATTAAAATGGATTTAGCCCACATAAGTAGGATGCAATTAGCTGGAATTTTATTATTTTTGTTAGGATAGGTTTTTACTGGTGCTTATAATAATTTGTCAGACTGGAAAAAAATCTCAATTTGGATGTAAATGAACTGGAGACCTGGGACTTGGGACTCTGGCAAACCCGTACTGTTCAAGACGAATCAAGAGGAACACAGTGTAAGGACTTTGATTCTTTATTAGTTTTGCCTGCAGAGTTCAGGATTTTAGTGTCTACATCGAATGGGCTTGGGCTTTTGAGTCTCCTGATCTCTAGTTTTTGGACTGCCTGAAAATGGGAGCTTCGCAACATGAACTAAAAGAAATGACTGTTTACTGCATAAAGGAATACTTTTATGGATATCTGGAATCTGAACCTTACCCCCAGTTTCTTGCGTTACCCATGTTATGGCACAAACATTTTGGAATGAGGCTATTCTGGAGATTGTCCCAGATGGGAATTCGGGGGTGCACTATTTTCTGGCTGGTTTGGTAGATTCTTTGTGATACAAGGAATCATTACTTATATGCACAGCTTGTTCAGCTAAAGATCGCGAATAGTCAGTTAGGTATCTTGAATTTCTGCCACTGCATAACAATCAACTTTTGTAAATCGGAAATATAGATCTGAACATTTAAGAGACTTTAAGAAGGGCAGATACCCGTTTCCTTTCAAACTCGACGAGAAGAATCAAACTTTTCAGTTGAGGATTTGTAGGTTTATCTGACACAGACGAACCACCTCACCTACAAGGTGTTAGATTTTTAAAAAACTTTGTTATTCCCTTTAATCACCAAGTTAGAACACTGCACCCTTCCTGCAAGTCCGGTAAACCATTTTCATGTTCACTGTGGAGAGAAAAAACAATTGAGACTTAACAGTGATTAGACTAATTACTTTGGTTGTATCTGCCGATATGATAATACAGTTTATGACTGTACATATCTGGTAAATAAAATACAAAATCATAATATATGGATGTTTAGTTTAAAAAGTTACCACACATTTTCACGTGTTGATCAATGTATCTGTCATATAAAAATAACTTACTATGGATCTAAAGTATGAGTTCTGGATTTTCTATTATGGAATATAGGCTTGATTCTATTCAATTAAATGGAAAAAAAACCTCCCAGTGACTTAACTGAGCAAGAATTTTTTCTTTGACTTGCGTATTTCCAACACTTAAGAAGCCTAAATAGTTTGCATTGGTGGATTTGCTGTGACAAGAAGGTAATGGGCAAGAAAGTTCTCGGTGTCCATTAAAAATGTTTATGCAAGACCTAGTGGGGTAGATCCTCAGGTGGTGCAAGGAGTCATAGCTCCACTGACTTCAGCAGAGCTATGGCCATTTACACCGTCTGACGCTCTACCTCAGTCTCTCTGTTCTCTCATGTGCTAGGGTGACAGAGAGCAGAGGAGGGAGGTTAATGTGGGAAAGTGGAGTCCAGAGTTCCATGCCTATCTCATGTCACATGTAAATATATTTTTTGTACTATCAGTTTATACAGACCTCAATTTTCTCTATCACTAAAGCACCACACGCATTGGCACAAACTGTAGCTCATAAGAGCCTCAGGCCTAGAATACATTCCAGGACAATACAGAGCTGTGTTGCCTGCATGTGGAAGTTTGCACTTTGGATGGTTGTGGTCATAGCTATTATACACCACTTTAATGAGCAGTGAATCTACTTGGACATTAACACTGGAGTTTAAGTGAAAACCGATGAGAGCACTTCCATTAGCATGATATGCCACGATCCTAAGGACTAGCAGTGATTGACGTTAACACTGCAGTGACTTTCTGAAGACAACAAAAATAGTAAGTGAACATCTACTTTTGCAAAGAGCTCAGAAACAGCCCAGGAATCAAAGATTTCACTAAAATTAAACACTAGTCTACAAAACGGCTTTGTTAACGTTTTTTATTTTTTTTCAAATCACTGAAACACATTGAAAGTGCAGAGACAAAAGTTAATCTATGTGATGTATTTGCATACTTTTACAGACAAAATTAGAACAGAAACACATCCGGAGTATAACCTGATTAAATATTTAGTTCAGTCCTGAGCATTCGATGCTTAATACAGTATAAACATAGCAACAGTAAAAAAGATTTTAAAATTATTTGATTTGTATCCTAGAACAATTTCTGCTGAACTTCATTCATAATATTGTTTTGTACCTGTAATACTTAATTTTGATTACACAATTGCAATTACATACTGATAACTGAAACACGAGAACTAATTACTCCATTTGTTATTCCCTGTACAGGGTAAACTCTAATTCTTCAAGAGTGAGATTTATAAATCTGAACTTCATGGTTTGTTCATACCCACTTTTAGTTCAGTCTATTGAATGTTTCAGCAGTGTGAATAATTTGAATTAGTAAAAAACAAAACCCCCACAACTGTTAAAAGCTGCCTATAAATAAGTTTGTAACGCTACTAATGAGTTGGAAAGTGAGGAGAAAGAGCTGATATGTTTAAGTCTGTCTCATTTTAAAAATGAGCAAATTTTGCAAACTAAAGCCATCAGAACTTGACCGTCTTGGCCACACCCAATCAGAATTTATTTTTTTATACTCCTCTGAAGGTTATTCAACATATACACAAACAGCAGCTAGTCTGGCAAGAATTTAGAAAGCTGTAAATATTTCCCACAATAGTTTAACATCAAACATTTTAAATGGCCAGAACTGAACTATATTTAACAGAACATAAATAAGACTGTAAATAAATAAAAAAATAAATCATACGGTACAATTCTACACATCCTACCAACACTTTATATAATCAAACTGAGAAGCTGAAACAGTCAACCTTCGTTTCACCTCTACAGTAAATGTCAAACTTCTGTTTTTAAAGTTTGACCTCACAAGCATGAATCATATCTTCTTGTTTCTAGTAGTCGTGTGTGTGTGTGTGTGTGTGTGTGTGTGTGTGTTAAAAGAACAGCAATAAATGGATATCCATGAAGAATGATGCTCAGCCAGTTGGCCTGACTGGCACTTGTTCAGAACTGTGTGGCCTCCAGTTATACATTTATTATTTCAAATCCTTTAAATGTATTTGTGTATCACAAGAAAATCCTTGGTGTGTTTAACAAAAAAGATTCTAGGCACAGAATTTTCTTACCTTGACATTCGCAAACATATTGTAGCTATGTTCTCTTCATCTTTCAACAAGGCTAATTACTTTCTGGAAAAGTGAAGTGCTATGTATAGGTGGCTTGTCAATATAATCTGTAGGTTAAGGACAAAGATTCTATCCATAGAATAAAAAAAAACCTTTGAATTTAACATTTTTTTCAAAAACCTTCAGAGATTAGGTACTGCAGATACAAGTTGAGTTACATTGTTTTGGCTATAAGATCAACCACAAAGTTTTGTTTTACCCAACAGCATGTTGTAGATGCTTTATTCCAGATCTGATGCAGTCGCATGCTTCCCCAGGGACGATGACAAGCACATCCACATTGTGAAACAAAAAGGTCTGGTCAGATAAGTGAAAATTCTATTTTGATAGATATCTTGTGCACATTTACTCCTTAAGTTTGTTCAACTTGAACCATCATTATTCTGAAAAACAGCTTGTGTTTCATTTACTTAAAAAAAGGTAATGAGAACTGGAGTACATACCCAACTGAAATAGTTTATGGTTTCTAGGTCACAGATTTTTCCAGCATGGATTTCTACACCAACAATACTTCCGGTACTAGCGTCAGTGGATTCAATTTGAATTTGATGGGTAGTTTTTCCTCTTCTGACAACAGCACGGGTTTAATTTTTCATGAACCTGATCTTTTTGACATACTGCTTGTTGACAAAAGTAGACAACATTTAGGTCAAAAGGTTACATTTAAACGTAAGATTTGACAGCGCAGTGGTATGACTACTCATCTATAAACACTTTGATGTGAATTTGATTCAGCTTCAGTTTCAGAAAGCAGCTGCCCTTTTGGTAGTGTCACTGTTAAGAGGTTTTAGGGTTACTGGTCTGCCCTTTCCCCTCCCCACCTTGCAGATGCAAAGTACTGTACAGTGCAGCCCAAAGTACTGTACATTCACAAAATTATACTCCTGCACTCAGTACTCCACCTTTCTTTCTTCACAGAAATAAAAAGGACAGTCAGGAAATGGTTTTCAGAAACAAAATCCCAACGTAGGTGATGGAAATCTAAACTGCACCTGTTACGAGGCAGCCTTGCTGTTTTGGAAAGGAGCTTGCATTCATGGTTAATTTCAAACTATAAAAGTCACACTTGTACAAAAATATTGCATGGCATAACAGCCATCTTCACAGTCTGCTCACGTGAAAATAGTGAAAAGACAAACAATCTTCTGTTGAACGTAATATTTCTCAACACAGTGCGGTTCAACAGGATACACACTTTCCTTTGTTCCATCTTTACAAAATAAGAGCACACATGCGATACATACAAACTGTACAAAATTAGCATCCATGTACCAGAAGTGTTCCACTTTGGTTTTCTGCTAGTTGTGGTTTGTTTGTTTGTTTGTTTGGTGCCTTTTAACAGACAAGAACTCAGTTCGCTGTATTTTACAAATGAACATCTTTATAGTCGGATGTAAAATAGAAGATCTTTAAAAGCAGGAGGTTCTAACTACAAAACGTTCATCTAAAAAGATGAGCGAGTGGAAAAATACTTCAGTGAAAAATGTAATTATACATCATCTGCTGGTAGGGATGGTATGTTGATCTTCGCTCTTGTGAAGTAAGCGATCTTCTCCCTAGAATTAGAAAATAAGTTTAAGGAAACCTTTAAAGTGATCAGCAGCTAAAATACCACAAGAACTCCAACAGCTTCAGTATGTGATGAATAACGTAAGAGAACAGCTCTTTAAACTATTGGTTTTATGCAAAAATTTCAAGTACAAATAATTTATTCTATTGACTAAAATCCTTAGGGTCAGTGCTTTCAAGGTATCCAATGAATATGCTTGCAGAGAACGCTGTTGCCAGAGAAGTCTGAAATGAAGGGCCTATATTATGCACACTTATCAAAAGAGAGAGAAGCTCCAGTGGGAACAAAAAATGAAGCTTCTCAGTACAGCAGCGGCAGCAACAAAAACTCGTAATCATAACATTGCGATCATGGTAACCATATATCCTAATATGGCATTAAAAGGGGAACAGTCACTGCTAAAAGAGCGTTTGACATCTGATCCAGACTTTGAGAAAGAAAATTAGTGGAAGGGAAAAACAGGGCAGGAGTAACAAGCTGCATGAATTCCCTCAAAAAGAGGTAGGTAGAATTGTCACTATATGTTCCAGTTGCTTCCCCAGGCCTATCATCATCACCTCAGCCTTATCTGGATTACACTTCAGTTAGCTAGCTAGCTAGCTCTCATGCATGTACCAGTCTCACCCAGATACTGAACTGGCTTTCAACAGCACTGCATGGCTTATAAGGGAAAGATACAGAGCTCAATGTCATCAGCATGCAGAAAGTACCTCCCCATTAGCCCTCTCAGTAGCCCAATGGACACGATGAATGAGATAGGGACAAAAGAGAGCCTTGAACTCCACAAGCCATTGCCCCTAGGAGATAAAGAGCCACACTACTCTTGGGGAGTACTTGGCAAAGGAAGGAACAGTGGCACCAAAGAGCAGTTGTGCCTACTCTTGCTACAGTCTACAGCAAATCTGTAACATTTCATAATGAACAGCATTGAAAACAGCAGATTTATCAGCACAGGCACCAGGATCTTCACACTTCAGTAGGAGATCATCCACCGTTACTACCAATGCCAGCCCTGTACCCACGTTTGTACCAGATTGAAAAGTTTCAAGCAGATCTGGTGCATCTAGATACTCTTAATTGTCTCTATCACCTTAACCAAAAATGGGAGACTAGACAGCCGGTGGCATTTAACCATATTGCCAATGTTACATATTGGTTTCCAGCTCCCTGAACAGATACCACCTACATGACCTGTCGGAAGGAGGGGGTTGACAAGCTCCACTAACAACAGACCGACTACTCTCCTGCTGACCCTTACCAGCCAAGAAGGAAGTGAATTCAAAGAGACAGCAAAACACCTCTAATCTCTCTCATTGAATTGGACTGAACTTGACTCCAGTTCCTGCCACTCATTCACAGTAGCAGGCAGCCAAGCCCAAATCTGCTCACTTTTATTCACAACATATCCCTCATAACTAGAGGAACTTTATCAACTACCCCAGGAAGGCAGCTCTGATCAACAAGCTCTCTGTCACCCAAACCTAATCTATTGATTGAGACGTTTTGGATGATATGGCAGAGGCAAAGAATCTTTACTTTGCCTCCCACATAACCATGGCATAAGAATTTAAAGACTCTTTATGACTCTATCTCTGAACATCAGCCCCAGATTTCCGTCTCTGGAGACTTTGCTGTCTTCATTCTCACTTCACCCATGATAGGTTATCTACAGACGAAGGAAATCCATGAGGGCAAAGCCAGATAAGATGGTGCATAGGACACAACGTATATGTAACCTTCTGCCTGTCAGAGTTGGCAGCAACAAGGGCCGGGTTCAGTATCTAGGGGTTCCATTCCAATAACATAATGCAAACCGGCTCGAGCCCCCACCCAGTGACCTGGGACAAATTTATACCACCCCTGCTGGGCGCCTCCAGGAGGCAGTACTTCCCCTCTCACAAGCGCATAGTCTGAATGCAGCAAAAAGCCTTTTAATAACAGAGAGAAACAATGTGGCATTATGTTGGGGAAACACCACCAACGGGATTCATAACACAACCCATGAGCAAAAACCCACCCCAAGCAAATTGGGGCGTGTCCTTTCCCTTTGGTTCTTGAGTCCAGCAACCCAAAATCACCCAAAGTCCCAAAAGTCCAACGACCCAAAAGTCTCTGTCCCTGATCAGAGTTCAAAAGTTTATCTGCAGAGTTTTACCTTCCAACCTGGGTGAAGATTGGGGGAGGAGGAGGTGAAGGGGCACCTTACGTGGTCCAAGCTGATGGCCCCACCTCTCCCTGGGGCTCCGCTCTGCCAGCTGCCCCATGAGCTGCTCTAGGCATCTGACAAACTGCTCTGCTCCACCAGCCGCTCTGGTCGCCATCCCGCAAACTGCTCTGCAGTATAGCTTCAGGCTCCCCCACTACTTAACACAACACTCAGTGATTTCAGCTCTTAGTAAGTTTAGCTCTTTTGTGACTTCAGCTTGTAGTAGGGGAGCCTCAGTGCTCGTGCACCATTGGCCCAAAGTGAATTCAGCTCAGCAGCCTGTAACTAGGCTCCTAATGGAATCAAAATTAGCTCTAATATTCCACAGTGGAGAGAGGAGGCAGTGCAATTAGCATGTAAGGCCCTCACGAGGGGGCCCATGCCACCAAGTATTAATACCTGTCCCCAGCCTCTCTCAAGTCACAGAGTTTTGGAACCCATATCCCTTGCCTAGCAAGTGCTCCTTAGTTGACGGCGAGTCCCTCCGTCATAACAAAAGGCCAAGTACAGGTCCACTGTCCTTGATACCCATAATCAGGGTAATAACAATTTATTATTCCTGCCCCAATAACAGAGACACTGGGGATCCCACGGCAGCCAAAGTGACCATTTTGGCAGCAATTGGCTCATGCTAGGCGGGGTGGGTGTGCCTATGCAAATGAGATTGGCCCCTGAAGTTCTTTTCCACAACTTGCCACACCTCACCACCAGATGTCAGGGTGGAGCTCATCCTGACTCTGCTTACATATAGATTATGGATGATAAAAGTTTACAATATTCTACCAACCCCTCAATAGTGATCTTTCACAGGAATATCTTCCCACAGAGCCTCCTAGAGGTGCTCTACTTTCATTAGTTTTTGAGTGGGGACCATTAAAACAGGTCCATCGCCTGACAGGATAGGTGTGCCCTAAACTCAAACTATAGGGGGCTATTTCCCCAGTACATGGAGCCTGGATTCCAACTGCCTAAGCTTGAGCTCCAGTTCAAAACACTCGGTCAAGAGTGCAACTATCTGAACTGAGCCAGTAGCTACCAGTTCACATAGTTACATGGCCATCAGGAACTTCGGAGATGATACCAAGGTTTTATCGTCCCGATGGATGTTGAAGTCATTGTGTAACTATCTGCCTCAATTCCTCCAACAACACTACGGTTAGGAGCTTCCATAGCTCATGCCAAGATCTGGGAGAGCAATGGGTTGATTAGCACTCTGACAAAGTTCCTCCTCTGCCTTGGTGGGTCCTGCGCTTATTGGCGGATTTGCTCGCCTCAGAGGTTCACGGCAGCCCTCAGTTTGGCCACTTTCAAGGCTCAAATCTGCTGTTCATTCAGTTAGCCTCATCACTGGCCAGCATGGGGAAAAGGAAGATCAACAATCCCTTCAGTCTCTGCTGATCCACCTAGTGGATTGGGGAACAGGCCAGAGACCTTCCCCTCTGTTGGAACCCATAGTCCAGGTCAACTCCTCCGGTATCAAGTTGGGAGAATGGAGGGATGGGGGGAACCCGGGCCCGCCCTCTACTCCGGGTTCCAGCCCAGGGCCCTGTGGATTGCAGCTGTCTTCAGTGTCTCCTGTAACAGCTGTGTGACAGCTACAACTCCCTGAGCTACTTCCCCATGGCCTCCTCCCAACACCTTCTTTATTCTCACCCCAGGACCTTCCTCCTGATGTCTGATAATGCCTGTACTGCTCAGTCTTCCAGTAGTATGCCTTCTCACTCTCGGCTTCTTGTGCCTCTTGCTCCCAGCTCCTCGCACACACACCACAAACTGAAGTGAGCTCCTTTTTTAAAAAACCCAGGTGCCCTGATTAGCCTGCCTGTCTTAATTGATGCTGGCAGCTTCTTGATTGGCTGCAGGTGTTCTAATCAGCCTGTCTGCCTTAATTGTTTCCAGAAAGTTCCTGATTGTTCTGGAAACTTCCCTATTACCTTACCCAGGGAAAAGGGACCTCCTTAACCTGGGGCTAATATATCTGCCTTCTAGCACTCTCTTGTAGCCATCTGCCCTGACCCTGTCACAGCACCCAAAAATTAGTCACAAATTAACTCCATTCCAAGACACACACACACACACAGAAGATAAAGACAATATATTTTATCCAATTTTGCAGTGAGTGACTGCTGTATTCTGAGTTGGAGGCAAACAGCATGGCCATACTACCTCCCTGATCATTCTCCTTAGGATGATTCTGTACTAAATAGCTGGCTGCTGCATCAGAATGGATCCATCAGTATTATCCTACCAGCTTTTGGTGATGCAAGCAAGATCAGGTACTTCATCCTTCAGTCACCACAGGTGACACTATTCACCACCAATCTTGCATTTAACAGCATGAGCCTAAGGCTAGAACCACAGCCTCTTAAGAGTTAATGACAGGCAAAACCAACAGAAATGAAATTTATAAGATATCATTTCTGCTTTACGCTGAACAAAACCCATAAACAATCTCTACCTGCCTTGTTTCTCCCTTGTGGCTGTCAAAAGGGACTGGAGAGGGCCAAAGCCTCCCAGCCCGCCATCCAATTATGGTGCCAGTTGTGAGGATTTCCTGATCAAATAGATATTGCCTTAACACTAACTTAACTCACTATTATGTGTCCTAGATTGGCATCAGGGAGATTTACTAAAATTATGCCAAAGAATCTCTGTTAGCCCTGGTCTACACTCCAGGGTTAGGTCGATTTTATAATGAATGCGTCTACACTAGAAACCCCGTTCCATCCAGGGTTCTTAAAATCGACTTCTGTACTTCTCCCTGGCGAGGGGAGGAGCGCTAAAATTGACCTTGCTGGGTCAAATTTGGGGTAGTACGGATGCAAATCTATGTTACTGGCCTCCGGGAGCTATCCTAGAGTGCTCCAATGTGACCGCTTTGGACAGCACTTTCAACTCCGATGCACTAGCCAGGTACACAGGAAAAGCCCTGGCAACTTTTGAATTTCATTTCCCATTTGGTCAGCGTGGCGAGCTCAGCAGCACAGGTGACCATGCAGTCTCCTCAGAATCGCAAACAAACTCCAGCATGCAGCGAAGGGGAGACACTGGAACTGATTGCCGTATGGGTAGAGGAATCTGTGCAGGCAGAGCTCTGATCAAAAAGAAGAAATGCTAATATATATGCCAAATGGCACAGGGCATAATGGACAGAGGCTACAACAGGGACCCACAGCAGTGCCACGTGAAAGTCAAGGAGCTCAGGCAAGCCTACCAAAAGACAAAGGAGGCAAATGGTTGCTCTGGGTCAGAGCCCCATACATGCCACTTCTGTGATCAGCTGCATGGCATTCTAGGAGGGGACCATACCACTACCCCACCACTGTCCGTGGACACCTGCAAGTGGGGAGTCTCATGCGATATGGAGGAGGATTTTATGGAGGAGGAGGAGAATGAGCAGCAGGCAAGCGGTGAATCCGTTCTTCCCGGCAGCCAAGACCTTTTCATCATCCTGGAGCCAATACCCTCCCAAGGCAGGATCCCCGACCCTGAAGGTGGAGAAGGCACCTCTGGTGAGTGCACATTTGTAACTACAGTACAGGGTTTAAAAGCAACAGTGTTTAATGTTTGATTTGCCCTGAAGACTTGGGATGCATTTGCGGTCAGTATAGCTGCTGGAAAAGTCTGTTAATGTGTCTGGGGATGGAGCAGGAATCCTCCAGGGAGATCTCCATGAAGCTCTCCTAGAGGTACTCTGAAAGCCTTTGCAGAAGGTTTCTGCGGAGGGCTGCCTTATTTCAATCTTCACGGTAGGACACTTTATTACGCCAAGCCAGTAGCAAGTAGTCTGGAATCACTGCAGCACAAAGCATGGCAGCGAATGGTCCAGGGATTTGGTCACATTCAAGAAACATTTGGTTTTTATCTTTCTGTGTTAGCCTCAGGAGGGTGATATCATTCATGGTCACCTGGTTGAAATAGGGGAATTTTTGTAAGGGAACAGTAAAAGGACCCCGTTTATGCTGGGCTGTGTGTGCTCGGCTAAAAGGGATCATCCCACAGCCACACTGAGGGGGGAGGGGTGAAGGAATTATCCCAAATAGCCACGCGGAGGGGTAGAGGGAGGTGTGTGCTGCACATCCACACGAAAACCGCAGCCCCTCCTTTTAAATGGCAAACCCAACCGGCATTGCTTGCTATGGGGAAGGAGGGTGCCGCAGTTTGAAAACATTCCCACGTTATGAAGGCGTAAGAAGCCAAACCCGCTCACCCTTTGGCTTACCATGGCTGCCTGGAAACCAAATTCTGTTGACCAGCCAGCCATGTGTGATGTGTCACCACACCAGCAGGCGCTCAATATAAAAGGCAAAATGCGACCTTGTACCTAAAGCACATGTGCTGTCTGCTGTGAATTGCTTGATTCACTGGGAAAGAGTCTCCCTTTTGTTCTCAGAAATGTATCATCTTAAATTTTACTCTCCCTTTTTATCCCCCCACAGGTGCAAGTGTTTCTATGTTCCCCCTATCATCTCCGTCCCTGAGATTATCATAGATCAGAAGGCGAAAAAAATGCACTTGCAATGACATGTTTTCCGAGCTCATGCGGTCCTCCCGCACTGATAGAGCACAGCTGAATGCGTGGAGGCATTCAGTGGCAGAGTCCAGGAAAGCATTAAGTGAGTGCAATGAGAAGAGGCAGGATGCAATGCTCAGCCAAACGGGGGAGCAAACGGACATGCTCAGATGTCTGGTGGAGCTGCAGGAAAGCCAACAAGAGCACAAACTGCCGTGGCATCCACTGTAAAAGCTCCTGACCTCCTCCCCCCCAAGTTCCATATTCTCCTCACCCACACGCCCAAGAACGCAGACGGGTTGGGGAAGGCGGCTCCGGGCACCCAGCCACTCAACTCCACGGGATGGCCTAAGCAACAGAAGGCTGTCATTCAAACAGTTTTGATTTTTAGTGTGGCTACAATAAGCAATGTGCCCTTGTAGTCTCCTTCTCCCCTCCTCCCCCACCTCACCCAGGCTACCTTATCAGTTATCGCCCTTTTTAAAAAAATTAATACATAAAGAATGCATGGTTTCAAAACAATAGTGACTTTATTTCCTTTGCCAGCTGTGATCGAAGGTGGTTGGCTTACAGGGAATTAAAATCAAGAAAGGAGGCGGGTTTGCCTCAAGGAGAAACACACACAACATTTCCCAGAGTGACTACCCTTGATAGCAGAATGTCAGTGATTGCACTGGCTACTTGAATCACAGCAGTCTCAACAGTAGATTTGCCCATTCCAATTGATTCCCGACTGACCGATAGCAGTCAGGCGTTGCAAGCTTCCACAGGGCTATCGCCACTCGCTTCTCAACTGTCAGGGAAGCTCTCATCTTAGTATTCCTGCGCTTCAAGGCGGGGAAAAGCAACTCACAGAACTCCAGGAAAGTGGCCTCACACATGTGAAAGTTTCGCAGCCACTGGGAATCATCCCCTACCTCCAAGACTATGTGGTCCCACCAGTCTATGATTGTTTGCTGGGCCCAGAATTGTCGTTCCACTGTATCAACCAGCCCCACTGCCGCCATGATGTCCCAATTGCCACATCCCATGCTTTCAGTAACGTCTGTGTCCATGTCCTCCTCACAATCGTCCTCACACAATCGTGCTGCTGTCTCTTAGCCAGATTCTGCACATACTGCAGTATAATGCGCGAGGTGTTTACAATGCTCACAACAGCAGCGGTGAGCTGAGCGGGCTCCATGCTTGCTGTGCTAAATGGCGTCTGCACAGGTAACCCAGGAAAAAAGGTGCAAAATGATTGTCTGCAGTTGCTTTCATGGAGGAAGGAGGGGAGACTGATAACATGTACTCAAAACCACCCACGACAATGCTTTTGCCCCTTCAGGCATTAGGAGCTTAACCCAGAATTCCAATGGGCAGCGGAGACTGAGGGAACTGTGGGATAGCTTCCCACAGTGCACCGCTCCGTGAGTCTATGCTAGCCACGGTAGTGAGGACGCACTCTGCCGATTTAATGCTCTTAGTGAGGACATACTGGATTAAGAGAAGATGTAGGTTTTGACTAATACTGCACTGGCATATTGGCTTACGCTCAGATAATTCATGTTCCAACACTACAGCAAATTGACCAATTCTAAATAAAAGGATGTTCTTAAAATGAGAGCTTAGACTGACCAACTCTACAGATTTAGAAGAGCCAGAAGACCAACCAGAACATGCTGTACCTGAACGACTGCACTTCCACTGGCACTTTCTGGCTCTGTTCCCGTAACCGACACACATCCTTGGAAGCTTTTCTCATCAATTTTTCAGCACTTAAACCCTGTTTCTGTTCCTCCTTTGATTGTTCAGCCTGTAGAGGGGGAAAATTACAACATCCAGCAATTGACAATTTCAAAAGAGGCTGTAGGAGGAAGAATGTGGAGTTAAATCCATCAGGCAAAATCTCTTTATACAAGGGAGTTTATGGAACATAGCACAAAGTTACCGAGAACTCAAGTAGAAGTGGTGTACATCGCTTCAATAGGGAGCTGAGCGTTACTTTAGAAATGGAAAGAATGCACCAGCACATCTGCTAGCTAGATGCCTGAGGTGAGATAATTTATTTCCTGGGTTTATAACAGACCAGGGCTATGTCAGTTTGTTGTAGTTATGTTCCTGAAAAATGCGACTTTAAGCTAAATCATTTTAATTCTTATGGGGAAATTGGATTCGCTTAATGTAAATGGGGGGGTTAGGTTCCAGGGAAATTTTTTTCACCAGACAAAAAACTATATATATATATACACACACACACACACACACACACAGAGTTTTAAACAAACAGTTTAATACTGTGCACAGCAATGATGAGTGTGAAGTTTGGATGAGGTGGTGAAGTTAGAGGGTGGAAGAGGGTGGGATATTTCCCAGGGAACGCCTTACTGCTAAATGATGAACTAGCACTCGGCTGAGCCCTCAAGGGTTAACACATTGTTGTTAATGTAGCCTCACACTCTACAAGGCAGCATGAATGGAGGGAGGGGAAGACAGCATGGCAGAGAGAGACAGCGACACACACCCTGTGTGAGGGAGAGAGAGAGATGCGTATTGCCCCTTTAAGTACACTGACCCCATTCTAAGTACATTGCCTTTAAAAAAATCAGGAAGTTGAGACAGCAGCTGCGGCCAGCTCTCTCTGTCCTGAGCCCTGTCCTGTCCCCACCCTGCTTTATATGGAGAAGGGGTAAGGGGGGCAGGAGTAGGGGAGAGGGGGACACCCTGATATTAGCCCCCCCTTCCCTGCACAGCAAGCAGGAGGCTCCCAGGAGCAGCTCCAAGGCAGAGGGCAGGAGCAGCACATGGCAGTGGGGGGAGGGACAGCTGAACCGCTGGCAATTGGTAGCCTGCTGGGCAGCTGCTGCACAGGGAACTTAGGGGAGCAGGGAGCTGATGGGGGGCTGCCGGTCCACCCTGGTTCCAAGCTCCCACCAGCTAGCTCCAACGGGCTGCTCTTCCTGCAAGCCGTGGACAAAGCAGGCGGCTGCCAAACCTTATAAGGGAGCACTGCACAACTTTAAACCAGCATGTTCCCTAATTGATCAGCAACGTAACAATGAGACAATGTTAACTGGGACGACTAAGTGAGGAGTTACTGTACCAGTCATTGCCTGGCCAAGTGTTTAGTTACAAAAAGGAAAGAGAAGGTGCCTTCCTAATATTTAAAATACTTCTGCCCATTTATACTTCTCTACAATGCTGTTCTTACCAGCTTCTTAAAAAGAGACCAGCTTGGCATTAGAGCTTAGCCCCTCTTATGTTAACTATTTTAGATCGGTTACTTACAAATGACCATTTGCTTTAGGATTGCTAAGGAAAATAGTAGGGCTGTCGATTAATCACAGTTAACTCACGTGATTAACTCAAAAAAATTAATTGCGATTAATCGCAGTTTTAATTGTACTGTTAAACAATGGAATACCAATTGACATTTATTAAATATTTTGGATGTTTTTCTACAATTTCATATATACTGTATTCTGTGTTGTAATTGAAATCAAAGTGTACATTATTTTTAAATACAAATATTTGCACTGTAAAAATGATAAACAAAAGAAATAGTATTTTTCAATTCACTTCATACAAGTACTGTAGTGCAATCACTTTGTCATGAAAGTGCAACTTATAAATGTACATTTTTCTTGGATACATAACTGCACTCAAAAACAAAACACTGTAAAATGTTAGAGCCTACAAGTCAACTCAGTCCTACTTCTTGTTCAGCCAATTGCAAACAAGTTTGTTTACATTTACAGGAGATAATGCTGCCCTCCTCTTATTTACAGTTTCACCAGAAAGTGAGAACAGGCATTCGCATGGCACTTTAGCATATCTGGCATGTAAATACCTTGCAATGCCAGCTACAAAACATCTGTATGTTCCTTCATGCTTCGGTCACCATTCCAGAGGATATGCTTCCATGCTGATGACGCTCTTTAAAAAAATAACGTGTTAATTAAATTTGTGACAACTTCTTAGGGGAGAATTTTATGTTCCTGGCTCTGTTTTACCTGCATTCTGCCATATATTTCATGGTATAGCAGTCTCAGATGATGTCCAGCACGTTTGTTTTAAGAACACTTTCACTGCAGATTTGACAAAACACAAAGAAGGTACCAATGTGATATTTCTAAAAATAGCTATAGCACTTGACCCAAGGTTTAAGAATCTGAAGTGCCTTCCAAAATCTGAGAGGGATGAGGTGTGGAGCATGCTTTCAGAAGTCTTAAAAGAGCAACACACCAGAACCCGAAAGCTACAGACCCGAACCACCAAAAAAAGAAAATCTACCTTCTGCTGGTGGCATCTGACTCAGATGATGAAAATGAACATGCGTCGGTCCGCATTATTTTGGATTATTATCAAGCAGAACCTGTCATCAGCATGGACACATGCCCCCTGGAACGGTGGTTGAAGCATGAAGGGACATATGAATCTTTAACACATCTGGCACGTAAATATCTTGTGATGCCAGCTACGACAGTGCTATGAGAACGCCTGTTCTCACTTTCAGGTGACATTGTAAATGAGAAGCAGGCAGCATTATCTTCTGCAAACATAAACAAACTTGTTTGTCTGAGTGATTGGCTGAACAAGAAGTAAGACTGAGTGGACTTGCAGGCTCTAAAATTTTACATTGTTTTATTTTTGAATGCAGTTACTTTTGTACATAATTCTACATTTGTAATTTCAACTTTCATGACAAAGAGATTGCACTACAGTATTTGTATTAGGTGAACTGAAAAATATTATTTCTTTTGGTTTTTTTACAGTGCAAAACTTGTAATAAAAAATAAAGTGAGCACTGTACATTGTATTCTGTGTTGTAATTGAAATCAATATATTTGAAAATGGAGAAAAATCCAAAAATAGTTAAATAAATGGTATTCTATTATTTTTTTAATTGCACAATTAACTGTGATTAATTTTAATCACTTGACAGCCCTAGAAAATAGTATTTCTATGGCAGTCACCAAATTGCACTGTGGAGTTGGGGTGCCACACAGCATTTTGGAGCAAGTGAGAGCCCATCCCCCTCCTTAGGCTTCAGAGGCCAAGTTCCAGCCTCAGCCACAGCTTCAAAGTGCTAGTGTGAACCCTGCTAGCCCAAGTCTGTCAACACACACTGGGAGGCTCGCTCCTGCTTGCTCCAAAATTCTATGAAGGCATACCCTGAATGTATAGGCTACAAAAAGCAGCACACCTGCAACCTGTTGAAAATGAACATCTCTAATTTGCCTTCAACAACAAAGTCTATTGTACTAACATTTTTAATACCCTCCTATTTCTTTCACTTCATTTTTTTAAATAGAAGCAATTTTGCAATAATACAAGAGAAAATATCCACTTCAGAACATTAATGCTGAACCACACATTTTAAAGGTGAGAGAAGGAAAAAGAAAGCAGCAAAAATAGCTGTTTTTCTTGTACGTAAGCGACCATTATAGTAAAAAATTGTTCTACTATACTTGCATAGTGTCTCTGCACCAGTGATTATAGAAAAGTTACCACCCCGAATAAAGCTATGGTCAGTGTTTATTAGTATCACTGCAGAAACCACTCACCCATCCCCCTGGAAATCCCTCTCTTCCCTCAAAATATCGAGTCAGATTTTAAAATTGAGGTTAATACAGAAATATTTTCCCCATTAGTTCTTGGACACTAGCAGGCATGGTATATACACAGTAAGAATAGCAATCTGCAACTTACTGCTGGCAAGTAAAGTAACACTTGGAAAATTAATACATGTTTTGTCAGTGGCCATGTGTTAAAATCACAAGCATTCCCAGCTAATATTGATTATCAGAATATGTAAGCATCCACTATTTCAAGTTTTCTACTTTTATTTTCACTTCACAGATCTATGATATTTCTGGAAATTGTACCACATTTAAGAGTAAATAGCAGGAAAGGAACGTGCTGCCTCTGATAAATGCAGAAACAAAACACCTACAGTGAGAAAGACAGATTGTCAAGAGAAAATTTGCAGATCTGGAAAAAGCTCTCTCTGGGTCAGATCTGCATTTTCAGCACAGGGCAGAAAAGGTCACAGCCACATGGTAAATGGTTTTCTTCTACAGTTCAAGAAAGATAAAATAGCCCCAATTCTCTCCCTTCCTGGTAAGACAGGTGTGGGTCTCAGTGTTTCACCTGAATGCTTCTGCAAAATGTTACAAAATCGTTTTAATAAAGGACAGAGAGGCATTTACAAAAGTTCCGGTGACACGAGGTAACCTTTTAGTATGGATGTAGGGAGCAATATAGTACATCATGATCATGCCACAGCTTACAGTTTGTAATTATCTGGGGACAGCACTTGAAAGAGTGACTGGTAGGGCTTTTGTTATTCAAAGCCTTGAATTAACTCACTTCAGTACTTAACAGCACCCAAGGAGTTTGTGCTAGCACTACAGGCAGGGGCAACAGACTGGCCACTCTGCCAGACCTGAGATGGCCTGTTATACCCCTGCCCATCAATCCACTCATCAAAGTGCTTGCAGCTCCCATTTCAAAACCTGAACAAAATAATAGCAGAGAAGTGTGTTTTCAGAGCACTTTCAATAACTGAGTTGCAGACCCTGTTTCCCCTACCTGAGCAATTCCTACATCAGGTACTGGAGGCACCATGAGCCTGCACTCTCATATTTAATCGGGAAGGGGCTGAGTTGTACCTTCCCCCAATGGAAGCAGCAGGCGCTTCAACTGATCTTGGGAAATCCATGGAGGCAGATATCTCAGTAAACAGGCCCTGTGCCTCTGTACTGGCTCCCAAGCCCCTCCCTCACCTCCAGCCTCTTCCGAACCCACAACAGTATGGTTTCTGATCGGGATCCCCCACTAACACTTTGCTCTTGGAGACCCTTTGGTGACAAGAGGGTTACATGAAGGAATGTTGCCACTGACAGTAGAACCCACACACAGTCCTTATCCCAACCCTGCCCAGGACACACAACGCAGACTCCATGGGGTTAGTGAAAGATGCCACAGAAGCTGCGCTCTGCTTTTACTGCTTCTCCCCTATCTCCTGGGTTCTTTCACCTGCAGATGTGGAGGGGACAAGGATGCCCTGAAAAAAGCAACGCACATCATTTGGCTCTGGCTAACTCCAGTATTATTAAAGCTCAGTGCAGCATCACCAGGCTACCACATCGCACACTGTAGATGAAGAGGTGAGTGAGCCTCAGGACAACTGAGCACAGGAAAGCTCTCCCCGTCTAAGCGTATGAGTTCTCAAACATTTTACAGAACAGACCCACTTGATGATAGATGTTTTCTCTTCTCCCATTACCAACGGAATGGACCACCTCCCTTTCCCATTCATAAATGTGGAGATCATCCCTTCATCAGTGTAAGGAGTTGAGACAGTGATTAGGTGAATTTACCTCATGTAAAGTGGCAAGGGCTTAAGTGTACTTAATCAATCATATACACACATATACACACACGTGCGTGCCACACATTGGCTAGTGATATATAAACAAGTGCATAACCAATATAATCCATACAATGAGTTGGCTAGTTTGTAGGGTTACCAGTAAATAACCCTTTTTGGGAAGGAGTGCAAAACAAAGCCATTTGGCTAATTCAGATATAGCTTACTGTGTATTTTCTTATTCAACTCTTGAAATGTCCCTGATATTTGGGTACACAACAAGGATGAAGTTACAATGACCCAGCCAAATATAATCAGAAATAAAGAAAGTCCCCAAAGTCCCAGACAAATACACAAGTTATACAAGTAAACAAGGTTTCAGAGTAGCAGCCGTGTTAGTTTGTATCTGCAAAAAGAACAGGAGTACTTGTGGCACCTTAGAGACTAACAAATTTATCTGTCAATGCTCTTTGCCAAACTCTCACAGGGCTAGAGAAACCAAACTGAAGCCAGAGACCCTGGGTCTACCCAGAAAGACACTGAATTGACAGATACATTTGTTAGTCTCTAAGGTGCCACAAGTACTCCTGTTCTTTTTACAAGTAAACAAGTTATACAATTTAGGGCACAATGCAGAATGTTATATTTGTTCAGAAAACTTTATTATTATTATGCAATGAATCAGAGGAGAGGGGTATTGATAAAGGTACAGAATCATCTTGGGTATAAAAGACTGTACTGAGACATTAAGTCTTTGCCTAGTGTGTGTACAGCCTGTTCATTGGCCCGTCACCCTCAATTGATCCCTGGGGTGTGGCACTTTGTACCTATGCTGAAATAAACCTGTTCCTTGGATCTCAACACTGGAGTTAGCAGTGGTTTTGTCTGTTACAGCAAGCAGTGATTGTCTGCTTTGCTAGGTTCATAAGGTAACCTGTGGGCCTGTCTGGTGGTCCTAAAAACATCCTTACAATCATCAGGCAACATCCCTGTGGCAAGTACAGCATTTGCTTACACAGAAAAATAATATAAGGAAAGTATTTTTACATCAATAGCTGTCTTTAATACAAGTGTTAAGATCTTTTGGAAAAAAAGATAAAAATATCTAACTTTTGCTGTTCTTTCCACTTCTCCTTCCCACTTGCTTCAATTTTCTCAGCTGAAAACCAGGTGAACAGTATCACCCAACTCTCTGCACACCATTAAAAAGTGCTCTACAGAGCACAGTTTGGCAACCTCTGAGCAGATAAATACCTGGGGTGAGTAAATTTCATATTGATCCAATGCAACAATTCATTTCTGAACACCTGTTCTAATTTCCTACATTGAATTACAGTATGAAAGCGCACAGGATACCAGTTAAAGACTTCTTAAAAATGAGAGACACCCAAAACATAAATCTGAACTAACTCAGTCTGGGGATGTTTAAGATCTGAGGTTTTAATTCATGCCCAACATATATATCAGTTTTTATACTGCCTAAAAAGAAACATCTGGGATGACAGTTTTGTTGTAATATACAGTTGGTAAGGTATATTTCTTTATTTCTGCAATTGCACTTTAAAAATAAATTCTCCAAGCATAAAATATAAAAAGGGTGCTAAAACCAAAGACTTGTCTATGTGGCATTAACCTCATAATTACAGATTATTTCCATATGAAGAGGTTAATTTACCAAACGGAAACAGAATGGGCTTTTTTTTTTTCAAAATGAAATATGGAAATCTTTCCCAGAACTGTACAGTGGATCAGAACTTTAGAGGACTATACTCTAGATATGTAAATACTGAGCATGTGATGATAGTTGTTTTGGGGAACTCATTTGATTTATTATTAAAATATTAAGACGCCTAAAACTTGTTTTGAAATGCTGGATAATGTTTCTATTTTTTTTTTTTTTTTTAAATCTCTTCCGTCTCCTTAACCCTATTCAAACCAGAAGAAATACATCCTATTGCAGAGGAACTATACAAGGTTCTCTGCACTATGGATGCTCACACTAGCCCTGTTGGAGTGGGGGCTATATGCCCTGTATGCACAGGGGAGGTCTCCACATTGGCTCCAAATAGGTTGCTGTGGTGGGACTGTTGTAGCAGGCCACAAAGGGACCACTGAATTTTTGTTTACACTGGTGGGAAATCCCCCACGCCTTCAGGTTTTGTTTTCCACAGAAGATTATCTAAAATTCTCCTACACTTGCTGTAGCCGTATCGGTCCTAACTATGATGGGACTCACAGGCTTTGTAAAGAAATACGACCATGTTGAGTAGACTAGCCTGTTTCGCCAACACAGTGGTAAAGTGGCACCAGCAGCCAGTCTACAATAGCATTCTCAACATTGCTAGCACTGTTGGGGACTGCATCAGTACTAAAACAACCAACCACAACCACCCAACCCAACCGTGGGAGGGTATCCTACCAGCTCTGAGTGTAGACAGCTGTAGAAGGTGCCGAGAGACTGATTCATAGCCTGGAACAGGAGGCATTAGAGGGGACTGTACTGTAGCATTACAACCTGAATGCAACTTGGGGGTGGATGGCATTCTCCTTAATTCTCCAAAAAAGCCTAGGCTTTGCACTGGGGGGGATGAGAACTTCAGCCACTGGTCCCCTGACACTAGAGATGTAAATATTGAATATTTTGGTACTTCCTCGAGGGACTGGCTAAATTTAGATAGTAAATATAAAATAAGTATTAAGGGACTGTAGCGGGGTGGACACCTGCTCAGGCCCAGAGAGGTTTAAGATAGCCCTGGGAGAGGGCTGGGGCAGGGGAAGAGCTGGGCTGATTGGCAGAGCAGCCGCAGCTGGGGCCACGCCCCAAACAGACCCAGTGGGCCTTATAAAAGCCAGGGAAGCCAGGAGCAGAAGAGCACTCTCTCTCTAGCTTCTGAGAAGGAGGGACCTCGCTGTAGGGACCTAAGCAGAGTACCTAGATTGGAGCAGGGCTGGGGAAGGGCCTGAGGAGCTGGGGCGCTCCAGCCAGGAAAGCCCCAGGCTGCGGCCTAGCATTAGGTCCAACAGGTACTGGGGTTGCAGGGGACAGCCCAAGGTTAAACAGAGGCAGCAGGCCCAAACCCAACCTTGCTTGTGATGAGTGGCTCATACTGCAGTCTGCCCCAGGGTGCGGGGGCTAGCTGGTGACTGGCAGGAGCCTACAACTGAGGCAACGTAGGGATAGTGGGTGGGGGGTTCCCCTGGGAGCGGGAGACCCAGAACTGTGGGGTACTGCCAGGGGGCAGCACCCAGTGAAATGGGCACCGGGGTCCTGGGAGGGACATGGGAGCCAGCAGCAAGGTGAGAAACCGGCCTGAAGAGGGCACTCCAGAAGCTGGAACGCTAATTACCTAAAATGACCAGCAGGAGGCACCGCCGGTGAGTCTGTGCCCCATGACAGGAACCTTTACAGTACTAACTAATTCAGAAGCATGTACATGGTAATGGGGATAACTATGGACTGGAGTAATCCCTTAGTTTTTAATAAGGTAATCGCTTCATATTTGTCTAAAGTGTGGAGGTAGAAATAAGGTATAATACTTAATTGCTTAACAAAATTTATCTTTTTCTTAAATAATAAAACTTTTCAAGTACAAAGCAACCAGAGGGAGCTTAAACATACACAAAGAACCCAAGTGGATAAAAACAACAAACTTTGCACTGTCAGCACATTTTACCCAAGAATCTCCAAAAACTTTTCCCAACACAGAGCTCTCCACACTACTGTGTGCTAGTATTACAGAACCATTTTGGAAAACAAGGAACTGATGGACAGAGAGGATATGTGCCTTGCATACAGAGAGTCTGTGGTAGACCCAGTAATTGATCCAGGCAATGTGAGCCCCTACATTGCTCTAATCAGTAGACTATTTTACATACAGTTTCTTACTTATTTTAATCTTTTCTGAAATGCACCTACCTCTTGGTGGGTGAAACTCAGCTCTCCCTGGCCAAAGTCAGAAGAAGGGTGTTCTGAAGGACAAACTAAGATGGGGTGGGAGTGGGGGTCCTGTGAGGCTGTTGCACAGCCTCGCCGCAGATATTATTACAGCCTATAGTCTCAAATCATGGCCTCTGCCTCTCTGTGCCCTCTTCGTTGAGGTTTCTAGACAGCTACCACTGAATAGAACCGCCCCCCCTCCCTCCAACAAAACAAAAACATTGACTTCAATGGGAGTAGGACTGGGATTTAAGATTATTAAACCTTTAAATGGATTTCTATATTGTTTCAGAACACAAACTCCGCCTCCAAATGAAAAAGAGCGTTCTACCTCCAAATTAATTGGCTACTCAATCTGATGTGCAACTCTAGAACAACATTACTTTTGGTGTTTAGCGAATTCTAGGTTTAAATAAATAATTGAGTCTGGATTAATTCTTTAATAGATTTTTTCTTTAGATTTCCCATGATCTTTTACTCATGCTACATAATTCAACTTTGTAATTAGCTAAGCTTGATACTCCTATAAATATCTTCTAAAAACATCTAAACCAAATCTACCCAAGAACCTATAGTAAGGGATTTTTAATTTTCTTTGTTTAACACTGCTATGGACCCATTCCATCTATAGGCACATTACAGGACATTTTTTCATTTGTGCTTCCTTCACAACCAGACTATAACTATTAAGTTTTTAAGCACAGCCCTCCCTGGAAATAAATGAGTGCTTATCACACAATGATGGGGAGTTTTGTTCACTCTTTATACCTGCTTTTCAGCTTGTTTCAAGAGCTTTTGGAATCGCTCATCCTCCAACACACACTGGGGAAGGTCAGTCTCTGCTCTGGCTTTCATCTCCTCAAGCTTCTGTTTAAGATTGCGCAGTGCCTGAAGTTCATCGTTCAGCCGACTCTGTCGGGTCCGAGATGCCTGGAGGTCCAGCTCCAAGTCAAGAGAAGTGCGTACAGGGTGCTCTTGCGTAGCTCTTCGCATGATCGACTGGCATGCAGCCTGAATTGTTCAGGAATGATAATGTAATAAAAAGTAAGAGTACATTTAATATACAAAGGTGAGATGAGTTGCCAGTTGAGTATGGAATTTTCACATTTATTTTTTCTGAGCATAAGTTGCCATACCAGATCAGGTCAAAGTCCATAGGCCATCTACTCTGGAACTCTGCTTCTGGCAGCAGTCAGTGCCTGAAGCTTCACAAGATGCTGTAAAACTCCTGTAGTTCATACATTACAGATGCCATATGGCTATGCCTGCATAGACCCTTCATGTATATGAAGCCTTCACTTCCAGGAGTTTTTCTGTCCATCAGAATGCTACCTCCCTGAATGATGTTAGCTATGTTGCCAGAAGCCCTCTCCTGTGAAGACAACTGCATCTACAGTGGGGGTTTTGTTGGCATAACTATGTCGGTTGGGGTGTGTTTTTTTCACTCCCTTGACTGATGTAGCTATGCTGACATAATTTATGTGTAGATCAAAAGCCTTAGAGAAACTGCTTTCTGACCCTCACAGCAATACAATTATGAAGTATGAGATTTAATAGTCTTTAGCTTTCCTAGCTCTGCATGTGTCATTAATGGTCATAAAATTATCCAGGACTTCTAATTTTCCAGACGTAGCATTTGATTCAATGACCTCCTCTAGCAGGCCTTAATCCAGCAAGGCACTCAAATACATGTCTAACTTTAAGCGCAAGTAGTCCCATTGATTTCAGCATGACTATTAATTTTCTGAAGTACCTTGCTGATTTGGGACCTCAGTGAATGCCAGAGATTGACCATAGTCTGTAAACAAGTATTTCCCTTTCAGTGCTTCAAATTTACTTCCTTTAATTTAATTGAGTTTTCTCACAAGATGGTCCGAGTAAAGCCCCCCAGACTTTGCAATCTCTTCTCCCACATCAACTCTGCCATCCTAAGTACAGTCAGCCTTCCTTAGACCCTTTCAATGCTTGTTGCATCTCTGAAGCCTACTAATCAAAAATGGACACAGCCCCCTAGGTGAGAGTGTATATTTCATTTTATATATTGTCACAATATCCTTTTCTCCTTCAAATCCCTTCATTATTCACAAATGTTCTTGGAGAAAATTCATTTGAAAAAAACTTAAGTATGGCTGAACCCTTGAAAGTATGGGATTTTCTCAACCCTTCCACCAAAACTATGTTTAGGATGAATGTTCTTTATGTATACAGTATATAAACATGCATACTATTTTTTATTTAAATAGTGTGTTGCATTATTGAAGGATCCTGATGACTTTTATATACTGTACAGCATATCTCTGAAATAACTAACTCTAAATGTGAGAGTGGCAACTATCTAACACACATCCTAATAGTGAGGAAGGTGCAATTCTGCCCCAGGCTACCAGGGCAAACCTCTACTCTCACAAGAAATGCCATGGGATCATTACTATCCATCCATAGGGGAGAGAATTTTGTTGTTAAAGGTCTCATTCAAAGGACCTAGACACAATTAATGGAACTCTGTTTATCTGCTTTGGGAAGATGATGGGACAAGTCACACTTGTGTAAAGATTTGGATCTGGGATCCCAGGGAGTCTGGGTGTTTCAAAGAGATCACTCTATAGACTCAAGATGCCTAGAATCAAGCTGATGGTATAAAATGAAATAGCAAATATGTGGATCACTGTTCAGGTGAGACGGCACGTACCCTTTTAACTCTCAGGCTCCGTCGTTCTGTGGCATTTCTCACAAAGAGAGACTTTTTGGCCAGTGTTGAGCTGTCACTGTCACTTCGATTCAGCTGTCAAAATATGGATATAAACACTCTGATATAAAACAGCAGTATATTTTAATACAAGGCTTGTTCTGGTTTTAAGTTAGAAACATTTAGGAAAAACTCAAGGATGTTGATGTGCTGGTGGGTCATTCTTGCGGTTCAATAAAACCTCTCAGTCAGATAAAATAAATGTCCAGAGTTAGCATCTTAAAGAGCGCAGAGGCATTTACTTCATGAAAGCAATCTGAAGCCACATACTGAAACCTAGGCTATTTAAGGGGTGGTGAAGGATAACAGTAGGTAATTTGACGCTATTTTTGTTCTTCAATTTACATTGCCAATCCAGACAATATCAGTGGTTCTATAACATGAATATATGCATCCCCACACACATATCAAGACATTTCAGCAATTTTTACTTGCAAGCAAAACGATGATTCAGCCAGTAGGTCGGCAACCTAACTTCTTAGCTGAGACCCCATTTCCCAAACTTTTGAAAGTGAAGCCCCCCTTTGAGGGAAGGGAATCCCCTGTTACCTCATGTACTGTTAAAGGCCCACTCACCTTAATGTATCAATCTTATATGCCCCCCTGGGGGAGTTATGCCTAACTCTGGCTTAGTCAATCACATTCTCTTCCTCCTAGAGCATGCTACCGTCACAGCATAATGACGACCCACAGGTGATGGAAGATACTCATGGCTTGAAATTGACTGTTGCATTAGTCATCAATTATGGTTAAATTAAAATAGGATTTTAATATTTCAGTAAAAAATTACAATATTTTACTGAAAATGCATTGTGGATTGTTTAAGAAGTTTAATTAGCTTAGCACAGGGCATACTGCCAAAGCATTGGTTGTTTTACAGTCCTCTTACTTCCAAGGTTGTGAATACTATTCACCTGCCTGGGGTAGACCATTATCAACAGAGCTGCAAAGGGAAAAGCAAATTACTCTACACATTCACCTGGCCAACAAGCAGCAACCTCAATCTCAGTCTTATCTGGATTGAATGTATGTATGTGCAGATCCTCCTACAAGAACATTACTGCTTCTCAGAAATCAGTACCACAGACAAAACAACAACAGTGACTCTTAGGCTTTGTCTACACTGAGTACCTTACACGCGGCACAGCTGCGCCTCTACAGTTCTGCCACTGTAAGGTCCACCGTGTAGCTACTGTATGCCAGCAGGCGAGAGCTCTCCTGCTGGGGAAATAACACCACCCAACGAGCGGCAGTAGCTTTGTCAGCGGGAGACCGTCTCCCCACGACAAAGTGTTGTCCCCACTGGAGCTTTTCGTCAGTCAAACTTTTGTCAGTCAGGGGTGTGTGTTTTTTCACACGTCTGACAGACAAAAGTTTACCGACGAAAGTGCCCTGTAGACATAGCCTTAGTTATATTATAAAAGTACATGAGTTGACAGATTGTTCTCAAACTGAATATCTATTAAGTATATCAATGTATATAGTAGCTGAATTAAAAGAAAGCTGGTTTAAAGTCTTATACAGTTATCTGAAAGATTATTAGTACTCTTTTCTGAACAGCTGAAAAAATTAACATGGACTACAGGAATTTTGCTGCTGAAATTTCAATGACTGACAAAGTCAGAGCCCTACAGCATTCTAATGCAGCATTTATGTGAAAAAGAAGAACCTTGTGACATGGGTATATATCCCTAGAGAGAAATCAGTCTTCTCCTATACAAATTCAGCTGTTAACTCATCAATGCTAATGATCAGACATTAGCATCTACATTTTTGTTAAACACTTTTCAAAGGAACAAATGGGATTTGGGTCCCTACTTGTCCTTTGTGTCTTTGAGAATCTCCCCCTACAATCTCTGACTATATATACTTCATGAGAGTCACTTTCAAATCATCATGTGAGAAGAGGTGCTTCACTATAAGGGAGCAGACATCAGCAGGTAGCTAGCTGGAGTGAATGGTCTGTAACTTGAAGTCTTTAAACCACAATTTGAGGACTTCAGAAACTCTGAAAGAGGTCAATGGTCTATTACAGGAGTGGTGGGTCAAGTTCTGTGACCTGCAATATTCAGGAGGTCAGACTAGATGATCACAATGGTCCCTTCTGGCCTTGAAGTGCATATCCATCAAATGTTTTCTGCCCAGGACGTGCTGCACAGTGGGGGAGGAAGGATGGTCTTGTGGTTCAGGGAATGGAATGGGACCCAGAAGGTCTGGATTCTGTCACCAGCTCCAATAGTGGCTTCCTATATGACCTTCTGGCAAGTCATAATCTCTGCATCCTGGCCCTGCCACAGTCACAATCTGAGAATGGTACCTTGGTTTCATACTCTAGTTACATCTATACCAGCAAACTTCATAGCCATAATTTACCACCAGTTCAGCTCCACTGCTGGTAGGATGGGTGGAAGTTAAGGTGTTTATACTGCCATGCCCAAGTTTACACAACAGTAGCTAAAACCATCAGGGCCCTCTCTACATCACACCATCCACCATTATTTCCTCTGGAGGAGCTGCACAAGTAACAGCATTAGGGCTGCAAGGTTCACCAGTGTAAACGAGGTCTCAATGCATAGGGGTTAAACACCACACAGTGGGCCCTGGATTCAGCCAAACTTTGGAAAGCTTGTAGAATAGTATTCTATCAGTACCGAATATGCTTAGTGAGTGCAAGAGGAAGTGAAAGGTCATTTCAGAGGAGATTCACCTTGTGACAGGATAAATATGGCTTACTGCTAAGTGTTTTGATACCAATTATTTTCATTTTTTAATCAGATAAATCATCACAAAGTTGGGACCAACTTTGAAAATTTCATATTTAAAATGGAAACTTCTGACCAGTTGAGCAGTGGGATTGATAAGGAATTAAAATGCTGAGAAAAAAAATTACATACTTGCCACTGAAGCCATACTGGGATCAAAGCAAATATCCAATTTTTTTTTAAAAAAGCATTCAATTTGTTTTTAAATTAAAATTTGTGTAACTCAGCTTGTGGTCACTTCTTAGATCTTAAAACTAATGTTTTTATTGTTTAAATACCAAACACTTATACCTATTGCTGATAAACTAAGACAGTCTCCATATTATCACTGTTCAAAGGGGGACTAAAACTGTATTGTCAGAACCAAATTTGAGACTAACGCCCAAGGCAGAGCTCAGGGACACAGCTGCAGCAGGGTTTCAGAACTGCATCATGTAGATGCTACCATGATTTCAAATTGGATAGTTTGGTTAAGCTTCAAACAGCTTTTTCCAGGCTATGTTGCCCTCACACTGTACGTTATTAAAAAATGCTAATGCAGTGTTTGCTTATTGTGAGCTTTATTCTAACACATTTTCAACAGATCAAAGATGCCAGATTATTTCAGTGCAT
This sequence comes from Lepidochelys kempii, assembly GCF_965140285.1. NCBI lineage: Eukaryota > Metazoa > Chordata > Testudines > Cheloniidae > Lepidochelys > Lepidochelys kempii. Next base: position 78,489,264 of record NC_136383.1, on the reverse strand, counting down.
TGCTATGTGTGAATTACTATTCTGTTTATACAGTGAAACCCACCCCTTTGCAGAGGTCCAGCACAAGACACTTCATACATACAAGCCCTCTGCAAAGGGTTGCTTTTCATCCATAGTAAAAGTGTTTTGTGACAATATATGACTTCACTGTAAGCCTGTTCCACTGGGCATCAATATGTTCTTTTGAAAATCCAAGAAAAGCACAATTTAGACTCTTGCAGGTGAAAAGTGGGTTTTCCCAGTACACGACTCATTGCCAATAATGTGCCATTGCCAAGGAATTAAATGACTATTTAGTTAATAGCATCTTATTGAGAGTGCTTTTCCTCTTACCCTACAGATGTACTGGTTCCGCTCTCCTGGAGAGAAGGTTTGCGACCGCACGATCATGCTGTTCCTGACAAAGGGACGCTGTCTAGAGCTCAAGCTGGCTCTGTCCTTGGGCCGGACTGCCATATTCTCATTAACGGCTTCCTCAGTATTAGTCTCTTTATCAACCTGTCAAGAGGAATTTAAAATAAAAAATACATAGACACATACACTCCCCTGCCAGCGGTATACCTTGCAAGCACTGTTTATTACCCTCCCAAGACCATTTAAGTTGAAAGCCAACACAGAAAGCAAAGAATCTTACCCATAACTAAGTGCAGCAGTATTCAATAAAAAAAAAAAATCAGTTGCAAAGTGTAAGAAAAACCTTGCCAAGTGTTCCCTGTGCCCAATACGATTGCCACTTCCATCTGAAACTTCTACAGCAGGGGCCTCACTAATCTGTAAACCACAATCCGGAAAGTCTGTACTCAGAACAAACAGTTGGGTTTGCAGTTTACGGCTACACAGCGAGGCTCTGATGCTGTGCTGGGGGCAGGGCTGAGAAGTGATGCCACATGCCTAAAGGATTAACTGGGCATTTCGTATTGCCCCTCGACTCCCTCCCTGCAGCAAACACCTTGAAACAGGGCTCCATCACTGACTGCTGTTGTTCTTCCTTGCCCACCCCATGGCAACTGCTAATCTGCCAACCTCACTAATCTGAACTGGGGCTTCCCACTCAACTAATTCATACAATATTAATTGGGTCCTACTTTATTTACTGTGCCCACTGAAGTAAGCATTTAGGTATCTTTTCTCCTTTTTCTACAGCCAAGTTGATTGTTGGTTGAAGTTTTCACGTATCTAGTTGTCCATACAGATCAGAGAATATTTTAAGCAGCAGCACAGCAACTGTAGGAGGATTTGGCACTAGTAGATCACATTTCAATCAGTATTGCAATCAGACATTGCACTGCCACCTGCTGCTAGGCCTCTGACTCACTGCTGAATGCAGGTCTTCTTAACAAGGCCTAGATCGCAGCTTTCGGCCATGATTCAGAAAACTACTTAAGCATGTGTCTAACTTTAAGCAGGTGAGTTGTCCTGGGCATGTGCTTAAGCAGCTTGCTGAATCAGGACTATCATCTGTGCCTGCCAGCCTGGTCCCCAAAAGACCCTCAGTCCATTTGGCCACTCCCTGCACTAACTGAGAGCTAATTACAATCCCCAATGAGTCACTAGACCAGGCATTGAACTTTTCCAAGTTCAGATGGAAGATTTATGTTTAAATTCCCTGCGCTAATTTCAAAGATCTTAATTTTTTTTGAAACACAATCTTAAGAGAAATAAGAAAAAACTAAAGATGAAATCATGACATACATAAGCAAAAAATAACTTACACATTCATAACCTTCAAGCTACTAAACGGATTTTCTTTCAGCTTGAATTTTTTCCTTACTCAGAGACCAAGTACAGACTGGAGTTTTAAGGTGGTAGTTTTTTAGTTAAAAGCATGCAAAATTTTCAACTAGAATGAATGTTAGAAGTTCACGCTTGCCTAACTCAAAAATGACCAATCTGATTTTTCTCAAACTTACTGTACAAACAATTGCTATAATAAAATGTCATGATAATCTTTAAGCTTTCAGACCCGATATAATATTATGGCATACTCCTAGGGTAAGAAGCAAATAAATATTTCATAAGACTAAGTGGTGTCTTCAAACATGCCATATGCTTTAGGGAAGCACAATCTAAAATACTCACCAGAGTTGGCACTACAGCAGCTAACTGATTGCCAGGGGCATCAGCATGGTCACTTTCTTCCCCACCCTTCTTTTCGTCTGTCTCTGCTGTATCGGTGCATAATCTCAAGTTATCTGTATATCCTCCTTCCTCTGCCAATTCAACTCCATCCTCCTCTTCATCCACAATTTCATCAGATGCCTCTTCTAGCATTTCTAACCTGCAAGAACAAAAGTAACCCAAGTTACCCTTGAACTGACAAGACCCACAAAAGAAAAGTACTGGAATGCCTAAATCCTGCACCTTGTACAAGAGGTGTATTGTTATCAACATGTTATCTTGATAAGAACAGGATGATTATAGTCTCACCAAATGCTTCCAAATTACTCATGTGAATGCATTTTTAATTATATGCTCCAAGAAAAAACAGAAAGCTCTGTTATAATTCACCTTCGAGAACATTTTAACAAAGCACACTAAATTTGATAGCACCATGCTGCTCTGGTGAGAACGTACATGAGAAATTTAATGCTATGAAAAAGCCTTATTAAAGCTTCCTGCACGTGATCACACATTTCTGTATGATAACTACAGAAAAGGAGTACTGGGAAATACTGTTCCTTAACATACACAACAAGATACAGTAATTTAGCAACTGAACCCGTCCCACTCATGAAGAAAGTTCACAGCCCCTCCAGAACAAGAACAAACAGCACATATCCTGTCTATGACACGCAGCAGCCCTCTCACCCTAAATCCTATTAATCTCTCATTAAAGTTAATGGGTTGTATGGATTGCAATAAGATGGGACAAGTAGCATTTGTGATGTGGCATTTTGGGAAACTGTCAGTGAGTCAGGAAGAACTGAGTGGATTACACAGAAGGGCAGGGTGGGGTGGGGCATTAGAACATTCAGCCCTGGTCTACACTAGGACTTTAGGTTGAATTTAGCAGCGTTAAATCGATTTAAACCTGCACCCGTCCACACAATGAAGCCCTTTATTTCGACTTAAAGGGCTCTTAAAATCGATTTCCTTACTCCACCCCTGACAAGTGGATTAGCGCTTAAATCGACGTTGCCGGCTCGAATTTGGGGTACTGTGGACACAATTCGATGGTATTGGCCTCCGGGAGCTATCCCAGAGTGCTCCATTCTGACCGCTCTGGACAGCGCTCTCAACTCAGATGCACTGGCCAGGTAGACAGGAAAAGAACCGCGAACTTTTGAATCTCATTTCCTGTTTGGCCAGCGTGGCAAGCTGCAGGTGACCATGCAGAGCTCATCAGCACAGGTGACCATGATGGAGTCCCAGAATCGCAAAAGAGCTCCAGCATGGACCGAACGGGAGGTACGGGATCTGATCGCTGTATGGGGAGAGGAATCCGTGCTATCAGAACTCCGTTCCAGTTTTCGAAATGCCAAAACCTTTATGAAAATCTCCCAGGGCATGAAGCAGTGCCGCATGAAACTGAAGGAGCTGAGGCAAGCCTACCAGAAAACCAGAGAGGCGAACAGCCGCTCTGGGTCAGAGCCCCAAACATGCCGCTTCTATGATGAGCTGCATGCCATTTTAGGGGGTTCAGCCACCACTACCCCAGCCGTGTTGTTTGACTCCTTCAATGGAGATGGAGGCAATACGGAAGTAGGTTTTGGGGACGAAGAAGATGATGATGAGGAGGAGGTTGTAGATAGCTCACAGCAAGCAAGCGGAGAAACCGGTTTTCCCGACAGCCAGGAACTGTTTCTCACCCTAGACCTGGAGCCAGTACCCCCCGAACCCACCCAAGGCTGCCTCCTGGACCCAGCAGGCGGAGAAGGGACCTCTGGTGCGTGTACCTTTTAAAATGCTACACATGGTTTAAAAGCAAGCATGTGAAAGGATTACTTTGCCCTGGCATTTGCGGTTCTCCTAGATGTAGTCCTAAAGCCTTTGCAAAAGGTTTCTGGGGAGGGCAGCCTTATTTCATCCTTCATGGTAGGACACTTTACCACTCCAGGCCAGTAACACGTACTCGGGAATCACTGTAGAACAAAGCATTGCAGTGTATGTTTGCTGGCATTCAACCAAAATCCGTTCTTTATCTCTCTGTGTTATCCTCAGGAGAGTGAGATATAATTCATGGTCACCTGGTTGAAATAGAGTGCTTTTCTTCAGGGGACACTCAGAGGAGCCCATTCCTGCTGGGCTGTTTGCCTGTGGCTAAACAGAAATGTTCCCCGCTGTTAGCCACAGGGAGGGGGGAAGGTTGAGGGGGTAGTCACGCGGTGGGAGGAGGCAAAATGCGACCTTGTAACAAAAGCACATGTGCTATGTATGTAATGTTAACAGCAAGGTTTACCCTGAAAGAGTGTAGCGACTGTTTTATAAAATGTGTCTTTTTAAATACCGCTGTCCCTTTTTTTTTCTCCACCAGCTGCATGTGTTTCAATGATCACAGGATCTTCTCCTTCCCAGAGGCTAGTGACGCTTAGAAAGAAAAAAAAACGCACTCGCGATGAAATGTTCTCCGAGCTCATGCTGTCCTCCCACACTGACAGAGCACAGACGAATGCGTGGAGGCAAATAATGTCAGAGTGCAGGAAAGCACAAAATGACCGGGAGGAGAGGTGGAGAGCTGAAGAGAGTAAGTGGCGGGCTGAAGAGAGTAAGTGGCGGGCTGAAGACAGGGCTGAAGCTCAAATGTGGCGGCAGCGTGATGAGAGGAGGCAGGATTCAATGCTGAGGCTGCTGCAGGACCAAACCAGTATGCTCCAGTGTATGGTTGAGCTGCAGCAAAGGCAGCTGGAGCACAGACTGCCACTGCTGCCCCTCTGTAACCAACCGCCCTCCTCCCCAAGTTCCATAGCCTCCACACCCAGACGCCCAAGAACGCGGTGGGGGGGCCTCCGGCCAACCAGCCACTCCACCACAGAGGATTGCCCAAAAAAAAGAAGGCTGTCATTCAATAAATTTTAAAGTTGTAAACTTTTAAAGTGCTGTGCTTAAAGTGCTGTGTGGCATTTTCCTTCCCTCCTCCACCACCCCTCCTGGGCTACCTTGGTAGTCATCTCCCTATTTGTGTGACGAATGAATAACGAATGCATGACTGTGAAGCAGCAATGACTTTATTGCCTCTGCAAGCAATGATTAAAGGGAGGAGGGGAGGGTGGTTAGCTTACAGGGAAGTAGAGTGAACCAAGGGGCGGGGGGTTTCATCAAGGAGAAACAAACAGAACTTTCACACCGTAGCCTGGCCAGTCATGAAACTGGTTTTCAAAGCTTCTCTGATGCGTACCGCGCCCTCCTGTGCTCTTCTAACCGCCCTGGTGTCTGGCTGCGCATAACCAGCAGCTAGGCGATTTGCCTCAACCTCCCACCCCGCCATAAACGTCTCCCCCTTACTCTCTCATATATTGTGGAGCACACAGCAAGCAGTAATAACAGTGGGAATATTGGTTTCGCTGAGGTCTAAGCGAGTCAGTAAACTGCGCCAGCGCGCCTTTAAACGTCCAAATGCACATTCTACCACCATTCTGCACTTGCTCAGCCTGTAGTTGAACAGCTCCTGACTACTGTCCAGGCTGCCTGTGTACGGCTTCATGAGCCATGGCATTAAGGGGTAGGCTGGGTCCCCAAGGATACCTATAGGCATTTCAACATCCCCAACAGTTATTTTCTGGTCTGGGAATAAAGTCCCTTCCTGCAGCTTTTGAAACAGACCAGAGTTCCTGAAGATGCGAGCGTCATGTACCTTTCCCGGCCATCCCACGTTGATGTTGGTGAAATGTCCCTTGTGATCCACCAGTGCTTGCAGCACTATCGAAAAGTACCCCTTGCAGTTTATGTACTCGGCGGCTTGGTGCTCCGGTGCCAAGATAGGGATATGGGTTCCGTCTATAGCCCCACCACAGTTAGGGAATCCCATTGCAGCAAAGCCATCCACTATGACCTGCACATTTCCCAGGGTCACTACCCTTGATATCAGCAGATCTTTGATTGCGTGAGCTACTTGCATCACAGCAGCCCCCACAGTAGATTTGCCCACTCCAAATTGATTCCCAACTGACCGGTAGCTGTCTGGCGTTGCAAGCTTCCACAGGGCTATCGCCACTCGCTTCTCAACTGTGAGGGCTGCTCTCATCTTGGTATTCATGCGCTTCAGGGCAGGGGAAAGCAAGTCACAAAGTTCTATGAAAGTGCCCCTACGCATATGAAAGTTTCGCAGCCACTGGGAATCGTCCCAGACCTGCAACACTATGCGGTCCCACCAGTCTGTGCTTGTTTCCCGAGCCCAGAATCGGCGTTCCACAGCATGAACCTGCCCCATTAGCACCATGATGCATGCATTGTCAGGGCCCATGCTTTCAGAGAAATCTGTGTCCATGTCCTGATCACTCACGGGACCGCGCTGACGTCACCTCCTCGCCCGGTATCGCGTTGCCATGTTCTGGTGCTGCATATACTGCTAGATAATGCGTGTGGTGGTTAATGTGCTCCTAATTGCCAAAGTGAGCTGAGCGGCCTCCATGCTTGCCTTGGTATGGCGTCCGCACAGAAAAAAGGCGCGGAACGATTGTCTGCCGTTGCTCTGACGGAGGGAGGGGCGACTGACGACATGGCTTACAGGGTTGGCTTCAGGGAGCTAAAATCAACAAAGGGTGTGCCTGTACATCAAGGAGTATCTCAGGCAGGAGCGCACGGAGGGTTCCAATGAGAAATGGTGCACCTAAGTTATCGTTGTTATTGGAACAAGGAGGTTAGCCTGGCCTCTGATTGATACATGGCTAGATTTACCTCGCTGCACCTTCTCTGTGAGTGACTGCAGTGTGATCTAGACAGGGGAGGAGGCAAATGAGTACAAAACAAATCTGGTCTATTTCTTGTTCTGACCCACTCCATCTATCTTTTACATCTTTGGCTGGCAGCAGACGGTGCAGAAGGACTGCATGCCATCCACATCTCATGGCTGCTCGGCAGAAGATGGTACAGTACGACTGCTAGCCATCTTCATCTCTTGCCTGCCTGGCATAAGATGGTACAATACGACTGCTAGCAATCCTCATCTCTTGCCTGCCTGGCAGAAGATGGTACAGTATGACTGCTAGCAGTCCGTATTGCCTGCCCGCTCACCATAAGACGGTTCAATAGGACTGCAGGACTAAAGAGAATGACCTGGTCAAGTCACTCCAAATTTAGTCCCTGCGCCCATGTCTGCCCAGGCGCTCCCAGCCGACGTGGCCAGGAGCACCTCGGACACGACGAGGACGACTACCAGTCGTATTGCACCGTCTGCTGCCAGAAGGCAATGGGTTGCTGCTGCTGTGCAGCAAAGCCGTACCGCGTCTGCCAGCACCCAGGAGACATAGGGTGACGGTTACCTGAGCGGGCTCCATGCTTGCCGTGGTATGGCGTCTGCACAGGTAACTCAGGAAAAAAGGCGCGAAATGATTGTCTGCCCTTGCTTTCACGGGGGGAGGGAGGGAACGGGGGCCTGACGATATGTACCCAGAACCACCCGCGACAATGTTTTAGCCCCATCAGGCGTTGGGATCTCAACCCAGAATTCCAATGGGCAGCGGAGACTGCGGGAACTGTGGGATAGCTACCCACAGTGCAACACTGCGGAAGTCGACTCTAGCCTCGGTACTGTGGAAGCGCTTCGCCGAGTTAATGCACTTAGAGCATTTTCTGTGGGGACACACACACTCGAATATATAAAACCGATTTCTAAAAAAACGACTTCTATAAATTCGACCTAATTTCGTAGTGTAGACATAGCCTCAGTATATTTGGTAAACTTAAGTGAAGATAATGGATTGTCCCTGCAGAAGAACTAATTTTTTTCCCCTGGCAGGTAAAGCACTTTTCCTAAGCCTACAGTGAGGGTCAATGGAAAGAACAACTTTACCAGTCTTCATCAGCACACCTGTGCTCCTGCCCCTCTTCCTCCTCCTCCGCCAGCTCTTGCTCTACCGCTTCCAACTCAGCAGATGTCCTCTCCAACAGAGCCGAAACAGCATCCTGATGGCGTAAATAAATAGAATGAAACTAGGCACAGTATATTAGGCAAGAAATGACAATGCTTACAAGAGTTGTGTTTCCCTGGCATTCCCTTACACCAGGAAAATGTGATTAAGTGATAATAAAAAGGCAAAGTATGGAAGTTTATGCCAGGAATCAGAATTCCAGACATGCTACATACTAATTAGTTGTGTGAAAACATTCAAAGGGAGATACCATGAAGTATATTTCTTCTCTAATGAGGGGTGATTATAGTATCACCTAAATAGGAAGAAAAGATTATTTCTTAAAATCACATATGTCTCATGCTGTTCTTGTGATGGAAGCACAAAGCAGAAAAGTTTGTTTTAGCTGGAATGATTAAGGTACAATTTGCATAAAAAGTATTTTTAAATGCAATGAAAATATTTTAACATGTGAGTGCAAAGAACAAAAAACAAAGCTGTTTCCAAAATATACACATGAAAATAAGAAACCAAATTAACTAACAGGGAAGCTAGGGAGACTCTTATTTTAAAAACAATGTAAGGTAGGTCAGGGGAAGGAGAGATTGAAACATAGGACCCAATCCTACAACCCATAGTTAAGTGTTTGTAGAATGAGGGTCTATGCACATGCTTAATATTTACAAACCCATGTGGGACTAGTCAAGTTAAGCATGCACATGAGTGCTTGCAGGATCGGGACCCGAGCCCCTAGTAAAGTCAATGAATAAGAACTGCAGTTTGGTGCATGTAACATTAGTGCAACTGCCTCAGTGGGGTGAGGGAGTAGGGGTCAATGCCTTTTTTCTTGCTTTTACTGGCGTAGCCAATGCACACTGCTCACCAAGTCATACGAGCCTGACAATTGCTTGTAAGGCAGAAACACCGATTCCTCATTTTGTTCCTTGTTCTTTTTGCCTGGAATTTGCTTGCAGGGCAGCAGATTATACCACAGAGTATAGGTCTCATTAGAAAATGATAAATCTGCAAGGCTGAGCTGAGTTCCAGCCTACATGGAATGACAGATGGAAGGAAAAAGTTAAAATTGGTCATTTTTCCTTTATGAGAGCTGAGCTCTCATTCTACAGTATTTTTCACTGTACAAAGGGCACCACAAACTTGACGAGCATTTCTGGGCATTTTACAGCACAAAAAGCATTGTTTTTTTCCAGCGATGTAACAGAGTTTAAAGAGCAAATGGAAATCTGTACAAGCTACTCAATATTGCATATACCCCTTTTTTTTTTTTTAAAATTAAATACCAAGCTGAGCATTTACCTGTTACAAAAAAATGAGACCCCTGAAAACCCCCAAAATGCTTCTCTGGTATTCTCTAGCATTAAATAATGAACAACTGTTGGAGTCCACTGCAGAGTGCACAGCTTGGGTTCTGGAGAGACAAAGCCACAATACCAATTCTGGTTGATCTCAGTCCACTTCTCAGCAGACAGTTGGCCCATCACAAAAATCACCCACAACCACCAATACTAACTGGAACCTTCCTGGCAGTATCAGCGAAGAAGAACAAGAGTGAATAGTATGGGAGATTAAGCTACCTTTTCATTCAGGGAAGGGAGGCCTTCAGGTGAGGTTTGAGGCTTACTGGTTGGGAACTATGGGGAAATTTGCACTATTGCTGCCAGGGCTATACCCTGGAGATTTAAATTCTCTGTTTTGTAGCTAAAAAGAGGATTTCATTCTCCATGGCTGTCAGTCTGGGTGCCTGGTTGGCAAAGTTCACTGACAGCCTGACATGTGTCCCTTCTGCAGCGAGGGAGACCCTGGTGCACATCTACCTGGAAGGCACTAAATGGCAGCCCCTCTTCTGGCTCCTCCAAAACCTCCTGCTGAGGTTCCAGTGCATTTTCCCCCACATCTTTTCCTGTACAGGCGAGTTGCATCATACACGCATTTAACTTACGCGAATTCAACTATATGCGCCTGGCAAAAAAAAGAAAAATGAATAAAAAAGAAAAATAACAATTCTGCCCACCATTCCACTCAATGAGTGTATGCCCTGGAGCGAGCGTGAGATGGGAGACGTGAGATGGGAATCTGCTGTTCCCTCAGTCGGTCTCAGTTCCCACTTGCGGTAGTGGAGTACAGGAGTCGACGGGAGAGCGCTCAGGGGTCGATTTACTGCGCCTAGGCTAGACGCTATAAGTCAATCCCCGCTGGATTGATCGCTGCCTGCCAATCCGGTGTGTGAGCATCTTGCTGCGCTGAGTGGATTCTAGTGCAGGGGTTGGCAACCTTTGAGAAGTGGCGTGCCAAGTCTTCATTAATTTAAGGTTTGGCATGCCAATAATACATTTTACATTTAAAGGGGCCAGCGGCTGGAACCCCAGACTGGCAGCGGGCTGAGCGGCGCCGGCGACTGGGACCCCGGCTGGCAGCAGAGTGCCACCGAAAATCAGCTCGTGTGCCGCCTTTGGCACGCGTGCCGCAGGTTGCCGACCCCTGCTGTACAGGGTTGTGCAGTATACACAAAACCATGTACAGTATACTTTATGGGCTATTTAAGGGATTTTCAAGGGCAATTTTGACTATATGCGATTTTCGCCTTACACGCTGACTTTAGAAACTAACCCCCGCTTAAGATGCGACTCGCCTGTACGCAGTCCCCGACTATAACTCCACAAAGTTGCTGGCCACCTCATCAAGCTCCTGCCGCTGGCCAAGATAACCATCCATCGGTCCAGGAGGAGGAAGCTCGAGGGGAGGTTCTTTACAAATGTGGGGCCTACTTGTGGACCTTATTTGTCTCATATACCTGTGCAGAGTTCCTCTGGGCAGTGTTCACTGGCTCCTTGGACTCCTCCTCAGAGCTATAGGCATTGTTCATGGTTCGCAGTTTATATTTTAAAGAGTCCTTGATTATTAATCAATGTGCCTCATATGCATTACCACTGCCGCTGGGCAACAATATGTGATGACAGTGATAACAAATACAAAATATGGAAAGACTTTAAAATAAACCAATTATCTCTCCCCATGACAGTATCCTGGAAGGGAAATTTCCTTTTGTCTTTTTCACATGATGGTAAGCTTAATGGTAAATGGAAGCAAGTTATTAGTTATGTGATGATGACACAGTTAATGATGTCAGAAGCCAGAATAAATGGATAATGTCACAGTCTACAGTATCCTAGATTGTTAATGTCACATATTATTACAATGAAGTATACTAGTCTCAAAACATGTAGCTTAATGCAATCTACAGTGTTGTACAAAAGATTTGCATTCCAGGCAGTGTTTTGTTACAACACAAGTTCGCATCACTTTGTTTTACATATTGTATTTTACACTTTGGAGACCCAATTCTACTCTGACTTGCATCAGTGTTACAAGGATGTAACTCCAATGAAGTTTAGATGAAATTACTCATGATCTACATCTGTGTGCTACACATCAACTGTCACTGTGAAATATCATGGCAAGATAGAGCTTTTAAATCTGTCTCCATCCAACACTGTATTGTATACATGTGGAATTGCAGAGAAATTTAATCATCAGTGCTATTAAGACAACTCAGATGTGGTACTGAATTCTTCTGCGAGCGTTGCAGAATTCTAGAACCCATATTCATCAGTGGGGAATAAAACAAACAAATGCATGCCAAGCAAAGCTAATAAAAAAAATGCATACCAGGCATTCTTCCCGTCGAATTTTACTGACAGAACAGACATCTACACGTAACGTCTTCTGCTGCAAAGCGTCTTGGGAAATGGCTACTCTGAATATCTCATTGAATAAAATGGTTTCCATAGCAGGATGGACTTTAGTGCGGAATAGACAGCTGATATCAACTGAAGATGGAAGTACTGCTACCCTAAAATAACTGAAGGGAGCAAAATAAAATGATGTACATGTGTAGCAAATAGCACCTATTGTACAAGCACAATTACAATTTAAGATCATTCACTAAATCCAAAATGAATGGCTTAACATTTTACCCCTGTAATTGTCTCGTGCTCAGCTGCATGTGCACTATGCTTATCATGTGCCAGCTGCTGAGGGGAAAAGTGAATCACTGCAGCCAGCCTTCCACTGTGGAGGGAAACTGACCACAAGGTTTGAAGGAAAAGTGCATGCCAGGGAAATGGACAGGCAACAATTCAGTTGGGAGGAAGGAGAAAGAAGGGGCTGATAAGTTTAACTTCCCACCTGTCCCTTGCACAGCCATTTCCCCAAAAGTTATTTCTGTGCCTTGGGAAGGTAGTGACAGATGAGGTAGGCATTGCTGACTCTATCCAAATGAATCCTTTGCTTTAGTATTAAGTGAGAGACGCTGAAGATCATGTCACAGACAGTGGGATACATTATCCTAATGGAAACAAGAAATCCTAGGAAGTTGAAAGATCCTTTTGGAACAGAGAGAGTTGGAAAATTGAGAGAGAAAAGTTAAACACTTAGAAATGAATTCAGTCACATGGTGAAATGCATTGTACCTCATATTTCTGAGAAAAAGGAAAAATGGAAAACTAGTAAAAGAGAAAGAAAACAGCTAGGAAAGATGAGAAGCAGTACTTGAAGGAGATTAAGATTATGCTAGTATTTAATAATCACACCCCTACTCCCACGTGTATATGGTAGCCTAAATTCAAGAGTCTCTGTACTCCTATTGAACACCCTGGCCAATCGTGTGGTTTCCATATTTGAATCCTGCCTTTACATATGCATCAAGTGTTCCAAGGATCTTTCCTTAACCCTCTTTTATGCACCTTCTCACTTTAGCTAGCTTCATTTTCACCTCATTATCAACCACCTTGGACTTCTCTTCTATACTGAAGTCCTCTAACTACGACTCCCAAGTATCTGCTTTTATTGACTGTATCAGGTCACAGCTATGTCAGGTTTCAGAGTAGCAGTCGTGTTAGTCTGTATTCGCAAAAAGAAAAGGAGTACTTGTGGCACCTTAGAGACTAACCAATTTATTTGAGCATAAGCTTTCCACTGCTGAATACTCTGAAAGACACTGACAACTGAATGTCTTAAATTCCAAATTGTGAAAACAAGGTTTCATAAAACCTACCATCAACAGCACAACACAATTTTTTTTAATAAGGGATCAATGAAAACAGGTGTTTTTTCCACAAATGTTCATTCTCCTGCATGTTTCAAAGATGGCAGTACTAAGTGAACAAAAGTGAAACGGACTTCATTGATTGTCATTGTACAAGCTAAGAAAAATGTAAACAGCTTACAAATACAGACAAGTACACTGGATTTTAAAAATTCTTTCACTTCTAACAGCTATGGCTTTATATCAGAAGAAAGCAGCTCATGTTTTTGAAATTAACAGTATACCTTTGAGTCCTTTTTGTGGAGTAAACAATTCTTTGCCCCAGATCTCTGACTTCAACCCTCTACTTTCGTCCCAAGGCCAAAAATATTGGGAATCAACTTGTTTTTCTTACTATATTTTCAGACCATTGCTAATATTTGTACTCCACTTGATCTTTAACGCTTTAACTTTGATAGCCTTCTTCATGCTTATATTAGCCATATCTCATCTCAACTTTCCATTTTCACGGTCTTTCTAAATTCCTGCACTATAAATTTTAGGGGGGGTATAATAGTGAGAGACACACAAAACTATTAACTCCAGAAAACAAGATTGTGTCACACACATCCTTCATGTTCACTGGCTTCCTATTGGTCAATGAACCCAGTTCAAAATAGCCTTAAAAATACCATCTCTCCATGGACTGGCTCCATCCTACCTCTAATCATATTAAGCCTCGGTAACAGCCTGTTGAGATACTCAAATATTACTGTACCTATTTTACAGCCTGGAAAATTTAAGCAGTTGTTTGCCCAAAGCCACACAGCAAGTTAATTTACAGATCTAGGTGTAGAACTCAGACATCTTTAATCCCAGTTTCCTACTCTAACCACCGTAAGGTCCATCAATGGCTGTTAGCCAAGATGGTCAGGGATGCAATCCCATGTCCCTAAATCTCTGACTGCCAGAAGCTGGGACTGAATGACAGGGAATGGATCACATGATAACTGCCCTGTTTTCTTCATTCCCTCTGGAGCATCTGGCATCAGCCACTGTCAGAAGACAGGATACTAGGTTAGATGGACCACTAGTCTGACCCAGTATGGCCATTCTTATGTTCACTAAGAACACTCCCTCTTGTTTCTTTCATTACTTCCTACATCAGCCATTTTTCAATATTTTCATCAACCTGTTTTCCACTTTTATTGTTTTGATATGTCTGCTGTCTATACAGCACAACACAGAGTCTAATTTTTGAGAAGCCCTCAAACATCACTTGTTAGAGGTGATGTGTCTAGCATTTTTGCTGAGCCACTTAGAGTTTATGAAATTGCCCCTTAAACTTATGACAGGCCCTTGTTTAAAACTAATATACACTATTTTAAAATTATTTAAAATTTTATACACACGTAAGACCACATATATACACAACCTTCTGAGAGATTGTTGGAAAGATTATAGTAACAATGATTTTTTACCTACTATTTTTTAAAAACTATAACTTATAATTATACAGTATTTAAAGCTACAGTACCTTCCAAAAGGAATGAGTAAAGCATAATCACAGAAATCGTGCAATGTACACTTCAGCATTACTACTCAAGGATTATTTTACTTACACTCTGGAACCAAAGGGGACAGAGAAGGCATGAAGATTTCTGAGCTGCATTACAATTACCACAAAACTTGAACTGCTTCGGTCATATCTGTTAAGATAAGAAGACAATGTGAGGCAGTTTTGCCACAAGATTCCCTAAATATGAACAGATGTTTCCCATTTGCTTATTACTTACCTAAGTCCTATTTGCACTTGGGCAGCCTCTAGAATCGTTGTGTCATCTTCACTATATACAGCATCTTCGGTTTCATTTGGTCTAGATCAGGTAAGTAAATAATTGGATACAAGGGTGAGAAAATCATAGTTAACTTTCAATTATCATAGAAGAATACAAAAAAACCCCCATAAGCCTCCCAACAGACAGATTTAATTGAATCACTTATCTGTAGCACAACTGAAAATTTCAGTGTTTGTACTGCAACAGCATAGGTTTTAAAAACCAGCCACTGGAAATTGATTGGTTGTTTGAGGAAGGACATGGCATTAACAAGATTCATTGATTTTAAGGCCAGGAGTGACCATTGTGACTATCTAGTCTAACCTTCTGGATAACACAGGCCAAATACATCACTTACTGATGCAAAGAACAATGCACACAGTCAATATAGTGTCAAGACATCATGCCATGATTATTTTGTGATTGGGACTCCAATCTACGTTTATAGCTCTCTCTTCTCATAGCTGCCCAATCACTTCTTGATTGCAAGCAAAAGAGAGAAAACACCCACTCTTTCTCCCCACCTTTTGTTGCTGGAAACAAAGGAAGTCTCTCTCCTCTTTCCTTCCACCATCTCCTGGTGAATAGTAGATAGGAAGGGGATTTCTTCTCTCTTCCATCTACCCCACCATTCTTAGCTTTTTGGAGGGACAGGAAAGATCCCCATAGATCCTACCTATTCATATTCTGCTTGCTGCAATTGTCACAAGCAGCATGAGGTGTGCTCTTGTGACCAAGATGGACTGAGATCCAACAGACAGTCTTCATGACCGCCACATGCAGCAGCACAAATCACTGCACATGACTTTAATCTAGGGCTGTCAAGCAATAAAAAAAACTTAATCGCGATAAAAAAAATTAATCGCAATTAATTGCATGATTAATCATGCTGTAAAACGGACTACGTGGCTCTGGGAAGAAGGATAAAGGAGTTTGAGGCGCAAGTGGTGTTCTCGTCTATCCTCCCCGTGGAAGGAAAAGGCCTGGGTAGGGACCGTCGAATCGTGGAAGTCAACGAATGGCTACGCAGGTGGTGTCGGAGAGAAGGCTTTCGATTCTTTGACCATGGGATGGTGTTCCATGAAGGAGGAGTGCTGGGCAGAGACAGGCTCCACCTTACAAAGAGAGGGAAGAGCATCTTTGCAAGCAGGCTAGCTAACCTAGTGAGGAGGGCTTTAAACTAGGTTCATCGGGGGAAGGAGACCAAAGCCCTGAGGTAAGTGGGAAAGCGGGATGCCGGGAGGAAGCACAGGCAGGAATGTCTGTGAGGGGAGGGCTCCTGCCTCATACTGAGAATGAGGGGCAATCAGCAGGTTATCTCAAGTGCTTATATACGAATGCACAAAGCCTTGGAAACAAGCAGGGAGAACTGGAGGTCCTGGTGATGTCAAGGAATTATGACGTGATTGGAATAACAGAGACTTGGTGGGATAACTCACATGACTGGAGTACTGTCATGGATGGTTATAAACTGTTCAGGAAGGACAGGCAGGGCAGAAAAGGTGGGGGAGTAGGGAGCAGTATGACTGCTCAGAGCTCCGGTACGAAACTGCAGAAAAACCTGAGTGTCTCTGGATTAAGTTTAGAAGTGTGAGCAACAAGAGTGATATAGTGGTGGGAGCCTGCTATAGACCACCGGACCAGGGGGATGAGGTGGATGAGGCTTTCTTCCGGCAGCTCACAGAAGCTACTAGATCGCACACCCTGGTTCTCATGGGTGACTTTAATTTTCCTGATATCGGCTAGGAGAGCAATACAGCGGTGCATACACAATCCAGGAAGTTTTTAGAAAGCGTAGGGGACAATTTCCTTGTGCAAGTGCTAGAGGAGCCAACTAGGGGGGGAGCTTTTCTTGACCTGCTGCTCACAAACCGGGAAGAATTAGTGGGGGAAGCAAAAGTGGGTGGGAATCTGGGAGGCAGTGACCATGAGTTGGTTGAGTTCAGGATCCTGACACAGGGAAGAAAGGTAAGCAGCAGGATACGGACCCTGGACTTCAGGAAAGCAGACTTCGACTCCCTCAGGGAACAGATGGGTAGGATCCCCTGGGGGACTAACATGAAGGGGAAAGGAGTCCAGGAGAGCTGGCAGTATTTCAAGGAATCCCTGTTGAGGTTACAGGGACAAACCATCCCGATGTGTCGAAAGAATAGTAAATATGGCAGGCGATCAGCTTGGCTTAACGGTGAAATCCTAGTGGATCTTAAACATAAAAAAGAAGCTTACAAGAAGTGGAAGGTTGGACATATGACCAGGGAAGATTATAAAAATATTGCTCGGGCATGTAGGAATGAAATCAGGAGGGCCAAATCGCACCTGGAGCTGCAGCTAGCGAGAGATGTCAAGAGTAACAAGAAGGGTTTCTTCAGGTATGTTGGCAACAAGAAGAAAGCCAAGGAAAGTGTGGGCCCCTTAATGAATGAGGGAGGCAACCTAGTGACAGAGGATGTGGAAAAAGCTAATGTACTCAATGCTTTTTTTGCCTCTGTCTTCACGAACAAGGTCAGCTCCCAGACTACTGCGCTGGGCATCACAACATGGGGAATAGATGGCCAGCCCTCTGTGGAGAAAGAGATGGTTAGGGACTATTTAGAAAAGCTGGACGTGCACAAGTCCCTGGGGCCGGACGAGTTGCATCTGAGAGTGCTAAAGGAATTGGCGGCTGTGATTGCAAAGCCATTGGCCATTATCATTGAAAACTCGTGGCGAATGGGGGAAGTCCCGGATGACTTGTCGGATAGATTGTCGGGCTCAACGGGTAGTGATCAATGGCTCCATGTCTAGTTGGCAGCCGGTGTCAAGTGGAGTGCCCCAGGGGTCGGTCCTGGGGCCGGTTTTGTTCAATATCTTCATAAATGATCTGGAGGATGGTGTGGATTGCACTCTCAGCAAATTTGCGGATGATACTAAACTGGGAGGAGTGGTAGATACGCTGGAGGGCAGGGATAGGATACAGAGGGCCCTAGACAAATTGGAGGATTGGGCCAAAAGAAATCTGATGAGGTTCAATAAGGATAAGTGCAGGGTCCTGCACTTAGGACGGAAGAACCCAATGCACAGCTACAGACTAGGGACCGAACGGTTAGGCAGCAGTTCTGTGGAAAAGGACCTAGGGGTGACAGTGGACGAGAAGCTGGATATGAGCCAGCAGTGTGCCCTTGTTGCCAAAAGGCCAATGGCATTTTGGGATGTATAAGTAGGGGCATAGCGAGCAGATCGAAGGACATGATCGTCCCCCTCTATTCGACATTGGTGAGGCCTCATCTGGAGTACTGTGTCCAGTTTTGGGCCCCACACTACAAGAAGGATGTGGAAAAATTGGAGAGAGTCCAGCGAAGGGCAACAAAAATGATTAGGGGTCTGGAACACATGACTTATGAGGAGAGGCTGAGGGAACTGGGATTGTTTAGTCTGCAGAAGAGAAGAATGAGAGGGGATTTGATAGCTGCTTTCAACTACCTGAGAGGTAGTTCCAGAGAGGATGGTTCTAGACTATTCTCAGTGGTGGAAGAGGACAGGACAAGGAGTAATGGTCTCAAGTTGCAGTGGGGGAGGTTTAGGTTGGATATTAGGAAAAACTTTTTCACTAGGAGGGTGGTGAAACACTGGAATGCGTTGCCTAGGGAGGTGGTGGAATCTTCTTCCTTAGAAGTTTTTAAGGTCAGGCTTGACAAAGCCCTGGCTGGGATGATTTAATTGGGGATTGGTCCTACTTTTGAGCAGGGGGTTGGACTAGATGACCTCCTGAGGTCCCTTCCAACCCTGATATTCTATGATTCTATGATTCTCTGAAAACAAAAATAGAATACATTTATTCAAATATTTTTGGGTGTTTTCTACATTTTCAAATATATTGATTTCAGTTACAACACAGAATACAAAGTGTACAGTGCTCACTTTATATATTTTTTTCCAAATATTTGCACGGAAAAAAACAAAAGAAATAGTATATTTCAATTCACCTAATTCAAGTGCAATCTCTTTATCATGAAAGTTGAACTTACAAATGTAGAATTATGTAAAAAAAAACTGCATTCAAAAACAAAACAATGTAAAACTTTAGAACCTACAAGTCCACTCAGTCCTACTTCTTGTTCAGCCAAGCGCTCAGACAAACAAGCTTGTTTACATTTGCAGGAGATAATGCTGCCTGTTTCTTGTTTACAATGTCACCTGAAAATGAGTACAGGCGTTTGCATGGCACTGTTGTAGCCAGATTCGCAAGATATTTATGATATGCTAAAGATTCATAGGTCCCTTCCTGCTTCAACTACCATTCCAGAAGACATGCATCCATGCCGATGATGGGTTCTGCTCAATAACAATCCAAAGCCAGCGTGTGGAAGGATGCATGTTCATTTTCATCATCTGAATCAGATGCCACTAGCAGAAGGTTGATCCTCTTTTTTGATGGTTTGGGTTCTGTAGTTTCTGCATCAGAGTGTTGCTCTTTTAAGACTTCTGAAAGCATGCTGCACATCTCATCCCTGTCAGATATTGGAAGGCACTTCAGATTCTTAAACCTCGGGTCGAGTGCTGTAGCTATCTTTAGAAATCTGATATTAGAACCGTCTTTGTGTTTTGTCAAATCTGTAGTGAAAGTATTCTTAAATCAAACAACTTATGCTGGGTTGTCATCCAAGACTACCATAACACAAAATATATGGCAGAGTGCAGGTAAAACCATGGAGCAGGAGACATACAATTCTCCTCCAAGGAGTTCAAACACATTTTTTTTTTTTAACAAGCATCATCAGAATGGAAGCACGTCCTCTGGAATGGTGGTTGAAGCATGAAGGGACATATGAATCTTTAGCATATCTGGCACATAAATATCTTGTGACACTGGCTACAACAATGCCATGCAAACACCTGTTCTCACTTTTAGGAGACATTGTAAATAAGAAGCGGGGAGCATTATTGTTGGATCATATTAAAGAAGTTCTGTATTAAAATCACAAATGAGTTTGATTCCCCATAGTTTAAATTCCAGGGTATTACTAATTAAGAGGTCTCTTGGTTTTTGGTCTCTTGTTTTTACTGTTTCTCTCCCTCTCTGTGTGAAACTTGCAAGCTGCTAATTGCATTAGTGCATCCTAAGACAGAGTCTGTTCTCAAAGCCATACTTTGTAACAGAAACAGCACACACAGACTGCCTGCCCTTTTGTTGTATTTATCTCGCTTTGTTAACAATTGCGATTAAAATAGAGATAGAGGATGTATGTGGATGGATGCTTGGTGTGGATAATAAATGAATGATCAGGGAGGTGCCAGCCTAAGAATCCAGTGTTGATTGGCTGAAGGTGTCAATTGGAAACAACCAGAGGACTCCCAGAGGGCAGACTGGAATCCACCCAACAGCCTCAAGGATGGGAGAACCAAAGAACAAGATAACATCTGGCAGCACGGAGCCATCAGGAATGTGCCATCTGCTGACTGACTTAGCAACAGCATGATGAAGCAATTCCCATAGACTGGCATAGGAATAAATTCCTATAAAAATGGACTCTAAAAACTGAGAACTTTAGGGTCTGATTCTGCAAATCAACTTCCAGGAGCATCAGATGTGCATTTGACAAGGCCCTGCTCCCTCCTCGTGTCCAGGCCACCTGGCCAGTGGCTTGGCACGAGCAACTCTAAGGCCGGTAACTATGATAACAACCTTGCAGAACCTGTGTGAGTGTATGAATGAATGTGTGAAATAAATATAAATTGAATGGAATGTTATAGCTATAACTAACTGCTTACTATGATTCTTTCTGTATTCACAATAAATGTGGCATTTTGCCTTATCCCCTTTCATAAGCTCCTGCTGGTTTTTATTTTATTGGTGTAACATTATCTCCCATAAATGTAAACAAACTTGTTTCTCTTAGCGATTGGCTGAATAAGTAGTAGGATTGAGTGGACTTGTAGGCTTTAATGTTTTACATTGTTTTGTTGTGGAGTGCAGTTAAGTTAAAAAAAAATAAAAAAATTTACATTTGTAAGTTGCATTTTCACGACAAAGATTGCACCACAGTACTTGTATGAGGTGAATTGAAAAATACTATTTCTTTTGTTTGCCATTTTTACAGTGCAAATATTTGTAATCAAAAGTAATATATTTGAAAATGTAGAACATCCAAAAATATTTAATAAATGTAAATTGGTATTCTATTGTTTAACAGTGTGATTAAAACTGTGATTAATTGCAATTAATTTTTTTAATCACAATTAATTTTTTTGAGTTAATCACGTGAGTTAATCATGTGAGTTAACTGCGATTAATCGACAGCACTACTTTATGCACAAGCTAAGAATTACCTGTGTAAGTCTAATTCCACCCAAACCTTACATTAGAGAGGGACCAAGGAAGTAGTGATAAGATCTGATGAGGAATAGGCTTAGGTTAGGCCTTAGAGTTCAGGCTGAAGTACAGATCCACAGCTTTAGGACAGGACTGAGTGGATGCTCCTGAGATGTTCTGGTAAGCTTTTAGTTCAGAATGGTAGAAATCTCACAAGACCTTCTATGCTAGGTTTCATCTGAATGGTTTTGTTTTGTCTTTTTAATTTGAGAAATTTTGAACCTACTAAAAGTTTTACCAGAACTTAATGAAGGCCCACTCCCTCTACGATACCATAATGCAGTGGTTCTCAACCAGGGGTCAAAGAAAAAGGTTGAGAACCCCTGCCATAATGTACCTTCATTTGCCCATCAAGGAAGGTTATTGTGGCTGCTGCTGGAACATTTGAAAGAGGGATATTAGGTAAGCATCTCATTAACACACGCATCCTGAAGTCCTCAAACCTCTCTCCCCAGATCTCTTAATATCAGGTACACGCAAAAGTTGGTGAACACAGAAGATCCTAGAGACTCCCTTTAGTTTGTTTTTGTTTGTAATATTCTTAAAATTCTATTATCTGTGCTAAAGTTTGTTTATTGTTCTAAGAAACCTATAGTTTACATATTACATTTCTGCCTAGGACATACTTTTAGCAAGAGAAATGGGAATAGAAAACATTATATTAGAGCAACATGGCCAAATTAAGGTGCCTAAAACAATTTTAATCTAAACCTTAACTATAGTAGCACTGGTAGTCCACTATAATGTGCATGTTTCCTAGTTTATAAAAAAGTAAATATTTTGTTAATATACTTTTCTTTATAAATTAAGCTGCAAATGGGTGGGTGGGCAGGACAGATCATCTCCTGGGACCAAAGTGCACTAATTTCAGTCAAAAAGTCACACAGTTTCTTAAACCTACTGTTTTACAGAAGCTTCATATACACCACTGTCTCCAGCCACAGACTCATCAGACACTGCAGCAGATACACAAGTTGCTTTCTCCTCAAGCAGCTGACTTACCGCTCTTCTTGGTAAGTTGACACCTAAGCAAGGGAGGAAGAATAAACATTAGTTCTAGACAATTATCAGCAAGGTACCTGCACAGCTTAGAACACTGCCAAGTTGAAAGTGATGACCTGTAGCTCAATTTCATGGAGTAATTCTGTTCCACGCCACTGAACAGATAGAGGATGTATTACTATTGTCGCATATTCTAGTTAGGGGTTTACATATCTCAACTGATGAGCTTGAAAATGTATGACTATTATTCCCTTTCCTATCACAAGCTTCTCTCACCCTTATTCATCTTTATCTTGAGCTTTGAACCTACATTTCCAATTTTAAATTCTCACTGTAATAACATTTCAGCAGCACACAAAACCAGTCCTGACAACTACGCTTTATTAAAAATATAGAAGTGATATAGAAGCTTCAGGTTTTCCCTCCTAAGAATGCAAACTCCCGTTTGGTTTAGCAAAGGAATGCCTAACACTATCATCAAAAACTTTTTACGCTAGAGAACCTTTAGCACCAGCTACTACTTAATTTTAACCTCCAAGTAATATTCATATGCTAGTGTCCTGCAACGAACACACAGCATTCATTGAAAGCATCATTTTACCATGCAGTAAGTTGCAGGCCTATGGCGTTTGTTTGTTTTTTAATTTGCAAAGGAGTGAGGATATTGGTATGTGTTATGCACACCTCCTGAGTCATGACTTTACATCTTGTTAAGATGTTAAAATTTTAAGGCTTCTGATTAGAGGACTGATTGCTACATTTCTGCTTTTATTTGTAGCAGTACGGATGTTTTTTCCTTGATGATAAAGTGCTCCCCCCTCGATTCATGCGAGGGATGAAGGTGATGACACGATTTATTGATTACCCCCAGGAATAACTACAGAAGCCTGCAATTGACTTTGACAATGACAGAGACTGACTGTGGAAGAACTTCATGGTTGCTGCCGGCAGGGATCTGTACAGAACAGTAAATCTATATGTACTTCCCCTACACACAGAAGTGCCTACAAGAGTCAAGTACAGAAACACTTTATCTGCCGGGGAGTTTTGTACTGTAATAGGTGGCACTGGAAGCACCACCTGTAGTTAAATTTATCTGCTTCCCATTACCGAACCTTGTTTTTAGCTGCTTATAATACTTTGCCAAACTTTAACCATCCCGGCTGACATTTTCCATGCAAGAGGTCTGCCGGAGACTGAATTAGTTTTTGAAAGTTTCAGCTAAAACAGGACAGCCATTTCCAAGAGCGAGATTAGGGAAAACCAGGTTTTGCCCACATTCAAAGAACTCTTATAATCATTTCACTGAGGTGCTCTAACACTCTGACGCTTTGGTGCATGAACTTGAATTTGGTGTGGTGTAGGGTGAGTGCCCTGGTGTCAGGCATGTGCCTTTTGCTGCTTTGTGAAAATCCACATAAATTAGACCAAATTATAAGCCTATTAAAAAAAAACCCTGCAGTTTGCACATGACCCATAAAAGCTTTTTAAAATTTGGCAGCTAAATTGTCAAGTCAGGTCTATCCTTAAAATGCTGCAGCGCCGATGGGAGTTTTCCCGTTGACATAATTAATCCAACTCCATGAGAAACAGTAGCTACGTCGATGGGAGGCCTTCTCCTGTCGACACAATGCTGTTCAAACCCATGGTTAGGTCAGTAGAAGTGCATTGCTTGGGGGGGGCATGCACGCGCGTGTGTGTGTGTGTATTTTTCACACCCCTGAGCAACAGGGTTATACCAATGTAAGTTTTACTTTAGACCTGGCCTCATACTATTCCACCTGCACTGAGCAAGCTCTATGCCCTAGATGCCTAGCAGTTGATCAGACTATGCATGCACCATCCACACAGCTACTTAACATGCTCCATCCCAGGGCTAAGCAGAATGCTTCCTACAATTGCTCCTGCCAGCTGCAAGTGTCCCACAGAAAACAGCCTCATTCATTACACAACCCAATGCACTCCCTGAGCACCATTCATCCTGCGCACTGAATGAGGCAGGGGTCCTGTGGAAAAAATTGTACGTATCATGTAATGAAAGACTAGACTATCATAATGCAGGCTTACAAAGGGGTGGGGTTAAATTGTTTTTTGCATTTCCTAACTTTTGAGTTCTTGACTTTGCAACCTTAATGTACTTTTAATGTAGGCTTTTTAATTTTTTTGTGTTTTATATTTATACACACACGGCACTACATATATTAATAATAGGAAATCTCAGCATAAGGATTAACTCTATTTATAGCTTTTTAAAAAATATAAGTGCTTTTAGAATTAAAGATACAGTGGCACTGTCAAGAACGAGAGCTACAATTTAGGGCTTTTTTTGCTGACCTATACCTCTCTTCTCTGTATCATCCCTTCAAAACATTTAAAGCTATATTCCTTCAAATCAGCAAAACCAGGGACCTGGATTTCTCATTGGCCACCTTATGCCTCCCTTTCACATCTGTCTCTTTATTCGCCCTGCCCACTTGGACATTGTGAACAGCTAGAGTATCGAAAATAGCATAAAGTTAGTTGTTGAAACTAAGCTGTATTTTTTGAAAACTGGTTGTGACTCAACTGGCCACTGAAGAACTGAATTGAATCATTCCTCCAGCATCTTATATCAGATTCTGTGAGGCTTCTAAAGCAGACAAAACACTAAATTCCATTACACTGAAAAGACAAAAGAACAGCAAGAAGTAAAGGTAAAGTAAAGCTCTAATTTTGCACTTCACAGATTCAGAACACTTGTGCTTTAGAGCGTGTCTACACAGGAAAACTGTTGCAAAAAAAGCCAGGGTGCGAGTTTAAAGCGCCATAAAGCAAGTACTGTACTAGCTCCCTATGTGGGCACCCTTAGCTTAGTCCACTAATTCTGCAATAGCTATTTCTCTGGGTAGACAAGTCCTTAGTCAACTTCTGATATCTCTTTCTGTACATAACTGAAGGAGACAAAAGGAAGTCCCAAGTGCCTCATGCAATCCCTGATGGCTCCCCATGCTATGAACTGGAAAGTATTGAAACACTTAGCATGATAAAACCACTAAAAAAGACGCTGCAATATATTCATTTAATATTCAGATATTTTAATTCTAGCTTTCCTTTAAAATTTACCTTTTTGGGGCTGTTTTTTCCAGGTGCTCCTTGCTGGTAAATTCTAGCCACAAATGACTGAGTCTGTGGCCCCAATTTTCACAGTTGGGCATATAAATTGGGCACCCCCACATTATGCACCTAGACAATCAAATTAGTACTTAGATGCTCAAATACCTATGTCAGGCAATTAAATGACAATGTAGACCCTGAAATGCTTAATTAAGAATCAACTGGATCACCATGTTGGCTACATGTTCTTTTAGAAAAATACAAATTATTGAAAAATTTACATCATTATTTTGGTTCACAATAACTCTGCAGCTGGGAGATGAAGAATAGTATGAAAATAGCATTTATAGACCCAACATATGTAATGAAATGGGATTTATGTAACTAACTTCTGAAACTGTATTTGAGGATTCATGGAAAAGAGAAAGAGTTAACAGGTAATGCCAAACAATTAGGGTAATATCTTCTCCTGCAACACTGAATGGGTAGTGAGAGCCCTGAAATATGGCAATTCCGACACAACAACTTTTCACCTTTGATCACTAGAGCAAATCCACACACACAGACTACTATAATTGCTTGGACAGAAAGCAGGATGTGTGTCCTGGAAATTACATCCCCAGTACACAAAGGACATTGAGTGTGTGTTTATTTCTTCCTACCTGGACATCACTGGAAAGGCGGAGGATTTTTTTATTTAAAGGAAAGAGAAGCAGCCTAACATAAAATAAATAAATAAAATACACTTTCTGGCGAGACATTCTGTTGTGCCAGACAAGACGGTCCAACACAAGGATTTGATCTCTTGGAAGCATATGAATGCAACTGACCATAGCCTCCCTAGGTAGACTTTTGGCAATGTAAACCTTAGGTATGCTGAGGAATTTGTTTGTTTTTCTATAATTTATTTTTCTATATTTTTCATTAATAAAACTGGTTTTTAAGGAGAAAAATGCTGCCCATTCAAAGATTGCACGCTGTCTTCCAGCTCAGAGGAGACTCAGACTGCAGGTGCCCTCACACAATGGGGCCTGCAAGACACACAAGTCTCTAAATCTAAAGGTACTGCTCTTGTTCTGGTCTAAAAGGCAAGGACGGGAGGACCCTCTCCCAAGGAAAGTGTGTTGTGGACAACTAAAGCCAAGTAACACAAGACACACAGGGCCCGCCCACACTTTGACCTGGAGCTGTAATTTCCAATTAGAATAAATGCACATGCATTAGCTTTGATTGAGCTAGCATGCTAAAAATAGCAGGGTAGCTGTGGTGACCTAGGTGGCATAAGGGGCTACCTGTCCAACTAGAGTCTGGGGTGGGACTTCATTCAGGCCGGCTAATCTACCCCACTGCCCAGGTGCATCACCACAGCTATGACCCCAAGCTGGAAATTACACCTCCAGCTCCAAGTGTGGATGTACCCACAGATACTGAGGAATAATTGTTACAGGTGATTCAAAAAGATAACAGATGATCTTGTGATTAAGGCCTAGGACTCAAGAGAATCTAGGTTGTGTTCCTAGCTCTGCCACACAGTCGTCGTATGAACTAAGGCAAGTCACAATTTTTAGAAGTGCTGAGAACTCAGTTCTCTCACAGCCTTCAAATAGGGCAGCAGGGGCTCAGCACTTTGAGAATTAGGCTCTTTAATCTCTGTGCCTCAGTTCCTCAATGGAAAAATGGACATAGTATGAGAAAAGATAAATCCATTACTCCTCCAACCAGGAGTGCCATAAGAAAAGCCAGAAGTGAGGTGGCAAAGTTTGCAGATGATACTAAACTACTCAAGATAGTTAAGACCAAAGCAGACTGTGAAGAACTTCAAAAAGATCTCACAAAACTAAGTGATTGGGCAACAAAATGGCAAATGGAATGTAATGTGGATAAATGTAAAGTAATGCACATTGGAAAAAATAACCCCAACTATACACACACAACAATGATGGGGGCTAATTTAGCTACAACTAGTCAGGAGAAATATCTTGGAGTCATCGTGGATAGTTCTCTGAAGATGTCCACGCAGTGTGGTGCGGCAGTCAAAAAAGCAAACGGGATGTTAGGAATCATTAAAAAAGGGATAGAGAATAAGATGGAGAATATCTTATTGCCCTTATAGAAATCCATGGTACGCCCACATCTTGAATACTGCCTAGAAATGTGGTCCCCTCATCTCAAAAAAGATATACTGGCATTAGAAAAGGTACAGAAAGGGCCAACTAAAATGATTAGGGGTTTGGAACGGGTCCCATATGAGGAGAAATTAAAGAGGCTAGGACTTTTCAGACTGGAAAAGAGGAGACTAAGGGGGGATAGGATAGAGGTATATAAAATCATGAGTGGTGTGGAGAAAGTGAATAAGGAAAAGTTATTTACTTGTTCCCATAATATAAGAACTAGGGGCCACCAAATGAAATTAATGGGCAGCGGGTTTAAAACAAATCAAAGGAAGTTCTTCTTCACTCAGCGCACAGTCAACCTGTGCAACTCCTTGCTGGAGGAGGTTGTGAAGGCTAGGACTATAACAGGGATTAAAAGAGAACTGGATAAATTCATGGAGGCTAAGTCCATTAATGGCTATTAGCCAGAATGGGTACAGAATGGTGTTCCTAGGCTCTGTTTGCAAGAGGGTGGAGATGGATGGCAGGAGAGAGATCATTTGATCATTACCTGTTAGGTTCACTCCCTCTGGGGCACCTGGAATTGGCCACTGTCAGACAGAATACTAGGCTGGATGGACATTTGGTCTGACACAGTATGGCCATTTTTATGTTCTTATAATAAACGTGCAGGGATGGCATAACACAACATACATCTCAACAATTGCAACAAAGCCAGCACCTTAGATTTGGTAATGACTGGTCACATCTTGGCAACTGGGATTTTAATAATGTTACGACTGTCACTTAGGAGGCATTAGGTATCTCACTGACAGGGGAATTACAAATATATATTATTACAGAAGACTGTAATCAAATGAAAGTCTCTCTTACATTGCATGCAGCAAATCTATATGGATGCTTCTTCTTTGCATAGCTTGAATGAGGAAAATATCCTTCCAACATTCAACAATTGTTGGGGTTTTTTTGCATCTATATTGATGTAATCCTCCATTTGTTGGCATCCTTAGTGGCATCTCCTCTGCACATTTTTTGCTGATTCTAGAATGGAGACAGTAACGCCTTCCTTGGGCCTTACAAACTACAAGCATCAGAGAAAGACTCACTTTGCCACGACTGTCGGATAGATTCCTCCCACCTCCTTCCCCTTAGTGGGATTACTGCAAAGAAGAAGGAGGGATAGCTATGGCAGGGCATGAGAGATTTGGCCATTGCTCTATTGCTACTCAGGATTCCTGCCTTTTGACCTGCTAGTTATTGAGAACTGAGGTATTCATTCTGAAGTCACTTACAGTTCCACAGGATGCTCATGCAACCTTCTTGTGCCCTTTAGGTAGTGCCCAGATTCCCTGTTATTCCTCACAACTGCCCGAGAATGACTTTTTTAAAAAAATGTTGGAAACTAAATGGTAGAGGATCATGCATCACATAGACTTTCAACTTTGAAAAAGTCAGCCTTTGACAAGGATTATTGTTCCACCAGATTTGGCTATCACCACCACTGTGCCGTACAGAGTTCTACAGTCTGATGAGGTCAGAGTGACCATGCTAACCAGATTTCAGAATCTGTTTTTTGAAAAATTAGATGTGTATGAGCTCTTCTCGTAAGTCACAGAGTACGTAGTAACAAGAGCAATAAGAAAGAAACCAAGGCTGGACAGCAACTTATCATCTTGGCCAGAAGATGGCAGTGCAATACTGTACACAAAAGCAACTCCCCCTTTCCTCTTCCCCCAAATCAGGGTCTGAACATCTCTCTCCACCGTAAAACTTAAACAAGCAGAGTTCTTCATACAGAACTGAAAAGAAGCATATTAGTACAGGATTCCCTAAACAGCCAATACAGTGGTTACTGAATCCCAACTATTAATTAGCTCAGTAGTGCAACTGCATGTTAATTGCCTCTCTCTGTTTTCTGTTGTTTTCATCCTTCTTGGGCAAATTTTCAAAGAAAACACATCTTTCTGGGCCTAAGAACCAAAGAAGATTATATATCTTGGTGCTTGTAAAAAATCCTCATAGAGTGCATGAATACATCAAGTATCTGGATAGCTCAGCCTGGACATTTTTAGAGTACATATGCACAGCTCAGTTATTTAACTAACCAAAAAAGAATATTTGAATGTCTTCAGTTTAAATTAACTGAATGGGAGTTGTACCGCTGACTTCAATGGGAGAAGAGTTCGACCAATGCTGAGATACTATTTTGGAAAACCAACAACAAATTATATTCTAAGGTAATAAAGAAGATAGTTGACTACTTACTAAAGACCTCACTCATCCTGTAAAGTTCATTGGATTGATTTCAATCTAAGTTGCAGACACCACACTTTGTAGGACAGAACCCTAAATTTAAAAATGTACATGTTGTTCCTAATATCTACTGATTGCCCACAAGCGCAGGTGTAGCCTGCCCAAATTGGTTATTGATCATATTAGAGGCAGACCTATACTTAAAAGTCAGGACCCTAGTTAATAATTTTTATCCATTCCATAGAGGTTTCAGATTACAATTATTTCTTTACCTGCATTTCCTTCACGTAAAGGTGACAAAGGCTGCCGAACACTTTCATTGTGATCTTTATCATCTGTAAGAGCTTGTGAGGTTGCTCTGGCTTCAGAGTCCAATGACATTTGATTCTCACAGAGACTAATACCTGCAAAATCACCAGGCAATTCACAGTCTTCAAAGTCTGTGATGAGGTGGTGCAGGGGGGAATCTTGGGCAGACACTGAAAATGCACCTTCCAAAACCAAAGGAGACCCTGGAGGGGACAAGGAAGAAAGGGAGGATCTTGAAGATAGTGATGTCACAGATTTGGGCGGCTCAGTCAATTTTGGAGGGTGGCCTACTGCCAGAGATCCAGAAGAGTCACTGTATCCCAATCTCCCATGGGAATTGACCACCTCATTTTCATGAATAGTAGTGATAGGCCCAGAAGGAATGTAACCACTCTTTTCTTGCAATATGAAGTCAAGTTTATACTGATAGTCCAAGTCTGTTATTTGATCGCCTTGGTTATAATAGAGATCCGTGGAGTTGAGGGAGTTTAGTGACCCCCTGCTGGATGTGTTCAGAGACCCCCGACTGGATGCCAGGGATCCCAGGCTGCTCCCTGAAGAGACAGATAATGTACTGGCGGAGAGACTGCAAAGACAGGACAAACAACCATTTATGTTATTAATCTACTATAGACCTGACCACCAGCACACAATAGTAAAAGATGAGGTCTGAAGGGGTGCACTCCTGGACCACAAAGGGGATGCTATCCCTATAACAGTGACATGAGGTATTTAAATTATAATCCTGTCAGGGCAGTGAATGGGTCTTTAAATCCTCTGTACAGTAGGCAGCCCTCTGTCATGACTATAAAATTAACAACAATAATGTAATTTCATAAAGTCAGACTTTAAAATAATGAATTACAGGGGAAAATGTCACTGTGATTATCATTGCAACAAATATTTTATTTCTGGAAAAAATAAGTTAACTGAAAAAAAGAAAACCAGAACAAACGGTTTACATTAATGTTTATGAAGATGTCCATGCAATGAGGCTCAGTCGGTAATAAAAGCTGACGGTCGTGCAGTCAAACTTATAGATATAGTCATACTCAAAAAAAACCCCAAGGATTTTCATTAGGAACAAGGGTTTTTTGGAGACATCTCATGTACTAAAAGATGGTTGCCAACCATTTTTTAATCTAAGCAAGAAGATGCTTTGCTCTCTGCTTAATTATAAAACGTGCAAAAATCCATTCTTGTACACTTACTAAAGTTATATAGATACAGCAGATTTGCACAGAGAATGCTAGAAGCAACTGCACCTATGTGTCTTGCCACAATTATCAAACAAACTTGTTTCAGTCTCCAGCTAGCAGAATACCTAAGAATGAAGTTCAGACATATTCAGTTCTACTGCACCACAGCTGAAAACCGGTCTTTATTTTTTTCTTGTTAAAACATAATGTAAAATGCAGCCTTACCTTTTAAGCTGCGAATACAAATAAGTAGTTAACTTTGTAGTTTCTTCAAGTTTCTGAACCAACTCTTTTCTTCTCTCTTCCAATTTCAACCTGGAAAAAAAAACTATATTCAAGTATATAAAGACATTATAAAATATACAAGACACAAAGTAAATATGGAAGAATATTTTATAGCTAGGAAACAAAGCTAAGGCCTCCCACTCCTCCTTATAACCATTTCCTTCCCCTTGCTTGTCATTGCTAATCAGTTCTGACTCTACTTGGTCTCGCCCTAGCTTTCAACTACATTGTACAGGCTAAGATTCTAAGCAATTTAGAAAAGGGACTGTGAAATTTAAGGCACCACACAAACTTGAGTCATCATACAAGTAATAAATAAGATCTGTATACACACTATACAGAGAGAAATGTCATGCATGCAAAGAGAAAGAAAAAGAATGGGGATAGGAGTTTGGAAAACATCCATAACTTAAAAAGTGTAAAAGCTGTATCTATTGCATTTTAGCAAGCTGTATATTGGCTACTTATCTAATACAGTTCCACCAAAAAAACCAAACAAACCCCAGGAAACAGGAAAGCAAATATTAGTGTAAATTCTGAAAATTTAAGAACTCTGGGGAATACTGTGGAAAAAAAATAAAAATGGAAGCAAAATCACTAGTGTTTGTCTGCATGGAGACTTAGCAAGCAGCAGGCCAGGGAGTAAATCTAACAGCTCACCAGCTTTGTGCAGCAACCTGCTGCATGAACACTGCTACTGGGTACAGTAAGTTCCGTAGTGCACTTTGACTACTGCTGTTTGAAACAGGAGTCAAGAGAGAGTCCCTTTGTACATCAGATGCTTCATATATGGATATAGAAAAATATCTGATACCCCAAACAGGATCCAAGTTAACAAGTAGGTTTAGAATTCAGAGATGTTGGATAGTATCTAGGAGTCCAGGACACACAGTACTGCATCCCAAACATTCCAGTCTTTGCTTCATAGAGTCACAGAAGTTAGAGATGAGACCCCACCGCATCATCCAGCTCATCTTAATCCCAACGTAGGACTGTTCCCTCCTGTACATTTGTCCAGTCTAGCTCTAAAGATCCAAGTGGTGAAATGTGTTGGTTTCTTTTGGCTGACAATTCAACAGTCCGGCAGATCTGTCAGAAAAGCTCTTCTGACAGTTAGACTCCTGTTCAGAATTTTACCTTAGCATACCATTTATTGATCTCTTCAGACATAATGCTAAATACATTGTTATCTCTTGCTGGAGTTAACTAATTCTCTTCCCATAGTTGTGGATTATTATGTTCCCCATTAGCCGTTGCTCAGTCAAGTTACACACAATATTTCTCAAGCACTTGATCTGAATCACAAGTATTAGCCATTTTAAAAAAAGAAGTTTTAGGCTTATTTCAGAAACTTTCCCTTTAGACTCCTCACTCAGTACCAGCAGGAACAAACCAACGTTCATATGCAAATATAGCATACACATTCAAAGATACTATACCTGCATGAAAAACAGATTATTACACTCAGAGGGTCCCAGGACTAAGCCTCTTTAGTGGCACCAATACCTTAGGGAGGGGTTAAGGCCCCAATTCAGCAGAGTGTTTAAGCACATCCTTGCTCAGCAAAGCACTTAAGGAGAAGCCTAACCTTAAGCAGATGCTGGGTAGGGATGGTCCCATTTAGTGTCTTGATATTGCTGTTGATAGTCTCTCAAGGCTCCCAAGTTAAACCCTTTTACTTTTTCTGCTGCTTGTTATAATCTATGATTTCAGACTCTTTCCCCCATTTCAGCCATTTTGTAATTTTTCAGTTCTTTCTACAGTTATTGAACTACAGTTTCTCCTGTTTTTCTCCCCCAGGCAATGTTAATCTTCTATTAATATTTTTGTGACTTTTTAAAGGTATCTTTTCACCTTCCCTTGTGGAAGCAGCAACTAGGTAAGGAAGGAGGTGCAAAAATTTGTAACTTCTGAGTTACCAGAAACAATGAAGACTAGAGAATATGTGATAAGAAGCCTTTTGCTCTTATCAGTGTCCCTTACTCATATACCTATATTTCTGTTAGCAAGGCTGTACAATCAGTTGAAAATGAAATTTCCTCTAAATCAATCTACTGGTACTTCTAAGATTTCTCTATTATATTTAATGTAGTTCAGTCACTGGAAATAACATTTGATTATTCTGATTTAATGTTAATGTTAAGTGAAATTACATCTAATTTAGAATGCTATGTCAATTCTGTCGCTAAATCTCAAAGGTTTCAATGATAAGATGGCTGAGTCACAAATAGAAGTTGACAGCATAAAATCACTATCAGGAGTACAAGACTGCAATAGAATATAAACTAAAAAATCTGAGACTTTGGGAAATTTTTTGAAGTCATGCAATATTTATATTTTAGGTATTATTTACATCAAAGGGAAATCGACTAACTGATAATGCTTCATGTTTATTTAATTCATTTACTGGATTTAATCCTCCTAGTCACTATTTCTAAACTTTTTCATTTCCTATTAAGTAATCTTTAAATATTCCTTGCTACTGGTACCATATGCTCTGCCATTGTTTCAGCAATGATGGTAAACAAATCTCGAGTCAAGTCTGGAAATCTAAAGGGAATATTCTTTTCAGTGATAAATGAAGTCAACAGAAGTTTAACCCATGACCTCAGTGGAGCTAGGATTTCATCCCAAGTCTGATGCAAATAAAGTAAGCATAGTCAAAAGAAAGGTATTTCTTGTTTTAAGAACATGCTGTATTTTCTGCATGCTGTATTTCCTGCTAAATGTATAATAGTTTAAAGACAAGAAGGTTTTGGTTTCGGACTATGATTAGGCCAAGGATTTTCTGTAGCCCTAGTTACATAAAATGATGGCCAATTTGCAAAAGTAGTAAAGGGGAAAGCATTAGCATCCTACCTGAATGATTTGCACTATTTTAAAAATATTTATTTTGTGATTATTAATAGATCATGTATTGTTAAAGCTCATTGCCAAAGTGTTAGGAAATCGAGATACAAAAGGAGCACTTAAAGACGATAAAGTCATCGCAGAGAAACTAAATGAATTGTTTGCTTCAGTCTTCACATCTGAGGATGTTAGGGAGATTCCCAAACCTGAGCCAACTTTTGTAGGTGACGAATCTGAGGAATTGTCACAGATTGAAGGAGGTCTTGGAATTAATTGAGAAACTTAACAGTAACAAGTCACTGGGACCAGATGGCATTCACCTAAGAGTTCTAAAAGAACTCAAATGTGAAATTGCAGAACTATTAACTATGGTTTGTAACCTGTCCTTTAAATCAACTGCTGTACCCAATGACTGGAAGATAGCTAATGTAATACCAATATTTAAAAAAGGGCTCTAGAGGTGATCCTGGCAATTACAGACTAGTAAGTCTAACATTGGTACCAGGCAAATTAGTTGAAACAATAGTAAAGAATAAAATTGTCAGACACATAGAAGAACATAAATTGTTGCGCAAAAGTCAGCCTGGTTTCTGTAAAGGGAGATCATGTCTTATTATTCTATCAGAGTTCTTTGAGGGGGGTCAACAAACACGTGGACACGGAGGATCCAGTGGACACAGTGTACTTAGATTTCCAGAAAGACTTTGACAAGGTCCCTCAACAAAGGTCCCTCAATCTTACGTACATTAAGTTGTCATGGGATAAGAGGGAAGATCCTCTTATGGACTGAGAACGGATTAAAAGAAAGGGAACAAAGGGTAGGAATAAATGGTAAATTTTCAGAATGGAGAAGGTAACTAGTGGTGTTCCCCAAGAGTCAGTCCTAGCACCAATCCTATCCAATTTATTCATAAATTGTCTGGAGAAAGGGGTAAACAGTGAGGTGGCAAAGTTTGCAGACAATACTAAACTGCTCAAGATAGTTAAGACCAAAGCAGACTGTGAAGAAGTTCAGAAAGATCTCACAAAACTAAGTGATTGGGCAACAAAATGGCAAATGGAATGTAATGTGGATAAATGTAAAGTAATGCTCATTGGAAAAAATAACCCCAGCTATACACACACAATATGATGGGGGCTAATTTAGCTACAACTAGTCAGGAGAAAGATCTTGGGAGTCATCGTGGATAATTCTCTGAAGATGTCCACGCAGTGTGCTGCGGCAGTCAAAAAAGCAAACAGGATGTTAGGAATCATTAAAAAAGGGATAGAGAATAAGATGGGGAATATCTTATTGCCCTTATAGAAATCCATGGTACGCCCACATCTTGAATACTGCCTAGAAATGTGGTCCCCTCATCTCAAAAAAGATATACTGGCATTAGAAAAGGTTCAGAAAAGGGCAACTAAAATGATTAGGGGTTTGGAACTGGTCCCATATGAGGAGAGATTAAAGAGGCTAGGACTTTTCAGACTGGAAAAGAGGAGACTAAGGGGGGATAGGACAGAGGTATAAAAAATCATGAGTGGTGTGGAGAAAGTGAATAAGGAAAAGTTATTTACTTGTTCCCATAATATAAGAACTAGGGGCCACCAAATGAAATTAATGGGCAGCGGGTTTAAAACAAATCAAAGGAAGTTCTTCTTCACTCAGCGCACAGTCAACCTGTGCAACTCCTTGCCGGAGGAGGTTGTGAAGGCTAGGACTATAACAGGGATTAAAAGAGAACTGGATAAATTCATGGAGGCTAAGTCCATTAATGGCTATTAGCCAGAATGGGTAAGGAATTGTGTTCCTAGGCTCTGTTTGTCAGAGGGTGGAGATGGATGGCAGGAGAGAGATCACTTGATCATTACCTGTTAGGTTCACTCCCTCTGGGGCACATGGAACTGGCCACTGTCAGACAGAATACTAGGCTGGATGGACATTTGGTCTGACCCAATATGTCCATTCTTATGTTCTTAATTATATATGTGTTTTTGAGACAGTCTGATAGGTTGTACTTTAAAAAACAACAACTTATTTTCAGAAGTTAATTACACAATCTGTAATTTCTACAAATGTATAAATAAAATAAAGAGATTTAGAAGAGACTTAAAATAGCATTAAGAAAAATATTTTAGGCCTGATCTTCAGCTGCTAATAAATTGATATAGTTCTAGTGAAGTAAATGGTACTATACCAGTTTACATCAGATAAGGATCTGACCCTTTGTAAAAAAAACCAAAACAACAACAACAACAAACCCCACAAAGAACAAAAATATTTAGTGTGATTTAAAGGAATGCAACTGAATTATCAGGAGAACTTCTGAAAAACTTCAGAGAATTTTCTTAGTCCTTTTCCACAACAGAGCAGAAATGTGAAAAAAAATTATTAAAGAGCCATTTTTCTAGACTAAGGACAGTTCCTTCACGTGAGAAAGTTTTCTAATTGAGTGGGCAATACCTCAAAATGTAGCAGCTTCACTTCTTCTGCCCCCCACGCCACCTTCTTCTCCCAACGTGATCTGGACATGGTTGTCGATGCCAAACACAAGACCTTACCACCATTTTGGAAGCAGTAATGAAAGGACAAGGACACAGAAAAACAATTCACTAGATAACTCCCTCAAAGACCAGACAGCCTACAATCAATCAGGGGACCTTTCCTATGGCCAAAGAAATAAAGGAACTCACTACCATAAATGGAAATCAAGGAGAAACAGCAGGGGGCCCTTTTGATAGTTCCATAACTAGGAAAAATGGAATGCTATTTCCGTGCAAACCAGACAGAAACCTACCGTATTCACTGAAGATTATAAAAGAAGACTGCAATACAGCCACACTGCCATTTGTTGAAGAAAAGATGGGTTTTCTGAACTGGCTGCTCCCACAATCACTGCAGGGGTGATTCTTTTGTCCTCTGGGAAGTAACATTCGGAGGTTTGACCATTAATTAAAAGAGTTTAAAAATTCAGGAAAGGTTCACCTTTGAATCTTTTTACAAAATTTAGAGTACCTCTGAGTCAGCAAGAGATGCAACAAATCAAGCTTAGTGTGAAAAGAGCATATTTACTTTGGAGGTATGGGATGTAGTTAAGTTATAAAGGTTACAGGTTGAGATTCATTATAATGTTCAGTCAAGCATGAGCACCCTATCTTCAAGTACCACCTGCTGGTCAGAAGACAGAATACCAGAACTGCTGACGGCCTCGGAAGAGACACAGCATTCTGCCATTCTAGTTAGAGGACAGTTTGTGGAGGGACAGAGGGAAATGTTAGTCCAGAATGGGTCACCAGCCAGCCACACAGTAAACAGAGTCCTGGAAAATATCATCATCACATCTCTTCTTGATAGCAGAAAAAAAATGTAACTTACTTTTTTATTATACTCATGTAAATTAAGAATCTGTCTTATATGTGCACACACCTATAAGCACAAAATTATCTTTAGTGATAAACATGCAAATTCAGACACAGACTAATAAATCAACTGCTAAATCGTAGCATAAGAACCAGGATCCAGTTGTTACTAGTTAGCCTACTTATCAAACCCTTGGTTTACACTCTTTAATTTGTTATAAATGTGATTTTATGATTCTTCTTTTTTCTATTTATTACTTCATCAATGGATGTTAGAGGGCAACACATCTCTGGTAACTTAATCAGAGAGATTACTAACACAGCTGGTTAATTTCTTCCTTGGAAATTTAGTTCCATTCAAACACATCTCTACATCTATAAGGCTCTATGCACTTCTAATTCTCACATGATTCAGGAATTATTCTTGAGACTGTAAATATTACTAAACACACCCAGCATGCTGGCTCTCTTCTGAGGTAATCCCGCTCTGCTATACTTCCTTCCAAATTGCCTTATTTTTCCTGCCAGCCCCTTCGCACAAGTCTCCCTACATCCTATCCTCAAACCTAGTCCCCTTCGCAAAACTAGACTTCCTGAGTGCAGAACAGATAGTCTTTGCCTGCTCCCTCCATTGAAGGGTGAACTGTATAAAGACGACAAAGTTTTAACATTTTAAAACATCAAATCAAATCTTCCTATTCAAAAAGTCAAGAGGAAATTTTTTCAGTAGTTTCATAAGGCTGAGATCACCCCTAACCTGCTTCTGTGGATAACTGAAACAAACCACAATTTAAAGGATTGAAAAGGGTGTAAATCAAACCTTGCTTAATCTACCCTTTGCTAATATACAATTGACATAATTTGCACACAGAAATGGGAAGTGTCTTCTCTACTCAATGATTTAGGGCTCAAATCAATCTAGCTCCCATTGCCATTCACTTTAATGGGACTCTGAGCAGGATCAGACCTTTGACAGAGTGCAATAGTGAAAGTCTGAATATTGACTTCTTTATTTCTACCAGACATACTACAGTGTATTTACTAACGCGAAAAAAATCCCCAATAAAATTTACATCCACCATTGTTTAACGTAAGTCGTATTTTGTGACAAAGTTTCCATTAATTTTTTCAAGCTCTTTCTCTAGCTGGCAAAACTCAGTATGTTGCAGTGGGCATCTTATTTACTAGTGCAAATTAGTGAAGTTCTGCTGCAATTGCCTTCTTCTGAGCTTAAAGCAGTGACACATCTGCATTATTTGTGTAATGAAACCCAGCGAGAGATTTCAGATGTTGCAACAATCAAATAGCCAGAGTTCAAACAGCTTACAGCTATTATCTGAAACCAGTGAATGATATATTGCCCTCCTGATGGTATGTTGACATTCCTCAATTATCCAACATCTTTCATAGGCATTTTAATGCTGGTAACAAATGCAGAGCAACCGATACTGCACAACCGATACAGGGTGTGTGTTTTCTTTCATGATACAACAGGATCCTCTGTGTTACTCTTAGTGGAATAATAATAAATGTAATTATGATCTGCACAGAACAGTTACTGAAGGAAAATGGTCCATCAAGGCACAGCACAGACCTGCAACAAGTACAAAGGTTAAACTGCAGATAACAGTACTTAACATTAGCAAAAGATGAAAACGTACCTCTCAGCAAGTGCTTGATTAGGAGTGCTTTTCACAGATAGCAGCTCTTCTTCCAGCCTCTTTCTTTCGGCTTCCAGGTGCTCTAGCTCATCTTGAGTGCGTTTGCGCGGTGTGACAAATTGCAGTTCTTTTAAAAGCTCTTCCTTTTCATTGATCAGCATCAGTTTTTCCTTCTCAATATCCAGTGCTCCAGGCCAGGTCTCACTATCTAATTTAGATAGTTCAATCTTTAAGTTTGCCATGCTAAAACAAAAGAGATACATGTATTTGGGTCTGGCATACTGAACAGTTCCAAAGAATTGGGAGTGCAAAATGGAGACTTTATAACTACCAACAAAGGTGCGTGACATGTACATACCAGGATATAGATTTTGCACAAAAAGTTATGCTTACAATTAATGTTGCTTCACGAAAAAGGAGTTTTCACACTGCATCAGATCAGTAGCCTGTATTTGTACCAGATGCA
Source organism: Lepidochelys kempii (assembly GCF_965140285.1). Classification (NCBI taxonomy): domain Eukaryota; kingdom Metazoa; phylum Chordata; order Testudines; family Cheloniidae; genus Lepidochelys; species Lepidochelys kempii. The sequence goes on along the minus strand of NC_136383.1, from coordinate 78,449,450 downwards.
TCAGAAGGTACAACGAACCCCATTCCTTGCCAATATGGGGAAGTTTCTTTCAAACACCAGGCAGTTAATGACTGGCTTATGCCCCAAAATGTGCTCCCTTACACATTTATTTTTTTTTATTCATATATGGAGGCATACTAAAATGTGAAGATTTATGTATTTAAAATGTGAACCTCTTTCTCCTAAAGTCCAAACGCTGACTTAAAAATACAGTTTACGGCTAGAATGTTTTAAAAACATCAGTCTGCTGACACTGTAGAAGCACTGGGTAGACCATGGAACCAAGAGAGGTACCCAGCTACCCTAAAGTGCTAGAGGCTGGTTGAATTGCAGTAATGGAATATTTGTACAACTTTGTGACATAACGAGCGTGATATCTGGGCACAAACCCTAGTGGCAAATAGATGAATGAGTCTCAAAGGATGAAGGAAGTCTTATCACCCTTCTGAAAGGTAAGGTACCATTAACAGTTGCAAGCAAAAAGGAAAGGGAGATAACATTTTAAAGGCTGGGTGAATTGTCAGAGGTGCTAGACTGCAAGTCTTCTGCTTATTGACAGAACAGATATACTGTAGTATGTCTAAGGGCGGGTCGAAGCTTCCCAACATTATCCGGCTAACATGACTCAACCCTGACTAGGAAGGACTACTTCTAGTAGCTCCCTCTCCATAACCATTCAGTCCTCAACCTCTCTGCTGAAACTAACGGGCACAAATTTGTATTGTGGCTTTTCGTTACATAGATACAGAAGCCCACTGGGAGCTTCAAAGACCATCAAACTTACATCACATGGACCACATAATTACTGGATGGGAACTTTCAGTAACTACCAACATGAGCTGGATTTCAACAGACCACCTAGTTCAAAAGCTGTTTATCTCACCCATTAACATTTCCCAGAGCCATTCAGCACCTCTCCTCTTCTAGACTGGGAGAAGGTCAGAGCAAGGGAAGGTGAGAGAGAAGCACATTGCAGGATAGCTCAGGGTAAGAAGCAGTGAGTGTCTTGTCATTGTTAAATAAATGTGGGTCAGATCCTCAGCTGGTGTATCAGTGTAACTACACTGACTTCAATGCCAATTTACATCATCTGAGGATCTGGCCCATATAATATTTCACAAACAAGAGTAAATTTGTTATTCACAATCTCTCTGCAGTCTGGAAAGACCCAACATCAGCTGTTCTTTAGCTTCAACCAGAAAAGCCATAAACAACTGCCTCGATGTACTGGAAAATTAATAATCAAAATGCTAAATAAGCATGATATTATTAGCGTCACTGATCACAAAAAACAGGTCTCTCAATAACCTGTCCGCCCCATTACTTAATTCAGAAATCAGAAGGACAAACGTGGTTGAATCACAAACTGAGATCTTGGAGATTTCCTCCCCACTCCAACCTCTATACCAGCAGCTTAAAAAAACCCCACAAGTCAGAAGCATGATATTTTATAAAACAACAATGAAACCAAAGTTGAACACAGTACTTTAAGCTGCAGTACGAAGTCAGTAACCAAACAACTGGGGAGACTGAAAAAATAAACTGTTTAATTTATACGTAAACATATTTTGGAGCTGCTCAATATATCAATTATTTATATTTAACATTCTGTTAGGGAGGAGAGACTTGTAGGGAAACCAACTGATTGGTTTCACATTGAGAATGGGATGTAGAGACTTTCATCTCCAAGTCACTGGTTCAAATCTAGCTAACCTTGGTCGTGTCTGAAAATAGATGCTGCTGACAGCTGTTTAATGGCTTATGGGATGAGTTGGTGGTCTCAGAGCTTTCTCTGATGTAGCCAGCTATCCACTATCATAATTGGCACCTTGTTAACCGTCTCATCAGAGGGGAAAGGGATTAAATGGACATGAAAACTGAATTACCCTCTCACCCTCTGAGGCATTCCCCACTTAACCGGGTCAAGGCACATTAGTAAGAGCTTCACCACAGATAGCATTGCTCATGCAGTACCTGTCCTCTGTAAATAAAGATTCAAAGCCGGGCCCAATTTGTGAGCACCAAAATTCACTTGAAGCATTGTACAATAGTTTAAAAGTGTTTATCTGCTGTAGTTGAGGCCAGTAAAGCTGACTTTTTGTAGCAACATCTGAGTTTGTCCCACAGGATTTGCTGTTTTCCCTAAATGCCCAAGTGTATTTAAAGCCAAAGTTCCATCTGTTTAAGAGAGATTTTTCTGGCTAAACAATATGAATTAATTAATTTAATTTAAAAAAAAAGCAAGTAGCCTTTTGAAAAAGAAAATATTTTCTTATACTTTCCAAATTGGGAAACCCATTTGAAAAAGTGTTTTTTCCCTTGCTTGACTCTTCTAATACAAGACAAGTGAATCTCACACATTTGACACTTCAGAAAGAAGGGTCATACTTACTACTTTTATAATAATGATTATGGCTACAGTAATTGGCATGGGAGATGCTGTGATATGATTATGCATTGAGACTGAGGACAAACTGGTTACCTTCGTTCATTATTTCAAGATACAGGAATTTTATCAAAAGCATTCTCTAGTCACTGATAAAACCAGAATGTCCCTTCCCTTAAAAGGAAGCCTTTAAATGTGTTCTGTCTTTCAGGAAGTCTCATTTGCTTCCTGTTAGAACTGAAAAGGATGCACATTACTGGGTTATTTCCAGAATGTCTCCATTAAGCTACAGCCCAAATTCTAAACAGAGATCCGTTCAATTAAAATGACATTACTAAAATGTTCTAGTTATAAAGAAGAAATACTTGGAAGTTCAAAGTTAAGGTTTCATAAAAACCTTAAATCTGACCCAAATCCCATATGTAATGGAGGAGAGAGCTAGATCTGATGGTGCAGTATTATGTATTCGTATTAACATATACTTTATACGGTGGGTTTGGTAGACTGACGCAGTCAGTGTTTTTGGTCTACATGGATAGAGAGAAGATGTGAGATGCCGTGTTTCTTGACACCAACACATCGTTGAAATGGAGGACGGCATATGTTTAAATTAACGGTCCTTATGGAAAGGTGCTGTCTGTTAGTATCTACAGTACTGGATGGTAGTTGATGTTATTTACATTATGAACCAGAGCCAAAAAAATCATACAACTTTTGATACTGAGATAACCTCCATAGCCCTGTGTCTTTACATTTTTGCAGACAGTACTGATTTACTGGCAAAACCAAGTATTATGGTCTATATGGGAGATGTGGTTGAGGTACAGTTTCCCAATAAGATGACTAGCTGTTAGGTGCTTATATGGGGAACAATAAAGGTTGTTTGTGTAATCTCCTGCCTTTTACTTTTAAAAAAAGTTACGTTTTAATTTCTAGGACTTCAAATGTCTCCTCTTCCATCCCTGACTGCCAAAGTTATAATGTTCTCATTAAATTGATATCTACTGTGGCAAATTACCGGCACTACTATGATGGGTCTTGCGCTTTCTCTTCTTGGGTGGGGGTTCAGGGCACCGTTTCTTGCCTCTGAACTGGGGTATTAACTGTCCCACTAGTGTCCTAGAGGAGGGGAGTGGACAGGGAGGGACCTGGGCCCGCCCTCTACTCCGGGGCCCAGCCCAGGGGCCCTAGGGATAGCAGTAAACCACTAGAACTAGCGGTTCCCTCCCCTGGGCTACTTCCCTCTCCTGCCCTTCAGCTTCTGCGGCTTCCTGCCGTCTCTCTGCACAAACCAGGTGTCACTTTACCTAGGGTCTTGGTCTTCTTAGCCCACCACAGCACTTCTCCAAACTCTTCTTTGCTTCCCTCCAAACTGCTCTCTGCTCCAACACCAATCCACTCTGTTTCAACTCCTCCAAACTGCTCTTCGCTCCAATGCCAATCCACTCTACTTCAACTCCTCCTCTTGTCTGATTGAAGCAGGGGTTTTTTATCATGTGACTGGCTTCAGGTGCTTTAATTAATTTATAGCAAACTTTCTTCCCTCTACAGGGCATAAGGCTCCCTTCTAACACTCTCCTGCTGCCCTCTGGCCATGCTGTATCACACTACTTACAACTTTAATAGTATCTCAGATCTCATTTTTGTCTGGGAATTTCCTTAGTTCTTTAGAAATTGAAACTTCAATGTGAAAAGCCCCTCTAGGCTTCTGTGTCTCTATAATGAAAGGAAAAAAGTCCCTTCATTGGGTGAGGTTAATAAGATTGGTTTCTGATAAAAGCCTTACTTCAACACACCTATTTTATGAAGAAGTACCAGAAATAGTATCAACATAGCACAACTGGAACACTAGTTACAAGTGACCTATGCACATATTATGTCTAAATAAACATATTTAGACATAATATGCATCTGACGTGCATCTGACAAAGTGGGTATTCACCCACGAAAGCTTATACTCAAATACGTCTGTTAGTCTATAAGGTGCCACAGGACTCTTTGCCGCTTTTACAGATCCAGACTAACATGGCTACCCCTCTGATAAATAGGCATAGTAAATCTCTTCCCAGTGCTACATAATATTTTCTGGTGGTCAAGAAGAATCAAGTGCAACCGACAATTTAGGACAACTCTGCCCTGCAAAACCGGTTTACACAGGTGTTGTGGCAGCCTTTAATCAAAATTTCATTACTTTTCTGAGCAGTCACTGCAGCATTTTCTCTGAAGGACATCCCACATTCATCAGTTGTGGAGATATTGATTTCCTTTCTCCCGGGGCAAAGCATTCAAAAGGTTACAATTGGTTAATTTATCCAGGCTCCCAACGGAAATGAGATCATTAAGCCAATCAGAGACTATACTGGAACTCGCACGCTGAGAAGAAGCAACTCTGTAAAACCAAAAAGCCACTTGTGCCATAGTAAACTGAAGCCCTGATCCTGCAGTGGGATGTACATGGGCATAAGGGTTTGCCAGTACTTTCTGTGAGATTGGGAATTAACACTTAATTTACTCCACTTCCTTAATCCTGTGAACTGCAGTCAAATTATTGTATTTCTGTATTGTACGTCTGTATTTTTGTTTCTAAACATGAACTAATATTAAACTAGAACTTGTACTTTATAGTAAGAATAAACCAGTACTCAAGTCTCTGACAGAAGTAAGAAACAGGAGAACAGCCTTGAAATGAATGCATTGGCTGCAATTTGTCCAAAAATACCCTCCACTAGATGTCATGGCATGGCAAGCACAAGATTAGTTGTACTGCTACAGAATGCATTATATGCTGAAACATGTTCCAATTCACATTCTACTTAATTTAACAAAGCAACTAACCCTATTACCTTCTTTTTGCCTCTTCATATTGAAGACTTAGTCTGACTTTTTCAGCTAAATTTGATCTACTTTTCACTCCAATCTGTCGAGAAAAAAAATCAACTTTATTATTATACAAGACACATCCACAACACAAAGCAAATGCATGTACTACAGAAATTACTTACTTAAAATGGAAAACATGCCCAGTAGTAGCAACACAGTCTGCCAACTGTTTTTCAGTACAAGGTCTAATTAATACACTACTCAAATTCATAATGTTTCGTGATTTTTTTCTTCTGTTTATTTTTGTTTTCAACTGCTAAATTGACATTAGGGCCACATTCAGATGTGGTGTAAGCAGCTGTGACACCACTGAAATCCTACTTTGAACCACATTGGTTTCATCCAAAGTTCTGACTTCAATGGAATTCAAAGTAGAACTTCAATGGAATAGCATTTGCTAAAACCACACCTAAGTTACGCCCTGAGGCCATGTCTACACTTATCGGGAATCCACGCTGCTGCGATCGATGCAGTGGGGTCAATTTAGTGGGTCGAGTGAAGACCCGCTAAATTGACCACAGAGCATTCTCCGGTTGACTCTGGTACTCCACCAGAACAAGAAGAGTAAGGTACGTCGATGGGAGAGCGTCTCCCATCAACACAGCACAGAGTAGACACGGCAGTAAGTCGACCTAAGCTACACTGACTCTAGCTATGTTATTCATGTAGCTGGAGTAGCGTAATTTAGGTCGATTTACCAGAGTAGTATAGACAACGCCTATGTCTTGAAAATCTAATACAATCTTTTCTTTATACATTTAGCTCATGAACGCCCAGGAAAATGCCAATGTTTGATAAACATTTCTGAATGCAAACTCATGACAGGTGTCTAGGTTAGCTACATACAGAAGATTTTAATGACAATCACTGAAAGGCTAATTCACCAACTGCTTTTCAGCTGCACAAAAATTAAATTATTAGGTAATTTTGAAATCCTGTTTTTCAAAGAGATCAGCTTTAAACTTAACCTCTATGTTACTTGGCTTTCATAATATGTTTTAAGATAAAACGGCTCATATAAATAAATAAAAAATACTTCCCAGTTATAGAACTGTTCATCTATATTATGTAAGAATTGTTTGATAAAATCAGATTACTATACAAAGGCTTCATGGCAAATTATTTATTTAATTTGAAATAAAAATTCAGATTAAATTTTTAAGGGGAAAGTAAAAAAAAATTTACCCGGTACCGGGGTAGGTAATTTTCCCTTACACCTAGTTACACACACAGCAATAAGAGTAAAGATTCCAATCCCATCAACAGCAGCATTCTACCATCATTCTCCCTTTACCCTTGCCAAAATAAAAAGGACTTACATCGCCAGAAATGTCTGTCTGAGACCCTGCATCCAGAGTCTGTCTAGAGAGAGACAAATGAGAGTTTACAGAGCTGGACCTCAAATCTGGTTCAGATCTCCCAACGGTCTGGTCAACGTGAAATCGCTCTCTCAACTTTGCAAGGCTCTGAAATCAGAGAATGCTTTACTATTACATCTTCGCACTTCAGGAACATTTCACCACTGCTACATATCAATGTATAGTTTAAGCACTATAGTGTGAAGCTTATTTCCTCATTCAGCTCCAGATTAGACCTGGGGAGGTGTACAGTTGAGTGTCTCTCTTCCTTTTACATGTCCACTCAGGCTGCATTCAGATGAATGCCAGGACTGCATGAGCCTAGTACCACCCGCCACCGCAAAAGTTCCAAGAGAAGAATCAGAGCCTTGACCTCATGTCCTTTTTGCACCAGCCAGCACAGCTGGCCAGCTGCAGAGGGGAATGCATGGGAGACCCCTTAAGAAAGCTGTTTCTAAAAGGCACAATAGAGTCTTCAGGAGCAGAAGGACCACAATGTAATCTGAAAAGGATCCCATACATAAATTGTATCTGAGATATTTAATCAAAAATCCCAAAAGAATAAACATTCAGTTTTCATTTAGCACTAAGTTATCCAGCCATCCAAATAGCTCTACTGGTTTATTTATACCCAGAAACACATCTCCATTATAAAGCTGCTCAAGATGAAGTATGCTGTCTTTGGGGAAGACACTACATCTTCCCCTGTACTTGGAACACCTTGAGAAGATTTTGTGGACTACTTCAATATAAATAATAAATGGTCTTTTCTGTTTTTATAGATGGAGAAACTGAGTCTTGAAGAGGGTGATTTGCTCAAGGTCACACAGCAAGAGAGAGGCAGAAACAAGAATAGAACCACGGTCTCCTGATTCCAGTCCCAACCTATGAAACTAGTTTGCTTATATTGGCAAATTACTGTTCAGGCAGTGCCATGAATTAAACAAATTTGTCCATCGAACTTCATGGCACAATACACAGTAAAGTTCAGTGATCTGCTGGACAGGATGAAATAAAGGAAAGAGAGCTCTGTTATCTTTCAACCCTTTGTATTCCATATGCAGATGGAAAGTCAACCTTTCCATGTCCTAATATTTTATAAAGAATTGCTGATCCAAGTAAACAGTGTAACCATTTCAAAATAAAAAGGCAGAAAATGCTAATTTAATCTTGGACCTTGCATTCACAACAGGTTCATTTTTATAATATTAAATCAAATCAATATATGACACAAATGCAGAAGATAAAAAGATAATAAATCAAATGCTTAAGACAAGTAGACTTCTCAGACAAAGTAAAGGGTACATTATGACCCTTTGTGTAATGACAAGAAAGACGCTTTTGTTGTTATTGTTAAGTGAGTCAACTAACTGACTAATTAGCTACTTATGCCAAAACATGTTTTCCGGAATGGGTATAGTGGAAGTTAGACTCAGGGTGAAATCCTGGCTCCACCGAAATCAACAGCAAGACTTCCATTGACTTTAATGTGGCCAGGATTTCCCCCAGGTTTCTTAAGTACAGGAGGAAAAATATTTAACATGCATTCTCTCTCTCTCTCTCTGAGCTATGATTTGTATGGTTAATGCTTGGCTCTTTTAAAGCGATTACCACCACAGGAACTTCTGGTCAGAGCCAGGATATTTATGTTCTCGTCCTGACGCTGCCAGCAACTTGCTGTGTGACCGTGGGCAAATCATGTAATCTTTAAATGCCTCAGTTTCTTCATCTAAGTTGGTATATGTAGTGTTGCAAAATTATTTGAGTTCCTCTGATTAAAGACATTGTACAAGTGAAGAGTAGTTAACACCACTAAATCAGGTTAGGATTTAAAAAAAAATTGTTATCTTGAGGGGTTGATGTCAATCAATCAGTACAAATACCTGCATTAAATCTTGTTTTTCTCTTTCTCCTGAGCTTATGGCCTTTCTGATAGACTTCAGCTCGCTCAGAATGGCTTTGGCTTCACTCAGTTCATACCCACTCTGACCTCCAGACATTTTTTGATCAATTCTGTAAAAAGACAGATTGGGAATGCTTGACACAGAAAAGAAAACAATGATCCTTGCTGGTCCATTTTAGGAACAGTTCATTTCTAGAGAATGGGGGATGAGACAGACAGCTTCCTTATTTAAATAACTACTTACCTTAACAGAAAAAGGGAAAGGAAGTTTTCATTAAAATGTTTATCATGTAAGCCTTAGTTTATGCACTGAAAAAAAAAAATCAATCCATCCCACATCCAGTTCCAAGCTGGAGAGTTTCTATAGCTATGTACCCATTAGACAAATTTGGGAAAAAATGCCCAGTGGCACCACCAATTCAGCAATAGCACTGGAATCCTCAGTGCAGACAAGACTTCAGCAGCAAGGTTAATGACTCAACAGTAAAGAGATCAGAAGCTGTTGGAGTCTTCTATAAAAGTAGGACGCCTACAGATATTAACATGAATACAGCTGAACTGGTGGTAGCACTGATGACATTTTTTTTCTAAATTCTGTTAGTGTAGACACAGCCTTTGGGTGCAATTTAAATAAAATACTAACTTCTGAATATTTAATTGTGGGGAGGGAGGGGAAGGAATTATGAATTCTTGCTGCTGTCAATGATCACAGTATAGTCTGAATTTTTTGTTTTGTTACTTTACACACTCCCGCTCATCTCCCCCACATATCCAGATCCATGCTGTGGCACTTTGACAGGTAAGCAGAAAACAACAGCACCAAGCTTGGCTCAGCGTCCCTTGATCCATCCTATTCTTAGGCATTCTATGGTTAACAGCAGCAGTTCTGTTCACACAGACAATCTCCAGGCTCTCTTTTACCCACAGAATCTCTGGAGAATTGACATCATATGCCATAGAGTAGGTAATTTACAGAGTAAACAATTCTTGGAATATCAATGATTTTTAAAAGTTGGTGCGGTTTTTTTTGTTTATTTTCATTTTAGATGTTTACTCCGTAGAACATAAAGACAAAAAGTATTTCATCTGGTCTTGCCATGTTTACTTTAACAAGTGCCATTTATAAACACATTTCTCCTATCTAGTACTATTTTACTGAATATTTCATAGTATTGTGCAAACTATTACAGCTGTGCCTTGCAGAATTTAAACAGAAACAGGCATCTTCACAAAGATCAGCACCTAGTAGAGAATACATTTTTATGCAATTCATTTTCTGCTTCTTTCATCGTCCACCATCTTCACTTGAAGATGTTAATCTTGTGAGTGAGGAATGCATAAACACTTCCATGATCAGAAGTCATACTGAGCATCCAGTGCATGCACAGTTACTTACAAGAATACTTATATTAGAGAACTATATTTTTCCCTCTGACTTTGGACATTAAGATCCAGTTTTCAAAAGTAGGTGCTAGAATTGCAGCCATAATTTTTCATGTTCAAGATTTTGTGTAAGGAACTGCATTTGTACAAGTTTAAAATTACTTAGACAAGTTAGAGGTCTTCAAGCCACCAGGGCCTGATGAAATGCATCCTAGAATACTCAAGAAGCTGACTGGGGAGATATCTGAGCCATTAGCGATTATCTTTGAAAAGTCATGGAAGATGGGAGACATTCCAGAAGACTAGAAAAAGGCAAATATAGCGCCAACCTATAAAAAGGAAAATAAGTACAACCCAGGGAATTACAGACCCGTCAGCTTAATTTCTGTACCCAGAAAGATAAATCGAGCAAATAATAAAGCAATCAATTTGCAAACATCTAGAAGATAATAAGGTGATAAGTAACAGTCAGCATGGATTTGTCAAGAAAAAATCGTGTCAAAGCAACCTGACAGCTTTCTCTGACAGATTAACAAGCCTTGCTAATGGGGGGAAGCAGTAGACGTGGCACATCTTGACTTTAGTAAAGCTTTTGATACTGTCTCGTATGACCTTCTCATAAACAAACTAGGCAAAAGAAACCTAGAAGGAGCTACTATAAGGTGGGTGCATAACTGATTGGAAAACCGTTCACAGAGAGTAGTCATCAGTGGTTCACAGTCATGCTGGAAGGGCATAACGAGTGGGGCCCTGCAGGGATCAGTTCTTGGTCCGGTTCTGTTCAATATCTTCATCAATGATTTAGATAATGGCAAGGAGAGTACACTTATAAAGTTTGCGGACGATACCAATCTGGGACGGGTTGCAAGTGCTTTGGAGGATAGGAGTATAATTCAAAATAATCTGGATAAATGCAAAGAACTCCTCTTAGGAAGGAACAATCAGTTGCATACATACACAATGGGAAATGACTGCCTAAGAAGGAGTACTGTGCAAAGGGATCTGGGGGTCATAGTGGACCACAAGCTAAATATGAGTCAATAGTATAACACTGTTGCAAAAAAGGCAAACATCATTCTGGGATGTATTGGCAGGAGTGTTGTAAGCAACACATGAGAAGTAATTCTTCCGCTTTACTCCGTGCCCACTGGAGTATTGTGTCCTAGTATTGTGTATTAGGCCTCAGCTGGAGTATTGTGTCCAGTTCTGGGCACCACATTTCAGGAAAGATGTAGACAAATTGGAGAAAGTCCAGAGAAGAGCAAGAATAATGATTTAAAGGTCTAGTAAACATGACCTATAACGGAAGATTGAAAAAATTGGGTTTGTGTAGTCTGGAAAAGAGAAGACTGAGAGGAGACATGGTAACAGTTTTCAAGTACATAAAAGGTTGTTAGGATGAGGAGGGAAAAAAATTGTTCCTCTTTACCTCTGAGGACAGGACAAGAAGCAATAGGCTTATGTTGCAGCAAGGGAGGTTTCGGGTGGACATTAGGAAAAACTCTCCATCACTGGAGATTTTTAAGAGCAGGTTAAACAAATACCTGTCAGGGATGGTCTAGATAATACTTAGTCCTGCCATGAGCGCAGGGGACTGAACTAGATGACCTCTTGAGGTCCCGTCCAGTCCTATGATTCTAAGCAAATCGGCTATGTGTGTGCAGAAATGTAGTCTGCACACACAAATCTAAGTTTTTGTCCCCCATGTGAAAACGTTTGGTAATGAAAAAAAAAAACAAAACCAGTGCCAACGATTATAAATGCTGGAATAAGGTAGACCATATTTTCTGAAAGGATTGCCAAAGCCAAATATTCAGTTTTATCCGCAAGTGCTGCACAAATTGTTTAATTGACAGCTGTGTGCATAACACATTCTGCACAGAAACTTGGGTGTATCTTTTTGAAAATTTTGTTCCGTAGCTGTAAACAAAAGATGAATACCCACAGCAAACCAAACATGACATTTACCTTTTGACTCATTTTTATTTCACAGCAGAAAAATGCTCTTTTTGTCCAGAGCACTTACACCATAAAACAAAGGCAGTTATCACACATGGAAATTGCAATGGGTGCACATTACAGAAGTGGAAATATATGTTTGTTTTGGCCCAACCTAGTTATTAGCCCACATGATTCGAATACAGTGCCACAGCACTGAGACCATAACCCAACAGAGAGGTGATGGAAGAATAGGCTTTAGAAATAAAGATAAGAGGTTGTGAAACATTTCCACTCAGCACTCGTTTTATACAGACAAAATAAACTGGGTTCCAATTTACATCAGAAACTCTTATGAGCAGGGGGACATTTACTGCCAGTTGTCACTTGACTTTTCATGAATTACCTCATTTCTAAGGTCAAATAGCTATAGGACATGCCATAATGAGTGGTCAGGTAATAAACTGCATGCTGCTTAATAGAATGATGTGCCACATTCAAACTGCAACTTCTTTATTCTGTATATAATTAAGATGGACATGAAGAGTCTCGGACACATAAAATATTCTGTCTTCCTGTTTTAAATTAATGGATTAGTGCTGTTCAGAAGGGACTGCCTGAATTTCTACAACAAATGTCCATTGTTTTCCTGTGGTATGCTGCTGACAGTTTCTCAAACATGCTTTGGAGTCCTATCAGAATTACTTGCAAGCAAACTGCTTTAAAACAATACTTCATTGTTGCATTAATATAATAAAGCCAGCATGCTTGGCTAACCTTTAATCCAGAGACAGTGGCATGAGTTTTTATTACTTTAAGCTTCAGAATTTTTTTTATTTTTTTTTTAAAGTGCCCCTCCAGTGAAGTTTAATTTATAGTTAAATAAATCCGGGCAATTATCTTTTCCCTTTCCCTCCTCTCATCCTATTATAGATTTAAATAATTAATATCTCATTTTTATTCACAATTAAAGAGTTCAAGGAGCTGATATTATGAGCTGCTGAATGCCTTCCACTCCCACTTTGACTTTGGTCTCTATATGCCAACACGAAGGAAAATAATTTAGTTTCTCTTTAGAGCTACATCCCCATCCTTTGTTCTCATCGCACTATGACTGAAGCAGCAACAGTTGTGTTCACTTTTTTTTGCTAGCAGTTTCCTGAACCAGGAATTTCTTCCATCTCAGAGAATCAGGTTGTGTAAAAGTGTTCTATTAAACTACACAGGACGTAGTTTATAGTATGTTTTAGTTAAAACAAGTTAAGATACCTTTGGAGAATAAGCCACAACGATAGCCTGACACTGCACAGGGGAGCAGAGAGATCTAGGTTCAATTCTCAGCTCTTCCAGTTTGTGTGTGAACTTAAACAAGTCACACTCTCTGTGCCTCAGTTCACTATCAGTGAACGAGGGATAATAATTCTCTTCTCCAGTGCCTTTGTAAGTTCTTCAGGACAAAGACTATCTATTATTATGTGACTGTCCTGTATTCAGAGCAGAGGTGAAACTAAGCCGGTTCGGTCCAGTATGCCATGCCGCACCGGACCAACTTCCGCAGGCTGGCGATTTAAAGAGCCCAGGGCTCCGTGCAGCAGCTGGAGCCCTGGGCCCTTTAAACTGCCGACCAAACCCTGCTGCTGGAGCCCTGGGGTAGCGGCATCAGAGATTTAAAGGGCCCGGAGTTCCACTGCAGTAGCAGCGGCTGGAGCCCTGGGCCCTTTAAATTGCCCCGGAGCCCCCAGCCGCCTCTGCATCTGTTAGCTCCAGGGGTGATTTAAAGGCCCTGGGTCTCCCAGCCGCAGCCAGAGCCCCAGGGCCTTTAAATCTTGATTTAAAGGGCCTGGGTATTTAAAGGCCCTGCCTCTTCCGGTTGAGGCCACGCCCCCTGCTTAGGACTCCGGCGTCCTGGTAAGTCCTTTAAATTATTTTCACCCCTAACTCAGAGCCATAGGATCCCTGGTTTCAGTCGGGACCATTAAGTATTACCATAATACAAATAATGGTATTAATAAAATGCTATTCAGACTAGACAGGAAAAACGTGTTTGTTAGCAAGGTGACAGCTACAGTATGTACCGGGTCACAACATGCTGTCAGTTTCTTTAGTAATAGTTCTAAGCAATGCTTAGTCACTTAGGGCCTGACCTGCAGGAGTGAAGCACAGCCGCCAGTGCTCCGAGCCTCTGAAAACCAGGCTGTTACCGCTCGACTATGCAAGGTGCTGAGCATCCTCAACTCCCATGGAATTAAATCAACTCCTTGCAGTATGAGACCTTTAGAGCCCATCAGGCAGCTCAGAAGTTGCACTATTTTATTTACTGATGCAATCTATGGCTGAGGCCTTGCTAACCTACACGTTAACATGTTTTCCAATTACTGCTATACATTTCCATGACACATACAAAGTTGCATTGTTTTCCTGTGCATGGTACTAGCCTAACTATGCCACTTCCTGCTCCTAGGTAGTTTATAGAGCTGTTTTAGAGTATGGTTATTAACTCGCTTCTCCTCATTTTGTCTTATTGTCTGGTGATCCTCCAAAAACCTTAGCAGCTGTAATTATAGCTGCTGTCTCTGCTCTGCTCTGAGTTGATATGGAAACATTCCCAGACAAGGTGGCAGTATAGTGCTGTGAGTAACTGCGTAACAAGTAGTTACAATTTAACACACTTGAGGGAGTGCAGGAAGTTAATCTGCTAAGTAGCTGTGTTGAAGCCGGCATGGAAGGCTTCGTTCATAACAACAGACTTTCCTGCATGTACATACACCTTTAGCTAGCAGCTGGAAACTCCTGACCAACCAGTAGTGAGTTCCACCAGGGGTAAAACTGGCAGACATTTTGAACATCAGTCAGATCCAGCCCAAGTCTGCAGGGAGAAGATAGAGCTGCTAGGGGTAACCCAGGCTGAGTCTGTGGTCTCAGTGTCTGAGGCTGAGTCTGAGTCTCGATACAGTTTTTTGTAATTTTATAGAAGTCAGTGGAATTGAGGCTGGGAAAAAACCACAAAGTAGACTGGAGGTCCAATGTCTCAGTGAAGTGTGTTACATAATTGAACCAAAGACACCATGTGTACCTAACAGCTACAGTAACGGTCAGTTTTTCTCATCTGAAATTGTTTCAACATCCACAATACTGAGCAGGTACACAACTGGTTATGTGGTGCAACTGGATGTTTTATCAATATAATACCCAGGATGAGCCCACGTGAAAGCAGAAGTCCCAATCCTTGTATTTATTTTATAAAGGTGTAAACATATATATTTTAGGGTTTAGACCCCGTGTAACATTCTTGACTTTAAAGGAAAATAACACATCGCTAGTTAGTGAGGTTAGTCTAGCCAGGAGCACTTCCACTGACTAAAGTCAGGCATTGTGGGACACTGACAGCTGGAGCCCTGAAACCCTCTGGCTGACATCCTCAGCCGTAGGCATGGGGCTCACAGAGGTTTCCCCCGTCTCCAGCTGTTAGGCTCACCACTGGGATACCCCAACCTGACAGCCCGAGCTGTCAGCAGGGTACCGGGTTCATATCTGTGAGCCGGAGCAGGCTGCAATTTCACAGCAGGAAGCCTAGCAGCAGCGAAATTGCCATTTTTGTCTGTTTCCTGGCTACTATAATTTCATGTTTAGACTCCGGCAGGGGCCTCACAGCTGGAGATCCCCCAGCTTCCGACCCCTGCAATCCCTCACTGGGAGGCGGCAGCAGGAGGAGTGAGCCTACACTCCCTGACAGCTCAGGCTGCCAGTGCCCAATATAACAGCCGATATAAGTAACCCCATGTCTACAGAGACACAGTGTTGCCCTAACTACATCGACATAAGCACTATACCTCTCGTGGAGGTGGAGTTATGTCGGTGCAGTGGGCCGCTTACTTCAGTGGAAGCAGCACTATAGTGGAGACGCTGACATAATTAGGTCAACGTAAGCTGCCTTACAGCAACCAAACTCTGTAGTGTAGATCAAGCCTGAGAAGATTCATGGTGCAGGGCTCAAGAGTGATCAGTTTAAAAAGGCGAGATCTCCCTTAACTCCCAAAACTGCAACTCATTTTGATCTTTTCTCTGCTGTGCACTGTTCATACCTCCTTATAGTAGCAGACCTCTCTCTCCATTCCAGCTGAAGGGGCAGCCAGGATCTAACTGCACTTCTTATGGGACTTACGACAAAGCCTCCTTCCCACCCTCTTCCAACACTCTCTGGTGTAATGGGCAAGTTATATATGCGATGGAACTTGTTTTACTGATTTTTTTTTTTTTACTCCCAAAGCAGGTTTATGGTTTCTATCGATTCTCTGGAGCCTAATAAAAAAAGCTTTAGCCCTTTGGAAACAGTTTATTTTTGGTGGATTCTTTCCAGCCATTTTCTTATTCCTAGTCTTTTCACTGCAAATCTGTGCAATCATAATTGTATTCGGTTTAGCCTAACAAGTAGAATGAATTATTTAAGTTAATTTCAATTATTTTCTTATACTTACTGTTGCAATGTTTCAAAGCCCTGTTCTTTATAGAGCAGTTCTTGCTTCATATGAAAGAGCTCCCTCTTCAGCTTCTTAACCTTTTGTGTGAAATCAAAGCAAGAATTAGAAAATTCCTCTTTTTAAATAGTGTAACACATGGTTTCCAACAATTAATACAGACTCTACATTAGATAAGAAAAAAAGGTAAATTGCTGTGTGTGATGCTTTTTAGCAGTTATATAAAAAAAAGGCATTCTGTTATCCTCTTGATGTCTGTGTGCAATTTACCTCTGTGTTAAAGGGACAACATCAGATTAAAACACATTTCTTATTAGCATTGACACTAGGTTACTAAACCTGAGAGAATTTTAAAATGTAATTTACTTTTCTCCAGTTAAGCATGCATGGTAACTATTTTAGAGAGCCAGTCAGATTTTTTTAAGTTTTCTATTATAATATTTTCACTTGGTCATTCCAAGAAGCTCTCAGCTGGTTATATTTCAATAGAGTCAGAAGAGAAAGTGTTCCTAGTCTCCTCATGAACTGTTCCTTTTTATAAAACTAGTATGTTGGCTTGTCTGTTTAGGCTGTTTGTTTACTTTTTGCATTTCACTCAGCCTGGAAACAAGAACAGAATAGTCAATTTCACTTTTGTTTCTAAACAAATCAGTTTCTAGATTCTCAATCACAAGGCTGGTCTGTTTTGGCTACAAACGCATACACACCAACTATATTTATTTAGGAGGAACATTTGAGGAGAACACTTTTCCTACTCTAACCAAAAAAAAAAAAAAATCTCCTCAGTCCAATGGGGATTAAAGGAATATTCCTATTTTTTCACCCTAATGTTGCTATTTCAAATACAGACAGATTGGGATGTGCCATCCAAAAATGTCTGTCAGTGACAACAAAAAGCTCTGTTGGAACGGTTTTTAAATGTCATGTCAAAACTTTTCAAATAAACTAAACTTAACTGTGGAGGCCAGCTATGGGACAGTGTCCCTTTAAAGTAAGTAATAATTACTTAACACATTACAGATGTCATTGTGGCAGTAATACCCACATGAAATTGTGGAGTCTTGTGATAAATTGCACTTATGACACCTCTGACAGCCTTACTTCCACTCTGCACACTAGCCAATCTGCCTTGGGACTACTTTTAACTTTTTAAAAAATTGTTATTTGAAAATGAAAACCCTGCCAAATATTTCCTACCTTCCCCTGCCATGATGGACTTTAAGCTTCAATATTACATTTGCCAGAAGCCCAGGATATACAATATTCAGTCTTGCACCAGTGACCAGTTTAAGGTTCAATATACAAATCAGAAGGGCTAGAAATCAGTGCTGTCTCATTTGGAAAATGGAGCTTCTCCCCTTTCCAGTGAAACACACAGCACTTGCTCCCAGCCCTGGAAAGTCATGAGATAGAGGATATTTAAAATTACAACATTATTTTGTATTTATGTGTTATTTATGTAACTTTTAAAGCTTTCAAAAACTGTATTCAATAACATTTCTCTTCTTCATCTACTATGAACCATATAGTTGAATCATAAGCAATATAAAAAAAAAAACCCATTACATTTTTTGCCCCTCAAAACAGCCTTAATTTTCTTTTCTGTGAAGTGTAGCAAATAGAGTCTGATTCAAAACTCATGAAAATCAATTCTTTCCATTTATTGCAATGGGCTTTGTATCAGGGCAAATAGAATACAGGATGGTTTCATATTAAGGTTTTTTGGCACTCATTAAGTTAGAATGACCTTTATAAATCATGGCTTTAGCACTCATAAGTAGCACAAAAAGAAAAGGAGTACTTGTGGCACCTTAGAGACTAACCAATTTATTTGAGCATAAGCTTTCGGATGCATCCAATGAAGTGAGCTGTAGCTCACGAAAGCTTATGCTCAAATAAATTGGTTAGTCTCTAAGGTGCCACAAGTACTCCTTTTCTTTTTGCGAATACAGACTAATACGGCTGCTACTCTGAAGTAAGTAGCACAGACATCCTAAACTAATGCAGATATAGTCTTTCTATACCACCATTGTCTATTCTTTATATATGGTACCACAGGTAGAGTTGCTGCTTTACAAGGAAAATGAAAAAGACAAGGCCCTTACTCCAAGGAATTTACAATGTGAGATTAGACCGATGTAAGTCACAAGAAGGGTACTGGGAAAGTGGTGGTAGACAAAAGTAGTGGGGTTCGCTTCTTTGCCAGGAGAAAATGGTAAAAACTTGGTTGTGTCAAAATTTCTAGTTACTTTTAATATAATTTTGATGATTAACTATGGGTTTTGTTACAATTACATTTTGAGACCTATCAGTCAGCCAGCTTTTACTCCATTTAATGTGTGCCATGTAAATTTTATATCAAAGGTTTTTTTTTTTACTCAAAAATGTCATGCAGTACAAGTCAAACACCTCACAGAAGTCCAAGTACATTACATCAACACTATTACCTTTATCAACCAAACCTGTGTTCACATCAAAAAAGATCTCACATTAGTTTGACAGATCTGTTTTCCCATGGTGACTGACATATAATTATGTTACCCTCCTCTAATTCTCTATTAATCCAGTCCCGTATCAGCTGCTCCATTATCTTGCTTGGAATCATCAGACCGACAGACCTATAATTACCCAGGTCATCCTGTTTACCCTTTTTAAATATTGGTACAAACATTAGCTTTCTGCCAGTTTTCTGGAAATAAATATGGTTAAATGCCTTAGCCATTCCTAAAGGGAGCCATCCACATGTAGAGGCAATCATTTGCCCTCCCCATCATATTTATTTTAGAAGCTCTTGTTCTTCTCCCAACCCTGGCCTTGTTGTCCTGTCAGACTCTCCTACAGGCTTAAATCCCTCTTCCCAGAGGGCTCCCACCTCTTCAAGGGTTCCTGAAACTTGCTGCTGAAATATGTTCTGTAATCTGCTGGCCAGCCACTCCCTAAAAATTAAGTAACTGGCAATAATGAACCTGGTAGAAGAGTGGGAAGGGTGCGCATGATCTGGGAAGCAAATTTACTGCAGTATGGTGTGTGTGTTAAATGTTAATGTGAAAAAATAAGTTAAACGTGATGTCATAATTTTTCCAAATATTGGCTGTTGATAACACTAAATTGTGATTTTGACTACATATAAAGAGGAGACATAACTTTGGGGCTGCTGTAAATGCTGGGAATTGTCCAGCAGGGGACACTGAAAGCTCTATAACTGGCACCCCTTGTGTAAATTCTATGCATACAGAACTATGTATCCTTAGCACCGATTCAAGCACCAAGTTTTGACAAGAGAAAAAATTCAGTACCAAATGGACAACGCAAATTGTCCAAAATGCAGTGTTTGCCACAGTTCACATAACGGAACTCCCTCCTCCTACTTAGATTTTAAATTTATTCTATACCATTTCCCCCTTATTTAAGGTTAATTCATGAGAGTGTAAAATATAAATCAAACTATTTATTTTTCATATTATTAAAAAGATAACCAAATCCAATGCCTATAATATGCAGAAATCTTTTAGTAGTTGTGTACAGAAGCACACTTATGTTCACTACTTTGTATCTGCAGATTAAAACAAGTCCCAAATTATCCTGGTCATTACAACTTTAAAACCAATTCTGCTGTGAGAGCCCCAAAGTTGATTTTAGAAATAAAAGGATCTCATTTTAAATTAAGCACTGGGTGTTGCTCCACATACTAGGCACTTTTAAAGGATTTTTCCCTCTCCTTTCCCAGCTTTCGCCTTTAAAAAGGAATCAATCAATTACTGAATTATTTTCTAGGTGAAATAAATTATGAGGCATATTTAAACCAATGAATATATTTCTCAAAGTTAAGTGTGTTCCCTTTAAAAATTAATTGGATTGATTTTTAGGATGATTTGGCTAACAGTTTAATTAAATGCTTGAGTAGCATTTAGCCAGAATGCTGGGTGGTTTCAATGTCTGGGTGCAAAAGACCTCAATCTGAATCTCTGCTAGCCCAAGCTCAGCACACTGCAGTCACGAACCTTATGAGCAGAATTCCAGTAGAACTAAATTAAGTATTCTTACCCTTAATCTTGTAGTGGAGATTTCCGCCTTCAGAATGTCAGGGTCATATTTTGTGCTGGATGAGGAGCCTGAGAATACTTATTTAAAAAAAAAAAAAAATTTAACTACTTTCAACCATTAAATCTTGAAGAGTTCATTTAGCGCCAAAACTGTGAGGTTAACGTAATAGTGCAGATAAAATAGATATTCATTTTTTAAGGTGTACCTCTTATTACAGTACAGTCAGCATCTCTGTGTGACAATAATTAATGAATTCTCAACACATTTTCGTCTACTTTTGCTAACATCATTTGGGTGAGTTCAAAAATTTAAGGGAGGAGAAACTCTTCCTCTAGGATGGAACCCAAGGCAAGTCCTCATTTCCCCCTGCTTTCAACACCTGGCCACCAATCTTCTAGCTGGGCAGCACACTTTGTTGGGGAGGGAATCTTCAGAGCTCAAGGAGCTCTCACAACAAATAGGTTTTCTGGAAGATGGGTTTATTCAGCTGGCTGAGACTAGGGTTGCCCACTTTCTATTTGCAGAAAACTGAATACCCTTGCCCCACCCTTCCCCAAGGCCCCACCCCCCACTCACTCCATTCCCACTCCCTCTGTTCTTCGCTCTCCCCCACCCTCACTCACTCATTTTCCCCGGGCTGGGGCACAGGGTTGGGATGATGGGGGTGGGGGTGCAGGCTCTGGGGTGCAGGAGGGGGCTCCTGGCTGGGGCTGAGGGGGTTGGAGTGTGGGAGGAGGCTCCAGGATGGGGCCAGGGTGTGGGAGGGGGTATGGGCTTTGGGCTGGGCGTTTTGGCCCCCCTCAGTGGGGGCCAGAAATGAGGGGTTAAGGGTGCAGGAAGGGGCTCTGGGCTGGGGGTGTGGGATGAGGGATTTAGGGTGCAGGGGGGGCTCAGGGCTGGGGCAGGGGGTTGGGGCACCAGAGGGGGTTCAGGTTCTGGGTGGCATTTACCTCAGGCAGCTCCCAAAAAGCTGCAGGTATCTCCCTCTTGCTCCTAGGCAGGGGCATGGCCAGGCAGCTCTGCATGCTGCCCCTGCATACAGGCGTCGCCACTGCAGTTCCCATTGGCCGTGGTTCCTCCCTGGCTGCCCCTACACTTAGGAGCCAGAGGGAGATGCCGGCAGCTTCATGGGAGCCGCACAGAGCCTGCTGTGGGTGGCCAACCAGACTTCTAACATTCCGGTCGAAAACTGGATGCCTGGCAACCCTACAGCCCGAGACCCCCTACTCTTCTCTTCAGGAGTTGAGTTTGCTGCTTTTTAAACACTACCCACCCTAGAGTAAGATATTTGGTCAACCAACCCAAACACAGATCTCTCAAAAACACTATACTGGCCACCAGGTTCCCTCCTTTGTTCTGAGGATTTAAACCAAAATGATCTCACTTATTTTTATTGAGCCCCATGCCTTATATCGGCACATTTTTTGCAAAAATTAAAATAAACTGTTACCAACAGCAAGCAGTGAAATCTACTGCTCCATCTATCATTGCCACCTGTTTACATACTGAGTACCTGGTGGCTGCATGCCAAAAAGGAACAAGTGATCCTGTATCCTTAGAACACCAACCCACCTAATCTAGATTCCAGCAAACCATGTGAAGGAACAGATTCCAGAGCCAAATGCCTGGCCCAAATTTCTGCAGGAGTTCAACTGCATTGGACAGACCAGAGCTTTCTGCAGCAGAACACAGTTGCCTTGAGGAGCAAAAAGTGGAAAGGCTGTCAGAAAAACAGCCAGGGGCCCAAAACACTGAGGACTAATCTTGAATTGCAGAACAAGAGCCATTACAGAACACGATCAAAGGAGTTACAGCGTACACATTTCTAATGTACTTACAGCTTGTACGAGAGCTTGATTTTTCTTTGTAGGCATCATTCAGACGTACATACTCATCCAGGGCAAGTGCCAATCTCTGTTCTTTCACCTGGTACAACTCCTTCTGGGTACTGAGCGCATCCTGCGCTACCATGAGATAGTCTTTTAGCATTCGCTCTTGTTCTTGCCTCCATTGTTTTCGGGGATCTTCTATCTGTGTGGTTTCTTAAAAATATATAGTTTTAAAAGCTTCAGCTTAGTTAAATGAATTAAATTTGCCAAGTGAATAGACTTCAGTGTGCTAGTCACTTTTGGTGTGTCTACAATTTTGGTTTTATTTGTAATTCAGAGTTCTAGTTTAAGTCTAGACGGTAGGGCTAGTCCCTCCACAAAAAGATAAGTCAGGAGGAAGAAGCTGGGAAGCCAGTATAAATAGCCTGGATACTCCACAGTTTCTTCAGTTGGTTTAGCTGTCTCAAAGAAATTAAAAGGGATCCAATGTTGCAGCTTTGGTACTACATGCTTTTTTTTTTTTTTTCTCTTTTTTTAAAGAGTTCATTTTATTACCTTGTTAACTTAAAATGACAACTAAGCTTTGACTAGTATGCATGTGGAGTAGTTTATTTTTATAAAAGCATTTCTTCATTATTTTAGGGTGTATTAAATATTGTTTAACAGATCAACTTCAAAATGAGCAACTAATGCACAGTAGGTAATATAGTAGTATACATTCTAAAAGTTTCTAAACAGTTGGCATTGTCTTCTGAACTGATAAAATACCTTGACGTTTTAGGAAAAGCCTTCCACCTGAATTACAGCTAAGGTTCTGTTATAAATAACTGGGTCCATATAAAGCCCTTAAAGGAGCACAGACCACTTGAAATCTAGTTTATTTCAAAAAAGTTAATTAAAAGCACTTTCAGGCACCAGCATTACACCTGTTCTGGGGTCCCTCTACCATTTTTTTTGTGGTTTTACAATCACATTTTCCTAATGTTTTAAAAGGGTTTTCTCCCCACCTCTGCTGAGTAAAATGTTAAATTATTTTTCTTAATGTGTATTTGTGTTTTTTCTGCCATTAGCAATCTAATGGAGGAATGTTTATCCACACAAACAACATGGGAAAAAGTGAACCTGACTACAAAAAATGCTGTTAAATGCACAAGGTAAACACTCTTTAAAGTCATACTTACATGGGCTTTGAGAGGCAAGATTGTAGAAAGGTTATTATATTGCAAGAAAGAAGTGTGATTCACATGATATAAGATTGCCTTAATGCAGATATGTAAGGGGGCAGAATTACAGCAGCATTTTCAACCTTAACTTTAGCACTTCCTGGCTGCTTAATGCCATGTTAGCTTGCACCAAGTTATAATAATAAAGGAGAGGAAAGCTGATGTTCTCTTCCCCATGGCAAAGCTATCCAATCTGAAACCTAAACACTGCAATTCCATTATACATACAAGAAAATCATTAAAACTCTTGGCTCACTTCAAAATTAAAGTTTTATCAGCTAAAGATTTATCAGTTAAAGGTACAATAACTCCATATCAAATGACAAAGGTACAATAACTCCATATCAAATGACAAAAGGGAATATTCAATAATAAATGTTGATCACTTCAAAAACATTAATCCCACAGAATACAAACTGCTCTATTATAAGCAAGTGTCCTGTTTCACTCCACTTCCTGATATTACCATGCCCCTCACTAAAGACATTTTCCTACTTTGCCACCTTCAGGTCCCCTCAGGCTGCAAACCCAAAGGCAGGTTGACCTACAGGTCCAAAAATCCCAGACTTCCACCCTGTGCAGCCCTTGAAGAACTCCATGGTCACTGCTACCTACCAACACCCTCCAACATACCATGTGACATCACAGGGCACATAATTACCCCATCACTCTATGCTAGGAACAGCAAGGAGAACCACAGTTTCACATATATTAACCTGTGAGAACCATTGCTGGTGTACGTGTAGCCATAACAAACTACGTGTGTGCACTGAAATGGACAGAAACGTTTACTGACTTTCCAGTTTTAAAGTTCCATGCTGTTAATTTATATTGCATTGAGTGGGAAAAGCAGGGCAGAAAAACAATAGGCAAAAAACCACAGGCAATGTTCTATTTTTGGAGAATAAAATCATCTTTATTACTTCTCAATACATACTGCAGAATGCATAGCGGTACTTAAAGCAAACAGTACTTTTAAATGTACATACGGCACACCCCACATAGTTAATGGCTTCAGGACAACACCTGCATTTATAAGCGTACAGCAAACACTACTCAATTCTGAGCAACACCCAAAGCTCCCGGCCTACAGAACACTATTGTGGCTGACCGTTAAAGTGTTCTTTCAAAGCCTCCTGCAACCACTTACTCTGACTTTAAATGCCGCTCCACCTCTGTCCTCCAACCTGGAGGCAGCTTTTCCCCCTTTGCCTCACAGATATTATTCAAAACACAACAAGCAGCAATAATCACTGGGATATCACTGAGAATAATCACTGAGATCCCAACTAGTGAGTGAACACCATCACCAGTGTCCATTCAATCTATCAAAAGCACATTCATTTTGCACCTGTTGACCCAGTAGTTGGATCTTTCCTTGGTGCTATCAAGGTGGCCAGTTTACAGCTTCACAAGCCAGGGGACCAAGGGGTAGGCGGGGTCCCGCAGAATCACAATTGGCGTTTCCAGTCAGGAAAGAATGTCTGTACCCACACCTTTCTGAACATTCCTGCCTTCTTAAAGATGTGAGCTTCATGCATCTTCCCTGACCAGCCCTCATCGATACTGGTGAAGCATCCCCAGTGATCCACCAGCACTTGCATAATCAAAGAATAGCCCTTTCTGTTGATATACTCTATGGCGAGGTGGGCTGGTGCCAAAACAGAGACCGTGATGCAAATCCATCCAGAGTATCTGGTATATTGTCGAGAGTCTCAGCCCTCCATAGGCAGAGATAATTAATAGCCCTACACACTTGCCTGGCAATGGCTCCCACTGTGGATTTTCCAACTCCAAAATGACTTCCCGCAGACCAGAAGCAATATGGCTTTGCAAGATTTTAGAGTGCAATCACAACACGCTTCTCCGCTGTCATTCTAGTATCATGCATTGAAGGGCTGGGGCGAGCTTGGCACACAGATCCAGGAACGAGACCTTTCACATTTGAAAGTTCTGCAGACACTGCTCATCATCTCAAAAATGACATTATGATGCAATCCCACCAGCCATTTCAACCCCACAACACACTGTGAAAATTTCCCCAAAGGTATCACTGGACAGTGGCGCATGGCACATAGGGATACCTAATCATGGTGTACCGTACCTTGCATCAGTAGAAGCACTCCTGATGAGTAGGTGCAGTGCTGACGCAAGCATCGTGCACAGATGCCTGAGTGATACACGGACTTCAGCAGCTGTACACCAAAGTAATTTGTACTGACTGAAGTTTTTAGTGTAAAGGACCTTAAGCTTCTTCTGTTCCAAGGCAAGATCCCTGGTGATAATAATTACCAATAATACTTGACAGTCTTTCAAATTTCAAAGTCTTTTTTGGTGCTAACATTAGGCATACCTGGGAGGCAGAAAAATAAGACAGTTCATTAAATAAATTCACAAAAACAACAAGATGCCCAATTAATGAGAGGTTTGAGAATATAATGTTGGTGACTTTTCTCCAAATACAGATACATGACAGTGTAGTGCACTTCTACTGGAAAAGTATATATCACACAAGCATAGGGAGAGAGAGGACCCATCATATAAAACTTAAGTGCAGTACATAAAAGATTAAAGCAGGGCAGCTTCATTCACAGTTGGCTTTCCAACAAGCTCAACACGGAAACTGTCTCTAAACTAACTTTAGCTACACACACACAAAATCCATGTTTACAGTCACCTGCTCTTTTCCACAGAGACAGCCGACACACACAAAGAAGCCAATCAACACGTTTTTACCCTCAAATGGGCAACACATGTCCCAACCAGTACATTTATTATTGCTATTGTGCTTTAAAACACCTCCACAGCTATTTACACAAAATACCGAGTGCTGCGTTTTCAGAGGTGTTCCTTCAGAATACGGACCCTGAACTTCAGAAAAGCAGATTTTGACTCCCTCAGGAACTGATGGGCAGGATCCCCTGGGAGAATAACATGAGGGGGAAAGGAGTCCAGGAGAGCTGGCTGTATTTTAAAGAATCCTTATTGAGGTTACAGGGACAAACCATCCCGATGTGTAGAAAGAATAGTAAATATGGCAGGCGATCAGCTTGGCTTAACAGTAAAATCCTTGCTGATCTTAAACTCAAAAAAGAAGCTTACAAGAAGTGGAAGATTGGACAAATGACCAGGGAAGAGTATAAAAATGTTACTCGGGCATGCAGGAATGAAATCAGGAAGGCCAAATCATACCTGGAGTTGCAGCTAGCCAGAGATGTCAAGAGTAACAAAAAGGGTTTCTTCCAGTATGTTAGCAACAAGAAGAAAGTCAAGGAAAGTGTGGGCCCCTTACTGAAGGAGAGAGGCAACCTAGTGACAGAGGATGTGGGAAAAGCTAATGTACTCAATGCTTTTTTTGCCTCTGTCTTCACAAACAAGGTCAGCTCCCAGACTACTGCACTGGGCACCACAGCATGAGGAGGAGGTGATCAGCCCTCTGTGGAGAAAGAAGTGGTTCGGGACTATTTTGAAAACCTGGACGAGCACAAGTCCATGTGGCCGGATGCGCTGCATCCGAGAGTGCTAAAGGAGTTGGTGGATGTGACTGCAGCCATTGGCCATTATCTTTGAAAACTCATGGCAATCTGGGGAGGTCCCGGACGACTGGAAAAAGGCTAATGTAGTGCCTATCTTTAAAAAAGGGAAGGAGGAAGATCTGGGGAACTACAGGCCAGTCAGCCTCACCTCAGTCCTTGGAAAAATCATGGAGCAAGTCCTCAAGGAATCAATTCTGAAGCACTTAGAGAAGAGGAAAGTGATCAGGAACAGTCAGCATGGATTCACCAAGAGAAAGTCATGCCTGACTAATCTAATTGCCTTCTATGACGAGATAACTGGCTCTGTGGATGAGGGGAAAGCAGTGGACATGTTATTCCTTGACTTTAGCAAAGCTTTTAACACGGTCTCCCACAGTATTCTTGCCAGCAAGTTAAAGAAGTATGGGCTAGATAAATGGACTATAAGGTGGATAGAAATCTGGCTAGATTGTCGGGCTCAACGGGTAGTGATCAATGGCTCCATGTCTAGTTGGCAACCAGTATCAAGTGGAGTGCCCTAGGGGTCGGTCCTGGGGCTGGTTTTGTTCAATATCTTCATCAATGATCTGGAGGATGGTGTGGATTGCACCCTCAGCAATTTCGCAGATGACACTAAACTGGGAAGAGAGGTAGATACGCTGAAGGGTAGAGATACAGAGAGTCCTAGACAAATTAGAGGATTGGGCCAAAAGAAATCTGATGTGGTTCAACAAGGACCAGTGCAGAGTCCTGCACTTAGGATGGAAGAATCCCATGCACTGCTACAGACTAGGGACCGAATGGCTAGGCAGCAGTTCTGCAGAAAACGACCTAGGGGTTACAGTGGACGAGAAGCTGGATAGGAGTCAACAGTATGCCCTTGTTGCCAAGAAGGCCAATGGCATTTTGGGATGTATAAGTAGGGGCATTGCCAGCAGATCGAGGGACGTGATAGTTCCCCTCTATTCGACATTGGTGAGGCCTCATCTGGAGTACTGTGTCCAGTTTTGGGCCCCACACTACAAGAAGGATGTGGAAAAATTGGAAAACGTCCAGCAGAAGGCAACAAAAATGATCAGGGGACTGGAACACATGACTTATGAAGAGAGGCTGAGGGAACTGGGATTGTTTAGTCTGCTGAAAAGAAAAATGAGGGGGGATTTGATAGTTGCTTTCAACTACCTGAAAGGGGGTTCCAAAGAGGATGGATCTAGACTGTTCTCAGTGGTAGCAGATGACAGAATGAGGACTAGTGGTCTCAAGTTGCAGTGGGGGAGGTTTAGGTTGGATATTAGGAAAAACTTTTTCACTAGGAGGGTGGTGAAACACTGGAATGCGTTACCTAGGGAGGTGGTGGAATCTCCTTTCTTAGAAGTTTTTAAGGTGAGGCTTGACAAAGGCCTGGCTGGGATGATTTAGTTGGGGATTGGTCCTCCTTTGAGCAGCAGGTTGGACTAGATGACCTCCTGAGGTCCCTTCCAACCCTGATATTCTATGATTCTTGTGAAGGAAGATGCAGAACAGGATTTGAATGGGTCAGCGATCAAATAAGATAAATGCAGTAGTGTTGGATTTTGAAAGGATACAATGATGTAGTTGTATTTTAAGAGTGACTAGTAACAATGGAGAATAATTTTACAAGATTGGAAGGTCTTGTCTTCAAGCATATTGTAGGTACTTGCTCTGTAGGTTTAAGTAAGGATTGCTCAATATGTGGCCTCAAGGCCAGTTGTAGCCTACAGAGTCCTAAAAAAATGTAGCCTACCCCGTCCTTGTGACTGCAGGGCAAGGACAAAGCTGATCAGTGGCAGATTTTTATTGCTGACAAACTTAATAAAGCAATTTCTTTTTGCCTCTCAAAACTGCATATACAAATTAATATTATGGTTATGTGAGCTTATTTTAGAATATGTGCATTCATAAGCACCCCTCTGCCTCCTGGAAAGTTGTTAATATGGTCCCTTCTGTGACTTCAGGATTAAGGGACTAGATACTTATTTACACAGGGAAATTGGCCAGCACTGCTATTCTAGAGTGGAAACTCTATTTCACTATAAATGTGATTTTATTCAGAAATAGTTACTCCACTCAAAGCTATCCCAGAATAGCCTTCATGTGTAGATAAGGATTTAAAATCCCCTCAACAGATGTTTTTCGAAATAAAGGCTAGTTTTCACTATATGGCTTTTTAGAAAGGAGTGAAAAACAACTCATTTGATAAAGAAATATATTTATGTGAAGTTACATTGCTAAATGTATGTTTACGTGAAAATTCAGAGCCACATTACTGATCTAACAGTTTACCAGTTTCTACATGGGAGTCATAGACAGAACAAAGTTTATTGCCCTTTCCTGATAATGTAATGCTAAAGTTCTAGAAGCAGTGATCATTTGGGTGACTTACTCTGCTTTTTCATACTTTCTAATGTTCACGGGACATTCAAAATTAAGGGTTCATTTTTTTCAAAGCGAATTTCACACTAAGATGACCCACAATGCCCTTCTAAGGTTTTTGTTTGAATGAGAATTGGTTTTGTCATACCTGACTTCCGGTTCTTAAAGTTTTACATGGGAATTTTATCAAGACAGTTAAAGGTATGCCACTAATGGGTTGGATTGCTCAGAAGTGGTAATGGCATATGGAACCTTTTCTCTCCAAGTCACTAGTTGAAATTCAGCCCAGCACAACAAAAAAATGCATTTCCATCCAATAGCTGTTCAATAGCTTATGTGAAATGAGTTTGGGGGTTTCAGTCCAGCTTCCAGTGAATAAGAGTCTATATCATAAGACACTCCACCACAAACAGCAATCTTGTTGGCTGTGTCAGAGACAAGCACTTAATGAGTATGGATAGTGAACTATACTCTTACCATTACAGGCTATTCCTCCAGCTCAGCATGAAGACGTATTGGCAGAGAATGGAAGGGAATCCAGCACATCTGGGGAAGGATCTGTTCTACTGAAGAGAACTTTAATCCCCACAACTTAAAAAAATACCTTGTCATTACCTTTTCATATCAACACTTTCTGTATCACCAGAGACCCATCTTTCAAGGTCCAGAATCAGCATGCAGTACGGGCAACAGGCAATAAGGAGCAGACTGGAGAAAGGGGAGCCACCTACCCTCAAGGGTGAGAGGGTATCACATTCACCACACATAAGAGGAGGGAATGTAGGATGCTAGTGTTGCAGAATCCCTTCTAGGGGGAAAAGAGGCATCCATCTATCGACTTGACTGATGTCCTGAGAGGTGTGCTGCCTGCCTGGAGCCCACATCAGTGACATTATGGGAAGATTGAGGAGGCTCATCCATCCCTCTGGCAGGTGACCAAAGCCCACCAGCAGGTATAAAAAAGAAGACTTAAGAGCTAGAAGTTGGAGACGTGTGTGCACGCATGTAAGTAAAGTTACAACAGTGTCATTGGACCAACAAGAGGACAATGAGTGGAGGAATTTACTCAACATCTTAGCAGTGCATACACTAATGTAAGGAGTATGCAGAACAAACAGTAAGAACTGGAAGTCCTAATACACAAACCAAATTAAGACATAGTGGGCATTACAGAGACTTGGTGGAACAATTCACATGCCTGGATTACTGGTGTAGAGGGGTACTGCTTATTCAGGAAGGAGACAGATAGGGGAAAAAAGGAAGCAAGTGTTGCACTATACATCAATATATACTATTGTTCTGAGGTCCAAAAAGAGGTGAGAGGCAGATCAGCTGAAAGTCATTGGGTAAAGATAAAAGGTGGTGATGATGGGGGAGAAGGGGAGGGGAAGATAGATAGGCGCAGCATCATGGTAGGGGGTCTGCTAAAAACCACCAAATCAGGAGGTGGTGGAGGAGGATCAGGTATTTCTAGAACAAAACAGAAATATCTAAAAACACAAGACGAGGTAATAATGGGAGACTTGAACTAGCCGGACACCTGTTGGAAAAACAATATGGAAAACCCAAAAAAATCTCCAATAAGTTCATAGAATGTATTGGGGATAATTTCTTGTTCCAAAAGGTGGAGGAAGTAACTAGGGAAAAGCGATTTTAGACTTGATTCTGACTAACAGGAAGGAATTGCTAACAAATCTGAAGATGGAAGGCAGTTTGGGTGAAAGTGATCATAAAATGACAAATTTGATGGTTCTAAGGAAAGGAAGGAGTGAGAACAGCAGAATAAGGACAATGGACATCAAATAAGTAGACTTTAGCAAACTCAGAACTGGCAGGTAAGGTCCTACAGGAAGAAAATCTAACAGAAAAAGGAGTTCAGGAGAGGGAGCCATTTCTCAGACAATATTAAAATGCTCAACTACCAACTATCCCAATGCAAAGGAAAGCTAGGAAGAATAGTAAGAGACCAATACAGCTCAATCAGGAGCTATTTAATGACCCCCCAAAATAAAAAAGGAATCACCAGTGGAGCCACGGGTAAATTGTGGTAACGTGGACATGTTGCTAAGGATGAATAGAAAAGAAAAAAGGTCACTCACCTTGTACAGGAACTGTGGTTCTTAGACTTGCACGACCCTGTAGGTGCTCCACTCCAGGTGTGCATGTGCCCCTCAAGTCCTTGATCAGACATTTTCCATTAGCAGCGTCCATTTGGCCCACTCATATGCTCTATACAGCCTCATGCCGTGCTCTGAAGGTATACAGCGCTGTGCTGGAGAACCACCCTCAGTTCCTTTTCTATCTGTATGTGCAACAAAAACAGTCCAAAGCAGAGGAGAAAGAGGGCAGGTAGAGGAGCACTCATAGGGATCTCTCTCCAAGTACCACAGTTACTGCACCAGGTGAGCAACCTTTTCTTCTTCTTCTTCTTCTTCAAGTCGCGTCCCTGGGGTGCTCCACTTCAGGTGACTCCCGAGAAATATCCTCCCAGAAAAGAGGCAGTTTCAGAATCAAGTCCAAGTCCAAGACAGTACAGCAGAACCAAGTACTGCACTAAAACGGATGGCATGGACCAAAAAATGTTTAGAAAAGGTACTTACTGAAGCCCATGTAGCAGCTCCTCATATCTCACACTCTGGAATTGGGGGGAAGTGGGGGTCTATCATCAATGCTCCAATTTCTCCAACCCTGCGGACTGAGGTGATAGCTACTAGAAAGGTCATCTACATAGGTAAGTGAAATAAGGAGCAGGTCACCATAGTTTCAAATGGAGGTCCCATAAAGACATTTAAGTAGT
Organism: Lepidochelys kempii; assembly: GCF_965140285.1. NCBI lineage: Eukaryota > Metazoa > Chordata > Testudines > Cheloniidae > Lepidochelys > Lepidochelys kempii. Next base: position 78,417,325 of record NC_136383.1, on the reverse strand, counting down.
AGGCTGCCATCAAGAGTCAAATAGGATCCTTAACCTGGTGGTAAAAATTATTCAGACCCTTAATAAATCTCAAGGACATAGGGGGAGCAAAGAAAAAACCTCTCTAGTGGGAAATGAAATGCTGATATTGCAACTAGATGAACCTTAATAGAGCTAATTGATAAACCAGATTTTTTTTAAAAAAATCCATCAGATAATCCAAGATGTCTCTAAACGGAGAAGATTCATGCACAAGGCGGTGATGGTGATAAAAGTGATTAAACCTTTTCTATTTCTGAAAGTAAATAATTGAAGTTGGCTCCCTTCTACTGTTTAGTAATACCTGTATTCCTGTAAAGCAGGTGGAGTCTAATCCCATGAACCATCTATGAGCCATGCTCGGAAACAAAGGACCCCTAAATTGGGGTGAAGGACATTACCTGTGTCCTGGGAGAGGAGATAGGGGGCGGTCAGAAACTTGAGCACTTGTTGGACACACCGGTGAAGCAGGTAAAGATATAAGCTTACCTCGGCCAGGTAAGTATTAAGAGGATATCAGGCGGTTGAGGTCAGGGTTCTTATTCATCACTCTTATAATGAGTGGTGTTGGAAGAAATTAGTAGGGCAGGCCCTTTGTCCAAGGAAAGAGAAAGGCATCTCCCAAAAAGAGAGGCTCCTCTTGAGCAGAATAGGCAGCACTTCCAGAGGTGGACCTATTTGCCACATCCAGCAGCAGGAAGTTCACACCTCTGGAATATCCCACAAAGTATTTGAACATTCAAATCCTATTAGTAGCCCTGGGAGAAGTGCCTGATGAGCATATCAGCTGTAACATTCTGGACTCCTGGAAGGTAAATGGCTGAGATCTGACTCTGGTGGGCTAGATACCAGTTCCTCAACTTTATCTTTGGTGCACAAGGAGGGGATTTTGCTATTACTGGATGACAAAGAAGCCTGAGGTACTGAATGCCTATTTTGCTTCAGTCTTCATTAAATAGACTACAGCTGATTAGATGCCTAACACAATTGATATTAACAACAAGGGGGAAGGAATGCAAGCCATAATAGGAAAAGTAGTAGTTAAAGCAAGTCTGTAGTGCCTCAAGAAATTAATTCTAGGTTATTTAAAGGAACTAGCTGAAGCAATCTCAGAACAGTTAGCAATCATCTTCGAGAACTCATGGAGAGCAGGTGAGGTCCCAGATGACTGAAGAAGGGCAAATATAGTACCTATCCTTAAAAAGGGAAACAAAGATGACCCATGGAATTATAGACAAGTCAGCTCAAATCTGATACCTGAAAAGATACCGGAGCAAACAAATAATCAATTTGTAAGCAGCTAGAGGATAATACTGTGATAATAGCCAGAATAGATTTGTCAAGAACAAATCATGCCAAACCAACCTAATTTCTTTTTGACATGGTTATTGGCCAACCTAGTGAATGGGGAGGAAAGCAGTAGATGTTACATATCTTGATTTTAGTAAGGCTTTTTACATTCTCATATGCAAACTAGGGAAACACGGTCTAGATTAAATTATTATATGGTGGGTGCATAACTGGTTTCAAGACCATAAATTCAAGAGTAGTTATCAACAATTCTTGGTCAAACTGGGAGGATATATCTAGTGGGGTCATACAGGGATCTGTTCTGGATCTGGTAGTATTCAATATTTCATTCATAACTGAGATAATGGAGTGGAGAGCACGCTTATAAAATTGCAACCACTCCCATATTGGTGTCATCTGCAAACACTCAAGATTCAAAACAAAATTCAAAACAACCTTGACAAACAATCTTGACCTCAGTCCCTGAAAAGTCATGGAGCAGGTCCTCAAGGAAACCATTTTGAAGCACTTGGAGGAAAGGAAGGTGATCAGGAACAGTCAACATGGATTCACCAAGGGAAAGTCATGCCTGACCAACCTGATTGCTCTCTATGATGAGATAACTGGCTCTGTGAATATGGGGAAAGCCGTGGACATGATATATCTTGACTTTAGCAAAGCGTTTCATATGGCCTGCAAGTTAAAAAAAAGTATGGGCTGGATGAATGGGCTATAAGGTGGATAGAAATCTGGCTAGATTGTCAGGCTCAACAGGTAGCGATCAACGGCTCAATGTCTAGTTGGCAGCCGGTATCAAGCGGAGTGCCCCAGGGGTCGGTCCTGGGCCAGTTTTGTTCAACATCTTTATTAATGATCTGGATGGGGATGGATTGCAGTCTCAAATGACACTAAGTTGGGGGGAGGGGGAGAGGGAAAGAGGTAGATACGCTGGAGGGTAGGGACCTAGACAAATTGGAGGATTGGTCCAAAAGAAATCTGATGAGGTTCAACAAGGACAAGTGCTGGGGACTGCTACAGGCTGGGGACCAACTGGCTAAGCAGCAGTTCTGCAAAAAGGACCTGGGGATTACAGTGGATGAGAAGCTGGATGAGAGTCAGCAGTGTGCCCTTGTTGCCAAGAAGACTCACGGCATATTGGACTGCATTAGTAGGAGCATTGCCAGCAGATTGAGGGAAGTGATTATTCCCCTCTATTCGGCACTGGTGAAGCCACATCTGGAGTAGTGAGTCCAGTTTTGGGCCCACCACTACAGAAAGTATGTAGACAAAGTGGAGAAAGTCCAGCGGAGGGCAACAAAAATGATCATGGGGCTGGGGCACATGACTTACGAGGAGAAGCTAAGGGAACGGGGCTTGTTTAGTCTGCAGAAGGGCCGGGGGAGGAGATTTGAAGACAAGTGCAAAAGTACATCAGTTAGGAAGGAAAAATCAGATGCACAGCTATAGAACGGGGAATAACTGTCTAGATGGTTAATATTGTTGAAAAGATTCAGGGATTATAATGATCACATATGGAATAAGAGTCAACAATGTCAAATCGTTGTGAAAAAGGCTCATGTTCTGGGGAATACTAACAGGACTGTCCCATGTAAGACATTGGAGGAAATGGTGCTGCTCTACTCGGCACTAGTGAGGCCTCAGTTAGAGTATTGTTTCAAGTTTTGAGCACCAGACTTTAAGAAAGATGTAGACCAATGGTCCCACCCTTATCCGGTCTGCGCTTCCCGGGAAGCAGAGCCACAGCCAGGAGCTTCGGCCAGGAGCCAGAGCTGGAGCTGGAGCTGCGGCAGGGAGAAAGGGGTCAAGGTCAGGGCTGGTGCTGCAGCCGAGGGCATGGCCAAAGTGAAGCTGAGGGCAGAGCAGGGCTAGGTAGTGCTTCCTTTCCTCACCACCCCCCGGGGGCTGGCCCAGACCCCACCACGCCCCCTCGAATGTTCCTCCGCACCCCCCTACAGGGGCACGCCCCACAGTGTGGGGACCAGACGTAGACAAACTGGAGACTTCAGAGGACAGCAACAAACATGACAAAAGGTTTAGAAAACCTGACCTATGAAGAAAGGTTAAAAACTGGGTATAATTAGTCTTAAGAGAAGACTAAGACAATCTCTAAATATGTTAAGACCTATTATAAGGAGGACAGTTATCAACTATTTTACAGGTCCACTGAAGGTAGGACAAGACACAATGGGCTTATTCTGCAGCAAGGGAGATTTAGGTTAGATAGTAGGAAAAACTTATTTTAAGAGTAGTTAAGGATGTGCCTGCACTTAAAACGCTACTGCAGAGCACCTGCACCACTGCAGCTGCACAGCTGTAGCACGTCAGTGCAGACAGTACCCATGCCAACAGGAGGGCTTCTCTGTCAGCATAGGTAATCCACCTCTCCAAGAGGCAGTAGCTAGGTCAAAGGGAGAATTGTTCTGTCCATCCAGCATTGTATACACTGGGGGTTAGATCGATGTAGCTATGTCTCAAAGGTGTGGTTTTTCCACACCCCTGAGAGACATAGCTATACTGATGTAAATCCAGTGTAGACCAGGGCTAAGTCTGGAATAGGCTTCCTAGGGAGGCTGTAGAATCCCCGTCACTGGAGGTTTTTATTTATTTAAAAACAAGAACAACTGGGGAATCTTACTTCCTCCAATTTTCAAGATCTGTGAGATACTTCCAGGAAATTCTATAAAATGAAAAACCAACACTTATGGCTTCTACTGGGAGAATTACACAAACAGCAAGATGCCACATTTTGCCCAAGAAAATTCCTGAGCACTAGAATTATTATACCTCTTATGGACAGTTTTGTTTCTTACTATAACTTTTAGTGCTAATGCCAAAGTGGGGACACCAGGATTCATGGCCAACCGCAGTCAAGGTTCAAAACACTTAACTTGGGATAAGAATTTGGGCCAAATAATAATTCAGTGCCAACACACTAGGATTTTTTTAAATTATATTAAACTGCCCTTGAAGAAAGTTGTAACCAGAAGGAAAACAGAAAACCTTCAGTACAACACATTACATGTGCATGGGAAACAAAATGCCTCATAGGACATGAGGTATTTCAATTTTTCATGAGTTCATTTCAGCCGTTTATGTTCTTGTTTGCTACAAAGTAACTCTGCCAAGTCTTGGTTTAAAAAAAAAAGTCTTTAACAAAAGGAAATTACCTTATCTTCAGTAGATCATACTTCTATAAAATAAATAATACTAAAACCTTACAACCTACCAGAACCAGAACGGGGGAGGGATAGCTCAGTGGTTTGAGCATTGGCCTGCTAAACCCAGGGTTGTGAGTTCAATCCTTGAGGGGGCCATTTAGGGATGGGGCAAAAATTGAGGATTGGTCCTGCTTTGAGCAGGGGGTTGGACAAGATGACCTCCTGAGGTCCCTCCTAACCCTGATATTCTATGATTCTATGAACCAGGAGAGAGTTGGACATTTTTATTCCAGGGACAGCAATGCTATGGAAGCAATAAATGTTCAGCATCTCCCCTGGTAGACTCAAGTAGCACTGTTGACTTGCTCCAGCGTGAATCACTTGCAGCTCTCCTTGGCCAACGATATAGCAATCAGGCATGGAGGAGGGATGGGAGGGAAGGCGTGTAGCTGGGAGATGAGAGATTTTTAGGGCTCCCAGAAAAAAATACCAAAGAGATGCTAGATTGTTGTTTCAGGGGAACATGAATACCAAGAGAAAAGTACAGACTCATGGGATTATACAGGTCACCTAGGAGAAAAAATGTCACCTGAAGATTAAGTCACTCTAGTATATTACTTTATAACTGTAACAGGGTGGCCTGTCCTCTTTCAGGACAGTGAGGGGCTGCGGCAACACCGGCTGTTAAGAAGAGGGAGAAGGGACTGACCAGAGGCCAAGAGGATTGGGAGTTGAGCCCAGGAAGAGAGGGACCCAAGACTTGTGTGCAACAGGACAGAACCTCAGAGGAAGGGCTGAGCTCAGCATGGGCCTAGGGCAAAAGATTGGTATTGGTGTTTTCCTTTAGACTTTGATTACCCCGGAAGGTGTAGATTTTTGTAACTTAGTCCTCTGACTAAGCTACCTCGTCAACCAAGCTATGCTGAAGACACAGAGAACCATCAGAGACCAACGGAAACGGAGGCAAAGTGACGGCAGGATCATGCCAAAGAGGGGCGTGCTCTGGAACAACCACCAATAGATGTTTTCTCTCTGCAGTTGCTCTTGCTCAAATACTGAATCAGTGACAGGGGGAAGCTTTATTTCATCTGACATCATAGATCTCTTAACTCATCCCATAGTTATACAGTCACTGCCTCAATTTCACTTTTTGGTGAAAGTGATTTAACCCTCCCAGCCAAACTGAGTGCCAGCTCTTCCAGGGTAACAGAAGCTGAAAACAACAAGCCTCCAGTCTGGCCACAAAAGTTCAACAAAAACTGCCCACTCACAGCACACCTTCTCCCCAGGGGCTTCTCCTTCAGCTGATTCATCCCAGGGGCTGGTATACAAGGATAAAAAATTAACTAAAAAAAGATCCAAACTAAATCCAGGAAGATTTTCAGCCACTAGCTCCAACCTGATTGCAGTCGGAACAGAAGGATTTTAGAACAACAGGCTTGGGGAAACTGTTGCGCCAGCATCTGGAAACAGACTTTAAGGCCAGAAGGGACTCAGACTTTAAGGCCAGAAGGGACTATCATGATCATCTAGTCTGACCTCCTGCACTTTGCATGCCACAGAACCTCACCCACCCACATCAAACTCCTCTCCCACCCACCACATCCAAAAAAAAAAGAGTGGAGAAGGACAATCAGGATTTGAAACAACAACATTTCAGGGTTTAACTTTTTATTAACATCTTAGCTTTTGCTATTTCTAGGCTATTAATGCAGACAGCACCGCTTTTATATCTAGATCAGAGGAGGAAAAATAAACAGTTATCTATCTATCAGCAGTGGCGCCCCCTTGAGTGCTGTGCTCATGCATACGTATATCAAGTACTGCCGGCCCTATGCCCTCTCAGGTCCTACTTGCTGACAACTCCAACAGAGGGGAAGGAGGTCAGCTAATAGAATGGACATGAGCAACATATCTCAAAGAACTGCGGTTGTGAAAAGGTAGGTAACCGTTTTTCCTTCTTTGAATGCTTGCTCATGTCGATTCCACTCTAGGTGACTCACAAGTAGTTTTGATGGAGGTGGGCTCGGAGTTCATGGTCTTGCGGTGTGCAGCACTGCTCTGCTGAAGCCAGCATCGTTGCTGGCCTGCCAGGTAAGTGCATAATGGGACGTAAACATGTGGACAGATGACCAGGTACCAGCTCTACAGATTTCTTGGCTCAGCACCTGAGCCAGGAAGGCTGCTGATGAGACTTGCACTCTAGTTGAGTGCACCATGACTACTGCTGGTGAAGGCACTTTTGCCAGCTCATAGCAGTAGCGGATGCAGGCTGTGATCCGGGACGAAATCCTTTGAGCAGACACTGGGTGATCTTCATCCTGTCAACCACCGCAACAAACATCTATGTTGACTTACGAAATGGCTTTGTCCTGCCAACACAGAAGGCCAGTACCCTCCTGACGTCCAGGGCGTGCAGCCTGCATTCATCTTCCAATGTATGAGGCTTCTGGAAGAAGATGGGTAAGTGTATGTTCTGGCCAGTATGAAACTGGGAAACTACCTTGGGAGGAACACTGGATGAGGCTGCAGCTGGACTGTATCCTTGTAGGATACCGTACAGGGCAGTTCTGAAGTAAGCACCCTGATCTCAAGACACCCTGTGGGCAGACGTTATCACAACCAGGAACAAGATCTTCCAGGAGAGAAGGAGAAGAGAGCAGCAAGCCAGATGTTCAAAGGGAGACCCCATGAGCCTCGACAGCACAAAGTTCAAGTCCCAGGGCGGGAGAGGGTCCTGGACGTGAGGGTAGAGATGCTCCAGACCTTTCAAAAACCAAGCCGTCATGTTGTGAATGAAGATCGACCTACCTTGGAACAGAGGGTGGAAAGCCAAAATAGCAGCCAGATGGACCCTGATCGATGACCGGGACAAGCCCTGGAGCTTGAGGTGCAGAAAATAATCCAGGATCATCTGCAGCAAGGCCTGGTCAGCCCGAATATGTCATTCTGAAGCCCAGCACATGAACCTTTTCCACTTGGTTAAGTAAGTCGCTCTGGTAGAGGGCTTTCTGCTACCCAACAAGACCTGTTGAACCCAGACCAAGCATTCCTGCTCGACCACATTCAGCCATGCAGTCAAATGCAATGCTGCTGGGTTTGGGTGCAGCAGACTGCCGTGGTTCTGGGACAGCAGGTCAGGCAAGAGAGGTAGCCGCAGCAGGCTACCGAAAGGTCCAGTAGAGTGTCCTTTAACCCATGCAGCTTTGCATCAGTCTGTTCTGAAAAAATACTATTCCCATCGAATGGGAGGTCCTGGATCGAGGTCTGCATCCCTTGGGAGAGGCTGGCAGTCTGAAGCCAGGAGCTGCACCTCATAACCACCATCAACACGACCACCCTAGCTGCCGAGTCAGCCACATCCCACGCCATTTGGAGGGAGCACCTAGTTGCCATGGTGCTGCACCAGGGGTACTGAATTCTTGGGCTAAACGCTGTGGGAAGGACTCCTTGAACTTACAGAGGGAATCCCATAAGTTAAAATTGTATCTGCCTAGGAAGGCCTGATGGTTCGCCACCCGGAATTGCAGGCTGGCTGCTGAATAAATTTTCCTCCCAAACAAGTCCAGTCTTTTGCCCTCTTTGTTTCTGGGAGTTGAGCTGGAGTGCCCCCTGCTTGTCTTTTTCATTGGCCGCAGAGACAACCAGTGAGCCTGAGGGAGGGCGGGTATAAAGATACTCAAACCGTTTGGCAGGGACAAAGTACTTCTTTTCGGCCCTTTTGGAGGTGGGAGGGATGGACGATAGGGTTTACCAGAGGGCCCTGGCAATTTTGAGGACTCCATCGTGCACTGGTAGTGCAACATAGACAGGGGTAGAGGCTGAGAGGACGCTGAACAAGATGTCCACCTGCTCGGCCATCTCCTCCACCTCAAGGCCCAAGTTCTCAACCACTCATCAAAGCAAGGCCTGGTGTTCTTTAAAATTGTCCAGCGGGCTGGCCCTGGAGGGTCCGGTAACTGCCTCGCCCGGGGATGAAGATGAAGACTGTACCGCCAGGGGAGGCCTGGGGCATCTTCCCCTGTGAGGGGGGGAGGTTTAAGGGTGTGTGCAGTCTCCTCTGCCTCGACCTCCGAGCATGCCTCATGCTTCAAGTCTGGTGCCGTCAGTGCCGCCAACTGTTGCTCCAAGGTGGTGGCAGATGAGCCGTGTGAAGGGGGCATCACCATGACCAGCACTCCCCATGCGCTCCAATAAGGCCACTGCACTGGCCACTGCTCATGCTGCCAAAGCGTTGCTGTCGATGTTGACGTGGCCTTGGGGGCCCAATCGCGCCAGTGGAGTCTGGGTGAGGGACTGAACTGCCCTCCTGTGCCGGAGGAATCCCCTTCTGGTGACCATGGTGGGGTTGTCGATGCCTGAGTCTGCTGCTGACCGTCGCCACTGGATACATGAGCAAGAGGATCGGTGCCGGTATTGAGGGGACCAGTGCCGGAGACGTGATGGGGAGCATTCCCACAAGGAGCAGGTGGCTGAGATCTGCGCCAAGAGGATGACTGGTGGCAGGGCAAACGGTGCCGGTAGTACGGAGACCGGCACCTCCCTCTAGGTCAAAGGGGACCCTCCTGCCTGGCCGGCTAGCCCCTGGCCTCTCCCTTGCTGTTCCTTCTACCCCGCAGCCTCAGCTCACTGCGCCCCCGGCGCAATGCTCTGGGCAGCGAGGCTGCGAGCTCTTGCCAGGCAGCGCAGCTGCAGAGCCGCGGCCTGAGCCAGTGCTCTGTGCTGCGCGCTGGCATGTCTAGCTCAGCTGGGTGGCACGGGGGTTGGACAGAGGGCAGGGGAGTTCAGGGTGGTGGGTCAGGGGGCGGGGGTGTGGATAGGAATCAGGGCAGTCAGAGGGCGGGAAATAGGGGGGTTGAATGGGGGCAGGGGTCCCAGGGGGCAGTCAGGAAGGAGAGGGGGGGTTGGATGGGGCGGCGGGTGGCAGTCGGGGAGGGGGTCCAGGGGAGTTGGATGGGGCAGGAGCCCCGGGGGGGCCGTCAGGAGGCGAGAAGCGGGGGGGTCGGATGGGGGTGGGGGCCGGGCCACGCCTGGCTGTTTGGGGAGGCACGGCCTCCCCTAACCGGCCCTCCATACAATTTCGGAAACCCGATGTGGCCCTCAGGCCAAAAAGTTTGCCCGCTCCTGCTCTCGGCAATCCGCATCGAGATGGTGGAGACCGCGATTGCAGTGCCGGTGACTGAGGGCAAGCCGCAGAGGATCTGGGCTGAGTCTCTGGCGATCTGCGGCACAGAGATGGAGAGCGCGGTCGTGGCTCGGGGAATCGGCGGTGCTCTCCTGCCCCCTGAAGGGTCTTAGCAGCTGGCTTGCCCCTGTGGGGAACCTTTGCCATTTCCTGCGGCATGTGCTGTGTTGGCGGCGGAGGCCTCTGCTTTCTCGGCTCCAGGGGAGCTTGGGAATGAGTCTGTGCCATCAGGGGTTTGGGTCCCATACTGCTCCCGGGAGTTGGTGGTGGACTTTTTAAAGGGCTAAGAGCCCCAACCAGGAAGGCACGTACACGTGGCTATGGAGTGGCCGAGCGGTCTGAACTGGGTCTCTTGCCCGATGACACATGGCTCTTCTTGCCTGCTGCCAGGGAGTCGTGCTTCATTGGTTTCTTTTTGGGCACCAGCGACAGGGATCGATGCCAGATGGAGCCCAATGCCGGAGGCGTACTGCGCACAGAGATTGAGGTACTCGGCAAGTCTTGGCGGAACTGCTTGGAAGCCAGATGAAGGGCAGACTTCATGCGCAGAGCCCGGAAATGACTATCCCGCTCCCTCTGAGTCCTGGGCTGAAAGTTTTTACAAATACGGCACTTGTTCTTCGCGTGCGATTTCCCCAAGCACTTGAGGCAGGTGCTATGGGGGTCACTTACAGGTATAGACCTGTTACAGTCCACTCAGGGCTTAAACCCGGGAGATCAGGGCATGCCCCGCCTGGGGCGAAGTCCACACTGGGACTCTAACTTCTAAGTACACTTAACAACTACTTAACATTAACCACTACAAACAAACTATTTACAAGGCCCTGGGGCTCTAAGTCAGTAGAGACGAAACCGCTAGCCCTTGCTATGCAAGGAAAGGAACTCTGACTAACCACCACGGGTGGTAAGAAGGAACTGAGAGAGCGTAGGGCCGGCCGCACCTGATGTACCGACACATGAGCACAGCACTCAAGGGGACACCACAGCCAGCCCTATGAAGGCTGTTAAGACAAAAATTTCCAATGACCGCACATGTGGGCACACGGACATCTAGAAAAGAATCTACATGAGCAAGCACTCAAAGAAGAACTGGTGTCAACTATCGCAAGATAAAACAATTTGGCCTTAATGGTGTCTAGTAGTTGTAATACTCATTTATAAATGTTACCGTAATTACTATTTATTTTGATGTATGAATTTTAAAAAGGGTGTACCCATTCTGTAATTAACATTTCTGGTAGATTTGTTTATCAGACAAAAATACATAGTATCTTTTTTAAAAATAGTATGCAAGTATTTCTCAAATCATCTAAACTGACAAAATAAACATTACATGTAACTGAATGGAAGCCTTAATGAATAGTTAAAAAAAAAAATACACCTGCATTAGTTTCAGGTAGATCAGCAAAAGTAAAAACATGCAACAAGACAATACTGGATGCTATAGTTTACATTCCAAAAGCTTTCTGTAAGGAACATTTACATTGTGAAATACTGCACAATTCAAACTTGAGCCACAAAAGAAGATTCCCAACTACATATCTGAGAAAGGATTCAAAAGAAATAGTGTCACATTTCCATTTGATACATTTGCTCAATGGGTATCTGAAGAATAAGATAAACAGAGTATGTTACAAAGACAGTGGGTTTGACAAAACCCTGTGGCCCTTCAAAATCACAGTTATAACACATAACATGGTTTCAAAGTTATCTAAAATACAGAAGATGAAGTAGTGGAGTATATATCCCTCAATGATAAAAATGTCACACACACAGAGAAATTCACATTCCACCAGTTTTATGGATGGGGAAGTTTATGAGTTAGAAGGACAGCATGGAGCACTAGATTGCAGAGAAAGGGGGAAATGCTCTGAACACTTTGTCCTCTTCATTCTGTTAGGCACCTGCAGATAAAACAAGCCTCCTCTCCTCCAGCCACTTCCTTCAACTTCCCATAAACTTAAAATAATTCACTCACACCCCCCTTTCCTCAAGAAGTTTATACTCAAAGATTTCTACTAGGAATGATGGAACAAACCTGTAATCACGTCACTGAGCTTGTGGCGCGCCAGTCTCTCTCCATATCTGGTAACAGAGCTCTAGGGAACGCGAGTTCAGAGGCAAGCACTACAGACATTTCAAGCACTAGGCTTTACAGGATTCAGCCCTTGGTGGGGTCTCAAAACAAGAACACACACTTCAAGCAACAGAGGATTCTTTCACTAGGACTGCCAGAAATAAAAGATGTGAAAACCTGAAGACGCATTATAGGATATGTGTATTTTTTCACTTCCCAAGATTCCTGCCTCTGTCCCCCAATACCCTTCCCCTGAAGTGGATGCATTAGCACCAGGCTGGTGGAGAGAGAAAAGTGATCCTATCAGCAAGGCTCCATACAGTGGGCAAATCAGTCACAGGCATAAGCTGGTGCTAAGGCCTGCAAAAATGTGACAGGAGTGGAGATCCTGTTGCCATGACATTGCAGACTGAGTTACTGCTGTCGAGCAGTTTAGCCAAACCACCAGGGACTGAAACTACATGAAGGAGGCAGCAGGGGGATGGAATGAGCACCTCCACTGAGTTTTACATTCAGAGTGCAAGGGATCCGGAGTAGGGGCACCATCCTTGTCTGTCTTCTTCCTCTCTATGTCCCTTCTGCCTTACTCTTTTTATTCTCTTATTCCCTATCGATGAATTGAGACTGAAAGCAACCCATGAGGTGCACGTTACATGCTTCCAGAGTAGGAGACAAAAAAGTGACTTAGATAAAAATACTTTTTGGCATGTAGAGGTGTAACAAATCTGTGTAGGGAATTCTGAGAGAAGAGGAAGACATACAGTGGATTGGAACTTATATTACACAATACTCTAAGCATGTATAATGGACTGCTTTCCATTCAACTTGTAAGCGATAAACTAACAATTCTGCCTGGTATCCACCTCTCTTGTGTTGTGAAGCTGTCCCAGGCTTGTGGTATTGCATATTACAGTGATTATTTATACATCAAATATTTGCTCTTCTCCAAGCTCAGAGTGGAAGGGATTTTTTAAATTGCTTTAAAATATTTATTACTTTTCCAGATTAAAAAAAAAAGGCCTTTTATTTTCTTCTTAAAAGAGGGTTTCCTTTCTTTAATTCAGTAATACCCACTATTACAATCAACTACACACAAACACTGAGATGGTAAGCACATATTTCAAAGCCAAAAGGTAGAAGAAAATATAGTAGATAATCTTTAGCTTTGCATATGGCATAGACAGTCTAGCTACAATCACTTAATCACACACATGAATGGACAGGACAAGGTTATTTGTCAAAATCTAAAGATTTTGGAGACTTTGATTTTGACAACTTTTTTCCAGAAACCAGGGATAGTTCCTGAGGGCTACTAGGGAGTCTAGGCTTCCAGGGGTCTATGGCAGTTCTCCAGGTGGACTGCCCCTCAGGGCATGGGCTCCATCCCCTATTGTGGAAAATTCTGAACTTTTGTTTTATTTCCAAATTGAAAAGAAACAAAAAATTTTCAAAGTATCAAAATCCCCCATGAAATGGAATGCCTCTCTCTACCCAGTTCTAGTTTTTAGAGAATTAGGGAAGAGTTGGAAACTATAAATGGGAAAGGAAGAAAATAAAAGGTGGATGAAACACTCTACATCTATTTGAAAGTAAAAGACACTTTGGGGGGAAAACAGCTATCAAATTCTGAACACAGCAAATAACCTACACTATGCAAGCAAAGATGCACTGAGAAAACATGATGTCCTAATTTAAACCATGAAAAGCATGGAGACAGTTTAAAAGATTAAAGTTTCTATCTATAAACAGATTGGGGAAAGTGGGAGCAACATTAAGGACTGGATTACCACTGGGGCTAGATAATAGAGATTTGATCCTCAGAGCAACACAGAATATATTCCTCAGCTTCTCCTACTTCCCATTCCCCAATTCCTGCTCTCCCAAAATTTAACATACAAAGCTATTCCAACCTCCCTACCTTCCCCATAGTCCTGTCCCATCAAATAGTGCCCAGTCCGACACTGCTTGTTTTACAGTACCAGCCTGACTTCCTCTTGCAAACTCTTTCCCCCCTGCTGGCTCCTGACCCAGGGGTACAGTCAAATTCCCAGCAGGGGAAGTGGATTATTTAGGGAGCGCAGGATATGGAGTAAAGGGAGGTTCCAGGTAGCATGAAGGCAAGGCAGAAGTTGCTCGACTCCAGAGTCTCTGCACAGCATATAATTCACAGTGGCCCCAGAAAACCCAAGGCAATTTAGCCAGTTCCCTGGTGTTGATCATATTCCTGGGATTTAACTGGTTTCCTAATCTAACACGTTTGAGGGGTTTTGAGCATTCAAAACAGACTCAATGATTTTTTAGATTATTTGGGGTGAAATCCATTTTATTCTACTCCTGGGGGAATTCTGCACCACTGTGTGTGCACAGAATTCATGTGTCCCGCAGAATTTTATTTTTTTCTGCAGAAAATACATTCTGCCCCAGAAGTGCTGCAGTTCTGCCTTTCTCCCACAAGAGACCACTGTGGTGCCAGAACAACCAACAGCATTAATGCAGCAGGCTGTTCTGGTGCCACAGTGGCCTCTGGTTGGCAAAAGATGGACCTGCAGAACTTCTGGGGCAGAATGTATTTTCTGTGGGGAAAAAAATTCTGCGTGTGCGCAATGGCACAGAATTCCCCCAAGAGTAGAAGCTCATCACAGCACCTGCCCGTGGAGCCAGGTTAGGACAGAGTGGGCATATGGGGCTGCTGGGAAGGTCACAGACTGGGGCTCAGAATGGCTAGTTGGGGGCACAGACTGGGATGTGGGCTCAGAAGCTAGTGGGGTGACAGCATTGAGCCAGAGGCTGAATGGGAGTCGGGTGCATGGCCACATGGGAACAGGCAAGGGGGGCTGCAGGGACACATGGGGATGGAGGAGGAGGTTGCAGGGACCCATTGGGATGCGGGGTGGGAAGATGTGCCTGACTGAATGGGAGAGGCTTGGGATCAGCCAGGGTCTGCATGGGGGAGGCTCCCCAACAATCCTACCTCTCCCCCGCAAAAAAAACCTGTTCCATATTTTTCTACCCACACTCAGCAACCCTTCAGGTTCACTCCAGGCTCCTTCCCTCTCCCTTAGCTCCTCCATTACTCCTGACACTCACAAACCTTTGCATTGCTTCTGACGGGTACAGGAAATACAGTTCTGTGTTGTAAATTAAATGAATTACTCAAAGTTCTGTATTAACATGCCCAGTAAGGAATCTATTTGTCCAAAAAAACCAAACCAAACCAAACCAAAACAAAAAACAGAATCTCTTTTTTTGGTCTGTATTGTTACAGACGTACTTGCTAACAGATATTTTGAAATAAAATTACCAAAATAATTTAAACTGGAATGTTACATTGTGTTATTTTAACAAATAAAATATGCAGAATTTTGTAAATTTTAAAACATTGTGTGCAGAATTCTTTTTTTTTTAACACAGACTTTTTAATTTTTTGGTGCAGAATTCCCCCAGGAATAATTGACTTCTACTCAGTTCAGGGAATATGCTTTATACAGTCGCTTCAGGAAGAAAGAAGGAAATGAGGACCCTTCTGTTAGGATAACTGAAAAATCACTTTTAATACCAAAATTTGAGTAGGTAGATGTAGAAAACAAGAGGCAAAAAGACCCCACACATATCCATCACTGTTTATGGCAATGTCAGTGTTTAATTTTGGGTGTTAAAAGGGCACACAAATTGGAAATCTTATTTCTACCTGACTTTATTATACTTATTACAATTGTACATAACATCTGAGGCCTGGTCTGAAAATAACTGAAAAGTTATATTGGCATAGCCACATCAGTCAGGGGTGTGCAAACAAAACACACACACACACACAAACACACACGAAAGAAAAACACGGTATGACATATTCCCAACCCGATCTCACCCATTTCAATAATAATTTCGATTAAAAAAAAAAAACACACACTCCACATACACTTTGGCGAAAACTGTTACCATTTAAAAGCAGGAGCAGTGGTGGGCAACCGGCAGCCCACGGGCGGCCCGCAGGTTGCCCACCACTGCTATCGAATATTTCCTGCTTCCCAATACTTCCTAGCTAGTAGATTTATAGTGCAGGGCAGACAACAATCTCAGCCAGAGTGGCCAACCTGTGACTCTTCAGAAGTTAATATGAGGCTCCTTGTATATAGGCACTGACTCTGGGGCTAGAGCTACAGGCGTCAACTTTCCAATCTGCCACAGGCCCTGCCCCCACTCCACCCCTTCCCGCCCCCTCCCCTGAGCCTGCAGTGCCTCGCTCCTCTCCCCCCACCCCCCAAGCTTCCTGCACGCCATGAAACAGCTGATCGCGAGGTGCAGGGAGGGAGCGGGAGGCGCTGATTGGCCGGGCTGCCGGGAGGCACTGGGAGCGGGGGAGGGGAGGGAGCTGGTAGGGGGCTGCCGATATATTACTGTGGCTCTTTGGCAATGCAGATTGGTAAAATCTGGCTCCTTCTCAGGCCGGCCACTCCTGGTCTAAGCCATCGATTTTTGTAGCATTTAAACTGTTCTTCTGAAAATCCCATGACATTTTTTTAATAAATGTTCAACACTGACCTAGCACTGTTTCCACTGAAATCAGTGGGAATAGAACAGTGGACAACTCCCTCCTGCCTGCAGAATGCAGGAAGCAAGAGGGGACAGGATAGGCGAGATTGCGCCTTCTATCAGCTGCTGGGGGATTCACATTTAACAGACACCTCCTACTCAGTGGCCAATACTTAAAGTGGAACTTCAAAACAAAATCCACAGCCAGCAGCTTGGTAGGAATCCCAGTGACTTTCCCCACCCCCCGTGGAATTTTACCAAGGCATTGCCCCATGGTATTGTCATTGGTGGGTCCTTATCCCCCAGTTTATTACACTTATTAGCCAGAGACAAATTGTACTCCCAACTAGCCAGTGTCTGATTCCCCCCCCCACCCCGGAATTCATAAAATGTATTTCTTTTATCATATGACACTCGGAGAATGATGAAAACAAAATCCATGACTACTACGTAAGAAAGAATAGACAATAACCTTCCTTGTAGTTCTAGTTTATCCACCATTCTAAGACAGACTCAAGAATTCTACTCTGGGCAGTCAATGATGCAGTCAATGCGGTCAATGATGTAGCAAACAGGAGCAAACATTGTTTTTTAGAAAGATGCTGGTACTTTTTGCAATTAACCACCCCATACTGATGTTTATTTCAAAAGCATCAGAGTAACACATTCATTCCAGTCAGGTGAATTAAAGCTATAATCTCAACGTTTGGCATGTTAGACAAATGACCTGCCTCTGACCCTTATCACAGGCTGCTTGCCTCCCAGCGACTCAGACAAAGAGTGCTCTCTTCAGAACACCACCTCATACATGCCACATAGCTAACATCTACTGCCCTCCAAAATAAAATAGAAGTTGATAAATTTCACCGAAATTGCAACAAGGCAACATAGATTAATACAACAGAGCTGTACATGTCAGATCTCTCACTCCCAAACAATGGGTAAAAAAAAAAAAAGTTTAACTAAACAAAAACCCAACAAACCTATCTGCATTCCATTACCATCCATCAAACACACTTACAAAAAAGGGAAGTTAGCTAAAAATACTTCTATTCTGTTGCAGTCACAGGAAAGTATAAGCATGTACACAGCTGAAGCACACACAATTCTTCTATAACCTGTTATAATTGGCAAGTGGGAATATTCTTGTCTAGGAAGTCTTACAGTGACAATTTTAAAGCAAAACCTTGCACATCTAAGTTCCCATGGAAGTGCAAAGTAACACTTATAGACAACATGTACAGAACATATCCATGTATAGAAAGAGATTATAAAAAGAAAACAACTTTTTTTAAAAAAAAGGTCAAGATTTTTAAATAGTGTCTAGTAATTCTGAATGCCTCAATTGTTAGTTGGTGTCCAACCTGAAACACCTTAAAGGGGCATGTTTTTCAGAGTGGTGGTATTCAAGCTTTTTGAAAATTAGGCACCCAGAAACCTAAAGCACTCAAAATCTCATGAGTCATTTTTGAAAATCCAAGTTTATAATCATGTGTCAGCACTGACATGCACCACAAGTCTGTACACTGGGCTGTATAACGGGATTTGTAGTAGTAATATTTTGCATTCCCTCAAAGAATATTTAATTCAGATTCAGTGGCACTGTTTTTTTTAAAATCATTAACAATTCCTGTCAAGGTTCCTTCCCCACTCTGAACTCTAGGGTACAGATGTGGGGACCTGTGTGAAAGACCCCCTAAGCTTATTTTTACCAGCTTAGGTTAAAACTTCGCAAGGTACAAACTGTTTTACCTTTTGTCTCTGGACCTTATGCTGCCACCACCAAAGTGTCTAACAAAAATAACAGGGGAAGTGCCCACTTGGAAACGTCTCCCCCCAAAAATATCCCCCCAAGCACTACACCCCCTTTCCTGGGGAAGGCTTGATAAAAATCCTCAACAATTTGCATAGGTGAACACAGACGCAAACCCTTGGATCTTAACAATGAAAAAGCAATCAGGATCTTAAAAGAGAATTTTAATTAAAGAAAAAGTAAAAGAAAAACCTCTGTAAAATCAGGATGGTAAATACCTTACAGGGTAATCAGATTCAAAACATAGAGAATCCCTCTAGGCAACACCTTAATTTACAAAAAGACACAAACACAGGAATATACATCCCATTCAGCACAACTTATTTTATCAGCCATTTAAACAAAACAGAATCTTATGCATATCTAACTAGATTGCTTACTAACTCTTTACAAGAGTTCTGACCTGCATGCCTGATCTGGCCCCGGCGAAAGCATCACACAGACAGAGAGGACCCTTTGTTCTCCCCCCCGCCCTCCAGCTTTTAAAGTATCTTGTCTCCTCATTGGCCATTTTTGTCAGGTGCTAGCGAGGTTATCTTAGCTTCTTAACCCTTTACAGGTGAAAGGGTTTTTCCCCTGCCCAGGAGGGATTTAAAAGGTGTTTACCCTTCCCTTTATATTTATGACAATTCCATATTCTGATTTTTTTAATTACATGAACAACCAAAGCAAAAAGTCTGATAGAGAGAGAAATGAATGAGAAAAAGACAAATTTGCTCTGACAGTGTTGCTCTAGTTTTAGAAGCATATTTTTTTCCTTCCTTGCTTCTAGAGCAGATTTGGTAAAATACTTCCCTACTTTTATAGAAACATATTAATTTAGAAATATTCAAACCATAATAAAAGACAAGTGAGAAATTTCTGCTCTCTTTTACTCGGTTACACACGAGACTTTTAAAACAGCACAATATGCACATTTTAGATGCTAAGGAGCCTTTTTGTGAAAATGCTAAAGGCATCATTCAGTATTTAACAGATAGGCATGGAAAAGCACAGAAGACAAAAATGCTTATGGGAAAATATTTACCTACACAAATCTAATATACATTAGAGTCCTAAATTTTCTAAGAGTTGTTTGGGATCTAGACACAAAACCCAATGCAACTCTGAAAACGTAAGGGGCAGGGAGAACTGTCCTATTATACCAACATAGGTCCCTACTGTAAGGCTATTGCAGCCAGTGGAGTCACACGAAGGATGAATTTGTTCCACTGGCTTTATTTTTCTGAATTACTGTAGATGAAATAATTTGCAGCGCAGAATCTATTCTAAAAGAATGCTGTTCTTAAAACTACAGTACGTTTGCCAGTCCTCATTTGGAAATTATACCAAGTAAGCACTCCTACCCAACACCAGCTAATCTTCACTGGTTCTATCTGCCATTAGATTGAAGCTGATATTTCATTCTTCTTCTAAGATTGCCTCTGTTACTGTGAATTACTGAATGTTCAAAAGACTCAAAATGTCCTAACATTATGCCTCCGATTGGCAATTATTTGAGTCCTATAGCAAATGCTTATTTAAGAACACTAAGCCTTCTCTACTTACTGTACACTTCTGAGCAGTATACTTCTTCCACAGCAGTTCTTAGAAGACTGAGCCTTTTGGTTAGTTCTGAGCCAGTTTCACTCTCAGAAAAAATATATACTCACAGGAAAGTGAGTGAGGGACCTGTTTTTGGGGTGAGGGAGGGACCTGTTTTTTTAAGCAAGGCACTGAACAGGCTTTCTACGAATTACAGGTCTCAAAAAAAAAATCCTTCCCCACTCTTACTCCTCCTTTAGGAGAAGAAAGTCTAATGCAGCTAAGCCTTCTTATATAATCCATAAAACAAACCAAAACCACTTACTGTTTATGTGATCGATATAGTAGACACCAATCTGAGGATCATATGCAGCTTCCCATCCCCATGGTAGTTCATCCCCCACACAATCCGCGAATGACAAAGGCTTTGTTAACCTAAAAACAAATTAAAGTAATGCAATTAAAGCAATGGGGTTTTTCTTGAAAAATTCTGGACCTGTCCTCTTGTTCATAATTAGAAGCGAGGGATTGCTATAGAGGGCTAGCAGGAGGAAAGGAGAAGAAAAGTTGCCAAATGACATGGAAAAATAACCTCAAGCTCTTGAATGACTTTCCAAGGATATCCTGACTATATTAACTCAAAAGTTAGATAAATTATTCCCCAAATTTGCCTAGCCTAGACATTCGATTGAGAAATCTACTGTAATGCTATCCTCAAACTCTCCAGTAATTAAACAATAGCAGCAGACAACAGCTTGAAAAATCTACTCTCCTACTTGACTCTTGTAAGTGGGAGGACCTACAGTTTCAACCTTGATTTCCAAAGTATCAGTCCTCTGCTTTAATCATAAAATCATCCTTCCTCCGCAGTGTCAACACAGAAAATTCAGAGAACAGAAAATAACTTCCCATGGTGTACCATACAGGTAATCCTATTCTGATGGACATTTATCCTTGGAAGCATGAGTGGCAGCTGAAGTAAGACTACTAAATCTTAGAAGAAATGTCTAAATTGTAAGAGTGAGTGCATGCAGCTCACAAAATTAAAATTTCTCAGAAGCTCACAATTCATGCTGCAGTGATGGGGGGCCATAAGTACACCAAGATAAGACTTCTTACTGAAGAATACTGAAGTCAGTATATTGTGTATGTATCAGCAGTCAAAGCAAGATGACTATACCAGCCTATCAAAAAAAAAAAAAAAGGGGGTGGGGGAAGCAGGGTGACGAGACAGCAAATGTGAAAAATCGGGATGGGGGTTGGGGGTAATAAGAGCCTATATAAGAAAAAGACCTAAAAATCAGGACTGTCCCTATAAAATCAGAGCATCTGGTCACCCTAGGAAGGGGGCATGTATTCACCAATGAGATTTTACTGAAACAATTCACACCCTTTCCCCGTCTCAGAGAGGAAATGGGACTTATCTAGTGCCAAAGGGGCCTGATCCAGTAGCCACTGACTTCAGTGCAAGTCTGATCAAGCCCAAATAGAGTCTACACTAGTGTTGTTTTTAAAATCCTTTATTAGTGGCAGGTGCAGCTGCACTGGTGCTAGCAGCTGCTTAAATGCTAGCGTAGGCAAGGCACAAACAGTTTTACCATCATAAATCCTAGGGTTTCATGTCACAGCGGTAGGAACAAACGTGTCCTGAATGCATTAGCCCTTTCATTGGTTAGAGCATCAGTGAAGCTGCATCCACTGCTAACAGGTAAAAATTGTTAGCGTAGACATGACTGGAATGTGAAAAATGTTCTTCTCAAGATGCAGCAGCCTTGAACCTTGTACCTAGACCCACAACAGAAGGCCTGAGGAACTCTATAGGATGACATTACATCATCAAAGCCCTGGTAGGATTACATTTTGAGAGTCTACATCTTCACGTCTCACTCTTCCTCACTCATCTCTGACTTCCTTTCCTTTCTGTGCATTGCTTACGTCTTTGCTTCCCTCATTCCTTTCTCCTTTTCAAGCTTCATTCCACATTAAAAAATTAAAGTGTTCAATGGTTATCCCTAATCAATGTCTGTAGGCATGTTAATTTTTTATTTGATGACTAAACAATGACAATCACTTCTAGCCAAACTGCAACTCTGAACATGTCCCTGTGGAGATTCCCATATGGTGTGTGTTAGAGAGAGACCCCTCAGTGTGAATTCTCTTTGGATGGATTTTATCTGTTTTGTGTATGTATATATATGTATATACATGGTTTTGGGAGAAGGCAGTAACACTTTTTTTTTAGAATGGTTAACAAAAGGTTTTATAGGAACCACTATTACTAACAAGGCACAATGAAACAGACTATAACCATAATTGGTTACATCTGTGTCACATCAGAAAGAGACAGTGTCTTCCATAGCTAAGGTTGAATAAAGCCTTCCAGTATTATACTTTTATTTCATTTGGAACAAAATGAGTACTGGTTTTCCAGCTGAAAGACCAGAAGCTTTACAGAATACGGATATATTTTAAGAAAAGGAAAGATTTGGGGATTTACTGTCTAAGTATCAATAAGATTGGAGGTTGCATCATAAAGTGACCTTGATGAGAGAAGATAATGGGATACTATAGTAGAATTCCCACAACTGTGTTGACCATGCTCATTTCAGCTTTAGTTCAACTCACTTTATTATAAAGCACTTAGTGAAGAGTCCACTGTAACTTTTACTATCATCATACTATAAATTTGGTTTGACACACACCTTTATCACAAAAAAGCACACATTGTCCCATTCTCCCCTCTACTCCCCCCATCCCACCCTTTTATTATTATTATTTCTTACAATTTGAGTCAAAGGAAGTTTGTTTTGGTTTTTGAGGCAAAGGATGGAATTATAAGGCTGCGACAAATTTAGAATGTTTTACTTTTGGTAAAGCTTTTTGTTGTTCTTTTGTAACTCAAACCCAGTTTCATTTTAGGAAGCCAAACTTTTCATGCAGTTCGATTCTCCTAGCAACTAGAGCACAGGTTTGGTGTAGAAACAATTGGTCCACAAACAAAACCACTATAAGAATTATAGGAACTGAATCTTAAAAACACCTGCAGTCCTGGTTCAACTCTCCCATAAGAACGGCCATACTGGGTCAGACCAATGGTCCATCTATCCCAGTATCCTGTGCTCTGACAGTGGCCAATGCCAAGGGCTTCAGAGGGAATGAACTGTTAGAACAGGCAATCAGGTGATCCATTCCCTTTCACCCACTCCCAGCTTCTGGTGAATGGAGGCTAGGGACACTCAGAGCATGGAGTTGCAACTCTGCCCATCCTGGCTGATAGCCATTGATGTACCTATCCTCCATGAACTTATATAGTTCTTTTTTGACCCCTGTCATAGTTTTGGCCTTCACAACATCCCCTGGCAAAGAGTTTCACAGGCTGACTGTGCATTGTTTGAAGAAGCACTTCCTTTTGTTTGTTTTAAACCCTGCTGCCTATTAATTTCATTGGGTGACCCCCAGTTCATGTGTTATGTGAAGGAGTAAACAGCACTTCCTTATTTACTTTCTCCACACCAGTCAAGACTTTATAGACCTCTATCATATCCCCCCAGAGGTAACCTCTTTTCCAAGCTCAAAAGTCCCAGTCTTTTTAATCTCTCCTCATATGGAAGCTGTTCCATACCTCTAATCATTGTAGTTGCCTTTCTTTGTACCTTTTCCAATTACAATAGATCTTTTTTGAGATGGAGCAACCAGATCTGCACATGGTATTCAAGATGTGGGCATACCATGGATTTATATATAGGCAATATGATATTTTCTGTCCTGTTATCTATCCCTTTCTTAATGGTTCCTAACATTCTGTTACTGTGCTCTGGCAGTCAAAAAAAGCTGAGTGGATGTTTTCTGAGAACTATCCACAATGACTCCAAGATCTCTCTCAAGTGGTAACAGCTAATTTAGACCCCATCATTTTGTATGTATAGTTGGTGCAGTTATCAACACAATTTCATCTGCCATTTTGTTGCCCAGTCACCCAGTTTTGTGAGATTCCTTTGTAACTCTTCGCAGTCTGCTTCGGACTTAACTATCTTGAGTAGTTTTGCATCATCTGCAAATTTTGCCACCTCCTTGCTTACCCCTTTTCCTGGATCATTTATGAATATGTTGAACAGTACTGGTCCCACTACAGGCCCTGGCGGACATCACTATTTACCTCTCTCCATTCTGAAAACTGACCATTTATTCCTATCCTTTATTTCCTATCTTTTAACCAGTTACTGATAGACAAGAGGACCTTCTCTTTTATCCCATGACTGCTTACTTTGCTTAAGAGCCTTTGGTGAAGGACCCAGAAAAGGCTTTCTGAAAGTCTAAGTACACTATATCCACTGGATCACCCTTGTCCATGTTTGTTGACCCCCTCACCACTAATAGATTGGGGAAGCATGATTTCCTTTGACAAAAAACATTTTGACTCTTCCTCAACGAATCATGTTCCTCTATGTGTCTGATAATTCTGTTCTTTACTATAGTTTCAACCAATTTGCTTGGTACTGAAGTTAGGCTTACCGGCCTCTAATTCCCAGGATCGCCTTTGGAGCCTATTTTAAAAATTGGTGTCATATTATGTATCCTTGAGTTATCTGGTACAGAAGCTGATTGAAATGATAGATTACATACCACAGTTAATAGTTCTGCAATTTCATATTTGAGTTCCTTCATTACACTTGAGTGAATACCATCTGATCCTGGCAATTTATTACTGTTTAATTTACCAATTTGTTCCAAAACCTCCTCTAACAACACCTTCCACTTGCCAAAGAGCTGTTTACTTGATTTGGTCTTCACCAAGCACTGCTCATTCTCTGATCTCTCTGTTCCCTCTCCAACCCTCACTTGCTCTCGTTCAACATCACACATTAAAACCTCCCTCATGCCCTAGCATTCAGCCTTCCTATGGACTTCATCCTTCAGCACTGATGACGTCTCATCGCTCTCAGCTACCTCTCTTCCATCAACATGGTCGCTGATTCTCTCCATTCTCACTCTCCTCCACCCTTGACTCTTTGCCTCTCTCTCCAATCGCCAGGTCCACCCTACCAACCTTCAGCTCTAGCTCATCTGCAACATCCACTTCCTGTGCTCCTATTCTCGCACTGCAGAGTGTCTCCTCCATTACAAATTTGTTCTCCTCTTTCAGTACTGCCATCTTCCTAGCTAAACAACTCTACTTCTCCAACTTAATGGAATCTCACACCCACCTTCCTGCCACTCACTCCTCAGATGTCCTCCTACCTCCATTTTTCTCGCTGAAAACTATCTTGCCTATTTATTTCAAGAGAAAATTGAAAAAATATGATGCCCCCCTCCCTTTAGCTTGTATTACCGTTCCCTCCGACAACTCTTTCCTCCTCCCTTGTCACAGGTGCAGAAGTTTCTTGTCTGTCCTTATCCTCTAACCCCTCCACTTACCCCCAGCAACCCCATCCCATCCCGATCTCTCTTGCACTCTCCCACCCCCTCCCTTACTCTCCTCCTCAACCCTTCACTCTTCAGATGCTTTCCCCATCAGTACAAACATACTTAAGTCTCTTCCATCTTAAAAAATGTACCCTTGACCTTACATGCCTCTCCAACTATTACCCCATCTCCCTTTATCCCTAAGATCATTAAATGCATTGTTTACAATCACTGTTTGCAGTTGTTCTCCTCTTAACCCACCCTAGATTCCTTCCAATCTGGCTTCCACCCCTTGCACTCAACAGAAACCATACTTGCTAGAGTCTGAATCAGTACTCCATCCTTAATCTCCTTGACCTATCAAGATGCCTTTGACAGTAGATCATGCTCTTCTTGAAATCTAGTCCTCCCTTGGATTCCATGAGAAGTCTTCTTCTGGTTCTCCTCCGTCCTCTACTACATCCTTCACAGGATTCTGCTCAGCCCCCCTTCAGCTTTCTGTGGGGGTTCCACAAGGTTCCGTCCTTAGTCCCCTTCCCTTCTCCCTCTACACCTTTTCTCTATGTAATGCCTTCTGCAAACACAAATTCAGCTACCATCTCTGCATTTTTACTCCTAGTACAACCACCCAAAAGTTTACCATAAATGAACCGATATCCCCTGCTGCACATTAAGTGTCAAGCTTTAAATGTATTGCACAAATTAAATTTCATGTCCATTTCATTTAAATAAGTGAGGGTTCACTGTATATCTTTAGCTTTCCATAAAGTATTGCACGGTCCATTGTGTCCTACGATGCAAATTTTGCTACTACCTTTGTAGATAGATATCCGAGTGTTCTGAGAAATGCACATCTCTCTTTACTCCATGCTCTAGCAATTAGCAAGGCAAAGCATGCATATATTATCACTTAAACTTCACAGAATGAGCATTTATTAGAACATAACTGCAACAATCCAGTGACAGAATAAGGTCACAGGACCACCTAACTGCAATCTGACTCACTTGACTATGCACTTTCTCACAGTGGTGCATAATGAGGACAGAGGAAAGGTTTCTATGACATACAAAAGACTTTACAATGACACAATACAATGCTAATATATTTTTGTTTAACCTCCTGGTGTTTCCCAATCTCAAACAACTTTAATTATGACAAATACCATGGACAGAAATGTACGATCAGCTTCAACCATTTCATCTTGTTTTGCACAAGGGAGATATAAAATGTTAAATCCTTTCTTTGTTCCTAATTATTACTGTAGTTAGGAGTTCAGAGACCAGCATGCCTAATGGTCTAAGTAGGTCAGAACTGCATGCCTACCAGTCAAGCACGGTATTTTTGTAATGGTTTGCCTCCTATTGATTTGACAGAGCAGGTTAAATATAAAGCATGAAATTAACAGATATGATCCTTCATGCTAGGTTGCATAAATTTCTGCTCTCTGCTTACAGTACTCATGTCCTTTGAACTCAAGTTTATAATATAAAAATTAAAAGGAAAGGAAATGCTGGTCATTCATTGAAATGATTAGCAAAAGTGTATATATGAATTGTAAACACAAGCATGGTATTTCTTGTTCTTTGGCACCAGATTATATTGTTACTTCATATTATACGAGCCTATAAAGTGCTAGACAGAAGATGCCAAATACTCAAAAGAAAAGACACTGTATTCGTGAACTCGCTGCCTGAAACAGGAAGTAGGCCAACCCAAAGTAAGCTTTCAGTTATTGTACCAGGAAAAAGGGTGGTATTAAAAGAAGGGGAGGAAGAAGTTCTATAGGATTCATTAGTACTCTATCTTGAGGTGGATCTTCATGTGCTTTAAATCACTTACTTAGTTCTCAAAAGTTACAGTTGTAGTAAATTTGGCAGCACTATGACCAGTACTTCTAACTCTCTGCCAGACTCCCTTCCAAAAGAGAGTCAGTGAGTTCATTTGGTCCATATTTGTCAGAGTATGTTTGCTTCTGACATCATCCAATAAAAGGCGCAACACACAGGAGGGCTGGGAGAGAGAGAACTTAATTTCCATGACACAGATCACGGTTAGAAAAAGAGGATACTCCTGTCACACTGACTTGCAGTTATGGATATCCGCGTAAGCCAATCATCTAAGCTACTCTACAAAAATCTCACCTGTTCAGACCATCTGAACCTGTTTGCGACAACCTTGCCTATTAGAATGGCTGTCAATTCTCTTTTTTTTTTTTAATTACGAAAGAGAGATGGCACAATATTTATCACCTGCCTAGCCCTAGAGAATGACAGAATTTGCATTCCCACACCAAACTATTCATTCACGTTCTCCTTCACCCACCCAGTTCTGTAAATCAGCTGGTCCTTGGTATTATTTCCTTGTCCAAAAAAGCCTTTGTTATCCTTGCCTTTCCTGACTGCAACTGGCCAGCAACTACAACGTCTAAACATTGTGAACCCTTTGCACACCTGGCAGTGCTTTAAAAAGGAATCTCTGAAAGTCATGGCACTGATACCCACCTCACTGTATGCAAAAGGTGGACTGCGTAGGTACCCACTGCATACAACTGAGAAAAGATAGGGATACCCTTTTGGAAGGGCCACTTGGTGGGCAGGAACTCCACAGTCAGAGAAGAACAAGCCAAGAATGGCTTGGTGGTGAACCCTGTCCTATTCCAGTAGTGGCTCTAGATGTAGCAGGCTAGGTACCTATGTGTTTATCTTGGTCCTAAGACCAGCATTATTAGATTTGCAAGGTCATTTTGCATTGCACACTGAACCACTGCCGTAATGTGGTACTCTATTCACACAGGAATTTTTTTTTTTTTGTTTGGCTGTGGTTTTTTCTTCTTTTCTTTTTAAATAAGGTGTGCCAGTTGTTTTAGCTATGCCAATGTAAAGTTACTGGGAGTAGTTCAAACTAAATGTCACTCAAATTTTTAAAAATGTGAAAATCCTCAGTTATATCAAGTAATGTTGCTGGTGCCCAGAATCACTGGTAATCTTAAATATATTATTAATTAGATCTGCTCATGTGCATGCACATGCAATATAAATAATCTGATCCAGCTTTGAGGCTGAGGTGCCACAATTTGGGAACATACTCTGATGACGATAGTCTTGATGTTCATGCATGGGAGATGACACAATATTTGTGGTGCTAAGTATTCTGAGATCTGAACTGGATCCTCATTTTAGAAGTCTACTGTTGATAAGATATAAATAGTTAAAGGAAGGATGCACATTTAAAAGGAAGCAGGTTTAATAGTTCTATCAATAAACACCTCTTGGCTACATTTTATATAGTTTTGTTTTCTTTACAAAGTTTGGAGCATATCCTATTGGTAGAAGATCAAACTAAACTGTTAGAAACTTTTAACAAACACACTGAAACCTCAGGCTAACTGGACCCTGCTGAGTCCAGGTTGGGAAGTTTTCTAAAATTCTGACATGGTCCTGGATTATTCCTGCTCTTTTAATAGCTTTGTATGATAAGCTAAGGCCTTTTAAATACCAAAAGGTGCTTATGCAAGTCAATGGGTTTGAAGAAAATAAATTTCAGGTTTTTTGGTGAAGTGCAATGCAGAAATATACAGACTATTGCCCACATTAAGGGACAAAAGAATAGTGCCCTCATTATCATAACGGCAGTAGAACCCAGTGTTGCTGAACAAGGCAAGGACACAAAGGGTTCTTAAGACTTAATGAAACCAAGTCTCAGTGATTTTCAGTGATATCTCCCTGCATCAGCATTAAAAATAGCTTAAGTGCTAGCATAAAAAGGACAAACCAATGTTCCCTCTAATTTTTTACATCCATGTGCGGAATGAATTTTGTTATGTGCATCAATATGGAGGTGACGTTTGGTGGGCATGGGGCAGAGAGGTTTGGAGTATGGGAGCGGGCTCAGGGCTGGTGCAGTGTGTTGGGAGGAGGTGGCTGTGAGGGCAGGCTCTGGGGTGGGGCTGGCAATGAGGGGTTTGGAGTGCAGGTGTTGGATCATATTAAAGAAGTTCTGTATTAAAATCACAAATGAGTTTGATTCCCCAGAGTTTAAATTCCAGGGTATTACTAATTAAGAGGTCTCTTGGTTTTTGGTATTGTTTCTCTCCCTCTATGTGTGAAACTTGCAAGCTGCTAACTGTGTTAGTACATTCTAAGACAGAGTCTGTTCTCAAAGCAATTCACAAGAGAGAGAGACTCAAAGCAATACTCTAACAACAGAAACAGCACCCAGAGACTCCCCACCCTTTTGTTGTATTAACCATTGTGATTAAAATAGAGATAGAGGATGTATGTGGATGGATGCTTGGTGTGGATAATAACTGAATGATCAGGGAGGTGCCAGCCTAAGAATCCAGTGTCCATCGGCTGAAGAAGGCGTCAAGTGGAAATAACCAGAGGACCCCACCCGGAGGGCAGACTGGAATCCACCCAACAGCCTCAAGAATGGGAGAACCAAAGAACAAGATAACATCTTGGAGCCGTCAGGAATGTGCTATCTGCTGATTGATTCAGCAACAGCATGATGAAGCAATTCCCATAGACTGGCATAGGAAGAAATTCCTATAAAAATAGACTCTAAAAAGTGAGAACTTTGGGGTCTGATTCTGCAAACCAACTTCCAGGAGCATCAGATGAGCATCTGACAAGGCCCTGCTCCCTCCTCATGTCCAGGCCACCTGGCCAGTGACTTGGCATGAGCAACTCTAAGGCTGGTAACTATGATAACAACCTTGCAGAACCTGTGTGTGTGTGTGTGTGTGTGTGTGTGTGTGTTTGTATGAATGAATGAATGTGAGAATAAATTTGAGATTGAATGGAATGTTATAACTATAACTAACTGCTTACTATGATCCTTTCTGTATTCACAATAAATGTGGTATTTTGCCTTTTTCCCTTTAATAAGATCCTGCTGGTTTTTATTTTATTGGTACAACATTTTGGTGGAGAATTGCGAAAGGGGGAATATTGGTAAAAAACCTCAGTTATTGTAAATATTGGTGTGCACACCGCCAGCTCTAGTGAGCTAGGCATTTCTATTAGGTTAACCAGACCTGCTGGCCTCCGAGAAGGTAGCAGGGGACCTGCTGGCCTCCGAGAAGGTAGCAGGAAAAACAGATTAAACCAGACCTGCTGGCCTCCGAGAAGGTAGCAGGGGACCTGCTGGCCTCCGAGAAGGTAGCAGGAAAAACAGATTAAACCAGACCTGCTGGCCTCCGAGAAGGTAGCAGGGGACCTGCTGGCCTCCGAGAAGGTAGCAGGAAAAACAGATTAAACCAGACCTGCTGGCCTCCGAGAAGGTAGCAGGAGACCTGCTGGCCTCCGAGAAGGTAGTAGGGAAAACAGATTAAACCAGACCTGCTGGCCTCCGAGAAGGTAGCAGGGGACCTGCTGGCCTCCGAGAAGGTAGCAGGAAAAACAGATTAAACCAGACCTGCTGGCCTCCGAGAAGGTAGCAGGGGACCTGCTGGCCTCCGAGAAGGTAGCAGGGAAGAACAGGTTAACCGGACCTGCTGGCCTCCGAGAAGGTAGCAGGGAGAAACAGGTTAACCAGACCTGCTGGCCTCCGAGAAGGTAGCAGGGAGAAACAGGTTAACCAGACCTGCTGGCCTCCGAGAAGGTAGCAGGGGACCTGCTGGCCTCCGGGAAGGTAGCAGGGGAAAAACGCATAGATTAAGCTATGATTTCAGAATCTAGGCTGTGTCACTTGCTAAGTAATACCAGCAGTGACAAAGAGATTGAAATATCCATGTTAAGATGTTTAAAAGAAAACAGGGTAAGCCAGTACTAGAGGGAGGAATGGAGTCAGAAGGAACTCCAACCTCACCTTTTGTTAAAGAAATTACACCTTTTAAACAAATCCTTCAAAAATTTGGGCACAGTCCTTGGACTAAACAAGCCCTAGCTGATGTCTGCACTATTTCGGACCTAGAGGATAGATTGGCTCAGTATATCCTCATATACAAACCTTCTAGTGCTGCCAAAAGAGATGCAGCAGCAATTTGGTTGTTGTGGGAGGCATGTAAGGATTCTTCCCTCCGCTTGTCTTCATGTAAAGAGGAAAAGGCACAAATGGAAAAGGGAGCAGACAATTGGAAGGTGCTGGCTACAAATATCCAAAGCCAGCTGAAAATAGTGAAAGAGGCACTCCAGGAATACAAAAAGAGTGAAAAAGTTAACTCTGCAGAGGCTGGAGGGAGGCAGGTAAAGGGGGAGAAGGTCCTATGTACGGCACCCCCAGGCATAATTACAAAGAGAAAAGAGAGTAAAAAAAAAAAAAAAAAAAAAAGTTAACTCTGCAGAGGCTGGAGGGAATTAAGCAGTTAAACTTTGTATTTCACCCAAACAACTTTTAACCAAAAATGTTAAAAAGGAAAAGTGTTAGAGCACTCTTGGTTTCTTTGCAGCCATTCTGAAAGAAAAATGGGCCCTTTTCCAAAGGAATGTCCGTAAATTAGCCAGGCAAAAATAAACTATCTGATTAAAATCATTTGACTGGACAATTTAGTCAAATTTGCTAAAAGAACATAAGAGGGTTCTATTGGAACTTAACTGCCTCAAATGTATAAAGGGAATGTAAGATGTAAAAAACAGAGCAGTGTGGAAGGGATGTTAAGGAAAAGAAAATGTGTATGTATCTGTCTGAGTGTGTGTAAATATGTAAAGTTCTAAGGACCAGTTAGTTTTGTTTTTGTTTTAAATAATGCCACTAAAAATCCATTTGACTCTTTAATTCAAAGTTGCAAAACTGACAGACCTTTTTGCTAGACACAGGTAATTAGTGTTGTTTGGCTTTGGGATTTGGCATTTAACCCTTAAAAGGTAACTCAATGCTTTACAAAATTTAAAATGTTTTTAAGTTGTGGCTGCAGCAGGGCAGTCAAAATCAGGAGAATATAAAAAAAAAAAATTTTGGATTCTTTTTGTTTGTTTTTTGTTTGTTTGTTTTTGTAACAAAATAGCAGATGAGAGTTGTAGTAAAAAAAAAAAATTAAAAAAGACAGTGCCTCTCTGAAGCAACAGCAGGGGTGAGGTGCACAAAACAAAAAGAAGCAATGTTAGAAACACTGAGTCTTAAAATGGCTCTGAGTAATCAGACTGTCACTTCGATAAAGGTACATGAAAACTCTGTAAGCAAAAAAAGAAATAGTGACACCTTATGTAAAAATGGATCTGGATAATGTTATAGAAGTTAAACTATGGAAGAAATGTGCATTTGCCCCAGAACATGTGCAGGGTATATTGTAGAAGGGGCAAAAGAAATGCAAACATACCATGCTACTTAATTAAAATGCTATTAGGGCTCCAAAGGGAGCCACAATAGGTTGGGTTTTCTTTTTCAGATTGCTGTGTGTTTTGGAAGCAGAAGTTAAAAGTAATCAAAACTCTGGTGAAAGTTGATTGTGTCCCTTTTAAGATAGAGTCTCTGAGCTGCTGATGGCTTTAAATCCAAAAGCAGGAAGTTTCTGTGAAAATGCAAATGACCTAAATGATAAAGGAAGGAAAGAACTAGCAGCACAAAGGAGCTGCAGATAAAGGACATACCTGGTCAGCAAACAAATTGTCTAAATAAAAGGCATGGGATAATAATGATAATAAGTATCCCTGTAACAAAAAATCCTTTAAGGTCGTATGGTAATGATGCTTCTCAGTTATTACCTGTAAATAAAACTTAAAGCTTAACACAGCAGGAAAAACATTATAAACTTGGTCTGCTGTATCAGAAGGAAAACTCAGGGATTTAATGACTAAACAGTGGGATAATTTCCCCATAACCCTTAAAAGATAAAAGCCTTTGAAACCTGGCCTGCCTATAGAACAAAAACAGGAAAATATGGGGGCAATTTCTCTGTTTTGCCTGCAATCAGCAAGGGTATTTGTAAAAGAAATATTTTAAGCAATAATCTGCCACCCCAAAAGGGGTAGAAACATGTCCTTTTTGTCTTTCAGAAAATCAGGAAAAGCTGATGCCAGCTGAAAAGCAACCCAATACCATGAATCTACTGTCACAATAGAAATTGTGTTCTGTGTTCTGTGTTCTATGTTTTGTCTTGTGTTTTGTGTTGTTGCTAGCACTGTTGTGTGTTTAAAAAAAAAAATACTGAAGACCTGCAGGAACTTAAAAATAAATTAAGCTTTCTGTCCCAGCTACAGGACAGCCTGATACAAAAACAAGTACATGCCAATGTAGACTTGGTCCAAATTGGTCTGGGTAACCTAAACGGCCAATGGAATCTTTAGTAATGGCTTAATACTACCACATGGCTTATCCATAAGAAAAAAAAAAATATTAGAAATAGGAAACTACACAGCCATAGCTATGGGATGCACTGAAATGCAGATACTTGCACTAGCTACTTTGGAACACAAAATGTTCTGGGTCATATTGGGAAATATTAAGGGTTTGATGCATTTGTTAAAAAAGAAAGAGATCATTGTTGACACTTATCAATATGAATGGATGCAATATGTTTCCACTATTGTAAAGCAGACTTATTAATGGGAGAAATTGTTGTCAAAATTGCACACCAACAGTCCCTGGAGGCAAAGGTATTGAAGGTTAACCCACTCCCCATATTACACATGGGATCCTTTTGGCTACCCTGGACCTTGAGCCAGTGGGCTGGGGAGGGAGGGAAGCTATTGGACACTAGAGGTTGTACCGAATGGACTCCTCAAAAGTGGGTGTGCCTCACCTTGCCTGTTGCCCCAGAACCTTATAGTAAAGATACATCACTAGGATCATGTATGTGGCATGAATTGGAATCACAAACTCACAGTACTTTCTCTTGAATAGGTTACATAGAAAGTGACACTGACGATTATAAATCTTAGTGTCAAAAGGGGGATTATGTTGGATCATATTAAAGAAGTTCTGTATTAAAATCACAAATGAGTTTGATTCCCCAGAGTTTAAATTCCAGGGTATTACTAATTAAGAGGTCTCTTGGTTTTTGGTATTGTTTCTCTCCCTCTATGTGTGAAACTTGCAAGCTGCTAACTGTGTTAGTACATTCTAAGACAGAGTCTGTTCTCAAAGCAATTCACAAGAGAGAGAGACTCAAAGCAATACTCTAACAACAGAAACAGCACCCAGAGACTCCCCACCCTTTTGTTGTATTAACCATTGTGATTAAAATAGAGATAGAGGATGTATGTGGATGGATGCTTGGTGTGGATAATAACTGAATGATCAGGGAGGTGCCAGCCTAAGAATCCAGTGTCCATCGGCTGAAGAAGGCGTCAAGTGGAAATAACCAGAGGACCCCCCGGAGGGCAGACTGGAATCCACCCAACAGCCTCAAGAATGGGAGAACCAAAGAACAAGATAACATCTTGGAGCCGTCAGGAATGTGCTATCTGCTGATTGATTCAGCAACAGCATGATGAAGCAATTCCCATAGACTGGCATAGGAAGAAATTCCTATAAAAATAGACTCTAAAAAGTGAGAACTTTGGGGTCTGATTCTGCAAACCAACTTCCAGGAGCATCAGATGAGCATCTGACAAGGCCCTGCTCCCTCCTCATGTCCAGGCCACCTGGCCAGTGACTTGGCATGAGCAACTCTAAGGCTGGTAACTATGATAACAACCTTGCAGAACCTGTGTGTGTGTGTGTGTGTGTGTGTGTGTGTATGTTTGTATGAATGAATGAATGTGAGAATAAATTTGAGATTGAATGGAATGTTATAACTATAACTAACTGCTTACTATGATCCTTTCTGTATTCACAATAAATGTGGTATTTTGCCTTTTTCCCTTTAATAAGATCCTGCTGGTTTTTATTTTATTGGTACAACACAGGGGCTCTGGCTGAGGTTGCGGGCTCTGGGGTAGGACTGGGGATGAGGGGTACAGGAGGGGGCTAAGGGCTGGGGTGCAGGGGGGTGAGGGCTCCGGCTGGAAGTGCAGGCTCTGTGGCGGGGCTGGGGATAAGAGGTTTGGGGTGCAGGCTGCCCTGGGGCTGGGGCTGGGAGAGAGGTGCCTCTCGCCGGCCACGGCAGCTCCAGGGTTAGGGCTGGGCGAGAGGCACCTCTCCCCGCCTGCGTGGCCGCGCAACTTAGAGGGAAGTTCAGACTATGTTGAATCCCATTTTAGAAAATGTGATTGAAGCTGGAAAAAATATTTCTTCCTCTTAAAAGTTTTAAGCACAGCTCTGAGCCACCTAGTATTGTTGTCACCATCAACTAAAAAAAGTGTCAGGGAGAAGAAGCAACCAAAGAGGTGACTAGTTTCACTCTATTTAATGGATATTTTTTTCTAAACTAGGTTTGAAAACAAGCAACAAGGTTTAGGGAAGGAGCATTTGCAGTCTTGAGACTGGATACGTGATGGGATTTTGAAATGGGAGAAGAGAGAGGGATTATTTATCTGCTCTGTTAGTTTCTTACTCTACATAAGTGCCTCTTCTCGGGAATTTAAGCCCCAACTTGGTACTATGCTGAACGGGGCGGTTTGCTGAATTGGGGTCTTTAGTTCTCATCTAGAGAACTCTGTTCAGCCACTGGTACCTCAGTATTGCCATGTGAAATGGCAGTATCACTGTATTATTGCTTAATGCTGACCTACATAGAACTGCACGCATTGTACCAGACTACACACATTCCTGAACAGTCATAACTGGCAACAGAACTGACTGTGTCTCATTGGAGAGTGGTTTATTTGAACATTCAGTTTCTGTCTACAGTAGAAAATGATGTCCCATTCCTCCAAATGTTTTTCAATAACTGGTCCGCTTGAGTCAGTTTTGAACAGGATTTAACTGCTAGCATCAATTGGACAAAGTTGTTTTCAGCCTTATTACAGAAAATGTTCTTTCCAAAACTTGCTTAATTCAAAATTTACTATTCATCTCATCATTCAAGTAGGTACTTCATTCAGGCCATGTGTTTTATGGTGTAAAGAATTTTGTCCATTAAAAAACAATAAGCATGTTCCAGTTTCACATAAGATATCTCTGCAGAACATTATGGCCTCCATTCATTTTAATGGTAGCACACACTAAGCAAGTAAAAAGAAAAGGAGTACTTGTGGCACCTTAGAGACTAAGGAATTTATTTGAGCATAAGCTTTCATCAGCTACAGCTCACTTCATCGAATGCATCCGATGAAGTGAGCTGTAGCTCACGAAACCTGATGCTCAAATAAATTTGTTAGTCTCTAAGGTGCCACAAGTCCTCCTTTTCTTTTTGTGGATACAGACTAACACGGCTGCTACTCTGAAACCTTTGGTAAGGAAGAGATCCACACCTACAGGTCAATGGGACTAGGTTGAACTGCATGCTGACAAGTTCCTGCTTATGTTGTAAGCAGAAAACTAATTTAGTTTAATCATCGTCCCTGGAGAAAAGGCCCTGCTGAATGCAGCAATATTTTCTGCAACATCATTCCATCAGCTCACAATGTTGGAAATATCAAGTAACTAAATGCAGAAAGAAAAAGAGTTACAAAGTAGCATTTTCAGTTTCTCACACAGGTATGCTATACTATAAAAAACTGGGGTACTGTAGTGCATGCCACTCTATGGCACCATGTTCAATGCAGAATATTTTGAAAGCGTATTATGGGGCTTTTTGGTGCTATGACAGTTTTCTCCTGCATTTTTCTTTCACACAGCAGTAGGCCCTGCACTAGCGTGTAAAACCTTAATATTAGACACATGGAATGTTAGGAATGTCTGATACTCATTCCCTGTGCAAGGATCATT
Organism: Lepidochelys kempii; assembly: GCF_965140285.1. NCBI lineage: Eukaryota > Metazoa > Chordata > Testudines > Cheloniidae > Lepidochelys > Lepidochelys kempii. The sequence continues at coordinate 78,380,614 of NC_136383.1, read as the reverse complement.
CCATGGCAATAAACCAAATGATATGACCTTTGAGCTTTCCAGAGGAAACGAAGAAGCAGCAGAATTATAAAAAGGCCATTATGTTGGGTGCTATTATAGGTTATTTTAAAATATAGTTGTGCATGTTGATAAACACAGAAACTATCATCTTTAAGTACATTAAAGTTTTAAGAAAACATATTCCTAACTTTAATTAGTCCATGTGTTATTGTTGAAGTACTTCCATATTTTTTTTTAAATCCTCTCTTCCTCCCTCCCTCCCCCGCAACTCTCCTCTCTCTGTTCAATCACTACCTGTAAACTAAACATGGAAATGTTTGTCTTACCAATTTTCCTTCCTTCCTTCTTGTTTTAGGCACTGTTTATTACAGGGTTGCTCTTGTGTGCTGGGCAGCTATTTCACTGAGAAATAAAGAATACTGAAGTATTGGTTTTAAGGCCTTTAACACAAAGGCAGAGACAACTGGATTTTGCAAGCAGCATTATTTGAACAGCTCAAGAATGTTAGGCATTTCAAAGGCAAATAAGAGAAAGTCTGTTCCAAAGAGCTTACAACCTTATTTCAGACATGATGCAACAAATAATGAGGGACAAAGTGACATTACAGTGGAAATACTGCATGAGAGGCTTTAGAAAGGGAAATAATCATAAATGACAAGCTTATTATAGGGATCAAGTCTTTTATCCCAATATTTTGAAAAGTTCGACAGCTTAGAGGGAAAATACTGTACCTTATATGTTTTCAGAAAGTAAATAATAAAAGTGACTTTCCTGACATCTAGAGAACAGACCAGGCTGATGATATCCACTGCATTTGCTCTGGGAAATAAGCTGGACCTGCACAACAACTGCGACTGCACATGTAAATGCAGTAATTATGTGTGAAAACTTCTAAAATCTGGCTTTAATATTATTGATTTAAATGTATTGTACTAGTGTATTTTAAAATATAGCATCTTTCCCCTGGTTGTATTGTTGACTAAAAAGCAATTTTCTTCCAGCTCAGTTCACATGTAGCAGAGGAAGAAGTTTCATTGCTCTGAATGATTGCTGGGAAAGAGGAAAAATAAGAGGAACCTGGGTTTTCCAAAGATAGCACCTGAAGTTCCTATAGAATCGCTATACGGGAAATCAGATCACTTTTACCCAGGAGCCTAAATTTTAGGCAGCCGGGTTTGGAGACACTGGCCATTATCTTTGAACATTTGCTTTTTTTCTTTAATGTACTGTTCACATTCTGAACCTCTTCTATATCTCCATAGAGCATGTACTGATGTTTAAAATTGGTTTAGACACTGATCCAAGGAATATTTAGCCACCAAACATACGGTGAAGGGGAGGAAACGGTGGCTCTGGCAGCAGCAGCAGTTTGGGCAGCCCTTTGTTGTATAAATATGACGGTGGTTTTCAATTCAGGTTCCTATTCAGATGTTCTGTTTGGGTTAAAAGTACACTCAGACATACTTTTTCTCCAGTTTCAAAGTTGTAGACAGAGAAAATTTTATTTTTTTTCCTTCCAAGTTTAATTTTGGAACTGGAGAAAAGATATGTCTGAGTGTACTTTTAACCCAAACAGAACATCTGAATAGGAACCTGATTTGAAAACCACCACCATCACACATGAGAGTTAGAACCTTTCACTCTTCCTTTTTCTTCCCTTTTTGTGACTTTATATACCATTTCTACAATTCATCCTGCTCACCTCAACATCCACAGAAAATTATTCAAAATTTCATGTGCAGAATTCCCCTCCCCTGAAGCTTCCACTATAGTAAATAATATTTGTAAGTGGCATTTTCAAAAGCACTCATTGTTCATCTAACCCTGCTCCCACTGAAGTCAATGGGAATTTTAACACTGATTTCAATGGAAAATGACCTAGGTCAATGCCAAGCACCTTTGAAGAGTCCCACCCATATTAGCATCTCAAAGAGCTTTACAAACATTTAATTCCAGGAATACTCCTGTGAACTACTGTAATGAAGTATAATCATTTTAAAACAGGTAAGAAAGAACTTACGTGAACTGTCCAAGGTCACATTCAGCCTTAACAGAGGGCCCCACTGAAGCCAAAGGAAGTCTTTGGATCAGACTCACAGTACTTCAGTGGCAGCAGTAGGATTGGCTCTTGAGGGGCCTAGACTGCCAATCACTTGTTTCCCAACATTTCTTAATACATGTTTCTATACTACGTGGCATATAGCCCAGTTCTCCTCCTGTGCAGCAGATGGATGGACTAGATCAGAGGTTCCCAAGAAGTGGTTCAGCAAGTCCTTGCTGGTGGTCATCAGAGACCTGGCAGGTCACATGGTGCTGGTTCTCCCCATTTCCAGCCGCTAAACTGCATTAAAGACAACTAAAACTACATTATGAATTGCTTAAATGGAAAATATAGTTGGCACATGGATTTTGTGTGATTGCAAAGACTAAGTCCATGAGACAGCGAGTTGGAGACAATCTTTGTATTAAGATATAACCACAAAAAGTTGGACAACCCTTAGACTAGATAACACAAGGGGTTCCTTCAAACTACTTCACCTGCAATTGCATGTAAGAGCAGCAATCTCTAGAGAAACTACACTTTTGCAGAGTCCATCAGACCACCCACTAAAGTGAAATGTCCTGGAAATATCAGGCTGACTTGAGGACTAGTGAAAAACACAGAAAACAGACATAAAAAACTTTTATAGTTTAACAAATAACTTCTTATCAAAGATAGTCACTCCACATAAAAGTCTAACATTAAGCTAAAAATCACTAATACTGAAATCTCAAAGTACTTTAAAACCACACATCTGAAAACTTGTTGTGGTTGTTGTAATATAAGAGTGTGCCAATTTGGATTTGTTAACCCCACCTCCACACACACAGAATCAGATTCCTTGAATATTTAAAATTCCATCTTTCAGTGCATTAGGTAAAATGAAAATGCTTTTCTATGTGCAGTTCAAGACCGATCCGTAACATTCATACACCCTATTAAAAACAGTATTGTTTCCGCTGATTTCAGTATTGAGTCCCTCTAGCACCTCCAATGTTTTTACATTCTTTACTTGCAATATTAATTGAATTTAAGTCTTAGATGGGATTTACTCCCATTGGTAATAAAGTTTGAGGTATGCAACAATTATCTAACAGTAAATATCCAAGTGTTCACTGAGAGTTCAAACACACACACCCTCTCCTTCAAAAGCTTTAACTAATACAGCAAAGCAAGCATTGGTACTCTTAGTGACTAAAAGGAACACTGCACATATTCTTTAATTTGTTTAGGCAAGGACACTATATTGAATTACATTTCTCTTGCTCATTCCACCACTCAACCCTGCTGTCCAAGCTGATTTAACAATTTGTTGGTCAAATGTGTTTTTCTGCTGTTATCAGGATGGAATTCAGAAGGGGGTGGTTATAAAGATTATAAACCCTTTTTTATTCTCAACATACCAATCACTGATCAAGAGTTCCTCTTTAATGAGCAACACTTGGCATGACAATTACTCAAAGTAGGAGTACTTTCCCCAAATTATTCCTAGTTCCCAGCTGCTTAACTCTCTCTTGTAAACTTTCACTTCAGGAGCAGAAACAAGTCATTGAACCCGTGAAAAAGTTTATATATCCATCAAGTCAATGTATTTAGAACATAAACATTCAAAATTAAACAGTTATTTTATTGGAGAGAATATATATTACACACACTGAGAATAATTGCTCCCCAACTTTTTCAGCCAACGATACCAGCTTGTCAGACTGAAACATCCTTTGTACTAGCCAGTGTCTGCTCTCTCCACCCAAGCAATTCCATACTCTTTTACTCAGAGCACGGACTACCCCAACCCCCAATCAGGGCCAGATTAACTTTTTGTGGGCACGGAGCCAAACATATTTGTGGGCCCCCATTAGGGAAATAGGGCATGTGATGGGGGGCGGTCCACAAAGCAAGGGGCCGGTTAGGGGCAATGAGGCGCAGCGCAGTGGGAGTGGCCCCACTCAGCCCAGAACAAGGGCACTGTTTACAAACCAACAACTGCTAGACACATACTGGCCCACCCAGCCCTGTGCTGCCAGCATGCCCCTTCCACACTGCCCCCCTGCCCAGTGCCCTGCCCTTATGCCCAGCACCCCCTCACCCAGAGACTTCCCCCATGGATCCCTATGCCCAATGCCCCTGGACCTGCTATGTCAGAGCCGCCTGCCCAGAGACCCCTCCCGCTGACCTCCCACCACACCCCCTGCCCAGCTCCCTCACCCACAGATCCCCTACTGTCCAGCACTCCCTTCATAGTCCCACCATCACAGCTGTACAGCGCCCCATATTCCTGAGGGAATTCTGCATCAAATGCTGTGCATAATATTTTAAAAGTCTGCAATTTTATTTACTTTACAATGAATACATGTGGAAGCTCCACCATGGCAGTGGGGAGCACAGGCCACTGCGGTGGGAGAATACCCTGTAGCCTCCCCTGCCCCCGGGACTTGGCAGTGAGGCTGAACCTGGCCCTGACATAGCACAAGGGCCACGCCTGCCACAGAAACATCCTGGGGCCCTTGCTCCTTTTGCGCCAGGCACACCAGATGGGGGCAGGGAGGCTCCGCCTGGCAGCAGGATCCAAGTTCAGAGGGACTTAGTGTGGGGGGATCCAGATGGGGGTAAGAGGGTTCTGTGTAGGGTAGTCTGGGTGAGGGTAGCTCAGTGGGGGATCTGGATACACAGCGAGGTTCCAGGTGCAGGGGCAATGGGAGTCTGCAGCGGTGCCAAGTGAAAGTGGTTGGAGCTCGCGGGGGGAGGGTCTCTGGGCAGGGGAAGTGGAGTTCATTTACGTGGGAGTCCAGGTGTAGGTGGTTGGGGCTCAGTGGGGAGGGCATCTGGGGGGGGCTCATCAGGGTGGTACAGCTGCAGAGGAGGTGGGGCTTGTCAGGGTGAGGGTTTGATGGGCCTGCTTAACAGGGGAGCCCCAGCTGCTGCCAAGGGGATCCGCATGCTGGGCCCCCACTTCCCCTATCCCAGGGGTCTCAAACTCAGTGACCACGAGGGCCACATGAGGACTAGTGCATTGGCCTGAGGGCCACATCACTAACACCACCCCCCTCGCTTCCCCTGGCCCTGCCCCTGCCCCCACTCCACCCCTTCCATGAGGCCCCACCCCTGCGCCGCCTCCTCCCACCCCTTCCCCAAAGTCCCCACCCCAACTCCGCCCCCAGGAGGTGCAGGAGGGGTGCGGCAGGGGGCTCAGGGCAGGGGGTTGGGGTGCAGGAGGGGTGAGGGGTGCGTTCCCGGCCAATGGGAGATGCGGGAGACGGTGCCTGGAAGCCATGGCAACGCACTGAGCCCTCTGCCCTCCCCCCCTGCTGCAAGGACATTGTTCCAGCCACTTCAGGGAGCGGCGCAGGGCTGGCAGAGCCACGGGGGGCAATCCCGCAGGCTGGATGCAGCCCATGGGCTATAGTTTGCCCACCCCTGGCCTGCATGTAGGCCAGGGGCGGGCTGCTTGGCAGGCCACAGGAAATAGCCCCACAGGCCACGTGTTTGAGACCCCTGCCCTATCCCCTTCTCTTCCCCATCCCATCATAAGTGCTGACTTTTGGTTTTGCCAGGGTGTGGTTAAGGAACAGGCCTGGGGGCCAGGTGTTCTGGGTTTGGTTCTCTGCTCTGCCACAGACTCCCTGCTTAGCCTTGGGAAAGTCACTTCACCTCCGGATCCCACCCTAGATCCCCAGCCCTAGATCCCACCTGCCAAATGGGGCTAATGCTGACCCTGCCTCCTAGAGTAAATCCATCCATGGCTGTGTCACGATGAGGGAAATGAACATACCAAGGTTGGTAGATTTGGGCTGAATTTCTCCACAGCCTGAGAATGAGAGCCAGCTCCACGCAGGGGGAAAACAGGAGATAGAGGGGCTCAGGCCAGCTCTGCACTAGGGCAGCTGGGGGCTTCAGCGCCGCAGCTCCTGCCAGGGTCAGGGCTTCTCCTCCTCCCCTCCAGCACAGGTCCTGCCGAGGTCAGGGCTTCTCCTCCTCCTCCCTGCAGCGCAGCTCCTGCCGGGGTCAGGGCTTCTCCTCCCCCTAAACCGCCACGTACCCACCAGCCCTAGGCTAGCTGGGCTCACCTGGGTCACCTGATGGCTGCTGTGGCCGGAGTGGAGCCTGAAACCCTACAGGTGGATGCCATGGCCACCAGCTCAAGAGGTGCGGGGCGGTTCTGGTGAGCAGGGGTGGGGCTGGGGCAGAACAGGGGAGGGGGCAGAGTGGGGGTAAGGGCAGCTCCGAGCCAGGGGATCGGGCTGGCTGGGGCCCCTCCTGACTCTGGGCCCGGTGCCATGGTGCCACTGGCACCATGGTAAACCTGGTACTGCCCCCAGTCACAAAACTGGTGTTTGGAGCAACTCAATTCTGTTCCAGGTTAGTGTGCGCATAAATAAATGGGAAGCTGAGAATAGTGCTATGCAAACCTATCATAGAGGCTCATCACTGTGGCAAGTCTAGACCACAAGACATGAGCATATTATCTTTCTAAATCTATCATGACATTGGTAACACTATATGGATGCCACTGTCTCAAGTCCAACTGCATGGCAGTCACCATTCATACCTTCATTCCTTTTGCACCTTCACTATTACGACTTCCTTCTTTAAGGCTTTGCTAACCCCTAGCTCTCTAGATTCTTGTATATACACAATTCTGGTGCCCACACTCTCACATATAAAAAAATGCATGATCACATCTTTTTGCTTATAGTTTACCAGTAGCTGGTACCACTGGCTTAGAAGGCAAACATAGCCCAGTGTAAAGAAAAATGGCTTTATGAAACATAGTACACCAATACCGTTATCAACAGTCTAATAAAATCAGTAGCAGCACTTCAAATCTTCAAAGAATTGTACAAAATGTTAACCTTCATAATACCCCTCTGAGGTAGGTAATCAATCACCGCCACCATCATTTTACAGATGGAAAAAACAGAAAGAGGTTAAGGCCCACATTTTCAAGCTTAGTTGCCTAAAGTTAGGCACATAGAAACATATGTAGGCATCTAAAAGTAAAGAGATTTTCAGAGTGGGTAAATTATTTCAGTGGGAGCAGGGGGCACTCAGAACCTCTGAAAGTCAGGCCACTTACTCAGGGCTTGTCTACATTGGCAAGTTTTGTCAACGAAACTAACGTTGACAAGGAAAAATTGAGAAAAGCAAAGTCACCAAAGCATGTCAACATTTGCTCCCTCTGTCGACAGATCATGTCCACTTTCAGGGCACCTTTGTCAATGAGAGCAATGGACTGGGGGTATGTATCCCATAGTGCCTGGCTAGGTGTTGCGGGAATGTGGAAACAGAGCGTGGCGCATCCTGGGATGTGCAAAGTGTACCATCGTGCACCACTTTGTGTTCCAGCCCTCCAATGCTTTCTGGCTTCCTTTCGCGCCGTTTTTCCAGCTGTCAGTCTTTTGTAGTGTGTGCCAGCATCTGCAGTAAGAGAGGATGGATCCCACACTTATCTCCTATGTGCGGTTAGCTGTCGTGAGGACATTGCGCATGGCAACAGTTACTCGCAGAGGATGAATCGCAGGCACCCGAGCGTGATATGGATGGCAGCAAGTTGTCAGCACTTTCTGCATTCACAGAGAAGCTGCATACAGTAGACCGTCACTTTTGGACGAGGGAAACATTGGTTTGGTGGGATCGCATTGTCATGCAGGTGTGGGATGACGACCAGTGGGTATGGAACTTTAGGCTGCATGAAACAACCTTCATGGAACTACGTGCTTAGCTGCCCCCTGACCTGCGGTGCAAGGATGGCAGATTGAGAGCTGCCCTTTCGGTAGAGAAGCGCGTTGTAATCACTGTGTGGAAGCTGGCGAATTCAGACTGCTACCGGTCAGCCGCAAATCAATTTGGAGTAGGAAAGTCCACTGTTGGGACTATATTACTCCAAGCATGTACAGCAATAAATCGTATCCTGCTGCATAGGACCGTGACTCTGGGAAATGTGCATGAAATAGTAGATAGCTTTGCAGAGATGGGTTTCCCTAACTGTGGCGGAGCGATTGATGGCACACATTCCAATTTTAGTGCCAGACCACCTTGCCTCTGAATACATAAATAGGAAGGGATACTTCTCCATGGTGTTGCAGACACTTGTGGATCACCGGGGGCGTTTCACGGACATCAGTGCAGGCTGGTCTGGAAAGGTGCATGACGCACACATCTTCAGAAACAGAGGCCTGTACAGAAAGCTGCAGGCGGGGACTTTCTTTCCAGACCACAAGTTCACAGTGGGGGATGTGGAAATGCGCATAATAATCCTGGGAGATCCGGCTTACCCCTTACAGCCCCTGCTCATGAAACCTTACACAGGGCACCTGGACAGCAACAAGGAGTGTTTTAACAACAGGCTGAGCAGGTACCGCATGGTAGTCAAATGTGCCCTTGGCCGTTTGAAAGCTCACTGGAGATGTTTAAATGGCAGGCTAGACCTAACAGAGGATAATATTCCCGTGGTCATAGCCATGTGCTGCACCTTGCATAATCTGTGTGAATCTAAGGGTGAAAAATTTGCTCAGGTGTGGAGCACTGAGGCAGAGCGATTGGCTGCACAGTTTGAACAGCCAGATGCTAGGGCTGTCAGAGGAGCCCACAGGGCTGCTATTAACATCAGAGAGGCTTTGAGGAACCACTTTGACAATGAGGGCAGTAACACGTCTGCTTTGGAGCTGCTTCCCTGGTGCATCTGTGTACAATTTTGGGGTCCAAGATCCATGCAACACAATGATTTAGAAGCCTGTTCCCAAGAGTGAATTGATTGCTGTACGCTTCTGTAGAACACAGAATAAAAACGCTGTACCATTAAATACCTTAGCCTTTATTTATTGTTAAAAAAGGGTAAAACCTCACAACTGTGTGTAGCTCCAGCGATCATTGTGCAAGCTGTGAGAGGGGGTGGAGTGATGGGGAGGCTCAGGAGGGCCGTGAAAAGGAATGTGTGGGCATAGAGGGGGGTGGGGTTGGCAAAGAATTGTGCACGTGCATGTGGTGCAGTGGAGGCCGACCACGGATCTGCTCAGTCTGCAGCTGCGTGTCAAAGGCTTGAGCAGCTCCGTCTGATCCTCCATCACTTTTATCATCTGCTCCGTCGCTTGCCTAGCAAAAGCAGCACTCTCTTTTCTGTCCTCCCTTTCGGCTTCCCAGCACTCTTTCCGTGCCCTGGTCTCTCTCTCATCACGCTGCAGCACCTCCCGGAACAGGTCTTCTTTGCTGCGCCTAGGGTTCTTCCTTATCTGCTGAAGCCAGTCCGTGGGGGTGTGTGGTGTGTTCCCCAAGGTCTGTGCTAAACACAAGGGGGATTGTTACATTCCAGCAAATGATTGAAACATTTTAGTAAAAAGGGCCTTTTTCTAGTAAAAATCACTTTCTCTCAGACTCTAGGCAGGCACACAGCTCTGCAAGCACCCCAGTCATGGTGAGAGTCGGGAGCTGGGGGAAGGCGGTTGTGCATATGGACAAAAAGGTCACGGCTTGCAGGGCAGCTTTGCAGGGAAGTCATTCTAAAATTATCCCACACTTTTTCCACAGGTGGCCAACCTGCTGACTGACATCTTGCTGCTGAGGATGACCAGAGAAACCACGGCACAGCTGCTGAATGCTTGCGGCTTTCAACCCAGTCTATATGCAGCTCAGAGCATGGCTACACTGGAAACTTCAAAGCACTGTCGCAGGAGCGCTCCCGTGGCAGCGCTTTGAAGTGCGAGTGTGGTCGCACGCAAGCGTTGGGAGACAGCTCTCCCAGTGCTCCTAGTAATCCACCTCCATGAGGGAATTAGCTCCGAGCGCTGGAATAGGAGCCTGTCTACACTAGCGCTTTAAAGCGCTCAGACTTGCTGTGCTCATGGGGGTGATTTTTCACACCCCTGAGCCAGCAAGTTAGAGCGCTATAAAATGTAAGTGTAGACAATCCCTCAGCTATGTGTCACTTGGTCCCAGCACCAGTGATTGATAAATGGCATGGTGCAGTTTCCTACAACTAAGGAACTAACAAGGCTGTAATCCCTTGGAATTCGCGGCAGAGGATTAACAAGTACCTCTTGGAAACTTTCCAGAGCCTTTTTCTGGAGAATTCCCTGCAGGTCTCGATGTCCATTAACACCCTGCTTGGCCATGCAGATTAGCTACACAGGGCAATGTCCAGCTCACAGAAAACACTGACTGCCTCCCACTTTTCAATTCCCTACACAAGCCACAGCAAATTACCAGGCATCTCATCTGCTTCCTGTTCCCCGCTGAGCACTTCTGGAGTGGAGAAAAGTTCCTGGCTGCCAGCCCCACTGGGCGACCCCGCTGGGAGTTCCACATCCTCTTCTGGCTCGACCTCTTCATCCAGAATTTCAGCCTGCGGGTTACCCCCTCTTTCTGCTGTCTCCAAAGTATCCACGGGGCAATCGGCGATGGAGGCGGGGTCACCACTGAGGATAGCATTCAGCTCTTTATAGAAGCGGCAGGTCTTAGGTTCAGTACCAGAGCGATGGTTCACCTCCCGCACCTTATGGTATGCCTGCCTCAGCTCCTTTATCTTCGCTCTGCACTGCTGCATGTCCCGATCATAGCCCTTTTCGCACAAGCCTTGAGAAATTTGCCCATATGTGTCCCAATTCCTACGGGTCACTCGCAGCTGCAACTGAACAGACCCCTCTCCCCATACACTGATCAGAATAAGAGAATATCAGGGTTGGAAGGGACCTCAGGAGGTCATCTAGTCCAACCCCCTGCTCAAAGCAGAACCAATCCCCAATTTTTGCCCCAGATCCCTAAATGGCCCCCTCAAGGATTGAACTCACAACCCTGGGTTTAGCAGGCCAAAGCTCAAACCACTGAGCTATCCCTCTCCCGCCCCCAACAATTCAGCGGTGGTCGAAGCGGGAGAGCGTTCGGTGCGATAGCCAGCCATGCTGACCTGGGAAGCCACCTGGGAAGCTCCACGGGGAAGCCAGCAAACAGGAAATGAGATTTAAAATTCCTGGGGTTTGCAAAGGGGGGGGGGGGGAGGAGCAGGTTGGCTGCAGGGCAGCGGAGTTCGAACTGTTGACCAGAGCAGCAGCATGGGAATTGTGGGATACTTTCTGGAGGCCAATAAAATTGAAAAAAACCCTGTGGTGTCTACACTGCATGTTTGTCGACAATAAAGGGAGGGAAAAAGACAAAAGTTTCTCGCAGGGGTGGAAGTTTTTTGTCACCAAAACTAGGTGGTTTTGGGGTTTCTTTTTGAAAAAGTCACATTGCAGCGCGTACGCTATCGCTGTTTTGTCACCAAAAGCCAGTTTTGGCGACAAAACTTGCCAGTGTAAACAAGCCCTTAGATGCCTAACATTAGTCACCTAAATTTGAAAAGTTGGGCAAGTGACCAAAGACCACTCATTTATATTGCAGAAGTACTCAAAACCGTTTCTGACGCTTTACGAACAGAGGAAGACAGTTCCTGCCTCCCAAAATATAGGTTTTAAAAAAGCTCACACAATAAGTCTGTGGCCAAGAAGCAAGAACAGAATTCAGGAATAATCCTGGCTGCCAGGTCCAATCTTCCACACGTTAAAATTAATAAGCAGAGCTACAGTTTGATATGCCTTGTCACATCTGAAATTAAAACTTCAGTATGTAGCAATCAAAAAAGAAAAAATCAGCTGCTGTTTTATACAGAAAAACATGCTGTCTGTTTTACATTAGCTCCAAAAAACGTGATATGGCACCAAACTGTGCAAGCCAGGCTCAAATCTCTCAAATAAAATGAGTTTAGCAGATTGTGTTTTTGCTCAGAAGCGGCTCAAGGCTGAATCTACACTCCAGAGCTTATATCAGCATAGTTACTCCAGCATAGTCACTTAGTATAGACGCACCAGACATCGACAGGAGTTCCAGTATAGGAACACCACCTCAAACAGTTCTGTTCGCGTAGCTGTATCAACTCTGGGGGTTTTGTTGCCATAGCCATGTCTCTAAGGAAGTGGTTTTTTCACACCCCTGACCAACATAACCACACTGGTATACATTTTAAGTGTAGACTAGGCTTTAATGTTCGAATAGTATGATCCTGTTGCAGTCAGGATCATTATTCATCTTTACAGCACCAAAAGCAGTACATGGCTGTTCACAATTGGTCAGTGTCTCGCACAGAATGTGCTGCTAAAAGGTACAAATTGGAAAAGTACAATACAGGACATTTCTATGCAAACAAGTGCCATACAAGTAATCACAGGGGGAGATTATATCTGGAAAGGATTGAAGTACATTAGCATTGCTGTGCAAGAAGCTGTTTGAAAATGGCTCTGACCATTATGCTTATCTGTAACCAGGACCATTAATCTCTCCCATTCGTGAACATAATACTTCACCAAAACACATAACTCAAGTGAGTTTTCTAAAAAACTAGGTTTTATTTTTCCTAATAGAGTTGAAGACTAAAATATAGAGCATTTGCTAGCTTGCAAGTGCTTACCCCCAAGAAAATAAAGCTTATGTAAATGACTAATTAATATAAAGTAGCATTGTAATGATCAGTTGCCTACAAGACCTGTTAGTGAAAGTGATCAAGTCCTTCAGTGCAGTAACCCATGTAGTTCTTTTTCATTGGGGGGGGGAGGGGGCACAAGGGGTTAGGATTCTTTTAGGGGTTTTTTTGCATATTCACTATTATATGCAAACGTATTAATTCAAACATTTTCAGATACAGTATTTGTCCTGTCAGCCAGCCACCATTTGTCCAAGCTCAAAAAAAAAAAAAAAGAAAGAAAAGATGTTAGAATTGGAAAAAGTACAGAGAAGGGCAACAACAATGATTAGGGGCATGGAACATTAGGGGTATGGCAATTAAAAGGACTGGGACTGTTCAGTTTAGAAAAGAGATGACTAAGTAGGGACATGATGGAAGTCTATAAAATCATGAATGGTGCAGAGAAAGTAAATGTTATTTACCCCTTCATATAACGCAAGAAGCAGGCATCACCCAGTGACATTAAAAGGCAGCAGATTTAAAACAAACACAAGGAAGTTAGCCGGTGGAACTCGTTGCCAGCGGATGTTGTGAAGGCAAAAAGCATAACGGGGTTCAAAAAAGAATTAGATAAGTTCATGGAGGATAGGTCCATTAACAGCTATTAGCCAATAATGTCAGGGATGCAACCCCATGCTCTGGGTGTCCCTAAACCTCTAATTTCCAGAAACTGGTACCGACCACTGTCGCAGGACAGGATACTGGGCTAGACGGACCATTGGTCAGATCCAGAATGGCCACTGTTATGTTCTTATCCTTCCTAATCTTACAGCTGCGCTGGCAATATTTGATTTATAAACTGTTACAGAGCAGATAACACTAGAATCCTGTTCATTTTTGTAAATAAAATTCAATGGAAAAAAGAAAAGCCTTCTAAACATGCTCTAGTCGAAACTATGATACACAGGAATCACACTTCTGCTATGGAGATTAAAAAAATAGCTCCTTGAGCCCTCACCTGCTTCCACTGAAGTCAAGAACAGATCCTTTCATGACATCTAAAGTTGTGGCTGCTAGTTGTGATTTATTGGATCTCCTCATATATAATTATTTTGCATAGCCTGGCCAGAACTGAAGCAGTGCCAATTTCATTTCATCTAGGACTACTACCATGTTGAAAATGAACCACCCTCCATGCATATCTTCTTACATAATTTGATTCCATATACAAACAAATTGCAAACATTAAGCCTTTACATCACAAACAATCATAGATAAAGTGCAATGGGACACTTTAACTTCCAACAAGTTAGTCAAAAGAAGAGGGCCAAAAGAATCTTGTTTTGATTTCTTATTCAAAAGAATAATCCACCATACTAATAAAGAAGTTAATTCATATAGCATCTTTCACTTGTATCAAGATGCTGTGCATAATCTCTAAGGCAATAAGACATATTAAGACAATAACAGAAAGAAACGTCAGATAGTTCAGCATCCGTGATAGTACTGCTGAAAAGGATCTGGGTGTTATAATGGATCACAAATGGAATGAGTGAGTTAACAATATGAGTTAACAATATGACGCACCTGCAACCAATCTAATATTCTGGGGTATATTAACTGGAGTGTTCATATGTAGGATATGGGAGGTAATTATTCCATACTACTTGGCATTGGTGATGCCTCAGTACTGGAGTAAAAAGAAAAGGAGTACTTGTGGCACCTTAGAGACTAACCAATTTATTTGAGCATAAGCTTTCATGAGCTACAGCTCACTTCATCGGAAAAACTGGGTGTTTACCAGTAAACACCCATTTTTTCATGGTTTGTGTGTATAAAAAGATCTTCTGTACTTTCCACAGTATGCATCCAATGAAGTGAGCTGTAGCTCACGAAAGCTTATGCTCAAATAAATTGGTTAGTCTTTAAGGTGCCACAAGTACTCCTTTTCTTTTTGCGAATACAGACTAACACGGCTGTTACTCTGAGTACTGGAGTACTATCCAGTTCTGGGTGTAACACTTCAAGAAAGATGTGGATAAATTGGAGAGAGTCCCGAAGAGACCAAATTATAAAAGGCTTAGAAAATCTGACCTATGAGGAAAAGTTAAAACACTGGGCACGTTTAGTCTTGAGAAAAGACAACTAAGGAGGGGAATGGCTATTCTTCAATTATGTTAAGGGCTGTTATAAAGGAGACAGTGACCAATTGTTCTCCATGGCCACCGGAGGTACGACAAGTAGTAATGGGCTTAAATTAGCAGCAAGGCACATTTAGGTTAGACATACTTAGAACATTTGTGCTAATAACTATAGTTAATAATATTTAGGCTGATTAACCCCAACCTCTCCAAACTATAGAAATTAATTCACAGTGATGAACAGGCTTCCCAGAAGTTTGTGGAATCCCCATTATTAAGGGTATTTAAAAACAGACTGGAAAAACATCTGTCACGGTGTGAAGGGGCTGGACCTGACGACTTTGAGGTCTCTTCCAGCCCTATGTTTCTCTGACTCAGTAATTCTAGAAATATGACAGTTTCACCATTGGATACGATCACAAGTTCAGCTATGGAACATGATTCACTAATTTTCTGTTCTTGACTGGAGAAAGATAACAAATTTGCCATGCATACATAGATAACTGTTTGTGTGCCCTCACTTTTTTCTTTTAAGAGCCTACAAAAATGCAAGGGAATACAGAGTTAAATTTGCCACTCCTTCCTTTACTGATGCTGTTATGCCTTGGTAATAGAAAAGTAATCATACCAGCTGCAATTCTGGTCATAACAAAATAAAGTATACTTCAACTCTGGAGTGTTTTCCAAAAGCTGCACTGATCCTCACAGTAATGACTAAGACAAGACATTAACTAAAACATGTAAAATTAAGTATATTAAAAACAATGAGATAGCTAAACAGGATGCTGCCATCTTGACTGTGTGATGATGCAAAGTAGCACCCAAAAAAAAATTTTATTTAGAAAATGTTGGAAATCAAAATTTCAGTGTGCATGTAAAGTAGGTTCTCTAATTAGGACTCCATGACTTCCTATGACCCCTGTGACTTCTGCAGCGGCCAGTGAGGCTGACACCAGAGCTGACTTGCTCCGGGGCTAGCTGTTCAGTCGGCCTTGCAGACAGCCACACCAGCCACTGCTGGAGCAGCTCTGGAGCCAGCTACTCAGGTTTCCCCACAGCCAGCTACTGCTAGAATGGCCCCGGCCCTGGGGCCAGCCACATCAGCCGCTGCTCTGGTGGCCATGGGCAGCTGGCCCCAGGGACCACCTGAGGAGTGGGCCAATGCGGCTGGCCCTGGGGACCACCTGAGCAGTGTTCCTGGGGCTGGTGGGAACAACCACAGTTTGACAGCTCCCAGCAGTGGTCCTGAGGCAACTGGAGTGGCAGCAGCCCACCCCCCTCCCCCCCCGGGGTTGCTCCCTCTGCAGCTCATGACTTTTTGAATTTTAAAATTCCACACACACACCGCGGTTGCCCCCCCCCTGCAACTCATGCTGCGGGCCCCTCTGGGCTCCCCCGCCACGGTTCAATTTATGGTATAAGTCATGGACAGGTCATGGGCTGTGATTTTTTGTTTCTTGCCCGTGACCTGTCTGACTTACACTAAAAATATCTGTGATTAAATCGTAGCCTTAGCTACAATATATTTACAAATGAGTTAGTTTAATATTCCTTACCTGAAGTTGATGTTTAGGCTAATTATCCCCACAACATCTCCAAACTATAGAAGTTAATTCACATGGATGAAACCGATTTTCAATGCTTTCCTGTGGCAAAGAATGTGACTTTATTCCTACATTACATACCTCCTGGTAAACTGCATCCAACTAGAGAGCCTGATGGCAACGTGGCAGGGTAGCTCCTATAAAATACCACAATGTTGCAACCTTCAGAGTAAGGCATATATAGGGCACCTCAAAACCCTAGCTCCCACTGCCTTGTGGGTATTCCTTGGTTGGAATAAAGCTAAGGGACATCACCCTGACAGAAATGTGTCCTCGCTATCAGCAGCAGCTCTAATCTGTTGCTGCCTGACAGAAGCTACAACCTTTGAGGTACTGAACATCTGGACTCGGTCTGGTCTTAGAACCCTGTCTCAATGATCTAAAAGGGCGGACAGTAGATCTAGGGCAGCCTCCACTCTTCCATGCTCTTGATTAGGTGTACGCGTCAAAGGTCTTGGTGTGATGGTTGCACAATTCCATAAGAGACATAAGGAACCTGAGGCAGCTACCAAGACATCTAAGCAATCCTTTTCAGGAGTGGCCTGCTTGCCTCTTTAAGTAGGCCCTAGAAAAGGTGGGCCAAAAGCGCCATGCTCCAATCCAACCCATCCTGGCTGAAATGAAATAAAGTGACTTTTATGTTGGAATGTTCGGACTTCGACTCCTGGATTCGATTCAGACTCTAATTTATGGAAAACGGCATTACTAAAACTATGAATTGGTTAAACTTGGAATTGACATTGCTGCATTATAAGAAACTCAGCTCTTAGATACAGTTTCTATCCAAGAGAATGATTATGCTATATTCTGGCATGGGAAGCCAGCAGGAGAAAGGAGAGAAAAGGAAGTAGGCTTTGCTATTAGAAACCGCTTACTATCTTCTTGTGAAAGCCCCACTGCTGTATTTATTAGACTCATGACGCTCAGGGTGCACACCCAGAACGGATTCATAGCGTTTAGTGTATATGTGCCTACCCGTCAAGCTAGCGATGAAGACAAGAATGTTTTCTACCATCAACTTGAAGAAGAGATTGAGAAAACTCTTAGAACTTAGATGATTATAATGGTGACTTGGCAACTTCAATACAAGAGTTGGATGTAGTTTTGAGAACTGGCCTGGTATTCTGGGAAAACATCGCAAAGTTTAGAGGGAAAACCAAGGTGAAAGAGCTGGTTCTGAGAGATTTCCTGTTTGCAGATAATGCAGCCTTGGTTGCCTATAGGGAATCTTCCCTGCAAAAATCTCTTGGGTAGATTTTCTGCTTTATGCAAGAGCTTTGGACTGACAATTAGTTTCAAGAAGGCGGTGATCAGGTACCTAGGGGTGGAAGAACCTGTGCCTGATGTCACTCGGGAGGGTAAATCTCTTGGCGTCATCAACATGTTTTGCTACTTGTGTTCTACGATCAGCAGGAATCTTGATCTTCAGACTGAAATGACTAATAGAATTAGAAAAGCAGCTAAGAATTTCAGGCTATTACAGAAACGTGCATGAAATAACAGCAAACTATCAACTAAGGTGAAGATACAAATCTACAAGATTTGTGTGCGGTCATTCCTGCTTTATGGTTCAGAAACCTGGACTACATATGCTAGGCACATCAGGAGACTGAACAGTTTCCACATGAGAGGCTTACATAAGATCCTGAAAATAAAGTGGGAAGACAAAAATACCAAACACAGAGGTGCTGGGGCGCACAGGACTGACACTCTTCAAAATCAATAACGAGAAGAGGAGGTTGCGATGGTTCAGTGATGTCAGGAGAATGGGAGAAGAACATATCGACAAGAATATTTTGTATAGCGAGATTCAGGATAGCTCTAGAAAGTGGGGTGGCCCTTTTAGTGGTACCACAATGTGTGCAAACATCATATGAAGTCATTGCTGTTGAATGTAGAAAGCTGGGAGAAGCATACAGAATGCCATTCAATTTGGAGGGATTATCTGGAACTTTGGGTGCAGCTCAACGTGAAGTGGTTTTGATCCATAAGATGGAAGCAAAGCGAGAAAGAAAAAAACAGCATGCTGTAACCTTGGACTCTAACTCAGACAACACATGGAACTGTGAAATTTGTAACAAGCTATGTCGCTCTCAAATTAGGCTTATCAACCATAAGCTGATTCATCAGGCACCTGATTAGGCCTCTTATGTGTATACCATGATCCAGTTTGGATTGACAGTTGCCGATGATGATGACGACATCAGAAAACTGAGCCTGTTAGGAAGTATCCTTAAGATTGTATCCCCTACTATGGACAACATTTATTCATTTAAAGGAGATACTGAAACAGTGACACATTAGAGCAGTGGTCCCCTAAACTGTGGGGCACACCCCTATAAGGGCACAGAGGAACATCCGGGGAAGGGGGGGCAGGGGCCCCCAGGCCAGCCCCCACAAGGGTTTCTAATTTAATACAAGCTATTCTTTTTAAACTGACATCTCTGAATTTATGTTGTTAACCCCATTTAGAGCTAATAAATAGCCAATATTAATGTTTAATATTAAATTTTACTATTATTTTTAATATTACTATGAAAAACTAATTTGGTACAAAATTAGAATTTAGCTTTATCTGCATCAAAAATACATTAAGGCTACATCTAACTTTCATCATTAAAATTTTTGTCACTCAGGGGTGTGAAAAAACCACACCACTGAACAACAAAAGTTTTAACAACGAAAAGCACCGGCGTGGATAGTGCTTTTGATGAAGCTACCACTCTTTGTTGGGGGTGGTTTTATTTTAAGCAGGAGAGAGCTTTCCTGATGATCACAAAGAGCGGCTACACTGCGAACCTTATAAAAGCAGAGCTGTAGCAGCACAGCTGCTCCGTTGTAAGGTGCACAGTGTAGATATAGCCTAAGTCTTTTTCGTTTCCTTGATCTTTCAACAGTTTGAGTCAAAAACTCCCTTGTCCTCCACTGTCTTTCATTGCTCTTTCAATATCTTTTCACGGTCCTCCTCCTACCTCTCTAATTGCATCTTCAGAGTCTCACTTGGTGTATACTCCTGTACTCCAGATACCTTCATAGAACGTTCCCAAAAGCTCCTGCCTTGAACCCCTGCTCTTCTCTCTCCAAAGACTGTTCCTAGGTGCTCTTATCCAGAAGCATGGCAGTACACACCACCTTTACACAGACACCTGACAAATCTGTTTCTCTTCTTGTTTCTTCATCATCCAATCTTGCATCTTATTCTATCTTTCAGGTATCTCCTTGTGGATGTCCAGGCTAAACTCATGGTGGCCAAAAAAATGTGCTTTTGATCTCACCCCGATTCTAGATTTTTTTTTTTATTATTATCATAATTTTTTTTTAAAACAACCAGAGGCAGGTGGACAACAACCTTTAATTGTTACAAAGCGAAGGTTATATGACGGGAAGAATTTTGAGAACATGCATTTTCTGCTGCAATATAAAGAATGGCAACAGCTTCTCAGTCAGTTACTGTAGCAGATCATTCTAATGGCCATTTGAATTCCTGAGAGTCAAAATTTATGCCAAAGAGCACGATCCTGAGAGGACTGAACACCTCTAGAATGAGAGTTGAGGGCACGTAAAACTTCGGTCCTCACCCTGCACCACTAAAGTCAATGGAAGCTTTGCCATTAACTTCAGCTAACTGATGACGATTGCTGAGCTAATTGAAGTCAAGTTGAAGAAACATTAAGTCTACCTGTGAGAGGCTTCAGGATTTCAGCGGCTTTAAGTTGGACTAGGCTGTTCCTTCAAGCCAGAACTTCTCTCCTTTAAAAGTTCACAGTCTTAGACCTTAGTAAAGTAATTGCTGATAGCACTGAAAGCTACAATGCTGCCTTAATTTAAACAGAGGCACTTTTACAAAAACATGGTGCCTAAGCATAAAGCATTGATTGAACAGTAATCTCACACACTGTACATATTTTCTGTACTGGATGAGACACGATGCCATTAAAGCAAGGTTTCAGAAGACTGAAAAGCTGCAATTTCACATACTTCTAGAATTTCTTATAAACTACATGTTTTAAAGGATTATTTGGTAAGATCACTGAGTATTTGTCTAAGAGTACAGTTCCCATTCAGTTTGAGCAATGCAAGACCAAAATATGAGCTTGTATACACTTGAAATATGTGATAACACTTGCCTTGGCAAAAGATGATTGTCTCCATTTGCCATTTATTATTCTTTTAAGCTAACTAGTGAAGATTTACTTATGAGATGCCCCAGATACAGACCTCTATCATAAAATAACCTGTATAATGTTTCTGTACAAATCTCAATGAAAGCATATTACTAGCTACATAAATATTCTGTACATAGTGCAGTAATACAAAATTAACACACTTTAGCTAGTATTACCTTCTCCAGTTTTCTATGCTATATGCCTCCTTCCTTTGGGAAACAGTTTACTTCATGCTGTGTTCAAGCCTTTAAAAGATCAGGCTTTACATACAGAGAGGCTTGGCTTCAGATTTTCCCCTTGCTGGGGTTAGTCATCCAGGGTCAGATTTTCAAAGGTATTTATTTGTTTAAAGATACAGATAAGCATCTATCTCCCATTTAAATTAATTGGAGTTAGGGGCCTAATCTGTTAAGGTGCTTTAAAAAAAAATCCTACTAGGCACCTGTATCTTTACATACCTAAATACACTTGAAAATCTGGTTCCTGGAGCCTTATTCTACTCCTGGATATAAGGCACAATAGCTTAAGTGGGAGTTAAACATACGTATATGGACACAGAATTTGGCCTAATGAGGGAACAGACTGCCTGCAAACTGGTAGTGGTGGATGAACTTACTTTTGAGTGTCTGGGAATGAGCTCAAATGTGGCTATCATTCTATTTTAGAACCTTTGCAAGAGGAGAGGTGCAGGAAAGAAGAGACACTACAATTATCTACACTCCGACATAATTCTGTTTTCCTTGTTTTAGACTCTGGGAATTCTCTTGCATGTTGAAGAGAAGCAAGAATTTTCTGGCTTAGCAGATATAACTAGCGAGAGGGGAGAAAAATAAATCTTAAAAGGAGTTTTGAAATGTTGTCTTTGAACTGAAGAAGGACTGATTTAAAATCAGTTAGAAAGCGAAATCTGCTTTTCTGTCAGTTTTTTTTTTTTAAGTTTAAAAGGGAAAAAATAGTTTTGAATGATCTTTGCAATGAAAAAACAATTATTTCACCACAGGATTCCAAAAGCAATACACATTTGCAAGTTGAAATCACTTAAAATTTCCAGTTCTCAGTGAACTGTGTTTATTTGTGCCAAGCTGCCCAGCACTTTCATAATTAAACAGAATAAAAGCAGAGCTTTGAAACAAACAGAAAAAGTAGTAGTTTAAGTTGTTTCTTAAACGTGACTCGAGTTTGTTGACTTTCAGCCCGTGACTCATGGTCCATGAAGATCTACTTCTGCTTTATTTTTGTCAAAACCTCTGTTCTCAAATACATTTTTAAATAAAAAATAGTTGTGCCTTACCTCTACCTTTCCGGAGAAATTCAAAAGAGGGTCTTAAGCTCCACCCCTTACTGATATCACTGCTATACGCCAAGGACACACAAAGAGCACTGCCCTGTCATATTCTCTTTCTTTATACACTGCTACATTGTCTGGGTTAAAGTTGTTTCATCGTCATAAACTGATATCATGAGCCAGGCTTCTGATTTGGTATACAGGCTCCTTTAACAAACAGATATACCACCTTGAAGAACAAGAGAACTCATCCAATGGCTCCAAAGCAGCCACAAATTCATTGTCATGCGACGTCTTGACAATTTACTGTACTACTTATTTCTTGACTTCACATCGCTGCAACTCAGCATCATCACATATTATGCAACACAACCATGAAGTGTGAGAGACATTGTCCGGACATGTTTTGTGCCTCCAGCATTCCAACCACATAGGCAAAAAAAAAAAAAAAAAAAATCTCCTCTTGTAGGAAGCATGGAGTCCACAGGCACCAGGGGAAATTACCACATCTACCTTTGATAGTGATATCTGGTTGGATTTGGATAAGTGCACAATGAGGAAGTTTATGGCCTTATATAACTGACACTGAGGGGGCTCAAAAGCAACGAACAATGGGCTGAGAGGCCCTTTATGGCCTACTTGTTCTCCTGTGCTGGGCTGCTCTCCCCTCTCCACAACCAGCTGCTGGGAGAAGTGGAAGGAAGCAGTGGTGCTTGGTGACACTCACTGGCAGCTGAGGACATTAATCTGGTTGGTGGAGCATGGTGACCTGCAGTGGCAGCTAGGGACATTAGCCTGGTGCTTTCTTTCTTTTAACCAGACATTCTGAGCACAGCTTCAAAACACTCACTGAAAAATCCGTCTCGCACCTCCTTGGAGGCCCAGTGGAAGCAGAGGGGATAAGTCTTCCTGCATTCTCTGGCCCCAATAATGTTTGAGCTATCTCAAATGTCCCCCAGGTGTGCCCCAAGACATAGTAGAGGTGTGGAGATGGCCGAGCTCCACAGTCTGGAGAAGTGGCTGCAGACTCCAGGGGGACAGGTGAGATTTGCCTTATGGAGAAGGAATGGTGGCTCCATGTGGTAGCAGAGCAATCCTGCCTGCCTCTTTTTCCGCCTATGGAAGGAGGTCAAAGAAAAGCCAAGCCTGGAATGACCTGCTGGGGGGGGCGGCGGGGGCACAACCTACATTCTGCCTATAGAAGAGGTCAAACTCCCCATTAAGATACTTGAAGGGGATTGAAGCAGGAGATCTTGTTCCTACCCTCACCCCTCATATCTTCTTCAGTCTTGCTTGCTCCTCAAGCAGCTGCAGAGAGGTACCAGTCACCATAGCACCACTGAAGGAGAGAGCAGAATTGAAGAGGAAAAATAAAGTCCCAAAACACAAAAGTAGCCGCAGGACAAAGCTGGAATTCAGGTGGCCAAATCCCTAAACTCAACTGTTAGTCTGAAATTTTCGTCAGAAGAGCTCTACAGCTGGGAGGTCTTGTTGAACTTGGCTGCCGGTATGGAGGCAGAATAAAACTGGCAGGAACTGCCTTCCCTTTGAATTCTCCAGCTGCCAGTAACTGACAAGTCAGATACTGGCCTCAAGCTACAAGCAGGCTAAAGACCCATCGGAATGTGGACATTAACACAATGAAAAATTGTGTGTTCTCCCACACCTAGTCACCCTTAACCACCTCTGTGTTTATTCCACAATATTCATACACATAGAATTCCCTGAGGGGGACCACAAAGCCACTACCCTCTTTAATTCCTTCCTGCAGACCCACTTTTTCCATGACCCTACCGTTGTCTACTTATTTAATCTGTCTTGTGAATTCATTTATTCAAAAGGAAGGATCCAATGTGGGGAGGGGAGAACACGGAGGACACCGAAACTGAAATTAGCGGTTGCTGTGGTTAAAGTTATGAGGCATTTATTGTGATAAGCTAAGCAATGATCTGTAACTAGTCAGAGAAGCACATCACGAGAGCTGTCTGGAAAACTACAATGCCATTTCTCAGCAACTTTTGAGGTTTTGACATATTTTTATTCCACATTGCTACAAAAGTAAGACCTTTCAGGAGTTTTTGAGAAAACGGAGTTGTTGAAATGTCAGTTATCAGATCGAAACGTAAGCTTTTCTGCCTCTATCTAAATGTCCTGGTGTTTAGGGCCCAGGTCTAGGATGTGGGAGACCCAGGCTCAAGTCCTAGCTCTGCCTTATTCAAAGCAGAGTTTTTCTTCATCCCCAGGTCTGCCCAGTGATCAGGCAGAGCAGGATTTGGACACGGGTCTCCCACATTTCAGGACAGGGTCCTAACCACCAGGCTCCAGACTGTGGGTCAGTTTCTCTCTCTCTCTCTCTCTCTCTCTCTCAAAAAAAAAAAAAAAAAATCTTCTTGACAAAACTTTATTGAAACAGCTACATTTGAGCAAAACATTTTGGATGTGATGAAATAGCCTATTTTGTCTAATTTCATTGTGTTGAGAGTTTTCTGACCAGCTTTACCTATTACCCCAATCAGTTTGCTTATACCACTTTAATTTACCATTGTCTTTTTAGATTGTTCATACTTAGGGCCGAGGACTATGTCCACCGCTGCATCTGAAAAGCAGAAACAGTAGAACCTCAGAGTCATGAACTCCTCAGAAATGGAAGTTGTCACTCTGAAATGATCGTAACTCTGAACAAAACGTTATGGTTATTCTTTCAGAGTTTACAGATGAACTTTGACTTAACGCAGCTTTGAAACTTTACTACGTAGAAGAAAAAGCTTGCTTTGAACCATCTTAATTTAAACAAGCATAGAAACAGTTTCCTTACCTTGACAAATTTTTTTTTTAAGCTTCCCCTTAATTTTTTTAGTAGTTTACATTTAACACAGTATTGTATTTGCCTTTTGGGAGGGTGTGTATCTACTGCTGTCTGACCACACACTTCTAGTTCCCAATGAGGTGTGTGGTTGACAGGTCAGTTCGCAACTCTGGTGTTTGTAAATCTGAGGTTCTACTATAGCACATTTTGGGGCACTAGTGCAACATGAATATACAAACATATTAATACAGTACTATATACAGTATGTAAGTATAACTCCTACGGATCATGGTGGAAGTGCTCCCCAGAAGGCATGTGTTCCCTTATAAATAAAACAGCCCAAATGAAAGCAGTAACCAGTTTAACAGAATATACAATGAACAACAACATTCCACAAGGAGGAATAGCAGAAGATACATCTATTATAAGCATACAGTTACGTTTAAAACAGAAGCATCTCTAAATGCAATATATCATAACTTGAAATACTTCACATTTTCTAGCTGCAAAATTGAAAATATTCCTATTATTCATCACTGCAAGAGCTTCTTAAAATCTAATTGTGCCATATGACAAGTAGGGTTCAAAGAGACTACTATAAATTGACAGCCTCAGGTAATTTAAATGCATGACAACTTCAAGACAGAACACATCCATCCAATCAAGTATGCAACCTGCAGTCCACAAATGTCAGTAAGAAATGAAAACCAAATACAAAAACTTTATTTTAAGTGGAATTCACCAAACTCAGTTAGGAGACCAAATTTCATGTCACAGAACTATTTCTCCAATATTTATTAGTGTCATCCAGACAGAGCGTATGTAGAAAAGTAGAGTAATATTAAAAAAAATAATAAAAAACCTGAATCAATCTTTCATATTGAACTTGTCACAGGAATAATGAGGAAAAGCATTTTAAAACTTGAGACTTCATAAAAGACAAGAACCTCTGCAGATCTCTCCTCTCTGAATAGTAATTTTAAAGATGATATTTAAAAAATATCATCAGGCCCCTATATACAAATCTGGAACCCCAGGGTAGAGCACTTTGGAGTACTCTGTGCCTTGTGACTAGAAGCTAGATTGCTAAGCAATGAAAAGCCAAGACCTTTGCACAAATGTAAGTTTAGAATCTAAACGGGAGACGGTGAAAACAGCTATTCCACAAGAAATTCCACTTTGCTCATTACCAAACATATCAGTCTTTCATAAATTGGCTCACCATTTATGACATAATTTTTGAAGCTGGGGGATGGAATTAAGTTAGGTGCTCTTTACACTTACTTGTTTAAAACAACTGGATTGTTGGACAGGAACTGCTATGATTTATTGAGTACAGCAAGATGCCATTCAGAAGAGTTATACTCAGTCTTCTACTCCTGAGCACTTTCAGGGGAGAACTGCTGGACATCAGGTTTTAAAATGCAGTCCCTTCCAAGAGTTCTGAGTTTGGAAAAGACAGATAAAATGTTTTTCATGTTATGACTACACTAATTTAGTAAGAAAAAACCAGGAACATTAACCTTATTGCTCCACCATAAATTAATTTAGCACCTAAATGCAGGGCTCGAAAGAGCCACTCCTATGTGGCAACAGAAATCTTTGCCAGGTAAATGCTATCAACATAAGCAAAATCTAAAGCTTTAATAAAAATATCCCTTATGGATGGGAGACACTTTCAAATGTACACTAAGGGTAAACTGATGCACTGTTGTCTTCCTACATCTTCAGAGAGAAAGGGCCAGTTTCTGTACTGCTGCTCAGAGATTTCCCCAGACTGCCATACGGTAACACTGAACAGGGTCTTGTCAGGTTTCACAAACTTCTGAATAGAAGAAGTGGGCACCAGTGAAACTAATAAGAATCAGATGAATTTCAAAATGCTGTTCAGGAAAACTCCAAGCAATAGGAAGTATATTGGAGGAAGACAATGACCCCTGCCCAAAAAAAAATTGACTGGGTGAAGGGTAGAGTGATAGACACCCACATAAGATCAGATCATATAGCAAAGAGGACCTCTAACCCTTAGGTCTCCAAGAAACATCCTAAAAGGTCCAGACAACAGCCTTCAGTGCCCTTGGTGATAAAATGAAGAGTTGTCTGATTGCTTCACCCTTTAGTCTTCAGATTCCTTAGGACAGCATCCTGCCTTGGTCCACCTTGAAAGTGCTGAAACTAGTTATACCTTGTGGAATGACACTAAGAGTATGTCTACACCGCAATTAAAAACCCATGATTGGCCCGTGCCAGCTGACTTGGGCTAAAGGACTTGGGCTAAAGGGCTGTGTAACTGTGGTGTAGGCATTCAGGCTCAGGCTGCAGTCTAGGCTCTAGGACCCTGCAAGGTGAGAGGGTCCCAGGGTGGCATCTCCAGCCCGAACATCTACACCGCAGTTAAAGAGCGCCTTAGACTGAGCCCTGCAAACCTGAGTTACAGGCCAGTGGTGGGTTAACTGCAGTGTAGACATAAAATTTGCTATAAGGAGAGGGCAAGAGAAAGGGATCATAATCGTCATCATCCAGAAGGTCAGCAGGCGTTCGGACAATCTCCAGCTATAGCTGGATTTCACACACGGAAATTTACAACATTTGCTTACATTACAGCAGTGGTTCCCAAACCTGTTCCGCTGCTTGTGCAGGGAAAGCCCCTGGCAGGCCGGGCTGGTTTGTTTACCTGCCGTGTCCGCAGGTTTGGCCGATCGCGGCTCCCAGTGGCCACGGTTCGCTGCTCCAGGCTAATGGGAGCTGCTGGAAGCGGCACGGGCCGAGGGACGTACTTCCAGCAGCTCCCATTGGCCTGGAGCAGCGAACCGCGGCCACCGGAAGCCGCGATCAGCCAAACCTGCGGTCACAGCAGCTAAACAAACCGGCCCAGCCCGCCAGGGGCTTTCCCTGCACAAGCGGCGGAACAAGTTTGGGAACCACTGCTTTAGAGGAATCACTCGGATGTAGGAAAAGGAAGATTTGGGCAGTTTTTAGCAGTTGGCAAAGGTGACTTGAAGCACGAGAACCTACAAGGTGAATAGGTTTTAGAGTGGTAGCTGTGTTAATCTGTATCAGCAAAAATAATGAGCAGTCCTTGTGGTACCTTAGACACTAACAAATTTATTTGGGTATAAGCTTTCATGGGTTAGAACCCACTTCATCAGATGCATGGAGTGAAAATACAGGAGAAGGTATAATTACGTGAAAGGATGGGGGTTCCTTTACCAAGTGTGAGGTCAGTCTAACAAGATAAATCAATTAACAGCAGGATACCAAGGGAGACTAGAGTAATTTATAAGGTATACACTGAAGATGGTCACCACTTCTCCCCTCCACTCCTGGGAATGAAAAGCGGAAAGGTTTGTCATACCTTCGAATGCATCCGTATCAAGATTAGAAGATGCAAAGATCCGATTCATCACCTTTGCAAGCTTTTAAAGGTAGGTTTCCGCTTTGAAGGCTAGGCACATAAACAAGTCCTAAAATGAAGCCGCAGTTATCGGCTGCCCCCCAAAATCCCAAACAAAATCTAAGATTGGATATTTCAAAATCAGAAATGCTTTCACCTTTAACTGCTGCAGAACTCAAAATTAGCTTATCTGAACTTTTTTTTTTCCCCCAAGTCATCTTTGGGTTGAGATCAAGCATGAGAAATTTTAGCTCAAAAGCAATCTGCACAGGACTAGTGAAGGAATGCCAGATGGAAAATAGATGGGCACAGAGGAAAACAAACAGGAGGGGCAGATGGGATGGAATGTGCTTCTTTACTATGGAATCAATTTTCCATATTCTGGGAAACATATTGAGTACAGCAATTCTCAGAGTTCTCTGTATTAAATATTTTCTAAATTACTAAAATGTTTTTGAGTAAACTTCCTTGTTACTTTTTACTGATCGGTATTTGCTGAATGGTATCTCTGGATTGTTATTTATCAAATTACACCATGAGATTTTTCTTCCCTGAAAGAAATTTCTCTCAATACAACACTGAGCACTGAAATATAGTGTTGTAGTAACCATTTTCTCTAGAACCAATCACAAATGATATGGAAATTCATAAAATTATGGCTTTGCTTCTCTTCAGATTTCTTTTTTACAAGACCTGTTGGCTATGGCTATTTAAGTTCTCCCCCAACTCCTCTCTCTTCCTGCCTCATGTTTACTTCCAATATTATGTTTTAAAATGGAATGGTCCTTACATTATAGTTAACTTTAAGATTCTGTGACAGGATGTCATAAATGTAAAGGGAAGGGTAAACCCCTTTAAAATCCCTCCTGGCCAGAGGAAAAATCCTCTCACCTGTAAAAGGTTAAGAAGCTAAAGGTAACCTCGCTGGCACCTGACCAAAATGACCAATGAGGAGACAAGATACTTTCAAAAGCTGGGAGGAGGGAGAGAAACAAAGGGTCTGTGTCTGTTGGTATGCTGTTTTTGCCAGGGATAGAACAGGAATGGAGTCTTAGAACTTTTAGTAAGTAATCTAGCTAAGTATACGTTAGATTAGGATTTCTTTAAATGGCTGAGAAAAGAATTGTGCTGAATAGAATGACTATTTCTGTCTGTGTGACTTTTTTGTAACTTAAGGATTTGCCTAGAGGGATTCTCTATGTTTTGAATCTAATTACCCTGTAAGGTACCTACCATCCTGATTTTACAGGGGTGATTCCTTTACTCTTACTTACTTCTATTTCTATTAAAAGTCTTCTTGTAAGAAAACTGAATGCTTTTTCATTATTCTCAGATCCAAGGGTTTGGGTCTGTGGTCACCTATGCAAATTGGTGAGGATTTTTACCAAACCTTTCCCAGGAAGTGGGGTGCAAGGGTTGGGAGGATTTTGGGGGGAAAGACGTGTCCAAACTACGTTACCCAGTTAGAGTTTGGTAGTGGCAGTGGTTATTCCAAGGACAAAAGATAAAATTAATTTGTACCTTGGGGAAGTTTTAACCTAAGCTGGTAAAAGTAAGCTTAGGAGTTTTTCATGCAGGTCCCCACATCTGTACCCTAGAGTTCAGGGTGGGAGAGGAACTTTGACACAGGTATTTTTAGTAAAAGTCAGGGACAGTTTGCAGGCAATAAACAAAAATTCACAGAAACCCTCAAGCTGTCCCTCACTTCTACTAAAAATAAACTTGGGGGAGGAGGGAGGACGACAAACAGAACGCTGCTGGGGCTTGCAGCTGCTCCAGCCCCATTGGGGCTGATCCAACCCCAGCCACTGCACCAGGGCTGGCCACCACTCCAGTCCTGCCCCAGAAGTAATCACAGAGGTCCCAGAAAGTCACAAAATACATGACCCGTATGATGGAATCATATCCTTAGTTATAGTAAAGGACAGTTAGAAAATTATTATTTTGACTAACCCCTTTAAATATTTAAATTAAAAATTTCTTTAAATCTTGTAAGCTGAGCATGATCAGGCTGGTCAATAACCAAATGAGAGACCTCAAGGAGAAGGTGTTTCAGAGAATGGTGAAGGCAATGTGAGAGGTAGCATTCCTTCTTACGAGCCATTACTGAACCTCATCATGGTGTTAGTGGTCCCTGTATTACTGAAGATGCTGTTTACTGCATGAGATGTAAAGCCTTTCTTTCTTTCTCCTGGTGGTCAAGGAAGGTACTATTACTTTTTCTTTTATAAGATTAGGGAAATTAGCCAATGTGTCCAAGAAAAGGCAAATTAAGTAATAAACAAAGTTCTTAAATGTTTCAGTTAGATAAAGTGGTATTTTTCACATCTTGTCAAACTATTACTACGTGGGGCTGTGCACCGCCCAGAGATAATGGACGTTTCAGTACCAAACTGAGCAAAGACGGTAAGTATTTGTTTAAGACTGAGCACCTTTCATTCCAATATATTAGTGGTTCATGTTGATACCATGTTAGTCATCCTAACAATACATTACTATGAATGTTTATTATACCAGCTGAGACCACTTGTCTGTCTATTTCCAGCAGTAACCAACATCGGATTGCTTTGAAGGGAGGTAAAAAAATCTAAAAAATGCATCTAGGCAATTGTACAGGCTTATATTTGTGGGGAAGGTGAATTTCTTCAGTCATCCAGAGGGCAATCTCCTTATACCATAAAATATAAGGTTAGATTGTCTTAGCATAGATACAATAAGGAAAAACATTAATGGTCAAAGTCATCAAGGCTTTTTTTGTTGTTGTTGTTGTTAAATCCACCTTAAAAAGTATTTGCCTTGATAACCTCCTGCAATGATGAATTCCACACACTGACTATAAACATTATTTCCTTTAATGAAGGCTAATTTTACTACCTTTTCCATTTCAGCAAGCATCTCCTTGTCCTTGTGATTATTTACCTTGTCGTGTAAATAATCAGTTTTCACACTGCCCTTCATAAATTTGAAAACTTCAGTCAGGTTCTCCTTGCCAATTACTGTCAAGGCTAATTGAAACTTAATTTTTGAAACCTCTCTTGGTACACAAGCATCACCATGCCTCTAGCCATTGCAGTATCAGCTAAAAACATGGATATATCAGTCAAACACAGTTGTTGATCATGCTCAACTGTGGTCACTACAGCTTTGGGATTTGTGAGTGGTTTTTTCCCCTAAAAATCTTAAATATAAAATCCCTAGTTTAGCCACAGGTAAAATCCAAATTAGAAGCAATGGTCACACAAAAGCCTGCAACAAAGCCCACTGCCAACTGTGTCCCCATATCTATTCAGGGGACACTATCATAGGACCTAATCACATCAGCCACACTATCAGAGGCTCGTTCACCTGTGCATCTACCAATGTGATATATGCTATCATGTGCCAGCAATGCCCCTCTGCCATGTACGTTGGCCAAACTGGACAGTCTCTACGTAAAAAAATAAATGGACACAAATCAGACGTCAAGAATTATAACATTCAAAAACCAGTCGGAGAACACTTCAATCTCTTTGGTCATTCGATTACAGACCTAAAAGTGGCAATTCTTCACCAAAAAAACTTCAAAAACAGACTCCAACAAGAGACTGCTGAATCGGTATTAATTTGCAAACTGGATACAATTAACTTAGGCTTGAC
This sequence comes from Lepidochelys kempii, assembly GCF_965140285.1. NCBI lineage: Eukaryota > Metazoa > Chordata > Testudines > Cheloniidae > Lepidochelys > Lepidochelys kempii. Next base: position 78,349,115 of record NC_136383.1, on the reverse strand, counting down.
TAAAGACTGGGAATGGATGTGTCATTACACAAAGTAAAACTATTTCCCCTTGTTTATTTCCTCTCCTACTGTTCTTGTAAAGTGCTAGAAATGGCCCACCTTGATTATCCCTACAAAAGGTGTCCGTCCCCCGCGTCCTGTCTCCTCCCCCCCACCCCCCCCCCAGCTCTCCTGCTGGTAATAGTTCACCTTTCCTGATCACTCTTGTTACAGTCTGTTTGGTAACACCCATTGTTTCATGTTCTCTGAGTATATAAAATCTCCCCACTATATTTTCCACTGTATGCATCCGATGAAGTGAGCTGTAGCTCACGAAAGCTTATGCTCTAATAAATTTGTTAGTCTCTAAGGTGCCACAAGTACTCCTTTTCTTTTTACAAAAGCCTGCAAAAAGCAGAAGAATGCCCCTTAAGTTAAACTGGATGGCCAGCTTGTGGCTTTCAGTAGCATTACCCACTACCACAGCAGCTATTAGTTCACATTTTAAATAGATCACTCCTGCTTTGTGCTTTACAGTGACTGCTTTATTTCAGGGTGAAATTCAACATACTGCTTATTATCTTTTAGAGCCCTCTATGATGTAGGCCCCAACTTTCAACTTCTCCCCTACCCAGTCTTGCAATACCCCACCACAACTATGCTTGGAATGCTTCAGTCCCAAGGGTTAAGCTAATGGGAGCCAGAAACTGTATTCAGCATTTTGCAAGTGTTCATTTTTCTTTTTCAACTAAGAGATTGCACAAGAACCAAACCAACACAAAATTTAGATTTTATATACAGAACCAAGAACTCAATCAAATTTTAATTATATATAAAATCATATACTCTTGTTGCAATGTTTGCCAGATACATATTATTACTACCCTTCAAAAGCAGGGTTCATAATACCGTTATTACAAAACTTGGATTATATTAGCGTTAGTGGGGATAGCCAAAGTGTAAAATGGATTTAATTCTTTAGAACGTAAAAAATCCCATAATGGAACTTGAAGCTGAAAAATATCTGATAATCAGACAACACTAGGATATACATAATTGGAAGACCATGATCATCATGAAGCTTAAAAGGCTCAGCACTCTGTATCTTCTTTGGTTGTAAGAAGAGAATCCTTTAGTAAAGAGAATTTTATCTTGGTATTTAACACAGTTAAAAAGTTAAGATCTTCATTATTATATGGAAATGGATTACAAACTGTTGAACTAAAATTGATCAGCTATCCTGTAATTCTAACACCAATTTTATCATGCAAACCCTCACTATCCCCTTGTACAAAATGCACTTGCCGAGTTACAGGCTAACATACAACACAGCATCCCAGATTCATCCCACTGCAACTCCCAAGGTCCATCTAGATTCAGAAGGGATTAACTTGCCCCAGTGTTTTTAACTAATGCCACGAAGGGAGCAAATTCTGGTTATATACTGTGACAAAGCTCTGTCCTTGCCTCCGTGGGTCCCGTGTTTCCTGGCGGATTGCGCTAGCCTCAGAGGCTCACTGTGACCCTCCACGTAACCCTTCTCTCTCTAGAGACAAGGGTCACAATCTACTGAGCCATTTTCATCATAAGCCAGAGAGGGAGGTGAGGAGAAGTTTTCCTTCCTTGCACAGTCTCTGTTGTCTCCCAGTCTCAGTGATTAATCGGGGGCAAAGGTGGGGGGGGAGCCTGGGCCCACCTTCTACTTCGGGCTCCAGCCCAGGGACCCTAATAGTATCAGCTATGTAGCTGACCTTTTAGAAACATAACATGTACAATTCCCTGGGCTACTTCCCCCACAGCAGCCCTCACTTCCTCAAGCTCCACTTCACCCTTACCTCAGGGTACCTCCTTCCTTTTGCCTGATATAGTATGTACTACTCAGCCTCTCCAACAGCACAACTTCCTCCCACAGCTCCTGACATGCACACCCACCTGACTAACTGGGATGCTTTTAACTAGCTTCAGCCAGCCCCTGATTGGCTTCAGGTGTCCCAATCAACCTAGCCTTCTCCCTGCCTTCTGGAAAGTTCTTAATTGGCCCCAGGTGTCTTAATTGACCTGGAGCAGTTCCATTTCACTTATCCTGGTACCAGGGATTTGTTTAGCCTGGAGCTAATCTATCTATCTCCCACTACTTTTCCATAGCCATCTGGCCTTGCCCCATCACAATACCAAAAAGATCCCCTACTAACCCAAAACACAGAACTGCTGATGGGGGGTGGAGAGGAGGGAAGAGTCATTGATTAAAGAAAAATAGTGAAGGCAATGGAAATTTAATTGGTATGCATATACACATACAGTAATTTCCAACAAATCTAACCGGAAGAAATAATTCATTTCATTCATCTACTTCAGTTGCCATTCTTAGCTGCTCTTCCTGACTGATTCTACTGATTTCTTGCAAAGACAGTTCAAAATGCAGCAGAATATATATTTTTCTCCTTCTCTGCTAGGCACTATATCTCATATCACTATTTACTATATTGGATTTAAATGATTACTTATTTTGAGAGGTTTAAATCATTTCTACATATAAAGTTCTCCATTCTGTGCTTCCACTATGTTCATCTGATTTTATTTGCATTTTCATCCCTCTCAGGACTCATCCAACTCTAGACATCACAATCCCCTTTCAGACCCAGCAAAACTGTTCCAAATATAAAGCAATCTTTCATTTAATTCCATCTGGTTGAATGGAGTACCAATTCCAGTGTGGTCATGTATTAATTTAATTTTCTTTACAAGCTAGTCTTATGGTATTTTCTCCCCATTCATTAATTGTGTATTTTATTGTTCCCTTGTTTCTTTGAGTGCCTTCATACTTGAAGGACATGTTATTATAAATAATCAAATTACTAACTGTACAGTGCCTAGCACAAGGGGGTCCTGATCCATGGCTGGGATCCATATATGTTATCGCAATACAAACCACCACCACATAGTTTACCAAACCTAATAAGCAAAGTACACAGGAATAGCATCTTTTATTTGTATTGTAAAGAACTTCCCTTTTGAGTCCCAACTATAGCATCATCACAATCGGAATGAATATAATAATTTTCAATCTCTACATAGCAAGGATGGCATAGTTAATTTTACTTGCCTCTCAAAGAGAATGCTGCTCTACGAGGATTCGATGAAACCTAGGTTTGCAAGAACTTTCACTGTCTCCTGTACATAGAACAGGAGACTCACTGAGAAACAGCACTAACTTGCCACATTCATATTTGCGGTTACCAGAGCATCAGCTAAATGTCTTTTCCCCAGAAACAGGTTACCAATAGAGGTATCCAAGTAAGTTATCTTCATCATAGACTGGAACACAAGTTTCTTTGGTATTCTTTCACCGCCAATATTTCTTTTCTGGAATTAATCAGCAAGCCTATCCGTGACATTTGGTCTACGGCTTCTATGAGCGTCAACGCTGAAAGGATGGATCACCTAGAAATGTGGTCTCACCAGGAAATCCCCATCATAGGTTTAATAAATATTTAATACTGTAGTAACATTACAGGAGCACCAAGAAGCACCAACCAAGGTTGGGGCCCTCGTATGCATGGTGCTGTACAAACACATAGTAAGAGACAGTCCCTGCCCCAAAACACTTAAAATCTATGACTATGAGCCTGACAAAGGGTGAGAGATTGTGTGTGTGCATGCATGTGTGCAGGGGGGGATATAATCCTTATATTACAGATGAGTAAATTATTTGTACAAAGGTCACAAAAGAAGTTGATGGTAAAATTAGGAACTGAACCCAAAACTGAGTCCCAATCCAACACCTGCCCACAAGACTATCCTTCCCCTCATCATTCTGCAGATTGCTCCCTGCTGAAAACAATACCGGATAAATTCTTTTCCCTCTGTCATGGCGTTGATATGTCACTTGCATGCCACAGAGCCCTGGCAGCTGGAACCACCACTGACAGACAAGCTGCCTATCATGCTTCTTTCACAGATTAACTCTTGAACAGACTGAAGAATGTGGATTACAGTTTACCAGGCTCTCCTGTGCCAGAACAAAGCTATCTCCAACCACCTACTAGAAGTAAGCGATGTTCTCTCTCACGTGCACACACGTGCGAGCTCCCCCTATGGCTGGACACTCTCCAGGCTGTTGTGTTTGGGACTCAGCTCAATGGACCCTGTGTGCTCTTTAAGCCTCGAATCTGATCAGGCTCCAGGCACTGTCCCTGGCTAGGATCTCTAGACACATTCCAAGGGTGTAGATCCTGTCTAGCACCTACTTCTGAGAGCTGGGACCCAGAAGTCCAATTGCTCAGCCCCTGATACTAGTGCTGGCCCCTTAGACTTTCCTTTCTGCAGCTTACAATATACCTCCTCCCACCACTCTGAATTTATTGTTTAAACTCTTCAGGGGCACAAGACAATGAAAGCGAACAGATACTTTGCACAGGACTGTAAAACCATTACCCTTTACTTATCATGAAAGATACACAGATAGATCTAGACAAAATAAACACGGGTGTAGGCATTTTCCCTGCCACTCTGGAGAGTTTTTTGGGCTTGGGAATAGTTCTCTGCAGCTCACAGCACCTCCCTCAGCCAACTAACCTTCTCTTACTTTAGCTGGTTCCCTGGTTTAACCAAACACCCTGCTATGAAAACATGCCTCTCTCCTGCCCAAAGCTTCCTGACTCTTGCTCTGTGAATTTCTCCCCCTACCAACACCTGGACTCTGCTACTGAGGATTTTCCACTCTCCCTCAGTGCACATTAATTGAACGGACAAGCTTCTCCCATCTTTAGTCAATCCATTGACCCAGGGTGTTTCCATCTGAACAGTTGACTATTTAAAGTTTAATGATCAACTATTGTCCCTAGTCTGGCAGACACAAGCAAATGGTGGCTGCCATGTCCACATAAAAACATTCCATGATATAGCAACTTCATAATGTCAACCAGAATTCATACACTGTATACAGACAGACTCCTTAACTCATCAGTGATCATAACCCATGTGTTTCTCCACCAGATTTTTTTGACCCAAAATAGGTAGAGTTCCATTTTGAGAGTCAGCTGGTTGACAAAAAAACCACCTCATTTCCCATTTGCAACTTAGCTTGGGCACAGTGGCAAAATATCTTACATATTTGTACCTACCTGCCCCACCCATCACACCCCTGTAAAGCAGGGTTATCATCCCCACTTTACGGATGGGAACTAAAACACAAATATTCAATGACTTGCCTACAGTCATATAGGAAGCCTGTGGCAAAGCAGATGTTCCCCAAGTCGTAACCACTGGGACAACCTTCCTTTCCCTATACTGAAGATTTTAAAATGGCTAGCCAGCTTCTAATTAAACAAGAGCTTGTTTTGTAGAGAAGTTGGTTTTAATAGAGCATCATCATAAGCTGCATGTCTGATTAAAAGAAGTCAAACATTGCATTTTGCAGTTGCATTTTGCATTTCACTATGTTCACAGCATGAACTTTGAGAGCCAAACTGATACTCTTTTTGGCACGCTCTCATTTAAAGAGTTTTCCCAGAAAGGCATCCAATATGCCTTTAGCGTGTCACCAGCATAAGTACTACTTTTAATTTTGTTTAAATGCTGCTCTGTTACGTGACCTTTCTACTTCTTGGTCACCAAGTGCTATGTATGACTTCCCTATCAGCTCTGAAGACTAAGATTCTTCGAGCAACGGCCATGTCTTCTATGTGTTGTGAAATACCAAACACATTGCCAGTGCTCAAAATGATCCAGTGAGAGCAGTCCAGCAACAGGTGGAGACACTGGGCCCACATAACTGCTTGCAGATTTTAAAACGGGAAAGCTATAGTGAACATGCTGCTCCCTCACAGCTATCAGAGCTCACCAGTGGTGCTGGAACACTTTTTATAGTGAGGGTGCTGAGAGCCAGCAAAAACTATCCCCAAACTTTTCGTGCTGCCTCCCTCCCCACCACCACCACCAAAGCTGAGGCAGAGCTGGCAGTTGGGACCCCACATGTACCCCTGGGCGTGGAGCCAGCAGGCGCAGCTCGGAGCAGGACTGGGAGCTGGGACCCCACATGCACAGTCAGCACCCCGCATAAAATCTAAGGGGTGCTTCAGCACCCCCCTGCATCCCTACTTCCCGCGCCTGTGTAGGTCACCATTATTTGAAGTTGTTTAATTCATACAGAAGAGAAGCGTCTTTTGGGATTCCTCTCCCAAAGCCCATTTCTTCACATTAGAAGTTAGCTAGTGATCAGCTGCCATCATTTTACACAGGGCACACTGTATATGAAGTCCCTCTGGCAATTCCCTCTTCCATGGCCTCTTTTAGGCTGCATTTTCTTCTGTATACCTCTGTACAATTTCCAGGGATTGTGGCCAGACTGAAATGCTACCTACATGGTACACTCTGTTAACCTGTTCAATAGTGATCTGAAACCTTTCCAATGCTCAATTTCAACATGTTATGGCAGATATTATACTCCCCCAAAATTTCCACCTTACAAAGTTTAGTTGGCTGAAGCAAGGTAACTGACTCATTGAAAGAGATTTCCAAACAAAATTTCTCTTTTGCTCTCATCCTGCCTAAAAGCAGTTTTAAATGGACACTTCCCAAATGGATCACTCACTGTTTATTTTTTTAATCAGTCAATTTAATTAACCTGCAACCAAAATAAAGTTAAAGAGAAAATGTTTTTTCAGCCTCAAGCTCTGAAAGTCCTAACAGGATTTCACTTGGTCCATAAATTGCTAAATGAACAATTCCAAATATCACAATTAAGTCTCTTATGCCTACTGTATTTTTTTCCATTCAGGGTCTTAGCTTGTGTTTTCAGAAAGCCTTCCAATGAGAAAAACAGATGGTTAACATCTATCATATGCTGTTTACCTTATTCCCCTCCCTATGGTAAAATTGTGTTTTCTTAATTTATTAAGATGGTAGACTGTGTTACTTGGGAAGTCAAGGTTGAAGAAGAGCTTTGCATTTGTATACAAGAGTGGTGAGATTTGAGGTTGACACTTGATCACACAAGAGCTAACTGACTTTTTGCAGACTGACCCAAGTCTGCCAATAGAGCCATATTCCTGAAAGATATGCCACATAGACGTACTTTCACCTTTATTATAATATCTTCAAGAGAAGTCAGCAAAAAACAAACAACTTTTTAACATTAATAACTCCTGAATAGACTAAAGATGATTCTCTCTAATTAAAACATTTTCTGTTCAATAGCTGCCCTTATTGCACAATGGATATTGTTTCTGGATATTTGACATTTCATCTATCATCGAAACACCCAGCACAGATACTAATTGACCATTATTTCAACAGTACATTCTATGCAAGTACCTTTCTAACACTGTTTGCATTTGGTGTTATTTAAAACCAGAGCTTAGCTTTACACTACCTTAGTCTGTCAGTACACAAGTGGCATATCATCATAAATTAAATTTCATGATATTGACTCTATTCAACTTCATTTCAGGTCTGTGGCACACTAAGGATGCCCAGGTGCATAAAAACCTTCAGACAATCACCAAGCAGACTTTCTGAATATATTCTATCACTTCTTGAAAGAAAGACAGAAAGAGACAGACAGACAGAAAAAAAAAATCCACTCCAGCTCAGCAATCCCCTCCCCACTTCGGTTTTAACACACATCTATGGATATGACAAAAATACCATGCCACACTACTAAAATGAACTGCTGTTATCTATGATACTGCAAACTCATTCAGACAGAAAGCCTATTCCCAGGTGGACTGAATTGTTTAAGGCAGTGCTTCTCAAGCTATCTGATGTGGGGGACCGGCAATTTTTTTTTCCAATGTGCATGCAGACCGACAGCCGATGGCTCGCGGATCAGCACCGGTCCGCGGACCAGCACTTTGAGTAGCACTGGTTTAAGGCATTAGTAATAGGATCTGGAACAGTCTCTCTAGATCACAGGTTCAAATCCACCTTTCCAACCAAAAGTCATTATCCAAAACTGTTTGGAGACCACCATAAAACAAGCAGATAGTTTACCCACTTCCTAACTGACAAGCATCCAAGCCTCAAAACACACCATTACAATTACATTATGGTTGGCAGTCTCAGCAGATAACCTAAGGCCTGATCTACAGCTAAAACTTAGGTCAACCTAGCTATGTGACTCAGGGGTGTAAAAACTGCATCTCTCAAGGGTATGACTTTAAGACAACCTAAGCCCCAGTACAGACACCACTAGGTCAACCTAGCTACCTACTGCCTCAGAGGGGGTGGATTTACTACAGAAATAGAAAAAACCCTTCCATTGCTGTAGCAAGTATTTACACTACAGTGGCATAGATGCAGCTGTACTGCTGTAGTACCCGTAGCGTAGGCAGAGGTGGATTAAGATTTATTGGGGCCCTGGGCACAAAGAACAACTTCTGCCGTGTGATTCAAGAGATGTACGAGGGATGCAGCACCACCATTCGCTCGGTCGAAGGGGAGACCGCTGAGATCCCGATCCGGAGCGGAGTTAAGCAGGGCTGTCCCCTCAGCCCCATCATCTTTAACCTCACCATGGAGCCGTTGCTGCGAGCGATTTCCAAGGGTGCAGACGGCTTCAACCTCCACAGTGAGAGGGTGAGCATCCTGGCTTACACGGATGACCTAGTCCTGACCACAGACAACCCAGAGAACCTCCAGCGTATGCTAGATGCCACCAGTCGAGTTGCCGACTGGATGGGGCTCCGCTTCAATGCAAAGAAGTGCGCATCCCTCCACATAGATGGCAGCAAAAGGGACTCCGTGCAGGAGACAGAATTCCAGATCCAGGGCGAGCCCGTCATCCCCCGGCAGAGGGGCAGGCCTACCGACACCTCGGCACACCGACGGTTTCCGTGTCTGACAGACACCCAAAAGATCCTACAGGATGCCGCCAAGATCGACACCTCACTGCTAGCACCGTGGCAAAAGATAAACGCCCTGAACACCTTCCTGATCCCCCGCATCTCATTCGTCCTGAGGGGATCCGCTGTGGCAAAGGTACCCCTCAACAAGGCAGACAAGATCATCCGTCAGCTGGTGAAGAAGTGGTTATTCCTTCCCCAGAGAGCCAGCAACGAGCTGGTCTATATCACCCACAGGCATGATGGTGCCAATGTCCCCCGCATGGGTGACCTGTGTGACATCATGGTGACCACCCACGTCTTCCGCCTGCTGACGTGTCCCGACGCCATGGTAAGGAGCATCGCAGCAAAAGCCCTCCATGACGCAACACAAAAGCGGATCGGTAGAGCCCCCTTCAGCCAAGACACCGCCAGCTTCCTGAGCAGTTCCCTGGATGGCGAATTTGGCCGAGATGGGGGCGACATCGCTTCACTGTGGTCCCGCGCCCGCAATGCCACGCACCACCTGGGGAAGCGCATTGGCTGCCGCTGGGAGTGGTGCGAGGAGCGCCAGGAGCTGGGAGTCCTGGTGCCACAGATCAGGTCTGAGGGCAACACCATCGTCACCCCGAGCACCAGGGGCCTACTGGAGAGGACCCTGAAGGCAGCCACCCACTCACTGTACATAGAAGCCCTGAAGCGTAAGCTGGACCAGGGAAAAGCCTTCGAACTGACCAGCAAGTGGGACGCCAGCAACCACTTCCTCGCCGGGGGCGGCTTCACCCGCTTCGCCGACTGGCGGTTCATCCACCGCGCCCGGCTCAACTGCGTCCCGCTCAACGGAGCCGTCCGCCACGGGAACAGAGATAAGCATTGCAGGAAGTGCGGCTACTCCAATGAGACCCTGCCCCACGTCCTGTGCAGCTGCAAGCCCCACTCCAGAGCCTGGCAGCTGCGCCACAACGCCATCCAGAACTGCCTGGTGAAAGCCATCTCACCGTGCCTGGGGGAGGTCGCCGTGAACTGCGCCATCCCCGGTACTGACAGCCCGCTGCAACCCAACGTGGTTGTCACCAACGAAACCCAGAAAAAGATCATCCTCATCGACATCACGGTCCCCTTCGAGAACAGGACCCCGGGCTTCCGAGAAGCCCGAGCTCGGAAACTGGAAAAATACGCCCCTCTGGCCGACACCCTGAGAGCAAAGGGCTACGAGGTGCAGCTGGAAGCCCTGATCGTCGGAGCCCTGGGCGCTTGGGACCCCTGCAACGAGCGTGTGCTGCACACCTGCGGGATTGGTAGACGCTATGCATGGCTGATGCGGCGCCTCATGGTCTCGGACACCATCCGATGGTCCAGGGACATCTACATCGAGCACATTACCGGCCACCGACAGTACCAGGAGGAGTGAGCCGGTACGACATTGTGCACACACTATGGGAAAGAGACTGAGAGGCCTTCCCCATCGGACCGTATGAACTGGAACCATAAACCCATTGAACATTAAACCCCACCAAATGAGGGTAGACCCATCCCCACCATCGTATCCACTCACTATACTCCGCATACTGAACATAGCCGTTGTGTGGATAACTTACCCCATATCTCAATGTCTGTACTCTGACCGGTTAAACTTTTCCCCCAGTCGGGGAGATTGCAGATTATTATGTGATCCTTACTCCACCAGCTCCTAAATCGAATTTTACACCCCTTGATAATCTGTACCTTATCCCCTAACAACCAGAAACTTCTATGCTTGAACTCTGTACCGTTTCTTATTTCAACATTATCTTAATAAAATTATTAAATCTGAGCTGCTATGTATCATCTCTCACTTACCACAATAGTAAATCACATCTGACTAGAACGACTCAATGCTTGGCTGCATCGCATAATTTCTCTAATCATTTGAATACTATGTGAGGAATGTTCTGTAAACATGTCATATGATTATTTCCACAACATTCCACCATTCACTAGGACAACTGTAAATGTATAAACAGTTCATTTTATACTTTGCAATGCTCGCAATACAGAGGTTAAAAAGGTCTTCACTTCATTGCCATTAGATTGTTACCTAATTCACATAGCCTTGTGTGCAGTCATTTGCTTCAGTTACAGTGGTGTAAAATGTATTCAGGAAGCACTTTCCATCCCAATGGATCTAAGCTCACTTCACAAGCCATATAAACATCACTGTTGGAGGCAGTCACATTGGGGCAAGAGGAAGTCATTTGATACACTTAACAACAACATAAGGAGAGGGAGGATTGGGGGGCACTTCTGTTCAAGGACACCAGGGTAAGCCCTTGTACTTACAGAGTACCTTAATAGTTAAATTTATTAACCTTAATTTGGAATGTTGCTGATTTTGTACTCTATGTATTTTATGACTTTCAAACCAACCTTTGTACAAATTTAAGCACTATACCCAGATGTACTGACACTCTTTCTTAACCTGTGTAGGAGACAATTTTAACATTGGCTTTAATAAAAAAGTTTAAATCTAATGTTCATGCAGAACAACCAGGAAGGACCTCAGTTTTTGGATTCTCATCTGAGTTCCGCATTCATACTCAGTAAATTTAACTCATTCATTTACTTTACAAAGCTGAAATCTTGAGTCAAACCTCTGAAGATCTGAACATGTCTAATCTTTCACCATCAAGCCACTCTCTCTTGTTAGAGAAAATAATTTTTTTATACAAAAGTGTCTAATCTGCATAAACAATTAAAAATACAATACAAGTTAGGCCTGATCCTGCAAACATTAAAGCATGTGCATAATTTACTCACATAAGTAGTCTCATTGACTTCTATGGAAGAACTTGTGTGAGTTAAGTTACATACATGATCAAGTTTCAGAGTAGCAGCCGTGTTAGTCTGTATTCGCAAAAAGAAAAGGAGTACTTGTGACACCTTAGAGACCAACAAATTTATTTGAGCATAAGTTTTCGTGCATCCGATGAAGTGAGCTGTAGCTCACAAAAGCTTATGCTCAAATAAATTTGTTAGTCTCTAATGTGCCACAAGTACTCCTTTTCTTTTTGCATATACATGATCAAGTGGTCTGTATGAATGGTCGCAGGAAAATAAGGCCCAGATCCTACAAACTGTACCCAAAGGTGCTTTACAGGATTAACGGAAATACAATAGAGGAGGTACAACCAGAATGGAGTTTGAAGAGGATTGATTTTTGGAGTTGTCAGACGTGTTGGATGAGAAACAAAACTGGTCTTGAAAAACATTGACTGCACTATGTCCACAGGCAAGTCTAGGCACCCTGGGGTTGTTTGGTTTTTGTCATCTCAGAACCTAAAACTGTATTGAGAATCACACAGGCATAAGCAAAAGCCCATGCTCTCGACACAGGCTCAAAGCCTAAACATTTCTTTTTAAAATGTCTAAATATAAAAAAAAAAACCACAGTAATGTAGTAATTATGCATCCACATCCACTCATTATATCCTGAAAAACTACTTCTATAATCCAAAGATTCCTCAATATTCATGAGTCAGTGCATTTTTGTCATATCTTTAAAAAAAAAAGTGTTTTAAATCAAGCTACTGGATCTTGTACTAAGTAAGAATGTGTATAAACAAAGAAGTGCCTAGCATAGAGCACATAATACAATCTGTGGTAGCAAGTGAAATGTTTTAAAAATTAGATCAAAACGCAATTGATAACACACATTTAACAAAAAGGAATGACACATGACTTATGGATTTCTCCTTTAACAACTTTGGGTAACAGCAAACTGTGAACTAAACGGCATGTTTGTTTTCAATAAGGACGTTTCATACTTCATGCACCTCAAATAAAAATGCAGTACACTCCCTCTGCGAGGCTGTGTTCTGTTGTTATCAATGGTTATAAAACTAGTTTATTAGTTATAAAACCCTTTATTCAAAATCTGTAAGTTCATTAGAGGTACCACTCCCTCCATCACAGAAAGTTACATTTCATCCAGTCCCAACTATTTCACACTCCTTGCTTAGTAAAACATTTTTCACAAATGAACTTCTTCCTACTGAACCTGTGTAATATGAAAACCAAACTCAATATCCCTTGAGTTGAGCCCTACATAATTTGGGCCATGATCATGCAGTCTAATTGGCACAGGCAGAACCCTGCTAGCCTTGTGGAGGCATACTGCATGTGCATAGAGGCCCACCTGTACAAACCACATTGCCAGGGCCTTACTCTCTTGCTATGATATCAATATTTGTTTGAAAACCCTGTTTATGAAAATCAGACTCACATCTCTTATTGATGTCAACTTTAAACAGACATTATACACAGCTATTAATAATTGTAATTTATATTTCTGAATTGGGCTCTTGATTAACCACACTGTTAAACAATAGAATACTAATTGAAATGTATTAAATATTTTGGATGATTTTCTACATTTCATATATATCATATTCTGTGTTGTAATTGAAATCAAAGTGCATATTATGTTTGCTTACAAATATTTGCACTGCAAAAATGAAACAGAAGAAATAGTATTTTTCAATTCACCTCATACAAGTACTGTAGTACAACCCCAGTCATCAAAGTGCAACTTACAAATGTAGATTTTTTTTTTGTTACATAACTGTACTCAAAAACAAAACAATGTAAAGCTTCAGAGCCTACAAGTTCACTCAGTCTTACTTCTTGTTCAGCCAACCGCTAAGACAAACAAGTTAGTTTACATTAAGGGAGATAATGCTGCCCTCTTCTTATTTACAATATCATCAGAAAGTGAGAACAGGCATTTGCATGGCACTTCTGTGGCTGGCATTGCAAGATATTTACGTGCCAGATATGCTAAACATTCATATGCCCCTTCATGCTTCAGCCACCATTCCAGAAGATATGCTTCCATGCTGAGGATTGTTAAAAAAATAATGTGATAATTAAATTTCTGACTGAACTTCTTGGGGGAGAATTGTACATCCCCTCTCTGTTTTATCCGCATTCTGCCATATATTTCATGTTATAGCAGTCTCAGATGATGACCCAGCACACGTTGTTCATTTTAAGAACACTTTCAGTGCAGATTTCACAAAATGCAAAAAAGGTACCAATGTGAGATTTCTAAAGATAGCTACAGCTCTGGACCTAAGGTTTAAGAATCTGAAGTGCCTTCCAAAATCTGAGAGGGATGAAGTTTGGAGCATGCTTTCAGAAGTCTTAAAAGAGCAATACTTTGATGTGGAAACTACAGAACCCAAACCACCAAAAAAAGAAAAATCAACCTTCTGCTGGTGGCATCTGACTCAGATAATGTAAATGAACAGGCGTCAGTCCACACTGCTTTGGATTGTTATCGAGCGATTGGCTGAACAAGAAGTAGGACTGAGTGGACTTGCAAGCTCTGAAGCTTTATGTTGTTTTATTTTTGAATGCATTTTTTTTGTACACAATTCTACATTTGTAAGTGCAACTTTAATGAATAAAAGTACTGTAATGCAATGTCTTTATTAGGTGAATTGAAAAATGTATTTGTTTTTTTTACAGTGCAAATACTTGTAATCAAAAATAAATATAAAGTGAGCACTGTACACTTGGTATTCTGTGTTGTAATTGAAATCAATATATTTGAAAATATAGAAAAAACATTCAAAAATACTAAAATGAATGGTATTCTATTTCTTTTTTTAAATCGTGCAATTACTTTTTGACATAACTTGCTCAAAGTCACATAGGAAGTCAGTGGTAGGGCCAGGGATAGAACCCTGACAATCCTCTGCCCTAGCCACTAGAATATATTTACCTTGCATACATAAGTGGACTTACTCCAGCATCTTTTGATTAGTCAACTTTAGCTGTTTTGATCAGAGAAAAGTTGAGTTCTATCATCCCTAAAGATATAAGGGTAACACTCCTAGGCAAGAGTCACCATAGCATTTCAATTATAGTTAAAAAAAAGTCAATATTTTATTTTAGAAGTGTCTATACCACACATATGGAACAAGTCTGAATTTTGTTAAAAAACACAAACACTGCTGTTCTGCCATACTTGCTGATGCTATCATAGTACCATACACCACATAATATTAGAATTCTGCCTTGCATTCCATTTCATAATCCTGCAGAAGGCAGGATACGCAGCTGAAGGTCTGGTGCCAGGAGTTCAGGGACCTTTAGCATTTTATTGTGGATTCAATTCCTGCACCAGGCATGTTTATTTTAAAGAAAAACCCTGCAATCAGACAGAGAAAGGAATTCCCAAACTACCACTGAAACCAGAGTGAGGAACCAGGGAGTTTCACAAGGAGCACACTACACTGGTCATGAACAGGAGAGGCTATGCAGGAACAGATGGAACCTAGTTATTTGGGGTGAGAGTAAAGGAAGATGGAGTGCTAGCATGTAAACCAAAGCAAGTCAGGAACTACACTAACAGGCATAGATGCCAAATGATCTGTCTTAGTGGAATTGTTTATAGAAAAGTTGTACAACTTGGTGTGTCAGATGATCTGCTGCATACTCCTCCTCTTCACTACCAGAACAGAAAAGGTAATTTGTACCTTACTATACAGAGGATTTATTTAATAGAGTTACTCTAGTGACTCCATGGTTAAGGTCATGTTGAGATCTGTACTTAACACAGTATTAAAATCCCTATATTTCATAGTTTAATGACTCAATTAGTCTCCAAATGTTACACCACAACTCTTCAAAAGATAACTGAACTTTCCATCTTTTTTTTAGTCAAAGTTAAAACTTACACTTTTTAAAAAAATTTCAGGCCTTGCAGCTAAAAAAAAAAATTACTACCACAACCCCCAAGTTTCACATGCAAATACATTTTCATAGCACCTCAGATACTGAACTCTTCACATGTGAACAGAAAGTCATTTTATTTATCTGTGACAACATTGTTTAGTTCTGTGAAGAGCAGATCCACTAGTTACTTCTGTCCTCTGATGCTGCCCGCTATCCAACTAGCTCTCTTGCCTGGGGTCCATACTTGGATCTTCCCCAAAAGCCCTTGCCTGCACTGTACCCCAGCTTCCTCTATGCCCCTGCCTCCCCTTCCATCTCTAATCATGCCTCCTTCCCAGCCTTCCTGCAACATATGTCTGAGCAGCAAGCTCCACTCCTCAAGCAGCTGCAGCTTCAAGTCTCCCCATCTCCTGTCCCTTCTATGCCCCCTGCTATTCATAGGATAGCAACCAGGAATCTCCAGAGGGATGGAGAAGAGACAAAAAGATTGGGGCAGGGATCGTCTTTTTGTTCTATGTTTGTAGCGCACCTGACACAATGGGGTCCTGGTCTACAATAAGGGCCTCTAGGTAATACAAGAAATAATAAAGCTCCTTGTCCCTTCCATAAGGGGAGGGAATAGAGCTTTTAATGTCCACAGTGTCTCCTAGCCAGAACGGCACCATTGGAGGATGTGGGGATCCCCAGTAAAAATCCCAGTACCCTCTCCATCCTAGAAGCTGGAAGTAGCAAGGCGAACTGGACTTCTTCTCCACTTCAGAGGTTCACAAGATAACTATATTTCACACCTACCTCTAACTAGCAGGTTTAGTCCTCTAGCTACTAGCTGTCTGGTAAATTTTTCAAACCCTTGTTTTGGTTATTCAGACAGGGTATTTCTAGGGCAGTCTCTAAAGGCAAACACCACAACACGATAAATCTATCACTGCTTTGATAAAGTAATCTGTAAATTCTCTAGAGATACATTTTACCAGCTCTACAAGAGGCAAAGAAAAGAAGGAAGGGGGAGTTCAGTCCCATGCTAATTCATTCCCTGAAACTCTGCTGAGGTTGTTGATAAGTGTGTCTATCAGGGCCAACTGTGACAGCAGATTTTATGATATGGAAATGACTAGAAGGATATCTATTATAGGTGACTGGCAGTCATTACAAGGGTATACAAAATTTATCTGACACTTAGCTGCCCAGAAGCCAACACAAAACACAAGGAGACCCACTGCCCTGGCGAGAAATCCAGCACCATCCAATTTCCGGAAACTGGAGGGAGCTGAGATTCCTATCTAGCTTCTGTTTCTAAACCCTGATTGCAGCACCACCATTCATGCTAGCCTCCAATGAGGTGTCTAATAAATGTGAAGCCCTTCCAACATCTGTTGGCTGCTGCAGAAGAGAAGCATATTTTCACCGTTTCCTTCTCTTCTACTCTAGGCTATTCTACTCTGCCCTTGCCTCAGTCTCTTAACTAATACAAAGGGACAAGGAGGGAAATGTGCGTTCTTCTATCCCTCTCCCACCTCTTACTTTGGTCTTCCTCTCCAGTCAACAGCTGGTCTCTGCAGCTTTTCATATCTTTCCAAGCTGAGGCAGAGTGAAACTGACATGGTTTGTGTTTATTTCACTGTTGCCTAATTGGTTCTAAATAGCAGCAGTGGAACTGACAAAACTTGTCAGTTTTCAGTCTGCTGTAGCTTAGCAAAACAGCAAAAGTATAGGTAAGGGAGTCAAGTCTGTAGATTTAAACACTAAAAATATCTCCAGCCTCTTTGCATTCCTGTTTGAATTCAACTCAGTTTCTCTTCTCTGTACAGTCCATACCTTAGAGGCCCTGCTTTTTAAGCCACCAGTCTCCTTTAGCCCAGTCAACACAGCTCCTGAAGCGTTTGGAGGGGGTCGCTGCCAAGCAATGCAAAGCACTCCAAACCCCTTAGCAGCTGAGTGTATTACAGTACCTCTACAGCACTTCCAGCATGCATGGACTTAGAGAGTACAAAAAACAGGGGCCAAATCATTCTCACCGACAAATATGAGCACCATTAAAATCAACAGGATTACTCACGCAGGCAAGGTGAGCAAAACTGAGCCCCAGTCCATGAATCGACTCCAGGTCTTCTTCTTTGTAGTGTAGAGTACAATCACTATATCAGCAGGCCTGATCCATATACTCAGCAACATGGCTTTAAATTGGAAACTTTTGGGGGGGCAGGGATCTTGTCCTAGGAGTGTCTAATGTGCTTAGCACAAATTTGGTACTATAAGTTTCATATATTCCTATGCAAGCAAGTTTCACCAAAGCTTTGAAGGATCATCAACATTTTCAATTGCCAGGTCAGTTTCCACACAAAAAGAAGCTTCATACATCTAGTCTTTTCTCTGTTAATAAAGAGTTTCCCAAACTGTGATCCAGGGAGCATTAGCTGATGGTCCAGAGAGCCGCCTAGTCACAAGATGCTGGATCCCCCACTATTCTCATCTGCTGAATCAAGTTCAAAGAAGCTAAAAATCTATTAAATTTTTTCCAAATATTGCTTTTACCTTTAAGCAATTGCTGTGGTTTCCATGGGGCTGTTATAGAATTGCAAATGGGAAGGAAGCTGCCCACAAGACAGTATCTTATTAAGATTTAGTCAAAGTTATGAAATAATTTGAGAATCCCTGTATTAGTGTATTCCAAAAGTACATTATGCAACTGTTATGATTTACATCAGGGAACTGAATAAAATAAAAGTTGAAAATAACTAGCTGAATAGATACAAGTATGTTGTCAAGTCAGTCTCAGACTCTCCAGTACACCATCACCACAGTACCTCAACACTTCATCTTGACAGTTTTAGATACATTCCAAGATCATTCAGAACCCAGACATTGCTGTATTGACAAAAACCTGAAGGCTCACTTTCTAGTTCTTCTGACAGCTATCTATTCTGTCCTGTATGGGATATCAACGTGCATTTTTCTAATATACTTATATTTTCAACATAATGTAGCCCACAGTTAACTAATCACAGGCATTTCAAAAAAGTTATTTCTACTATTCCAAATCTAGTCAGCAATCTAAATATTGATTGTATGTGTAGATACTAAAATTTTATCATACATGGACAATCAGCCTCTTTTCCGTGCAGGTAATTCAGTTTCAGCTGAGCCATAGCCACTATTTTATGGATTATCTCAAGTGCCTCGTGCAACATACCTCTTTCTGTTTGTTTTGTAACAGTAAGAAACAAGATTGACAAGAGTTAATGGAGTTACTCCAAACACTGTCTCCTACACTGTTTAACAAGGACTTCACTCCATTAGTCCTCATTAAAGAAAATACATCTAGCCCAGAGCTTGATTGTGTTTTAAATCCTCTCTCGCCTCAAAAAAAAAAAAAAATCAAGCAATTAATTTATACTAATACCTGCATGATGAGAGAAATACAAAGTGTAATTCTCCTAGTTCATATTTAAAAAAAAACAAAAACCTCTGTAGTAATTGGAGTAAAGACTCAAATGTACTAGGAGACCAATCACACACATACAGAATAAATATGACTGAACATTTTAAGGACAATAGAATCCACAATAAGTGTCAAATGTTTCTTTTGTTTGAAAGTGTTAATTTGTTCAGAAGGCAAGATAGATAAGCGCAATCATAATTTTACTTTCTATTTACTTTACGCTATTTTCTTGTCATCTGTTTTGTAAACACAAATCTAGAACAAAACTGAACTGAAAACACTAATTTCAAGGAACATTGAAAAACTCTCCATTTTAACTATCAGAAGTCAAAAATATTTACCAAAACATCTGCAGAAGCTAAATATTTAAACAGCTCCAACAAATATCACTGTCCTGTGACCACCACCATGTTACTGACATTTACAATATATTTAAGATGTTTCAAAGTGCAAAGAAGTCAAACAACAGGGCTACCAGTGTTAGAACACTTAATTCCAATATCATGTATATCAGGAAAGTAGGTCTGACTGTGTATGATGCTTGTCAAAACTTTCACTATGCATCTAACAAGCAGCAAGGCTCTGACACTAGCTAGCTTCATCACAACTGCCTTTTCTAACTTCTGCAGGGAAATATAAACCGAGACCTTCATGGATAATTCATCATGGTTTGTGCCATAAATTTATAATGTCACTTATAAGTTTTTGATCATTGGATTACAATAGGCTTAACAAGAATACTATAGCTTGCACTATGCACAAAGTAAAGAATAATCTTTATTTCTGAACTTTTTAGGCCACAAATTAAAACAGATCTCAGGTTTAAAAAGTGTTTTATAAAGTAAAAGCCTCTTCAAAACTGAAAGATTTACATAAAGTAGTTGGTGCCTTAGAAGGGTCTGAGTTGGTTTTACTTCCCCCACCCCCAAGTTTTGTCTTTTGTGGCTCTTGTTTAAATACATAGGACTGAAAAATGCAGGGAACATCCCAGTCTCTAGGTGGGGGACTGAAAGGATTTAGCCTGGCTGAGGCCTACTTAATAGATGAGGCCTGTAGAGCTCTTGCAGCCTTAGCTTCTTCACAAGAAGAAATAAAAACTATATTTTGGGCTATGAATATCAGGCAAGTTCATGGAGCTTGGGGCAAAGAGACAGGCAGTTTCCTGATATAAGGTTTCACAGTAAAGGAGAGTTAAATGCCACAGCCCTGCACTTTCACAAACTGAGGGATTCAGACCCAAGTACACCATACTCAGGAGTCAGCGGGACGCCTAGCATTTGCTTCTCTGGGTTGTCTCTGGAAAGACTGTTATAAAAGTTGGTACAGGACAGGCAAGTAAATCCTAACTACTTTCTATCTTTAAATCTCCTTCTTTCCTGGGATCTATGGGTCCCCAATATCAGACTACATTAAGGAAAGATTTCATAAGACTACAACTATATAAACACACACAGGCTGCATAGATTAACCATAAAGAGCATGAAAGCTAGTTTTTAATAAGATTAAGGGTGGGGGGGTCACAAAAAAAAATCACAAAATAGAGACACAATAAATACTGAACTGCCAACAGGATCAGGCTGATTCCCTTGATAAACAGGCACACGCCCTCCACCCCACCCCCTTTCCAGCGTTTGTTTGTGGGGGGGTTGCCTCAGTTTCCAAGGCGCTCTCCCTTCCCCACTCCTCTTCAGTCCGCTTCCCATCTGAGCGAGAGCAAGACTCCCCCCAGTCCCAGCACATCCCCACCCTCATCCCCTGCCACGGGGCTGCCCCCCTCTTTGTCTCTCCCATTATATAACGGGAAGGGACCCTCCCGCCTCCCCCCAGGAAGGGCTCCGGCTGCCGCTTCTCAGCCGGGTTCACACTGCGGCTGCCGGGTCTCCCCCACGCCTGCCCTTGCCCCCATCCCATCCCCTGCGGTCCTCCCCTCCCTCCGTCCGCGCCCACCTGTCCCGGGGGTCGATCCAGCTGGTCTGCTTGGTGTTGTGGTCAATGTAGAAGACTTTACCGTCGTAATCCCTCGCCTCCTCCCAGCCATCGGGTAAGGGGAGCTGCCCATTCCCCTCTTTCCTAGGCATGGTCGGGCGCCGGGGGTAGCTGCTCCATAGGGCCAGGAAGAAAGAAGGGAAGCGGGAAAAGCCCCCAGTAGAGCCGGGGGACGGCGGCGGGGGGGTCCGGAGCCGGGCCTGGGGCGGGGGGGAGTAGAGAGTCTCGTGCAATCGCTCAGGAAACCCTCCTCCGGTTCAATCCACCATGTCTAGGCTGCCGCCGCCTGCTGCAGCAGCACCACCAGGGCAAGGTCCCGGGCTGAGCCCCGCCGCTGTCTGGGTTCGGAACGGGGGAGCCCGGCTCAGCCCCGGGCAGCAGTCGCCGCCGCTCATTAGCATGAGATTAACATCCATCTCATCTGCATGCACATTCCTCGCCGCCGCCGCCGCCGCATTCCTCAGCCTTAACCCTGCCGCTGCCGCCGCCCACAGCAAGCGCGCGGGAGGGGGGGGGGGGCGACCCGGGCCTGACAGACCCCGCCGAGAGGGGGAAGGGGCGATCGGCGCGGTGGGGCCCGCAGCAGCAGGCGAGAAGAAGGAGAGGGCTGCAGAAAGGGGGAAGGAGAGCGGGAGGCAGGAGCTGGAAGGGCTTCCCCGCCCCGGCGCTGCTTCCCAACTGAGCAGCACACGGGGAAGCGTGGAAGGGTCACCGCGCCCCCCCCCCTCCGGAGAGCCGGCACGTAGCCCTGACCCCCAGCCCTCCTTTGGGCGCCCCTAAGCTAAGTGGGCCCGGGCTGAGCTGCGTCGCGGGTGGAAGCGGCCAGCGGAGAATCCTCCCTCCCCCCGGGGCTGGTGGAAGGACTGTGCCCTTCCCGCGCTCTCGGCGCTGGCCCCGGGCACGGAGGGGGCGTGCCTAGCATGCACCGTACGGGGCTGCCGCTCGTCTTTGCGCCTCAGGGCCCGCCGCAGACAACGGCCTCCGTCCTTAGTGACCCGCAACCCGCTGTTGCCAACCTCAAATGGTCAGAAAGTCGTGCCCCAGGCCCCCCGAAACCCTGAGATATGACTCTTAAAACAGATCGGTTTTATTTTATTTTTAAATATTGGGTTCCCTTTATTTGGCTGCAGGTTGCTGAACCTTGAGGTTGCACTCAGCTTTTGTTTTCGAGCTTTCCTCCACAGCCATAACGGCCAGGAACTTTCATTTAAACACACCAGTCAGCTGAGTTCAGATTTCAGAGTAACAGCCCTGTTAGTCTGTATTCGTTAAAAGAAAAGGAGGACTTGTGGCACCTTAGAGACTAACCAATTTATTTGAGCATAAGCTTTCGTGAGCTACAGCTCACTTCATCAGATGCATATCGTGGAAACCAGTAAGCTGAGATGCTCTCCGAGTGAATCGTCTCCAGTAGCTGGGGATGTAAATAAATTCTCAGATATCACAAAACTGGGCAACATTGCAACCCCGATCTCTCTTAATCATCAAGCCTATACTCTGAATAAGGCCAGGGGCTGTGTGGAAGAAACCGCATGTGACGATGCAGAGACAACCTGAATCCAGGAGTTTCCTGACTTTTGAGCGTTTAGCTTTGCAACCTAAAAATTTTAAGGTGGTTGGTGCGGGATTGTATGAAGTTATAAACACAGTATCAGACATTCACTGCTAAAATCAGTATCACCAATTTCTTCTATTTTATAATAAATGTGTGGCAAAGTTGCTGCCCCAGTACGCCCCCTCCTGGCTGCCTGGGGCACTGCTGCAACGATTGTCTCAGTTTCCCCCACTTTTTGTCCTGCTCTGGCACTTGGAACATCTTATCCAGAGGCTCTCAATCTTTCCAGGCTACTGCACCCCTTTCAGGTGTCTGATTTGTCTCACGTACCCCCAAGTTTCACCTCCCTTAAAAACCACTTGCTTACAAAATCAGACATCAAAATACAAAAGTGTCACGGCACACTATTACTGAAATATTACTTACATTCTAATTTTTAGCATAGGATTATAAAATAAATCAATTGGAATATAAATATTGTACTTACATTTCAGTGTATAGTATATAGAAATTCAATGTTGATAAATTCAAAGTAATGCACATTGGAAAACAATCCCAACTATACATATAAAATGATGGGGTCTAAATTAGCTGTTACCACTCAAGAAAGAGACCTTGGAGTCAGTCATTGTGGGTAGTTCTCTGAAAACATTCACTCAATGTGCAGTGGCAATCAAAAAAGTGAACAGCATGTTGGGAATCTTTAAGAAAGGGATAGATAATAAACCAGAAAATATCATATTGCCTCTATATAAATCCATGGTACGCCCTAGCCTACAAAAGATATATTAGAATTGGAAAAGGTTCAATAAAAAGTATTAGGGGTATGGAACGGCTTGCATATGAGGAGAGATTAATAAGACTGGGACTTTTTATTTGGAAAAGAGATAACTAAGGGGGGATATGATAGAGGTCTATAAAATCATGACTGGTGTGGAGAAAGTAAATAGGGAAGTGTTATTTGCTCCTTCTCATAACACAGGAACTAGGGGTTACCAAATGAAATGAATAGGCAGCAGGTTTTAAACAAACAAAAGGAAGTATTTTTTCACAAAATGCAGTCAACCTGTGGAACTCCTTGCCAGAGGATGTTGTGAAGGCCAAGAGTACAACAAGGTTAAGAAAAGAACTATAGTTCATGGAGGATAGGTCCATCAATGGCTATTAGCCAGAATGGGCAGGTATGATGTCCCTAGCCTCTGTTTGCCAGAAGCTGGGAATGGGTGACAGAGGATGGATCACTGGATGATTACCTCTTCTGTTCATTCCCTCTAGGGCAGGGGTGGGTAAACTATGGCCCATGGGCTGGATCCAGCCCATCAAGGCTTTGGAGCCAGCCTGTGGGATTGCCCCCCGTGGTGCCGCAGGCCCCGTGCCACTCTCAGAAGCGGCCGGCACCACATCCCTCAAGCCCCGGGGGCGGAGGCAGAGGGCTCCGTGCGTTGCCCTTGCCTCCAGGCACCGCCCCCCGCAATTCCCATTGGCCGGGAACGGGGAACCTGGAAGTGCGGCAAGGGCCACGCACGGAGACCTGTGCCTACCCCTCCCGCAGGGAGGGACATGGTGCCGGCCGCTTCCCGGAGCAGCATGACGTGGGGCCATGGCAGGCATGCAGGGAGCCTGCCCTGGCCCAGGTGTGCGCCGCTGCCACCCTGGAGCCACTTTAGGTAAGCAGCGCCAGGCCAGAGCCCAAACCCCTCCTGCACCCCACCCCCTGCCGCACCCTTCCTGCACCCCAACTCCCTTCCCTGAGCCTCCTGCCTCACCCTGCACCTCTCCTGCACCCCAACTCCCTGCCCTGAGCCCCCTGTTTCACTCTGCACCCTTCCTGCCCCCCTGCCCTGAGCCCCCTCCTGCACTCTGCACCCCAACCCCCTTCCCTGAGCCCCCTCATGCACCCCACACCCCTCCTCTGCCCCAATCCCTTGCCCTGAGCCCGTTCCTGCACCCCGCACCCTCTCCCACACCCCGCACTCCCTCCCGCACCCCAATCCCCTGCCCCAGCCCTGCATACAATTTCCCCACCCAGATGTGGCCTTCGGCCCAAAAAGTTTGCGCACCCCTGCTCTAGGGCACCTGAAATTGGCCACTGTCGGAAGACAGGATACTAGGCTAGATGGACCTTTGGTCTGATCCAGTATGAGTTGATGTACGCCCTGGAAGACCTCTGCGTACCTAAGGGTATGAGTACCCTGGTTGAAAACCACTTTCCTGTCACATTGTGCATTATGAGGTTAGAGGGGTTTTTTACCTTCATGCTCCATAATTGTACATTCAAACTGTCAAGTTAGTTGAGAGTCTGTCTCTCATTCCTCCCCCCCCCCCCCCGCCCCTGAAAGAAAGGGCTATAATTTGGCCAGCACTAGGCAGGATGTCAGAAAGAGAGGAACAAAGCCCTATTTACAGTTAGGCGTAGTCCATTTTTTCACTGTTAGTCTTCTTTTCATATCCCAGCAAACTGCTTTCTTTGCTCCCAAGAATATGCCTAAAAGAAGCTACATTAGTCTCTTGAAGTTGTGTGTCCACATCCACCATAATAAGGTAACAGTGAAATAAGAGATTAATATAAGGCCCCGACTCTGCAATTGATGTCAAGCAGGGAGACTTCTGCACCTGCACAGAACCTGCCTTCAGTGGGGCTCCTGCATAGATTCAGTAATCTGCCCACTCACTGTCTGCTGCAGGACTAGAGCCTATCCAAGCAACAGACATATTTTGTTTTTCATTTAAACTATTACATTGAAGTGAGCTGGTCTGTTTATAAAATTGAGTCCTGTTTTCTAGTGATATTGCTGAATATTTCTACTGTCTATTGTAATTTGGGCCTCTCAATCACCTCTAGTTTTATTATATTGTAGTGTTATATGGTCTCCACAGTGACCAAATGCATGTGACATGTATGGGAAAGGACAAACTGGTTTTCATTTTCACTTTTAAAAATGTTCTTTCCTTTAATAAAAGATCTAGGGCTATGTCCATTGAAAAAAATCTAGAGAGAAGATTCTTGTCTTCTGAAAGTAGCTGCCCACTATTTATTTTTGGCATCAGTGTGGAACTTAGTATAGAAGAAGATATGGTCTTTAACTATGCTAAAAAGCAGGCCTGTTCTGCAATTATTATAGTTTCTTGCTCCGGTAGGCCATGGGCACGCCAGGACATTTCATAAGGCCCACTGCCTACTTCAATACAATATACTAATGGCCAATTCATTAGCATTTTGTCATTGTGTTTACACACTTGTGTAAATTAAAATGATGTAAACGGACAATACTGTACATAGAAACAACCCATCTAAATACATACAAAACAAGCTGAACTTAAAATATAAAATCAATAGAGGTGACTTTAAATCTTATTAATGTGTATAGAATCTGTTTGGCCTACAGGAGGTTGTGCTTAGGTTTATGTGGCCCTCCTGTGTAATAAGGTTGGGCAGCACTGTTCTAGTCTAAAGAGTCCCAGCAAAGGCAGGCATGTGATACAGAAAATCTACAGTACTGAGCCAAAACAAACCTCATTTACTTCACCACTTCCTCCATAGTTAATTTTGACCCCCTCAAACAATATATTAAGTGCAGTGCTACGGTACCCAACAGCTAACATTTTTGGGTCAAAGCCTTTGCTTTATTCATACAAGATCCATGCTTGGAAGCTTATATATACACTTTTGGTTAAACCGACTGTAGAAATATTCAAACTTCCCTTCTTTGCTCAAGCAAATGAAAGTGAGGATTCTCTACTATGGGGGAATATGTATATCAAGACAAATCCATAACAGCCTGATCTTTTGTATGCTTACATACACAAACACTCATGAATAGCAAGAGGCCTTGTTTTTCTTTCTTCCCATTGTTTGACTACTACACCTTAATCATAAATAAAAATATTAGAGCCCAATCCAGCAAAGCACTTCAGGTGAGAACTTAGGGGCCAGAGCAGTTTAAAGGGACATTAGTGTACATGAGAAATTGGGCCCGTTTATCAATAAGAATTGGAGGTTTTTAAAGGAATATTAGAACAGTAGGCAACAGGGTCCCGACTACTCAATCAAGTTTTGCTTTTGCTTTTGCTCTTTGTTAACTAGATTGATAGAAATCCAGCTCTCTCCAGTCTATTGGCCTGTGTCAGACTAGATGATTACTAAGGTCCCTTCTGACCTTAAAACCAAAAACTACAAAGCAATTTTGCAACTATACCTACATTTCAACTGATAATGTCAGTACAGAAGATTGTTCAGCTTAATTGTGCAACACAGCATAGTTCAAAAAAATTAGAATGTCTACACTGTAATTAAACAGCACGCGTGACCCATGCCAGCTCACAGGGCTCAGGCTGAGGGGCTGTTTAATTGTGTTGTAGACATTCAGGCTGACTGAAGCCAGAATGTCTACACCTCAATTAAACAGCCTCTTAGCCTAAGCCAACTGGTATGGACCAACCAGGGGTGTTTAATTGCAGTGTAGACATAGCCTTAGAGACACATAAGTGTGCATGTGAAGAGATTGTCAAAAAAAACAGAAGAGCAAACTCTTAATATCCTGTGACCATGTAATGCTACACTGAGCTGGTGTAAGTCAAAGTAGCTCTGTTGATTTCAGTGGACCTGTGCTAATTTATACCGGCAGAGGATCTGACACTGTCTTTGTACCATGCCTAGCACAATGGGGCTATGACTTGGTTGAGAAGACTGGGCATTACTGCAATGTAAATGATAATGTTAATACCAACATGAGTTGAGCTACTGTTTCCCTCTACTTGGTATTGTACCTCAGGGAGCTGGAAAAGACTTTGTTTTACACCAACTTGAAAAAACATTGCTATATGAAAGTTTTGTACCTACCATCTTTACAGGTAAAATATGTATCTGACCCCACCCCTGGCATAAGGGACAGCTCCACTATACCTAATCGGCCACTGGTGTAAGGTCCCTGAGGAAACTTACACTAGCGGTGTAAGTTCGGGCTGCACAGGAGTAACCAACTTGTGATAGAGCCAAGTAGCTCTGGATCAGGGAGTCACAGCTGTCTCCTTGCAAACCCCTCCGACTCCACTGTGTTTGGCTAGGGTGTGAATGGAGTAGAGAATTGAGCCTAAAATATCCTGACAGAACTTTGATTTTAAAACTTCACACAATAAATGAGTTTGAAATGACATATTTGTTGTCTGAGATTTTGGATGCTTGAAGTTCTTGATGACAAATCTGTCTAGTCAACAAGGATATTATACAACAGCTTCCCTGAATTACAGTCACTGCAGAATGCTGAAAAATGTAAATACAACATTGTGAAAAGAAGGGGCGGGGGGGAGTTAGTCACAAGATTCACAACAATGAATTCAAATTAAAAGGGACCATATTTTCAACAAAAAAAAAAAAATCAAGAATTGGGACGCTTGCATAGCAACTTTTCTAGGGTTGCAAAATTCCTTGGGTTGCGAAAAACCTTTTCTAGGGTTGCAAGGAGTGCATTTAAAAAAAAATACAGGGTACTAGTGTTGCTACTGCCAACTTCTGACTTAGTGATTCATGTGTATTTCTTGGAATGGAGAATTTGTTTAAAACTAATGTAGTATTCTGGTTGGATTTATCATGAAATACTGAAGTGTTGACATTTACTTGGAACAAGAGAACAGCTTTGATCATGTCTACTTTTCTCTTCACTCCAAATCCTGTTCTTCCTATTGAAGTTCCACTGGACCAACTACTTGTGGTAAACATAGAGCAGGTTCTACTATTACAGAATTTACAGAATGCCTTTAAAAAAAATACTTTATTATAAAAAGCTCAGGTGTTCTGGCTGATTAAATTAAAAATTGCAACATTTCAGGTGTCCTACAAATAGATATGGAATATCCTGGGGGGGTAGAGTCCCAGTAAAACTGAGCTGTCGTTCAAGTGTAGATGTGTGAATTTTCAAGCTTACACAATAAGCTTGTCTTCCGATACAAGTTTTTTGTCATGGTGAAAGGCATTTTTTTTTGTCTTTGCCATAAACGTAGTTTTGATCATATACATCTGGAAAACAGAGGCATATGTACTATTCTCTTACACTTATCACTGACAAAAATTTAGACCAATAGCTACTTCAACTAAAAAAGTTAGAGGCAGGGAAAGAGGAAGGGGAAGGAAGGGATAAGAAATCTTACAATAAAACACTGCCTGCAACTTTTAACTATGGAGTTGTAAACAGCATCTTAATAATAAAACCTTTCTCTAAAGACCTCAGAAACACTTGTTGCAAATTGATTAATCATTCAAGGCAGCCAACATCCATGATTCACACTGCTAAATGTTTCTGTGGATAAAGATAATGAGATACAGAGTTGTAGTTTGTTCTGCAAACCAGGGGCTTGATCATAGTCACGTTAGGCTCCAAGGTGGCAGCCTGCAGAAGCTCCTCTAGCA
This sequence comes from Lepidochelys kempii, assembly GCF_965140285.1. Classification (NCBI taxonomy): domain Eukaryota; kingdom Metazoa; phylum Chordata; order Testudines; family Cheloniidae; genus Lepidochelys; species Lepidochelys kempii. Next base: position 78,320,211 of record NC_136383.1, on the reverse strand, counting down.
TGCAGCCTTGATGCTACTGCTCCCTTGGAAATGACCACATCATGCAGTCTTTTTGGCATTAAATGGCCAATCATTGGTATTACATGTCCACCAAGTCTGCCTTTTCTAGGGACACAGTTGTGGACACCATGTAGATGTATTGCTGTTTAATGGCTCAGGGGAATTACTTCACCATATTCAGTTCATACCCAGTGGAGGTACCAAATAGTACAAGCTCCTTATCTCCTCTATCTACCTCCTGGCCCAACACAAGATGGAAGAAGGCCAGCAATAGAGAACACAATGAGGGTTTCCATTCACTTATCCTTTTAAGCAGGGAAGAGTGAGGGGATGTCTCTTATTACAGTTCCCTTGGTTTGTCAAAAGTGACAGTTTGTCACTCCCAACAGATATTTGAGCAGGTCTAATTCCATCCAGTATTGCATCATTACAAGGCCCCTAACCACTTAGGCAAAACTCTCTCAGCTTAGCTGGAAGCGAGAACTAGTGTACGTATCTATAAATTTGACATTTCATCTAACAGAGGGCAGTGGATCAAACACACAGAAAAATGAGGGATGTACAGATATAGGCCTTGTGTCTGAAAAGCACTCTGAAAAGCAACTCCAAAAAAATGGCATGGTAGGGTTCCATGTTTACGGCCTCTGATTTCCCAGAACAAGTGTGTTCATTTTACAGATAAGGTGTTTTCTAACTGCAAACAGAACCTGGGATCTGGGTCAAAAAGGGTTCTCTCCTTCTTGTGCATCACCACCTGTAATAAAAGTTCTGGGAGCCAAATTAAAGCTCTGCAATCCCATTGTCTTAAATTTATTCCCTCAGTGACACTTGTGAAAACTCTACTGCCTTCAATGTGGGGGTCTACAGGCATAGTGGATTGCACCTGAGTAAACAATTCCGTTGATGAGATGCAGAAAGGAACAGAATCTAGCTCATGTCCTCTTGGCTGAGTTGGCTTTGCAGGGCTAATGGCAGTAAAGTAAAAATGTAATTTTTTTCCCACGGAAGTCAGTATAGATAACTGCATACATCCAGGGAGCAGATCTGTTGAGGATTCCTTTGCTATCTAGCCATTTTTCAAAATACCACCAGCCTTGAAAGTCTCTACCCAATGAGCAGCTCTGTTACACGTCAGGCTTATGGATGCTCAAATATCCTTGACTAATACCTTATAAATCTGTAACCTCTCACCAGGTGCCATTAGCAGTAGTAAGGTTCTGATTTCAATCCTGCCAGGGGGATCCCTTTTAAGATTAATTAAGTGATTTAGATTGGGGAAAGGGGACAATCAAGCCAAACTTGATCCACTCCCAGGCCTTAGGAACTTAAATTTTAACCCCCTCTATCACCTTTGTGAGTGTTGCTTCCCCACTCACAAATATTTCCAAGCAGTCCTTGGGAATATGAAACCACCAAAACCACTTTTTTGAGAGGAAAAACCATAATCTCCACATATATACATAAAATACAATTAGAAAAATTTAGTGTATGAGGGTTATGGATGACCCAGTAGTCAGTGGCATGGCTTGTTGAGGTCCAGAACTTATTCAGAAAGCAATCCCTTCCTTTCTCCTGCCCCAGCTTCTCTCACAAATCCAATTAGACTCAGGGAACAACAAGGAGACAGCTGTCCTCAGACTGTCTGTCCCACTCTAGTGAAACCCACAATCCAAACTTCCCTGTCTAGTCCCACAGTCAGTACCATACAGGATTCAGAATTTCTCAATAGGAAACACAGAGTAGAATACTTAGATAAACGGCTCAAGTTCCCTTGTTGAATTTGGGCTCCCACTACTTCTCAAGTCAGGGTGACCCACTTATACTTCTCATAATTTCTCCCTATTTGCATTAATATCATCACATGCACCATATTCTATCATATCAATTCCAAAAAACAGAACACAAACTCAAGACATAAAACACTGTACAGGAATGCACTGAAGAATAAATTTATGCAGATTGGCAGGCTCAATGCTAGCTTTTCTCCCCACCCTCCCCCCCACTCCCTCCCCCCCTTCTCATATGGAGGGAGCAGAGAACTTCAAGTCTTTTAGCTCTCAGGTTTACAAACGCATGTAGTAATAATTAATAATAGACCTCTGGTTTCTAGAGGGCAAGGCAAATCTTGAGCAAGTCTGATTTCAGTAAGTTTTATTGACATTCACTAAATCATGCACTGAGTCTTGATCAGTTTTGCATAGTTACAAGTTTTACAAGGAAATGTCACTCCGTCTCATTCAATGACGGGGAAGAGAGAGATTGATATAATAAGGATAGAGGAGTAGAGGCTGCAATTGCAGGTGAGTAAGTCTGATGGGTGGGGGTTAGTGATCCAGAGAAGAAGATTAGTGGGTGAATGTGACTGTTGGAGAGGTGAGGCGGTCTAGATTGTACATGAGTAGTTGGGATATGTGATGGAGAAATGGGTGATGCCAACAGGGGTGTATTTAGAAAAATCAGGACCATAATCAGTCAAGTCACCATAAAAAACAATGCAGCAGCCTCAACCTTATGCAGCATTAATTAATGCAGTCCAATAACAAATATCTTCCTTCCTCAAAGTTATACCTTAACCAACATCTCCCACCGAAAAGACCCCTTAAAAAAACCCCTCAAGGCTTTCATGTTTCCTGAAAGCCAACAGCTTGTGATTTTAGATTGAGCACCCGAATTCCAAAGTCCAGGGGCTGACTTCACTGAGAAACCATGCTAACAGCTTTTTCTTTTATATTGAATTAGCTTAATTGTAGCAGCAGACAATAAAGATGAAAAAGAGTAACAATTGTTCTTTGGAAGCAATCTATCCCAGAGGTCCAACTGCTTGGGGTAAGAGAATCTTTGTGGAGAGTTGTGGTGAAAGCGTTCAGGAAAACGTTTTGTTGTGGAGCCATTTTGTAAGTGTGGTTAATGCACTGGATTGTTAAGGGATTTAAACAGTTAGGATTCCTGAATTGTGCAGGAACCATTAATAGCATTCCCATTCTGTGTTTCTCACTCCCAGCACCAAAGCCAGCGGTGTTATAAGCCTTAGTGGATAGCAGTATTTGTTCAGATTCAGTTTGACTCCTGTGCAGTGCAATACATAAAAGGAAAACAGATAAGCCACCTGCGCAGTGATCAGTGCACTCTGGAGTGATAGTGGAAGAACTATTTGCACCATTGAGGTTATGTCAGGACTGGCACAGTGAAGGATCACAGTGGTTAGCCTACAAAAAGTGGTTGTAACACCTGTTCCGGTTCTGGAAGCACTTGTGTGTGGACATTTAGTTACAAGCATATAAGGAGAACCAGAGTGGTTAACATGCCAACTTTCTCTAGTTTAGATAGGGCCATCATGAGTGTTTTATGAAAACAATAAAAATCTTCTTTGAAATAGGGAAGAGGAAGGACATGGCTTCTAAATATAATGAGAAAATAAAATAACCTCACCTCAAAATACCAAAATGGGGGTGGGATGGGGGGGGAGTCCAACTACATTCACATTAAAAAAAAAAAAGAACTTTAAATTACAAAAGAGTAATGGAAGCCTATTTTAACAGGCTAAAGAATTCTATTCTGAAACACAAAACAGGTACAAAGACACATTTAGATTTAATAGAAGAAAACATTTCTTTGCCAACAGACAATCTCATCTTTCTCCCAGAAAAGGAAGGTACAGTTGCCTTGCAACAACTCAGACTACTTTACAGTTTCTATCCTGGCAAGCCATAAAGCACTTCCCTTCCTATTATACTGCCACCCCGTGGCGAAAACTGCACTGAAAATAAAATCACCAACATCCACAAGTCTATGCCAAACTGGAAATGACGCATTTGTAACAGACATTCAATATCACTGGACTAGCAGAGAACTGGAAAGTGTTGTTGAATTGCACTGATAATTTCTTGGTAATTATGACCAGTATAGTTGACAAAAGATGGCACTTACAATGCCTCACACTTTTCAAAGCACTGTGCAAACTTTAATCCTCAAAGCAAGACAATAATGGAGTAAAGATTAGAATATAGGGGCCTCTCAGTCCCTGGGCTGAATCTTCTAGACCACATTGCCTCAGTTCTGTTATTTTACTGTGCTGGCTCAGAGGTACACAGAATACATGATAAATTCTTATCACCAGGAAGAGATTGCATTGCATGAAAAGTTGATTTTATGGAGTATTTGAGACTCAGGTAAATGCAGAGTAGGAGTATTATAATTTCCATATGGCCAAGCATCTCCTATAAGATGCCTTAAATCCACAGACACAAAACCCTTGCATGCACTCTTTCATGCCTGTGAGGGTTTCTTGGTAAAGATGGATAAATAAAGACACAAATTATAGTTCCATATTTGTGAGTTCATTAGATGAAAGGCACTGAGGGAAAAAACATTAATTGTATTGGATGACCTGCTAATTATGGTTCATACACACTGGAGTTTTCTTAGAAACATGCAAGCTACAGCAGAAACGATTCAGAACCAGGCAAAGACTACAAAAGTCAAAGTAGTCAGATAAATGTTTTCAGAATGAAATCTTTGAAGCAGATTGTGAAAACTCAGAAGTGTTACTAAGTGAAACAGACTCCTCTCACATTTGTAAATGTGTAGCTACTGGACCAATATATGGCACCAATCACAAAGCCATCCTCATCCAAAGTACATGCCACTCCTCTGAGACTGCCACATATTTCCATTGTATGCAGAGAATGAAAACCCTACAGAAAACTGGCTTCCGTGCATTCTGATTAACGTAGGTGTAACAAAAGATTGTCAGCAGATGAATGTTTCAAGTCAGTGCCTCTCCACTTTTTGGTCTAGCTGGACACACAGTACAAGAGGTAAAGATTGCATTTACTGGGGGATTCTGTCAGGGAACATCATGAACAACATTTACAAAAGATTGATTCTTTCCTGTAGATATTCATATCTATTCCTGTTAATCCAAAATGCCCCCCTTCCCCCAGCAACGGGAAGAGTTGAAAGACACTAAGAAAACACGGATCTGAGGACCATTTTATAGTTCACTTAGATGCCATCTGCCAAGATGCTGGATATACTTCAGATACTAAACACTGTGAATGAACAGTGAATGAATACCCTTATCCAGAATTCCATCTTACTACTTCAAGCACTGAGAAAAAATAAAAGTTCACAGGTTCACTAGCATGAGGGTGTATTGGTGCCATCAGGATGAATTGGTGCTTCTGTGGAACCTCACAGAATAATCCCCTTTTAACCTGAGGAAACAAACTGATATGCTGCTGAAGAATTTAGAGGAACAGGTCATTGCTGAGCACATAAGTGGTTCTCCTGCACAGACAGGTCTCATCTAAGTCATTCCAGCCAGAGCAGCAATTTGCATGGACATGAAACTCACATACACCAAAACTCCTTTATTGATCTCCCCAGAGGTTAGTTATATTATTCCTCTGTTAGGTAATGCCACTGTATTTTCCAAGCTAATCTCAACAAAGGATTTCAGCTGCTGCTATTGTCTGCATCTTGATATTTTCCAACGGGGTACTCCAGCTTTTCATTGTACGAGCCACTTTATAAGAGAAGCATTGTAGCAGGCCAGCTGCCTCCTGAGCACTCCCTCACAGCCCGATATCACTGCACGGCATCACCCTGCCTCAGTTTCCCTCTCAGTTCAGTAACAATGAGTTCACTTTAACAGCTCACAAAGAGAAGTCAAACACCATATTCTGCATTAGTGTGTCTCTTTTTAATGGAGCCCTCTGGAAATGGACATAAACAACAGTTTACAGGCTCTTATCTCAGAGCCCAGGCAAAACTTAAGTCCCCAAACACAAAGTCTTTGGGTTCCAGCAACCACTCTTTCTTCTGTAAGGCTTCAGGCTTGCTCAGGGTCTCTCACAGGCCTCCCTGGCAGGAAAGCTTTATAATCTCTTTTGTTTGTTCCAAGTCTCTCTCAGGCCTTCCTGCCTAGAGAGCTCTCTCCTCCCTTCTCTCCCTTTGGAGCTCCCTGATGCTCTTTTATAGGGGAATCACAGATCCCTCTTAGGTGTGCCTGCTTAGTAACTAGGGTTAGTTGGCCCCAAGCCTCTAGCCCTTAAAGGGGCAAGACATCCTTACAAGCAGCTTGTGGACCACCTTTCCTCTCAACACCATTTATTCTGTGAATACCTGGAAGGGCTGGTACTATGAACTCTGGGTGATCCATGGACCATAGTTTGAGAACCACTGTATTGCAACATTGGTCTGAAACACTGTAAAATTGTGTGTTAGTTGAAGTGTGTAAAGCGAATAAATATTATAAATACTTTAAAATCTTTCCCAGGAAAATATGTATTGATATTTTGGGTTAATTACATTAACATATTATAATTACATTGTCTTGATTTATATAGGTATACCTACCATATATTGTTATTACCTTTTCTCTTCCCCCCTCCCAAATATTTAAACACAACCTTAACATGGTGTGTGTGTGTGTGTGTGTATATATAGATACAAAATCCTTTTATATATATATAAAATCCTTCACATTCACTTTTTTTGGTGATGGGGGGAGGGGAACAATGTTTTCCTGGGATGGGGGAAAGTCTCAGGAGACTAGAAGGAAAGGAAAGCTAAAGGAGATGAGGAATTCAAGACACTTCTAGAGGAATCATTCAGTTCATTCTCAAAGTCTTCAGTTATACAGATGAAATCTTGGTAGATGGAGAATCTCAGCTGAAAGATGCTGTAGGTCTTCAAATAGTTTTCATGCAGACATGTGTTGCGGACAATTTTAACCTGAAAACTTGGAAGTATAACCTCAGTAAAGCCACCATTTGGTTTTCTCTGCCAAAAAAGTGTAGTGCAACATAAGGTCACAGTGATCAAGACAACATCCACAAAGCCTAATGAAGTTCACTCCCTTTTTAGCATAACTAAGTAGTATGCACACTATGTCAAAGATTCTATACAGTAATTGCAACTTTATGGGAATATACAAAGCAAACAAAAAGCCATTTAAAGGCATTTACCAGAAAGCTTTTGATAAAATCCAACCAAGAAATTGATCATATCTGACATGACAAAGATTTATTTGGATCCAGATCTGCTTACAGAACTAATGACTGATAATAGTCTGTCACACTGTCTGGTATGGGGCACAGCTAAGAGCACTAATCTCGGATCAGACTGTCAGAATATAGAGCATATACCCTATATTGCATCAAACCAGTAAAAAATGTGTGCTTCCAAAATACTGTACAAGTTATAATGGAGCCACAGACAGTTCCCCTAGGCCCTCATGCACCACCCAGACAAACTAGACTTTGTGATAAATGATTATTAAAACCAGAAATCACATATATTAGGTTCTTCCAGTTCCAAAGAACCAAACACCCACGCCATGTCAATATATATTTCAGATCTTACCCAAAAGCCATGCTAGTAGCCAGTCCTTTAGTCAACTAAAGGTTTACTAATATAAAAAAGGAAGAGCATTATTAAGAGGTTAAAATGAATCATATACATTACAGCTGATTTCAGAGTTTGTAGGTCAGGATAATAACAGTGATGTTAAATCTGCCAGTTTGTAATAAGTCTCTCTGGTTCATCCCAAACATTGGAGTCCTCAGTCCATTGTTCAAAGCTCTCCTTTTGTCAGAAATCATAATCCAGAGATGTGGAGCAGGAAAGAGGAAAAGAAGTAATGTCACAAGACTCCATTTTTATATCCCCAGCCCACTGGCACAAACATGGAATCTTGGATCACATGTCCTTACATGCCATCATTGAGCTATGGGACATCCATTGTCTCTGTGCCTTCCGAGACATCCTCAGGAGGGGCTAGGGTGACCAGACGTCCCGATAAAATCGGGACTGTCCCGATATTTAGTTGTTTGTCCCACGTCCCGACTGATGTACGGTCGGGATGCCATTTGTCCCGATATTTTGTTTCGGCAGCACTCTGGCTTTTTTTTTTTTTTTGCTTGGGGCGGCAAAAAACCTAGAGCTGGCCCTGGTGGGGGGGGGGGGGTGAGCCTGTGGCTGCCCCCCATATGTCCTGATATTTTGTTCTTGTCATCTGGTTACCCTAGGAGGGGCTCACTGAAGAGTTATTCTCCTTAATAGACCATCAACACATGGCTGACTAGCCTCAATGCAAATCTGTCTTGTGGGTGTTATCCAGGAACACAACACATTTGAGTTGCAAACACATAGCAAATATTCTTAGCTTCAGATACAATGATGATCCACAGATTTAAACAGGATAATAATACTTAACAGCTGATAACTTTTCCAATGATACCTTACAAGGCATACTTTGCCAAATATTTACCACAACTGTGCAACTGTTGTGATGCAATAGTGGTGATACTTTAATGTACACATGCTCATCTTTCTTTCTATACACAGTGTCAGACAGTACATAGGGTTAGGTGCTAAAAAACGCAAGAGTCAGACTCCAAAGAAGGGCTGTGTCCTACACAAACTGAAGTTTGACGCCAATGGAACATAAATTCTTCACTTGCTGTGAAGGAGAGTTTAGCCGTGGTATGGGCATCTGAGCTCTTTTGTTTATACACGAAGCACTGCTGGCAATTGCGACTAACCACCATCTTTGGTAACCCAAGAGCTAGAATTCCTGCGCCTATGGAACAATATGCATTCAAGACTACGACTGCAAGACAACATACAAACATGGAAGAGAAGATAATTTTTCTAATTGTTTATCACGTCAGTCACTTCATCTGTGCATGGAGGAATATATCAGCTTTTTGGTCTCACATGCCATATACAAAGCACTGACTATCGATGACATTTGATGTGCCTCTAGGGAAGGCAAAGACCCCATAGTATTAATTACTTTCAGCAACTGACTAAAGTGGAAGGTGTTAAATTGAAATCAATCTCATTGACCCAAACATTAGACAGTCTAAGAATCAGTATCCCTTCCCCACTAAGTTACAGGGAGGGAGAGCTGTTGCTCAGGTTACAGTTTTATATGACATCACCATTTACATGCTCCAAAGATTTTGCTAGCAAAGAGATTAAAGCAATGACCTGATAACAAATAATTAGATATATTATTAAATAACTTTGAGATCATTTTCCTAGATCATGAATGGAATAAAACAGGGTTGTTTTTTTTTATTTTGCTTCACAATTCACTTAAACAGAAAACACAAAAACTGTGGGAGAAGAAAAGAAGAAGCTGTAGGCACGCATGTTGACTGGAGTCATTGTTTATGAGATTTGCAACTGAGCGCAGCCTATGGTTTTTGAAAGATCAAACAATAAAAAGATCAGGTGGCCACAAAACTTTTAAGACTTTTTCTAGTATATCTTTTAAATACTGTCAATATTTGCTTCATTTTTAATTTGAAGTAAGCAAGGGAAAGTTATACAAATAATAGAAAGCTGAGAATTTTCAGAACAGGACCTACTGTATCAAATGGCAAAAGCTAGTATATGTCCAATCACCTTCCAAGTTACAAAAGAAAAAGCAGAGTACTCTGCCATTTAATACATGGGAGGTCTACTGCAAGTCACCGTTGCTAATCTTCCTTCTCAAAACTATTAAACAATGGTCCTACAAAGGAGGTGGAGGAGCACTATCAGGTATATTAATTGTCATAATCTATTAATTCTAGAACTTCCAGGGGAAACAAGCTGAATGTAGAACTATTGTAAAAGGCATTTTGTAAAAAAGAAGTTAATTTAAAATAGCAAATGTGTCTCAGAGGAATAAAACCCTTAGCAATTCCATCTTAAAGAAGCATTCTGGCAAATTAAACCCACACTGGTACAACTTTCACTAAACTATATCTTTTCCAAGTCAAAATAAAAATCAAGGGCCTCAAATCAAAGTGGAAAACTAGATCTCTAATCTATTGTTTTTAACTCCATTCACAGAACAGTTATATTCAACATACCAGATCATCCATGACAGAAAATTTACCATGTCTTGTAGCATTGTATTTTAAAAAATGAATGCCAAATAATAAACATACATACAAAAGCAGACAATACCAAAAGATGACAAAAATTAGTCCATATGGACAATCATTATACTCATTAATGAGTCAGATGTCTCTCCTGGTTCACTTGACAGGTTTTTTTGAGTGACTGGGTGGGGGTGCATCAGGGACAGGTCTAGCTTCTTCTGGTGATTTAAAATCATACGTATGACCTCCACATTCCAAATGCAGTCTAGCTGGTTATAAGGCAATTGTTGTCAGTCTCAAAGTATGATAAATCTTCTTAGCCTCTGCAAAGCTTTTTCTTTTCTTTAGCAGCAAAGGAATGTAATCCAGATAGATGCCCACAAAAGATGCTTGATATCTGAGATTAAGGGCAGCTGGGCTCTGAGACAATCTACTTTTATTACTAGTCCCAGGACAATTTTGATCATTTGTGCAGATAGGTTAAAAATAAGATTTTCTTGAAAGAAGCTAGGTGGGAAGTTAGAGTTGCTGAAAGAGGCTAGGTTAACCGATCATTACCTATATCTCACAAAAAAAATTACAGCTTCTTTTCTAACTACTCTCATGAAACCTAACTAGCTATAGACTGGTGGCTCTTATTTTATTCCACTATATATCTATTTTATATATAAGAAAACAAAGCATGCAGATGTTGCATGCTATCCAGCTACTGAGTTATATTCTCCATTGCTTTGCACCTGGAGAAATTAAGTACAAATATGCAAAAGGTGGTATAAAATGTAACCAAATCAGAATTTTCCACTCATTTACACTATTGGGAGGGTTTTACACTTACCTTGCTCAAGTGTAAATGGCGACACGTGATGCAAGGCAGAAGGAAATGAAGCCCAGCATGGTTTCAGGATCTGCACCACAAGATCTTATTCCCAGCATTTTAGAAGAAATATTTTCTACTTTGCCTTCTGTGACGTTTAGAGAGTTTTTACCTCATTAAATCTTTAGTTGAGTCCAAACTTTTGGTGGTTTCAGACTTTACATTTTGCTGCTTCGCTCCTCATCCAAAAACCAATGGCATTGCTTCTTGGGGAAGTGTAGTAAGTTACAACCCTCTGGCACCCTCTGCTCCACCATAGGACCATTGTGATCATCTTGTCTGAGCTCCCATATAACAGGAGTTAATTCCAGTTTGAACTAGAGCATACCTTTTAGAAAAGCATCTAGCAGGGTTCAATCACCTTTCAGGCACCTCCTTGTGGCTGCACCCAGGGTTTTGCTCCTTTCAAGTCTGATACTCCACCTTCCACTGATTGCTCACACCTCGTTCCCCTTCATTCTCCAGGGCTCGCAGAGCTCCCGCTTCATGACTCAGCCCTCCAGCCAGGTGGCTGTATAGTCCTCCCTTTCCAGGGTATCAAAGTCCCCTACATCAGCTGTCCATATGCCATTCCAGACAATCTTCCTGTGTCACTTCCCCAGCAGCTGGTAGGGGAATCCAGGCCCATCCACTAATCCAGGTTCCAGCACCAGAACCCTATGTCCAGAAGCTACGGTCTTCTTGCTTCCAGACCCTGTAGCTATTCCCCTGGACTCCTTCCTTCTTCTCTTGATGAGATTACTGGTACTGGTTCTGTGGATGAAGGGAAAGCAGTGGATGTATTGTTCCTTGACTTTAGCAAAGCTTTTGACACGGTCTCCCACAGTATTCTTGTCAGCAAGTTAAGGAAGTATGGGCTGGATGAATGCACTATAAGGTGAGTAGAAAGCTGGCTAGATTGTCGGGCTCAACGGGTAGTGATCAATGGCTCCATGTCTAGTTGGCAGCCGGTATCAAGTGGAGTGCCCCAAGGGTCGGTCCTGGGGCCGGTTTTGTTCAATATCTTCATAAATGATCTGGAGGATGGTGTGGATTGCACTCTCAGCAAATTTGCGGATGATACTAAACTGGGAGGAGTGGTAGATACGCTGGAGGGGAGGGATAGGATACAGAAAGACCTAGACAAATTGGAGGATTGGGCCAAAAGAAATCTGATGAGGTTCAATAAGGATAAGTGCAGGGTCCTGCACTTAGGACAGAAGAACCCAATGCATAGCTACAGACTAGGGACCGAATGGCTAGGCAGCAGTTCTGCGGAAAAGGACCTAGGGGTGACAGTGGACGAGAAGCTGGATATGAGTCAGCAGTGTGCCCTTGTTGCCAAGAAGCCCAATGGCATTTTGGGATGTATAAGTAGGGGCATAGCGAGCAGATCGAGGGACGTGATCGTTCCCCTCTATTCGACATTGGTGAGGCCTCATCTGGAGTACTGTGTCCAGTTTTGGGCCCCACACTACAAGAAGGATGTGGATAAATTGGAGAGAGTCCAGCGAAGGGCAACAAAAATGATTAGGGGTCTAGAACACATGACTTATGAGGAGAGGCTGAGGGAGCTGGGATTGTTTAGCCTGCAGAAGAGAAGAATGAGGGGGTATTTGATAGCTGCTTTCAACTACCTGAAAGGGGGTTCCAAAGAGGATGGCTCTAGACTGTTCTCAATGGTAGCAGATGACAGAACGAGGAGTAATGGTCTCAAGTTGCAATGGGGGAGGTTTAGATTGGATATTAGGAAAAACTTTTTCACTAAGAGGGTGGTGAAACACTGGAATGCGTTACCTAGGGAGGTGGTAGAATCTCCTTCCTTAGAGGTTTTTAAGGTCAGGCTTGACAAAGCCCTGGCTGGGATGATTTAACTGGGAATTGGTCCTGCTTCAAGCAGGGGGTTGGACTAGATGACCTTCTGGGGTCCCTTCCAACCCTGATATTCTATGATTCTTCTCTACCTTCTGGTCCATCCCCTCTGAGCTTACCAGCACAAATGTGCTCTCCCAGGAAATAATGGTAGACTACTTCCCCTCTTTGACTTCTTGCCAGACTCCAGAGCCCCAAACAAACCTCCCGTCTCTCAGAGAGCGACCACAGATTATTTCCCCTGAAGCCCCCTTCTGTTGTCCACTTTCTCGGAGCCGACGGGTCACTGTAGGACATGGAAAACCAGCTATAACCAGCTCCAGGCTGGTTTTGGGTGCCCTGCAGGGCCCTTTGCCAGGTAGCGGAAAGCCCCCTTAGGACAGCAGCTAATTATATATTCATGAGCTGCTTCCGTGTATGGCTTATTATGGCTCGCTGGTCACCCCTTTGTCGGACTCCGTCCCAGGCAGAGCTCCGGTGCGCTGGGTTCCCTGCCTCCGTGACAGCAACGCTTGGAGTCCCCGTTGCGGGTGTGTCACTTACCTTCAATAAAGCCAATAACTCGCTGCTTTGCTGCGTGTAGGCCTCGTTCTTTCGGAGCCCTCCGGCTTAGCACAGAACACCCGCCCAGTCTGCTCCTTCCCTGCTGAACTTCATCTTTCATTGAGTTTTGAGTCCTGGCTCTCCTTCCGGTTCAGCATAAGATTAATTGACCTAACTTGGCCCTGGTCTACACTAGGACTTTAGGTCGAATTTAGCAACGTTAAATCGATTTAAACCTGCACCCGTCCACACAGTGAAGCCCTTTATTTCGACTTAAAGGGCTCTTAAAATCGATTTCCTTACTCCACCCCTGACAAGTGGATTAGCGCTTAAATCGACATTCCCGGCTCGAATTTGGGGTACTGTGGACACAATTCGATGGTATTGGCCTCCGGGAGCTATCCCAGAGTGCTCCATTCTGACCGCTCTGGACAGCACTCTCAACTCAGATGCACTGGCCAGGTAGACAGGAAAAGAACCGCAAACTTTTGAATCTCATTTCCTGTTTGGCCAGCATGGCAAGCTGCAGGTGACCATGCAGAGCTCATCAGCACAGGTGACCATGATGGAGTCCCAGAATCGCAAAAGAGCTCCAGCATGGACCGAACGGGAGGTACGGGATCTGATCGCTGTTTGGGGAGAGGAATCCGTGCTATCAGAACTCCGTTCCAGTTTTCGAAATGCCAAAACCTTTGTGAAAATCTCCCAGGGCATGAAGGACAGAGGCCATAACAGGGACCCGAAGCAGTGCCGCGTGAAACTGAAGGAGCTGAGGCAAGCCTACCAGAAAACCAGAGAGGCGAACAGCCGCTCTGGGTCAGAGCCCCAAACATGCCGCTTCTATGATGAGCTGCATGCCATTTTAGGGGGTTCAGCCACCACTACCCCAGCCGTGTTGTTTGACTCCTTCAATGGAGATGGAGGCAATACGGAAGCAGGTTTTGGGGACGAAGAAGATGATGATGAGGAGGAGGTTGTAGATAGCTCACAGCAAGCAAGCGGAGAAACCGGTTTTCCCGACAGCCAGGAACTGTTTCTCACCCTAGACCTGGAGCCAGTACCCCCCGAACCCACCCAAGGCTGCCTCCTGGACCCAGCAGGCGGAGAAGGGACCTCTGGTGAGTGTACCTTTTAAAATGCTATACATGGTTTAAAAGCAAGCATGTGAAAGGATTACTTTGCCCTGGCATTTGCGGTTCTCCTAGATGTAGTCCTAAAGCCTTTGCAAAAGGTTTCTGGGGAGGGCAGCCTTATTTCGTCCTTCATGGTAGGACACTTTACCACTCCAGGCCAGTAACACGTACTCGGGAATCACTGTAGAACAAAGCATTGCAGTGTATGTTTGCTGGCATTCAACCAAAATCCGTTCTTTATCTCTCTGTGTTATCCTCAGGAGAGTGAGATATAATTCATGGTCACCTGGTTGAAATAGAGTGCTTTTCTTCAGGGACACTCAGAGGTGCCCGTTCCTGCTGTGCTGTTTGCCTGTGGCTGAACAGAAATGTTCCCCGCTGTTAGCCACAGGGAGGGGGGAAGGTTGAGGGGGTAGTCACGTGGTGGGAGGAGGCAAAATGCGACCTTGTAATGAAAGCACATGTGCTATGTATGTAATGTTAACAGCAAGGTTTACCCTGAAAGAGTGTAGCGACTGTTTTATAAAATGTGTCTTTTTAAATACCACTGTCCCTTTTTTTTTCTCCACCAGCTGCATGTGTTTCAATGATCACAGGATCTTCTCCTTCCCAGAGGCTAGTGAAGCTTAGAAAGAAAAAAAAACGCACTCGCGATGAAATGTTCTCCGAGCTCATGCTGTCCTCCCACACTGACAGAGCACAGACGAATGCGTGGAGGCAAATAATGTCAGAGTGCAGGAAAGCACAAAATGACCGGGAGGAGAGGTGGAGGGCTGAAGAGAGTAAGTGGCGGGCTGAAGAGAGTAAGTGGCGGGCTGAAGACAGGGCTGAAGCTCAAATGTGGCGGCAGCGTGATGAGAGGAGGCAGGATTCAATGCTGAGGCTGCTGCAGGACCAAACCAGAATGCTCCAGTGTATGGTTGAGCTGCAGCAAAGGCAGCTGGAGCACAGACTGCCACTGCTGCCCCTCTGTAACCAACCGCCCTCCTCCCCAAGTTCCATAGCCTCCACACCCAGACGCCCAAGAACGCGGTGGGGGGGCCTCCGGCCAACCAGCCACTCCACCACAGAGGATTGCCCAAAAAAAAGAAGGCTGTCATTCAATAAATTTTAAAGTTGTAAACTTTTAAAGTGCTGTGCTTAAAGTGCTGTGTGGCATTTTCCTTCCCTCCTCCACCACCCCTCCTGGGATACCTTGGTAGTCATCTCCCTATTTGTGTGATGAATGAATAACGAATGCATGACTGTGAAGCAGCAATGACTTTATTGCCTCTGCAAGCGGTGATTAAAGGGAGGAGGGGAGGGTGGTTAGCTTACAGGGAAGTAGAGTGAACCAAGGGGCGGGGGCTTTCATCAAGGAGAAACAAACAGAACTTTCACAGCGTAGCCTGGCCAGTCATGAAACTGGTTTTCAAAGCTTCTCTGATGCGTACCGCGCCCTCCTGTGCTCTTCTAACCGCCCTGGTGTCTGGCTGCGCGTAACCAGCAGCTAGGCGATTTGCCTCAGCCTCCCACCCCGCCATAAACGTCTCCCCCTTACTCTCACAGATATTGTGGAGCACACAGCAAGCAGTAATAACAGTGGGAATATTGGTTTCGCTGAGGTCTAAGCGAGTCAGTAAACTGCGCCAGCGCGCCTTTAAACGTCCAAATGCACATTCTACCACCATTCTGCACTTGCTCAGCCTGTAGTTGAACAGCTCCTGACTACTGTCCAGGCTGCCTGTGTACGGCTTCATGAGCCATGGCATTAAGGGGTAGGCTGGGTCCCCAAGGATACATATAGGCATTTCAACATCCCCAACAGTTATTTTCTGGTCTGGGAATAAAGTCCCTTCCTGCAGCTTTTGAAACAGACCAGAGTTCCTGAAGATGCGAGCGTCATGCACCTTTCCCGGCCATCCCACGTTGATGTTGGTGAAACGTCCCTTGTGATCCACCAGAGCTTGCAGCACTATCGAAAAGTACCCCTTGCGGTTTATGTACTCGGCGGCTTGGTGCTCCGGTGCCAAGATAGGGATATGGGTTCCGTCTATAGCCCCACCACAGTTAGGGAATCCCATTGCAGCAAAGCTATCCACTATGACCTGCACATTTCCCAGGGTCACTACCATTGATATCAGCAGATCTTTGATTGCATGAGCTACTTGCATAACAGCAGCCCCCACAGTAGATTTGCCCACTCCAAATTGATTCCCAACTGACCGGTAGCTGTCTGGCGTTGCAAGCTTCCACAGGGCTATCGCCACTCGCTTCTCAACTGTGAGGGCTGCTCTCATCCTGGTATTCATGCGCTTCAGGGCAGGGGAAAGCAAGTCACAAAGTTCCATGAAAGTGCCCTTACGCATGCGAAAGTTTCGCAGCCACTGGGAATCGTCCCAGACCTGCAACACTATGCGGTCCCACCAGTCTGTGCTTGTTTCCTGAGCCCAGAATCGGCGTTCCACAGCATGAACCTGCCCCATTAGCACCATGATGCATGCATTGGCAGGGCCCATGCTT
Source organism: Lepidochelys kempii (assembly GCF_965140285.1). Classification (NCBI taxonomy): domain Eukaryota; kingdom Metazoa; phylum Chordata; order Testudines; family Cheloniidae; genus Lepidochelys; species Lepidochelys kempii. The sequence goes on along the minus strand of NC_136383.1, from coordinate 78,303,424 downwards.
TCAGAGAAATCTGTGTCCATGTCCTGATCACTCACGGGACCGCGCTGACGTCGCCTCCTCGCCCGGTATCGCGTTGCCATGTTCTGGTGCTGCATATACTGCTGGATAATGCGTGTGGTGGTTGATGTGCTCCTAATTGCCAAAATGAGCTCAGCGGCCTCCATGCTTGCCTTGGTATGGCGTCCGCACAGAAAAAAGGTGCGGAACGATTGTCTGCCGTTGCTCTGACGGAGGGAGGGGCGACTGACGACACGGCTTACAGGGTTGGCTTCAGGGAGCTAAAATCAACAAAGGGTGTGCCTGTACATCAAGGAGTATTTCAGGCAGGACTGCACGGAGGGTTCCAATAAGAAATGGTGCACCAAAGTTATCGTTGTTATTGGAACAAGGAGGTTAGCCTGGCCTCTGATTGATACATGGCTAGATTAACCTCGCTGCGCCTTCTCTGTGAGTGACTGCAGTGTGATCTAGACAGGGGAGGAGGAAAATGAGTACAAAACAAATCTGGTCTATTTCTTGTTCTGACCCACTCCATCTATCCTTTACATCTTTGGCTGGCAGCAGATGGTGCAGAAGGACTGCATGCCATCCACATCTCATGGCTGCTTGGCAGAAGATGGTACAGTACGACTGCTAGCCATCTTCATCTCTTGCCTGCCTGGCATAAGATGGTACAATACGACTGCTAGCAATCCTCATCTCTTGCCTGCCTGGCAGAAGATGGTACAGTACGACTGCTAGCAGTCCGTATCGCCTGCCCGCTCACCATAAGACGGTTCAATAGAACTGCAGGACTAAAGAGAATGACCTGGTCAAGTCACTCCAAATTTAGTCCCTGCGCCCATGTCTGCCCAGGCGCTCCCAGCCGACGTGGCCAGGAGCACCTCGGACACGACGAGGACGACTACCAATCGTATTGCACCGTCTGCTGCCAGAAGGCAATGGGTTGCTGCTACTGTGCAGCAAAGCCGTACCGCGTCTGCCAGCACCCAGGAGACATAGGGTGACGGTTACCTGAGCTGGCTCCATGCTTGCCGTGGTATGGTGTCTGCACAGGTAACTCATGAAAAAAGGCGCGAAACGATTGTCTGCCCTTGCTTTCACGGAGGGAGGGAGGGAACGGGGGCCTGACGACACGTACCCAGAACCACCCGCGACAATGTTTTAGCCCCATCAGAGTGCTCCATTGTGAGTGCTCTGGACAGCACTCTCAGATGCCCGATTGTTTGCCATTGCTCTGACGCTGGGAGGGGCGCTTACAGGGTTGGCTTCAGGGAGCTAAAATCAACAAAGGGGGTGGCTTTACATCAAGGAGTATTTCAGGCAGGACTTCACGGAGGGTTCCAATAAGAAATGGTGCACCTAAGTTATCGTTGTTATTGGAACAAGGAGGTTAGCCTGGCCTCTGATTGATACATGGCTAGATTTACCTCGCTGCACCTTCTCTGTAAGTGACTGCAGTGTGATCTAGAAGAATGAGTCCCCTAGACAGGGGAGGGGGGGAAGCAAATCTGGTCTATTTCTTGTTTTGATCCACTCCATCTATCTTTTACATCTTTGGCTGGCAGCAGACGGTGCAGAAGGACTGCATGCCATCCACATCTCATGGCTGCTCGGCAGAAGATGGTACAGTACGACTGCTAGCAGTCCGTATCGCCTGCCCGCTCACCATAAGACGGTTCAATAGGACTGACTGCAGGACTAAAGAGAATGACCTGCTCAAGTCACTCCAAATTTAGTCCCTGCGCCCATGTCTGCCCAGGCGCTCCTGATCGACCTCACAGAGGCGACCAGGAGCACCTCAGACATGACGATGACGGCTACCAGTCGTACTGTACCGTCTGCTGCCACAAGGCAAGGGGTTGCTGCTACTGTGTAGCAATGCCATACCGCGTCTGCCAGCATCCAGGAGACATAGGGTGACGGTTACCTGAGCGGGCTCCATGCTTGCCGTGGTATGGCGTCTGAACAGGTAACTCAGGAAAAAAGGCGCGAAATGATTGTCTGCCCTTGCTTTCACGGGGGGAGGGAGGGTGGGAACGGGGGCCTGACGATATGTACCCAGAACCACCCGCGACAATGTTTTAGCCCCATCAGGCATTGGGATATCAACCCAGAATTCCAATGGGCAGCGGAGACTGCGGGAACTGTGGGATAGCTACCCACAGTGCAACGCTCCGGAAGTCGACGCTTGCCTCGGTACTGTGGAAGCGCTCCGCCGAGTTAATGCACTTAATGCACTTAGAGCATTTTCTGTGGGGACACACACACTCGAATATATAAAACCGATTTCAAAAAAACCGACTTCTATAAATTCGACCTAATTTCGTAGTGTAGACATACCCTTAAACCTACTCTGCTTTGTGTCGGGTAGACGCTCCATCACAGCATCCAAATGATTTTAGGATTCCCATTGATGGAGAATCCACCACAACCTTGGTTAAATTGTTCCAGTAGTTAATTACTGTTAATGTTAAAAATGTGCACCTTATTTCTAGTCTGAATTTATCTAGCTTCAAATTCCAGTCTTTGGATCTTATTGCACCTTTGTCTGCTAAATTGAAAAGCTCACTGTGACAGATGTGAGACCTTGGAAGTGTGGAAATTTCAAAAAACTAATATATAGTGCCAGACACTACGAGCCCAGGGATTTGTCAAAAACTTGTAGATCTATAAATGTTATATATCTTTGTGAACTAGAGGTCATATTCTAGCCCCTTGAGTAAGAGATACCAAGCTTCCCCCAAGAATTAAAATCAAAGATGGGGACAGATAATTACAGCAGATCCCAGGACAGGCAAACAACTCCAGAGGCATACACTCCTGGAGTTCATATCAGGTATGAGAAGCCCAGAAGACAAAGAAAGAGCTTGTGGTATAAGGAATATGCCTGAACTGACTGAGTGACCCTCCTCTAGATCCAAAAATTGTCATGAGTTTATAACAAAGAGAGCAAAACCCTGTTGGTAGGTATCAAGGACTAGAACCTGCTGGAGTCTCCATGTGGACTGTTTATTGTTTTACAATATTTTTCTCTGCATTGTTTTTGTCCAAAAATAAATGTACTATGCTTTGTGGAAGCTGGCTGGTTGTTGGTAACCCTTGTCTCTGTCCCTTGTGTGAGAACAAATTGCACCTGCTGGACTAAGGTCAGACCTTCTGGGATAGTCACAGGCAATTGAAAGGGGACTTCAAGCCTAAATCCCTGGTCTGGAGGGAGAGGGATGCTGATCCCTGCCCATAAATAGGGGACAGCTGGAGACCTGAGACCTAAAGAGGTGCTGCTGAACAGGCTGCAGAGGGGGAAGAAGTGTCGTTAACTCCAGACCAGACACCCTGTATTATCAAATGTATGTTCCTGAAGTAGGTATTTCTAGGTTATGATCAAATCACCCCTTAACCTTCTCTTTGATAAGCTAAATATACCCAAGGAGCTCAATCATTAAGACATTTTTTCCAATCCTTTAATCATTCTTGTGGCTCTTCTCTGAACCTTCTCCAGTTTACCAGCATCCTTCTGAATTCTGAACAGCAGAACTGGACAGAGTATTCTAGCACTAGATGCACCAATGCCAAATACAGAGATAAAATAAACCTCTCTACTTCTACTCAAGTTCCCCCTGTTTATACATCTCAGGATCACATTAGCCCTTTGGGCATGGGCAGCGGGTCGCATAGACTGGAGGATGGCTTTGCCTCCGCAAACAGCCAGGTGTGACCCTGCCCCCTGCCGTGACACTCCCTGCATGCAGCTCCAGCAGCCCAGTTCTCCACTGGGGCTTCCCATGCTCCAGAGCTGGGGCAGCTGTGGCCAGCAGCCAGCCGCGCCCCTGGGCTGCAGAGGCACGCCGCCCGCCTTCCCGTGCTCCAGGGCTAGGAGGCTGGGGCTGTGCACCACCTGTGCACACCACCACCTGTGCACCTGTGCCTGCCTTCCCATGCTCTGGGAGTGGGGCCACGCACCCCCCACAGTGGGGTGGGGCAGGGGGCTCTGGGCTCTGGTGGAGGAGGCATAAGGGCCTCCCCTCCCCCAGCCAGCAGTTCACATGCCATCCATGCCTTTTGGCCACATCATTGCACTAGAAGCTTATGTTCAATTGATTAGCCTGGAAAGCAGAGACTGTGAAAAAGACTTTGTGGGTTATGATGGATAGAGTCCTCCCTTCTGTAAGCATAGCCTTCCTTCTCAGTTCCTAGATGTACGACTACACATTTGGCTGTAGAAACACTTATTGTTGGTTTATAGCCAGCTTACAGAGTGAACTGGATTGTTCTGTATCAGTCACCTGTTCTCTTCATTATGTACCACTCTCCCACCCTTTGTGTCTTCTGCAAACTTTTTCAATTATGATTTTATGTTGGTCATTGATAAAAATGTTAGATAGCCCAAGGCCAAGAATCAATTCTTGCAGGACCCCACTAGAAACACACCCACTCAGTGATGAGTCTGCTTTTGAGATCTGTCAGTTTTTAATCCATTTAATGTGTGCCATATTGATTTTTTTTATCATTCTAGCCTCTTCATCAAAATATTATGCAGTACCATGAAGTCAAATGCCTTACAGAAGTTTAAGTATATTACAACCACACTATTATGTTTGTCAATCAAAGTGGTCATAAAAAAAAGATGTAGTCAGTGTGACAAGATTAATTTTCCATAAACCCATGTTGATTGGCATTAACTATATCATCCACTTTTAATTATTCATTAATCAAATCCCATCTCAGCTGTTCTATTATTTTGACCAGGATCGATGTTAGGCTTACAGGTTATCAAACTTACCTTTTTTTAAATATTGGCATAACATTAGCTTTCTTCCAGACTTTCTGGAACTTTCTGATTTTTTTTTAAATGAGTGTTGGAACAAAGTCAATGTTAACAGTCCAGTAAGCTCCTCAGCCAACTCTTTTAAAACTCTTTGATTTTATCTAGACCTGCTGATTTAAAAGAGGTCTAATATCCTCCTAGCTACTGTTGGAATGAAAGTATTCATATCATATACTGATGATGAAATGCATCTTCTGGCTTTTTCCCAAATGCAGAACAGAAATGTTTATTGAATGCTTTTACCTTTTCTGTATTATTGACAATTCCATCATTTCCATCTACTAATGAAAAAATTCCAATGCTGGTATCAGCATGTGAAAAAGCCAGTTTAAACAGACAGACTAAAAATAGCAGGTAGGCAAACACAGCTCAAAGAAACAATGGCTGCCTTTACCAACAAAGTCAATTTTTAAAAGTTGAAATTTCTTTCCATGTTTTTCCACAGCAAAGAGAAAAATCTCTCTTTGGATTTAATGAATGCAGCATTGAGAATCAAAGGGAACAAATAATGAGTTTTCCCCTGTCACAGCATTTTCCCCCCTGCTCTTACAACAACCTTAAATGAAAGTCAAAACCAATTCACTCTTTCCATGAGGACACCAGGATGTTTAGTATAATTGTACAAAGAAAATCTGGACAAGTAATTAATAAATAATAATAAAAACACCACTCCTGGGGCTTTAACTTGTCTGGATTTTCTTTGTAGACATATAGTACATTTTATAGTTCTCTCATGGACAACTTGTTATGCTGTAGAAAAAGAAAGATCACCACTGATCTATCAACACTATTGCACAATTGTGATAAATCTTATACAAAATATGCCTTGCAAAGTATCATTGGAAAAGTTGTGATCTGTTGAACAATGTTATCCTGTTTACATGTGAGTATTATCACTTATATTAAATTATGAATCTTTGCTCTGTGTTTGTATCTCAAACATTGTGTTCTTGGGTAACTCCCACAAGACAGATTTACAGCAAGACCAGTCAGCCATCATTGACAGGCCATTAAGGAGAATCAGGCTCTTTCAATGGGCTCCTCCTGAGGATGCCGCAGAGAGCATTTAGACAAGGGATCCCCAGGGACTCAGCGAGGCAGGTAGAAAACGTGATCCCTGACTCCATGTTTGTGCCAGTAACTTTCCATGCACATGGAGTGGAGCGGGGGGTATATATTGAAAACTGTGACATCTCTTTGTCTCTTTCCTGCTCCAGAGCTCTGGACTATGATTTCTAACAAAGGAAAGCTTTGAACAACGGACTGAGGACCCACAGTCTTTTGGGTGATCTAGAGAGACGTACCGCAGGCTAGGAGATTTAACATCACTGCTATTATCCTGATCTACAAACTCTGAAATCAACTGTAATGTATATGATTCATTTCAACCATTTAATAACTTTCTTTTTTATAAGTAAATCTTGAACTAAAGATGGGCTGCAGCATGGTATTTGGTAAGATCTGGAGTATATATTGACATGGGGTGAGTGTCTGGTTCTTTGGAACTGGAAGAACCGAATATATGGGATTTCTGGTTTTAATAATCACTAATCATAGAAGTCTGGTTTCTCTGGGTGGTGCATGAGGGGCTAGAGCCCAACTGGGCTTTGGATCTGGCCAGCAGGACTGCCACACCCATGGCGCCACGCGTCCTGCACCACTCCCAGAAGCATCCGGCACCATATCCCTGCGGCCCCTGGGGGAAGGGGGGGGCAGAGGGCTCTGTACGCCGCCCTCGCCTGCAGGTAATCCCCCTGCAGCTCCCATTGGCTGGGAAAGGGGAACCGTGGCCAATGGGAGCATCGGGGGAGGTATTTGCAGGCGAGGGCAGCGCACGGAGCCTTCTGCCCCACCTCCCCCAGGGGCTGCAAGGGATGTGGTGCTGGCTGCTTCCAGGACTGGTGCAGGGCCAGGGCAGGCACGGAGCCTGCCTTAGCCCCGCTGCACGCAGTTGCCACCACGGAGCCACTTAAGGTAAGCGGTGCTAAGCTGGAGCCCACACCGCAAACCCCTCCTGCACCCCAACCCCCTGCCCTGAGCCCCCTGCCGCACCCTTCCTGCGCCTCAACCCCCTTCCCTCAGCCCTCTGTTGCACCCCAATCCCCTGCCTTGAGCCCCCTTGTACACCCTGTATCCCTCCTCTGCCCAATCCCTTGTCCTGAGCCCCATCCCACACTTCACATTCCCTCCCGCACAAAACCCCCTGCCCCAGCCCTATATTCATGGCCCTGCTTGAAATTTCCCCACCCAGATGTGGCCTTCGGGCCAAAAAGTTTGCCTACCACTGGGCTAGTGGGCCTGAAGGAGACTGTCTGTGGCTCCATAACAACACGGGCAGTATTTTGGAAGCACGCATTTGTTACGGGCGTGGTGAAGCGTTATGGTAGAATACACCACCAGTCTGGGGTATAGGCCCTATATTCTGGCCATCTGTCCTGAGATTGGCACTCTTGGCCGTATCCCATACTAAGCAGCACGACACAAGGCTTATTTGTTTTCAAATAAATGGCATTACTCTGGCATAAATTTAGGGCCAGACTAAGGCAATGAATCATAGAATATCAGGGTTGGAAGGGACCCCTAAAGGTCATCTAGTCCAACCCCCTGCTCGAAGCAGGACCAATTCCCAGTTAAATCATCCCAGCCAGGGCTTTGTCAAGCCTGACCTTAAAAACCTCTAAGGAAGGAGATTCTACCACCTCCCTAGGTAACGCATTCCAGTGTTTCATCACCCTCTTAGTGAAAAAGTTTTTCCTAATATCCAATCTAAACCTCCCCCACTGCAACTTGAGACCATTACTCCTCGTTCTGTCATCTGCTACCATTGAGAACAGTCTAGAGCCAACCTCTTTGGAACCCCCTTTCAGGTAGTTGAAAGCAGCTATCAAATCCCCCCCTCATTCTTCTCTTCTGCAGGCTAAACAATCCCAGCTCCCTCAGCCTCTCCTCATAAGTCATGTGTTCTAGACCCCTAATCATTTTTGTTGCCCTTCGCTGGACTCTCTCCAATTTATCCACATCCTTCTTGTAGTGTGGGGCCCAAAACTGGACACAGTACTCCAGATGAGGCCTCACCAATGTCGAATAGAGGGGAATGATCACATCCCTCGATCTGCTCGCTATGCCCCTACTTATACAGCCCAAAATGCCATTGGCCTTCTTGGCAACAAGGGCACACTGCTGACTCATATCCAGCTTCTCGTCCACTGTCACCCCTAGGTCCTTTTCCGCAGAACTGCTGCCTAGCCATTCGGTCCCTAGTCTGTAGCTGTGCATTGGGTTCTTCCGTCCTAAGTGCAGGACCCTGCACTTATCCTTATTGAACCTCATCAGATTTCTTTTGGCCCAATCCTCCAATTTGTCTAGGTCCCTCTGTATCCTATCCCTCCCCTCCAGCGTATCTACCACTCCTCCCAGTTTAGTATCATCCGCAAATTTGCTGAGAGTGCAATCCACACCATCCTCCAGATCATTTATGAAGATATTGAACAAAACCGGCCCCAGGACCGACCCTTGGGGCACTCCACTTGACACCGGCTGCCAACTAGACATGGAGCCATTGATCACTACCCTTTCAGCCCGACAATCTAGCCAGCTTTCTACCCACCTTATAGTGCATTCATCCAGCCCATACTTCTTTAACTTGCTGACAAGAATACTGTGGGAGACCGTGTCAAAAGCTTTGCTAAAGTCAAGAAACAATACATCCACTGCTTTCCCTTCATCCACAGAACCAGTAATCTCATCATAAAAGGCGATTAGATTAGTCAGGCATGACCTTCCTTTGGTGAATCCATGCTGGCTGTTCCTGATCACTTTCCTCTCATGCAAGTGCTTCAGGATTGATTCTTTGAGGACCTGCTCCATGATTTTTCCAGGGACTGAGGTGAGGCTGACTGGCCTGTAGTTCCCAGGATCCTCCTTCTTCCCTTTTTTAAAGATTGGCATTATATTAGCCTTTTTCCAGTCATCCGGGACTTCCCCGGTTCGCCACGAGTTTTCAAAGATAATGGCCAATGGCTCTGCAATCACAGCCGCCAATTCCTTCAGCACTCTCGGATGCAACTCATCCGGCCCCATGGACTTGTGCATGTCCAGCTTTTCTAAATAGTCCCTAACCACCTCTATCTCCACAGAGGGCTGGCCATCTCTTCCCCATTTTGTGATGCCCAGCGCAGCAGTCTGGGAGCTGACCTTGTTAGTGAAGACAGAGGCAAAAAAAGCATTGAGTACATTAGCTTTTTCCACATCCTCTGTCACTAGGTTGCCTCCCTCATTCAGTAAGGGGCCCACACTTTCCTTGGCTTTCTTCTTGTTGCCAACATACCTGAAGAAACCCTTCTTGTTACTCTTGACATCTCTCGCTAGCTGCAGCTCCAGGTGCGATTTGGCCCTCCTGATATCATTCCTACATGCCCGAGCAATATTTTTATACTCTTCCCTGGTCATATGTCCAACCTTACACTTCTTGTAAGCTTCTTTTTTATGTTTAAGATCCGCTAGGATTTCACCATTAAGCCAAGCTGGTCGCCTGCCATATTTACTATTCTTTCGACTCATTGGGATGGTTTGTCCCTGTAACCTCAACAGGGATTCCTTGAAATACAGCCAGCTCTCCTGGACTCCTTTCCCCTTCAAGTTAGTCCCTCAGGGGTTCCTGGCCATCCGTTCCCTGAGGGAGTCGAAGTCTGCTTTCCTGAAGTCCAGGGTCCGTATCCTGCTGCTTACCTTTCTTCCCTGCGTCAGGATCCTGAACTCAACCAACTCATGGTCACTGCCTCCCAGATTCCCATCCACTTTTGCTTCCCACACTAATTCTACCCGGTTTGTGAGCAGCAGGTCAAGAAAAGCGCCCTAGGGCCCTAGGGACAATGCAGGGCCCTAGGGACAGCACAAGATAAGGCAGCAGCTGGGACGCCCTCTCTCATCCCAGAAAGGCAGCAAGGAGCATCCCGGCATTCCTGGGAGCAACAGGGTCTCTCCCTCCCTTTGGGAGCAGTAGTAGGTGTCCCCTCCCACGGTCTGGAGAAACAGGGGTGACAGCAGGAGGGGGGGAGGGTGCCTCCATTTCTTACTCCAGCATGCATCTGCTTGAGTAAGTGGGCAGGACCTGCTCATTTATCTTCCTGTCACACACAGTCCCCTTTTAGGGTGGTGTAGGGCAGGATACCCCAGAGCAGTGGGGAGCTTGGAGCTATTCATCTCCATACGGTGTTCAGGACTTCACACACTTCTCCAAGCCATCATTGCAGGCTCTCTGCAAACGTTAATGAATCAGTTAAACCAGGTCCCATTTTAAACTTTTCTTCACACCCATGAGAACTAGAAACTCACTGCCCCCGCCCTGAAAGCTGAGATTCTGAGGTAATAATAATTCCAGGAGCTAGGCCCTAAACACAAGCCCATAGTGCCTATGCCTTAATACAGCCCCAGTAAAACTGGGGTGGTGTATCACCCTCATGTGTTACACTGACAAATAAAATGATAATATACATTCCATAGGGAAAGTCTGAGTTCAAGAAGAAAGGCACAGGGTCAGTGTGAGGTCCCTGCAATCAATATTTTAGAAATAGGTTCAGAATGTTTAGTAATCCTTTTGAATGTTGTTTATACGATATAAATTACAGAATAAGAGAAATGGGAGCTGCCATTGGGGTGGGGGCACAGTGAGTGAGCTACTGTAGAGGTGACAGTATGCAGAATGCCATCTGCAGAGTTTAGCCTGTAGCTATGTACTGAAGAGGTCTCTGTCTGCAAGAAGCTTCCTAAAGAAAAAGATTTGGATTACCAGGCTAAACAAGTTTCTCCTTAAAAAGCTGAGTCTTGTGATTAACACTAAACACCAGCACTAGCTTTTGTGGAGTAGAACGTGCACCTATCCAGTCCTGCTCTCCACAGGTGGGTCCGAATCCTGCCATCAGTTCTGCACCGACAGCCCTTTGCCCACGTGGAGCCCTACTGATGTCAATGGGGCTGTGCACAGGTGCAGATGTAATGGAGGGAAGCAGGGGATGCTCAGGCAGTATTCTGTATAACTACACTCCCCTTCTTCCTGCACCTCAGCTTAACTTTTTGCTGAAGCACCGGTCAAAGTTCTGTCTTTTCAGAAAGCATTACACAGAGCTAAACCTCCCGGCTTCTTCTTTGATTCCCGTCCGCCAGCTCAGCAGCAGTGAAAGGGCTGAATTAAATTCTTCCACCACTTTTTATCTTGTGCCAGCATCACAGCTTTTATACATCTGTAAACCTTTTTGTTCTAGGTCATTCTTCACTGTGCCTATCCAATGCATCCTCAGTCTTCAGAATTTTCTGCTCTGTCAGTTATTCTCTGTAAAACTTCTTGGTCAGTGCTGTGAAGTCAATATCATCTGCAAATCTAAGGTGCACTATCCTCCCACATAACATGACTCCTCCTGTTTCATTTCTCAGTGCTATGGTCATTACTGCTTCCAGTACCAAGTTGAACAAATCCGGTGATAATATGCATCTTTGTTTCATTTCTATGATCATTCTGAACCATTCTGTCATCTCCTTGTTAACTCTCACCACACTCAACTTGCTTTAGATGTTTTCTATCAGCTTGATCAATTTCTTGGGGATGCTATGTCACGTTCTGAGGTGCAGTTTAGACCAGTGAGAGGTTGTATCACTGCTTGTATTATAATGCCCCAAAATACATCTGCTGCTTGTGGCTCTCTTCCTAGGACACAGATGCAGCCAGCATGCAGTTCATGTTCGGTGTGAATGAGGGCTGTACAGCAATCACTTTGAATCCAACAGCCTGCCAGCAGTTATCACAGACACTCTCTTGTCTTCACCAGACTTGATTGATGGTAGCAGGTGACCCTAACAAAACCCAGTTCTGAACTTTCTCAAACCTATGAGCTCTGCAACGTCCAGCCCTTTCCTGCAACATTCGGAAGAATAATAAGATCTGTTTGTGTCTTTAAAGAGATAAAACCCACCAGCTTGCAACAAATGCAAAGTTTATCATTTGCCCAGCAGGTGATATTGAAGTCCACTCTCTCTGCAGCTTTCTTGGTTGTTCATTATCACCAGGCTGCTCTTTGGGCAGAAATTTAGTAGTGTAAACTGCAGGGCTATTATTTACCTTTATTTACCAGGGTTTTACATATATTTCCCAATTTCAAAGAGTATCCTTTCTTAGTAAAACAAACATTTGATGCATGCAAACACAGTGTAAATAGTACAGAACATTGTTAATAGTACTTGGAATTCTAAGAATAGCTTTTAAACAAAAGCTACTAAGACAATAAATCTACTGATGTTTATTATACAGACTTCCCCCTTTTGTTTCTGTTACACATATACAGATGTAACCTTTCCATATAACATGCTTCAGCCATCGCACCAGCACACATACCCCTCTGATCTTCTCTTAAAGTTTTATCAGTCTTTATAGTGTGACCTGTTGTGATAATTGGACCAGCAAGTGTTCCTTAATTCTGAACTGTAAAAAATACACATAAGCTGGCGCGCATCCATGGCAGAAAGAGGTCACACCTCCTCACAGTTTGGTCGGCTACTGCTAGAGTCTTCTGCACATAAAGAAAAAAAGGGGGACAATTAGCAGTTCTCAATGGGCCCTGGCCTTCCAGCGAGGCAGGGCCGTAAACAGTCTGGGCTCTAGCCTGAAACCAGGCAAGGCAGTAGTAGTTTATTGGCCCAGCTGTTAAGCAGAGCAGGACAGCAAACAGTCACAGCTCTGGCCTGCAGTCAGGCAGAGCTGTAGCACCCGCCCAGTCTCTGGAGCTCAGGTAGAGGTGAGCGCCCCGCACAGTCTATGGAGCTCGGGTAGGGACGCCCAAGGAGTGCAGGTCTCCTGGCCTACAGAGGCGGACGTACTGCCACCTCAGTGTTGGGATGGCAGGGAGGGATGCGGGCCCACCCCACTCTACTGCATCCCAGCCCAGGGCCCTAACAGTGGCAGCGGGGATCCGCCTGCAACACGCTGACCCTGTATCAGGCCAGCTCTCAACCAGACTATTGCCTGGTTTCCCTGGGCTGCTTCCTACTCTCCCCCTTGGGTGTACCTGCGTCCAGGGATCATCCTCAGTCTCCCTGGGATATACTGCAAAGAGTAGCAGCAGCAGCAGCTCCTCAGCATCAGGTGTGGCAGGGCTCTCTGGAAGCTCAGGCTGGTCTCCGGGGCAGCAGCAGTTCTCCTTGGTGTCCCACTCCAGCAGCAGGGAAAAAGCATCTGTCTCCTTCATGAAGTTGTTAGTCTCTAAGGTGCCACAAGTACTCCTGTTCTTTTTGTCTCCTTCAACAGCTCCCTGTCAACTGAGCTGTTGGGCCATCCTTTTATACTTCTTGTTCTGCCCCTCTGCTTCCGGCATGTGGGGTATGGCCCTCCTGGCTCCGCCCTCCAGGTGGCTTGTGGCATTCGCTCTGTGCCCAAAGGAGGCCACGCCTCCTCACTACAGTACATGAAAGTTCTTAAGATGTCACAATAATCTATAACAAAAGGTTAATGGAAAAAGGTGCCAAAAGGAGACAGACTGAATTATTCCAAACAAAAAGGCTTGCTGATATAACTCAAGGACTGTGTTAAGAATAGGTCATGTATGGTAAACAAGAAAAGTGTGGAACCAGAAACCAGTGAACCAAAATTGGCGTATCAGAAACTAGGCCTATTAGCAGACAAACTAATGAGGGGATGAGCTTTTCCACCCATCATTCCATATTGGGGTTCTTAAAGAAAGACTTTGAAAGAAAAATCGGCTACTGCAACAAGCTTCACTATCAGGACTGCCACCCTCACCATCTCCCAGAACCCTAGGCCTTCATCATCCTTTTCCTGAGAGATATCCTGACCAGATCAGATCAGTAAGAGGGACCCAGTGATCTCACCACCTATACCAGCTCCATATGAATCCCAAACATCTCCTGTGATGAAATGGGAATGGACTTTAACAACAACAGCTCCAGCCCATCTCAGCTAACTTCTCCTTTCCCCCAAGTGTCAGTTATTAGCATCTTTTGACAGTCTTAGATGGTATTAGGGAGGGCTTTCCCCTTCTAAAAACTCTCTCCAGCTAAAAGAAAAGGGAACAAGGGATGTTATTAAGATGAAAGCCATAATTAATACATCACTTTTCAAATGGTTTATCTGATCTCCTTTTCTTTATCTTTAATAAAAGGTTAAAATGATTTTTAATGGTGTTTTTGCCATAGTACTAAGCAGGCTGAGGCCTCTGTACAAAACCGCAAACCTTGTTTAACACAGTATTGAACAGTGACTGGATTACATTAACACCTTTGGCTCATATATTCCATCTAATTTAATACAACAGATCATAGCATGTAGTGTGTGACACCTGGACTCTTCAGAGCTTGAGAAGAATGGTAGAGATATTTGGATCAGCATATCAAATATAAATTTACTGGATCTCTGTAAGGATCTCACTCTATAGGGCAACATTTGCTTCCCATAAGCCCAGGTAAGTCAGGCAAGAATTCACAAACCCTCATCTCACTACATGTTGCACCATTCTCTCTTTAACTGAGACAGAATCCCAGTATAGAATAGTCAGCTAATAGCTAAATGTAAGTTTCCAGAGGTGATGTAGCCATTAGGGTTGACAAATGCTTCCCTCCAGCTCTCCCTCATAAAACACACCACAGTGGACCAAACATTACCTGAATGGAAGGCTTCCCTAGTGAATGAAGCTGGAATAGCTCTCACTTGTATCCAAAGTAGTGCAGATATTGGGAGCCAGCACTCACAACAAACACAGTTCTTGATCCTGTATAGTTCAGTGGCTGAGTCCACAGGGCTCTTTTTAACTCTTGCATTTAAAACCATCTCCCCATTCTTGCTCTGTTCTTGGCTCTGCTCTCAGAAAGTAATTAAGCTGTGACCTGTTAGTGGATTGCCCACGATGAAAACTTCCTATACAGCCTCAAAACAGCTAGTGAGCATGTCTGGTGACTGCCATGCCCTGTTCTGGAAGTTTCTATGTCTGAGTTATGCCTCCCTGCACTATGTTTTGCAGAAACACAGACTACCTAGTTAAGATCCATGTATCCTCCCCACTGCTTCCCTTCTCTCCTGAAGGGCCAAAGCCAAATGCTGCAGTATAAAGAATGTGGGTTATACCAGCATCTAAACCCACCTGGATCCAATTCCAGGACTAGAGCCATGATCAGATTCTGTTACCTCTGCATACCTATAAAATCTACTTTATCTCCCTAGATTCCATTTGGCCTGCTTGTAGTGCTGTCTCAAGTTTTAGCAGATCATTACCCTCTCTCATAAGACCAGCATTCCAAAGCCAGAAAGATTGGGGATGCATAGCTTTCCAAATGGAGGAATGCCGTTTGGGATCTAATCTTTGCCACAGCCTGGTCATACTGGAGTTATGTGACCACATCCTGAAATTCTGTGATGGCATTCTGGTTAGCAGGTCAGGTGTGCATATGTAGTGCAGAACCCTTGGGAGAGTGGAAGCTCTCTGAAATAGCACAGGCCTAAGAGCATTTCTTTTTTGTAGCAATAGCAAATTTAGGCTTGAGAAAACCCTTTAATATGTAAAATTTTAGAACACAGTAGATGCTACTGTTCTCTAATAAGAATAATACTTTTAATCTCTTCCTGCATCTAAACATAGTTTGGTATTATATATACTCAGTGTAAGGCTTCTGTTTTTCAGAATTTTACAAACATAATCAAGTTTCAGCACTATTACAGAAAGAGCACCAAATGCAATTATTATTTTCAGGGGACAAAGCTTTAGATAATACATCCAGAAGTTATAGTTGCATTCAAGCGTTTGTATTTTGTAACTGTTTCCATTAGCATAAAGCACTTTCCAAACATTTGCTAATTAAAACCTTTATATCTTTTAGACAGCAAAAGTGGCTTTTCAAACCTGTAACTATGTAACTTACTTTATTAGCAGTTCAATAACAGTCAGATAAACTGCTGATTTAATAATTAGCACTTAGAGTGCTTTACCTTCAAAGCACATTGCAAATCATCTTCACAGCACCCTGGTAGTTTAGGGAAGGAAGTATATCCCCTTATGTTTGCCTGTGATTTAGGTAAATAAGTACGCTCATGCATTTTACACTGAAGAGAATTAGGCTAGAGAAATTGTGACTCACCCAAATGGGGGGATGGGGCAAAGAGAGAGAGAGAGCCATTGTCAGAGCAGGAACTGAAATTCAATCATTCATGGCTTCCAGTTCTGGGCTGTAATCCCTAGATCAAATCTTTCATTTGCTCAGTTTGTATGATGAAATCCAGCCAGGTCTGCTAAGAGAAATTCTAGACCCGCAGGGCATTTCAGAGTCCTGGGCCTGTTTTCTTTTATAACCCTCTTTCTAACTATTCCACCGATTGCTGTCTCTTCCCTTACCATAGCACCACCATCCTGTAAAATCCCCACAAAGAGTCCAGTCCTCTACCCATAGCTATGATCCTTATTCTTGCCTTTGATTTTGGATTCAACTTGATTCCAGCAACAAGCTCCACATTCCTCTCCACATCTCCCCAGTGCTTACTGCTGTCGTGTATCAGTGTTGTTCATGGCCTTTCTTTGCTGCAGGATCTAGTGGTACGGTGCTATTGATGATTAGTGAGCTGCTATCAATCCAATCTAGCTAGCTACTGAGGCTTTTATACTGCATCTATCTCCATGGTTATCTGATGGCTTTTTCTCTCTGCTCATGCTACAAGTAAAAGAGAGAAGAGAGCACTATTCACAGGCTGAGCTGTAGGATGGGCCTGTTAGCATCTAGGGCATACGAAGACCTCTGAACAGCATTGTCAGTTTGGGGCTCCAGTTCAGCAAAGCACATACGCATTAATTGGTTAGTCTCTAAGGTGCCACAAGTACTCTTTCTTTTTGCACATACGCATTGGGACTTATGCTTAGTGCTTTGCTGAATCAGAGAACAAGTGAAGACGACATGCTTACTACATGGTGCAAGGTCATCCATACAGCTTAAAAACAAATACATCAGTGTCATGAATCTGGGGGCCCTCTACGACCCAAGGGCCCCAATAATTATCATTCTCTGTTTCTGCTAGATATTGGGATCAACTGTTATGGTGTAAGATTATTTTTCCCTGTGTGATGTATCAGACAGAAACACATATCACAGTTGTGCATCTATTTATCTTTGTAGCAACATGCATGGGACGTGGAGGGAGGAGCACAGGTTGCAGGAGGGAAGAGTGTGCAGTTGCACCCTCTCTGTAAATAAGTCACTTAATTAAGAGACAGTTTAGTTTTAGAAACATGGAGTTCTCTCATGTTAGTACCCAGCCCATGGTATATGAAACCTGGTGGCAGTGGTCCGTCTAGTGAGACCCACAGTGAGGAAGAGACTGTGATTAACAGGAAGACAAAGAGCACCTTGAAATGGAGCAAACAGGTGGCATGCAAGTACTCAGGCCACCAGGAATACTGGATTTCCAGACTAAAAACCTTACATGAGCATGGAAGCAAGAACTCAGTCCATATACAGAGCTGACCCTGGGGGATAAAGATGAGAAAATGAAGGCAATGGTTTTTTTTACTATCTCACTGGGGAAAAGGAGGAAAAGTGAGTGAACACTGTTACTAGGAATAATGCCCAAAGCACTGGAACATCTGATAAAGGTAATTGAGTGGGTGACTCCAGACAGAATGCAATTGTAAAGAGATGATCTCTTACCCAAGACCAAGTCGGAGAGGGAATGGAGCTGATAACACTGGTATCCCCATGTAACTTTGGAGATATTAAAGATTCTGTAATTAGAGACAGGATCAATTGTGGGACACCTGATAGAGACACACAGGAGAGAGTGTGGAAAGAAACAGTTCTCACTCTAGAGTAATGCCTCCAAATAGCAAGGGCAGCTGAACTATCCAGAGAAAGGATCAAAACAATGACTGCCACTAGTGCAGAACAAGTACATAGGCTCAAACTAAAGGAACCCAGGAAGCAGGACAGAGACACACTGACTGAGAATGCAGACATCACATACTGTGGAAAGCAACACCTAAGGCAGCAAGAAAAATGCCCAGCACAGAAACATGCCCAGAAAAATGCAGTGGTGCAAGTGTATGGAAAACAGAACCCGTTTATGTCCTACTGCCGCAGCCACTCTGGGAAGAAAAAGTAGCAATACGTGTAGTGATTGTGGATGCAGAGATTTCCAATGCCACCTTATCAGATCCAAAGTCTTTCAATGTATATGCACTACAGAAGAACGTTGCCAGCCATTCAACTACCATATTTGTATCTATGCTATTAGACAAATTTGATTCCAGGAGGATTATGGAGCCAGCTGCAACGTAATCCCAGCAACAGTGGTAAGCAGCGATATTAGACTGGAGAAGTGTGACCAGGTGGTGTACAATGAAACCATTCTGAGGCCAGTGGGAAAATGCAGGCTGTCAACAAGAAACAAGAGATATTATCACTTGGAATTTATAGTAACTGATGCATAGGAATACCACCCACTGAGAAGCAGGGCAGTGCAAGCCATGGATTTGATCACATTAGAATACCAAAATAGCCTTTTCAGAGTGTGGCCGCCTCTATGGCTCTTTCTTATGGGCTCAGGGTGGCCCTGCAAGCAGCCACCTACCTCAATTTCCATCTTCCAGAGTCCCAGTAACTCCATGTAAACTGTCTGAACATAAATAGCCCTTTGCAGGGTTAATTTAAAAAATCCAACAACCATAATCCCCAAGCACAGTCCAAAAAGTACATTCAATCTTTCAAGTCCTAACACTCCATCAACACATCAAATACAGCTCTGGCATTTCTCACCATGGTCAGGCTTTCATGTACAACTCTTGCATCTCTCACCACACCTCATCCCCAGTCCCTCCTGGGTTGATTCTCTGCCCTGTTTCATCCTTAGATATGATTCTAGCTCTCGCCCGGACAGATGAACAGGTTTACCCGTCCATCATTCTCCAGCCCTCTCTGGCCCTCTGGCTCGAGGTCCCTGGCTCAGAACCGCAGCAGGCCCTCTTTGGCCATGGCTCTCTGGCTTAGGGATATTTGTAGGTTGGCCCCTGACTGCCTGCACCAGGCTGATATGGCTCCACTGTTCACTAGGGAACTCACCACTCCTTTCTTCAGAGGCATCCCCCCTTCCTGAAGCTCTCAACTCACCTCTTCTCTCCTTCTGAGCTCATACTCTCTTTCTCAGGACTCTGGATCCTCCTTTGCCTTTGGATAGTCTCTCATATATAACTTCCAGGGCAGCCCCACCCCCCTCATTACACTAAAGTAGGGTGCACTTGGACTGGAATAAGAGAGCTGGGCCCCTGATTTCTTTTAAAGGACCAGCTACTCTGTTGCCATCCTCAATATGAGAGAGGAGGAGAACAGTTACCATGAGCCCTGTCCAAGATTCTATGGGAATATAAGGACACATTTCAAGGAAATGGGGCCACCTAAAAGTTAGAAATAGACTCCAATGTGCAGCCCATGAGACTACTGAAACACAGAGTGCTGTTAGCCTTGGTCAAGCCCCTGAAGAATGAACTGGTAAGCCTGTAAAGAAGAGGTGTCATTACACCTGTTGAAACCAGCACAGAGTGGATTAGCAGCCTAGTGAGAAAACCTTTGGGTAAACTGAGGATCTACACTGATCCAAAAAACACTTAACAGAGCATTGACAAGAAGTCACTACCCATTACCAAAAATGGAGGATGTACTAACTGATTTATCCAAGGCAAAAGTGTTCATTATTTGTGATGTCAAGAATGGGTTCTGCCATATTGAGCTAGATGAGCCATCCAGCCACCTGACAACCTTTGCCACACCTTTTGGCAAAAAAGTGTTGGATATGAATGCCTATGGGCATCAGCCTCGTCCTAGAGATGTTCCAGTGTAAACTGATCCAGGCACTAGAGAGAATCCTAGGCATCACAAATGTAGCTGATGGCATTTTTATTGAAGGAAAAGGAGCTGTCAGGGAAGATGGGATCCAGGACCATGACATCAAACTCTAACAACTCTGAAAGAGCTGCCAGGAGTGGATTATTAGACTGAATGCAGACAAGTTGAGGCTGAGGAGAACTGAGGTCTTCTGTGTCGGATGTCTGTTGACTCTGGCCGGGCCCTGAGAAACTGAGAGCCATTAAGGAAATGCCCAGACCAAAGGATGGGAAGGGAGTCCAGAGATTTATAGTGATGGCCAGCTATCTTTCCAGATTCTGTGCACACTTATCATTAGCCTGTGAGCCTTTGAGATAGTTAACTCCCAATAATGCAGTGTGCCCAAGAACAGGTATTCAAAAGAGTAAAAAGAAATCATAAGTGAAGCACCAGTGCTAAAGAATTACAATCCTGCTGTGACACAGGGCCCTTTGGTGCCAGAGGGCATAAGGAGAGTGCAGGGCTTTATAGGGATCCCCTGAGTTGGATATATAGTTCACTGATGTGTGGCATGTGAGGTCTCTACTGAGAGCCAACAGCCCACTGGCCATCATAATCATGTTCTTTCAGGCAGGAGGTAACAGACACCTATCTCCCCGTCTGGTCATTTGTGTATTGTATGCCTCCCAATGTATGCCAATTTGCATGCTGAGCTACAGGCAAAAGAAAAGATTACAAAATCCACAAGAGAGGAAATCTACCGGAATAAGCAAACAGCAGAGGGGGCTGTTTATGAATAAAGAACAAAGGATAGTTCTGGTATATCTTGGAGCGCAAGCAAACACACAGAATCCATCACCTAGGAGACAAACTGACAGGACGCTTGTCTCATGAAAGCAGGGACACAGCCAACCTGGCCACAAAGTACTGCAAAGGTTTTGGGTGAGCAATATTTGGTTAGACATAAGAGTATATTGTTAATTAAGTCTAGGCTCAGAATGCGTTTACTTTATATGTAACCATTTGTTGCCAACACTTCTACTTGCTATTACTTTAATCTCTGTGCTTTGTGAAATAAACATTCTTGATTTCACTATAAACATATCTAACGGCAGGTCTACACTTAAAACGCTGCGGTAGTACTTCAGTGAAGACACTACTATGCTGACAAGAGAACTATTACTACTACTATGCCAACAGGGGTGTCTACGCTGGGGATTAGGTCGGTATAACTGTGTTGCTCAGGGCTGTGGATTTTTCACACACCTGAACGACGTAGTGATACCAATGTAAGTTTGTAGTGTAGACCTGGCCTAAGTGCTGTGTGTTAAGTAGAGTGGTGATCAGAGGTGGAACTCGTAAGCTGGGGTGAACTGTTTCTTTGGAAGCAGTGAATCTGAATGCTGTGCTTATCCAGTGGACCAGGGGCTGGACACTTCAAGGAGACACTCAGATGGCTCAAGGGTTGGGGTGTGCCAGTCACTGACCTGTAAAATAACAGTGGGACCTACAAGGCCTAGGGAGCAGTGCTTGTGTTGCCAGTGGACCTGGGGAGCTGAACCATGGCAGGCACAGACATGCTAAGGGCAGGTGGTAGCGTGGTGCCTCACAACCTTGGGAAGCGTCCCACCTTTGGAACAGCTAGAGCTACAGTGTGATGCCTCAAAAAAAAGCTCAGGAGTAGCACTGATGCCAAGTCAGTAGCCTATATCACGTGCTAGAAGAGCCGTGACAGACACAGAAAGGGGATATGCTCAAATACAAAAGGAACTACTGGCTGTGCTCTTTGGAATGGAACAATTCCATCAGTTCACCTTTGTCCTCTGCTAGTTGGCATAAAGAGGTCCTTGGGCCAAAGTCTACAGAGTACAACACAGATGCCTCTGTGAAACAGGAGACAGTCTATCCATGTGCTACGACACCTTCATATCTCTGATGGACATTCCAGGCAATCCAACAAAGCACCAAACAGGATGGGGTGTTACAAACGGTAAAACTATTCACACTCCAGGGATGGCCAGATCACAAGGGGCAAGTGCTAAAGGAGATAACTAATGGGGGACAAGCTGAATGTGCCACACAGGATTTTGTTTAAAGGGGACTGTGACAGGGTGTGACTCACCACACTAGTGCCTCCTGCTGGTCATCTTGCGGATCAGCCCCACAGGTCAGTATGCTGACTCCCAGTGGTGTCTCACCCGCTGTCACTTCTGCTCGCGGACCCATGTTGCTCCAAGGACTGTAGCACCCTCTTCAGGACACAGGCCTTCTGCTGTACCACACTCTGTGCTCCCCCCCTTCCAGGGGAACAGTACCACACAGTCCATTGGTCCAGCCACTTCATCAGTGGCAAGTTGGAGCAGAAGGGACCCAGGCCCGCCCACTACTCCAGGTCCCAGCCTAGGGACCCTGGAGATGGCAGCCACGTGCTGCGTCTCCTCCAGCCTCTCATTCTATTTTCCTGGGCCACTTCCCTGCAGCTCCAGTACCTTCTTCATCCTTGCCTTAAGACCTCAGCCTGCAACGCCCAGCTGCCAGCCAGAATCTCTTCCCTAGCCCCTGCTACCAGCACTTCTGTGTCCAAAGTGCCAGCTTTCTTCCTCCTGCAAGCAGCCAGTTCTCATTCCTCAAGCTCCACAGAGCAAGTGAACCTGCTCTTCCCCGCAGCTCTTCTTATATGGGCCTGTCCAGCCCTGATTGGCTGCTCCTCACAGCCCCTCTCCTATTGGTTGCTTTCTACACAGCTTCCCTAGAGTGTCATTAAGCCCTTTCAGGCTGTGTGGGGCGGACGCTCAATCACAGGGACCAAGCAGTCATCTTAGAAGATTTAAAAACTGATATCATGAAACATAGGTGCTTCACACCTGGATATACAGGCATGCCTGAGATGAACCAAGGAGTGTATCTACTGGCCAGGCATGAATGCCTAATTGAGAGCACACATGGAACTGTGTGAGGTGTGTAAAGAGTATAGTGACTGGCAACAGAAGGAGACTGTAGAGCCTCATAAAATTCCAACCAGACCCTGGGGAAAGGTTGGAACAGTTCTGTTCACTTTCAATGTCAGGAACAACATGGTCATATATTACTCCTCCAGTTTCTGGAAGGTAGACAATCTGTAGGACACTCAGGCAAGAACTGTGATC
The DNA here is from genome assembly GCF_965140285.1 of Lepidochelys kempii. NCBI lineage: Eukaryota > Metazoa > Chordata > Testudines > Cheloniidae > Lepidochelys > Lepidochelys kempii. The sequence continues at coordinate 78,280,597 of NC_136383.1, read as the reverse complement.
TGGAAAAGAAAGGCACATTTTGCATGGTGTGGCATATCTCACATGCTATGCTCAGACAATGGCCTACATTACACGTCAGCAGAATTCAAATGATTCAGTACTAAATGGGAATTTGAGCATGATATGTCTTCTCCTGATTACCCACAAAGCAATAGGAAAGCAGAGTCAGCAGTAAAGACCAAGAGGCTGTTGGCAAAGGCAGAACAGACAGGTAGGAATCACTACCTGACAGTGTTAAACCATCAAAATTACAGGGCCTAGATTCATAGATTCCAAGGCCGGAAGGGGCCACAGTGATCATCTAGTCTGACCTCCGGTATAACACAGGACATAGAACTTCCCCAAAATAATTCCTCAAGCAGATCTTTTAGAAAAACATCCAATCTTGATTTTAAAAATTATCAGTAATGGAGAATCCACCAGGACCCTTGACTTTAGCAAAGATGTGGGCAAATTGGAGAGAGTCCAGAGGAAAATGATACAACAAAAATGATAAAAGATTAGAAAAGCTCATCTCATTAAAAACCTGGGCATGTTTAGTCCTGAGAAAATTAGACTGGGGGGCACGGGGAACTTATAACAGATTTCAAATATGTTAAGGGCTGTTATAAAGAGGACAGTGATCAATTGTTCTCCATGTCCGCTGAGGGTAGGACAAGAAGTAATGGGCTTAATCTGTAGCAAGGGAGATTTAGGTTAGACATTAGGAAAAATGTCTTAAGTGTAAGGGTAGTTAAGATCTGGAATAGGCTTCAAGGGAGCTTGTGGAATATCTTCCACTGGACATTTTTAAGAATAGATTTGACAAGCACCTGTCAGGGATGCTCTAGGTTTAGTTGGTTCTGCTTCAGCCCAAAGGGCTGGACTTCATGACTTAGAATCATAGAATATCAGGGACCTCAGGAGGTCATCTAGTCCAACCCCCTGCTCAAAGCAGGACCAATCCCCAATTAAATCATCCCAGACAGGGCTTTGTCAAGCCTGACCTTAAAAACCTCTAAGGAAGGAGATTCCACCACCTCCCTAGGTAACGCATTCCAGTGTTTCACAACCCTCCTAGTGAAAAAGTTTTTCTTAATGTCCAACCTAAACCTCCCCCACTGCAACTTGAGACCATTACTCATTGTTCTGTCATCTGCCACCACTGAGAACAGTCTAGATCCATCCTCTTTGGAACCCCCTTTCAGGTAGTTGAAAGCAGCTATCAAATCCTCCCTCATCCTTCTCTTCCGCAGACTAAACAATCCCAGTTCCCTCAGCCTCTCCTCATAAGTCATGTGTTCCAGCCCCCTAATAATTTTTGTTGCCCTCCACTGGACGTTTTCCAATTTTTCCACATCCTTCTTGTAGTGTAGGGCCCAAAACTGGACACAGTACTCCAGATGAGGCCTCACCAATGTCGAATAGAGGGGAATGATCACATCCCTCGATCTGCTGGCAATGCCCCTACTTATACAGCCCAAAATGCCATTGGCCTTCTTGGCAACAAGGGCATACTGTTGACTCCTATCCAGCTTCTTGTCCACTGTAACCCCTAGGTCATTTTCTGCAGAACTGCTGCCTAGCCATTCGGTCCCTAGTCTGTAGCGGTGCATGGGATTCTTCCATCCTAAGTGCAGGACTCTGCACTTGTCCTTGTTGAACCTCATCAGATTTCTTTTGGCCCAATCCTCCAATTTGTCTAGGTCCCTCTGTATCCTATTCCTACCCTCCAGCGTATCTACCTCTCTTCGCAGTTTAGTGTAATCTGCAAACTTGCTGAGGGTGCAATCCATGCCATCCTCCAGATCATTAATGAAGATATTGAACAAAACCGGCCTGAGGACCGACCCCTAGGGCACTCCACTTGATACCAGCTGCCAACTAGATATGGAGCCATTGATCACTACCCTTTCAGCCCGACAATCTAGCCAGCTTTCTATCCACCTTATAGTCCATTTATCCAGCCCATACTTCTTTAACTTGCTGGCAAGAATACTGTGGGAGACCGTGTCAAAAGCTTTGCTAAAGTCAAGGAACAACACGTCCACTGCTTTCCCCATATTCACAGAGCCAGTTATCTCGTCATAGAAGGCAATTAGATTAGTCAGGCATGACTTGCCCTTGGTGGATCCATGCTGACTGTTCCTGATCACTTTCCTCTCTAAGTGCTTCAGAATTGATTTCTTGAGGACCTGCTCCATGATTTTTCCAGGGACTGAGGTGAGGCTGACTGGCCTGTAGTTCTCCAGATCCTCCTTCTTCCCTTTTTTAAAGATGGGTACTACATTAGCCTTTTTCCAGTCGTCCGGGACCTCCCCCGATCGCCATGAGTTTTCAAAGATAATGGCCAATGGCTCTCCAGTCACATCCGCCAACTCCTTTAGCACTCTTGGATGCAGTGCATCCGGCGCCATGGACTTGTGCTCATCCAGGTTTTCTAAATAGACCCAAACCACTTCTTTCTCCACAGAGGGCTGATCACCTCCTCCCCATGCTGTGCTGCCCAGTGCAGTAGTCTGGGAACTGACCTTGTTCATAAGACAGAGGCAAAAAAAGCACTGAGTACATTAGCTTTTCCCACATCCTCTGTCACTAGGTTGCTTCTCTCATTCAGTAAGGGGCCCACACTTTCCTTGAATTTCTTCTTTGTTGCTCACATACCTGAAGAAACCCTTCTTGTTACTCTTAACATCTCTGGCTAGCTGCAACTCCAGGTGTGATTTGGCCTTCCTGATTTCACTCCTGCATGCTCGAGCAATATCTTTATACTCTTCCTTGGTCATTTGTCCAATCTTCCACTTCTTGTAAGCTTCTTTTTTGTGTTTAAGATCAGCAAGGATTTCACTGTGAAGCCAAGCTGGTCGCCTGCCATATTTACTATTCTTTCTACACATCGGGATGGCTTGTCCCTGTAACCTCAATAAGGATTCTTTAAAATAGAATCATAGAATATCAGGGTTGGAAGGGACCTCAGGAGGTCATCTAGTCCAACCCCCTGCTCAAAACAGAACCAATCCCCAATTTTTGCCCCGATCCCTAAATGGCCCCCTCAAGGCTTGAACTCACAACCCTGGGTTTAGCAGGCCAATGCTCAAACCACTGAGCTATCCCTCCTCCCCAACAGCCAGCTCTCCTGGACTCCTTTTCCCCTCATGTTATTCTCCCAGAGGATCCTGCCCATCAGTTCCCTGAGGTTGTCAAAGTCTGCTTTTCTGAAGTCCAGGGTCCGTATTCTGCTGCTCTCCTTTCTTCCTTGTGTCAGGATCCTGAACTCGACCATCTCATGGTCACTGCCTCCCAGGTTCCCATCCACTTTTGCTTCCCCTACTAATTCTTCCCGGTTTGTGAGCAGCAGGTCAAGAAGAGCTCTGCCCCTAGTTGGTTCCTCCAGCACTTGCACCAGGAAATTGTCCCCTACACTTTCCAAAAACTTCCTGGATTGTCTGTGCACTGCTGTATTGCTCTCCCAGCAGATATCAGGGTGATTGAAGTCTCCCATGAGAACCAGGGCCTGTGATCTAGTAACTTCCGTTAGTTGCCAGAAGAAAGCCTCGTCCACCTCATCCCCCCGGTCCGGTGGTCTATAGCAGACTCCCACCACGACATCACCCTTGTTGCTCACACTTCTAAACTTAATCCAGAGACTCTCAGGTTTTTCTGCAGTTTCATACCGGAGCTCTGAGCAGTCATACTGCTCTCTTACATACAGTGCAACTCCCCCACCTTTTCTGCCCTGCCTGTCCTTCCTGAACAGTTTATATCCATCCATGACAGTACTCCAGTCATGTGAATTATCCCACCAAGTCTCTGTTATTCCAATCACATCATAATTCCTTGACTGTGCCAGGATTTCCACTTCTCCCTGCTTGTTTCCCAGACTTCTTGCATTTGTGTATAGGCACTTGAGATAACTCGCTGATTGTCCTGTTTTCTTAGTATGAGGCAGGAGTCCTCCCCCCTTGCGCTCTCCTACTCATGCTTCCTCCCGGTATCCCACGTCCCCACTTACCTCAGGGCTTTGGTCTCCTTTCCCCAATGAACCTAGTTTAAAGCCCTCCTCACTAGGTTAGCCAGCCTGCTTGTGAAGATGCTCTTCGTTAGGTGGAGTACTCCTCCTTCTTGGAACACCATCCGATGGTCAAAGAATCCAAAGCCTTCTCTCCCACACCACCTGTGTAGCCATTCGTTGACATGATTCGACGGTCTCTACCCAGGCCTGTTCCTTCTACGGGGAGGATGGACAAGAACAGCACTTGCGCCTCAAACTCCTTTATCCTTCTTCCCACAGCCACGTAGTCTGCAGTGATCCGCTCAAGGTCATTCTTGGCAGTATCATTGGTGCCCACGTGGAGAAGCAGGAAGGGGTAGCGATCCAAGGGCTTGATGAGTCTCGGCAGTGTCTCCGTCACATCGTAAATCCTACCTCCTGGCAAGCAGCAGACTTCTCGGTTTTCCTGGTCTGGACGGCAGATAGATGACTCAGTGCCCCTGAGGAGAGAGTCCCCGACCACCACCACCTGCCTCCTTCTCTTGGGAGCGGTGGTCCTGGAACCCCCTTCCCTAGGACAGTGCATCTCATGCCTTCCAATCGGCGGAGTCTCCTTCTGTTCCCTTCCCTCAGATGTATCATCTAGTCCACTCTCCGCATTAGTACCTGTGGAGAGAACATGAAAACGGTTGCTGTATCTGCGCTGCTGGTACATGGACGCTCCCCTTTCTTCTAGTGTAGGTCACATGCTGCCAAATTTCTTCACCATCCTCCTGTCCCCTCTGCGCAGCCTGCTCTGAATCTTCAGAACATTGTGTCCATAGAAGCATATCCTGACGTCTGTCCAGGAAATCTTCAGTTTCTCTTATGCAACGCAGGGTCGATACTTGTTTCTCCAGACCTTGAACCTTCTCTTCCAATATGGAGACCAGCTTGCACTTTGTACAAAGTCGCTTCTGTCCCGTGGAAGAAAGACAAACATGGCACATCCAGTGCAGGTCACAACAGCTGAACACTGCCCATCCATATTACCTTCCTTCTACGAGCTTCCTCAGGAGTTGTAGTAACTACTCAGAGAAGCCGGCAAGATTTAAGCCTCAGTGGGCTCTCCCCAGGCGAACTCCCAGGCAAACCCCATCTGTTAGCCTCTCTGCCGTTCACTGGTTTGCAGCTGACTGGCTTTTTATAACAATCAGGCCCACTCAAGGCTCACCTGGAACAAAGCACTCCCAATTCACACTTTTCAAACAACCAGTCAAGCACACGGTCAAACTATCAAACTGTCCCCACAACAGACACTCAGATACTCACCAACACAGCCTCCCTAATGCAGCCCTAAGCATACCTCCTCTCAGACAGATCCCAGGCAAACTCCCTCTGTTAGCCTCTCTGCTGTTTGCCGCTCAGCTGGTTCGCAGCTTCTTGAGGTTCCTTCCAGCCCTACATTTCTGTGATTCTGTGACACCAACCAACAGAACAAAGGCAATGACCAGGTGGAACTAGAACCCCTCAACAAACAGAGATAATAAACATAAGGAAGTAGGAGACTGGTTCCAAGACCAGCAAACTTGAAGGACTATGAGGCCTAACAGGCCACAAAGGGCTGCTGGTAAAGGCCATGTCACTACTGTACTACTAACCTCTGGTTCCAGCATGTAAGCTAACACTTGCACAAAAGTCACAACAACAACTGTTAAAAGGAAAGATGTAGAAACCTGAATGGAACTTGAAGAGAGGAACACAAGTTGGAAGAGGAAGAAGTCTGGAGGAGGCACTGGAGAAATGGTCTGTGTGCACATGGCTGGAATGTTTGCTGCAGTTGCTGTAGCTCAGTAAATAGTTCTCTTAATAAAGAACCAGTTTAGTTTAAGAAATATGGATAACTTTCATGTTATTACCCAGAACATGGTACATTTAAACAATCTTCAGCCAAATTTTAGGTAATTTTTAAGAGACTAGCTGGGCCAAGCTTTCATATATCACAATCTCTTCATCCACAGCATGTATATTTAAAAACAAAACAAACAAAACCTACAACTCTTATCAAAATAAGACACCACTGCACACACTTCTCCCTCTGCAGAGAGGACAAAAGAACAAGCAGAAATGTGACAGAAATGTAGTTATAGTGCTTAATACACTACTGGAAGATACTCAGATTGGTGTCTGAGTATGGTATAGGAACCTATATCGAATAGAAATAGAGCAACAGTTACAGTGGCAGTTCACACCTCATAATTAAATTCAGATACACAAATAACACAAGGAGGTTTCCAAAGATTAAATGGCTAGGGGCAAAGTAATTCTTGGCGATTAGCTATTAGTTAAATTCTAAAGAGTAACTTTCTGTGGTTTTATTTGTGTAATCAGAATTTGACAGCAGAGACTGCTAGAAAACAGAACAGTGTTGCATGTTATATTTAGTTTGGCAAGAGCTATTTCTCTGTGGATCTGAAGTTTTTTTGAAATTTTCTTTTTTATTGTATTTTACATTAGCCTTCTGCAACAACAACAAAAAAGGGAGGTGGAGTTGGCTTCTGCAGTAATGAATTGACTCTTTCATTATAGCAAATACCCATGACCCCCACTGTTCACCTGTAAACAATAATAGTTACTGGTCTCTTTAGGAAACTAACAGATGGATTATAAATTCTCACTGGAGCTTTTATCCATTTGTGGCTTGCAGTGCGCACATGTTTGTCTTTTAAACAGTATAAAATGATGTCAAAAGGGGATCTGTGTTCTGTTTTTATTAGTATTAATTTATTCTGATCATAGATGAAAAGAAATCTTCTGAATGCATCGTCATGCTGCTCCTGGCTCCAGGCAAATTGACATCCCACGTACTAGGGGAAAAGTGGTAGAGTTTCACCTCTGGCTTTTTGACAGAGTTGCATTGTCTTTAAAAGAACCCACACTCAAAACTTAAAAAAACCCACAAACTGTGTCCGCTTCTGCAGAGATTAAACTGCCTGATATTTTACTCTAGATGAGATGGCAATTGGACCTTGGAAGTTATTAATGTTCTATCGTTCTGCAACTGAAATTTTTTGTACAGCCAACATTTCTGTACATAGTTTTGGAAAACATGATGAACTGTTCATTTACCTTGGATGCCAGGATGGGCCCTAGCATATGAAGACGTTTAGGATGCTTGTCTGGTTGGCTGCATGCAGGTAATGACTGTCATTCCCAGTCACATCTATTATACGGCTGTGCAAGATGCCCAGTGCTATGTTGAGACCAATTAATCTTTGATAGCATTTGGTAGAGTATGTTGCTGTTTCAGAGCAGTAACATTTTACCTTAGTGTGTGATTTTGTGATGAGTCTTCTAGTTCTTTATATGCCCAGGCTGTCACGGTTGCAGTCAAACACTCAGTTATTTTGCTAGCTGAAATCAAGCTCTGTTATCAAGAAACAAAAATTATTGAAAGGAGAGAAATACATTATGGGCCTTCAGCTCCCAGTAACTTCTAACCACCTTGTAGATTCATTTATGTAGTTTATGTAATTTTTTGTTTTGTTTTGATTTTTAACTGATTTTATTGCTACAACTGATAACTACTGGAAACTGAAGTCCTCTGTTTAGCCCCTGAACAGCTACAGCACAATCAAATGGCATTGCAATCTTCTCTCTACTTTCAAACTTTCAGTTTCAAACTGGATCTGAACACCTCTGGGCCAACAGATAATTCATTCTCTACGCTCAGTCAGTCTTGGCCTCTCCTACTAACAGTTCCTATTAGTGTGTACAGATTTGGTAGGCTGATTTTGTGATGTGGAGGCCTGTCCACTGGGAATTGGATTGAGACCACCTGCTCATTTACAGAGATCAAACATCTATCAAAAGGTAACTGTACTTTCAGTAAATACAAGACAGGTTCAATTCAAAAAGGGAATGGGAATAAAAGGCTTTGCATCCAACTGCTGTACCAACCCACTGAGCCAACGAGGGCCTCTGGGGACATGCATAACTGACAATATTGAATTTTGAAAGTTTGCCAGCAGGCTGCACTATTGGTATTTTTATTTCCTATTGCCACTATATCTTCACATACTAAAACCTTGTGGGTGAAATTGACTCCTCTACAGTGGGCCACACGAAAATCTATGCACCATGTAAATCCTGTGTTGAGGACTGAAAAGCATGGACCTGACACTGTCCTTCTGCACAGCAATACATTTCACCACAATATAACAAACTAGTTTAACCGGGGCAGTCTTCGCACTATGGGCACTACAGCAGCACAGCTACAGGGCTATAATGCCATAGTGTAGATGCCTCCCGCAGTGACAGAAGGGTCACTGTAGATAATCCACCTTCCTGAGTGGTAGTAGCTAGATTGACAAAAGCATACACCTAGCCCCACCTACAGCAGGGGTTAGGTCATAGCATAGCTAAGGTGTTCAGGGGTATGGATTTTTCACACCCCTGAGCAACATAGTTATGTTAATCTAAATTTTTAGTGTAGACCAGGCCTGGGTCACTGATAGTTCTTTCATATGAAGTTAATAGTGATCTCAAACAAAAGTCTATTTTATCTTTGCCCTTGTGTTCCCATGTATTATATTCAGCTTTTAAGTTTTACACACTGAATTGTTACTGCTTTAAAGATACCAATGCCTCATGCAAAAAGTTTGCAATCAGAGCATGTATTTTCTGTTTTGTCTTCACCTGTCCTTATTTGAAAGGATATTTACATAAAAAAAGATCTATGTTCCTTAAGCGAAACATCTGTTCTTGCTGCTTATTCTTCACCTGAAGATATAATCTTCTGCTTCTGACATCTTAGTGAGAAATAAGCAACAGGAGCAGATGAGCTCTTAAGAAACAAAGATCCTATTTTCATGCAAATGTGTTAGTAATTAAAAGTGAGAGGAGAAAAAAATCTGAAAGAGTGAAATCTGCAGCATTGATTTAAAATAGAAAGATTTTCAAAGTTTTCCAGGAGAACTCAGTGCCTCTTTAAGTTGTTTAGACCTTAAAACAATAGAATAATTGTAATTAAACTGAATGGGATATTTTTCTTTGCAAAAAGAGATCTAGAACAGTTTGGCAATGGTGATAAGTTGAAAAGATCTTATTTTTCCTCTTGATACAGTGGAAATAGGTTCGTGGAGGACTTCTTTTGAGATCTATGAGTGAAGGTTACCCTGTTCAGAGGGGAAGCAGGAGGTCTGTTCACCACTTAAGCCTCACAGGACTTCCTGTCTTCGGGGGGGGGGGGGGCTCACATAATTAGGCCCTTATTATCCATCCTCCACTAATAAACCTCCCCTCCCCCTTTTTGGGGGGTATGTGTGTGTGTATGTCCTCTGGTATTTCCGAAAAATTGGTTTCAGGTTAGACCAAATCCAAAAAATTCAAAGACATTTTGGTGAATTGAAAGAGTTGACAAAAATCTCATTTGGGGTTGAACAGAATGCTTCATTTGACCCAAAAACATGAGGTTTCACCTACTTTCTAGGCACTTCTTCCACATAAAAAGCAAAGGAAAGGAAGGACATGACAACTATCTCTTCATCCTCTTCTGGTTATTTTGAGAGTTACTGTATAAACGTCTAGTCCAGTAGTAAGCACACTCAGCTTGGATGTGGAAAACCCAAGTTGAAATCCCAAAGGGAATTGAACCAGGAAAGAAGAATGTGATGGCAGACTGTTGTTTTGTAAGGTGATTGTGTGAGATGGATTGATATGTCAAAGCATGTCATATATTAGGTTTGTATCCACTGTTGAATTTTTGGAAGATTATGTAGAGCTATGGAATTATAAATATACATAAAATATACCCATCACTCCAGTCCTGGCTGTGCATTGGTTCTTTAATTCTGCTGTTTTTGTGGGGGAAGGCGTGTGTTGATAGGGGTGTGCGTCAATGAGTGAGATCAATGCAAAGCTGCCTCATATAGATCACAAGGAGGGAGAGGGAAAGAAAAAAATGAAATATTTAAAATGTGTTGGTTAAAGCTTATATTTTGCCTAGTTTGCCTAGGAGATGCAGGAGTTTGTAAGTAATATAAATTGTTACAGATTCTGTCAGTGATAATCTGAATGGAAACCTAACTTGCTTACTCAAACATATTTTTAAAAAGTACTGCACCGAAACAAGCAACTAGAATTTTCTGCACAACAGGCTGATCCACAGCTCACTGGCTTCACAAGGATTTGGATCAGGCCCAACATGCATCAGGCGATTCTTTCTTTTAGTGCTTTTGGTCAAGGAAGGAAAACACAAGACTGAATTTGGGCAGTTCTAGGGAGAAAGTGTTTCCAGGTCATGGTATTCATGTACAATATTATTTACCTATATATGCAAACACCAGCATGATAGGTCATCTTTTAGATCTAGGACATGACACTGAATTTACATGGACATATTAGGGAGCTGGCAACACCAGACAATTCCTCAAGGTTCAGTGACAAACAGAGGGAAAAAAAAGGAAGATAAAATTTTTTCAAGTACTTTAACTCTGGTATCACGGCAACACTGTTAATGTTATCCAAGGTCTGTTCAGTTGGTGCCTAAGGCATCTACACTAAGTCTCAGAGTTTATGATAATGAGCAATTAAAGCTGTCTGGAAGAGCCTATATTTTTATAACTGATTTGTTTTTAACTGTTTGTCTCTTAAGATTAATGATTCCCCCCACCCAGTTCAGAGAATATTGTCAGTTGGTGCCTCCAACCATATTTATTTTTATTACAAACATCACAGCTGAAACATTTGACAATGATTCTTTTAGGAAATGAAACAGACTGTGTGTAAAGGTTGAGAATTCAAACGACTGTGCTCAGCATCACCACAAAGGCCACACTGATGGGCAAATGCTGGTTATACCTAATATACTAGAAGATGTTTCATGCATTAATTCTGCTCTCTGTAACAATGTAAAGCAGGGAACTTGCAATGCAGCTGACTTCCACTGCATGTAGAAAGATAGTTTCTGTTTCTGCTTGTACCATCATTCTTTCCATGTAGTTCCATTTACTACATAACTATCCAAATTGTTATTTTGTTTCTTTCAACTTATTATAAACAAGCATCCATCTAAAATCTCTAGGTGCCCTGCAACTTTTATAAAGCAACTCTGTGGATAAGTATCCAGAAGGAGCTCCCCAAGAAAGTATTCCCCAACAAAATAAAATCTTCCCTTTCAACCCAGTGGGCCTAGTTCCCAAGTCAGGTACAACTCTACCAATGTCAATGGTATGAACATTACTGTGAAAAGCTAAGTATTCAACTCAGAAATTGCCACTATTTAGATGGAAAGCATAAGGAGGCATCCAGGGGTAAGGGAGAGGACGGAGAAAAATGTTCACTGCCCAGATCTTCAGCACAGAACCCAGTGAGAAAGGAGGCTAGACTTTGTTCTTTCCCCACAACCATCTGTTCTCAATCCTCTCTTCCCCACATACACCCCTGCACACCTCCTGGTGTCTGTTGAAAGGCAGCCCTGTTCCTTCAGATCAGGAAATGACAATTTCTGTGGGGAAAAAAGCAAAGGCAGGCACTGAGATGCCGTGGTGATGATGGTGTGGGCAGTATAAGAAATTAAATAGTGTGGAGACAAAGCAGCACAATACTGGAGACTGACCTTCTATATGCACATCATAAAACCTGTGTTCTGTGGTGTACATTTTCAACGCTCCACCCACAAGGACAGTGAGCTGACATCCCTAGGGGAGAAGATTAAAAGACCTTGGGTACCTTAACTGTGATTTTCCATCCTTTAAAATGTTTGCATGAAAATTTAACTCAAATTGCTGTTTTATTAATGGCTGCTTTTTGTTAATTAAAATGCCCCAAAGGGTTTTATCTTTCTGAAAATACTGGTATACATTTTTAACCTTAACTTCTTAACATTTTTGCAGGGCTAAGTCAAATGTTCCCAACCTCTCATATTAGCCTCCAAGATCCCTCATTGTCCTTATGGACTTTCACTCCCTGCTTTCAGTTATTCAATATCATGTTTGTAATGTGGTATCCCAAATTTTTACAATACGTCAAATGTGTTCTCACTATTCCAGATATAAAGTGGGCTTTATGATTTTTTAAATGATTTGACTCCCTATAAAAGGCACCAGACTGCCAACCCGGGAGACTAAAATCCCTGCTAATGCCCAGAAGAGGCAGTGCAAGCTTCCCACAGGTATTGTCCCCTAACAATGGGCCTCAGCTTGACCCGCTGACCCTACCCCTAAACCCTGAGAACAGTTCAGTGTCCATTCCCAGACCACCATACAACAGCTTGATGGGAACTACTTTTAATGTCTGCTGTCCGAGGGGAATTTCCCTACACCCCCTCTGAACTTCCCCAGCCCTGCAGTGTTGGCATTTTCTAACCCCACCTGTAAATTTCCTGGGGAAATTGCTGCCTGAGATAGATTCAGACTGGTAATTTAGGTTCCACTTCCCATTCTCATTCCCCTGTACCCGAACACCTGCCTTATAAGCTGTGTGGCACTGTGCACTACTCCTCTATCTCTACATTGTTGTTTTTGTGCTTTCCAGCTTCTGCCAGACATCAAACTGCTAACAGCATCTGTATTGTTTTACAGAGCTATACAAACATTAACGAATTAACTCATTTATCTAATTAAATAATGTTTTAAAGTTTACATCCACTGTCACTCCCAGATCCTTTACATACCCTGTATATGTATATAATTTAAGCCAGGGTGAAAGTAAGGGGGTACGGGCCGCTTCGGCGTACTGGTAAAAGGTAGCTGCCGGCACCGGCCCGAACTGCTGACTTTAAAGCCCTGCCGTGGCAGCGCTTTAATGTCGCTGCCCCTTTTGCCCCCCAGCTGCTGACAGTGGGGAAGGGCGGAAGTAGATGCCCAGGGGCCGTGCTTTAAAAGGGCCTGGGACTCCAGCCGCCACTGCTGCTACCGCGGGAGCACCAGCCGGAGCCCTGGGCCCTTTAAATCGCCGCTGGAACCCCGGGCAGCGTGGGCCAAGGAGCGCAGATGGACTGGCTGGGGGACACTGACCCCCCCAGCCCTGCCCCTTCCACCTAAGGCCGTATTTTGACCTCGTTTCTTGTTAATTTAGTGCCCCCATTGGTCTCCCTCCTCTTTGGTACTGGCCAGTTGTCCCACATTCATGATACCCAGCATGCTGCACGCCTAGCTGTTCAGCCGGTTTTCCAGTTCATTGATGTCTACTGTGAGCAAGACTGGACCCAAGAATGGTCTCTGTGGTGCTGCATGTATCACCTCATTTGTACTCAAACACACTGACCTATGTAACCAAGCCATTTTTTAAATCCAGCTGAGTATTACATCATTAGTACTGTTTCCTAAGCTTATGCATTAATCCTTTGCAGTACTGCATTAAAAGCCTTTCTGAAATCCAAGTGAATAATGTGTACTTCTTCACTCTTCTCTGCTTTTATCGTCACTTCCTCAAATTAACCAAGTGTGTTATGCATGACTTTCCTCTTGGTAATCTTTTCACAGAAATATTTAAAATCCTATTTACATGGAAGCTCTGAGCATTTTACTAAAATAGAGAACTTGATTTTTTGGATACCTGTGGTAATGCCAGAGGCAGCACTTAATATTTTATGGAGAGACAAGTACAGCAAATAGTATATTTGTGACACTCCCCAGAGTAAAAGTGTGATTTCACATAACAGAAATGAACTACAGTCTAATAGAGAACAAAATAGATTCTGTAAAGAAATACTTTAAAACATCATAAAACACGTTTTAGACACAGAAATCTGCCAATCAAGTTTACTTCAGTTACATAAGGTACCCTGGGGTGTCAACACTGCTGCAATATTCAGCCAAAGGAAATATGAGGCTGCAAAAGTGTCACAAATACATTAAATCTAAAAAGTGCCCATTAAGTTTGATGTGGGAAAAATTCTTATAATTTTTTAATCCTTTTTTGGCAGCTATATATTTAGAGCCTGATCCTGAATTCCTTGCCATTTAAACTCCCGTGAGTTCACTGAGAGTTTCTGACTGTGCAACGAGTGCAATTTGGGCCCCTTTTGCCATCTACTTTCCTTGACCCACTGTTGTGGTAGGACAGCCCCCACCTGGAGACTCTCCAGCAGCAGGCTGTGACAGACAGGTATGCTTGTCTTGTTTTCCCTCTTTCAGAGTCCCCAGTAACCTCACACAAGCATTTTTGCCTCAATACCACCTCTCCTTCGAGCCAGTTTGTTAAAAAAAAAACATAGTGCAAAATAGTCCATAACAAAAATCCCAAAACATAACACATTTATCACCCCCAGTGCATGTAGTTGGTAAAATCTTGACACCCCATATACAACACTCCATCTCCCACTACACCTAGTAGTCCTCTCATATTCTTCTGCCAGGAGAATACCCCAGCCATTCAAACTCAAGGGCATCCCTGCTCTTCTCAGCGGGAACCACCCTGCAGCATCTCTGCTAGGAATTCAGGGGATCATCTATCACTACCCCTGTTCTGTTCACCTTTTGTCTCAAACAAACCAACCAGCTGGCTCTGCCCTATTCCCCTGGCTCCAGCTCTCCAGCATCAAGACACTAGCAGATAAGCCCCTCTGCTGCCTCCCTGCCTTCAGCCCTCCAGTTTAGAAGTTAGCCAAAAACTGCTTCTGCTGCTCTCTGGACTTCAGCCCTCGTTCTTTGGCTTGGGGAGGTCACTTGGAAAACCCCTTTACTGCTGTCCTACCCTCAGCCTTTGCCCAGGAAACACCATCAGCTTCCTTCAGCAAGCTCCTACATTATCTCGATCTCTAGCAGTCCTCACCTATCTTCCTCTGTGACATGGGTGCCCTCTTTTAAGCCCAGTTGGGGTCAGCTGACCAGTCAAAGCTGCATTGGCCTCTTCCCTCTTAAAGGGCCAGTGTTGCCCTGTGACATTGGCAGACTAGATACCAGCTGATGTTAAGGTCCCTAGGCCTCACTGAACACTGACAAATGCATAGCTGGGAACCAGTCGGACTCACCTGTGTGTTCATATTGTTAAAATAGATATTAAAGTTATAAGAATGTGTTTAGTCATTATGAAATGCTTGTAGGATGCTGCATGTATTACTCTTACTTATAATATCTGTATCTCATGTTGTAAGGTAATATTTAAGTGTTTGCTCTGTAACCATAAAAATGTTTTCTAAGACTGTAAAACCACACAGTCAGGGGTGGAGCATTACCAAGTGTGAAATACTAGTTTGCTGGAAAGCACAAAAACAACTAGGTGTCCTCTCCCCAACAAAAGAAGGCCTATGGGCACCAGACAACCATTGTGGAACATCAGTGGACAAAAGACTTTGTTGATTGCTTCCACCACACTCATAAGAGGGTACCTCACAAGCCCTCATCCCATCATAGCCTGAACACTGGGGGAAGGGAATAAAAAATCCCTACGGAGAAATGTTTATCCCTATGCTACTTGAACTCTGAGGGGCAAAGGTTTCTAAGCATAAACAAAGGTCCCCAGCTGTTTAGCTTGGGTTAGCCCTAAAGGACATATAAAGCTTACTATTATAGTAGCTAATATAACCTTTTGGAACCTCAGACTGCATCTCAGTGTCTGTATGTGTACTGGATTTAATCTTATAAGTAACTCTCATTTCTTTTCCCTATTTAATAAACCTTTAGTTAGTTTATTGAAGGATTGGCTACAAGCATTGTCTTCGATGAGAGATCTAGGGTGCACTTGCCCTGGGGGTAAGTGACTGGTCCTTTGGGATTGGGAGTAACCTGAATATTGATGTGATATTTGGTGTAGGGAGCCATCTGTCACAAAAGCAAGCTTGCCTGGGTGACAAGATAGACTGGAGTGCCCAAGGTCATGTGACTCCATGTTAATGCTGTTCTAGTGCTTTAGGGGTTCACACTTGTTACATGGTTGGTGAAATGTAATTATAGAATATACAACCAGTTTGGGGTTTGTGCCCTGTTCCTTGAAAGTCTGCCCTGAGGTTGGCACTCACCATGTTTATGAACCTCTTCAGACAGATTGACAACACCCATGTACACAACTTCTGTTGACTTTAAGAGGTCTGTGTGCAGATCAAGGGCAGTATATTCTCCTCTGAGTGACACTGATTTTGCCCACATTATAGACAAATCATACTTAATTTTTGTTTTATTAATTGATCTGAGTTTCTTAATGAAACAAACACACACCAAGAAAACAGGGGGATCGGAAAAGTTGTTGTTTTCTTGGTTCATGTATATGGTACTAGATAATCACAGGACACTGAAGTATTCTGTTTATCCACATGCCATGCGGTAAAGGTGAAAATCTGCCTCACATTGCCTTTCAATGTGCCTCAATCTTGATTTGAAGGAAGAATCAAAAAGATAGTTGAGTGTCCATGCCCCATGAAGTCACTGCTAAGATTGCAACAAGGGTGCCAGTTTACAATGGTGCTATTATGCTGTAATATGAATTATAATGACGAGGGCCAGATTAAGACCTTTAGAGGCCCTAAGCACTGAAAAGATTATGGTGCCCCCCATATGTAATTCAAAATAAAAACAATATCATACCGTAAAATAAAATTTTATTTTTCGAAATGACACAAAATTTACACGTATGCTGAAATTAAAATAGCTTCTTTCTAGATTTTCTGATTGCAAAATCTGATTGCAAAATTCTGAATAAATTCATCTAAGCTGACTCGACAAAGCATGTCCACTTCCATACATAATAGGGAAAGTGAATCAAGTCTGTCCTGACACATTGTTGTTCTCTGAGGGTTTTTTACTCTTTTCAGCTGAGAAAAAGAGCGTTCTGCGGAGCAGTTAGTAATCATCAATGTTAGAAAAATATGTAGTGCGATCTCTACATTTGGAAATACACATTGTATTCTGTCTTTCAATATTGTGTCACGAAGATCAATGTGACTGAATTTTATTTTTCCTGTTTCATTAAACTTTGACACATATAACAGTGGAACTGCTGTACTTCTCCACAGAGATTCATGTTGAAGTCAACAGGGTATGAGTCAACTAGTTTTTGGGAACCTTGTCCATATCAGTCCATATCATTTAGAAAAGAAAATCTACTTGATACTTCTTTGTACACTTCACCTCTCCTCTTCATATGAGCTTCAAGTGTATCGATTATAGCATAATAAGTAGATACATGAAATTTGTCTCTAGGATTCACTGCTGTTTCTGTTGCACTGCTATCATTTGCTTGTTTTTTCCTTATTTGCTTGTGGGACTGGGCTTCTTTGTAGTTAGCATCAGGCAAGATATCTTTTGATATGTCTTCAAATCTTTCAAAATCATTCCTCAAAGTGTGTAAGTGGTCTGCTAATGATTGACAGAGGTCTGCACATGTTTTCAAATCCAATTCTTTTTCTTGGAGAGCTTGACCTGTGTGGTAAAAGTGTTGTAAAATTTCATTCCACATGATCAACATGAATACAGACTCTAGTTCTTGCATCTTGTTTGCAATGTTTTCTGCCTCTCTTGTAGTTTCTCCCTTTTGTGGTTGGTCTTCAGCTATACTTTCTAATGCATCCACAATCTTTGAGTAGGACTCCAGAATTGCACTTGTTGCCACTGCATGTGCCTCCCAGTGAGTTTTAGAAAGAGATTTCAACACACGATCATTGCCCAAATATATTTTAAGAACTGCCCATTGGTGTGTTGAGGCAGAGAAAATGTATAAAGTAACTGGACTGTTGAGAAAAAACTTACTGCCACCGGACAGCAATCAACTGCACTGCGGCCAACAAGATTGAGAGAGGGTGCAGCACATGGTATGAATATGGCATATTTGTTCTGTTCTAAAAGCTTCTTCTGCGTTCCTTGATAACGCCCTGACATGCTGGCAGCGTTGTCAGAAGACTGACCTCTGCACTTTGAGAAATCTATTTTGCAAACTAGGCACAGATAATGCAGTACTTGATTTGCCATTTCTTCACCAGTGTGGCTTTTCAAATTGAGGAATGTTATAAATTGTTCAACTGGTTTTCCATCTGTGGGAGACACATAGTTTAGTACAATACTCAATTGATCAATATGTGAAAGATCAGGTGTAGAGTCGACAGATAAACTGAAGTACCCAGCAGTACTTATTTCATCCACAATAGCTGAACAAACTTTGTCACTCATTAGACCAATGAGTTCATCACATATGGTCTTGGATAAGTATGATGGGTTACCTTTGCCAGCATTCCCATATTTTGAGATATGGCCTGCTAAAAATGGGTAAAACTGAGCCACAAGCTCCAACAATCCCAAGAAATTTCCATTCTGCAATGATCCAAATGTGTCATTTGATCCCCGGAAAGGCAGACCATGTTCAGCTAATGTTTGAATAACAGCTATAACACAGATTTCAGAGTAACAGCCGTGTTAGTCTGAATTCGCAAAAAGAAAAGGAGTACTTGTGGCACCTTAGAGACTAACCAATTTATTTGAGCATAAGCTTTCGTGAGCTACAGCTCACTTCATCGGATGCATACTGTGGAAAGTGTAGAAGATCTTTTTATACACACAAAACATGAAAAAATACCTCCCCCCACCCCACTCTCCTGCTGGTAATAGCTTATCTAAAGTGATCACTCTCCTTACAATGTGTATGATAATAGAGAAGCTATTACCAGCAGGAGAGTGGGTTTGTGGGGGGGGGGGGAAGAGAAAACCTGGATTTGTGCTGGAAATGGCCCAACTTGATTATCATACACACTGTAAGGAGAAAAGGAGTACTTGTGGCACCTTAGAGACTAACCAATTTATTTGAGCATGAGCTTTCGTGAGCTACAGCTCACTTCATCAGATGTTTACCGTGGAAACTGCAGCAGACTTTAGATAAGCTATTACCAGCAGGAGGGTGGGGTGGGGGGAGGTATTTTTTCATGCTTTGTGTGTATAAAAAGATCTTCTACACTTTCCACAGTATGCATCCGATGAAGTGAGCTATAGCTCATGAAAGCTTATGCTCAAATAAATTGGTTAGTCTCTTAGCTATAACACACTGCAAGACATGTTGCCAGTATTCACGCTCCCTTTAATTTGTTCTTCCAATTTTTGTGTCAATCCAAAGCCCTGTCTTGAATTTAAATATGTCAACATTGAATCTCTGTGAGTAGTGCTATTTTCATGTTGTTCAATTAAAATAATATTCTGCTAGTCACTAAATCCATCTGCAGCAAACTGGGATGTTAAAGGTTTATATTCAAAAAGTTTGCAAACAAAAGAGTCCACAGACACTGTTGATGGTGAATACAGTAGCCATTCTCAAGTGTATTTCTCACCATTCACTTTCATGCCGAAAAATATTTTTTGTGGACAATATCTTGTTTGTTTGCCATTGGTAAAAGTCCAACGTGATTTCTCAAATGGCCCAGTGTGGTGTTGACAGTCATTTGGTCCATGATCTATCCAGTAAGCTACATCATGGATACTGAAATCAACCCACATACCAGGATCTTTTCTCCTATTATTTACAGTATGAGCAGGTTCAGTCTCTGACACATCCACACCTTCTAGAACAATGTCTGTTTTACCACCAGGAGTAGGATGATCAGTTACAGTCTTTGACACATCCACATGTTCTGGAATGGTGTTTGTTTCACCAGTAGAAGAAGGGTCAGTCTCTGAAACACCTACAGGTTTTGGAACGATGTCTGTGCTACTGAGAGAAGATGTTGCTTCTGATGGATTCGCTTTGAAAAATGATGTCAGCTTTGGAAGATTTTGGAAAATTTCACTAGTTTTTTGTTTCTTTTCTTCCTCCAGTTTACATTTCATCCTGCCCCTTATCACAGTTATCTGAACTTAAAAAAAAACAAATTACACAACGTACACTATTTTTATGTATATATATAATATATATATATAAGAAAGAAAAAAAGAATCAACTACGTATAACTCAGAAGAATATATCAATAATAAAACATAAATTTATTGCAATACATGACAAGATCTGATTTTCTCACATTATTTCATCCCAGGTAGGACACCCCCCTGGTTTAGGTGCGGATAAGTAATAAAAAGAGAACAGAAAAACGGGAGAAGAGTATGTAGTGAAGTGTAAGGAAGTCTAAGAAAGTTCTGATTTTTCTGATGACTACTTTGATGCTTTTTTTGAAATATCAAATATCAATTTTTTTCAAAAAAAATCTCCTTTTTTTTGGTGCCCCCTTCTTTGCTGGTGCCCTAAGCACGTGCTTAGTCTGCCTATTGGGTAATCCAGCCCTGATAATTACACCATCAAATAATTTCACACAGATCACCAAAGAGCCTTCTAACAGTATCAGTTTTGGACACTACTAACCTAGACTGGACTTGAACCAATTAACTGCAGGTGAAAGGCTTCATCATCCCTATTACCATTTTCTTGAATTGACAGTACTGCCAACCCCATGTGTTCAACTATTATGATTCAGACGCCCCAAAATCACCAGTTTGGTTTTAAAAATCATGTGATGTTAAAATAATAATATATTTGGGGTTCTTTTTATTTGCCTTCTGGTCAGAGTCTTTAGGTTCATGTTTCACTGCACCAGCAGAAACTAGCATTTTTTTAAAAAACAAAAGCTGAAATTCTCATGGAATCACATGAGTCCAGGAGCTTGGAGCTTTAAGAAAAACACCAAATATAGTGATGCTTGCAATAAAATCATGAGAGATGGAAACCTTTAGGAAAATTCAGAGCTATGGTATTGGGGACTATTTTAGTACAAAACAAAACCCACTATGTGTTGTAAAAATAAACACTAACTCCCACACACATCCATATGCCAAGTCTAAAGAGACAAGCTTCTCACATGGGGGGCTCACACGAGCTAGGGAGAAGCACTCTTGAATCTTCAATAATCATTACTGCTCCTTAGCTGTCACTCTGTGGGGTTCCTTGTCTGTGATGGTTCCAGTCTGCTCTTCCCCTGGCATGAATGAAGCTCTGCTCTGCACAGTGCAAGGGACCTATAGCCCTTGTACAGGATCACAAATCTAGATCCAAGCCCTCGTACAGCATAAACATACTGGTTTTGATCATTTGTCCCCTACCTGTGTGGCAATGCTGGGAGAAGCAGGATTTACTTCTTTGCCATTGTTATATTCCTTTCCACCAGCACCATTCATTTTGAGATATACAGTACACCTTTTCTAGCTGCCACTTATTTTTTCTTCATTTTAGTTATATAAGTTAGTAGTTGCCAGCACACAATCTACAAGAGAAATTCTGCACAAGCAGTTTATATCTCCAATAGAATTTTCTTACTACTACTGTAAAACTATCAGGAGAATAGTGAGGACAAATATTTTTAAAGAGCTATGTTTGGTGCCAGTTGGAAACAGAACAGTACATCTATCAAAAGGCTTCTTACGTCAGAGGACATCTGTTATATTGCAACTAGCAAAAAACGTATATAGCTTTATTAATATTCTTTACGGCTTCTGGCTTTGAGACTAAAAGTATGAGCTCACATGAGCCATAGCAGTTCACATATAATCTGTAAGTCATTTCAGCGGATATCATCTTTCATTTGTCAGCTCAGAAATTGACAAACTCTGTGCAATGTCTGTTATTGACTGCACAAGCTGATACTTTCTTAGTAATTATCTCAGTCCACATATCTGAATTTAAATGTATAATTCACATTCTTTTGAAGTTGTAGGACTCTTGGCTCCCTCATCCCTCTGCATCATGTTTGATAAAATTAGCTCCTATTTAACATTAATAATTACATTTTCCCTCATGCATAAGGAATAGTACAGCTCAAATTCCCCCAATAAATACATATTTTTGCTGCAATATTTTGCCCATGGAAGCAGTACCGTCATCCTCAAATGTTCAAAAGTCATGAGCCAGGACCATCCAAATCATGAGCTTTTAAAAAATAAAATAAACTGGGGGCTGTTTTTATTTGGGTTCTGATTTTTGAGCCTTCATGATGCACTTGGGTCACATTTTCAAGGTTTATTCTACAACCACAAGGGCTAGAAATTTTTTTGGGGGAAGGGGCGATGTTAAATAAATGATAGCTGAGGTTCTCACATAAGTAGTTGTCAGCCTTTAAATAAAACATCAAATATTGTGATACTCATAAAAGTGGAGAAGGAGCTGTGTTGATTTGAAAATTGTTTGATATGAGATGCTGGCATAGGATAAGCATTAAATGAAACTCTCTGATGGTATGTTGTGGGATGAAGATCAAAAAAAGAACACATCCCACTCAGTGCACTGAGACACAGAGGCTTGGACACCGGGACAAGAGCTCCACACAGACTGCATGTTTGGACTTTTGCAGGGGATGAATTTGAAGAATTGTCTGTCAGCTCCTGGAGAGATGGACCAGGCTCAAAAAAGGGGTTAGAGAGCTAGAGTGTGGCAGGAGGGGAAGCACTGCTAGGCTCTTATGAGATTAGGCTGTCCCTATAAGTAAGAAGTAGGAAGGTCACTGAATGGTATTGTTTTGTTTTATGTTCTGCTTACTTGGGTTAAATAAAAGTGTAGTGTTTTCTCAAATCCAGGAGTTTAGAGGTGTCATCAGTTGGTGGGTTTTGAAGAGATCTGCAGAGGTTTTGAAACAAAGTTTGGAAAAGGCTTTCTTGATATTTACAGGCAGGTGATCCTGAGCAGGAGATTAGAGGGGTCAAAAGGCTGTTCTAGTGACCTAGAAACACCAGTGTTGAATAAGGTGTGTCCAAGAAAGGGCAGGTCATGACAGTTGGTCACGCTGTGGAAGCATACTGGGAAGAACTGGGAAGGAGGACTGTGGTCAGTTCTACCTGCAGGTATAAATAGTGATTGAGAGAGAATGGAGTACATTTTAAAAAGATTAAATTAATGTTTGAGCATCCTTCTGCCACCCTACCAAAAATGATGACAAAAATATTTGCTGGTGGAAAGTGAGATTCCTGTTTAATAGGATTAACACTACTATTTCATTCATCCCAGGAGACTTTTCTTTTAAATTTAATACAATCCATAAAACTAGCATTCCAAGGATGGCATGGAAAGTACCTATTCCAGGAGGCAATGTTAAGATAAAACTATCTGGCTGAACACAATTGTGATTGTGAACAAATGAATTAGATGACATGATGCTCACCATGATTTAGTGATCATTCTACACCAGCACAAATCATGTCAGTTATTTACAATGGATGTTAACAAGTTAAGAATGGCCATACTGGGTCAGACCAAAGGTCCATCCAGCCCAGTATCCTGTCTACCAACAGTGGCCAATGCCAGGTGCCCCAGAGGGAGTGAACCGAACAGGTAAGGATCAAGTGATCTCTCTCCTGCCATCCATCTCCACCCTCTGACAAACAGAGACTGACAAACATGGACTTAACCTCCATGAATTTATCTAGTTCTCTTTTCACCTCTGTTACAGTTCTAGCCTTCACAACCTCCTGTGTTAATAAATGAATGGTAGATTACAAGGTAATGCTGACTGATATTATATTTTTAAAAACTGAAAACATTTAACAAAAGACTTTAAGTCGATAAAGTTTGCACCCTGCAACTGCAGTTAGTATATGATTGTAATCATAAACAGTCAGCTACCCCTGAGCAAAATTCTCCCCTCACTTACAGAAGATTAAATAATGTAAAGCTGTATTAAAGTTAGGTCACAGAGTTCTTCACAGAACTTTTTACTGATGACTTTTGTAATGGCTCTTTAAGGAACTTACTTCATAGTCATTCCAGAATGACTTCTAGTCCAGCACCTGTCTCCAAGAGTGTCCAGTTCTGACTGTTTCAGAAGATGGAGTAAAACCTCTGTCGTGGACAGTCATGCAATAAGATGTCTATGGGAGAAGTTTTTCCCTATGCCCCAGCCACTTAGGCCCAGATCCACAAAGTGTTGCAATGCTCAGCATCACAATACTTAACCGTTAGGTGCCTAAAAAATCACTGTGATCCACAAAGCCTGAGCTGGGTGCCTAGACTCCCTATACAATGAATGGAGAGAGAGAGAGAGAGAGAGGTGCCTTAGGCTCTCCTGTTGAAGTTGTTCTAAAGTGG
The DNA here is from genome assembly GCF_965140285.1 of Lepidochelys kempii. Lineage (NCBI taxonomy): Eukaryota > Metazoa > Chordata > Testudines > Cheloniidae > Lepidochelys > Lepidochelys kempii. The sequence goes on along the minus strand of NC_136383.1, from coordinate 78,256,674 downwards.
CTAAATAATGAAACAGTGACTGGAGCAAGGACCTTGGACCCTGGGTCTCATACTTCCCTGGTGGGCAGCCTTACCACCAGACTACATTCTCAGTCATTCTTACTAACCAGATCAGACCCTGCATGCAAGATAAGCGAGCAAACATTCATCTTCCCCAGTTTGTGGATGTGAGATTGGTATCCAGACACCCAGAGTGAGGCAACAGTGTGCATGCCCAGAGGCAGAAACATAGGCACCAAGGGAACTTTTACCCTGAAAACTTAGGCTTTGAATGAGTTTAGGCATTTACAGGCTTTGGTGGGAGTTTTGTGGACCACAGTGGACCCTACAGCTGGGACTAAGGTACCTAAGTCTGGATTTAGATGCCCAGGTAAAAAAGTATTAGGCACTTACATATAAGTCCTGCTAAACTCTTCATCTGCATGTTGTCTTCCAGGAATGAATGTCACAGGTTAATTATGACTTCTGAAATGACTTCCTTTTGTCATTATTAAATTTGTCTCCTTTTAATTTCAGTAGGTATCTCTTGTCCTTGCATTAGGAGAGAGGGTAAGTAGGTGCACCCAATTTACTTTCTCTGTATCATTTATTATTTTACATACCTCTATTATGGCATTACTTATTTATCTTCTCTCTAAAGTAAATAGTTCTTATCTTTTAGAATCTCCCCTCATATGGAAGCTTCTGATCACCTTTGTTGTCCTTCTTTCGGCTTTTTCCAATTCTACTGTGTACTTTTTGAGCTGGGATGTCCAAGAAAGGAATGCAGTATTTATGAGGATAATGTTCCATCAGTACTGTCAGGCTGTCTGGAGTGGTTCACGAATGTGGGTGCCAACTTCAGGGCAGACTGTTATTAACCAGAGTACAAACCCCAAGCTGGTTGCAGTAGCGCTGGAAGTTTTTAGAGTGCTGCAGCTGCACTCCCCTTTACCCCTGTCTGCACCGCTCACCATCCCCTAGATCTGGGGCTGGTGCAGGGGAATGGATAAGGGGGCTGAGGCTGGGGCCACAATGAGTGCGGGGCTGGCAGTTGGGACCCTGGGACTGGGGCCGGCAGCCAGGCACGATGCTGACAGCAGAGCCCCCGGGCGTGGGGCCAGCAACCAGGACCCCATGCAAAACCTGGGGGTGCTGCAGCACCCCCCGCATGCCTCGTTCCCACACCTATGGCTGGTTGTGTGCTCTATAATTAGATTTCCCCAACCAAGTATCAAGTGTGAAATCCTCAAGCACTATAACAGCTTTAACTTGGAGTCACATGCCCTTGGACATGCTGGTCTATCTTGCCACCCAGGCAAGCTTGCCTTTGTAAGAGATGGTCCCTTACACCAAAAATCATAACAATATTCAGTTCCAAAGGACTTACGCCAAGTTAATTGTACCTTAAATCTCTTACCAAAGACAACGCTTGTAGCCAATCCTCTAACAACCTAACTAAAGGTTTATTTGCTAAGAAAAGAAATGAGAGTTATTTACAAGGTTAAAGCAGGTAACATACACACACAAATGAGTTACAATCTTACATTGCAAAAGATGATAGTAGCTACTATATGTGCAAGCGCTACATGTCCTTTAGGGCTAACCCAAATTAAGCAGCTTGGGGATCCCTTACTTATGCTCAGAAATATTGCATTCTCTGAATTCTAAGCAGAATAGTGATGATAATTTCTCTTTAACGGGGATTTTTATTCCCTTCCCCCAGCACTCAAGCTGTGATGGGACAAGGGCTTGTGCAGGTACCCTCTTCACCGATGTGGGGCAAGCAATAAACATAGTCTTTTGCCCACTGATGTTGCACAATGGTTTGTCTAGTGTCTATATACCACTGCTTGTGGTAAACTAGTATTCCACACTTGGTAATGCTTCTCTCCTAACTGTGGGATTTTATGGGTTCAGCAAACACTTTTATAGTTACAAAGCAAATACTTAAATATTACCTTATAACATGGGGACAGATATTATAAGTAAAAGTAATACATGCAGCATCCTACAAGCATTTCATGAAGTCTAAACACTAAACACATTCTTATAACTCTAATGTCTATTTTAACAATACTAACACACAAGCAAGCCAGACTGGTTTCCAACTATGCATTTATCAGTGTTCAGTGAGGCCCAGGGGCCTTAGCATAACCTGGCACCTGCTCTGCCAACGTCACAAATACCTCTCATGGGGTTTCAAAGTAAGCTAGGAAATACAGAACACCACCCCCTCTATTCTTAAGTGTATCTTAATGCATCTCATTCTTTAGATTCTCCTTCTCAGATAAAATTGTCAGAGGATTGGGTGTATGTGCAATTGTCCACTAGAGAGCAGGCTGAGACCAACAAACCCTTTTTATTTGTGTCTTAGCCAATTTTGAACCCAGGTGTTTCAGTGTAAATTGTTAGGACATTAAAGCACTGCACCGTCTAGCCTCCATTGTTAGTTTATAAATTGCTATCAAAGTTGATGGATATAGCTTGTGAAGCTTAGTGACCCAAGGTGGTAATAATAAAGTATTCTGGAACCTGGATAACATTTTATTCTGTCATTCCAGTTTTCTTGTTCTGGTGACATCAACTAATTTGTACTGGTTTACAGGGAATTTCTATATCCAGCTCTTTAGCCAGAGTCTCGGTTTCCTTACATTGCTCTTACTCTTTTCTGTCAGACTGAATTTCTTTCAGAAAAAAAATATTGCTTGATATTGATTCCAGTGCACTAGATAATTTCAGGTTCTCACACTGTAGTTCATCTGAAGCACTGCTCAATGTTTTCCAAAGGCTGAAAGCCTTTGTACAAAAGAGCAGTTCTTAAATCCTTTGAAAGATTCTTAAAATCCATTAAAAAGACCCTATGAATTGAAACACTTTCTATTGTTATTAAAATTGAACCATATCATAGGGAGTTGTATCAGCAAAACCAGCAAGTTTTCAAAAAAAGCCATAAAGCTTTTATGTTTTCTAGACTATTTCTTACTGTGCTTGTATAAAATGTTTAGCTTGTGTGGAGAAAAATATGGATCTGCAAAGACAAATGTACAGTGAAGACCTTTGGAGATTTCCTTGTTAGCTGCCTCTACAGATTCTTCAGGACTGTTGTTGCAACTATAAGGAATTTCTTGGTGGACTTGCCAGTAAATGACTAATGTCACATTTCAACTTCCCTCTGCTTCATCAATATTGAAAAATAAATTAATATTTTATGTTATTTTGATTGCTTTATTTTCCCCTGCAGCTCTAAACTGAGAGTAGCCTCAAAGCAAAAATAACTTCTATTAACTTCAACCCTTACAACCCTAATATTCCTCTCTAGTATTGGAGGGATAAGAGCAGAGAATAACCAGCTCATACCTCTCCTTCAACACTGCCCATAGGCCTACCTCACCTAAGTACTTTTCAAAAGTACCTAAAGTTCCCCCCTGAGGGCAGGCAACATCCTGCTTACTGACTTCATCACCCCTCCAGCTCCTTAGCACAGAGCTGCTCTGGGCTCCATGAAAGGATTCTCCACCTGTCCTGTCTAAAAGTTGCCCTTCCCTGCTGAATAAATGCTGCTTTAATTTATAATGATTTTAGAACTGTAATATCATTAACTCAATACCAACACAAACTGGAAAATAAAGAATAACATAATTACAGAGGAAGACACACCACATGGAAAATTTCAGCCCAGATGATTAAAGATTGGCAGCTAGAAGCAACTGAAAATAGGGTCTTACAATACAAAAGTGTGGGGCAATCTTAAGTATGATACCAGCTCTACCTATGATATAAATTAAGCCTACCAACAGCTACATTTTCTCCTTACATCTATAGGGTAAGCAGACAATTCCTGTTCCCTTTAAGCTAGGGTGTTAAATATATTGCTCATGGACCAGATCCAGCCCACTGTGCACCTTTGACACATCAAAGCAGCTTTCAGCTGTTCCTCTGTAGTTAGTTCAAAGAAGCTGAGAGAGACAGGGACAGAGCATGAGTGGGAGAAACAGAGAAAAGAGGTCATACCTCATACCTGATAGGGCACAAGTATCTGCTCCAAGCACAACAGCCATGGCTCAAAATGGGGGCTTCTTTTCAGCCTCTCCTGCTATGTCTCTGCCACCAACCTTGTAGCACTGGGCTCAGAGGAGCACTTACCCCTGTGGACCCCTACCACAGTAGGCTCAGGTGAGCACTTACTTCCCACTCCTCTTCTTCCCCCAGTTCCTGCCATCACAAGAAAACAGGATCCAGGATAAAAATGCCCCAAGTGTGAAAGGACTAGAGACACAGAGTGGTGGGAAGGGAAGGAGAAGACAAGAGGGTGAAAAGAATCCCAAAGGGGATGGGGAGAATCTCAAAGGGAGTAGTGGGGAAGAGATAAAGAAGGGAAGAAATCCCAAAATGTAAGTGGGTGGGTGGGGAGAAAGAAAAATGCCCAAATTATTATGGGGAAAGGAAAACATCCGAGGTGGGGCTGGGAAGATGGGAAAGATGGAAAATTCACAAAGTGTTGGAAGGCAAGAGGGATACTGGTCATGGGAGGAGTGTACGGAGGGGTAACTTAATGAACAGAGGAAGGGAGATTGTATGAGTGTATTTCCTTTAAAAAAAAAAAGGAAAGAAATCAATGTTTAACTTTGCTAACTAAAGAGGAGTATTCTGAAGTCATAGAAGACTCCAGAATTGGCCTCCTAACAGTGTTTTTTACTTCGGTCCACAGACTATAGCTGAAAGGGTAATTCAGCCCTCACCACAGAAACATTTTGATACCCCTATTTTAAGCCTTCTAGCTCTAAGGCTTACATACAGATACAACACAACTATTTTGTATAGCTTCTTTTATATAGAGAGTTGAGTATCATCAGCGTGATATCTAAGATTAAAGGTAGAGTTAAGATGACTGAAAGGGAGAGGTAGATAGAAAATAGCAGGAGACTAAGAATTAAGCCTTGTGGGACTCCATACAGGAGAAATTTTAGGCTTAGCACAGATAAGGAGGCATCACTGCAAACACAGAGGTTTGATAGGTATACTAAGAATGAAACTGTCAGGAGAATTGTTTGCAATAGCAATGGAAGCTGTCCCACAGGATGGAATGCTTTTCTGAGGTCAAGGAGAATAAGTAGATAGAAGGAAGTTACATCTGCAGAAAAAGGTCAATAACTATAAAAGGAAAACAGTTTCCCTGATATGGCCAAAGTAAACCCCAAATTGCTAATGCTCAAGGCTATTGATATGTGCTGGAAGAGACGAGAAAAGGCTATAAAGAATTTTGCCGAGAAAGGCAAGGTTAAAACTGAAGTGGTGGTAAGAGAGAATGTCATGGTCAGACCTGAAGAAGAGCTCTGTGTAAGTTCAAAAGCTTATCTCTTTCCCCAACAGAAGTTGGTCCAATAAAAGATATTATCTCACCCACCTTGTCTCTCTAATATCCTGAGATCAACATGGCTACAACTCTGCATGGTTAAAGAACGGTTTTTAAGAAATTTATGGACAGTAGCAGATTTTAAAGCATTGGGAACAGGTACAGTACCAGACAATGGGAGTAAGATAGGAAAGCAAGGAAAAGAGACACGAATTAACGATAAAAGATAAAGAGTCAAGAAAGTAGGTAATTTTCATAAAGGGCTGGATGATGTCAAACGTCCACAAAGAACAAGGAAGGGTAAGGAGAGGAAAAAGAAGCTTATAAAAGCATGGGCAGGTATTGCAGGTGGAGGAGATATTCTCATGAAACAGGCAACTTTATACTGAAAACAGAAAACAAATTCCTGGGAAATGACTGGGATTGGCGTGTGGTGTGAGTGGGTGGAGAAGATAATGTTCTGGAAGAGAGGGGGCAAGTATTACCAGAACCATTGGAAATAAGAATCGAAGATTTACTTTGCAATCCAATGGTGTAAAAGGGTTGGCACACACCTCTCACAAGTGCCCCCTTCTGGTTGGGCATGTCTACATTCTTTAGTTCTGGTAACTCCTTTTGGTGGTTCTCAGGCAGGTTTGTCAGTAACACAGCACTCTGGCCACACTGTCTCTATGTTAACCAGCACAAACCCCTTTTGGGGTATATGGTCCACCAGGGCCTATTTCAGTACCTCTCTGGTGGTGTCTCTTTCTAGCCCTCCCTGAGCTGTGGTCTTTAAGTAGTCAAGCCCTGGTATGGGGCTGTATCCCCAGAGCTTCCTTCCTGGAGACACTATCTTCCTGAAGCCCTCCTCGGGCTCAGTCCCTACACAGTTCTAGCAACCAGCCAGGGGCTCCCTCAATGCTCCCCAGGCCCTGCTGCTTTTCAAGGCAGCCAGGCCTACAGTCCTTTCTTCTCCTGCTCTAAGCAACAACTGACTACTGTACTGTTCTGCAGCTCCTTTTATATGGCCCTCCTGGGCCCTGATTGGTTGCTTCCCCTGCAACCACTCTATCCTGCTTGGAGGACCTCTCTACTGCTCCTTCCTTGGTATGGGTGTGACAGAACCCCGAGGCCTCTAGCAGGGGCCTTACGGCCTAGTCCACCCCATCACAAATGGGCATCCTGGTTAAGTGTCTGACGAGAACTTCCAGTTCCTGTGCTGGGCAAGGAGATGGAATCTGTGCTGTTGTCTTTTGAGGTACTGGTCTGTGCCCTTCAGTGCAGCTGGTCTGTGTAACGGGGGGACTTGAAGTGCAAAGAATAGTGTGGGTTTTCATGGAGACAAGTGATTAAAAGCAGAAACTGGTCAGGGCTGTAAATATTAACATATGAGCCAGAAGGAAGGAACGAGCAAATCCAGCTGGAGAATCTATTGGTATCAAAGCAATGAGTAGTGAGACAGGGTAATTTTCTGAGGAGCAAGGCAAAGGACAGCATGTTCAACTGTAACCAGAGTAGTCAGTGTTGATGGGAATGGGTGACAGGGGATGGATCACTTGATGATTACCAGTTCTGTTCATTCCCTCCGAAGATCTGGCATTGGTCGCTGTTGAAAGACAGGATATTGGGCTACATGGACCTTTGGTCTGATCCAGTATGGCCCATTGGCTGTTCTTATGATGGCATGAGTAAAATAAGCAAATTATGGGGGATGAGGAGAAATATTGTATGTCTATGGATATTCTTAAATGAGATGATAAACGAGACAAAGCGGTGACCGTCAAAAATGGAAAGTAAATTACAAGACATATAAAAAGATGTTATCGATATGCTCATTCAAGTCCCCAGTGATGGTGAAGTCTGCAAAAGAGACAACAATCAAGGAGAAGATATTAAAGAGTTTTCTCCTTCCCCCAAGGAGGAAGCTGGATTTAGGAGGCTGGTATACCACAGAGATTTTGAGACTGGAAGACAGAGAATAAGATGTTCAAAAAGAGAAGAGATCTTGGAGGAGAGAGTAGAAAACTTGAATTCAGTGTTGGTCATACCTTCAATACCACCATCTTTACCCAAGCTGTTCAAAGAAGCAACATCTTGGGAACATAAGGAAGCAGTTTATGCAAGCTGGCAGCAGTCTGAGTATGGGAAAGAGATCACCTTTACAAGAAATAAATTAGCAAAAATAGTCCCATATCAATGTAGAAAATCCCAAGAATATGGCGAAAAATTAGCCATATTCCTGGGATTTCTCTACATTGATTCTTTTCCTGAGTAATTGATGAACAGTTGCCAAGTGGTTAAATATTTAGCATATGAGTCTTTTTTGCAGCTAACTGGCTTCTCCATTGCAAGGACATCTCAAACGTTTGTAATCCACTTGATAGATTAAGTGGCTAAATGTAATATTACGTATTGACATCTATACAAATGTGCTTGCAGTAGGCATTGCTAAAAACTCTTAAGAAAAAAGAAAAGAAAACTCAGGAGGAACTTAACCTCCGTCTTTATATGATAGGTTTTCTGAAATACTACACTTTTCTTCACTTTCTCCTTCTCTGGAACAAAAGAGAAATGAATGGTGAAACAGCTAAAATGTCAAATACATAGGCAACAAAAAGAGTGGGTGAAGTACTTACATGAAAGAGGTTTTGCTTGAACCCGTTTCTTCCAGAGCTCACGCCTACTTTAAAGGTAACTTTAAAGTACCATATTCCTGTGACGCTGTCAATTAGGGCTGAATGTCCCTGTTCTGCTGAAGGATTCAAACTTCTTTTGACAACAATGCCAGATAAATTTCACTATTATATTTTAAAATATATTTTATTATAATTTTTGTCCTAAAATATCAGTTTTTATATTAAAACTGTCACAGAATAGTCTGAATAGTTATTTTACTAACTGTATCCATTTCTTTGTGGTTTTTTTAACATGATCCTGTTTGCAAAATAAGAGATCAGATTTTTCTCTGTTATTTTTGGAATTTTATATATTATTCCTTGGCTGGAAAATGTAGTGGATGTAGACAGAGGGAATTGTTCGCAAAGGTACCTAATCATTTTAGATTATGAAAAATTCACTGGAGGGAGCACTACCACATTCTGGCTAAACAACAAAATACTGCAAGAAACAATTGCTAATAATTTTACTGAAATATATTATTTCTTCAGGACACAGAAGAGAAAAAAATAATTTGTTGTATGTGCGTAGCATAAAGAAATAAACTGCTTTTTAAATGTTAAATATTTATTATGGTTTATCTTCGGAACCATAAACTTTGCAAGTAAGAAAAATAAGTCGGAAAAAAATCTAATTTAGAATGGATAATTGTAGCATTAATTCTCTGTTTTACACTTAGGGAAGGCACATATATGCATACAGATACCAGAAACTTGTTTAACTGCTAAATTATTCTCTGGAAAATAAGATTTATTCAGTAAGTGTTCTTTAACTTTCCATGACCAACCATAATCATGTCTTTCATTTCACCTTCAGGCTCCTGTTTTCCCTGCAGATAATTATTTCATTAATTTTCTTTTCCTTTTACATTTTTTTTGTTTCAGTTAACTATAACTTTGCAAAAACATTTTCTGTACATATGAAATTAACAGAGTTAGAGACATGATTATGTAGTCCTTGCTCAGACATTAAAGTAAATGGAAATTCTGCCTGAGTATAGGCTGCAGAACTGATCTCTTGTATGCCTGGCTACTGCATTGATGGACTTTTCAGGTTTACAAATGAACAGGAATATATATCTGAAATGAAACATCTTCCATCGTGTAGTTTCCCATGCTCAAAAATGATAAGTTGCTGATTCAGAACTCTAAAGAAGCTCTTTACATTTAAGAGATAAGGACCTCTGTTTTGAGCCTACTATAAGTGTCCACTTCTGCTCCCGTTGACTTCAATGGGAGCAGTATCAAACACTTAGGATTGGATTTTTGCCAGTTCTTTTGTATACTCTCTACTGCCTCCTCGCAGTCCTGTGCAGCAGACAGCCATAAGTGCAATTCGTTCTTGCACTCATTTGAGTGCCACGACTGCAGAACAAGTGCAGCTAGCTACCCTAACAGGATAGACAGGAAATTAGACCACGGAGAGCTGGGAGAGCTGGCCAGCCACAGAAAGGAGCACTTAACTAGTGTTATATTATGCACTGGATCTTGAATCTTTAAACTTGCACTGTATTAGACACTGTATATGTAGGTATACTCCAGTTGTCCGAATATCTTTTGAGACAGCCAAAACTTTTGACTAGGTGGTGGATAAATGCAATTCACTTTCTATATTAATTTCATATTCTGGGGACAAAAATGAATTTTATATAACCTAATATTTTGATAATTGGGGTTTGACTAAATAAGATTTACTTGTAAAACATCTGCGTGGAATGCACATAGTGTGTGTGTGTCTATGCAAAGACCCAAGAGTAAGACGCAATATGTGACAGACCCTCAATGAGGAACACAAAAATTATTCATGCAAGAAACTTAAAATGCTGTTGGTTTAATCTCCTTAAATTTGCTAGTCTCTAAGGTGCCACAAGTCCTCCTTTTCTTTTTGTGGATACAGACTAACAGGGCTGCTACTCTGAAACCCTTCATTTAAACTATAACCCCAGTGCCATGGTTAGAGCCCTGCAAACTCGCGGATATCTGCTTTATATCCCTGGACCATTTCTGCGGATCACAGGATGCGGATCCAAATTTTGTATCCCCTCAGGGCTCCATCCAGGGTCACTTACTCCTGATGTAAATAATTTCCAGCCACCGAGGGTGAGAATCCGAGATGTCCCTGGGAACGAGGGACATCTGCAAGCTGCGCGTGGGTGTCCAAAGTCTGCCCTCCGCTCCCATGGCTTTTGTGGTGAGCAGAGCTATGGGCACTGGAGGGCAGACAAGATATTTTAATCATACGCTACTATTAAGGGGGGGTGGGGGTGCGGGGCTGCCTTTTCGGTGACTTCACATGCGGGTACCCCCAGGGGGCTGCCGGCACTTAGTCCGGGGCAGGGGACCACGCGGACATCCTGCCAGCAGCGGAGGCCCGGGGACCAGTTCCTCCTTCGCAGCCTCCCGCGCTGAACAGCCATGAACCGGAGCCGGGTCTGCGCCGCCTCACCTCCGTGGGACTACGACTCCCAGCGTGCCATGCTGCGCGGGCCGCCCCGCCGCGTGGCATGCTGGGAGCTGCAGCCCCAGCCTCTGCCGTGCGCTCCCCGCCCGGCCACCGGCCCCCTGCCGGATCCCCGCGCGCGCCCCAACGCGACCGGCGGGGCGCGCTCACGCGGCGGGGGCGGGGCACAGCGGCTCCGCCCTCTCCTGCTTTGGCGCCAAAGAGCAGGGGCGCAGCGCGGGCAGCGGCGGAGTTGGCGTGAGCGAGATGAACGGGGATCAGCCCAGCTCCTGCGGCCAGCTCAACGGGTACAGCCCGCGGGCTCCATCCCGCAGGCGGGGGGGATTCGGCCCCGGCCGCCTCCACCCTCCCCGGCCCGGCTGCGCTCCTGCCCTGCCCTGCCCGTGCTTTGCCGCGCCGGCTGAGGCGCACGCTGTGGAGCAGCCCCGGCCCCGGCCGGGTGACAGCAGCGCGGCGCGGGGTTCATTGCTGCTCTTCCACGGTGCAGGGAGGGAATCCACAGAAGGGGGGGCGGCTCAGGCAGCTGCTGGATGCCCCCTGGGCCGGGGGTGGGTGGGTGGATGGATGGTATGGAAAGGAGGACAGTGAGTGGGGGATTGGGGCTGGCATCGTGGATGGGGCAGCGCACGGTACCACGGGCCGATGATGTGAAAGCTGTGCCGCAGGCCCCTTCAAATAGCAGCCGCCCTGTGCATTAGGGGTGAGGCCGGTTTAATAATGTGTCCATCGCGCTAGGGTCTAGGTGAGTGCTACGCACCAGCAGGGGGGGTTTAGCATCTTAGGCCTCAAGTTCAGATCCTCAGTGTCAGTGGATCCCTTCCGAATTAAATAAATTGAGTCCAAATGTAGTTTATTGCCAGTGCGAGAGTGTTCCCAAGTTCACATTTATTAGACTTGCTTTGCCAAATCTGATTTAAAATCTTTCCTCATAAGAGGGCTTCTGCTTCTTCCCTTGAGTCTGTTCCACAACCTGTTAGATTTTACTGTCTGGAAGCTTTTTCTGTTATTTAGTCCAAATTTCCCCTGTCACTTATATCTAGTTATTTCTGGTTATATGCTACTTTGTTCCACTAAATAATCTGTCTCTTTGATGTTTACATCCTTCAGCTATATCTTTCTGAAAATATCTTTAAAAAGGCCTTTACTGTTCATGGATGCTACACTCCTCTTGGCAGGGGTTTGGATAGGTCCCATGTGAGGAGAGATTAAAGAGACTATTCATCTTGAAAAAGAGGAGACTAAGGGGGGATATGATAGAGGTTTATAAAATCCTGAGTGGAATGAAGAAAGTGAATAAGGAAAAGTTATTTACTTGTTCCCATAATATAAGAACTAGGGGCCACTAAATGAATGGTGGGCATCGTAATGGACAGCAGGTTTAAAACAAATAAAAGGAAGTTCTTCACACAGCTCACAGTCAACTTGTGGAATTCCTTGCCTAAGGACGTTGTGAAGGCTAGGACATTAACAGGGTTTAAAAGAGAACTAGATAAATTGATGGAGGTTAAGTCCATAAATAGCTATCGCCATAATGGCAGGATGGGTACTGGATGGCAGACAGGATACTGGACTGGATGGACCTTTGGTATGACCCATTATGGCTGTTCTCATGTTTCCTGATAGTTTGTATTTGCTCCTGTGCCCTTGGCCAAAATTTCCATGCACAGACCCTTCCTGCAGCGTGCTAATTAATTGCTGCTCCCCAACCCAAGATATGGCAGTAAATCAGTGTAGCTATTTGTATGAAAATACTACATATTTTGCAAGGTCGTTGAGATTAAGTGTGTAATGTAAAAGTAACTTTACCATCACTGGTTATCCTCTAGACACTCTAAAAACTTCAAACCCCATTGAAAAATGGGTTTTAACATATCTTGATATAATAATTGTTTGGAGTTTTTTAAAATGGTTGCACACTCTAACTGGGGTAGGTTGTGGCAGAATGTATATACAGTCTTGTCCATCTGTGCCAGCTGTATTGCTTTATTATGACAACAATTCCAAGTTTCAAGCAAAGATTGGAGGATTCTGGGGTTACTTATCACAAGTAATCATTTTGAAAACTGTCACAAATTTGCCATGGTGATTGTATATTGGCTCTCTTGTGGACCTAAGCCCTTGTCCTGTAATTATCAGGGGGTAGCCGTGTTAGTCTGTATCCACAAAAACAACAAGGAGTCCGGTGGCACCTTAAAGATTAACAGATTTATTTGAGCATAAGTTTTTGTGGGTAAAAACCTTACTTCTTCAGACATCTGTGAATGCAAAATACTGTGTGACTTGTGGAAACATTATTCACTCTTACAGAGTATTCAAGAGGGACTGATTATTGCCAAAAGGCCTGGAAATTGTAAACATAAACAGTATTATCTTCTGTAAAGATTTTGATTATAGCCAATCTTCTATGTGGGGGGTAACATTCAATTTTAAGGAATGCTCTTTATTCTTTGCTGGAAAATAGATATTTATATATATTTAAGTATCACCCCTCAATAACCATATGGGGGAGGGAAGAAAATCTAATTAAAATAAAGGAATCAACTAATTTTCTTGACTAGAGGCTATAAATAAAACAATTAGAGGTATGGGGAGGAAAGTTAATAGCCAGAGGTCAAGTCCACATGTTCCTTGTGCCTCTCGGGGAGGTGGAGCGTCACCCAAGTGTTATGCTATACAAAGCACACGGGATCTTATATAAGAGTGAAGGCAAATCCGCCATATTTATTGAAATTACAACAGTTAGCATATGTTTTTTCAGTCACACACAGATACACATCATGCAGAGAGTCTTGCCAGTTGGTTTTTATAGATACCAGTCTGTTGTAGCTCGAGTCAATCTAATGGCCAGTTAAATTGAACACAAGTGAGGAGCTGGGTTCTGTCGGTCGCGATCGGATCCTCCGAGGTTTTGCAGGACTGAACCCAGAGTTCCATGGCAAAACACCCCATTTTTATAGTTGTAAATTCCCATATGAGTCCATGCATTTTGAAATGTCATCCTGTAATCATTAGTCCTTAAGTGGTGTTAATCTTGGAGTTTTCTGCTGTTGTCATTTGATGGTTATTGTCAGGCTTCCCATTGTTATCTCCGATTTGTTGTCTCGCCGGGTGCCTGCCTCACCTCTGAGGTCATCAATGCTGCTAACATGTTTAGCCTCAGACACAATGGATATATATGGTTTTCTCACCCCCCCCCTCACAAAGCCACTCTCCTGCTGGTAATTGCTTATCTAAAGTGACCACTCTCCTTACAATAAAAGAAAAGGAGTACTTGTGGCACCTTAGAGACTAACCAATTTATTAGAGCATAAGCTTTCGTGAGCTACAGCTCACTTCATCAGATGCATATCGTGGAAACTGCAGCAGACTTTATATATACACAGAGAATATGAAACAATACCTCCTCCCACCCCACTGTCCTGCTGGTAATAGCTTACCAATACCTCCTCCCACCCCACTGTCCTGCTGGTAAGCTATTACCAGCAGGACAGTGGGGTGGGAGAAGGTATTGTTTCATATTCTCTGTGTATATATAAAGTCTGCTGCAGTTTCCACGATATGCATCTGATGAAGTGAGCTGTAGCTCACGAAAGCTTATGCTCTAATAAATTGGTTAGTCTCTAAGGTGCCACAAGTACTCCTTTTCTTTTTGCGAATACAGACTAACACAGCTGTTACTCTGAAAGCTCTCCTTACAATGTGTATGATAATCAAGGTGGGCCATTTCCAGCACAAATCCAGGGTTTAACAAGAAGGGGAAATAGGTTACCTTGCATAATAACTTAGCCACTCCCAGTCTCTATTCAAGCCTAAGTTAATTGTATCCAATTTGTAAATGAATTCCAATTCAACAGTTTCTCGCTGGAGTCTGGATTTGAAGTTTTTTTTGTTGTAATATAGCAACTTTCATGTCTGTAATCGCGTGACCAGAGAGATTGAAGTGTTCTCCGACTGGTTTATGAATGTTATAATTCTTGACATCTGATTTGTGTCCATTTACTCTTTTACGTAGAGACTGTCCAGTTTGACCAATGTACATGGCAGAGGGGCATTGCTGGCACATGATGGCATATATCACATTGGTGGATGTGCAGGTGAACGAGCCTCTGATAGTGTGGCTGATGTTATTAGCCCCTTTGATGGTGTCCCCGAATAGATATGTGGGCACAGTTGGCAACGGGCTTTGTGGCAAGGATAGGTTCCTGGGTTAGTGGTTTTGTTGTGTGGTATGTGGTTGCTGGTGGGTATTTGCTTCAGGTTGGGGGGCTGCCTGTAGGCAAGGACTGGCCTGTCTCCCAAGATTTGTGAGAGTGTTGGGTCATCCTTCAGGATAGGTTGTAGATCCTTCATAATGTGTTGGAGGGGTTTAGTTGGGGGCTGAAGGTGACAGCTAGTGGCGTTCTGTTATTTTCTTTGTTAGGCCTGTCCTGTAGTAGGTGACTTCTGGGAACTCTTCTGGCTCTATCAATCTGTTTCTTTACTTCCGCAGGTGGGTATTGTAGTTGTAAGAATGCTTGATAGAGATCTTGTAGGTGTTTGTCTCTGTCTGAGGGATTGGAGCAAATGCGGTTGTATTGCAGAGCTTGGCTGTAGACGATGGATCGTGTGGTGTGGTCAGGGTGAAAGCTGGAGGCAAGTAGGTAGGAATAGCGGTCAGTAAGTTTCTGGTATAGGGTGGTGTTTATGTGACCATCGTTTATTAGAACTGTAGTGTCCAGGAAGTGGATCTCTTGTGTGGACTGGACCAGGCTGAGGTTGATGGTGGGATGTAAATTGTTGAAATCATGGTGGAATTCCTCAAGGGCTTCTTTTCCATGGGTCCAGATGATTAAGATGTCATCAATATAGCGCAAGTATCCTAAAACAAAAGGATGACCATAATCCGTCATAAGGATTGTTCTGGTCAGACAATGAAGATAGAGGAAAAAACTACAAATATGAATAAGGCGGCCAGGGATCTAGGGCCCAATTTTCCTCAGACTGTACTTTACAACTCCATTGACCTCAGTTTACTCTGGTTTGAGAGCAGAGCCAGGGTCATAGTCTATTTCAGGATTCTCCAGGGATTCTCCACTAAATCTTTCATAATTTCTTTCGTAAATTCTTCCTTCCTTGCTGTTAAATCTCCTTCCTAATGTACTTTTGTATGCAGAGGGCTCCTGACTCTGCATTGCTGTGAGGTGTCCTGCTGTCTGATGGGAGGCCATCAGCTGCTGAAAAGTGCCTCTGATGTCCTCTCTTGCAGGGCATTCTCCATTGTCTTGGAGCTCTTAACTAGATTCACAACTTTCTTCTCTTCCTATCCTTCTGATATTTTTAACTGGGATCCTTAGTAACAGCAACTCTAGATTAAAAAAGAAAAGAACTTTGTTCCTTTATGTTTTTACAGGTTATCTACCATGTTTTATATAGAATACTCTGTGGATGATTGGAGAACTGCTGGGATTATGAGATAACAAGTGGGTTTTTTTGTTTTTGTTTTTTGGGTTTTTTAAGTTCAGTTGGGAAAGGAAGAGTTTATGGTCAGTTTGTAGTTTCAAGCTCTTTCTGTTTTGACATGTCTGCTTAACTCAAATACGTTACAGCTGAGAGAAAATGTTTTTGTGAGAGATTCCTTGCACCCACTCCTTCAATTGTGGGATATGGAAGTACTCAGTACAGTTCTCCAGTCTTCCCAACAGTCCTTCAGCTAAAAATAGGGAAGATAAGATTTTTATATATTAAATTAAAAAGCAAGCAGGGGAAAAAACTACTACCTTTCAGCTGCCTTATACATAAAAGGGTGTGGAGAAAGGAGCACAAATCCATTTTGCTCCTTTCACTTTTTTGCAGAAGAATTTACGAAAGAAATTATGAAAGATTTAGTGGAGAATCCTGAAATAGACTATGACCCTGGCTCTGCTCTCAAACCAGAGTAAACTGAGGTCAATGAAGTTGTAAAGTACAGTCTGAGGAAAATTGGGCCCTAGGTCCCTGGCCACCTTATTCATATTTGTAGTTTTTTCCTCTATCTTCATTGTCTGACCAGAACAATCCTTATGACT
Source organism: Lepidochelys kempii (assembly GCF_965140285.1). Classification (NCBI taxonomy): domain Eukaryota; kingdom Metazoa; phylum Chordata; order Testudines; family Cheloniidae; genus Lepidochelys; species Lepidochelys kempii. Next base: position 78,240,177 of record NC_136383.1, on the reverse strand, counting down.
GATTATGGTCATCCTTTTGATAGATAATAGTCTCTGTGTGGTGGGGTGGATTGGGTTATGCAGATCAGTTCTCTTTCTGTGTTTTTTGTTCTTTAATCTCAACATAACTTGATGCGTGGAAACTCTTTTTTTTTTCCAGTTCAGGGAAGAGGGTGGAAGGCTTACTTTAAAGCTGGACACATGCTCCCACCATCCTAAATGCATCATTTAAAGCCCTATTTACCTGTTATGCTTGATGAGATCTGTTGACTGATATGTTAGGGAACAAGATGGGGGGTGGGGGTGGGACTGGCAGTTTTCAGCTGCTTCTGTGTGTGGCAGATTTGTTCTGCAGTGAGTGCATGATAAGTGCAGTGAGTGCATGATTGAACCATTTGTAACCTAAATGTACACACCAGGAATATTGCTTGTAGGTGTTGTAAGTGAAGGCAACTTATGGCTGTAGTGGCAGCAAGAGAGGTGTTTAATCACAAAGAGCGATTCCAAACACAGGTCTGCTTAAGTCTTTATTATTGGCCATAACAAATAGCCTGAATCAGATGTTTGCAATTAGAACAATGGACATGAGAGATTACATTGCCTGAATGGAAAGAGTTTTGGTAAGACAGGAATACGGAACGTACCTTTTCTGAGAAATATGCAGGCGGTTATCTTTGAGGGACAGATAATACCTGGCATTGAACTATTCAGAGACTGAATTATTTCATCCAAAGCTGTAATTTATGATCGCCTTTTGTTTGAAGGGAAGTGTTGCTTATAGGTTCAGAGCAAAATACTGATATGCTTTACCATTAAACTTCTGATGTGAATCCATAACATTCAGGGACAGATTCTGCTGTTGGCTACAGTGGTGTAAATCCAGAGTAACTCCACTGAATTTTATATCCATGTAACCAGGAACAGAATCTGGTCCCCCAGTGTGTTTTGAAAGCAAGCAATAAAAGGGCTTTACTTTATCTCTTTAAAAAAAAAATCAGGAAATGCAGCTATCGCCTCTTTATTGACTGCCTGTTTTATTTGATTTTTGTAGGTTTGGCAGTGAAATGCTCTGTAAAAAACGGGAGGACTATTTGGAATGGCCTGAATATTTTATGGCAGTAGCTTTCTTATCAGCACAAAGAAGCAAGGATCCAAATTCTCAGGTAAGAAAGCAGCATGCAGGAGTAATGTAGTATAGGTTGTATTGCACTATATGTCACACACCCAGTTTATATACAGTGAATTTTCATTAGAAGCTATTTCAGTATAGGGCTACCCAAGTTACAGCACAGTGGGCGCTTTTGCTACAGGAATTTTGTTCATGAGTTTGACCTCAGATATAGCTCTGTCGTTACTTACGTTACTATGAACTTTATCATCATGGTTGAAGAAGCTGAAGCCCTCCTATTGATACCATCTACACAGCCATGCATTAACCTCCAGAATGTAAGTGTCGCTGCCTGGATCCTTTCTCTCAACTGAGAGCATGGATGAGAACACGTGCCCCCAACTTCTTCACCCTCACTCCCAGAGCCCACAGTAGTTGTCACTGCTGATCTGCTCAGGTCAGAACTGGTAGTGTCATTAGTGCCCACGTGAATCATCAGCATGTGGTAATGGTCAGAAGAACCTCGGAAACCTTTCTGTATTTCTCGGATGCAGTCTCCAGGCAGACAGCACAGGTCCTAGGACATCATGTCAGGTTTGCAGATGGTTTTCTCCCATTCCCCTCAGAAGGGAGTCCCTGACAACCAACATTCTAAGCTGCCTCCTCTTGGGTCTGGTGTCTGTGAGCCTCCCTGCCTGGGGGACAGGTGACATTTCCTCCTCAGCCATTTGGGTCTGGTCCTCACCGCCTGTTTCAGGTATTGCATACAAGTTCTTGACCAGAATGGATTGGGGACCTGGATGGGGATGGAGCACTGTCTACTGTCTGAGGTGGCCAGCAGCCAATCTCTTTCCTGTAGAATAGCCTGTTCTCCTTCCTATTCTGGTGCCACTATAGTCGACTAGCATCCTTCATCCCATATGTTTCCACTTTTATCCTGTCAATGAAGTCCTCGTACTCCCAGATGCTAGGCAGAAGAGCCAGCCCCTCGTGCAGCTCTCTTACCTTCTTCCTGGGAGATTCCATCAACAGTGACCTCTCACACTGTGTGGTTCCTGAGCCTTGGTTTCGATAGCAGGCACATGCAAGCCACATATCCAGCAAGTCAAGACTAGGGCTTGGGTGGAAGCCTTGAGGATCAGGATGCCTGTCTGCCAGGGCTCTCACAGGTGCAGGCAGAGTAAGAGCTAGCAGTGGTATTGGCAACACACTTTTTTTCTCCCATTGCAAGGCCTTCCTTGTAGGGTATGTACATGTTAAGGAAAGAGGGACGGGGGAAAATGGGAATAAGTGTAGACAGTTTTGAGATAATTTGACAAAATTTGATGTTAGATGGTGTCAAGGTTCCTTCCCCACTCTGAACTCTAGGGTACAGATGTGGGGACCTGCATGAAAGATCCCCCTAAGCTTATTCTTACCAGCTTAGGTTAATACTTCCCCAAGGTACAAACTTTGCCTTATCCTTGAACCGTATGCTGCCACCGCCAAGCGTTTTAAACAAAGAACAGGGAAAGAGACCACTTGGGGACGTCTTCCCCCAAAATATACCCCTAAGCCCTACACCCCCTTTCCTGGGGAAGGCTTGATAAGAATCCTCACCAATTTGCATAGGTGAACACAGACCCAAACCTTTGGATTTTAAGAACAGTGAAAAATCATAGGTGAACACAGACCCAAACCTTTGGATTTTAAGAACAATGAAAAATCAATCAGGTTCTGAAAAGAAGAATTTTAATTAAAGAAAAGATAAAAGAATCACCTCTGTAAAATCAGGATGGTAAATACCTTACAGGGTAATCAGATTCAAAACATAGAGAATCCCTCTAGGCAAAAACTTTAAGTTACAAAAAGACACACAACCAGGAATATACATTCCATCCAGCACAGCTTATTTTACCAGCCATTAAACAAAAGGAAATCTAACATATTTCTAGCTAGATTACTTACTAACTTAACAGGAATTGTAAGGCTGCATTCCTGATCTGTTCCCGGCAAAAGCATCACACACACAGACAGAACCCTTTGTTTCCCCCGCCCCCTCCAGATTTGAAAGTATCTTGTCCCCTCATTGGTCATTTTGGGTCAGGTGCCAGTGAGGTTACCTTAGCTTCTTAACCCTTTACAGGTGAAAGGGTTTTGCCTCTGGCCAGGAGGGATTTTATAGCACTGTATATAGAAAGGTGGTTACCCTTCCCTTTATATTTATGACAGATGGCTAGCTCAAATTTGTTTCCATATCTAACTGAAGTTTCTTCTCCTCTTCGAGGCACTGCAACTTATTTTACTCTTGGATTGCATGGGTTTGGTGGTTTTTTTGCTCTGCACAGGACTCCTGACTAGTATTCCCACCCTTTGCCTTCTTCTATAGTCCTCCCTGCAACCTGCTGTTAACAGAACAGCTGAGAGAAAAGGGGGAAGATGGGAGAGTGAAATCCCAACAAAAATACAGAGATGAGAAGATGCCCAATAACCATCACTACTCAGTTACTTTTTTTTGTTTGTATCCCGGACCTCCTTACTCTGCTTAATGTTCTTTTTAGCCCCAAATCCTCAACTGGTCTTATTTAAGAGCTCATCTGTGTTTAACTTGCATAAAAATAACAAAATTGTTTTTAATTTGTACGTTTAGAGACTTGGGCTTAATCGAAATAGGACATTTTTTATGCCAAAATAAGTCCAGCACGCACAGTTGGAGTGATAAATAAAAGATGAGAATTAAAACAGGTGTCTAGTATTTTGGTGCAAATTTGTGTGTAGAACAGACCTAAATCGCTAGAACTAAACCAATTTATAACAGATTAGGATCGGTCCCTTAGGCTCTCTGCCTGCAATCTTACATGATTAAGGGTTTGCAGGACCAGGCCCTTCAATTGTAAGTTTTATGAAGTTTCTCTTGTTGTCTGTAAACTGGCTTGCATACTCCTGGTGCATATATTAAATAATAGTAGAGCTGTCAATTAATTGCAGTTAAGGCAAGCGATTTAACTCGAAACAGATTAACTAGATTAAAAAAATAGTCACAATTAATTGTGGTTTTAATCACACTGTTAAACAATCATAGAATACCAATTTAAATTATAAATATTTCGGATGTTTTTCTACAATTTAAAATATTGATTTCGATTACAACACAGAATACATACAAAGTGTCCAATGCTCACTTTATATTTTATTACAAATATTTGCACTGTAAAAAAAACAAAAGAAATACTATTTTTCAGTTCCTCATACAAGTACTGTAGTGCAAGCTCTATCATGAAAATGCAACTTACAAATGTAGATTTAAATTTTTTTTAACATAACTGCACTCAAAAAACAAAACCATGTAAAACTTTAGCATCTACAAGCCCATTCAGTCCTATTTCTCATTCAGCCAATCGCTAAGACTAACAAGTTTGTTTATATTTGTGGGAGATAATGTTGCCCGCTTCTTATTTACACTGTCACCTGAAAGTGAGAACAGGCATTAGCATGGCACTGTTGTAGCCAGCATTGCAAGGTATTTACATGCCAGATGTGCTAAACGTTTATATGCCCTTTCATTCTTCAGCATAGGCGCTGAAGTTTTACATTGTTTTGTTTTTGAGTGCAATGTAAAACTTCAGCGCCTATGCTGAAGAATGAAAGGGCATATAAACGTTTAGCACATCTGGCATGTAAATACCTTGCAATGCTGGCTACAACAGTGCCATGCTAATGCCTGTTCTCACTTTCAGGTGACAGTGTAAATAAGAAGCGGGCAACATTATCTCCCACAAATATAAACAAACTTGTTAGTCTTAGCGATTGGCTGAATGAGAAATAGGACTGAATGGGCTTGTAGATGCTAAAGTTTTACATGGTTTTATTTTTGAGTGCAGTTACGTTAAAAAAAAAAATCTACATTTGTCAGTTGTACTTTCACAATAAAAAGATTGCACTACAGTGCTTGTATGAAGTGAATTGAAAAATAGTATTTATCTTTTTTACAGTGTAAATATTTGTAATAAAAAATATTGTATTCTGTGCTGGAATTGAAATAAATATATTTGAAAATTATAGAAAAACATCCAAAAATATTTTACAATTGGCATTCTATTATTGTTCGGCAGTGCAATTAAAACCGTGATTAATCATGACTATTTTTTAAATCTCATGAATAATTGCTGCTATTTTTTTTTTAATTGTGTGACACCCATAAATGATAGTAAATCTCTGTTTTATATAGGTTGGTGCTTGCATTGTGAATTCAGAAAACAAGATTGTTGGAATTGGATATAATGGGATGCCTAATGGTTGCAGTGATGATTTGTTGCCCTGGACAAGAACAGCACAGAGTAAGCTAGACACAAAATATCCTTATGGTAAGGAACACTTTCTAAGCAAGGCTTCCTATGTTTTGCAAATTAGAGCATTCAGCATTTAAATATGAGAGTCCAAATGATGTCCCAGCATGGTAAATATTGATCCACTTCCCCTCAGCCTGGCTGACTTTAACAGATATGCAGGTAGTATACCACTGTGAAATCACAGCTCTAGAAATAGTGTTTATTAGCTCTCTTTCTGCAGAGCTGGTAGGAGGGGCAAACAGCATCATCTTGTATTTTACAACTTCCTAGTAATGCACTGATGGTGGGGTTTTTTTAATAAACGCTTAAGATTCTTAACAATTTTCCACATTACTAATTTTGACTCAGTAAAGTAAACAAGTCAACTAAACTTCCATTATTATAGCACATGGTTACAGTAGGTGTAAGTGGTGCTGTTTTTTCACATGTTCATCTTTACAGTGTTTAATTGCCTCATCACATACTACTTTTTCCACTGCATGTTTTTCCCCCGCAGGCTTACAACTTGGGAGAACTTTCAGAAGGACAGCAAAAAGCACAAAGGCCACACCCTGTCAAATGTCAGGGCCCTGCTCTAAGTAAGGGGGCATTAGAATTTCTCAAAGAAAAGTTTCACCAGAATTTTGTAACTTAGGCAAAACAGTGTTTTCCCCCCTAACTTTGTTTGAAACAGCTGAACTAGTATGCCTGAAATCCCTCCCCCTTTTTTTTTTATTTTTGGTGATCATGACAGTGTTTGTGTGTAAACTAAAACTTTCTCCTTTCATCCTTGGCTGCTTGCTGCTCCTCCTGACTCATTTGTTCAAATATGATAAAATCCCAGTGCTTGCTACATTACAATTCATCATTGTGGAGGGGCTTATCTCCATGTCACAAGCACTATATTGTAGTGTCACTAAATGAACTGGGTTGTATAGTGGTACAATCTGTACAATGAGAGATGGTAAAATTGGGATAATTTGTAGTTGCTTTACCTGACGGGTGGTGTGTGGATAAATATGTTAAAGGTTGCAAGGCACTCGGATATGATCGTGATTGTGGTGGAGCACCATAGTACCTGGATAATGTGTTGCAGTGATTCTTGAAGTTGGATACTATGAATCTCCTTTCAGTAGCCATGTCTTTAAACAGAGAAACATTCAGTGGTTTAATAGGGCCTGGGACTGCAAGCTGTTGGGTGCCCTCCACTCTTCCAGAGGAGGGTGTTCAGTATCCCACAGGGAGGCACTTTACCCTTCGGTCTTTTGCCAATTCAGGTGTTTGAGGCTCTCAGCCAGTGAATGCTTTTGTGTGTGTGTGTGAGTGAGAGTGGTTAGTCTTGAATGGCTGATTTATTAAGAGTTTGCTGAAAGCTGAACCTAAAGCTATATGTTCAGTACAACATGCAGAAGCTTCTTCATAATTAGATAAAACTTTTGCTTTCAATTGGGGTTGAAACTGAATGCCCTCTGGTGTGTATTGTGTGTTTTTTTTTTTTTTTTTTTTAAACAAATCTATGGATTTGATGACTTACTATGTCCTCTCACTTCAAACCTAAAGTACTCCATTTTTCTCACATCAGCATATGTCTTTATACTAATGCTTGTTGATTCATTCCCTTAAAGTCCTCTGTCTCCACAGTAATCTAGGAATATTTGTGTGACAAACAATTTAATTAGAGACAAAAAGACTTGCAAATATAGGAAACCTTTGAGCCATAATATAAAGAATAAATTGAGCAAACCTATTTTCAAATATTTACAGATTCAGATTTAATAAAATGTGCATGGTATAAAACACAAATGTGCATTCATTCCACTGTATGTGCTTTGTAAAATGAAACAAACTGTCTTTATGTTTGAAGTATCGGCATTATAATTTTGTTAGGGCGGATGGGCTCTTTTGTAAATAACCTCAGATACTAACCTCTGAAAAATATTTTAAGCAAGTGTTTTAAAAATATATAGTTAAGGGTTCATTATTTTCATAGAATCATAGGACTTGAAGGGACCTCAAGAGGTCTTCTAGTCCAGTCCCCTGCACTCAGGGCAGGACTAAGTATTGTCTAGACCATCCCTGACAGGTATTTGTCTAACTTGCTCTTAAAAATTTCCAATGACGGAGATTTTAAAACCTCCGTAGGCAATTTTTTCCCATGCTTAACTACCCTGACAGTTTGTTAGGAAGTTTTTCCTAATGTCCAACCTAAACCACCCTTGCTGCAATTTAAGCCCATTGCTTCTTGTCTGATCTCAGAGGTTAAAGAAAACAATTTTTCTCTCTCCTGCTTGTAACAACCTTTTATGTACTTGAAAACTGTTATGTCCTCCCTCAGCCTTCTTTTCTACAGACTAAACAAGCCCAATTTTTTCAATATTCCTCATAGGTCATGTTTTCTAGAGCTATAATCATTTTTGTTACTCTGCTCTGGACTTTCTCTAATTTGTCCACATCTTTCCTCAATTGTGGCGCCCTGAACTAGACACAATACTCCGCTTTAGGCCTAATTATTGTGGAGTAGAGTTCGATGAATTGCTTCTCAACACTCCTGCTAATACATCTGTCATAAATATAAAGGAAAGGGTAATCCCCTTTAAAATTCCTCCTGGCCAGAGGAAAAATCCTTTCACCTGTAAAGGGTTAAGAAGCTAAAGGTAACCTCGCTGGCACCTGATCAAAATGACCAATGAGGAGACAAGATACTTTCAAAAGCTGGGAGGAGGGAGAGAAACAAAGGGTCTGTGTCTGTCTGTGTGATGCTTTTGCCGGGGACAGAACAGGAATGGAGTCTTAGAATTTAGTAAGTAATCTAGCTAGATATGCGTTAAATTATGATTTCTTTGAATGGCTGAGAAAATAGCTGTGCTGAATAGAATGAATGTTCCTGTCTGTGTGTCTTTTTTGTAACTTAAGGTTTTGCCTAGAGGGATTCTCTATGTTTTGAATCTAATTACCCTGTAAGGTATTTACCATCCTGATTTTACAGAGGTGATTCTTTTTTACTTCTATTAAGTCTTCTTGTAAGAAAACTGAATGCTTTTTCATTGTTCTAAGATCAAGGGTTTGGGTCTGTGGTCACCTATGCAAATTGGTGAGGATTTTTACCAAACCTTCCCCAGGAAGTGGAGTGCAAGAGTTGGGAGGATTTTGGGGGGGAAAGACATTTCCAAACTCCGTTTTTTCAGGAACCCAGATAAAGTTTGGTGGTGGCAGTGGAAGTCCAAGGACAAAGGGTAAAATAGTTTGTGCCTTGGAGAAATTTTAACCTAAGCTGGTAAAAGTAAGCATGCAGGTCCCCACATCTGTACCCTAGAGTTCAGAGTGGGGAAGGAACCTTGACAACATCCCAGAATGATGTTTGCGTGTGGTGGTTTTTTTTTTTTTTTTTTTGCAACAGTGTTACACTGTTGACTAATGTTTAGCTTGTGATCCACTATGACCCCCAGATCCCCTAACAAGCTGACAAGGTAAAACCTGATTTGATGTTGTTAATTACATTTCTGTATTGACAACTGTAAGCATTCAAAAACTGTTAGCGCCACCTCCCTCTCTCTTTCCTGTGCCCAGTAATGAATTATTAAGAATTTATTTGCCTTCTGATTTTTTTGAACTTCTAGGGTACACTCAAGTTACATTTTCAAGCTTTTCTACAGAACCAGGAGAGCTAGAAACTTACTTTATTTTAATGAGAGCTGAGATTGTCACACATTCACAACTCCAGGAGCTGGGACTTTCAGGAAGCGCACCAAATATGACACTTGCTTTAAAACCACAAAAGTTGGCAATACATTCACTTAAGGTACATATAAGGATCACACAGTTCATAAACTCTCATACTGCCCAACTAACCACGTTGTTAATAAAAGGTTTCAGAGTAGCAGCCGTGTTAGTCTGACTGAATGCATCCAATGAAGTGAGCTGTAGCTCACGAAAGCTTATGCTCAAATAAATTGGTTAGTCTCTAAGATGCCACAAGTACTCCTTTTTTCTTTTTGTTGTTAATAAAGCAAGTGTTACTATTTAACTCTATTTTATAGTAAAACAAAAGTTTATAACATAATGCATTTTATGTATATACAGTTCCATTTCTAGTGCATAATATTTCAAAACACTTTAGTGTCTGTTTCAAAAGGTAATTGTTAATGCATGGTAACATAGAAAAGTCAAACTTTGCACCAGATTTCCTTTGTGACTGCTACTTACTACGTGAAATTTTATAGTGATCTGTTATCAAACTTCTTGGTCAAGCAAGTAAACATAACGTATTAATGCTCATATGGTTCTTTTTATTAGTGTTGTTTGGGCCAAACACTTTTTTATTAAGTGGGAAGAATAGTTTTGACATTACAATACACTGAGGACATTTTCATGGCGGGATAGAGGATATGCAGAAAGCAACAGGAATAGTGTGAAGAAAGGCCTCTTTTGTTTGATGTACTATAGGAAAGACTTTGGGTTAAATATTAGATCCTAACACTAGATCAGACCTTCAACATGGGACAATATGGTGCAAGGTGAAAGGAAGTAGAAATGTGATATGGTAGGCAATAAGATAGTAGTAAGAAATATATTCTTGCTAAAGAGTAGTGAGGTTAGTTCCCCTCCCCCCCCCCCACACTTTTTTTTATTAAAGCATTCACAAATAGTCAACACTGTAGATAAGGTTCCAATGTTGGCTTCCATTCTGAAAAAGTGGCTCGGAAAATATTCTCCAAAGACTTGGTTAGCAGTAGAAATAACCATGTAATGAGAACTTAACATGTTTTTCTGACCCTGCTGTCGTTTACGGAGGGAGGGAAAGGGGGGTGGAATTTTCCCCACAGGATATTGTAAAATTGGTAGCTCTAACAGTCTCAGTTTTGGAAACCTTATGGTGTATTATATACCTGTGCAGAATTCATATGAATAGAGGAGTTAATCTCTTATTGCTTGAAACTGGGATTTGTAATCCAATATGTATTGTTAATAATGGTGGACGTTCCCAGCCTGTTGGTATCAAGATGCTAGAAAACTAGGGAGAACTACTTACCTATTAACATAGGGTAGTCAGGACTCCTGGGTTCAATTTCTGGCTCTTCCACTGACATGTCACATGAAATTAAACCAGTCACATAGGTAAATTAAGGCACAGATAGGCTAACTGTGTATAAAGGGGGTAAACTGATACCACCTGAGAGGGATGCAGATCCTTTAAATCAATGCAATTTCAGATCAGCCAAAGCAAAATATTTTGCTCTAGCTCTTTCCTCGCTTTTTCAGTTGCTCAAGACTTTCTCAAACACATTGCTTTTGGAATGAAAGCTTTCTTGCTTGAGCTTCACCTAAATTAATATTTTTATTTTGACAGTTTTTGTAAAATCAGTTCAATCCCTTGAGTCTCTTTCTGTCTGTAAAAACAGATGAGGCAGTGTCATGAGCCTCTCCCTTGCTGCTGGGTGATTATAAGCAGTACCAGGACCTTCTCAGAAGGATTACAGAATCTCTTCAGATACCATCTGAGGTGGTTCAGGATCTCAAACATGAGCTCTTGGACATTCTGTAGGCTGTGGTTTTCTCTTGAGTGGCACTTATGATTTAACAAAGCCATAGTGGAGCCTACTAAAGCAATCTGACATACATCTGCCACTTGCACCCTATCCCCTAAGAGGGCTGAGAAGAGGTACTTTTGTTCCTTCCAGAGGGGCAGAATATTTGTTTTCTCACCCAAACTCCTTAGTGATCTAGGTTGTTTGCACCAGCTCAAGCCTACTCCTCATAACAAGCTAGTCACCAGATCTTTCCCTCAAAGTGTCCCTTATTATGGTGGAGATGGCATCATGCTCCATGACTCCCTTGTCATGAGATTGACTCCAGGCCTGTGTTCCCCAAAGAGGTTCAAACAACTGTAAAGGCCCTCCCCTTTTCAGTGAGGAAAACAGATGACTCCCTGCCTATGCTTAAGGACTCTTGGTCTACCCTCCGCTTTCTGGGGATATACATAATAAATACACACACTCACTCACTCTCTTTGTACCCTGGAGAAAATATTCTAGGCCTCCTCTGAGGTTCCTCCCAGCACCTCTATCCATTTTTCCAGAAAAGGACTCCTGTGTGATAGGCACCCAGCCCAACTGGTCCCTTCTCTTCAGTCCCAGAAAGTCATTTTGATGAGATGCATCAGAACCGCCAACCGGTCTCCACACTGCTTATTGCCATCCCATTCAGTGGCTGCCTGGCACATTTTCTGCAATGAGGCACCTTATCGTACTGGACAGATGGATCCTGGATATTATATCAAATGGGTTTATGTGAGAGTTACTGTCTGCCCCCTCCCTGTCCCTTTCCAGGAATCCCTCTCATTAGAGCAGGGGTAGGCAACCTATGGCACGCATGCCAAAGGCGGCACATGAGCTGATTTTCAGTGGCACTCACACTGCCTGGGTCCCGGGGGGCTCTGCATTTTTATTTAATTTTAAATTAAGCTTCTTAAATATTTTTAAAACCTTATTTACTTTACATACAACAATAGTTCAGTTATATATTCTAGACTTATAGAAAGATCTTCTAAAAACATTAAAATGTATTACTGGCATGCAAAACCGTAAATTAGAGTGAATAGATGAAGACTCGGCACACCACTTCTGAAAGGTTGATGACCCCTGCATTAGAGGATTCTCAAGCAGAGATGGATTCCTTTCTCCAGCTGTGGGCAATAGAGCCTGTCCTACTTTGTCATGAGGGGAATGGCTTTTACTCAAGATACTTCCTCTCCCCCAAGAAGAAAGGGAGGCTGGAGACCAATCCTGGATCTCAGACAGCTAAATCTCTATATGTCACTCGAAGTTCAGGATGACTACCCTTGGCTCAATAATACCGTTCCTCAGCGAAGGTGACTGATTTGAGGCCCTCCGTTTGAAGGACACGTTTTCATATGGACATTCACAGGGGATTCCTGCATTTCACTATAGGCCCAAAGCTCTTTCACTACTAAGTGCACCCCTTTGGCCTCTTGATGGCCCCAAGGGCCTTTACGAAGATGCTTGTGGTGGTGGCGTCTGTGTACCTTTGCAGACAGGGCAATCTGATATTTCCCTACTTGGATGATTGACTGCTCACAGGTCAATTATACCAGGAGGTGCAAGCCGCAACTACCTCCACATTACACCTTTGTCATTCTTTGTGTGATGAGTGTATGGGTTGTGTACAAAAACTTACATATGCATTCTGGAAATGTGTTTGGGAGGCAGTGCATAAGCCCAGCCTGTGCTAAACAAAAAAATGTTTTGTTTCTGTGTCTCCAGTGTAAATTAACAAGGTGAAGCCAGAGGACAATGAAAGTGCATTTACATATAAAGTAAACAAAGCAAGACACAGACTGCATCCTAGGAAGTCTTCCTGGCTCTTGAGGCTGAGACTATGGACTTTGGGCAACACAAGGGGACCAAATACAAATTTTTAAATATTTGTCACTTAGGGGACAGCACTTTCTGAGCCTGTGAAAGTTGGATCCCTTAGCCTTGTGGGCTAGAGATGCTGTTAACTTGATGTAAGAAAGATTAGACAAAGATTGTAATTTGCTAAAATTAAGTTTATCACTAGAAAATGTTTTTTGTATTTGTTTTGTTTGTAACCATACCTTTCTTTCCTCTTGCTTAGTATTACTGAAATCTCTGTTCTTTGTTAATAAACTTATTCTTAGTTTTTCTGAAGACTATCTTAGTGCTGTTACTTTTCAATATAAGTGTGAGTCCTCAACTAAACTAACAAGCTGGTGTGTGCACTGTCTCTTTGGAGGCAGCAAACTTAACTTCTGTAAGTGTCCAGTGAGAGGGAGTGGATGCCACAGGGAGACATCTGGGGATCTTGGGAAATGGGGTTCACTGATTGTTACTTGCAAAGCAAGTGTTGGCCTGGAAGAATCTCAAGGAGTTTGCTGGTGAATCAGACAGACAGGTGTGGCTGACACACAGTGTAATCTCCAGCAAAGCTCACTTTTGATGAGGCTCTGGGGTAACACAGTGGCTTACAGTTCTGGGTGTTGTGAGCTGAATGTCAGTCACATGACCACTACATGCACGTCACCTACGTCTGCATTTATGGTGCCTCCAGATCTGGTTCAGCACGGCATTCACTTTGAGCAGGGGCTCCTTGAACAGCAAGGTCTCACTTCCATAGAACATACTGACATCCTTCACATGGGAATTCAAAGTATTTGGGAGAGTTCTCTTTATTCCTTCGTTACCTACAAAGGCACTCATCACAAATATATCTCTAGGACGGGGAGCGCATCTGGATGACCAGAGAGCCCAGGGTTCCTGGTTCCCGCAGGAATCCAGGCTGCGTGTCAACCTGCTTGAGCTTTGAGCAGTCCACAAGGCATTCAAAACATTTCTACTTACTGTCTGGTCTACGCACATTCAGGTCAAATCAGACAATATTTCTACCATCTATTATATAAGTGAGACAAGGCAGGTGAGGTAATATCATCTCTTGGACTAACTTCTGTTGGAAAGTACAAGCTTGCGAGCATCACAGAGTTCTTCCTCAGGTTTCAAGAATGAAATCAGTGTGTCTGAACTAAATACAATTTGGGACAGATTGTTAAGCATAAAGGGTTAACACATTTTGTAGGGGGGATCACTTAAAATGAAGCGGGCAACTAGGGGCTAGCAAGCAGTGGGATTTGTTTACAAACTGATGTAAGGAGTCATAAAACCATGGTCTCTGAGTCCATGGTTTTTAGTGTCCAGCAGAGTTATGTTTTAAGTTCCCGGGATCACTTGTTATGCAGGGTTTATGCAGGTTTCCTTTTGAGGATGAGTACTGAGAGATCAGATAAGGAGTGATTGTTTGCCTACGGGTGATAGTGTTTTTGTCTCTTATAATTTTCCTGTGCATGTTCATTCGAGAGCATAATGATTATCTGATTTCAGTTGTTGAGGCATTTGCTACATTGGATGATGTACACCACATGCCATCATAGGCATCTCTAGAACCCATGAATCTTGAAAGGTGTGTTGGGGCGGGGGGATATTGATCATTATAGTAGTGGAGATATGTATGCAGGTTTTGCATCTGTTGTTCTGGTAGGGTCTGGTGCTGATTTGAGTTTTTGCTCTGGTCTGTGGGGACCTTGCCTCTGATGAAGAGCTTGGTGAGGTTGGGGGAATGTTAGAAGGCCATGTGTGGAGGGATGCTTAGTCTTTACACATCCCACTACTGCAAGGTTCCTGAAGATATCATAAGGACATTCCTTCCAGTTCTAAACCAGTCCCTACGTGGCATCTGAACCTTGTCCTCTCTGTAGAGCCCTGCACAGATACAAAAATGTGGCTCTGCATCCAATCCACATCTGCAAGAATCAGCTTGTATTCAACTTGGGATCCACACCCTATCTTTTATCTGTATCTACATGTGCACTGCATCTGCAGCAGCACACTATCTCTCAGTGCCTCTCAGGAGGAGCATCTGTGTGCATGCGTGTGTACTGTATATAGGATCTCAAAGGTGGGGAAGCAGCTGTCTGCAGCTCATAGCCTATGTAGCTGCTTCCCCACCTTTGAGATCCTGTATTCTCTCTCCCCTGTATAGAGAGAAAGGGGTGATCACAGGTCAAGACAGGGAACAAAATTCCCCATGCTCCGATCCTGGTGGTTTAAGCAGCCAAGCAATTTAGGAAACCTCTTCTGATGTCATTGCCATATCAGGTCAGTTGGAGAAGGAGGCAGCTGCTTCTGCAAAGTAAATAAGTATGGGGAGAGGGAGTATAGGATCTGGAAGGTGGGGAAGCAGCTTATAGGCTTTGAGCTGCAGACAGCTGCTTTCCTACCTCCTGAGATCCTATAAAGCAGGTATCCGCGGATTTGTAGGGTTCTACCTCTGTGCTTATAAGAGCACCATTTGAGACTTTGGCCTCCTGTTCCCTTCTTCACCTGTCCATGAATGTTCCCTTCCTGACAGCCAATTACCTCCACTAGGAGAGTGGGGGAGCTTGGGGCCTTTGTGGCAGTCCTGACATGCACAGTTTTTCACAAGGACAAAGTGTTTTTGCACCTACATCTCAAATTCATCCCTAAGGTGCCTTCTGAATTTCACATTAACCAGACTGTTCACCTTCCAGTGTCTTATCATGGCATGGAGGCAAGGGTGCCGGAACCATTGTAGAAGTGTGTGGTGGGGGGGCCCACTGGTGCCAGAACTAGGGGCCATGCCCCCCATTTTTTAATGTGGGTGTAGTTTGGGGGATGAGCAGCGAGGCACCTGCAGGGGATGAGCTTTGTGGCAGCATTCTTTCCCTCCGTGCCCCTTCGCGCGCCCCCCCCCCCTGCACATACTTCAAGCCTTGGCAGGCATGGAGTGGCGGCACCCCTGCCCAAAACTTGCAGTTTGGGGGGGAAACGCTATCTCCTGTCCCCTCAAACTATGCCCATGTTAAAAAGTGTCTATCACTTTTTACGCAAACTTAGCACCACTTTGCCACACTTACTTTTGTGCTGCTGCTGCAGCCTTAAGGCTCTCAGTCGGAGCCCCACTGCCACCTCCAGCTGACTGATTGAGGGAGGAGCAGAAGGAGAGTACGGGCTGCCTCCCCGTGAGTGACTGGGAGCGGAGGAGGAGAGTCCAAGCCAGGGTGGTGGGGCTCAGACTATCAGCCGTGGTGGGGTCTGGCTGTCCCTTTTATCCTCTTCCCCCCTGCCTCTCAGATGTGCACAACCCTTCTGCACTAGCCTCAATCACCCAGGGCTGACAGCTGGAGCCCTTTAAAAAAAAAAAAAGAAAAGAAAAATACAGCTCGCACCTCCCAATAGTTTGAGAAACAGTGCCATGAAATTGATAAGACAGACAACAACCAGTGTAAGGAATGCAGTGTCCACATACACATTGCATTGCCCTAACCACACCAACATAAGCCCTATGCCTCTTGCAGAGATGGAGTTATGTCAATACAGTGAGGCACTTAAATCAGTGGGACAATATAGTGAGGCACTTACATCATTAGCTGTAGTGTGTACGCTGACCTAATTAGGTTGATTTAAGATGTTTTATGTCAACCTAACTGTGTAGCGTAGACCAGGCCTGAGGTTCTTGGCATGGCATAAATAAATGCCTCATTACTGTAGCTGTACGCTATCCAGTGTAATTTTGGAACATCAAAATGGCTGAGGACTTAAAACTGGACAGTAACAGACTGCAGAATCCAGAGATGATTGAGCCTGGTGACATTCTGAACAAAAGGATCTCTTAACCCTGCTTATAGCTGTTTCCATCACTTCATGCTGACTCTACAGTCATAATAGGCTTCAGACCCACAGAGTGGCATTCCTGGAATTCTATCTCTATAATAAGTTGGTGGTCTCTGTCCTTTTCCTAGTCATCAGGTATCCGAATCACAAAATCCACTATTGTTCTCGAAATTACTTAGCAGAGGGTACTCTGCTAGAACTGCCATCTAATTCATCTATCCAGTATTTTATATTGCACACATCACTGCACTGCCCAGGGGCCTTGAATGATTGAATGTCTAGGGAGACTGAAATATACTCCAGTTTGCAAGACATTAAATACCATCTTGGTGTGTCCAGTATGAGAATTTAGACCTATAGATGTGGCTTGTTCTTAAGAGCTGAGGCACGTTGGTGGAATGGTACAGTGAAGCTGCTGCCTTTGCTATATTTGTGCTGTAGAGAAATAGAGGACTTTGTTTTTTCATTCAGGAAGTCTGGCATCTTTTCATGATCAGTATGCTCACTTAACATTAAAGATAAGAACATTCTTGTGGTTATGAGTGTCTCTTGTGTATTCTCAGGGTGAGAGAATCATGCAGCAAAGCTGAGCAGTTCTGACACCCTGAGGACAAAACTGCTCAGTTTTACTTCATGATTCTCCTGCCCTTAAGAGTGTACATGGCACGTGTATAGCCATAAGAATGTTCCTATCTGTGCATGTAAACAATAAATGAGCTGTTTTATATTGGCAATTAGATACTCTAGAGAGTTGTGAAGCTGTAAGATATTGCCATACTTAAGGTGGTTGAAGACTAAGTAGTTTCAGCCCTAGAGCTTCGTTGCCTACTATAGGTGCTAGGAAATGGCAATGCTAATGTGCTTAATGATTTCATTCCTAATCAGCAGCCTGGTCAGAACAATTGACCTTCATTAATCTTGGTATTTCTGGTTTAATTTTTTTTCTTTTCCCTCTATAATGAATAAGTCAGGTTTTTTGACTTTGAAAGAATACAAGCAGTTACCTTTTAACACTGTTAATTTTAGATTGACTCATTTTAATGAACAGTATTATGAATATTTTTCTTCTACTTTTTTAAAATCCAGTGTGCCATGCTGAATTGAATGCCATTATGAACAAAAACTCAGCTGATGTGAAAGGCTGCAGCATGTATGTTGCCTTGTTTCCGTGTAATGAATGTGCAAAGCTCATCATCCAGGCAGGTAAGGAGCAAAGATACCAGCTTGATTTGTCAGAGTTGCAGCACTGCTTGCTCATCAGCACCTTATAACAGATTTATTTGATTTTAAATTGCTGCTGTTTAGATCTAAATTAATTGCACTATCAGCTTCATAAGATACTTCTTGTGTTTTTGCATTTGAGTGGTGCCAAGCTTTTCCAGTGCTAATTGCATCCTCTGTGATTCTTAGCATGTTTTTAATTTAGGTTTACAACTTCTTAGACCAGGAGCTGCATATCATTACTGTCAGTTTACTGTGCTCTGACACACAGAATAGAGTATGGGGAAAAGAAATAAACTTCTGCCTGACACGAGGTCTGTTGGGAGTATATACATGAAATTTTAATTTTAATGTAATACATGGTAGATATTTTAAGATTTTAAAATATCTTTGCTCATAAATGTCATAAGACTTCTATGATCCTACTTTAATTATATCTTTCATTACAATTGTTATAAATCTAGACCACTGCAGCAAGTTCCTGAATGTTTTGCCTTTTTTCAGATTATTTGGTGTAACTGCAGTAGACTTTGGTTCCATAAAACTCCCTCCCTAAGTTCCTAAAACTCTGAGTTAGCAAAATGTATTTATAAAGGAGTTATCGCTTGAGAGAGCAAAAGGTGAAAGTTAATGGGGAGACATTTACCGGGTATAGGGATTCCGGGACTCACTGAACTATAGTCAGACCTCATGTAGTGAAATCTCATCAAATTCTGGGAGGATGTAAAAGGTGAATGAAGATACCCAAGGTAGAGCCCTTTGTTGTGCCTTTGGTCCACCTTCCGATACATACCCAGGAAGGTTAGGGAATGTTGGTATTTGGGATGCTAGAAGATACACGTTTTGATGTATTACTTGGGTATGATATATTGTATGCTTAAGCCAAAATCCTGCTCTTTTCCCTGTACAAACAAAAGACTGATATCAGGTGCTGCCAGTTGGCCATAAGAGTGAGTGAAGGTGTCATCCAAAATCTGAATGGAGAAGCTAGGATGGAGGGGGGGTATAATTACACCTACTTGTGACAATAGGGATAGGTTCTTAAAGTGAAGCTACATGTGCAGCATTTATGAACAAGTGTATAAAGTGGAGGGTGGAGAAGGACCTCTATCCATTTCTGCATGGGAGATGACAGTCACACAGGCCCACATGTAAATTCTCTGAAGCCTGACTCTGTGACTAGGGAAGCTAGCTCACTGCCTATCCTTACCAAGGAAACTGAGACAGAGCTGAACATTGCTGTAGCCAATCACAAGTAGAAGTGGGTGAAAGGTACTGTACGTCCAAACTTCACTGAGAGAAGGGACACTTTGACTGGTAAAGAATGTTCCTAACCATATGGTACCCGCCAGAGCAGGAGGGAGAGGGAAAGATATTTGTTCCTTCATCTATAACTGCAATGATTTATAAAAATGTAAATGGACCTGAGGCAGATGGGAGGAAGTGCTGGTTGCCTCACCCCAACACATGCGGGGAAAAGAGGCACTCCACAGTCATCATAGAGTGCAAACCCAGGGGGCAAGGATGCAGTCCACTGCCTCACCCTGGATTCCATGGTGAGGAATTGCCTAAGGGGACTAGGACCCCTGGCACACTTGGGGGCAGGGCAGAGAATGGAATTTGGCTCTGGGGAAAATTTTGTGGATTAGCCCTGCGGAGAAGTGAACACCCCATATACCAGTGACACTAAATGTTCATGTGGATCCTGCTGCCATGCACTAAAAGTCCCCTAATATGATTTAATCTGTCCTGCTTTGAAACCGGAGTAGATTAGAGTGCACTAAGGAACTTTTAGTGCACAGTAGGAAAGCCCTCAGATACTTACTGCATGGCAGGCTTAGTGTGGAATATATTTACAACCAGGCTTTCTGCAAACTCAGTGTCCATATAGCCAAAGTCCTGCATTTGACCAGGTCAGTGAGAAGTTATTCTAGATGCATTAATCTGATTTCTATTGGGGCTATTAGAAAAACGAACAAGGAAGTAATACAATGGCTTCCTAAATAAGTGCATTTAGATATATGTTAGACAGACAAGAGGACCCAAATTTTAGTTTCAGAGATCCTATAACTTGTGTCCCATATGCTGTGAATGTTGTTTGGTAATACTGGGATCTAGCAGATAAAAGGACTTCAAAGTTAAAAAGTCTGATTCCTGTGAAGGTCGGGGTACTTGTCAGAAGCTGCTGACACGTAGAGACAGACTCTGGGAGGAGTCTAAAGGAATTGGCCTTTCCAGATCTTAGGGAATGGTAAACATTAAGGAAAAGCAAGCATAGAATTTAGGTTGGCTAATTGTTTTTAAGACACACTTTTTTTTCTGTAGTGCTTTTTCTTCTAAATAAATGATGCTCTGCTTTGATTGTTGATTACCACTGTCATTGTCCTGGAGGAAAAAGAACAGCAGGGTGTGTTAGACCTCTAAGGTGATCATGGTTGACACAGGAGTCTGCGCTCCAGTACTTGGTTTGAGAGCAGGAGAATCACGTGATTCCATTCTGAGACCTAGGGGTAGAGGGGCACACAGAGAGACCAGGAGGGGGCAGAGTAACTGTGACATTGATGACCAGGATTCTACAAGAACCAAATTTAATCCATAGTTAATGTGTTCTGAACTTTACAGGGATTGAAACTGGTGTGAAAAAGAACTATTGGTGTTTTGCATCCAGACCAAGGTGTACTCATTTGTGACACAAAAATAAAAGGTTCGCAGCTCTTCACAATATAGTTGTTCATTTTCTTTCTTATGTGCTTTGATCAGTAGTTAAATAGTTAAGTGTTAATAGTCATCCTAATTAGGAGAGTATTTTAACAGAGAAAATGTGGTAGCCATTGAAATATTTAAATATCACTCCTGGTTCTGCCTCTTCATTTCTCCTCTGACCTATTTAAGACAAGAGTAGTTAATTAAGAGCTGGGGCACAGTCAGTTACCCATATGTAGGGCCTGTATTTGAAAAATGGGGAATTGCTTCCTGGTTTAACTATGATGAGTCACATTGGTTTGTACAAAGGCTAAGTGAAAAATTTCCATCAAAATTGTTTGTGATGGAAAATTGTGTTTTCAACGAAATGAAAATTTTCACAGAAAGTGTGTGCTTTCCATGGAAAACTTCAGCTCTTTGTTGTTTTTGTTGTTGTTGTTGTTGTTGTTTTAACATACTTTTCAGGTTTTGGCTGAAATTTCTTGGTTTTCAGTTTTTCATGGAAAATTTCAATTTTTTTATTTTCACCAAAAATTTTTCATGGGGAAGCTATTTTCTGAACAGCTCTATATTGTACTGCTCCACTCTTAGGGTACAATTTATAATACATTTTCATGTGATGTGGCACCTAGAGTGTATGGATAGGTGCCCTTTTTAGCCTGTATACATCTAAATTATTTTTCCCTACCATATTTATTTCTGCTTGTAATTCTAGCATGTCTCTTGATAAAATATTTCTAGGTATAAAAGAAGTTATTTTTATGTCTGACAAATACCATGATAGCCCTGAAATGACAGCTGCCCGTCGCCTGTTTGATTTAGCTGGAATTATATACAGGTAAGACATAGTCTTGACTGGTGGTGGTGGTTGATTTTAAATGTGAAGATGAAGAAATTGCTGTATGAGGAAGACAACCTTTAGGCAAAAGCTTTATTTTCTCCTTATGTTATGTAACTTCTGTGGTACAGTTAATTCTCTTACAAAAACTCTCATGCAGATTTAGTACCAGTCAATTCAGCACCTTTGATAGCCTTTGACCGTGTGCTCCCTGGAGAACAGCAGCAGATGCTTCTGTACTGTGCCCTGCCAATGTGCTTTAAGTCCAATCTCGTGGACTTGGGAGTGACCTACCTTCTCACCCCAATATTCATTCAGTCCTTGGCCTTTCTCCTGAGACTGCCATCAAGATTGCCAATTGGGGTGGTGGTTTCTGGTGTGTGTGTACTCATAGGAGCTGGACTGGAACCACCAATTTGTTTTATGTAGACCGTGGAGCCCTGTTGGAAGGGTAATAACCTTCCGTCGCAACCAGTCTGAGCTGGAGTTAAACCAGCTTGTGATAGGGCAGGACTCACCACCTTGGCACCTCCTGCTGGCTGTGCTGGGAATTAACTCTTGGTTGCCAATGCGCCTTTCTCTAGTGGTGTCTCACTACCATCACTTCTGCTCTACCTCTAAGATGCGCATCGCTCCCCAGACCGTGGCATCCTCTTCTGGGCATGGCCCTCAGGCTGTGCCCCACTCCACTTTCTCCCCCCTTTCAGGGGAATTGGCTGTCTCTAGTCCATCCACTTGCTGCTGCGGCCTACTGTAGCCTTCAGTCTAGTCCCTCACCTCAAGGGGATAACTGCAGTCTGAATACTGGCCACCCCCTCTGTGACAAGTGAGGGTACTGGGAGCGAGGGGGGTCTGGGTCCACTCACTAATCCGGGCCCCAACCCAGGGACCCTTTAGCTGGCGACCACGTGCTGCCGCTCCTCTAATTCCTACCGCCTATTTCCCTGGCCCACTTCCCCGTAGCCCTAGCACCTTCCTGGCCCTTTTTATCAGGGGCCTCGCTCTGGCAGTCCTCAGGCTGGAGCTCCCTATTGCCCCCCTGACCCTGCCCAGCTCTGCTCTAGCTAAGGTACATCTCTAAGGCAACCAGTCATTCTCTTGCAGTCCAGGGAGAGACTACCCCTGCTCTGTTGAGCAGCTCTTCTTATATGGCCTCCCTGGCCCTGATGGGCTGCTCCGACAAATCTTCTGCTGATTGGCTCTCTTCATGCCCGCCTCCCATTGGTTGGGTTTTGCGCAGCCTCCCTGAGGACTGCTTTAACCTTCCATCTAGCTTTGTGGGGCAGCTGCTCCATCACACAGCCACATAGGGTAAGACGTTCTCGTATAATCATTTATCAGTCCCTATCACCATCTGGTCTTTCGCAGTGTGCTTTCTTAAAAGAAAAGAATAAAACCTGAAATATCTGTCCTGAAGTAATGAGGATCTGAATGATCTGTTAAGAGTAGTGACAGAGATATCTCAAGACAATCTGTCTGACAGCTAGTTTGATACAAATAACATGCTATGGGTGAGACTAATTACGCAATCATGGGGAGACTTTAAAATTCCAAAAAGTTGTACAATATTAATATAAAACCTTCTTAAATTTTACAAGTACAGCAATTCTGACAGAGAAAATTTTACGATGAAAGCTACCTGCTGGGCTGAGAAACACCCATGAACCAGTGCAGCAGTATTTGAAATTCACTTTTAAAGTCAGTGTATTTCCTTCCCCTAAAGCTACTTGGCTAAGTAAGGCATAAATCATTCCTTTACAAGTGAAATCTTAGTACAGTTTCCCCATGGTGAGTGTTGTTACTTGCTTTTCAGACTGCTGGTCTGGACAAAATGGGTATCATAATCCTTCAAGGTTTCTGTAGTCAACAACATATCCTTTACTGTGTTTACTGTTTTCACCTGTTGTATTGATTATTAAGGATACAAGTTGTACTTAACAAATCTCTGGAACTGAATTGTGGAGCCTAATGAGACACTAAATTCACACTATTTGCATAATCCTTTTGTTTATTCATAGATTGTAAATTATATATTTAGTCCCCAAATACCTTCCTTACTAACTGCAGTAGCAGATGCTCTAATGGTGTAAAAGGATGCATTTTGTTGCAATATTAATTTTACAATTCTAAAGTTATAATTTTTAAATGATTCCTTCTTAACCAGTTTAGTTATTTCTTGTATGATGCATAATGCAATCTATTCCCTTTGCTCAAAAACTATTGAAGTGTACTTTTAAAGTTTGCTGTGAAAACTTGGCAGGAAAGAAAAGAGATAAAATTTTGCAGAAAAACTTGTAACATGATGCCACCTCCTGCAGCTAAGTTGTTAGAAATCCTTTGACTCCTGGGTAATTTATGAACTCCAATAGCTGAAGAATATACAGACTAAACAACCCCATGTGTCTTTTTGTCTTAGTCTTTCTTGTCCGGGTTTCTCTCTGTATGGTGCACTATAATTGGCTCCTATAGAGATAAAACGCTAAGTGAATCCAAGGAAATTTTCTTCAAAAAAAAATTTAGTTGGCGCCAAAGCAAACAAAATATTTAACTACTCACTGGCTAATATCTATCCATATTTTTTCTTATTTTCAGGAAATTCAAACCAAAGTGCAATAAGATCATCATTGACTTTGATTCAATTAATGGCAGACCGAGTCAAAAGCCTCTGTGAGTTACGTCTCATTAAATCTCTAGAAGATTGTGATTATCCTTTTCTGAGAAGCTGCTAATGCCTTTCATCTTGAAGTCACACATAACTTTTTAATAGCCACTACAGCCAAAGTAGACATCTGAAGAATGTAAGGCCTGAAATTTTTCTCTGTCAGCCTTGTCGTACAGAATCTACATCTAAACTTTTGGTTGCTGCATTTTTTTCAAGCCTACTTTAAAATCTAGAACTATATAGAGGAAACATAGTACTGCATATGTACTGCAAGAAAATGATTTTGATTCTTATTGTGTCCATCATCTGCTCTATTAAATGGAGTCAGAATCATTGAAGACAGTCTAACAGTAGTATTTATTGTAGGCAATAACATGCTGGAAAACCTCACTTACATATATGGATCTGTCCTTATTGGATACAGGGATCAAAATAGCTAATCCACATGAAGTGTAAGAGGAGATGTCCATGCAAATATTGATATTCAATCTACAGAATTACTAGAATATTCTTGTTAAAAAGTTACAACAATTAGATTAAAATATTGTGGTGTCAAACTGTAGTGTTGCAATGTACTTTTATTTGCAGATGTGGTAGTGATTTTTCTTTTAATTGCTGTCTTACATTGTAATATATGGTGTGTGTGTGTTTTAGATATGTTTGGAGAATTTTCTGTGTTGGA
Organism: Lepidochelys kempii; assembly: GCF_965140285.1. Lineage (NCBI taxonomy): Eukaryota > Metazoa > Chordata > Testudines > Cheloniidae > Lepidochelys > Lepidochelys kempii. The sequence goes on along the minus strand of NC_136383.1, from coordinate 78,215,455 downwards.
TTCGGTTTAGAGGGGCTTTAAATTCTTTTTCCCAAGAACTTAATGGGGGCTAAGTGAATAAATCATTGGACTTTCACCTATGGGACCTTATTTGGAGTTGATTTTCTTGCCTAAAAGGAAGTTAGTTTATTGGTCTAAGTTTCTACTAGACAATCCAATACAGTTCAATCTCAGAATTAACCTGTAAGGTAACTGAATAATTTCTTGTCCTCAGAGAGAAACAAGATATTCAACCCATGTTGAGGTTGTCTATGCCAAAAGTAGTAATTGTGGTTTTAGCTTGTTTCTTAATGCTGGCACAGTGCCTTCATTTTCACAAATGTTGCCTAAAATAATGTCCTTTTTAATTTTATTTTGAGGTTTGGGAATAGATTTGAGTGCCTTTTCTTTAATTTGATTTTTTTTAAATTAAATATGCCTAATGGCTTTGTTTAGAAGATTTTTTTATCCCAGAGGTAATCATATTTTTTTTAAATATGGTTATATTTCAGTAAGCTTTTATTTTTTTCTGTAAAGGCTTTCTGTTCCATATTTTGGGACATTATGTAATTTGGCTTCCTACCAGTACTATTAAGTATTATTAAAATCTGCTATGCTGAAGTAGACTCATTATTATAATATTACAACATGTGCTAGACTCCAGAGTGCTGCTGTTTTTGCAATCATATGCAAAGCATATTTTGTACATTTGTGATGTCATTACATAAAGTGTAATGTTCAAAAACCACTTGGCTCCTAAAGGGACATTATGGTGTAAAGGTAAGATGTCAGTTATTTGTGACCTTTTCCCTTACTCCCTCCAACTTCCATAATTGTTTCTCACCTGAAATTTGGTCTGAAATCAAGAGATTTTTTTTTTATGTGCTAATTTTGAGGTAGATTGGACTGACTATTTGAGCATCTAAAAATTACTTTCTAATTTTCCTACCCCCACCTCAGTTCTCAAACGGCTTGTACTAGGAGCTCCATGTTTATTTCAGTATGTCTGTAAGAGATGAAATGTAAAGAGGTATGTCAAATTATCCTGGGTTGATCATTGGGGGAAAATCTCTTGTAGTTACTGCAACAATGAATTTTTGGATTTTAAAATGCAATTGTTGCAAATATCACAAGGAGTTCTCTATATCTTATGAACAACATATTTATTGTTCTATAGTGTCTGGATCATGTCAAACAGAAAAGACATAATACTGACAACATGATCTTAAAAAAAAAGATTGAGCTCCATTTCAGAGTGAATAAATGGTCTGAAGAATGACTTTTCTCTTGCACATCTTTTACAGTATCTGCTGTTACATCAGTTCATCCCTCCATTTTTAAAACAGAACATTTTGACATGAAGAAATTTTTAGTCTAGGAATAGATTAGTTTTTCATAGTGCATTTCTCAAAACATTTGACTCTGAATCACCATGTAATAGGATGGGAAGTTCTTGGGACCTCTGTAGGAGAATAGGCCTCTTCTGCTGAGTCACTGTAATGTAAGATCTTAGAACCCTGTGTAAAGCTTGCAGAGTAATTTCAGCTTACTCATGTTGATAGGTAGGTCCTATGAGCTCCAAGCCAGCTCCATATAAAAGGGGATAGAAAAAGCAAAGGGCAGATTGGAAGTCTTACATTGTAACATATGGTATGCTACCAAAGCCAAGCTGAAGAGAGAGCTTAGTCTGAGAAGTTAATGTGCTGTTCAACAGTAGAGGCAAACCCTAAAGAGGCATTTAGACCATATCAAGCTTTTGTATCCTGTTTAGAGTAGGATGGATACTTGCTTGCAGTCCTTTAATCCAGAAGAAAATACATTTGTAAACACTACATGACTTTGACTTCCAAATAAACAATAGTTGTGCTTATTGTAAATCATATACTCCTGAGGGAATTCTGCGCAGGTGCAGAATTCATGTACCCTGCAGATTTTTTTGTTTCACCACAGAATAATAGATTCTGACGGGGAAGCCATGAGAGGGGTCATGTGCCCCTCCCTGGCAGCAGTCCTGAATGGGCACATAGTTTTGGGCATCAAGAGCAGTGGAAGAGATGTAAATCACCACCGGGGGCGGGGGGGGGCACGCGGGTGGTTCTGGGAGTGTGTCTGAGATTCTGTGCTTCTCACTTGCTATTGCAGTGTGCCTGGCATGGAGGGCCCAGGGGGGAGGGATAGCTCAGTGGTTTGAGCATTGGGCTGCTAAACCCAGGGTTGTGAGTTCAATCCTTGAGGGAGCCATTTAGGGATCTGGGGCAAAAATTGGGGATTGGTCCTGCTTTGAGGGTTGGACTAGATGACCTCCTGAGGTCCGTTTCAACCCTGATATTCTATGATTCATGCAGTGCTGCAACCCAGGGAAAGTGCAGTAGCTTAGACATGCCCCCAGGGCAGTATGCAGTATGCCAGGGGCCACTCCAACTCCCAGAGTAGCCTAGGATCAGAGGGTGGAGGTGCAAAGGCAGCTTAAAGTTCTCTCTCTCTGCTTAACAAGTCTTGCTCTGATGTTGATAGTTCCTTTGTTTCAAAGAAACTTGGCTGTTATGAGATAGAATGGCTATGATCTGAACCAGTGGAAACTTTCTTAAAATCAGTATCTTTATTCCAGGTGCAGCACATTAGCACTAATATTCCAACAAGGCATAATCCATAGCAGAATTTTCCATCTTCAAAGTGCTGAATAAAACTTAATTCTCACAATAATCCTGTGAGTTAGGAAGTATTATCCCTAATTCTGCTGTTGGGGAACTGAATTACATAAAGACAGGTTTCAGAGTAGCAGCCGTGTTAGTCTGTATTCGCAAAAAGAAAAGGAGTACTTGTGGCACCTTAGAGACTAACAAATTTATTTGAGCATAAGCTTTTGTGAGCTACAGCTCACTTCATCAGATGCATTCAGTGGAAATGCAGAGATACATAACGTGACCTATATTAAGCGAGAGAACAAGTCATTGGAAGATGTGAAATCAGAGTTCTTGATTCTTGGTCCAAGCATCTGTAGAACTGTGAGGCTGTTACATGAAATGCGAGTAAAGGAACTTTTCAGCTTTAGAGTGGGTAATTATTACAACAGGTGTAACATTTCACAGCTGAGGAGAATCACACATTTCTCTTTCAGAAGACAGTGAATCCTTTGAGTGTTTTTTTTCCAGTCTCATTGCTCCTTTTTTACACAAGCCCTAGCTTTAGTCAGACTGCACTTTACAACCCCACACTTGATCATTTTATTTATTTACTTTTCCATTTGCACCTGTCTAAAACTTTCAGTGCATATTATGCCAAAAAATACAACTTGTTAGATACCTTCCTGACCACAAGCAAGACTCTGTAACCTGCCTCCTCTTACTACCAAGTCCCCCTGGAAAAACCTGGTGCAACCGGTAAGTCCTAATAGTATATCCTGTAATGAAGTCCTGTAGTGTATCATGAAGGTTGCCAAATCTAGGTTCAGGAAGCCAAAATAGCAAGCAAGTTCCAAAGCCAAGGACTCTCCCTTCTGCCAACCCTCCCCATCTAAGCCACGGGAGCTGTTACTTCGAGCACCTTAGCTCAGAGATAGCTAAACTTACTGACTCTCTGTGCTGCATATGGCAATCTTCAGAAGTCCAAGAGCTGGGGCTAGGGGCTTCTGCTCAGCAGGGTCTGGGGGTCTCAGGGCTTCAGTAGGGGCAGGGCTGAAGTCCTGAGCCCCAGCAGGTGCCACCGGTGTGGCTGAAGCCCCTAGCCCCCCCCCCCCACCTCTCCCTGCTGGGCAGAAGCCTCTAACCCCACCATCCTGCCGCAGGACAGAAGCCCTGAGCTCCCCTAAATGGTCTGGAAGGGAGAGAATGGGTCGGGGGGGGGGGCCTCCGTGAGCTGCACTTTCACTGTAAAAGAGCCACAGTTTGGCCACTCCGCCTTAGCTAATAGTAGCTTCAACAGTGTTGGCTGGAAAGTGAGGTAGTCATCCAAGTGAATAGGATTCAATGCATTTTGGGCATATAGATTAAAACTACCTTAAATTTAATCCTGCCCCACTTAAGTTTTCATTCTAGATACTGCCCTGACATGCACACTGTGAAACTGGAAAAAAAAAAATCTAAGAAACCAGCAATATCCTATTCTTAGTCTCATCAAGAAAGGGGAGGGTGGTGGTTTTTCATAATATGGCTTGTTGTACAGCAGCAATAATCTTCATATAAGTAGCTTCGGTTGTGCAGTAATGTCACTTTATTGCTTTGTATATTAGAAAGACTTTATAAACACCCTTGAGAGCGCTGTTGGCACCAAAATGACCATTGTCATTGCAGGAAAAGGTTGGAAAGGCCTATTTTAGAGGGTCCTCAGGTACAATGCTCAGAATGAATGCTCTAACCCTGTGACAGCCACTAATCAACTGCATCTTGCCAAGGGTTCTAAGGTGACAAGAACAGGCCAGAAAAGAAGAGCTGTAGCTGTTGGACTCAGTCCTTAAAGTAGTGTGTGGTGGTGTCTTTCTTAAGTGGAATGAGACCAGGTGCAGAGTCCCTATCTGATCACCAGTAAACAGCAGGTTAATTCCCTACTTGATCTCACACAGGTGTACAGGGTGGGGACTGAGGACTGAAGCAGACATCCAGAATACAGGAAATTAAGGAAAAAAACCCATCTGGCTGGCAAGCACCCAGAGGTCTCTGAAGAGGTAGAGTGCTGTACTCAGTTGCTAGAAGATTGTTTTGTTAACCCAAATGGGTTTTTCTGTTTTCTTCTGTTATGGGTACCCATAATAAGACTCAAGAATAAAGCCTGGAAGATTACCACAGCTGGTGAGAACCTTCTAGCTTGCTACAGTCTCTTTCCATCATCTTACAGGTAGGAACAGGCTTCTACACAATTAGTGTCTTGTTTTTCTTTCTGGGGGTGATGATCCAGAAGGTTTATTTTACAGGAGCCTATTCTGGTGGGTTTCTAGAATTCCACTCCCTTTGAAAGTCAGGTTGAATAATGAGCTTAATGCAAATCTCCCCCCTGCAAACTCAGAATGGAGGTAAAATCTGCTTTTGGTCAAGTATTTTTTTCTCCAAATCTGTTCTAAGATCTCACACTCAGTTACTGAAAGGTGGGTGTCAACGGGGCATGAGGAAGATAGATTCTCATTGCAGTAGTAACCCTAGTTATGGTTTCAATTAATATGACCTTTTGTATGAGCTGAGGGGTTTTTTGTTGGTTTTTTTTCCACTCATCAAGCTCAGGGGAATTGGGGAGAAGGGTTGTAAGAGGAGCTTGTGGTGAGTTGTCTATGTATTACAGTTTTATTCAGAGAAACAATATCTCCTTGGCATTTGCAGCTATTTTGTTAAATGGTGGTGAAGGCTTTAATGAAGCATATGGTTTAATCAAAATATGTAAAAACGAAATGTTTGATTTTTGCTGTGGTAGGAGCTTATTCATAGTAGCTTAGTTCCTAAGGGTACTGCTCTGCGGGAGGAGTGGAATTATGCTGTCCAGAAATGTTTTGAAGATGTCAGTGTTCCAGTTAATAGGGGGTATACTTTGAACTGGTTGCCTTTAGGGGAAGTATTCCAGAAGGAAGAAGTCTTGAGTAGCTTTGTGCCTTTAAGGCATGACTAGATAATTGTGTCATAATGGGACTATATCTGAGAGCACTGTTGCTGCCTGTCATCACCAATAAGTAACAATAAGGACACCATCTTTCTGTGAACTGTTCAGCAGTGGGGTAGCATTGAAAAGGAAAACACAAGGAAGAGAGCAGTTTAATTACACTGACTTGTTTTGTGCTTGTGCTAGATTTTCAGGGGGAAGGCAAGAGTGGGGATGTGAGTGGACAGCTGCCAAATATTTTGTGTGTGTTTAAGGACTCATAGAAAACCTGGTCTCAGCCAGTGTATTCCCACTGTTTACTCCCCACAAAAGTGAGACACAAGATAATCAAAATGGGAAGCCTGCAGCTGCTTCCTGGTTGTTTGTATAGTTTACTCTATGCTGCTCTTTGCACCTTAGTTAGAATAAAACAAAGTCCTAAACAGAACAAGAATAATGTGCCCAATCAGCAGAATATGGATAATAAAAAGAGACTACCAAATATTGCTTCCTGGGATACCTTACTCATGATCGTCCCACCCCACCTCCCTTTTTAAGACAATGTGTATTCCATTCCCTTCATGGGTTCAAAAGGTCTCAACACACCAAAGGAAGGGAAATAGAGTATATTCAAGCCACCACTTTAATATATTACAACTTATTTGACAAAAAGACTCAAACACACGTTTTAGCTGATCTCAGTCATAACTCAGGTAGCTCTTCTGTCAGCTTGTGTGAAAGCCTTTCTGTAGCGTGGTCTTTTCCCTGAAATATTTAATCAGCAGACCGCTGGCTACCCAGTACTGATTAAGATTACAATTGTAATTCTGTGTTTACACTATGGCATTTTAATAACAGTACAACAAATAAAGAACCTAATAATGATGAACTTATATAATGAGGTGTTTTCATATTTCTTGGAAGAGCTGTCAAATGTGACTAGAGAGAGCTCCACAGTCAGAATCCAGGGTTAATCCACATATTTCCTTTTAAAAAAGACTGCATTTAGACAGTTACGTTTGGATAATGGCATATTATAGTATTGGCTCTTACTACATAATTGACTGCTGGCTAGTAGTTGGAATGCCAGTGTGGGGAAAAATGAGTTTCTACTATAAATCCTGAAAATCTGGCTTTATGTCTTTGTCCTTTCTGGTCTTTAAATCACATCTGACTGATAATGGGATATGATTCTTTGTTTACAGAAAGATTACTGGAATCTGTGGTGGCTCTTGTTAGGCTTAAAGCTAACCAAAAGAATGGTTTTTGTGTGTTGATTATAAAAAAATATATAGTAGGATGTTCTACGCTACAACTATTCATTTTTGTCCAGTCTCCTGCCTTTGACGGTAGTGTGTAGTATACTGCTTAGTAGAAGACCAATCCCAGCCTTCCTCCATAATAAGTTAGTTCCCTGTAAACCAAAGTGAATAAGCACCTTATAACAGAGGGATTGTGCAATATTTTATGCCCCTATTCAGGACAGCACTTAAGTATGTGCCAAAGTCTGATTGAAGTCAATGGGACTTAAGCAAATGCTTAAAATTAAGCAGTGTTCAAGTGCATTCCTGAATTAGGGCCTATACAGAGATGGAAGCTAAATTCCTTCTTGCCCCCAAAAGATACTAGCTATGAAAAGAATAATTATAACCACCTTCACTCCAAAGCAGTGATGTTTTAGCAATATTGTAGCATGTTCTGATTCAAGGCCCTTTCCACATGCTGGGGCTAAGAGTATTTCCTAAACTGGTTTTAAATGCGCTCTAAAAATTAGCTCAGGCTAACATGGCTAAGGCATTGTTTACCTAAGGGAAAAAGCCACAGTTGTTTTAGCTCATGATCGTGCCCCATATGTAGATTCTCAGAAAAGTCAGAGGGACTGTGTTCAGCATCGAGACCTTAGCAGTGTAGTGGGTTTTATTGTTTAGACTAACCTCCTAGTCTAGAAAAGCATTTTGTTTTCTTTTTAAACCCAAAACACTACCTTTTAAAGATAAGGCATAGCGATCTCCATTGGGCTGGCAAATTTAACTTGTTTTAGCCCAGTGTAGAAAAGACAGACCTAACTCCCATTAATGTGAATGATGGAATCTTATTCATTGGGATAGAACAGAACACACAGACACAAATGTGTCTTTGCATTTCCTTATATTAAAGCAAATTACATTCTGAAGTATTTTACGTTTCCTCATGTATTTCTGTGTTAAGAGCTTTCAGTCTTGGTGCCTATAAACGTGTAAACCTGCTGTTTTCTCCTCCACTCCCCTCCCCACACTTTACTGATACCTGTCAAAATGGTCCTGTCTAAGGTGCATGCTTGTACCACCGACACCTCCCTTTTCCTCCACTCGGTAGCTGTATAGACTCAGAATCTAGGCAGTTTTGGCTAGTTATGTTCTGATGTGAGCAGCAAGCATTGCAAAAGCATGTCAACCTATATGGGTTGTCTGTTCCAATTTGGGGGGGAAAACTTGGAAAGCTGCAGCAGAGCCTAGTGTCTGGAAAGGAAGCCTCTAAAAAGAGCCAAGAGCTATATTTAAGGAAAGCAGATTGAGACTTTATTTGGGGGGGCATTCTCAGACTTCAAGAAGTTGAAATCTTTAACAAATACAGCTTATATCTACCCTAAAGATAAAGTTACGTGTACTGAGGAATAGAGGAAAGAAGAGGAGCTGCGGAAAGCTATACATAGAACCTAAATCCAGGTTTTCAAATTCATCTAGGCGGAGATTACAAAATTACACCACATTTCTTAGTATTCTTGTGGCCCAGCGCTGCGGACTATCAGTAGCACAACATGCTTCTACTTGTGGGATCTGAGCGTGATATTCACACTGAGTCTTCCATGCCATGAGTGAGGGTGTGGAAACTTAATCCCTTTCCCTTCTGGCTGTTTTAATAGTGTCCAACCCTTCTCAGCTAGTGAATCTCATCACAGTGCAGGAGCCTGCAAGTTATAGCTAGGTTTTGATGTGACTACCCTTTTACCATGGTATTGAGCACTGTGAGGGAGGAGTAAAAGCAAGGGGGGAGGGAATGATGCTGAGCTTAATGAGCCTTTTTGTTGATGGCAGACAAATGTTACTTCAGTTACCAAGTGTAATTGAAGAGATGTTTCAGCGTAATGTGCACTAGCCAAATAAGTTTAATCATAGTTAATGTAGAATTTGCTAGTGCCGCCTATGGGTGAAAAACGCAGTCCTGAAACTAATTCTTAAGTCACAGAATCCTGATTTGGGAATAATGATTGAGGGAAAGATTCTTTCTTGAATGCTTAAAATAAGTTAAGTTAAAATGTTTGTAAAAGTATAATTTTGTATGGGCTCATTATTATGTATTATTTATCTAACACTGTAGCTCTACACATACTTCGCAAAATGATCAGACCAGAAGAGCTAGCATGCTATAACACAAACACGGAAAGAGTGGGGGATTTGAAGGAGGGGGTGATTAGCAGACAGAAGTGGGAGGCTCTTCAACTACACAGAGCAATATGGAAGAAGCTCAGAGAATTAAATTGAGAGGACTGGAAGGAGCATAGTGAAGGAGATGCTTCTAGTGCCCCCGATTTAAATGTCTTCACTGTGTCCATTTAGCAGTTGGGAAGTCAGAGTAGCCTAGTGGTTAGAATATCAGACTACAACTCTGAAGACTGGGGTTCTCTTCACCACTCTGCTACTGACTCTGACTGGTCAAGTTTCTTGACCTCTGCACTTGCTTTCTTCCCTGAAAAATAGGATCCTTCCCCACCTTTGAGATTGTATTGTGAAAAAGGCTGTAGAACTATGTCGGTTTCATATTTATGAGTCAGCGTGAATCTCTGTGGGATGCCCAAAGTTCCACTGTATCCATTAAGGGTTGTCTAGGAACGACATCAAGGTTCCTCTATTCTCTGAGGCTGTGGTTCCTCCTGCCAGCTTCACTAGTGAGGTCAGAATAGTTATATCCATTATTATTATATGAATTATTATATGAATTATACATTGCATAAATCACTCAGATATTAATGTGCCAAGTACAAACATTTTAACTTTAGCATCATCCTAAACACATTATTTCCCTCTTCCTCACTAGAGAAGTTGTATTCTGTCTCTCTTCGCTGCTAGGCTATTTACCTAAGAGCAAGAGAGCTTTTCTTAAAGAGAAAAAATTGAATATATTTTAAATGATTAGAACCACCATTTAAGACTCTAAATTAACAAGCTATAGGGATAGGCTTAAAAACAACAAATTAATACTCTTTAGAAGGTAACAAAAACAACCAACCTTTTAAGACCAAGTTCTGCTCTTGAGGAGCGGAAGATATTTCAAAGACCATGGGCAGTAAAAGCATTGAATCTTAGATGACTAGGGCTGTGAAGGAAGGAGGATGGGGTAAATAATGTATGGGGGAGGGATCAATCTGCCAGGTAAGGCTTTGGGCTTTGCTTACACCAGTGGTCTCCAACCTTTTTACTCACAAGATCACTTTTTGAATTTAAGTGCAACCCAGGATCTGCCCCCCAATTCCCAAAGGCCCTGCTTTGTTTACTCCCTTTCCCCCTTCCACTCCCCCCACTCACTTTCACCGGGCTAGGGCAGGGGTTTGGGGTTCAGGAGGGGGTGCGGGCTTTTGGGCTGGGGCTGAGGGGTTTGGAGTGTGGGAGGGGGCTCCAGGCTGAGCCTGGGGTAGGGGGTTGGGGGCAAGTTCTGGGAGGGAGTTTGGGTCCAAGAGGGGGCTCCAGGTGGAGCAGAATGTTGGGGTACAGGAGCGGGTATGCAGTGCTGGTTCTGGGAAGGGGCTCAGGGCTGGGGGGTTGAGGTGCGGGAGGGGTTTAGGCTCCCACCAGGTGGCACTTACCTCCGACAGCTCCTGGGCAGCAGTGCAGCGGGGCTAAGGTAGGCTCCCTGCCTGCCCAAGCCCCATGCCACTCCTGTAAGCAGCCAGCACACCCCTGCGCCCCCTGGGGAGGGGGCAGAGGTCTCTGTGCACTGCTCCTGTTTGCAAGCACTACTCCTGCAGCTCCCATTGGCCACAGTTCCCCATTCCCAGCCACTTCCAGGAGCAGCGTGACGCTGGGGCAGGCAGAGAGTCTGTCTTAGTGGCTGCACCACTGGACTTTTAGCGGCCGGAGATCGTGATTGACTGTCCGAGGCTCCAGGATCAACCAGTCGATCACGATCTACTGGTTGGTGACCACTGGTTTACACAGTTGCTCAAAAGCACAGCTGAAGAATAAAGAAGTTAGTTGATCTTTTGTCTCCCTTACTCCCCCTCCTCTAGACATGTGTGTCACAGTTCAGTGCCACTACACATGTATTTCCCCTCAGTTCATCCAGCAAGGGCACCCATTGTCAGGCTCCTACTTCCCCTGGCCATCACCTCACTTGGGTGGAGATGTGTATTTTTTTCTCTTCTAATGGGGGTATCCTAGGCTGCCTTCACTATTATTCCCAGCACAGACAAGCTGCCCAAGGACACCTGCTTGCTTCTACAAGCCATTACCCTCTGATCCCACTGAGGGTTACCAAAAGAAACTATACCATCTGCTCAAGAAACTCCCTGAAAAAGCACAAGAACAAATCCGCACAGACACACCCCCTAGAAACCCAACCAGGGGTATTCTTCCTGCTACCCAAGATCCATAAACCTGGAAATCCTGGACGCCCCATCATCTCGGGCATTGGCATCCTGACAGCAGGATTGTCTGGCTATGTAGACTCCCTCCTCAGGCCCTATGCTACCAGCACTCCGAGCTATCTTCGAGACACCACTGACTTCCTGAGGAAACTACAATCCATCGGTGATCTTCCTGAAAACACTATGGATGTCTAGTCACTATGGATGTAGATGCTCTCTTCACCAACATTCCACACAAAGATGGACTACAAGCCATCAGGAACAGTATCGCCAATAATGTCACGGCAAACCTGGTGGCTGAACTTTGTGACTTTGTCCTCACCCATAACTATTTCACATTTGGGGAGAATGTATACCTTCAAATCAGCAGCACTGCTATGGGTACTCGCATGGCCCCACAATATGCCAACATTTTTATGGCTGACTTAGAACATCGCTTCCTCAGCACTCGTCCCCTAATGCCCCTACTCTACTTGAGCTACATTGATGACATCTTCATCATCTGGACCCATGGAAAAGAAACCCTGGAGGAATTCCAGCATGATTTCAACAATTTCCATCCCACCATCAACCTCAGCCTGGACCGTCCACACAAGAGATCCACTTCCTGGACACTACGGTGCTAATAAGCGATGGTCACACAAACACCACCCTATACCAGAAACCTACTGACCTCTATGCTTACCTACATGCCTCCAGCTTTCATCCAGACCACACCACACGATCCGTTGTCTACAGCCAAGCTCTACGATACAACTGCGTTTGCTCCAACCCCTCAGACAGAGACAAACACCTACAAGATCTCTATCAAGCATTCTTACAACTACAATACCCACCTGCTGAAGTGAAGAAACAGACTGACAGAGCCAGAAGAGTACCTAGAAGTTACCTACTACAGGACAGGCCCAACAAAGAAAATAACAGACTCCACTAGCCATCACCTTCAGCCCCCAACTAAAACCTCTCCAGCACATCATCAAGGATCTACAACCTATCCTGAAGGATGACCTATCACTCTCACAGATCTTGGGAGACAGGCCAATCCTTGCTTACAGACGGCCCCCCAACCTGAAGCAAATACTTACCACCAACCACACAACAAAACCACTAACCCAGGAACCTATCCTTGCAACAAAGCCCGTTGCCAACTCTGTCCACATATCTATTCAGGGGACACCATCATCGGGCCTAGTCACATCAGCCACACTATCAGAGCCTCGTTCACCTCCATATCTACCAATGTGTTATACGCCATCATGTGCCAGCAATGCCCCTCTGCTATGTACATTGGCCAAACTGGACACTCTCTACGTAAAAGAATAAATGGACACAAATCAGACGTTAAGAATTATAACATTCAAAAACCTGTTGGAGAACACTTCAATCTCTTTGGTCACTCGATTACAGACCTAAAAGTGGCAATTCTCCACCAAAAAAACTTCAAAAACAGACTCCAACAAGAGACTTCTGAATTGGAATTAATTTGCAAACTGGATACAATTAACTTAGGCTTGACTAAAGACTGGGAGTGGATGTGTCATTACACAAAGTAAAACTATTTCCTATTCCACTTCCCCCACCCCCGGCACTGTTCCTCACACATTCTTGTCAACTGCTGGAAATGGCCCACCTTGATTATCACTACAAAAGGTGTGTCGTCGTCATCTTCCCCCCCCCCCCGGCTCATTGTTTCATGTTCTCTGTGTATCTAAATCTCCCCACTGTATTTTCCACTGCATGCATCTGATGAAGTGAGCTGTAGCTCACAAAAGCTTATGCTCAGATAAATTTGTTAGTCTCTGTGATGCCACAAGTATTCCTTTTCTTTCTTCAGAGATGGTTCACATGTGTAATTGCTGTGGTTATAAGGGTATGTCTACACTATGAAATTAGGTCAAATTTATAGAAGTCAGTTCTGCAGAAAGCGTTTTTATACAGGCAATTGTGTGTTTCCCCACACAAATGCTCTAAGTGCATGTAGTCGGTGGAGTGTGTCCACAGTACCGAGGCAACCATCGACTTCCAGAGTGTTGCACTATGGGTAGCTATTCCACAGTTCCCGAAGTCTCCGCCACCCATTTGAATTCTGGGTAGAAATCCCGGTGCCTGATGGGGCTAAAACATTGTTTCAGGTGGTTCTGGGTACGTATCGTCAGGCCCCCCTTCCCTCCCTCCCTCCTTCCCTCCCTCCATGAAAGGAAGGGCAGACAATTGTTTTGCGCCTTTTTTCTTGAGTTACCTATGCAGACACCATACCACGGCAAGCATGGAGCCCGCTCAGCTAACAGTTACCGTATATCTCCTGGGTGCTGGCAGACGCGGTACTGCATTGCTACACAGCAACAGTTTATTGCCTTTTGGCAGCAGACAGTGCAGTATGACTGGTAGCCATTGTCGACGTAGTCCAGGGTACTGTTTTAACCGACCTCAATGAGGTCAAGGGCGCCTGGGCAAACATGGGAGTGATTCAGCGAAGTCATTTCCCTTTTAAGTTTCGTTTCATGGCGATTCAGTCCTACTGGCAGTGCACTGTCTTTTAATCTGCAGCCAGCAGAAGACGATGGCCAGCAGTCATACTGTACTGTCTTCTGCCAAGCACCCAGGAGATGACGATGGCTAGCGGATGTACTGTACAGTCTGCTGCCATCAAGATGTATAAAGATAGATGAAGTGGATCAAAACAAGAAATAGACCAGATTTGTGTTGTATTCGTTTTCTCCTCCCTCCCTCCGTGAAATCAACGGCCTGCTAAACCCAGTTTTGAGTTCTAGCCTTGAGGGGGCCATTCTGTTTCTTGCAAAGCCACCCCTTTTGTTGATTTTAATTCCCTGTAAGCCAACCCTGTAAGCCATGTCGTCAGTCGCCCCTCCCTCTGTCAGAGGAACGGCAGACAATTGTTCCGCGCTTTTTTTTCTGTGCAGACGCCATACCACGGCAAGCATGGAGCCCGCTCAGATCACTTTGGCAATTAGGAGCACATTAAACACCATATGCATTATCCAGCAGTATATGCAGTACCAGAACCTAGCAAAGCGAAACCGGGCGAGTAGGTGATGTCAGCGTGGTGACGAGAGTGACCAGGACATGGACACAGACTTCTCTCAAAGCACGGGCCCTGGTAATGTGGGCATCATGGTGCTAAGGGGGCAGGTTCATGCAGTGGAACGCCGATTCTGGGCTTGGGAAACAAGCACAGACTGGTGGGACCGCATAGTGTTGCAGGTCTGGGACGATTCCCAGTGGCTGTGAAAATTTTGCATGCATAAGGGCACTTTCATGGAACTTTGTGCCTTGCTTTCCCCTGCCCTGAGGCTCAAGAATACCAAGATGAGAGCAGCCCTCACAGTTGAGAAGCAAGTGGCAATAGCCCTGTGGAAGCTTGCAACACCAGACAGCTACCGGTCAGTCGAGAATCAATTTGGAGTGGGCAAATCTACTGTGGGGGCTGCTGTGATGCAAGTAGCCAACGCAATCAAAGATCTGCTGATATCAAGGGTAGTGACACTGGGAAATTTGCAGGCCATAATGGATGGCTTTGCTGCAATGGGATTCCCTAACTGGGGTGGGACCATAGACGGAACCCATATCCCCATCTTGGCACCGGAGCACCAAGCCAGTGAGTACATAAACCACAACCACACTTTTCAGTAGTGCTGCAAGCACTGGTGGATCACAAGGGACGTTTCACCAACATCAACGTGGGATGTCCGGGAAAGGTACATGACACTCTCATCTTCAGGAACTCTGGTCTGTTTCAAAAGCTGCAGGAAGGGACTTTACTCCCAGACCAGATAATAACCATTGGGGATATTGAAATGCCTATAGTTATACTTGGGGACCCAGCATACCCCTTAATGCCATGGCTCATGAAGCCATACACAGGCAGCCTGGACAGTCAGGAGCTGTTCAACTAGAGGCTGAGCAAGTGCAGAATGGTGGTAGAATGTGCATTTGGATGTATAAAAGCGCGCTGGCGCAGTTTACTGACTCGGTTAGACCTCCGCGAAACCAGTATTCCTACTTTTATTACTGCTTGCTGTGCACTCCACAATATCTGTGAGAGTAAGGGGGAGATGTTTATGGTGGGGTGGGAGGTTGAGGCAAATCACCTGGCCACTGTTTACACACAGCCAGACACCAGGGCGGTTAGAAGAACACAGGAGGGCGCAGTCCGCATCAGAGAAGCTTTGAAAATCAGTTTCATGACTGGCCAGGCTACGGTGTGACAGTTCTGTTTGTTTCTCCTTGATGGAAACCCCCCCACCCCTTGGTTCACTCTACTTCCCTGTAAGCTAACCACTCTCCCCTCCTCCTTTTATTGCCTCTGCAAGCGGTGATCAAAGTAATTGTTGCTTCACATTCATGCATTCTTTATTAATTCATCACACAAATAGGGGGATAACTATCAAGGTAGCCCAGGAGGGGTGGTGGAGGAGAGAAGGACAAGGCCACACAGTACTTTAAAAAATTTTAAAACTTTAAAATTTATTGAATGCCAACCTTCTATTGGTTGGGCAATCCTCTGGGGTGGAGTGGCTGGGTGCCTGGAGGTCCCCCCACCGCGTTCTTGGGCATCTTGGTGAGGAGGCTATGGAACTTGGGGAGGAGGGCGGTTGGTTACACAGGGGCTGTAGCAGCGGCCTGTGCTCCAGCTGCCTTTCCTGCAGCTCAACCATATGCTGGAGCATATTAGTTTGATCCTCCAGCAGCCTCAGCATTGAATCCTGCCTCCTCTCATCACGCTGCTGCCACCTTTCAGCTTCAGCCCTCTCTTCAGCCCGTCACTTACTCTCTTCAGCCTGCCACCTCTCCTCCCGGTCATTTTGTGCTTTCCTGCACTCTGACATTGTCTGCCTTCACACATTCGTCTGGGCTCTGTCAGTGCTGGAGGACAGCATGAGCTCAGAGAAAATTTCATCGCGAGTGCGGTTTTTTCGCCTTCTAATCTTCGCTAGCCTCTGAGAAGGAGAAGATCCTGTGATCCTTGAAACACATGCAGCTGGTGGAGGAAATAAAAAAGGGACAGTGGTATTTAAAAAGACACATTTTATAGAACAATGGTGTCAAGGTTCCTCCCCCACTCTGAACTCTAGGGTACAGATGTGGGGACCTGCATGAAAAACCTCCTAAGCTTATCTTTACCAGCTTAGGTCAAAACTTCCCCAAGGTACAAAATATTCCACCCGTTGTCCTTGGACTGGCCGCTACCACCACCAAACTAATACTGGTTACTGGGGAAGAGCTGTTTGGACGCGTCCTTCCCCCCAAAATACTTCCCAAAACCTTGCACCCCACTTCCTGGACAAGGTTTGGTAAAAAGCCTCACCAATTTGCCTAGGTGACTACAGACCCAGACCCTTGGATCTTAAGAACAATGAACAATCCTCCCAACACTTGCACCCCCCCTTTCCTGGGAAATGTTGGATAAAAAGCCTCACCAATTTGCATAGGTGACCACAGACCCAAACCCTTGGATCTGAGAACAATGAAAAAGCATTCAGTGTTTTACAAGAAGACTTTTAATAAAAAATAGGAGTAAATAGAAATAAAGAAATCCCCCCTGTAAAATCAGGATGGTAGATATCTTACAGGGTAATTAGATTCAAAAACATAGAGAACCCCTCTAGGCAAAACCTTAAGTTACAAAAAAGATACACAGACAGAAATAGTTATTCTATTCAGCACAATTCTTTTCTCAGCCATTTAAAGAAATCATAATCTAACACATACCTAGCTAGATTACTTACTAAAAGTTCTAAGACTCCATTCCTGGTCTATCCCCGGTAAAGACCAGCATATAGACAGACACAGACCCTTTGTTTCTCTCCCTCCTCCCAGCTTTTGAAAGTATCTTGTCTCCTCATTGGTCATTTTGGTCAGGTGCCAGCGAGGTTACCTTTAGCTTCTTAACCCTTTACAGGTGAGAGGAGCTTTCCCCTGGCCAGGAGGGATTTCAAAGGGGTTTACCCTTCCCTTTATATTTATGACACGCCCCCCAAATCTCAGCTAGGGTGAAACACTGGCTGGGATTTCTTCCTGGAGCTCTAGGAAAAACAGAGTTAATAAGACACATGCATCTCTAAATATACTACCAAGTACATAAAGACTAACAATATTTTCCACATCTCAAGGACGATTTTAACCAGTTGACTCTGGGAAACTTTCACGGGAGAGTGCATCAGCCACTTTGTTAGAAGCTCCTGAGATGTGTTGGATGTCGAAATCAAAATCTTGGAGAGCTAAACTCCACCGAAGAAGTTTTTTGTTAGTTTCCTTGACGGTGTGAAGCCACTTCAGTGCAGCATGGTCGGTTTGCAGGTGGAAACGCCGTCCCCAAACATATGGGCGTAGCTTTTCCAGAGCATAGACAATGGCGTAACATTCTTTTTCAGTGACTGACCAGTTGCTTTCCCTCTCAGACAGTTTTTTGCTGAGAAACACTACAGGGTGGAATTCTTGATCAGGTCCTTTCTGCATTAAAACTGCTCCCACACCACGCTCGAACGCATCTGTGGTTACTAGGAACGGTTTGTCAAAGTCTGGGGCCCTTAGTACAGGGTCAGACATGAGTGTCGCTTTAAGCTTGTTAAAGGCCTTCTGACACTTTTCGGTCCACTGAACAGCATTTGGCTGTTTCTTTTTGGTTAGGTCTGTCAGTGGGGCAGCGATTTGGCTGTAGTGCGGTACAAATCGTCTGTAATAACCGGCCAAGCCTAAGAAGGATTGAACCTGTTTCTTTGACTTTGGGACAGGCCACTTTTGGATAGCATCCACTTTGGCCTGTAGGGGGCTGATAGTTCCTTGACCCACCTGGTGTCCAAGGTAAGTCACTCTGTTTAGGCCTATTTGACACTTCTTAGCCTTAACAGTTAGTCCTGCCTCCCTTATGCGCTCAAGGACTTTTTGTAGATGTTCCAGGTGGTCTGCCCAGGAATCCGAAAATATGGCCACATCGTCAAGGTAGGCGACTGCATATTCTCCTAATCCCGCTAGGAGACCATCTACAAGTCTTTGGAAAGTGGCGGGTGCATTTCGCAGCCCGAAAGGGAGTACATTAAATTCATACAGCCCGAGATGTGTGATGAAGGCTGACCTTTCCTTGGCAGATTCCTCTAGCGGTACCTGCCAGTACCCCTTGGTTAAGTCCAAGGTAGAGATGAACTGGGCCCGTCCCAGTTTCTCTAATAGTTCATCTGTGCGTGGCATTGGATAGTTGTCTGGGCGAGTTACAGCATTTAGCTTACGGTAGTCCACGCAAAAATGTATTTCCCCATCTGGTTTGGGAACTAGAACCACTGGAGATGCCCATGCACTTTCAGAGGGGCGGATTACACCCATCTGTAACATATCCTGGATCTCCCGTTCTATAGCAGTTTTAGCTTGAGGAGACACCCGGTAAGGTTGGACCCTAATTGGGTGAGCATTACCTGTGTCAATGGAGTGGTATGCCCGTTCAGTCAGTCCTGGGGTGGCTGAGAACGTTGGCGCGTAGCTAGTGCACAGCTCCTGGATCTGCTGTCGCTGCATACGCCCAAGGGTCATGGAGAGGTTCACCTCTTCCACACCACCAGCACATTTCCCTTCGTAGTAAACACCTTCAGGCCACTCAGCGTCGTCTCCTCCCTGGGCTGTAAACTGACTGACCTTTAATTCTCTGGAATAAAAGGGCTTTAGAGAATTAATATGGTACACCTTAGGCTTTCAGTTGGAGGTGGGGAATGCTATGAGATAATTAACAGCTCCCAGGCGCTCCTGGACCATGAATGGCCCTTCCCACGATGCTTCCATTTTATGGGCCTGGAGCGCCTTTAAGACCATGACCTGGTCCCCTACTTTGAAGGAACGCTCTCTGGCATGTTTATCATACCAGGCTTTTTGCTCTTTTTGAGCATCCTGTAAGTTTTCTTTAGCAAGGGCTAAAGAGGTTCGGAGGGTGTTTTGTAGGTTGGTTACAAAGTCCAGAATATTAGTTCCTGGAGAAGGTGTAAATCCCTCCCATTGCTGCTTCACCAACTGCAATGGCCCCTTAACCTCACGGCCATATACAAGTTCAAATGGGGAAAACCCTAAACTGGGATGTGGTACAGCTCTGTAGGCAAAGAGCAACTGCTGCAACACTAGGTCCCAATCATTGGAGTGCTCATTTACGAATTTATGTATCATGGCCCCCAAAGTTCCATTAAACTTCTCCACCATGCCATTTGTTTGATGATGGTAAGGAGTGGCAACCAAGTGATTTACCCCATGAGCTTTCCAAAGGTTTTTCATAGTTCCTGCCAGGAAATTAGTCCCTGCATCTGTGAGGATGTCGGAGGGCCAACCTACCCTGGCAAAAATGTCTGCTAGTGCCTGGCACACACTTTTAGCCCTGGTGTTGCTTAGAGCTACTGCTTCCGGCCATCGGGTAGCAAAATCCATGAAAGTCAGTATGTACTGCTTTCCTCTGGGTGTCTTTTTTGGAAAAGGACCCAGAATATCCACAGCTACTCGCTGAAATGGAACTTCAATGATGGGGAGTGGTTGTAGAGGGGCTTTGACCTGGTCTTGGGGTTTTCCCACTCTTTGGCACACCTCACAAGACTGGACATAGATAGAAACATCCTTGCCCATTCCCTCCCAGTGGAATGACCCCCCCCCAAACAGTCTTTGGTCCTGTTCACCCCAGCATGGCCACTAGGGTGATCATGGGCTAAGCTCAAGAGCTTGGCCCGGTATTTAGTTGGAACTACCAACTGTCTCTGAGGATGCCAGTCTTCCTGGTGTCCCCCAGAAAGAGTTTCCTTGTATAAAAGTCCTCTTTCTACAACAAACCTGGATCGATTAGAAGAGCTGAGAGGCGGTGGGTTGCTCCGTGCCGCCGTCCAAGCTCTCTGGAGGCTTTCATCTGCTTCCTGTTCGGTCTGGAACTGTTCCCTTGATGCTGGAGACATCAGTCCCTCATTGGATTGGGGACCTAGGCTTGGTCCCTCTGGAAGCGATATAAGGGATGGAGCTGTTTCCGTTGACTGTGAACCGCTCTCCGCTGGTGCACTATGTTGGGATTCAGGCTCCGGCTGAGCCTCTTGTGTAGAGTTATCGGCTGTTGCCAGTTCAGGTTCGGTGGGGCCCTCTGGTGTTGAGGTTGCAAGTACTGGATTCAGTGCTGACACGGGGTCTGGTGTTGGTTGTTCGGCTGGTTCCGGTTCTGGGACTGGTTCCGTCTGGGTCTCTGGGACTGGATCCACTACTGCTGTTGCAGACATTGGCCTGGGGTCCGGGTCCATCACCTCTGACCGGGTCCTGATAGAAGTTTCCGGAACAGAGCTAGGACTCATGGCTTGTTTAGCCTGGCTGCGGGTGACTGTTCCCACCCTCTTGGCCTGCTTCACATGATTGGCCAAGTCTTCCCCCAACAGCATGGGGATGGGATAATCATCATAGACTGCAAAAGTCCACATTCCTGACCAGCCCTTGTACTGGACAGGCAACTTGGCTGTAGGCAAATTGAAAGAGTTGGACTTGAAGGGTTGAATCGTCACTTGGATCTCTGGGTTGATTAAATTGGGGTCCACTAAGGAAGCATGGATAGCTGACACTTGTGCTCCGGTGTCCCTCCACGCGGTGACCTTCTTCCCGCCCACACTCACAGTTTCCCTCCGCTCCAAGGGTATCTGGGAGGTATCTGGGCCTGTGGACCTCTGGTGTGATTCCAGTGCAATGAACTGTAATCTGTTGGGGTTCTTGGGGCAGTTGGCCTTTACATGCCCCAGCTCGTTACACTTAAAACATCATCCAGCTGACGGGTCACTGGGACGAGGAGGGTTGCTGGAGAACGGGGTGGTGGGACGATAAGGGGTCTGGAGGGTTCTTTGGGAGGTAGGTGGGGCTTTGGGCGGCCCCCGGTAATAGGGTGTGGTCTGGGGTGGTCCCTTCTGGTCTCCGCTCCAACTGCGACCAGTTTTCTTCTTCTCTGCCACCTCCACCCATCTGGCTCCAATCTCTCCTGCCTCTATTACAGTTTTGGGCTTCCCGTCTAGGATGTATCTTTCTATTTCCTCAGGAACACCCTCTAAGAATTGTTCCATTTGCATTAGGAAGGGCAAATTTACTGGAGATTCAACACTTGCTCCTGATATCCAGGCATCCCAATGTTTCACAATGTGGTAGGCATGTTGGGTAAATGACATGTCTGGTTTCCACCTTAGGGCTCTGAACCTCCGATGAGACTGCTCGGGTGTTATCCCCATTCTGACTCTCGCCTTGGATTTAAACAGTTCATACTTGTTCATGTGTTCTTTAGGCATTTCAGCTGCCACCTCAGCTAAGGGTCCACTGAGCTGCGGCCTCAGCTCTACCATGTATTGGTCAGTAGAGATGTTGTACCCAAGGCAGGCCCTTTCGAAGTTTTCTAAGAAGGCCTCAGTATCATCACCTGCCTTGTAGGTGGGGAACTTTCTGGGATGGGAAGTGGTACCTGGAGAAGGATTGCTAGGGTTTGTTGGTATATTCTGCTGGGCCTTTATCCTCTCCATCTCCTCCACATGCTTCCTTGCCTCCATTTCCCTCTTGTGGGCAGCCTCCTGTACCTCCTTCTCCAGCCGCATGAGTTCTATCTGTCTTTCATGTTCCCTTTGTTTTTCCTCAGCCTGAAATTTGGCTAATTCCAGCTGTAGTCGAGCTGAGGATTTGGTCATTCTAACCTCTCTGTTTTTAACTAACTTTACACCCGAGGTTTAGATATAAACAAACAAAACGTGGCTGTAAAATTTTGCTGTGCTGGAATAGAATACCTATTCTCTGATAGGGACTGTCAGCCTACAGAAAAAGACAATTCCCTTGTCTCTGCTCTGGGCCCAAATTAAAGCAAAAAACCTCCAACTACTTGGAAACCTGCTTACCCAGCCCAAAGAAAAAGCAAATGGGTAGAACACACACCCCCTATTTACTTTTAGGAAGAAAAGAAAAAAAAACCTCTGGGTTGGAAGACTGTGAATTTCCCTGCAGGAGTTAAGTACCCTGCCTCCAGGCAAAGAAAACCTGCAATTCACAAAGATAATCCCCTTTTGTCTCTGCTTGGCCACAAAGCAGAGAGAAACCAAGCTGCTTTCAGTTTCAGCTGCTTTCTGGACTTCCTTTCCAAAGGAAAAAAAAATTTCCTTTTTAAAATCTGTATTTCTAGTTAAAAAAATCTCAACTGGATCTCAAAATGATTTCAGGTTAATCCCACCACTATGCCACCATGTCAAGGTTCCTCCCCCACTCTGAACTCTAGGGTACAGATGTGGGGACCTGCATGAAAAACCTCCTAAGCTTATCTTTACCAGCTTAGGTCAAAACTTCCCCAAGGTACAAAATATTCCACCCGTTGTCCTTGGACTGGCCGCTACCACCACCAAACTAATACTGGTTACTGGGGAAGAGCTGTTTGGACGCGTCCTTCCCCCCAAAATACTTCCCAAAACCTTGCACCCCACTTCCTGGACAAGGTTTGGTAAAAAGCCTCACCAATTTGCCTAGGTGACTACAGACCCAGACCCTTGGATCTTAAGAACAATGAACAATCCTCCCAACACTTGCACCCCCCCTTTCCTGGGAAATGTTGGATAAAAAGCCTCACCAATTTGCATAGGTGACCACAGACCCAAACCCTTGGATCTGAGAACAATGAAAAAGCATTCAGTTCTTTACAAGAAGACTTTTAATAAAAAATGGAAGTAAATAGGAATAAAGAAATCCCCCCTGTAAAATCAGGATGGTAGATATCTTACAGGGTAATTAGATTCAAAAACATAGAGAACCCCTCTAGGCAAAACCTTAAGTTACAAAAAAGATACACAGACAGAAATAGTTATTCTATTCAGCACAATTCTTTTCTCAGCCATTTAAAGAAATCATAATCTAACACATACCTAGCTAGATTACTTACTAAAAGTTCTAAGACTCCATTCCTGGTCTATCCCCGGTAAAGACCAGCATATAGACAGACACAGACCCTTTGTTTCTCTCCCTCCTCCCAGCTTTTGAAAGTATCTTGTCTCCTCATTGGTCATTTTGGTCAGGTGCCAGCGAGGTTACCTTTAGCTTCTTAACCCTTTACAGGTGAGAGGAGCTTTCCCCTGGCCAGGAGGGATTTCAAAGGGGTTTACCCTTCCCTTTATATTTATGACAAATGGGTACACTCTTTGACGGTAAACCTTGCTGTTAACATTACATACATAGCATATGTGCTTTCATTCCAAGGTTGCATTTTGCCTCCTCCCCATCGCTTGGCTAGCCCCTCATCCCTCCCTCCTCCCTGTGGCTAATAGTAGGGAACATTTCTGTTCAGCTACAGGCAAATAGCCCAGCAGGAACAGGCACCTCTGAATGTCCCCTTAAGAAAAGCAGCCTATTTCAACCAGGTGATCATGAATGATATCACTCTCCTAAGGATAACACAGAGAGATAAAGAACGGATGTTGTTTCAATGCCAGCAAACATACACTGCAATGCTTTGTTCTACAATGATTCCTGAGTACGGGCTACTGGCCTGGAGTGGTAAAGTGTCCTACCATGGTGGATGGAATAAGGTTGCCCTCCGCAGAAACCTTTTGCAAAGGCTTTGGGAGTACATCCAGGAGAGCCGCGAATGTCAGAGCAAATTAATCATTAAATATGCTTGCTTTTAAATCATGAATAGTATTTTAAAAGGTACACTCACCAGAGGTCCCTTCTCCGCCTGTCGGGTCCAGGAGGCAGCCTTGGGTGGGTTCGGGGGGTATTGGCTCCAGGTCCAGGGTGAGAAACAGTTCCTGGCTGTCGGGAAAACTGGTTTCTCTGCTTGCCTGCTGTGAACTATCTACAACCTCATCATCTTCCTTGTCCCCAAAACCTGCTTCCGTGTTGCCTCTATCTCCATTGAAGGAGTCAAACAACACGGTTGGGGTAGTGGTGGCTGAACCCCCTAAAATGGTCTGCAGCTCATCATAGAAGCAGCATGTTTTGGGCTCTGACCCGGAGCAGCCATTTGCCTCTTTGGTTTTCTGGTAGGCTTGCTCAGCTCCTTAAGTTTCATGCGGCACTGCTTCGGGTCCCTGTTATGGCCTCTGTCCTTCATGCCCTGGGAGATTTTGACAAATGTTTTGGCATTTCGAAAACTGGAATGGAGTTCTGATAGCACAGATTCCTCTCCCCATACAGCGATCAGATCCTGTACCTCCCGTTCGGTCCATGCTGGAGCTCTTTTGAGATTCTGGGACTCCATCATGGTCACCTCTGCTGATGAGCTCTGTACAGTCACCTGCAGCTTGCCACGCTGGCCAAACAGGAAATTGAAATTCAAAAGTTCGCAGGCCTTTTCCTATCTACCTGGCCAGTGCATCTGAGTTGAGAGTGCTGTCCGGAGCGGTCACAATGGAGCACTCTGGGATAGCTCCCGGAGGCCAATACCGTCTAATTGTGTCCACAGTATCCCAAATTTGACCTGGCAAGGCCGATTTCAGTGCTAATCCCCTTGGCGGGGGTGGAGTAAGGAAATCGATTTTAAGAGCCCTTTAAGTCAAAACAAAGGGCTTCGTCATGTGGACGGGTGCAGGGTTAAATAGATTTAATGCTGCTAAATTCTACTTCAACTCCTAGTGTTGATCAAGGCTAAGTTACCTCAGTTCTTCCTATGCAGGCTACTTTATTCTTAAAGTAAAAACTCTACAGAGAAAACATATTAAAATCAATAAAAGAACCTGCACACATGTTAATAAGTTCCCAGAGCTCATCCCAACTCTCATGTGGATTTTGGCAGGAGCAGTCCTTCAAATTCCTCACGCTAGTCCTGGAAGGGTTAACATAGCCAAAGAGAGGCTAATTAGCCAAAGGCTATTCCTGGAGGGGAGCTAGGATGCAGCTAGGCTTAATTGGGGATGAAGCGCACCTGGGTAGAAACAGGCAGGACTTCTGTAAAGCCAGTGAGCTAGCAACAGAGAAGGGGAAGAGGGCTGCAGTGAGGAAGCCTGCAGCCATGCTCCCGGATACAAGTGGGGGAGAGTAGTAGCCTATAATAGGAGTGTAGGAAATAGTCCAGGAAAGGAGCTGCAAAGTCTGAGAGCGTACAGACCTGTACTGCTGGTTTGAGGATACCTGGACTGGAACCGTGGGGGATGGACTCAGGTTCCCCTAAGAACTACTGTAAGAGTGGCACAATCAGGGCAGTGAATGTGCAGACTGCCTGAGATTTTGTAGAAAGAGATGCTGCTGAGACTCCAGAAGGGGAGTACGATTGTGACTTGGCTGGAGAGCTAGGCCATGAAGGAGAGGTGCTGAAGCTCCTGACTACTGCGAGAAGGGCTGCAGAATGAGTAATTGAGACAACTGGACTGACTGACAGAAGGACAGGGCAGGGACAGTGATGAGATAATTCCCTAGGTGAGGCACAAGGAAGTGCCGCCAAGCAGTGAGTGGAGTACCTTGTTACACCCTACCTAAGTGGGATTCCTTGTGGTTACAAGTTCATCACAGCTTTAGCTCAGTCTTCTGAGACTTCAGTAGGCCTGGTCCTTCCAACCATACTCGGGTTGCCAATTTCCTAATCACACAAAACAGAACACCTTCTGTCCCCTCCCACTCCCAACCCAGAGCCCCCTCCTGCATCCCAAAGCCCTCATTCCCGAGGCCCTCCCTCCCATTCACTACATTTCCCCTCCCTCAGTAGGTCGTTCTCCGCTACCCTCACTCACTTTCACTGGGCTGGGGCATAGGGAGGGGGTGAGGGCTCTGGGCTAGGGCCAGGGATGAGGTCTTTGGAGTATAGGAGGGGGCTCCAGGTTTTGGGGGGCTCAGGGCTGAGACAGGGGTTAGGGTGCTGGAGGGGGTATGGGCTCTGGGACAGGGATGAGGGCTTTGGGATGCAGGAGGGGGCTCTGGGTTGGGGGGGGGCTTAAGGTAGGGGTTGGGGCACGGGCTTACCTTGCACGGCTCCCAGTCAGTGGTGCAGCAGGGCTAAGACAGGCTGCCTGCCTGTCCTGACGCTGCTTTGCATGCACGCCAGCAGGTCCAGTGCTAGTAGGCTCTGTGCGCTTTTCTTGCCCACAGGCACTGTCTCCCCAGCTCCCATTGGCCCGTTCCTGGCCAATGGGAGTGTGGAGCTGGTGCTTGGGGCAGGGGCAGTGCACAGAGCTCCATGGCCTCCCCCATCCGGCTCCTAGTCGGGGACAGGTGAGTTGTTTGTCAAAGATTGGACATAGGCAATATGTGCCACATTGTTTCTAAGCCTTCCATCCCTGCCAAGTCAGTAAATACACTGCAGTCCTAAATCTCTCTCTCGGGGCTCAACTTGAGAAGGGGGATTGTACTCACAGCTGAGACAAGTGTCAGTTATGTACAATAGAGTAATTCCCATTAACTTTAGTGTTGATTTAAATGCACAGCCCTGATTAACTGGCTATACTAGTACTATAACCCCTCCCACGCCCAACATGTCAGTAGTTTGCATCTTGTACAAAGCAGAAGCGGCTTTCAAGACTAGTTGAAAGACCTAATGTCAGCACAGATCCATGCATGCAAGCTCATTACCCACCAGCAAGAGGGAAAACTGCTTGCTCAGCAAAATAGTTTATCAAACTAAATAGAGAATTAGCCTTCTGAGCCATCATTGTGCTAAGTGAAGTCACCTCCCTCTGCACATCAGAGGTGAATGCATTTCCCAGTTACTGAATAAATCTGAATTGATATGGGCAGGTACAATACGTGCTATCTGACCTTTTGCCCGCACATTTTAATGCAGAGTTTAAAGCATCACCCTCTACTGAACTGGGATGATATTTCAGTTTTCGTGTCTGCTCAGTCAAGACTGAAGATTCATTGCTCCAGATGGGCTTCCTATCTGATATTTCTGGCTTATACATTGTCAGTGTAACCCTGAGTGGAAGCATAGGTTGTTACAGCCTCTCTTGTAGATGGCAAATTCCCACTGTATATT
Organism: Lepidochelys kempii; assembly: GCF_965140285.1. Taxonomy (NCBI): domain Eukaryota; kingdom Metazoa; phylum Chordata; order Testudines; family Cheloniidae; genus Lepidochelys; species Lepidochelys kempii. The sequence continues at coordinate 78,188,369 of NC_136383.1, read as the reverse complement.
TACAAGACCCATCTCTTGACAAAGGGCATATCTGGAACACATTTTATTCCATGCCGAATACACTTCTTTTTATAACTTTCTTCACTATTTTGGAAACCTGGAAAACCTCTTCCACTGCTACCTTCTAACTACCCTTGGAATGCATAATCCGCCTGGTAATGTGGGCATGGTCCAAGCTGTCCGTTACATTTATAGCTACACCCTATTAAGAGTGGTATTTCTCTCATCAGAATAAATTTAATAACGAGTCTCAACTGGAAAAAAACCTTTAAAAATAATGGGAAGGTGAAGAAGAAAATAAGTGGCTGTGATTAGAGAGAGACCCATTGGATGCTCAACCACCAGCTCCAAATGTGGAAAAGAAGACTCAAGCTGTGTCTACACTGGATCTTACCGTGGCACAAGCTGTACAGCTGAAAGGTCTCCTGTGTTGCTGCTCTTTGCCAGCAGGAGAGTTTCTCGTGCTGACATAGCACAGTCCACGCCAGCACTTTTGTCGGCTAAACTTATGTTGCTCAGGGGTGTGGGGTTTTCTTCTTTCCACATTCCCTTACCAACAGAACAGAAGTGTAGACAAAGCCTCAGTGACTTTCTCCTCCAAAAACACAGGCATTGCTTGAAGTAAAGGGGAATTGCCACTAGCTATTGGTACTGTTGGGACTTTTATCCACTCCATAGGCCAGGTCTACTTTAGGTGAGTTTTCTGGGAACAAGAATTGTCCCACCTAATCAGGTGTGCTAAGCATACTAATGATCTGTCTAGTCAAGTGTCCTGTTTCCAGTGGTGGGCAGCTTCAGGTGAAGGTGTAATGAATAATTATGTAATAAAATTTATCGGAAACATTTTTCCCTAACTGCAGGCAGCTAGTGATTGATTTACATCGTGAAACAAGGTTGGGTTTCTCCAGGATCTGTATGAGGTCCAGTCTTATTTAGCATGCTCATTAATTATCTGTAAGAGAGAGTAAATAGAAGGTTAATGAAATTCACGATGATACTAAAATGAAAGGGAGTTGTGACCATTGCTGGGGAGAGGGAGAGAATATAAAGGGATCTAGAAAGAATAAAGTTGGATTATTTTGGGAAGGGGAGGGGGAACAAACTAATGCATCTGAGGAAAAGTAATCTGAAACACAGAGATCCGCTGGGATTGAAAAATTTGGAAAACAGTAATGAGGATAGCAAGCTCGAGAGACGTTTCCACTGAAAAGGCCAAAAGTCATAGTATGCAATCCTGGAGTTGTCGTCCTCTATATGCCGCTGGTGATTCTGTTGAATCCACTTCTAGGTACCTCCATACAAGACAGACATTGTTATAGGCCATTTAGAAAACAGCATAAAAAATGGTTAGGATGCTAGAGACCTTATGAGGAAAAGGCTAAAACTGTAACTGGTGTAAACAATGACAAAGCAGAGACATAGAATAGGGTTGCCAATTTTGGTTGGACGTATTCCTGGAGGTTTCATCACATGACATATATTTAATTGAAAAATAATCTTTAATTCCTGGAGACTCCAGGACAATCCTGGAGGGTTGGCAACCCAAACATAGAATTGCCCAAAAGTATTCAAAGATGAGGAGAGGAACTATTTGGTTAAGAGGGTTATAGCTAGGAAGGGAACAATTAGAATGAATATCAGGAAAATTAGCTGAGAGTGAGATTGATTTGAATATGAAATAATCTCTATGGTGGCCACCTCCATTATTTTTATTTAAAATTAAACTAGAAAAATTGTTCTTGCTTTTTTCCTTAAATATAGTGTTAGGAAGCAACCCCATATTGATAAAGAGATGGTCTGGATGACCCAATGTAGGTCAGTTTTCTTCATCTTTAAAGTCTGATTCATCACAGGGCAACATGCTTAAAATTAACAAACGTTTGAGGGTTTTCTCCTTGTGTCTAACAGAGAGCAGTGGTACAGATAGATTCCTACAAACTGGTACAATACTTGCCTAAGCAACTGTATAATTTTGGTTAGGTTAGCAGAGGTATTTGCATAAAATATCTTGTTTCATACAATGGTGCCTCATCACTGCTACAATTAATGTTATCAGTGTTTCCACTGTACTCCCCTATTTTCAAGGGTTTGTAACTCTGCTGTATTAAAAACTTAAAGCGCCTAACTTCAGCCAGCAGTAAGTATGAGCCGAGAACTGAACAACTGTATGTTTAAAATACCCTTTTAAACTCTTTCTAAAATGTAGTACTAGGATCAGTGCTAAGGTTTACATTTGTAAATATCTGACCTGTGTTAAAATGCAATTTTGTGAGTCTCGCAGCCTGGTGCTGCTGAGTCACGATGCAGTATCATGACGTGGTGATGAAAAATGTCTCAAGGGAGCATCGTGATGGTCAGAGCTTTGATGCATTTTAACTGTTTTATAAAATACTCAAATCACTTTTCAATAGCATTGCTGAGTATGTCAAGTAAATAATGAATTTCCAATATACATTTCATACAGATTTAGAGCATGCTGGCATTCATGCTTGGCAGCAACCTCTGTATCATGGATAGTAAATGTTAGGATAACGTACCAAAGACAAGCACTTAAAGAGGGATTAATAGGCTCATTATTTTTAGAAGGTAAATAATCTACATTCTTAAAAGCTCTGTACACACATTTACATGAAACAACTATGACATTGTACCACTTCTGTTATCTGCCCCTCTAACCCCTCCCTAGTCTTGTATGTACAAACCTCACCACAATGGTTCTGCAGGTGGTGTTACAGTTTCTGGCAGAGTTCCCCAGCTTTTTTTTTTTTTTTTTGGCCTACTCTACCAGTCAGAGCTTCCCATTCAGTGTTTCAGGCATCAGTCCATGATGGATGTTAGGCTGCTCCCGATTCCAGCCTCAAAAAATGGCTTTGGAGTGGCTCAGACTCAATTGTGACTTGAATCTTTCACAAATGATTACGGGTGGCTAGTGGTGATACCTGTAGCTTTGGGCTACAGTATATGTCTAGGACCCAGGGTCACAGAGCCAGGGCTTCAGCTGGGGCCCAGAAGTCTACACTACCCTACACTGCTGGTCTACAGTGAAGCAGCCTGAGCCACACACAGCCTAAGTCAGCTGGCATGGGCCAGCCACAGGTGTCTAATTGCAGTGTAGACATGCCTAATAAGAAAAGAAAAAGCTAAGCCTGATGCTCTGTCATTCACTTAGCTTCTTCTGCATCTAATCAGCAGTGCTGCAAAGTCAAAGGGGCAGAAACAAAAGTATTTAAGGGCCACATATCTTCCTTGGCTTTGAGTTTCTGAGAGGAGTTTGTGAATGCTCCAGCCGGAGATGAAGACCTTAGGAAAACCCTTTTTAATTCTAAATTTTCAGTGGAACCTGGGTTTCTAGGCATGTACTCCGATTGCTGAAAGCTGCTCTTATTTCAAGTTGGGGACATGGCAGTGAAAGCAGTGTAGCCTGCAATATCCGTAAGGTATATGCACTCACCTATGATTAACCTTACTTGGCCATTAAATGTCACAGTTGCTGCATACACATGGAGCTGAAAGAATATACATCTTTCAGTAAAAAGGTGAGCGAATGAAAGAAGTTGTGAAATGACATTTTTCAGAAGGGTTGTCATCTCTCAAGCACGGAGGAAAATTGCTTTCTGTAAATCTTGGCCCAACCGAACAAAACACGCATTTCTTTCCAGTTGGGAAGCCATTCTCATCGACATAATGAAGGTATTGTAAGCTGTGACTTTTGCAAACTCTGATAGAACCAATCTGCAATCTTGACAGATATGATCTTTTCCTGGGTGCACTGTTCATTTACAGCACCAAGAGACCTCAATTAATTTATGAGCGAGGACAGCAGACTGTGAACTCTTCAGCTCAGCCTAGGTGGAGATATCCCTGTCTGAATTTATGTTCTGGTAATTTAAAAAAGATTTATATTAAGCTTTTCTTTCAATTTGAGAGTAGATTAAAATTTTAATGGAAACCATTTGTATGCATTTGTTGAATTGAATAATATTTATTGCTCTGTGAAAAGGGGGGAAAGAGAGACTGAAATGCTGCAAAACTTTGCCAACAATAAAGTTAGTGAGGCAGGAGAAAGTAAGAAGAAAAAGCCAATCCAGAAAGGAAACACTTCGGTGAATCTTCAGAAATCCTACTGCTTTACTGAAGTGTCATGAAAGGTAAGAAACTGGTATTTTTAAATAAGAGGCTACCCCAGTGTGCTCTCCTGTGCTCTCTCCCCCCCACTTTAATCCCAGCCACTGAAATCTCTTTCAATGCTTGAGGTGACAGGCCCTGGATTTGCATGTCTAGAGCAAGTTGTTTACCATTCAAACCCTCTCTTCTGGAATTCATTCCCTATTTTGTCTGACAGAGTCAGAGTTTTCTGCACTTCTGAATGAGTTGCAAAGCTTTTGTATTTACTTGGTGGGATTTGGAAGAGCCTTAGGAGCACAAGTCTCACAAAAGTCTTGTGCTCCAGAGTCAGTGGGACTTGCACTCCTAAGGGCTGACCTACATCCCAGTTTTTGTAGCAGTATAACTACTTTGGATAGAGGTGTGATTTTTTTTTTTTTAAACTGAAATAGTTAGATCAGTACAACCCCGAATGTGGATGCAGTTATGCTGGCATAGAGATGCTTTATGCTGTCATAGCTTCTCTTTCCTGTACAGGAATAAACTGTGTTGGTATAACTGCATTCACACTAGGAAGGGTGTACTGCTTTAATTATTCCAGTGTAGTTAAAGCAGTACACCTTTTGTGTCTAGACGAAGTGTGAGGTGCTCTCGTAATTCCAGCCCTTGGACTTTTCCTGAGAAACCAGCCTGAGGGCTGGGTATGCAGTTTTTTTCAGATGAGAGTTATTTGTGTTGGTTGGCCTTGGCTCCATTGGTGAACTGTGTGTGTCTTTATAGTTCATAGTGAATGCCCATAGATGGCACATTTGGACTGCAAGCTCTTTTGGGCTAGGACCTTGTCTCCATACCTAAATGTAAAGAACTTGGCAAACTATTGGTGGTGTACAAATAAATGTATATATAAACTAAAACAAATAATCAGGATAGGGATTGGCCTGCAGCCCTAATTAAAGCATTGATTTATTACAAGTACCCAAAGGAAGAAATATGAGAAGGTGAGTAACACCATAGAAACAGGGTACCTGCAGATGTTGGGAAAGGGTGGGGGAACAGACCATCAACTGGAATGACTTGACGTTAAAGAACAATGTAATCCATGGGTTTAAAGTACGTATTCTTCTTTTGAAACAGGGAGGTTACTAGAGGCAAAAATAAAATAAAAGCAGGAAATTCATCCAGACCTTTAATTATTTACAGATTTCTTAAGGCACTCTCCACGTCAAACATGTTAATTTTATTTAACATATTTATCAGTCTCTTTCATCATTTGAAATAGTGTATGCACAGCTTGAAATAGTACATAGAAAAGTAATTAGACTTGACTCTTGGTCATAATAAAATCCAGTACCGTAAACAGAGAAGTAACCTGACATCCTAAAAACTCAAGGCCAGTCACAAACAGCAGATAAACTTTATCAACCTTCAAGGGCTGATCAGACTGCATTTAGGGCCAGCTTTATGTCTTACTCATACCAAGTAATATCTTACTTGGTGAGTAATCCCCTTCAGGGTTTTCTTGATAATTCATTGATCTCATCATGAGTAAGGGTGACAGATTATAAAACAACAGGAACCAGATTAATGATCTTTAAAATATCCCTTCATTAATGTAGATGATTTGGGTCAAACATTTTTAAATGGGTATATGTTTTAAATTGTATTTGTATTAAGGCACCTAAATAAAGTGATCTGATTCTTCAGAATGTCCTCTGTTGAGAGGAGGAGGATGGATCAAGCCCAAACTCAAGGTCTGATTCTGATGCCCTTAGTTCATGAGCAGCCCCATTGGTCTCCATGAGATTGTACAAGTACTCATCATGACGAGGGTGGCGGAATCGAGCCCTTGATGAATTACCAGCCAGCAAAATTATGTCAAGGCTTTTCTTTTCTAGGCTGGCCTGTGACAAGAGCTTGCATAAATAATCATCCCATCATGACTCTCCGGAGCGTAAATTTTTTCCTGCTGTTTTTATCTCCACTCTTATGTTTCACTGAACTGTACAATAAATTCCCTTTTTTTGTAATAGAATGCATTTCTCTCCCACATTCTTCTGTGGCCTTTAGGAATCTCATTTGACAAAGGCCTCGCTAATGGAAATGCAAATTTCCTACCTGTCACAGAACACTTTCTGACAGCAATGGCACAGCAGAGTCAGAATGCCAATTCCTCCCAGGCATGGATATTTTGTAACTTCACTGAAGCCCGTGAAGGTTGTTCCCGCTCACACCTGGGCTGAGTTTGACCCAGTGTGTGTGCTAGCACCATGGAGAGGGACCAAGTTCTAGGAAATGTTCAGGAGACGGAGATTAGTTTATTCTACTCTGGGATATAAATAAAAAACTGATTAGATTTAAAGCCTTATTAGATATTGGTTTATTCCAGCCATTCATCCATTTCCTGTTTAGTAATTTTGTTTTACTTTAATAGACAGCCAACTTCTCTCTTCATTTGTTAGCGACGCATTAGCAAGTCTGGCTCTGATAGTGTCCTATCTAATCTTATCTATCTAGGGTTGCATGAAACTATGTACATATAAAACCATAGAAGGCACTTGCCTGTGTGAGTTTAGCAGATTAAACAATGTCTCTTGCCTTTAAGTCCCAATTTAAGCCAAGTGACTGACCTTTCGGTGGTTTAAAATGGAATTGCCTGAAGTCCTCAAGTAATCCTTGGGCAGTGCATATAAAATTGGGCAGCTGTGCTTGGGAAATGCTTAGGCTGCAACTGGAGAAAAAATATAACCTTCAATTGGTAGAAAAGGCAATTTCCCCTCATTTGGCTATGGAAGCTTTGGGAAGTTGCACTTGTTCTGCTTTCTCTTTTCTTTGGAAAAACTACGGTATTGCACATGAAGGGCTTTGCTTCTGCATATTCTTAATGTTTTTTTTTCCAAGGGGCCATAAGTGTGTTTGTGTCTCAGGGCATGACTACACTTGCAGATGTAGAGCGCTTTGCGTTAAACCAGCCTTCGTAGAGCACAGTAGGGAAAGCGCTGCAGTCTGTTCACACTGACACAGCTGCAAGCGCACTTGCGTGTCCACATTCGCAGCACTTGCAGCGGCATTGGGAGCGGTGCACTGTGGGCAGCTATCCCACAAAGCACCTCTTCCCTTCCCACAAGCAACAGTACCAGAATGGGGGTAGGAGGGCGGGGCATTCTGGGTCCTGTCCCAATGCCCCGTGATGCATCGGTTTGCATCCCAGCAATCCCTCTGTTTCCATCCACAATTGGTGCCATCTTTCAACGTTTTTTGTACTGCATGCTCTGTCTTCCCTTTTGGTCTGTGGGAATGGAGTCCGAACTGCTGAGGAATATGCTGACGAGTCTCACCAGCACATCATGTTTGGCAGTCCAGTTACTCCTTAAGATCCAAAGTGACAGTGAGGACTCCGACGATGATATTGATGCGGGTAACGCATATGACACGAGATTGCTTGAGGCATTCACAGACATGCTCACCACTGTGGAACGGCGCTTTTGGGCTCGGGAAACAAGCACTGAGTGGTGGGATCACATTGTCATGTAAGTCTGGGATGACAAGCAGTGGTTGCAGAACTTTCGGATGAGAAAAGCCACTTTCCATGGGACTGTGTGAGGAGCTCACCACACCATGCGGCGCAAGGACATGAGAATGAGAGCTGCCCTGATGGTGGAGAAGCGGGTGGCTATTGCAATCTGGAAGCTGGCAACTCCAGACAGCTACCGATTGATTGCTAACCAGTTTGGAGTGGGGAAGTCAACCGTTGGAATTGTGTTGATGCAAGTTTGCAGGGCCATTAATCGCATCCTGCTCAGAAGAATCGTGATTCTGGGTAATGTGCATGACATTGTGGCTGACTTTGCACAAATGGGTTTCCCTAACTGTGGAGGGGCAATAGATGGCACGCATATTCCAATTCTGGCACCAGCTGACCTAGCCTCCGAGTACATTCCCCTCTATTCAACATTGGTGAGGCCGCATCTGGAGTACTGTGTCCAGTTTTAGGCCCCACACTACAAGAAGGATGTAGAAAAATTGGAAAGCGTCCAGCGGAGGGCAACAAAAATGATTAGTGGACTGGAACACATGACTTATGAGGAGAGGCTGAGGGAAGAGAACAACGAGGGGGGATTTGATAGCTGCTTTCAACTACCTGAAAGGGGGTTCCAGAGAGGATGGATCTAGACTGTTCTCAGTGGTAGCAGATGACAGAACAAGGAGTAATGGTCTCAAGTTGCAGTGGGGGAGGTTTAGGTTGGATATTAGGAAAAACTTTTTCACTAGGAGGGTGGTGAAGCACTGGAATGCGTTACTTAGGGAGGGGTGGAATCTCCTTCCTTTGAAGTTTTTAAGATCAGGCTTGACAAAACCCTGGCTGGGATGATTTAGTTGGGGATTGGTCCTGCTTTGAGCAGGGGGTTGGACTAGATGATCTCCTGAGGTCCCTTCCAGTCCTGATATTCCATGATTCTATACATTAATCGGAAGGGCTATTTTTCTATGGTTCTCCAGGCGCTTGTGGATCACTGTGGGCATTTCATTGGCATTAATGTAGGCTGGCCCGGAAAGGTGTATGACTCATGTATCTTTTGGAACACTGGCCTGTTCACAAAGCTGCAAGCCGGGACTTTTTTTCCCAGACCAGAAGATCACCATAGGGGAAGTCGAAATGTACATTGTGATCCTTGGAGACTCCGCTTACCCTTTAATGCTGTGGCTCAGGAAACCCTACACGGGGAGCCTTCACAGCAGCAAGGAGCGGTTCAGCAACAGGTTGAGCCGGTGCAGAATGACTGTGGAGTGTGCTTTTGGCCATTTAAAGGGCTGCTGGTGCTCTCTGTAAGGGAAGCTGGACCTGGCCAATAACAGCATCCCCCCAGTTATATCCGTGTGCTGTACCCTCCATAACATTTGTGAAGGGAAGGGTGACAGATTCACTCAGGCATGGAACTCGGAGGTTCAACACCTGGAGGCTGAATTTGAACAGTCAGAGAGCAGGGCTATTAGACGGGCCTAGTGCAGGGCTGCAAGGGGATTAGGGATGCCTTGAGGGACCAATTTGAGGCTGAAAGCCACCAGTAATATCTGGTGCCCTGCACGGGAGTGAAGTGCAGTGATTCCAATGCTAGTACGAATCGGTGTTTGCTACTTATGATACACTGACTTGCAGTGCCTGTTGCTTTCCTGGGCTAAGGTATCTTTTATGTTATGCAATAATAAAGAATATTTTCAAAGCAAAAAAAATCCATGTAATGAAAATGAAATGCATTTATTGAAAAGAAACACAACTGCTTGGGAAACACAAAGGGCAAGGGGGTGGGGTGGGGAATGGTACAATCACAGGTTTGGGTATGTCCTGTTACCATACTCAGCCCTCCTGTTTGGAGTGCTGTACTTCAGGATGACTGTTCTGCATGGTGATGGGGTTGAGTGCAGTGAGTAAGGGTCGTAGTTTTCAGGGCTGGGTGGTGAAGCTACCGGTGTTGGAGGCAGCTGGTGGCGATAAGAACCCGGATGTTGGGGAAAGTGGGTTGGAGATGACATGGGGGCACAAGGGATGTGGGGGGCGGGGGCGGTAGTGCTCCACCTGCATGGCTACAAGCGCCTGGATCGAGTCCGCTTGGAGCTCCATGGGGCTTATCAGCCGCTCTGTGCTCTGGTGCCAGCGATCCGCATTCTGCTGGCGGACCCTCCTTTCACTGTCCTGCCACTCCTGCACTTTTTGATTTTCATTAAGGGAGTGCTGCATGACTTCATGCAGCATGTCCTCTTTGCTTCTTCCTGATTCTTGTGAGCCTCTCGGCCTGTGATAACACGGACGGCTGAGGTCTCAAGGTTGCATCTGTAAAGGCAAAATGCAACACTTAACAGAGGCAGCATTGTTCACACCAGACAGAGCAATGATTCCCCCAAACTTGAGGGCAAGCACAGTCTACACAATCACATAATTTGCCTGTCCCTCAAAGCTAGCGCACATAACCCCTGGGATCCCCAAAATGGTGAGTAAGCACAGTGGCAAGGGGGACTGATTGTTTCACGGCTGTACTGTCCTCTGGATTTCTGTGCCTTGGGGAGAGCCAACAGCTGCAGGGGGCCCCTATTCTGAACACTGTCCCCACATTTTCCACAGGAGTTCATCCTGGAAGATATCTCGCTGCTGAGGGTGACCTGGGAAGCAAGGGAGGGTCTTCCACTGCAATGCGGCTTCTGCCCTGGCCCATATGCAACTTGCCTGTGTGCAGCAATGGTCCCTCCGCCCCTCACGGCACAGTGGCCCAGAGATGGTAGCCTGACTGGGACAAGAACCACAGTGGCTCTCCCACGAAACCAAGTTCTGGATGAGACCTTTGAAGAGATCACTGAGGCCAATTACTGTGATGTGAGAGAGCACATCAACACCTATTCCGCATCGAGGCACGCATGCAGCTCTAACCGTCCTTCCCACAAGAGCCTGCCTATTTATTTTACCCAAATAAACTTCCTTCCCAAAATAAAAGCTGTTTACTGGGAACCTCATCTCGTGTTTGTCCTTCCCCAAGCACCAGCTGCTGCTACTGGCTACCTTCCTCCTGGCTTGAGAACAGCTCCTGACTGCATGCATCTAGGGATTCCGGGGTGTCTTCCTCCGCTTCAGCACCCTCGCTCCCGCTTTCCTCCTCCTCCTCCTCCTCCTGCCTTGTTGGACTGGGCTCTGAAGTGTCCATGGTGGTACGCAGAGTGGAGGTGGGGTCGCCCCCAAGTATTGTGTCCAGCTCTTTGTAGAAATGGCAGGTCACAGGGGCAGCACCGGAGTGGCTGTTTGCCTCGCGGGCTTTGCAGCAGGCATTCCGCAGCTCCTTCACTTTAACCCTGCAGTGCACAGCGTCCCGGTCATGGCCCCTTTCCATCATGTCCCTCGATATTTGCCTAAAGGTATTGTAATTCGTACAGCTAGAGCACAGCTGGGACTGGACAGCTTCCTCCCCACAAACACTGATGAGGTCCAGCACCTCGCCATTGCTCCATACTGGGGCTCGCATGGAGGCATGGTCACCTGGAAAGATTTGCTGAGAGCACTCCATGCCTGGCTGAGCAAACAGGAAGGGGATTTTCAAAATTCCCAGAGAATTTAGAGGGCGGGTCTGGCAGTTGGTCACCTGAGGGCAGCGTAGTAGGGTTCAAAGTGATGACCAGAGTGGCTAGAACAGGCATTGTGGGACACTTCTGGAGGCCAATCAGAGCGCAATAACAGACCAGGGTGTCCACACTGGTACCATGGCGCTCCAGCGGGGGCACATCAAACATTCTTCCACTCGCCGAGGTGGAGTACCAGGAGCGCTGTAGCCGTGGAGTCGGAGGGCTCTATGTGCCTTGCCAGTGTGGACGCTGGGTTAGAGAGCACTGGGCTGCTTTAATGCACTCTAACTTGCAAGTATAGCCATATCCTAAGGCAGCGGTTCCTAAACTTCATTGCACCGCGAGCCCCAACAAAAGATATTACGTGATCCCAGGAGTGGGGACTGAAGTCTGAACCCTGCCACCCCAGGGAGGGGGGAGACAAAGCCCAAAGGTTCAGCCCTGGGCGGGAGGCCTGTAACCTGAGCCACACCACCCAGCGCTGAAGTCTGAACTCCATTGCCCAGGGCCGCAGATGGTGGGGCTCAGGCTTTGGCTTTGGCTTCGGCTCTGGCTCATGGTGGTGGGGCTTGGGTTTCAGCTTTGGCACTGGGGAGTGGAGCTCGGGCTTCAGCCCCGAGCCCCAGCAAGTCTAATGCCAGCCCTGGCAACCCCATTAAAATAGGGTCCCAACTCACTTTGGGATCCTGACCCACAGTTTGAGAACTGCTGGTCTAAGGCAATACAATGGGTGAAATCCTGGCTGTGTTGAAGCCAATGGCAGAAAAATGACATGAAGCCTGAGTGAAAATACTGACTTCAATGGGTCCAGGGCTTGATCCATAGTTTTTGCAAGTCAAAAGTGTGTGTGGGGCAGAGAGTCAACAATAGTGACAGTATTTTTAAAGGTACAAATCACATCCATGACAGCCACTCCTAAAGCATATGCTAGCATGTAGGAATGAGAAATAAAATAAAGGCTGATTTGTATCGTGTGACTCTTCTCCTCCCCCTACTCCTGACAGACACTGTCATTAACACCCACCCACTTGTGAACACACACACAGCTCTTTTTTCCTTTTTTCTCTCTCCCACTCTAATTCTTTCCTTTCGTCTTCACTCAGACTTCCTCGTACCTAGGGTGACCAGACAGCAAATGAGAAAAATCAGGACAGGGGGTTGGGGGTAATAGGAGCCTATATAAGAAAAAGACCCCAAAATCAGGACTGTCCCTATAAAATCGGGACATCTGCTCACCCTACTAGTGCCCCTTTTCTTTTTCTTTCTCTTCTCTCCATGTACCATAGAGTACAGGGCTGCCATGCACCCTTTTTCCTTGGTCTCTGAAACCTAAGCCTTCTCTTTCCCCAACCTGTTCCCTGAGTCTTCCTACCTTCACATCCCATCCTTTCTATGCTCCTCCTTGCTGACTTGCTTTCTCTTACTGACCATCCCATAGAGCTCCTTCCCTGAGCCAAGGGCTCTTTAGGGCTGCTTGCCTGTCTGGGCCCAGCCCCTGCTCCTCTTGGCATTTTTTTGAGGAAGGAAGAATAGGGATCATCACAAAGGCGATGTTTTAGTCACGGGTATTTTTAGTAAAAGTCATGGACAGGTCATGGGCGGTAAACAAAAATTCACGGCCCATAACCAGTCTGTGACTTGTACTATATACCCTTGGCTAAATCTTGGGAGTGCCACGGGCGCTCAGCAGGGAGGGGTGGTCTGGGGGGGAGGGGTGTGCCTCAGGTGCTTGGGTGGGGAAAGTCTGGGGGGCACTGTGAGTGCTCGGGTGGGAGCAGCCTGTTAGGGGGCTTATTCCTTCACCCACTTACTTCCCTGGTCCTTCTCGCACGAACAGAGAGCAACAATACCCGAAGTCCAAAGGTGCAAACATTTCGATGTTTATTGGGGTGAACTTCCAGCAAGCATGATTCCAGTTTCCTTCCTTAGTATCCTCCTTCCCAGCTCTGACACCACAGAGCCTTACACCTGTGTCCCTGTTCCCATTCCTACCCTTAGCCAAACATGATTCCAACTTCCTTACTCCCATTCCCTGTTCCCATTTCTCCCTTTAGCAAAACATGATTCCAATTTTCTTACCCCATTCCCTGTTCCCATCTCCCTCCCCCCCCCACACCCACTTCCTCATTGACTACAGATTATATAGTAAAACTTGAGTTCTGCTTAGCTATACCTTAACCAATCATTTTCCTGAAATTTAACTAACCAATCCTAACATATTGTAACATGATTATGTAACCAATTATATCCCACCACCTTAATTAGTTTACACCCAGCAAAATTAATTATACAGCAGACAGGAACAATCACAGAACCAGAGAGATTATACAGACAAACAATAGCAAAGTGGGAACTATAATGACAAAATAATACAGAAATGAGGATTTCACATCCCAGCTATTGATAAGTGAGTTCTTGCCAGACAGGATGCTATCAAACTAAGTTTCCTTTTACATTTTCTAGGCACTTCCCTTTCTCTGGAGGTGATAGGAATACAATCCTGTCCTGATAGTGCCTAACAGCCCAATAGCACCTTATTTCAATGTGACTAGTTTGGAATGTGAAGATGTGACCATTCGCTTCCCAGCTTATGGCTGCCTCTGCTGCTTAGCCAAAGGCCTGAGCCTAAGCACAGGGCCTCAGACTGTCACAGTAAGAGAAGGCCCTTACACCAGCAGATAGTGATTTTGATTCTTTCTTTTATACCTCTATAATTAGCCAAGTGATAAGAATACACCTAAATTCTTAGAGTATAGGCCTTTACAGACAGGCCTGAATATCTATATCCTAACACAGCCCGGGACCCCTGCTGGGGTGGGGGGTTTGGCAGGGCTGGCAGTCTCCCTACCCAGCTTCTCAGAAGCAGCAACATGTCCCTCCCTAAGCGCCTAGCTCTGAGTGCTGCCAGCTTTGCAGCTCCCATTGGCTGGGAAATGCGGCCAATGGGCACTGCAGGGATGGTGCCTGTGGGTGGAGGCAGCATGCGGAGCTAGGAGCTGAAGGAGGGACATGGTACTGCTTCAGATTATCATAGGTTAGGTTTACTGGGAAACGTAGTTTGGACACATCTTTCCCTCCAAAATCCTCCCAACCCTTGCACCCCACTTCCTGGGGAAGGTTTGGTAAAAATCTTCACCAATTTGCATAGGTGACCACAGACCCAAACCCTTGGATCTTAGAACAATGAAAAAGCATTCAGTTTTCTTACAAGAAGAAGACTTTTAATAGAAGTAAGGGAATCACCTCTAAAATCAGGATGGTAGATACCTTACTGGGTAATTAGATTCAAAACATAGAGAATCCATCTAGGCAAAACCTTAAGTTACAAAAAAGACACACAGACAGGAATATTCATTCTATTCAGCACAGCTATTTTCTCAGCCATTTAAAGAAATCATAATCTAACACATACCTAGCTAGATTACTTACTAAGTTCTAAGACTCCATTCCTGTTCTGTCCCCGGCCAAAGCATCATATAGACAGACACAGACCCTTTGTTTTTCTTTCTCCCTCCCAGCTTTTGAAAGTATCTTGTCTCCTCATTGGTCATTTTGGTCAGGTGCCACCGAGGTTACCTTTAGCTTCTTAAACCTTTACAGGTAAGAGGATTTTTCCTCTGGTCAGGAGGGATTTTAAAGGGGTTTACCCTTCCCTTTATATTTATGACACATGCCCTCTGGGCTGAAGCCAACTTCTTTGGGGCTGACTGTCTAACCTACTATCTCTCTCCAAGAAAATATACCTTGCTTATCACCACTTAATCAGGCTGGGCCTTGATGACATGGGCACATTTGGAAAGAAATTTAGGTGCCTAAATGTACAGGGAGGTGGTTTTGACAATCCTACTAGGCACCTAACTCCCAGTGAAATCCAGAATGAATTAGGCTTGCTGTTCTTTCCCTTTGTCCTTAACTTTACCCCCCTCTCCCACCAACACTACCCTCCATTCAGCGTGTTCCTTTGTCGTACTCACCAGCACACATTAAAAATGCCAAACAACTCAAACTCAGTGACAATGTCTCTCCCTTCCTTCCTTCTACACAGAGCAATTTTTTGCTGTTCCCCTTAGTTTAACAACAGCAGAGGGAGAATAATATAAAGCTGTCAAATGCCCAGCGGGCATGCCCATGTGACTGCACAGATCTTATGATGCTGCAGACAACAAAAGTCTTCACTGTGACGTGGCCGGTTAGGTGACTTTCAGAAGCACAGAATCCTCTCTTTCTGGTCTGCCAGGGCCACCTATTGTGGAGGAGTGTGCAGCCTGTTTAAAAAGAATAATACCACTCTACACAAAGACTTTTCCACTGAAGTGAATGATACTTTCCACAGCCCAAATTGCTGGGAAGTAATTGTCTAGCTGTAGAGCAGAGATCCTAACATTCAGTGCTTTCCTTGAATTATTAAAGGGCAATACTTCACAATAATCACTACTGCACTGCTTCAGAAACCCTTCCCAACAATGCTCCCCCCGGCAGAGTAAGTACCATTTGCTTTAATGGATAGTTGCTGCACTAGGGAAGAAGGGGAGCCTGCACTTCAGACTGATTTGCACTTTCCATGGGAGTGCACAGAATTGTTTCTAATATTGATTCCATGCATGCTTTATATTTTAAGAAATAAATTCCCAGCCCTCTCTCTCGACAGATCAGTGTGGTTTTCCTTTCCTTTCCTTGAAATAATACCAAAAGCAGGTTGCTGACAGCTTCAGGCTTCTGTATAGTCAGCAGTACAAGAGAACAGCATAGACATGAGCAAAAGTCAAATGGTCTCCCAGGAGCGCCAAACCATTAAAACAATTGCTAAGGGAGCAAGAGAACGATAAACATCTGCTGTTTGCCTCCACAGCATACACTAGTGTGTCTCAGTTTCCCTCTTTTGGAGACGGACCTGTGCTGTATGGATTGGACTCAGAGCTGAACTTTTCTAGGGTTCAAGGATTTTCTGATCCTGGTTTTCACTCACTCCATGACCAAGAGTGGAAGCAATTGCAAAGTTAGGATCCAGTTCAGAACTTCCCCCAATTTGGCAGCGTTCTAACAACCTGTTCTGGTTTGGGCTTTTCTCTGATGGAAACTGATGACACTTTGGAAACCGCCAATGGTCATAGGTAGTATCTTCTCTTTGACAGTGATCAGTGGTATACACTTGAGCATGGAAAGCAACCCCATAATGCACCTAATAATGAAATACTACAATATGAGGGGAATGTCTCCCTGATGAGTCGGCACGAGTGATATTTATGAAGAAAAACAAGATTCAAAATATATCCTACAGCAGAGGGTGGTTCAGTATCTCACCCGTAAGGGCCGTGTCATTGCTGGGGCAGTATTTCACATCATCAGTCTCAAGGCCGAATACAAACATGTTGTTGTTTTTTTTTAAAGGAGGCCATTAGCAACCCAAGTGGTATCACACACAAACCTCAGAGTAATGCAAAGAAAACAACATCTTTGCAAGTATCAAAGCACTGAACAGTCACATGATCTGACATTTTTCATTTTAAAAAAAGCACTCGAACTTCTGTGGCTGGCAAGCCAGCAGTAACAAACAGGTAGGAAACCTGCTTTTAGAATATATTTGGAATATTGTTTTTGTTCGCAAATGGTGCTTATGACTAATGTGTCTCCAGTGATAAATATGTTTTAGAGGGTACAATTAACTTGTTACTTAAAAATAATTAAAGCTATTCTAGCAGATGAGATGAGTATAAAGATGTCAAAGTAATTTAATAGTATGATAAAGGTAAATCATGCAGAGCTCAATTTATCTGCACAGGCATGTTTGCTCATCACAATAAAGAAGAATAAACAAGATCTTGTGCGCAATAACTATATTTTTCTTAAGTCTTTGATTAAAATCTTCCTTGAAGAGGCAATGAGAGCCAAAAGACATTATAAACACAAGCTGCTATTGAAAGCACAAATTGTAACACTCTAAAATCCTGCATTAATTTAATCCTTTTCTATTTACTTCTATGTATGGCACTAAAAGTGGTATAACATAAGCAAACACAAAACATTTCCAATTCAGAGTTGCCTTCTTCTGTTGATTTAAAATTACTTTGAGGCATCACATTTTGGGTATCCAGCAAATTAGCACCATCACTTGCAATGCAAGAAGAGTTTGAAAGTGTAACGGAGACTGGTGAGAACTGTTTTTAGTGCCAAGCATTGAAAGATACAGAGAGATCAGGAACAACAGCAATCAAGAGCTGTTTTTAAAAAAACACATTTTAAATTCAGATAATTTTTAAAAGGTGCAATTATTTATGACTGACGGAACAGTCGATGGATGAGGTCTATAGGTCCTTGTATATTTCTCAGTCTTTTCTTCCTTTGTGTATGTTTGCATTTGAAAAGGCAAATAATGACCAAATTAATCTAAATGAATATACAAGCCAGTTGTACAATGATCTAGGTGTGTTCACAAAAGGGGTTTGTGATGGTTTAATTAAATAGAATTGGAAACCAGTTTGTTAAACCAATGAATGTTCTGGGTGTAGAGACCAACCGGATCTTCAGAATCTACAGTCAGGGTTCAGAGAAGGGGGATGAGTAGTTGGAGCCACTGTAGGCTAGAAGAGTGGCTCAAATATTGAGAGTGGAGGGGATGGTTTACCTGGCAGGAGCCGGCAGAGGGAGAAGAAAGGATCTGCCTTGGTGCATGAGCCCTGGCAGCCACTTGCTACGACAGCCTCTCTGGTAAGGATTGTAAAAGGTTCCTTGGATATCTGTTGAGCAAACTGTCTGGAGAGCACAGAGCCTGGCAGGACTGTTTGTGTTAAGTTGTATTGATTGCTTTTTCTATTATTTAATAAAGTTGAAGCCTGGGTTTCTTTCCCCTCAGTCACATGGCTCATCTGTCATCACTGGAGTGTTCCCATGGCAATCATGGGTTGAGTTTTTATTAGTCTGATTTACTCCATAAATAAAGAGAAAAACAAAGCAAGATGATAATGGAGAAATGAATAGCTACAGTGAAAACTACACTAACGACCACTGGCAACAGGCAACGTTTTAGTTTAAAAGTAGAGCAGAGATTCCCAGGATAATTTTGTTTGACTTTTTGTTCCCCCCAACCCCATTAGGTGTCAGGCCCTGGCAGAGCTGTCCCTTGGGTATGGCAAATCGGGCCAACCGTTGAGGGCCCCACGCTTCAGTGTGTGTGTCATGTGGGGGGTGCAGCCCGGGGGGGGTGGGGTTAGGGGTGCCTGGGGGATGCTTGGCCAGCCCGGGAGGGTGGGGTTAGGGATTCAGGGGGCCAGGCTGGCCCGGGGAGTTAGCGGGGTGCCTGGTGGCGGCAGTAGGGGTCAGGCCTGCACTCATTGGTGGGAACCACGCGTTGTATTTCTTTTTCTTGCTCGCCCGCCAGTGTCCTAGTGTCCCCGGAGCATGCCAGTGCCAGGCTGACCCCATTCATTGCCCTTCCGTCACGAACCCCTCCCTTTTCTGGGAACCCCCCCCAGCACAGGGAGCCCCCTTGCCCCTAGTACAAGTGCCACCCTGTGACTCCCCATCATCCCTTGCCTCCCAGCACTGGTGTCCCCTCCCCACACCAGATTTCACCTGGATAAAAAATGTTAATGGGGGCCCATACAGGCTGATTTGTCCCAGCCCCCGCACTCTCCTAGGGACAGCCCTGGAACAGTTGCGTATACAATTTGCTGTATGCAGAGTGCCTTCAAATTTGCTTATTCCATGAATATCTTAATTGTTCCTTTTAAACCCTGGCTGGAGTATCCCAGTGACTTGGATCACTACCCTCTTACAACCTGTAAAAACCAAAGCCTGCTGGGAAAAGTGTCTCACTTAAGTTTTAAAATTGAGAACTTTCCTCTCCTCCCACCCCCAATTTGCATGGAAGGAAAGTTTGTGCTTCTCAAACAAACATCTCTGCTTCCCCTCATGGCTGCTGATCTCTTAGCAGTGAGACTATCATCAGGACCCAGATTTGGAGACTATTGGTCTTATCTA
This sequence comes from Lepidochelys kempii, assembly GCF_965140285.1. Lineage (NCBI taxonomy): Eukaryota > Metazoa > Chordata > Testudines > Cheloniidae > Lepidochelys > Lepidochelys kempii. The sequence continues at coordinate 78,169,187 of NC_136383.1, read as the reverse complement.
GCAGATATTGCAGCATCATTTCCTATTCGTATGAAAGAGAGAGACAACTGATGTCCCCAGCGGTTAGGGAGCTCTGTCCAGACCAGCGGTGGTATCTAAGGGAGTTGCGTGCCATATGTTTAGTCATCAGGTATAGATCACCGCAAGGAAGCCTGTAATAACGATTAGAGCCCAAAGCTTTGCTGCAGTGTAGCAGCGCCTGGGGTAACTCAGTAGGAGATGGCTTAAAAAAGTGATTTTGTACTCTTGATGCTATGGTGATTAAATCCCAAGAGAGATAGAATCCACTTTGTGCTCCCCCAATCTGCTCTCGGTCTCGAAGTTTGCTATAATTTGTACCGGCTTCTAACAGACCCTAACCATTCCAGCAGGCGAAGATCACCAGGGCACTAAGGGAACCTGGACACACGCGCCCTTCTACTGACTACTCACCTTATGTCACTGGGCAGGAGAGGGCGTGGAATAGGAGTGCCTATGGCAGAAGAGGGGGGGAATTTTTCAAGGGTGGGTAATGCTGACAGCAGGGCAGTGCAAAACTGCCCTGCCACACAGCAGGATCTGGCCCTAGCTCACTAGTTGTAAAGAGACTTCTATGCAGACTCTCAGCAGGGGACGGGCCTCTCCAGCTCTGTTGTACAGGGCCGAGTACCCTGTTGAAGCTCCATAAATAAGTCAGAAAAGGCAGAGTAAGGGTGTCTGTCTGGATTTCCTGCACTTATTTCAGTTGCAATTGTGTTTAAATCAAAAGCCATTTAAAATTCTAAAGTTTCATCCATCTTTATATCAACCAACAGGAAAAGAAAAATATTTCCTTTTGAACTTTCAGCACATTGCTAATCAGAATGTACTATGCAAGATGCACCCAGTAGTGCTCAAGCAGTAGGCTAAGCCGCATTTTAATCAGAAGTTGATGCTGTTTTCCCCATTGAAGATCTTCTTTTCCTCTGGAGGAGCTCAACACAAGTGCAAAACTTTAAAAGGCTTTTACTGAATGGCTGGAAATGAGACATGCCTGAGAACAGAAGCCTTCTAAACTGAAAGCCAGGGAACTGGCCCTAGTTTGAACGTTCTAAACTAAAGGCAGCTGTAAAATAAGTCAGTTCCTTGAGCTCTATATAAAGAAATATTATGGGGCCTGATTCAGATCTCACTTATGCTGGTGTAACTCCATCAATACGAATGGAGCCACCTCAGATTTATTCCAGTGTGAGATCAGAATCAGGGCCATACAGTCAGGGCACTTGCTTTCTTGACCCCTGCTGAGGGAGGTCATCCATTACAGCAGCCTCGTCCAGCGACTGGAGCACTGAGAATCGAGAGAGCTAGCTTCAATTCTTGGCTTTGCCTCTGACTTGCTGTGTGAATTTGTGCAAGCCATCACAACTCTTTGTGCCTCAGTTTCCTTATGGAAAATAATGACATTTACTTTCCTTTGCAAAGTAGTTACAGTAGAACCTCAGAGTTATGAACATCAGAGTTACGAACTGACTGACGAATCACACCCCTCATGTGGAACTGGAAGTACGCAGTCAGGCAGCAGCAGAGAGAGAGAGAGAGAAAAAAGCAAATACAGTACAATATTGTGTTAAACATAAACTACTAAAAAAAAAAAGGAAAGCAGCATTTTTCTTCTGCATAGTAAAGTTTCAAAACTGTATTAAGTCAATGTTGAGCTGTAAACTTTTGAAAGAACAACCATAGTGTTTTGTTCAGTTATGAACATTTCAGAGTTCTGAACAACCTCCATTCCCGGGTGTTGGTAACTTTGAGGTTCTACTGTATGCCTAAGGCTGTGATTGCTGGGTGGCCGAATAGAGCTGTGCATAGACCTTTGGGAAAGTAGTGTTTTTGCCAGTAGGGGGTATTGAGCAAAGAGGTAAGAGTCTTTGTAAACAGGAAATAGTCTTCCATTCACCCCAACCACGATGTGATAGGTCTCTAATCTCTACATGAAGTGATAGTGGGATTGACTAAACATCCAGAAGATCCCAGAATACCCTGGCAAAAAGGGGGAAAGGAAAACCAACAAGCAAGCTCTTCAGCCCAGCCAGAACACCCAAAGAGACCTAACAGCAGTGCAGACACAGAGAGCCCACAGAGCACTGCTCTGGTGGGTCCAGCTGAAGCAGGGAGTGAGGATGGGAAAGAAAGGGATTCTGGTGCTAAGGCTAGGCCTACAGCTACACCAGTGTGCTTCCTGAAATGGCTGCACCTCCTTACTCCACCTGATGGTACCTAAGATGAGGGGGTGGTGATGGTGGGAATCTACAGCCTGGTAAAACAGTGGTAAAAGGATGGGTCAGACGCCGCCTTTTTCCATAGTCCACTGCCAGCAGAATTTGATTTCCAGCAACCAGAGGGATGGCCACTCTGGGTAAGAACATTCCAGAGTTTCCATCAGCAATCAGGAGGAAACAGTGAATACCCTGGTCTGTAAAAGAAGGCCTATGCAAAGGCCATTGTCCTTACCAGAAGGCCTCACAGCTGCATAGATGAAACAGTTCAATACAGTTAAAGAAGAACTGGACAAGTATTTCAGGCCACACCACAATGTGATTTCAGAGAGGGCACAATTTGATGTATGCAAGCAAGAGAAGGGTGAGTCAGTCACTGATTTCATAAGAGCCCTGTAGAATCTAATCCAACACTATGACTAGGGGGATATGAGTGAAGAAATTGTCAGACACGGGCTCGGTTGCAGGGCTGAGGACCAGCCGTCTATTGGAAAGACTCCAGAATGACCCCACCTTACACTGGAGATAGCCAAGAACATAGTCCTCAAAAGTCAATACATAAAGAAGCAACAGATTCTTCTCTGAAATAACTTTGAAGAGGAGTTCACTGGAGAAGCCGTAGACATGGAGAGGAAAATATCTCAGGAAGCCAGGAACAATACGCACCCAGGCCAAGGACAAGAGAGGGCTATGCTAACATGGAGTAAAGAAAAGGAATACCAGAGCATGAAAGACCACCCATAGTGTGGCAAATCACCTCACAGCAAATGTCCCCAGCACAGGACGCCACATGTCAAAAATGGGGACATTATGCAGCGATTTGCTGGTCTAAAAGCATGGTAGCAGCTGTCTTTCAAGGAGAAGACTCAAAACTACTGAGATTGCATACCTTAAAGCCATAGGTGATGACATAGATCATCATGATCACCTTAGGAAAGTATAAAATAGTACTCCTGGGGGAATTCTGCACCACTATGCATGCGCAGAATTAATATCCCCCACAGATTTCTTGGCTTCCTTTCTGACAGAGAAGCAAAGGGAAGCTGCAAGAGCGGTCACACATTACTCCCTAGCTGTACCGGTACATCGTTTCAGGGACCTGGAGCAGTCGATGGAGAGGTAAATCACGGCAAGGCGGGGACACCCCAGCCAGTGGCTCCTATCTTGAGCTGGGATCAGCTGCTAGTCCTGGCTGGGTTAGAGGCAAGAGAGGATGAGACTTCCTCTTCCCCTGCAAGGAGTGGCTGAGGTGTCAGACCCACCCCCATCAACCTTCCCCAGCTGCAGGAAGCTTAGCATCATCCCCTGCTTTCTGCCCCCATTGCTCCTCAGCTGCGGGGGAGGGGTCACTGTACAGGGAGCTGCTCTCCCATCTGCCCAATCCCTGTACATCTGGACCTCCCATACCCAGACACCCCCACCAAGCCTCACCCCGTACACCTAGAACCCCTATAGCCCTCCATACCTGAACCTCTGCCCACTGGACCTCAACTCCTGCGTCTGGAGCCCCCCTGCCTCCAGATCCCCGCCTCTGGATCCTCATCCCTGCACCCAGACCACCTCCCACTGAACTCCCTGCACTCAAACCCCTGCCCTGATGAGCTCCACCCCCCGCACTCCCCTGAGCCCCCACATCCATACCCCATGCCACTGACCCCCAACTAGTTGCACCCAGACCTCCACCCCACCAAACCCCACTCCACTGGCTCCCAGACCCCCTGCTGAGACCCCCACACCCGGACTCCTCCTCTGAGCCCCAACCACTTTCATCTGGAAGCCCCTGCAGTGTCATAGAATCATAGAAGATGAGGGTTGGAAGAGACCTCAGGAGGCCATCTAGTCCAACCCCCTGCTCAAAGCAGGACGAACTCCAACTAAATCATCCCAGCCAGGGCTTTGCCAAGCCAGGCATTAAAAACCTCTAAGGATGGAGATTCCACCAAGTCCCTAGGTAACCCATTCCAGTGGTTCACCACCCTCTGAGTGAATTAGTTTTTCCTAATATCCAACCTAGACCTCCCCCACTGCAACTTGAGACTGTTGCTCCTTGTTCTGTCATCTGCCACCACTGAGTCCCATTGCCCCAGTACCTGAAACCCATCCCCAACAAGCCTCTGTGAATCGAAATTCCCCTCACACCTAGACCCCCCCCCATTGAGCTGCCTGTACCCAGATTTTCCCACATACAATCCTCTCACCCCACACCTGGATCCCCCCACACTGAGCCCCTCCACACTTGCATCCTGCCTGGGGTTGAGCCTGCCTGTCCCATATCTGGTGTGCCTGGCGCAACGGGGCTGGGCCCCAAGATGTTTCTGGGGCAGGTCCAGATCTTGTGTTGTGTCAGGATCGGGTGCAGCTTCACCACTGAGTCCAGGTCCTGGGGGTGGGGGACTGCAGGGTGATCTCCCACCTTCGTGCAGCCAGTGGCCTGTGCTCCCCACTGCCATGATGGAGCTCCTGCATTTATTTATTGACAAATAAAACTTGCAGAATTTTAAAATATTGTGCACAGAATTTTTTATTTTTTGGTGCAGAATCCCCCAGAAGTAATTAAATAGACTTCAAAATAGACGCAGGCATTGGTGTAACAATGGCTATAGAATCACTTTATAGGCAGCTGAACTACTAACACTTCAAGAGTTAAAAGAAAATATTGAAAGGTCCTGGACAGTCCCCATTAAAGGGGAAAGGAAATTTTTTGCCCAAAACCATTCATAACGAACGCCTCCTGGAGAGGGACAAGCTTGGGTCCATGCGCTGCTCCCTAAGCCCTGCTCCTGCTCCCCCACAAAGTCCATGATAAAACACTGAGGGGGCAGTGTCTGAAGCTTGCAGTGCTGTCCAGATGAACTGTTCCCATGGCAAGTTCTATGAATAGGGACTGAAGATGGGTGGCTTTCTAGGACCTGCCTGTTAATTTTATCTGCTCCTCCTGAAGCACTGGAGTGGGTGGACATAAACCTGCCCACACAGAAAGCCCTCCTCCCCCAGGCTAAGTGGAGGTGCAACCAGACCCAGGCAACAAAAAAGTTCAGGGGACAACAAATGCAAAAACGGTGATGGGAGTGAGGGTCCCAGGTATAAAATCAGGGATCCAGGGAGGTACACTGAGCAGAGAACCCTGGACAGTTCCCACTGCTCCTCGAAGATGTCTAGGGAGCCAGTGGAAGTGGCCCAGAGGAACTCTGCCCGGAGACATGATGAGGGAGAATCAGAAGCAGGCCCCCCCCCAATTGCCCCACCCTCTATTCCAAATTCCTCCTCCTACTATGGTGGCTAGCCACCTTGGCTAGCACCAGGAGGAGGCTGATGAGGAGGTCTTGTGACTTTCGGGGTGGCACAGATGGGATTTGCATAAATCAGGAGGTGCGGGGAGAAATGCAGAAGGAACTGGAGGAGGAGATTCTGGAGGAGCCGGAAGAGGGGTTGCAACCTGGTGCACTCGATGTAATTGTGTACAGGGTCTCCATCTTGCCACAGAAGGGGCAGGTGTCAGGGGAAGTCATGAACGGTGCCAGGTACACACCCATGTTCCCAGTTCCATGAAGGAGCCACCAACTAATATTCCTGGTGGGCTGTGGGACCATGGTGGAATATGAACCAGTTCACCAGGGTTTCTTGGGTGGCAGGCGGTCCCACCACTTGGTGTCAGAGCGGGACACAAGGGTGAGGAAATGAAGGGTGTGGAGCACAAGCATGTACAGTTGTTTCCTGGCTGTGGTTTGGAGATGGACCGGCAGCTCACAGGGCATGGGTTGATGGTCAGGCCTGGAGGGCCAGGGGTAAGGGGCAGGTGGGCAGGGAGCAACCTGCTGCAGGACCTGCTCAAGGACAACATGGGAGGCGGGCAGGAGGGCTGCCCTCACCTCCTGGCACACATGGCTGAACATGACGAGTGGTGAGCCCAGTGTGCTGACCAAGCACCAGAGGATCCACCCAGTCCCCCCCAGAGCATCGTCCAGGAGGCCTCTGATCCTTGTGGTACCAGCCTCCAACGCACCAAGAAGGATGCTGCCACCTGCACACCGAGATGAGGGTTGTGTAGAAGGGGCACTGTGAGGAAGTTCTCCTTCTTGGTGGTCACCACAGACCTGGTTGCCTAGACTACCTTCTAGGTCCTGAAGACCACAGGCACCGACTTTCTTCTTTCCGTTCCACCCTGCTCTGCCTGAGGCCTTGCCCCCACCCCCACTCTGCCCCTTCCCCACCCTTGCACCACGTCTTCCCACCCCTGCTCCTCCCTCTCCCCCGAGTGTACATTACCCTCGCTCTGCTTGTTCCCACCCCTGCTCCATCACCTCCCCAGACCTCCCTGCCTGCCACCGAACAGCTGATTGGCTGTTTGGTGGGTGTCTGGTGGATGCTGAGCACCCATTATTTTTTTCCTGAGGGTGATCTAGTCCTGAAGCACCCATGGAGTCAGCGCCTATGCTGAGCATGGCCTGGTAAAAGACCAGCAGCTGGGACTTGGAGCAGACCTCCTGGGTGGACATAGAAGAGCTGCTGCTCCTATCCGAGCCCTTGGAGGTGGTGGAGGAAGGCAGGCACCAGTGTGCTCCACGCAGACTACTTGCACCATAAAGGAGTCTCTGCAGGACCTGACAGCGGACGGCATGGACCTGATTGCGAAGGCAGAGCAGGCCCTGTCCACCGTCCCCCAGAGGGAGGTGCTCAGGACACCCGCAAAGCCCCCGTGCACCCCCACTAGAAAAACTCCAGGATCATCAGTTGGAGGCTGGCCAATGTACCCAGGGGCGGGCTCAGGGTGTGGAGCCAGGTCCAGAGCCTGGGTAGGACCAGTTGGTTATGCACCAGTGCCCTCCCCCACAGGAATAGGCACCGCCCACCCGCCCACCTCCACAATTGCCCAGCTACCCCTAGAAAGATTACCCCAGGCTGGGAAACACTCCTGTAAGAGGTGCACTGACCTGGGTTGGGCTACAAGTATAGGTATATCAGTATAACTGCATCCACACTGGTATCATTAAAGCAGTAACTCTTTTGTATGTAGAAAAACCCTTATGCCTGCCCCGTGTGCGTTCCACTGGTCTGGCGTGATTTGATGTGATGTGATGGCTGTGAGAGCTAAGCACACCAGCATGACTTAACTATAGGTTGTCAGCTCTGTATTTCCTTTTGGTTGTCAGCTTGTGTCACATCCTTTGTACTGTGTTTAAAGATTGTTTGTTTGTTTTGACTGAGAAAGGGAATTGCATTCTGAAAAACAAATGGTGCTTCCTCATTGGGTTTTTGTTTCATGCAGGTCAATAGAAATCTCTTGTTTTTTTAGCTATTTTAGGCTTCTGTTTAATAACCCCCTCATCCTGGGCACAGCTAGGGTATTTTTGAATTTCTTGGGGGGGTTTGAAGTCATTTGGCCTTGTGCCTCACAACACTGCATGGGGTGTGCCGTAAAAGAACTGGAAGGTGCAGCCTGCAGTGGCTTGTTTTTATTTACTTTTATGTAAATAGCAGTGTGCTTATCTAAGAAAACCAACTGACCTTCCACAAAAAGAAAAGGAGTACTTGTGGCACCTTAGAGACCAACCAATTTATTTGAGCATAAGCTTTTGTGAGCTTATGCTCAACTAAATTGGTTAGTCTCTAAGGTGCCACAAGTTCTCCTTTTCCTTTTGTGGATACAGACTAACACAGCTGCTACTCTGAAATCTGACCTTCCACAGTTGCCGCTTTCTGCTTGCTAAAGGTTACTGAAAGGACACTGGGGTCTCATCATCAGTTGATTGGAACTGAAAGACTCTAAAAAAAAAAATCAAATGTTTGTTTCCCATTTGTACAACTTGTCCATTTCACTGAGCTCAGCCAGGGAAACTGGACTCTGATCTGTTTCACTTCCTGGTTCTTATTCACCATGACTCTATTTGGGTTTTCAAGGCCAGAGTGATAAAGGAGAATGTTAAATACAATATGAGAAATGTAATTCCAATAAAAAGAAAGCATGGATGCATTGATGGTTTTAGCTTAGTGAAAAGAAACCTCAAGCTGATAATGGCTCAGTCAGAATCCCTCAGGTTTACTGTGATAGCTTTGTCTGAAATGCTAAAGCAAGGGACAGCTTGATGATGCTGAGAAAGTAACCCTGTATTAGGGAGCAGTTCAATGGCACTGTGCTGATGAGGCATGCTGATCACTGGCTTATTAGTAATTGATTGTATTGCAGTAGCACCTAGACGCCCAGCCTCACTGTATTCGGAGCTGTGTACAGATAAATAAAAGATGGTGCCCACCCTGAAGAGTTTACTAGAGCATCTGAACCTAATTCTGCAGCCGTGCTTCTCAATGAGTTGCACAGCAAGTGTGAAAAATCGGGACAGGGTGTGTGTGTGTGTGTGTGGTGGTGGTGGTGGTGGTGGGGGAATAGGAGCCTGTATAAGAAAAAGTACCAAAAATCGGGACTGTCCCTAGAAAATCAGGACATATGGTCACCCTATGCCTAGGGATGTCTACTTGCATGAGTCAGTGCAGTTCAGCAGGGTGAAGCGTTGCAGATGCTGGCATTACAGAATAGGAGGGATTTTAAAGTTGTTGTTTTTTTATTTTTCTTTGTATATTTTTATTAAACAGCAGTTTAAGCTGGATACAAAGCCCCCAGCCTCCCTAGTTCCGGCTATTGAGCAGGTACTGCAGCTGCTGTGCAGGTAGCCGTATTTAACTCTAGCTCATTGCTCATTATTGCTTCAGTGAGCAACAGCTGTTCAGATACAGCTCCGCTTCTTCTTTGCTCTGAAAAGCCGCCAGTGCCCAAACTGTAGACTGGTGTGACTGAAAAGAAGGAAAAAAGTTATAATCATTTCACTCCCCTACTGCTACAGATTTTATGGGTCTTGTAGTGCACTGTTATGTCAGGCTATTAATTGCTCGTGCGCTGATGTTAAGCAACTGAAACAGTGCCGCGCAGTGTTTGGCCACTTGGTTATAGACTGTTTAACAGCCTTCTTCTGGAGAGGCTCTGTCACGGTTCCTCCCCCACTCTGAACTCTAGGGTACAGATGTGGGGACCTGCATGAAAAACCTCCTAAGCTTATCTTTACCAGCTTAGGTCAAAACTTCCCCAAGGTACAAAATATTACCCCCGTTATCCTTGGACTGGCCGCTACCACCACCAAACTAATACTGGTTACTGGGGAAGAGCTGTTTGGACGCGTCCTTCCCCCCAAAATACTTCCCAAAACCTTGCACCCCACTTCCTGGACAAGGTTTGGTAAAAAGCCTCACCAATTTGCCTAGGTGACTACAGACCCAGACCCTTGGATCTTAAGAACAATGAACAATCCTCCCAACACTTGCACCCCCCCCCTTTCCTGGGAAATGTTGGATAAAAAGCCTCACCAATTTGCATAGGTGACCACAAACCCAAACCCTTGGATCTGAGAACAATGAAAAAGCATTCAGTGTTTTACAAAAAGACTTTTAATAAAAAATAGGAGTAAATAGAAATAAAGAAATCCCCCCTGTAAAATCAGGATGGTAGATATCTTACAGGGTAATTAGATTCAAAAACATAGAGAACCCCTCTAGGCAAAACCTTAAGTTACAAAAAAGATACACAGACAGAAATAGTTATTCTATTCAGCACAATTCTTTTCTCAGCCATTTAAAGAAATCATAATCTAACGCATACCTAGCTAGATTACTTACTAAAAGTTCTAAGACTCCATTCCTGGTCTATCCCCGGTAAAGACCAGCATATAGACAGACACACAGACCCTTTGTTTCTCTCCCTCCTCCCAGCTTTTGAAAGTATCTTGTCTCCTCATTGCTCATTTTGGTCAGGTGCCAGCGAGGTTACCTTTAGCTTCTTAACCCTTTACAGGTGAGAGGAGCTTTCCCCTGGCCAGGAGGGATTTCAAAGGGGTTTACCCTTCCCTTTATATTTATGACAGGCTCTATATTATTTTTTCAACAGTGAAGGAACCAGCTTGTCAAAGTAACTATACAATCACATATTGCTGCAAGGCCATAGCAATAATGAGCCATTGGATCCATTACAAAGCACGAGGTCAAAGTTTCTCCAGCCACTGAACAAGAGCAACAACAGCCAATTAGTGCCCCTCCTTCAGAGCCTTCTTGCGATTGTCACGTGGGAAAAAATACTATTACTAGCTGCTGTTTAAGTGACTGGCCCAGCATTTACCTCAGCAGAGGGTGAAGGCCTGACCTCGCACAGCAATGCGTGTCACTGGTTTACTTTTGCCACTGGAAAGCCAGCGAGTCCATTCCCTCCTGCACGCGGCTACTGGGCTTTTGCTCACTGAGCGGGGCTCGGGCTCTGTAGGGCTACCCGCCTCGATTCATGGCGCAATGAAGCCACAAAGTAGCCTTTCAGCCTAGGCAACCACAGCCTTTGCAGCCGCTCAGCTCGCGCAGCTGCTCGCGCTACCTCGCGGAAGAGGTCACCAAGTGCTGGGTTTGAGACTGGCCGGCTGATGAAGCCATCTGCCAGCGGGGCTGATGGACCGGCTGCCAGGTTCCAGGCGAGGCTTAAGCTCAGGCTGGGGCGGGGCGCAGGGGGTAAGAGCGCTCAGGGGCCAGAGGGGTAAAAACAGAGTATGACGTAAAATGAAGCCCGGGCAATTTAAAGTCCGAGTGTTTTGTAAATGCCTCGTCCTAGGCGGCGCAGCGTGGGTCGTAGCTGATGGCGGGCCAGTGACCCGTGTCCCGGAGCTGGCTGCCGGAAGGCAGGTGTGCACAGTACAGCCCACGCCAGAGAGCCCCAAGGGGCGACCCTGCCTGGGACGCGACCCTCCCGTCCCCGCCAGGTCAGGCTCAAAGCAGGGCGGCAGGGCGGTGTGGGGGCCCCGACCCGTGCCCCAGCCAGGCTAGGTGCTGTTGGGCTTTCGGGCTGACACGGCAGCAGCTCTTCTGGGTGCGCGTAACAGCAAAAATGTGGCGGTGGGGGCTGACTTCGGCCTGCTCGCTGCGTCCCGCTGCGGGGCGGCTGGGCTGTCCGGGGAAAGAGGCGCGCAAAAAGCGAGGCGCCGGGGCCGGGGCCGCTGCACCCTCCGCTGGCCAGAAACCAGCCCTTGGCAGCCCGCGCCGTTCTGCTTTGCCGGGCGAGAGGAACAGCGACAAAAAGTCGTCTTTGAGGGGAAGGGAAATCTTAAGGGAGGGATTTTTTTTTTCTTTTTGGCAAGGGCCAGGCCCCAGTGAGCGGGAGCGTGACGCAGCAGCAGTGGCCTTTGTTTGTGAAACTCTGCCGGCAGCGCTAAGCTGTTAAAAATGGAGGCTACTGAGAATGCTTCCAACACTGCGGAGAAAAATGCAGACGAGGCTGATTTGCGGCCAACTCTTCCCCTTTCTCGAGTTCCTTGTCTCAGGTTTCTGCACCACTAGGGGATGCTAGACTCACACGCGTGCTGCCGGAGCCAGACGCAGGGTTTGTACGGTCACAGCGGTGCGGAAGAGGAGCTCTGAGGCATTAGGGTGCAAAAAGCCTGGTTATGAGTTCAGAAAAGCCTTTAGTAATTATGTAGCCTTACATGCACATACAGGGTGGTGGATGTGCTGTGTCAGTGGTTTTCAAACGGCGGTACGTGTACCCCTGGGGGGTACATGAGACAAATCCTGTAATAGCGGCCAGCACATTTTATGTAGTACAGAGATTTCCAAACTGGGGGGGTGGGGTGGGGTGGGGGAAAGCTGCATGGCCAGGCAGCTCAGGCCAGCCCCACTCGGCAGGGCTGCGGTGTCGCCCCTCCCTGGCTCACCTCAGCAGGCCACCCAGCCTGTGTAGGTGGGGAGGGGAGTACAACCACAATTTTTATTTAAGGGGGGGCTCAGCTCAAAAAATGATCTGATTCCCTCCCCTTGAGTTACAATTTTCGGTTGACCTCCCCTCCCCCCCCCCAACCCAGACAGGCTGGGTGGCCTGCTGAGGTGAGTCGGGGGCGGGGGGAGATGGCACGCCCTTCCTGAGCCATCTGGCATTGCCCCTCACCTCCAAACATTTCTCCCTTGGTGGGGGAGGGGGGGACAGATTGACTGTTTGAAAACCTCTAGAAGCTGTTGGAAGGCCAAAATCAGGAGCGGGGGGGGGGGCGGTCCCCTCCCCCACCTGTCTCAGGTAGGGGTATGGGGTACACTACACTATTTGGAAAGACGTACACAGCCTAAAAAGGTTGAAAACCACTGTGTTATGTGAGGAAATAGCCTAATGTCAAACATTACCATTCCCTTGGCTAGTGGCAGCAGTGCAGATTCTGGGCCTGACCTTGTCCACCTTTGACTATTGTAGTGAGCAAGGAATGCAGGGCTTGAACTGAGCTGGGAGCCACAGGCAGCTTCCCCAGACTTCGTGCACCTATGCATGTTGGAAACGTAAAACACTGGGAGTTGGGGGCCTAAAGACCAGGGCAAGTTGGGTTTGAGGCTCTGGGATACCAAACAGGTGTTGCATTATTCGGAAGGCTCCGTAGGCTCAACTCCACTAAGAATTGCGCCTAGAAGATGGAATTTTAGCTATCAGTATGAATTTCTCTGCTATACCATCAGACTCCAGAGGAAACGTCTTTGTTTTTAAATGTTTGCAGCCCATGTACTAAGACACAAGTACAAGCTCCCGTGTTTGTAATGGGGCCAGAAATTTTATTAAAATGATACATCAGAGGCTGGAGCTCGCCATGCCTTTTAGTGTCTTTGCTCTCTCATACTCTGCGTTTCAGTTCAATCAGAACAGGGCAGAGGTGTGAGGGGCTCGCTCTACATGTTAAGAACGCACAAGACAAATTAGGCTAGCCAGAGATCCATGCACTATAGCCTGCCTCAGCACAGCTCTAGGGGCCACCCCTTCCATTTGCACCAAATAATGACTGAACATTAATTCCACCTTCAGTGAATCTGACAGAGCTTGAAACACAGGTGGCGAGTCAATCATGGAAGGCAGTGTGTGCTTAGGGCATGGTGCAGTGGCTGGTGGTGCAGCAGATGAAGGTAGTCCTTGCAGCTGTAACCATCATGCACATACTGCGGAATGCAGTGGCTCCTCTCCCCCTACTGAAATTTCCTAAAGAATTTAATAAACCATTCCAGAAGGTTTTTGTTTTTTTTAAACTACCTGATAGAACATGATAGAAAAATCATCTTGGTGGTATAGAATATAATGCTAAATTTTATCCCACCTATAAAATTGTACAGGCAGGTTTAAAAAATAACTTACATAAAGGATCACATTCTTTATTAAAACCATTAAATTTTTAGAGTAATGTCCATAGAACCTCATTGGCTTCAATCCCTTTTACATTCTGTGGGACTTTCCCCATTAGAGCTGACAAATAAACAACAAAAATGTTCCCAGGGATTTCTAGAGAGAGCTCCCTGTTCTAAAAATTCTCAGTTTAATTAGGTCCTGTAATCTCAGCTCCTGGAACTTTTTCATGGTCCAAGCCCGTAGCATGCTGGAAGTTTGTATTTTGTGTATGTCTCTTCTGAATGCTGGTTTATACTGGGAGAGGGCTCTAGTACGGCACAGTTTATGAGCTGTGATTTAATGGCTAGAGCCAACTGAACTAGCTTTTCCCCTTTGTAGCCTTATTCTTAGCTTCTGAATTTTTTCCCCACCTCTGAATCCCCAAAGGATTTATTCAGCTTGCTTTGTGAAACCTATTAACTGTAAACTGCATAATTATGTTACTGTGAGCTTTGGATCAGTTTACAGTAATTTTTCTATACAGGACACTTGGAATTTATATTCCTCCATGCCAGAATTGGAAGGCAGTAAATGAAAAGGGTTACTCAATTTACCTAAGAGTTATTTAACTAACATCAGGAGACCATTACTTGCAGAAGCACTGAAGAGCAATAAAAAAACGCAGAAAGCGGATAATCTTCGAAAAGGCATTTGAAAGGAGACAAAAAGCAGCAAACCAATTGAACTTGTTTTTCATGTGCACAAGGGTGACTTGAGTTAATTTCTCTCTTGCCTGGTTTGCAGTGTGCTTTGGCTATAACAGCATTGAGCATGTTTCTTTATTCAGTGGATACACAGGGCCTGATTTTTCCACCCACAACTAGTTGTACAGCTGCACACATGCTTGACACCATGTGCTCCCACCTTTAACACTGCCTTGAATCAGGCCCATAGTTCGTAAAGCATATGGCCCAGCACAACCACGATTAAGCCGATGCCAATGATCGAGCACTAGGGTTGTTCTTTGTGCATTGTTGTCGTTTCAGACATGTTTTAGAACTATTAAAAGCAAGAGCTACCGCAGCAGCAGAATACAGTTGTCTGTTTGGGATTCAGTATGATCTAGAGCAGTGGTTCTTAACCAGGGGTACATGTACCCCTGCAGGTGCGCAGGGGTCTTCCAGGGGGTACATCAACTCATCTAGATATTTGTCTAGTTTTACAACAGGCTACATGAAACGCACTAGTGGAGTCAGTACAAACTACAATTTCATATTGTGACGTTGCACTCTCACATATTTTTATAAAATCATATAATGAGTGTGAATATAATGTAACTGGACTATGCTTCATTCAAAAGGTCTCTTGTAAGGTATCATTACAAAGCTTATAATCTACTGAGTGTGGTCATCCTATTTGTATAAATGTATCACTCTTGTATCTTAAACTAGAAATATGAAAAAAGAAAAGGAGGACTGAAATATGAAATATAACTCTGAGGTCCCATTGTAGTTATGCAAAGTGTGGGCCATTAATGGTGGTTTGGACTCTTAATGGCTCCCATTAACCAGGACAATTGACTGTAGATGGCTGTTTCACTTGTAAGTCTTCCTGTATAGGTGTATGCTGGCAAGTGGGTAATGAAGTCTTACAGTGACATGTGATCATGTCAGCTGAACTGGAATCCATCTTTAACCTGGTGCTTTTCCATTGAGAAGGCGGGGTGGGAACCCAGAGGGACAAAGGAGTCCCGCCTTATGCAAAAGATATATAAGTGGGTGGAACAGAACAAATGAGGCGGCCATCATGAGAAATCCTCTAGCTACCACCCGAGCTGGAACAAAGGCTATACCAGGGGAAAGGATTGTGCCCAGACTAGGAAGGCATCAGGTCTATGAAAGAAACTTACTGAAACATCTCTGAGGGTGAGATTTTATCTGTTTTCAGTTTTATTACTGTACTAGACTTAGACTTGTGTGTTTTATTTTGCTTGGTAATTCACTTTGTTCTGTCTGCTATTACTTGGAACCACTTAAATCCTACTTTCTGTATTTAATAAAATTACTTTTTACTTATTAATTAACCCAGAGTATGTATTAATACCTGGTGTGTGTGTGTGGAGAGGAACAGCTGTGCATACCTCTCTATCAGTGTTATAGAGGGCGAACAATTTATGAGTTTACCTTGTATAAGCTTTATAGAGGGTAAAACAGATTTATTTGGTGTTTGGACCCCATTGGGAGTTGGGCATCTGAGTGTTAAAGACAGGAACATTTCTTAAGCTGCTTTCAGTTAAGTCTACAGCTTTGGGGCACGTGGTTCAGACGTGGGTCTGCGCTGAAGCAGACTGGTGTGTCTGGCTCAACAAGACAGAGTGCTGGAGTCCCAAGCTGACAGGGAAAGCAGGGGCAGAAGTAATCTTGGCACATCAGTTAGCAGCCCCAACGGGGTTTCTGTGATCCTACCCGTCACACATGTATACTACACAGTGAATTTTATTATGATATTTATATTCCATTTATTTTATAATTCTATGGTAAAAATGAGAACATAAGCAATTTTTCAGTAATAGTGTGGCTGTGACACTTTTGTATTTTTAGGTCTCATTTTGTAAGCAAGGAGTTTTTAAGTGAGGTGAAACTTGGGGGTACCCAAGAAAAAATCAGACTCCTGAAAAGGGTACAGTAGTCTGGAAGGGTTGAGAGCCACTGATTTAGAGTCCCTATCATCCTCACTATCTCAGACCCGCGATACGGTGTTGTATCTGCTTGTCAGAAGACGCAGACAAGAAACAACCCTTTGTGACACTTCCTCTCTGAAAGGGGCTGTACTAGCTGAACTTGTTTTCCAGCACACAGTGATCATGCTGCTTGCCTGCAATTCTGGATAAATGAAGGCTACTATTTTCAAACTTTTGCTACCTAACTTTAGGTATCCATATTTACAGGACCTACTGGGAACTGGCTATAATCAGGAACTCTGAAAACCCACCTGCTATTTTTAGGCACTTAATTTAGTCAGTCACACTTGTATACTGTGGCCTAAGGTTTTATCTGTTATTGTGACAGGCTTACTTATCACTCTATATGCTCTACTCCAGTAGATCTGTGTGAAATGGCCTGGAGGTATTTCACTGCCAGGTATCCCCCGGCAAGGTACCCCTTCCCGTCTCTGCTCCCACTTTCCTTAGTGGCTTGTTACAGAGTGAGAGGTTGGAGCCTCTGCTGTGTGTGTACACGTGTGGTGGAGGAAGAGTTTGTGTGAGAGCAAATGCCTGATTCAACCTGTGCAGTCCTTTGGACCATTGGCTTCCGCATGATCCCATCCAACTGAGGTACTCAGTTGGGGGAATGCTTTCAATAAATAAGCCTAGACTCTGTGTTTTACAGCATGCAACAATCTTTGTGCTTGGCCTTGTTTTAAAAGGTATGTTTTAGTCTGAACCCTTCCAACAGCCTCTAAGAAGGGGCTCCCCTGTGCATCGCCCACTACTAAAAGATTATATATTCATCTCAGCTTGTTTTTCCTCATGAGACATGGAGCCAAACCCCAGCCATTTGTGGAGTCGTGATTTGCTAGTCATTAAGAGGCTCCTATCAATTGGGCAGGGGAAAGTGTTGGTGGAGGTGGGGGAGAGTAAATAAAGGGAATATTTTAAAAAAGGATCAGTTCACTAAAAATTGCTCCAAAAGATCTGGAGAGTGACACTGAATGTGGGTTTCAAATAAATATCAGTATTAAAACTTTGTAACTAACCTGGATTTAAATTCAACAATTAAAGAGACTGAACACAAACATTTTGTCCTTCTAAAAGCCTTAGGAATACAGTCAAGTCTGTCTCTGAGCAAGATAGGTCAGTGCAGTATTTTTTTTCTCTTTACAACACTCAGGCCTCACTGAAAGAGTGGTTTTGAAGAACTGCAGTTGTAAATAGCATGTTTTTTCTTGTCTAATGTAAATATCTTTCTCTCAGCTACTAAGTGTGAAAATATAAAAGCACTGCACCAGTAATAAAATGAAAAATAGGCCACAGTTAGCCGAGCAGAGTGACCTGATTCGTGCTGGATCAACATGTTATCAAGTTGAGGTTGTCACTTCATAGCAAGTGTGATGAAGTCTGCCTGTTCCAACTAAAATCAAAGCGTACTCTTCACTCACACACACACACACATGTGCTGAAATCAACGCTTTATACAGCATGGATCTAAATGTAGACAGAGTCATCTTGGGGGCGGGGGGGGGGGCAGACGGGGGGGGGAGGAGCTAAACTGCCAAACTGATTATTTGTAATCAAGTGCTTTAATTAAGTCTGATTTTAACTGTTCAGGAAGGCAGGAAAGGGACCAGTTCCTAAGCAAACAGAGAGAGTGAATCACCTCCCCCGCTTTCTTAGCTATATAACAGTTGACTTTGTGAGGTGTACTTAATGTTTCTTTCAAGTAGGCCACTAGTGAGATCCCACTGAGCAATTCACTTTGCTGAACTAGCAGACTGGGCCATTCAATGGGAGAACAAAGGTATTACTGTTTAGCAGCTCAATCAATATCAGTACAACTGGATCACATTGCATCCTCAGGTATCAACAGAAAAGCAATAACACTCTTGTAATGTCTGACACACATTTAAAAAACAAATATAAACACACACACACATTGGGTTGGCTTTTATTGGAAAGCCTAAATGCAATCTATAGTCATCAATTTGTGGAAAATTCAGGACACATATAAAGTTCAGAAGGCAAATTAAAAGACCAATACAAATCAGACAAAATTTACATCTCAAAATATCATGAAAGCATTTTGACTGGCTTTGCCTAAAATACGTTGAATCTCATTTTCTTTGCTGTACGCTACTTCTTTTAATTATACAGTTTTTCTATAAAAAATGGTCTTTTGTTTACATATTCCCCAAGGTCACTATTTCCTGCAGGAGCATATCCAGATCACAAGTCTTTTTAGCAAGAAACAGGCTCATTATACTTACTAACAAGGCCACTAATTGGCTTGATTTGACTTTATCTAGAATGATCACCAACAGATACTATAAATTTGTTATTTATTGGTGCCCAAACAAAAGAGAAGAAACTAGTACACGTCAAGTAGAAGATATAGTTCAATTCTGACATGTTATACAAGCTTTTCATACTGAAACAGAACAGAACCACTGGATATAATTAAGAATATGAGCCTATTTCAACAGAGCGCTTGCTGCATGCTAGGTAGAGTGCTATGACAGAGCCACCCAACAGAACTGCAAACACTTTACATTTTAGATTAAAACTGTAAAATGCTAAACCTTTGGGGGCTGACGTACTATAGTTTCTAAATTTGGGGTCCTCAGAACTTCAAGGGTAAAAAATATTAACTAATCTGTGCTTTCAGTCTAATAAAAGAGCAGAATTCATTAAAAGTGTAATTAGTTCTGCAGCTAGTTCGAATCTCTCCCAACCAATCTGTTTATCAAACAATCCTGCTGTGCAATTTAGAGTACGTACTACTATAGAATCTCAGTATACAAAGCAGTTAGAAAACTATTTTTCTTACATCCACATGAACCGTTCATATTTAAGACATATTCACTTGCTATGTTTTGACATTATCATAGATAGATAGAAATACTGCGTTTAGTTCAATGAAAATAAAAACCCCCAATTTTGTCTTGCCTTAAAATTGCTTTTTTTTGTGGCTGAATTTGGTGCTCAAAGAACTGAGAATGGCTTGAGCAAAGAAATGGCACACAGATCGTAGGTGCTGTGCAAGTTTCCTACCTGGATCCGTGTGCACACCTCAATGCTGTCCTGCAACCAATTCAATGGACCTTTATTGGGAGCACAGCATGCCATATTGTGTGGTGGTTTTCTGATATGACTAGGCACTAGGATATTCATCCCCATCTCACCCACAGTTCCTGTTCAGTTTTCAGAGTAACAGGGTTTGGCTTGGAAGCCCAAGGCCAGGGCGCTAACCCCCTGAATGGCTTACCCTTCTAAACAGAAACTCTGTAGCATCTAATCATTGCGAGCTTTCCTCATTCTTAAAATTATACATTTAAAACAGCTGTATTATACAGAAGACAAAGTTGACATAAACTGGATGAGACTACATCATATCTTCTACGTACATTTGCCAAGCACCCGAGACACTATTCTTTCCATTGCGTAACGTAGCTTCTAAGCCCACATAAAAAAAGCAAACAACAGAAACCCCACTTGTTATGAATAAATGTCCATTTATTACATTGGGGCTGGGAGAAGGCAAGGAAAACCCAACCTATTAAAGTCTTCCATCATAATAAACAAGCCTTATTTGGTTACTGTGCCTTCTAGCAGTGACTGATGAAGCTGCACTGTCTTGGGCGACAGGAAAGGGAGTTGTCTGATTAGCCAGCCACTTGGGAATGCTCCATCCTATCAGCAAAGTGATAGAAAGATGCACAGTTTTAAACCTAATACAAAAATATTAACACTTCTGGACATTAGTCATACATTGTTATATCTCTACAATATAACCCTTTATACTGTACAGCTATAACATAACAAAGGTGCAATTCTTTTTTAAAAAAATCACACACAGCACATGTTTTTATCATTTTATTTTTAAGTATAAACTTTTTTAAACACTTTACATAAATTAACTCCTCTGAGACTAATATTTGATGTACAGTAAATTGTAATTCATATAAAAATCCATAAACAACTTGTCTCACATAATTTACAAAAAAAACAGGGTTTCCTTTGCTTATCTGTGACAAGGACTGCATCTGCCATTTTGCCCCCCGAGGCAAACCATGTTAGCATTGTAAAATCCATTATTAAATTCACATGGTAGCATAAGTCACTGTGCCAATGTCCTTTTAGAAAGCAGCACAATTTAAAGCAGTTGGGTTGTCTATAAACAATTTCTGCCCCACATTCTAAAATGAACAGAGCTATACACCACATCCTATGCAGAGAGAGAGAGAGAGAGAGAGAAAGAGAGAGAGAGAGATTACTTCTTGTAAGCAAAGGTCAACAATTCGGTAATATTTGGAAACACTGTATGGATCTGTATTGTAGTTAAATACAGTGCTCAAAGGAAGAGACAGCCTGTTGCAAAATCTTTAGGCCTTTTTTTAATACTTTCAGTCCAACTTGAGTGCAGCGATATGCATATGTAAACATATTCTTTAAAGCAGATCACCTTTAAGGTCATTCAGAAAAAAAAGTTTTGTTTTTAGCAGTATCATTCTTCTGGAAGGCTCTCTTTTCTTTGTAGAGTCTATTCAGATTGTGCTACAGCAAAATCTGAGCAAAGGTATAAGTTTAGGCTCAAGTAGTAATCCAGCAAAACAGTTTCATCTCCCTTTCAGAAGACACTGATACACCATCAGTCTCTTTGGCAGCCTCAGCTAAGCCAGTGTGTTACCTCTTTCCTATCTCACTTTGTCTCAGGAACTGTATATTGTTAGCGCTGTCTGCTAATTCAGGGTATTGCTCCACAGAGAGTACATAGTACCCATCATATCCTTGTACCTTTCCAGCACTTAGCAGCTGCCTCTTTTCCCCTTCGGTCCATAACCTGGCACCTTCCTCTCCATCTCTTACTCTTTGTTGTTCTCTAGCCCAGGCATTGGACAGAGCTCTTTGCCTAGCCTGCTCCAATATTCGTGCCTTCTCCTCATCGAGTGTCATGCCGTAGCGGACGTGAAGAGCTAATGCACCATACTGCATTTCGACATCAGCAAACCTACGAGTCCTGCCATTCACCACTGTGGTGGACTGGGAAACGGTCACGTTGATGCCATTTTCCAGGGCTTTGCGCCCACTCGTCAGCCTCAAGGTGCCGAGATCGCTCTCCGGGGAGGTGGTCTTGATGAAATAGTGAGTGTCCTTCCCCTCAATGGTGAAATGCAAGTTCTCCAGGTAGTAGGCATTGTTCAGAACAGCTGCCACTTTTATGCAGTCCTCATTTGCAATGTTGAGCACATTAGTCAGCACTTTCCCTTGATTGACAGCGAGCATAACCCCTTTCCCAATCAAAGACTTCACTGTCGCAAACCACAGCCACGACTTCTCTCCGCTGGATTTGGGTCTACTGATTTGAACTTCTGCCATCTTTCCCAGGGACAGGAAAGCCTTCGCTTGCCTTGCCACTTGTTGTTGCACTCCAGAAATTGGCTGGAAATAAGAAGAGACAGAAGTTTTAAAAACCATCTGTAGCCCTTACATGCCAAATAGGCAGGCTTTCTTGGCATACTGCCCATAGCTGACAATGGGATATGCCAGAACTGACAGTGCCAAGGAGTTAATTGAATCTACATATTGGTTGTTCCGCTGAGTCACAAAGGCTAGTTTGTTTGATAATCAGTGTTTTTCTCATTTTGTCTCCTTGAGAACATACACACAAAAAATCCTTTAACTTCAACGGCTACTCACTGAGTTATACAGCAAGGGCCTGTGTGTTAGTACATGCTTAAAATATGAAAGGCCTGTCTAAATGCTAACACATTAATTCTGAGAACACCTCTATAAGGTTGTATTATCCCCATTTTTCTGATGAGGAATGGAGGCAAAAAGTTTAGCTAATGGGCTCAGCGCCACAGAAGGGAATTGGGATTAACGTCTATGGCCTGGCTCCTAGTTCTGTACTCAGACTGCTAGAACACCCCTTTCGATGCAGATAAAAATCTTTATTTTTGGCATGAGGTGGGAGAATTGCTTGTTCCAGACAGTGGGTTCCTGTCCCGCCCATCTCTCGTCAGGTATCCCACATGGTGAAAATGATGAGAGGGAAAAGCACAGCGCATAGAGTGAGACACCGTCATCAATTTATATTTGCTAGTAGGCTTACACCTGTCATTGTAATAATGATGCCCCTCCCGTTTGTAAAATGCAAAGGGCAATAATTGCCTGCTAGGATTATTATTCTAAACAAAGAGTTTTTAGGGACCTCTAGGAGCCTGCTCCCAAAACTAATCTAAGACCTGCCCTCTACTATAGCTGAGAGGGAACTCTCGGGCAGTAGCAGGTCTACAACTATGCCATTCCATGGCCAGGAGACGTCCCACAGCTTCCTACAGCTGGTGGGGTGTGAGAAGGTGGGATCAGGAACTTTTCCAAAATTGGTTTCAGAGTAACAGCCGTGTTAGTCTGTATTCGCAAAAAGAAAAGGAGGACTTGTGGCACCTTAGAGACTAACCAATTTATTTGAGCATAAGCTTTCGTGAGCTACAGCTCACTTCATTGGATGCATACAGTATCCTTCTCCTCCCACCTCCACAAATGGGGAGAGGGGATGCTAAGGCACAATGTACGATTACTGTCTTGCCAGTCCCTGCCTGCTCAGACGTGACAACGTGGGGTTTCACGTGCTCAAAAAAATCCAACCCCGCCTATGCTGGGCAATGACTGGTGAGGCTCAGGGGAAAACTGCTGAAAAATATGGCTTTCAGCTGGTAGTGCTCAATTCAAAATGACACAAAAGCAACTCAGTTAGAAATGCCCACCACATCCTACCCAGTCAGACTACATGATGACACAAATAGCAGCCAGGTGCTCTAGCAGCTTCCAAGGGGCAAAGATTATTTTTAAGCACCTTTCCCCAACCCTCAGCTCTCTCTGGTTGCCAGGGTGGATAACTCCATCCCCCACCCATACACATTCCCAGGTCTTTACATCCTATCAGGGGTGGGAAGGAACAGGTGAAGCAACATTCCCTTGACTCTAAAAAGTGAAAATATAAATTGCTTCGCTACCTTCTTTCTAATTTGCACAGTGCAGAGCAGAGACAGAGCTTAGGCCTACAGCTCTACTGGGGGAGAAGGAAGGTGACTACACTGGCAGCACAAGGGGAGCACAGGCTGTCTGTGGCTCTCATGTTAGTTAACCACTAGCGGTGAGAGCTGCTTACCCGGAGCCAAAATGTATATATGCTGTATTCATGTCTGTTCATGCCTTCTGATTAGTTCTGTCTTCTTACTGAATAATGAAAACGGTGCTACTTCCTCTTCCAACATGAGCACTTTTGAACCTCTCACCTTTGTCCGCTGCCCCTCCTCCAGATTCAATTTTGGTTCATTATCTCACTGTACTGAGCACCTTTGTTTGGAGGAAGTCCTGTGACTAGGCAAACTCCTTCCACCCTAAGTGTGTTCTCTCTTCCCTCAGCTCTGCTGTTCCTGCCCTTTCCTGTATCTGCTCTCCACTCTCACACCTCTAATCTTTTTTCTTTTTAATTTTTACTTATTCTGGAATTTTATTGAGGGTGTTATTAATGATGTTAGGGTGCCTAGAGCCTTAGCTAGGTATCCTTATTACTTGAAAACTAAATTAAATAAATAATCCCTGATGGCTCTTCACCACTTATTCCTCTTCTCTCTCTGCCCAAGACTGTAATAACTTCTTCAAAGATCAAATTGATAGACGCGCTCCATCCCACTAGCTCCACTGTCCTTTCTTTACGTTTTATTTTATGCTCTTTTAGCGCTGTGTTCTTCTCTGCCATCCCAAATGAAGACCCAACTCAAACTCCTCTAACTAGTCAACTTGATCCCACGTCCTCCTACATCCCTAATCTCTCTTGCTTTCTTTCTCATTCCTTCTCTGTTTCACCTTTCCCCTGTGGCACCTTCCCTTTTGCACAGATCATCTCTATCCTGAAGAAATCCTCACTCAAACACAGCTCCCTCCTTCCATTTATCTCCGAGCTCCTTGAGTAGGCTGTCTATTCCCAGCACCTTCGCTTCCTGCACTCCAACTGCCCTCACTTCCACCCTCTGTTCTCATTTCAAAGATTCTGAAGAACTGCCTCAGCCTAGATCCCCCATCACTCCCCACCTTGCTCTGTGTGTTCTCACCACCCTTTTTCCTTGTTGTTTCCTTTGTTTCTGAGTCTCCTTTAAAATACCAGATTTATTATTCACTTCCCATACAACGTAATTCATTGTGAGGTATATCCTTTTCCTACCCCTTTTCATAATCTATGTTTGTCTCAATTAGATTAAAAAAAAAGACATGATCCTGAAGTGTTTACAATCTTGTAAAGCACTGTGCAGAATTATGGTACTATACACAGATTCATTAACAACAACAAGCATGATAATAAATTTCTGACCACTACTTAAAATTCTACATAATCATTCCTGTAAATGAGAGATGCTTTTTTTGGAATCATTATTCTGGGATTGTCCATTTTTGATCTCTTCTTAGTCTGTCTAATTGCAAATTTTGTGATTTTATTGTGTGTAGCTTTTTGTTCTCTGAAGGACTAGATTTATAAATGCCATTTTACTAAATGGCAGATTTGGCTTTTCAATTTTACATTCTATTTCTTTTCTTTTGTCATTTAAAACTGCTACAGGTTTTCTGGTCTGCAGTAGTTACTTTTTTCCCCCATGGAATTTCATAAGCACCTGGAGTTTTGATTCTATGTAATGTAATGGGTTTTACCTGAGGTAATTTCATTTTTAATATTTTATCTTTACATATAAAACATGGTTAATATTAAAGAGAAGTAAAATTGTACTGGTGCCCGGTATGCATAATTTATATCACCTATTCTTCTGTTTATTTCACAGTCTATTTTTTATTACCGTGTTCACTTTCTGCCTTCAGGCAGGGTGTTGGTATAAATCCAGTCTCTAGAGTTTCCACTGGGAAACCTACAAGTCTAAAAAGGGTTTCAAAGTACTATAATTATTTATTATTTCTCTGTACATTCATATCTATGTTATCAAAAACAAACTGGATCTTGTTTAAAATCATACTTAATTTAGCAAAAGCACAAAAACTGGTGTAGAATTAGCATCTGTAATTTACTAAATCCTTTGGAAAAATATTTAAGGCACAGAAATTTGCAATACATTGTTTAAATAAAAAACTGGCAAGCAGCACCCTGAGGAATATATAGCTCAATTAGAATAGTTCCCTCTATTCAACCCTATCTCCATCTTTGGTGTTTTTTCATTTGTTTCTTACCGGTATATCGTCCCATTGCTGACTCTTCAAAAGTTCATATGAAGGCTCTGTTAAATCAAATTTGGGAACAGGGAAACCAGGTATGGCATTGTGCAGATGGAAGCCAAATGTCACCAGCCAGCTGTTAACATCTGGAAGAAAAATATACAAGAAAAAACCCCCAGAATTTTCTATATTTTGAAATGTAATCTTTACCTGTTTTAATCTAAAAGTAATTCTTGTCAAAGCCACAATAGTTACATTCTATAACGCTCCAGAATTATTTAACATTCTTTCTGTGGTACTGGTGTCTATAGTCTGTACAGCATGAAGATTTTATACTACAACTCTACTGGAACTAGCCTATGTACAAGTATAACCCAGATGGCATATTTAGAGAACTTCCAAGTTAAAGTACTATTCTAATCTTAAAGATGGCTATTTTTAAAGCATTATAGGCTCTCATGTGTGTATCTCAGTGATCTCCAGAATAAATACAGAAGCATAAGGAAAAGATGTTTTTCTAATGCTGTCCTGCAAACTCCACTGGCATTTCACAGTCAAGCTGAATTCTTTCCATCTCCGTAAACAATCACCAGTAATAAAAGTACTGCAGGTCACATTCTGTTCTCAGTTATGCCCAGGTAATCCTATTTTCTCCTCAGTAACATCTGGGATCTCAATTGCCTTCCATGTAAGGAACTTAGTAAGCAATTTTGTTGCTGTAAAAGAGAGATCAGAATCCGAATCACCCTATCTTAGATTCAGTTGGGCGAATGGGAAAAAATAAAAAGGAAAATTCCTCACATCCATCAGTAACTGTTGAAATCTACTCTCTGCAACAGTTCCTATTTCAGAGCAGCAATTAGCAACTACAGTAGGAAAAACATTTTGGTTGCAGAATTTTTCTAGTGGTGCTAGTCTTAATTGTCTATTTGTTGCTCTTGAAGTGTGGCTTCTACAGTACTCCGATAGCAGCGCTGTAAAATGGAACCTCCTTAACTCAGCAGTTCCCCAGAGTCCTATCTGGTAAAGTCACTATAATTAGTTTCTAGTTAAAAAAATATTACATTGGGCACACTAACAATGGATTGTTGTTGTTCTTTAATAGAAAGCTAGCAGCCAGGTTAGGATGGAGAACTGTTGATTAGGCAGAGTAGGGGCAGCTTGCTCTGCTCATGCCTGAGCTGAGCCTGCTCTGTGGATTTCTGTCTGGCCAACATCTTTTCATACATACTACATTAAACGAAGATGGGAGAACTGTGGGTATTAAAAGCCAGCAGTTTCCAATGAAAACCCTGCAAAAACTGGGGGAGGGAATAGAATCTTTTAGAATGTCAGAAAAGGTCTTGAAAATCTTTACTTCAAAATTATTATTTAAAGTGTTCCCAGGTACATAATAAACCCCAGCAAGCTGTGGATGCAAAGCTGCCATCTGGCATAAAGTCACCTAACCTACTTATAGAAGCTCCAGCTTTATATCTATGGTGGGTCCATATTATTCTATACAGTAGAACCTCAGATTTACAGGAATGGAGGTTGTTCATAACTCTGAAATGTTCGTAACTCTGAACAAAATGTTATGGTTGTTCTTTCAAAAGTTTACAACTCAACATTGACTTAATACAGCTTTGAAACTTTACTATGCAGAAGAAAAATGCTGCTTTACTTTTTTTTTTTTAGTAGTTTATGTTTAACACAATATTGTACTCTGTTTGCTTTTGGTTTTTTTGGGTCTCTGTTGCTGCCTGATTGCGAACTCTCGTTTCAAATGAGGTGTGTAGTTGACTGGTCAGTTCGTAACTCTGGTGTTCAGAACTCTGAGGTTCTACTGTAGATCAAAGATGTTAGTTGAAATTTAGTTTTCATTTTTCTAGTAATACTTTTGTGGCAATTGCATTTCTCTAAATGTCACAATGAAAATTAGTGCTATGGCATTCCCTACAGTACATATTGCTAGATGATAGATTTAAGGGACTGTGGGCAGCCCTACCTCTGACAGCCTGTCAACACCTATTAACTAACCAGTGGGCAAATGTTTGTCAAAATGATGGAAAACCACTTGTTTCCCTATTTCCTTTTTGG
Source organism: Lepidochelys kempii (assembly GCF_965140285.1). NCBI lineage: Eukaryota > Metazoa > Chordata > Testudines > Cheloniidae > Lepidochelys > Lepidochelys kempii. The sequence continues at coordinate 78,141,787 of NC_136383.1, read as the reverse complement.
AGGAACACTCACACCTCCTTACTAAGTGCAGATGAGCCTCCTTTAGTCTTACTCAACCTAAATAAAAAAAGGCACAGATAACCTTACTTAGTTCTAATATTGAAACACATGACATGTATTCATATAACTCTGTATTTTTCAGGAACTTCTGTTGATGCACAGTGGTAGGTCATTTTTCTTTACGTAAGTGGAAACAAACTGAAGCAGGCATCATCTAACCCATTTGTCTAGCAAATGTTGTGAACAATTAAATTAGTTTTTCTGACATTTTCCCATATTCAGTTCAGCTGACACCATACTTAGTGCACAACCCACATGTTCAGATTTCAGGGTGATAAGTACATTATAACAGATTAGATTTTTGAGTAGGTAGGAAATATTACTATAGTTTAAACAATTCCAATGTACCTGTGATATAATCCTTCACATCATGTATTTTACTGGCTGGATTGTTATTTCTAAACATGTAGAGGTTAAAAGGAGCTGGATCCTTCCCAATTCTTTTCCAGATTTCAATGTCAGGTGTAGTCCAGCGGCCTGCCAATATGTCATAATCTCTTTCTCCAAAATGGACTAGTTTGGTCAGTGGGTCATACAAGCCTCCATGGAATCCTATTACCAACTGAAAGTCAAGGTTGGAGTCAAAATAGATCTCGCCATAAGCAGTGTACTGAATTTGTTTAAGCATCAGACCGTTGCTACTAAAGACAGCCAGTGGTGTCCCAGTGTTGTCTGAGGCAATGTAAAACTCATCCCCACTGCTAATCTCCATGGCAAAAAGGTGCCCTTGCAGGTCATAGTAAAGAGAAGTGATCTCAGAGCTTGAATGGTTATATACATGAGTTATCCTCGTTGGATAAGTAAGGTCTGCGTAAAAAAACTGGAGGTGCTGTCCGAGGCTAGTTTTACTGGAAACCCGTCGCCCTAGTCCATCATAACGGTATATTACTGTCCACCCACTGCCTTTGCTGTAAACTCTAGTGAGAAGGCCCTTTGAGCTGTATTCAAAGATCTCAGTACCCCTCTGACGCAGGAATCCATCTTCATCTAATCGGTACTGAACATCGCCTAGTCGCGTGATTCTGTCTCGCAGGTCATAGCGCAGTGGTGTTAAACGGGCACTGTTACTGGGGTTGAGCAAATGGAGGTTGCCATTTAAATCATAGTTGTATCGCCACATGATTTTTTCATTTAGATAAACTGTCTGGAGCTGACCATCAACATCGTATTCATAAGCATATTTGGTGGTGTTGGCAAATGGCCCAATTTTAATTTCTCTTTTAGTCACTCGCCCCATGTTATCGTACTGAATTGTAATCCAGTACATTAGCGACCGAAAGATTTCATACTGAATTTCTTTGATGCGGCCATGAGCATCAAAGTGTTTTGTGTAAGTCATTACAGCTGTGGAAATTATCTGGTTAATATCATAATATATAACTCCAAATTTTCCAAACTGCTCAACTTTACCAGAGATATCATCAAACTGGTAGAGATCAATGGGCAATGGGGTTTCATTGATGACACCTTGCATGCTAGTCACTCTGAAGCTATTGTCATAGCTGTAGTCAAATCGAGCATTTACCATTCCGTCTTCACTAAAGCGGAAAATCTGCCTGTCAATCAATGGGCCGATTTGCCTGTATCTAATGGTGCAGATAAAACCATCACTCTGGAGGTTTACTGTTTTCAGAACACCGGCTGTCTCATCATAAGTAAAACTGACTCTTGTACTATCATACAAAATTTCTGAGAGCTTGGTCTGCCTTCTATATTTGAACAAGACTCTTCGGCTTGTACCCAAGAAAGCTGTTTGAAGGAGCTGTCCTTCTTCATTGTAGTCCATGATAACGGAGGCATTGCTTTCAGGGGGGTTGTATATGTTCCGGTAATAGCCAATGGAACGAATGGTTTGCATGGTATGACGAGCAACGCTGGGCATGGTGATGGCAGAAAGCCGATCCAACAGATCGTATTCAAAGATGTACTGCCGTTGGCTATGAAGCAGGAGGACCATTGACTGAAAAGCAAGAACAGATTTTAACCATGTGACAAATGGTGAATTAACACACAACTTCTTGACAACAAAAATGTGACATTCCACTTGAGAAAATTATAATCTTTTTTAATTACGTTAGCTTTGACCTTACGTGTTAAACATTTCCCTGCCTAATTTACTTGGATGCTTAATTGTAAGCGGTTCTGTAATTAGTGGCTCCAGATTCATAATGTGCTACTCGTTATGACTATGTCATTCTTTTATCAAGTACTCACAGCCAAACAGCAGATTGTCAATGGATTTGGATAAGGCATGTTTAATACGGGCAGAAGAAAAACTGTCCTCAGGCCAATAACTCACGAAGGGAACAACATATGGGAGATGCAATTTCTCCCCCATAATTAGTGATAATGCAGAAGAATTTTACCAGCCTGAAGATCCCTATTGTTCTTGTTCCATATGTATTTATTACATGGGCATAGTAATTGTTAGATTATTTACACCAAGACCAGCTACATAAGAATTATTCTGTCAGTCAATGCCATTTTTCTGATGCCTGGATATTGTGAATCATTGGCCTTGATTAAATCATGTCCACGACTGTTGGTGAACAATATTTGCTGAATAATGGTTTCAGTGAAAAAATAATTAGAATATTAGCTTCTCAGGTAGGAACCTTAACTTCTGTATTTATACAATGAAAGGTACATTTACAGATCTAAATAATAACAGTTGCATTACACCTAGAGAGATGCCACATAATAACAACACAGAATTATTTACTAGACAGAACTTAAGTTAGTAGGCAAAGCAATATTGAAAGAAAGGCTCTGTCCCAGAGCAGAGTTGGAACAGTAGATTCTGAGAGCATCTGTGATTCCAGTTTCCTTCCAACCAGTAGTATCAGTTGCTCTGGTGAGAAAATCCATACCATCAGCCACAGTGTGTGTCATAAATATAAATGTAAAGGTAACCACCTTTCTATATACAGTGCTATAAAATCCCTCCTGGCCAGAGGCAAAACCCTTTCATGTGTAAAGGGTTAAGAGGCTAAGGTAACCCCGCTGGCACCTGACCCAAAATGGCCAATGAGGGGACAAGAGTCTTTCAAATCTGGAGGGGGGGAACAAAGGGTTTGGTCTGTCTGTGTGATGCTTTTGCTGGGAACAGATCAGGAATGCAGCCTTACAACTCCTGTTAAGTTAGTAAGTAATCTAGCTAGAAAATGCGTTAGATTTTCTTTTGTTTAATGTCTGGTAAAATAAGCTGTGCTGGAGGGAATGTATATTCCTGTTTTTGAGTCTTTTTGTAACTTAAGATTTTGCTTAGAGGGATTCTCTGTGTTTTGATTCTGATTACCCTGTAAGGTATTTACCATCCTGATTTTACAGAGGTGATTCTTTTACCTTTTCTTTAATTAAAATTCTTCTTTTAAGAACCTGATTGATTTTTCATTGTTCTTAAGATCCAACGGTTTGAGTCTGTGTTCACCTGTACAAATTGGTAAGGACTTTTATCAAGCCTTCCCCAGGAAAGGGGGCGTAGGGCTTGGGGGGATATTTTGGGGGAAGACGTCTCCAAGTGGTCTCTTTCCCTGTTCTTTGTTTAAAACACTTGGTGGTGGCAGCATACTGTTCAAGGACAAGGCAAAGTTTGTACCTTGGGAAAGTTTTTAACCTAAGCTGGTAAGAATAAGCTTAGGGGGTCTTTCATGCAGGTCCCCACATCTGTACCCTAGAGTTCAGAGTGGGGAAGGATCCTTGACAGTTTGGAACTGGGATTTCCACAAAGTACTGTCATTACAGCTCAGAGAATTTCTTTTCTAAAAGGCTTGGCCAGTGGATGTTTTTATCCATGTGGGCTTTCCCCACTTGATGGACTCCGCTGTGTATGGGAGCATTCCTCTCCTCCTGCCTGGCTACAGGTAGAGCTTTCCCCTATGTCTCATGGATGCTGGAGAGGAGGTGGAGAGCTTTCCAGCCTCATAACTTAACCAAAAAAAAAAGTTTCTCCTATTTAGATCTTCCCTCGACTGTTGCAGCTGGTCTCAGCTTTGTAGCAGCAGAATGAAATGACTTAATCAGTTTCATGCAGAGGCCGTGAACATCAGCAGGCATAGATGCTGCTGCTACTTGGGGTACTCTGTAGGGAGTAAGGGGGTCAGCTTGATGGAGTGGAGATATGGACAGACCATGGGTTAGCCTTGATTCCAGCACGACCTTCTGAAGTAGCTGTAGAGTGAAACCAACCAGTCATGCCAGGTTCACTCCACTGTTGACAGCTTTCACCCACTCTTCAAAAGATTATTCCATATGCAAAATGCAAACAAGCAACATAAATGATAACAAGAAGATGATTTTAAAAATAGTTGCCTATTAATAATGGAAGGTGTTATCAATAGTTCAGGGAAGACAAGGCATGTATTTGAATATGATTTTAATACCGTCCCGTTAAAGATTTTAGTTTTAGAAACTGGCAATATTTTATATGTCTTGTCACGTAAACAATGCATGATTTTGAAATCAAGCAGCCAATACAACCTTTTTCTTATCTATATAGGACTATGGTCATGGCCAGCATGTATTCCTGCTAGCTGAAAATAGCTATCCAATATGAATTTTCCTGAAAGATGGATAAAGCAAAATCCCTCAGTATGAACTTCATACCTTGAATGGCAACTTCATTTTTTGCTCATATTGAACAATACACTTTTAAAATTATATGTTCCTTATAGCAACATATCTAATACAAAACTACAAACTACAGAAAAAGAGAAGTTACTTATCAAAGTAACTTTTGTTCTCTGAGTATATTACCTGTGAAACAGCATGCCTTGCCACGAGTTACTAGATCTATAACAAAGCAGTCAGGCTGCGGGGAGGGGGAAAGGTAGTATGTGATTGCTGCTTGGTCACAGCACTCGAGAACTAAGGGTACTAGATGGGTTCTGCTGTTACATGGCAGGGCATAAGATCTCACAATGGGGATATGCAGAGACAGTATTGGGAAAGAGACTCATGTTTCTATTATATTAATATATACAGAAGACTCCTGAGTTCTCCATCATTGCTTTTATTCTGTGCTACAACATGAACAAAGTATGAACTGGCAGCTTTAACTATAATGAAATAATAACTCTTTTCTGTGCCACAAAACACAACATACAAGTTGGACATAAATCATTTACCAGTGACTTAAGTTACCAAGATCTCATTAATTCCTGTATATTATTTTATGTATTAAGAAAGCAGGTAGATAGAGATGCTGCTTGTTTGTTATATGGCCTAAATAATTTACAAATACATCAGTTACTAGAAGTTAACTAAGACTAGACTGCAGAAACATTAATCACCCCAGTACCCATGTGAATCACATATGGATACTTAAAACCAGAAATAAAATTTGGTCCTGCTGTGTATTTTCTTTGCATACCGCTGATATGTTGTGCATAGCTTTCAATGTGCTAAAAGCAATGTTGATAGAACAAAGCATCTGTTAAAACTTTAGTGTTCTTTACCTTTTCCAGATAGGTGTAACTCCAAGTTTTTCCATCTGCAAATACTCTAGATACAATCCTTCCCTGCCCATCATACTCTACTTTTTCGCTGGTGGTTCCTCGCTGAATACTGCCAATTTGACCTGTAGATGAATAGGTAACATTGACAGCCATCAGCTTGCTGCTTGGCAGCCAGAGAGTTGGATGCCCTGATGTGTCGTAAGCAATCCTCAGCAGAAATTTACGGTGGTCATCATAGATCTTTTCTGTCTTTGTGGTTCGATCAAAGTCGACTGAAAGGAGGTTTCTGCCATTAACCTTTTATAAAACAAACAAGATGACACAATAAATCATGTTGTTCAAATACCAGTGACCTATTACTTCCTCAGAGTACCAGCTATTGTTTAAACACCATTTATAATGATTGATTCCTTGTGTCAGTACATTAATTTAGCAACTTCTTGCTATAAGTGCAAGGCTTTAGATTAACTGATGTTTTAAAAGGTTTCATTAAGTGGAGAGACAGCCTGGCATTTGTTCAAAATCTTTTCAATTAAATTCCTTAAGGTTTAGTCAACAGTTAACAAAATACTAAAGTATATCCATTGAAAACTTTTATAATAACTGGTGCTATTTGAAGAGCACATACCACTGCTTTTAGATAAGCAGTACAAAAATGTGGGGCAATGACTAAAGAGTTAGCAAATAATTCAGTGAAACAAGACAAATCACTGCACGGTTAATTAACATTAATCAATGACACTTAAAAAGTGAGCAAAGAACTCAGTCCTAATCCTTTACTGTGAGCACCATCAAAACAACTAGTAAAAGTTAACGTTTTGAAGCTAGATTTAAACTTAAGCACATAGGAATTGCCATACTGTATCAGACACACAATATTTAGTCAGTATCTTGTCTATGACAGTATCTAATGCAAGATGCCTCCAAGGAAGATACAAGAAACCCTTAGTGGATAATTATGAAATAACATGCCCTCAGAGGAAGTTTATTCCCAACCCATGGGTCAATTAAAGGTTGGATTATGTCCTGAAGCATAATGTTTATAACAGTTTTTAATAAAAAAACAACCAGCCAACAACCTTTCCATTCTAACTATGGAACTTCTCTTCGTACGTATACAGAAAAACCCTTTGTTGAAACCAGTGATAACAGTGAGTTCCATACATTAATTATACATTGTATGCATTTTTTTCATTTTTGAATACACTGCCTTTTAGCTTCATTGATTGTCCCTTTATTCTTGTATTATGAGAGCAGGTGAATAGAAATGACTGTTTTTCTTTTTGTTTACTATTCATACTTTATATACCTCTAGCATATCTCGTCTTAATTTATCCCCTCTCTACAGTAACCTGTCCCTTTGTTTTTTAGTTTCTTTTTTAATCCAGGTCTACACCATTTTTGCTGCTCATCTCTGAACCCACTCCACATGTGCTCTTTCTTTTTTGAGTTTTCTGTGTGAAGATGAAATATTGATAACCAAGATAGATTTTCAGCACAGCAAAATGATAATAAATGGGAAGAAGGGGCAAGAACAAGATGATAGTTGTATAAAGCATTTTTAAAAATCCGCTTTCTAAATTGACACATGCAGGAGAAGAGAGGAGTATGAATAAGGGGTGAAGAGAGCTAGTCCAGTAACATTTGGAAAGGAGCAAGAGAATATGCTGATCAGAGAAACTAAAGGAAGATATTTGCTTTTAAAGAGTGCACATGAGTGAAAATATAAACTGTCTTGAACTTTACCCTACAGTTGATATGCTTCAAAAACATGCATCTAAGTTAGATCTTTATTGTTGGGCTAACGGGTATTAAAGAGCTGCTGATGGATCACAGAAAAGTTTGGGGGAAAAAAACCCCCAAACATTTTCCAAAGAATCTGATCTGCTTATGTATCATATTTGTCTCTGTTGACTTGTTCTTGTGGGATCAGTGGCATAAAAACAGGATCTTTGTTCTCACCTTCAGAACAAAAATCTTGTTTTCATGTAAAAACTGTCTTGTATAAAAAAACAGAAAAATCTAACAGCTGCAGAAGTGTTATGTAATACACTTAATGAGCTGTCTAATGTTCTTTAAATATACTTCCACAAATAAGTGTTCTAAGGGCTTGTCTATACTCGAAACACTTCAAGGTGCAGCTGTGCCTCTGTAGCACTTCACTGTAGAGGCTACCTATTCAGATGGGAGGGGTTCTCTCTCATCATAGGTAAGCTCCCTCCCTAAGAAAGAAGAATTCTACCATCAACCTCGTGCTGTCTACACCGGGGTGAGTTCAGTTACCTACATCACTCCAGGGTCTGGATTTTCTTACACCCTTGAGCAATGAACTTGGGTTGACCTAACTTTTTAGTATGGACCAAGATTGATTCTAAAACCAGTTTAAATCTGAATATGGCATACTCCCATCTGCCCCACTTCCGTTGTTTGAGGGCTTTTGCTATTTTTATTTTCAGGAAGATTTTTTTATTCCATTTCCCTACCTTTTAGATCAGGTGATTTGCCTGAATTAGTTTTTCTGTAGGGAGTGCTCTTTATCTCTGTCTTCCATTTCTTAGCCTTCCCCAGACACCCCTCCACTCACCTCTGTCTGTCCCTTTCTGCCTATTCTTTCTTTTGGTCTTTGGAATTCTCAATAAAAATGGGAGAAATGTATCAGTAGTCCATGATTATGTACATAACTAGAAGATCCAAAGCCTTCTGTATGTGGCATAAATTGCAAATTATTTTGGGATTATGGATAGATTTAAAAATTAGATTAAAAATTTAGATAAATGCATCAGGTTACCTACATCAAGTATAATACAGTGAAAGTGTAATATTCACTAACACATATTTCAGCAATACATTTTGTCATTGTCTTTGTGTACATTTGTCGTCTTTGCAGCAAATGGTTATTGACATATTAGCAGGGAAAAGTTAGGAGTGCCCTGTTTTTTGTTCTTCCTTCTTTTCTCATTCTCTCCTCTCCATTCTCTTTTCTCCTTCACTCTTATGCAGACTGCACTGCAGCCTTTTCGTAGTGTGTGTTTACACAAATTTTAAAAAAAAGTCTCAGCTTTTTTTCTTTAGGGCTTTTTTTCTCTCCTTTCTCAAGGCATTTTCCTCTCACCATCTCATCTTTTTACTTTTCTCCTCCTGCCCTATTTTCCCCCAAAGGTACTTGCACTTTAATTACTATTATTTTATCCAAATTTCTAATTGCTCACTCTGTTTTTTCCCTATTTTGACAAATCTCCCCCCTCTATTTGCCTTTCCCTCAACTTTCTCCTCATCTCTCCATAACTCCTGTGAGGCTGTAGCACCTTACAGGTTCTTCTCCCTTCCTTGTTGCACTAGAGCAGTGGTTCCCAAACTTGTTCCATTGCTTGTGCAGGGAAAGCCCCTGGCAGGCCGGGCCGGTTTGTTTACCTGCTGCGTCCACAGGTTCGGCCGATCGTGGCTCCCAGTGGCCACGCTTCGCTGCTGCAGGCCAATGGGAGCTGCTGGAAGCGGCGAGGGCTTTCCCTACACAAGCGGCGGAACAAGTTAGGGAACCACTGCACCAGAGCAAGGAAGTTTGAAGGGTATCACTCTATTTCTGAAAGATGGGATTAATGGGGATTTTTCTTTTGCTGATTCTGTGATTTATTTGGCCATATTACATTTTTTGGTAGCAAACCAGGTTTAAGTTAGATTTTCTTAGATGCCCAGAGGCCTTTGGGCAAGAGAACCCTATAAATAAAATATTATCCTCCATCCATCTAGGGTGCCTTGGCCTCCAAGAGATTTGACATGTGCTTCAGTGGGTCTGCTAACCTCCCTTGTTGCACAATGAAATGGTTATGAACCAGAGAAGACAAATCGTTTGTGGAGATGAAAGCTACAATGCTAAGGAGAAAAGGAATGTGACCCTCAGGCTGAACACAGTAATACTTAAAAAGAGAGTACAAGATTTCTGTCTGGGCCAAGTTCCCTTTCTTTTAGGTGAGCTGCTTTCCTTTTTCATTCCCTTAGCAAGAAACAGCAGGTGCCAAAACTAGGTAGGGTTTTGCCTACGCTGAGCAACCATCACTGTAAATAATTGTTTTTCCTTGTCAGAAAAAAAAATCAATTTTTCTTGGGGTTGGGGAGATGAGGAGGAATATGAGATGCAAGGGTGTTTTTCTTTTCTCCTTTGTCCCTAATGAAATTTTTAAAATGGCACATTACCTATAACTAGTCAAGAGGACCAGACTGAAGTTATTCACCTTTATTTGATGAACCACCAAAGATTGATTTAAAAGAATTAGGTGTAATTCCACTAGTAATTCAGATTTCTATTGTGGTCTTGAGGTGGTCTCCTGGCAACCTAATTCTGAGTGCTTAATCTATGTTGTCTTTATCAAATGACTGTTGTAAATCATAGTTTGCCTGCTGAATACATTTTGCCTACTGTATAATAAGGAGAAAAAACCTAACAAGACGGTAAAAGGCACATATTAGAGGGTTATTTTTGGAAACAAAATTAAGACTTTTCTTCCAGAAATATGTATTGTTGCAACTTTCAGTATTTTTTTAAAAAAGAATGAGATCCTAGGATTGCACTAGTGTTATGGCAGGAAGTGTTACCAAAGATAGTAAAAGTTATCTTCAAATACAGAAATTCCATGACGTTATCAAGATTCAAATTCAACTGACATCTCTATGCTGATGACTCACAGATCTACCTTTCCACTCCAGACCTGTATCCTTTTGTCCAAACTAAAATCTCTGACATCTCCTTGTGAATGTCTAGTCATCAACTCAAGATTAACATGGCTAAAACAAACCTCTCAATCGCTCCCCACTGCCAAGTCTTCCCTGTTACCTCCTTTCTCAATTACTGTGGACAATACCATTCTGCTTGTCACTCAGGCCGGTAACCTGGGGGTCATCTTCATCTCAGACTTCTCTTTGTTTAGGTCCTCGCATTCCACCTATGTCTAAATCTTGCTCATTCTTTCTGCATAATATCTTGAAAATATGGCCTTTCCTATCCACCCACACGGCAAAACTGTCATCTGAACTCTCATCATCTTATGTCTCAATTACTGCAACATTCTTCTCTCGGTCCTGGACGAATGCATTCTTGCCCCACTCATATCCATTCGGAATGTTGCTGCAAAGGTAATTTTCCTAGCCCATCACTTTGACCGTATAACCTCTCTCTTTGCAACCTTCCACTGAGTCCCAGTTCTCTAACACATCAAACCTAAGATGGTTCTATGCACTTTCAGAGCCCTTCATGGCTGACCAATATTGTCTCTTTCTTTCCTTGTATTCCCCTCGTCTATCTGGATCCATCGGTTGTTTCTTTTCTTACACTTAGATTGTAAGCTTTTTGGGGCAGGGAGCATCTTTTGCTCTGTATGTCTACAGTACCTAGCACAATGGGGTCCTAGTCCATGACTTGGGCTCCTAGGCAGTATGATAATACTACAACTACTAAATGCTGACTCATTCCATGATATTAGATGCCAATTGATAGCTGCTTTCAACTACCTGAGAGGTGGTTCCAGAGAGGATGGTTCTAGACTATTCTCAGTGGTAGAAGAGGACAGGACAAGGAGTAATGGTCTCAAGTTGCAGTGGGAGAGGTTTAGGTTGGATATTAGGAAAAACTTTTTCACTAGGAGGGTGGTGAAACACTGGAATGCATTGCCTAGGGAGGTGGTGGAATCTCCTTCCTTAGAAGTTTTTAAGGTCAGGCTTGACAAAGCCCTGGCTGGGATGATTTAATTGGGGATTGGTCCTGCTTTTGAGCAGGGGGTTGGACTAGATGACCTCCTGAGGTCCCTTCCAACCCTGATATTCTATGATTCTAAGTTCAACAAAGAGAGACCACGGAAAAGACAAGAGCAATTAGAGAAAGAAAAAACACTACCCAATAGGTAAAGTAGTAACCATGGCTACTTTCAGCTCTACGGTGGGACTATATATTCTACATATTCTGTGGCTGAGGAATAGCAATGCCCATTGAATTGTGCCTATGTTACCACTCATGAACACCAAATGCCGTCGGTATCATACATACTCGAACATTTACTCACCCTTAGCTTTCGTCCAAACACATTGACTTTTCCTTGGGCTTGTTCTTTTCGGAATCTCCATTCTACTAAATTCTGTCCATTCTCTCCTGGGAGAGTCATGTTTCTTTTTGCTACTGTTGGATTGGCTGTGCCAGCTAAGACATGCGGTTCTGTTTGGTAGTGTGAATCCATGCCACTGGCATAGATAATTCTGAGGGAGCCATCATAGCCAATCTGGTAACTGTTCCTTAACTGATCTGAAAATGAAACAAAGTATAAAAACACACTACTTACATGGGTTAAAAATCTGGCTTTTTCATGCATTCACATATGCAAGTACATAAAGTCTTGACATTATATACTGACATTTATTTGACTAATATATGCAGGGTGAGATTTTTAAAAGTATCTACAGGCTACATTCACACAGGGAACGTAGGCACAGCAATGCTCAGCACCCAACTCCTAGGCCCTCTACCACCCAGTGGTTTTGACAGACCCAGACTCCCCAGGCATTGTATGTGGAGAGTCAGGTGTTTAAGGAGGGGATTCACAGAAGCCAGCAAGCTGAGTGGGGAGCCAGCTAAACTAGCCACCACGGAAATGCAGAGGAAAAGGGAGAGGTTTAATGCCTAGATCCACAAAGAGTCTTAAGCATCTAATAGGCTATGAGGAGGTGCTTCCTTCCAATCAGGATTTATAGCCATGAATCCTCTCCTGGAGTTAGGCACCTAAGCCACAGAGACACATTCTCCCCCCACTTATAGCCAATAGCCCAGTGGTTAGGGCACTCACCTGGGATGTGGGAGATGCGGGTTTAACTCCCCCCACTGCCTGAGTCGGAGCTGGGACTTGAAGCCAGGTTTCCCATATTCCAGATAAGTGCCCTAATTACCAGACTATTGAGTATTCTAGGGGGTGCCTTCTCTCCTGTTGAAGCTGTTCCAGTTGGTACAAATAATTAAATATGCATTGCAATAGGGACTTGAACCTAACTCTCCCACATCCTGGGGAGTTCCCTAACCACTGAGCTATTGGATATTCTGGGATACACTCACACTCTCCCACCCTCTCAAGTGACTTTTGTGAGGGTTAAGGATGCTCAGAGCACACCTACCAGACTGGGCCCACAGGCAAGGTGATAGGCAGGAGAATGCCTCGTTTGAGAATCCTGCTGGGGATTAGGCATGAGTTAGTGCACCGAGCAGCTCAGCAATGACAGGACTTAGGCAGCTTCACGCATGCCCACCAGCAGAAACTTAGGTGCCTAGGGGACTTTAGGCACCTACAGGGTTAGGCAGCAGCTGAGTAGTGGTTTTGTAAATGTCAGAGGTGCCTAAATATTGGACTTACGTGCCCAAGTCCCTTTGAATCTAGCCCTAAGTGATTTGGAGCACAAATCCATTTGACTTACAATGGGACCTGTGCTCAAAGTCACTTAGGCGCTTTGGAAAAAAAATCACACTTTCAGAGTAGTTCTTTTAGACTGTCAAAAGTATATTCTTTATTGTATCATTATATTTTACTGTATTTGCGAAATACTAAGTGCACTGTGAGTGCTGCTAGAATGTGCTGCTGTAGCTTCACAAACTACCTTAAATCTCAGATCCAATGTCAAACCATTTTTAAACCAATTCTTTCCCCCATTCCCCCCCTCTCCCTTGTGGTCTTTCGTCATTATTTATTGGCAGACTAGGTATCCTCTATGCCTGATCCCAAAGTTTGTTTCCAAAACCAAGAGCTTGTTGGTTAGATAATAAAGAAGAGTTAATTACATCCTCGTATCTACTCCCTCCCTCTAAGGTCCTTGAACTGTAATATTTTCACTAACGTCTGCTGTGCTAATGTACCCATTTAGGCAGCTGATCTGAATACATTATGCACGGAAAAAAAATCTGATTATAAATACCTGTGGTTTTGTTTACAGTACCTTGAACCATGGTATAGAAAGAATCAATTGATGATAAGTTTGAAGTGATGCTGACGTCTTCCTCTCTGCTAGATGATTCAATGTCCACTGTAATGGCCCTTTCCATTTCCCCGTGAAGGTTAGTGACCACTCCAGTTGGAAACGTAACATTTGTGAGACGACCCTCACTGTCATAGCTAAAATAAAACATGGTGCAAAATAAAACAGTAAATAGCAAGAACAAATTGTTTTCACTTACAAGTAGAATAAACAGAAATATGAGCTGCTGATATTGTAAGGAATGTTTGCTTTGTGTGTGTGCTATATGCACAACGAAGAATTCAAACATACTTTGAAGTAGCAAAAGCCAGTTTAACACATAGGAGTCTCAGTGGTGCTAGCAAGAGCAAACAGATGGATTTCCAGCTCTGCATATTATTCTTTGAAATGGAAGCAAAATCATGTTGTACATCTAATTTGCTGTTTCAAAGGAAACATGCATAGCAGTGTAATTCCTTAGCATTCTGAACTCACTTTCTATTATCAGTGTGCAAAAAAAAAAAAAAGTGTTCTCTCAGAAAGGCAGAAATCATGGGATTGAAGTAACAGAAAAGGGTCTCTACTTTGAGGGAATGATTTCCACATAATTTTAAACCATCAATTTAAAATCAATTTGCTTGGATATTTGCTTTACCTGTCATAAATACCACATGGGATTACTGTAACTGAAAGAGATTAGGTTAAAAAATAATTCTCTAGTTTTCAGTTTAGTTGCTTTCAGATTTGACAGCACTTTGTATATATCAATTTCATCCTTTCACTATAGTCCATTTCTCTTATTTGTGTAGGATTTTCACACAGCAACAAGAGAGAATTTTTTTTTTAAAAAAAAGAAACTGTGGTTGCTGTTCCCAAAGTAATCAAGAGGCCTCATGTTTTACAATTAACTATATTTCAATTTGACAGGATTTCTTCTAGTATAAAAGAGTTTCCAGTATAAATATATTGCGCATCTCTCATTTTGGGTCTTCTTCATATATTCTGTCTTACCTTTGGGACTTGGCAGGTTGAGCGATATTGTACTTATGCAAAAAACTGAACCAACCATACCAACATTTCTTTCACTTCAGTTCAAATGACATCTGTTAAGAATACCAATCCCACCTTCAATCTCATCCTTCAGAGCCATTTACTTAATTTTCTTTCATGCAAATCTTCCCTCTCCGTCTCCCAGGGGAATGTAAATATGCCAATTAATGTCTCTTTCTAGGTTCTGCTTTGTAGCACAATGTTTTAGGGGAATGTTTGTTCAGATTATCTTGCTGGGAATTATTTATTAACATCCTTTGACTGCTGTAGCCAAAGAACAGACCGCATTTCAAATAACTCTCACTGTAACTACAGCCACATAGTTAAGCTCACTCATTAGAGGGACCTCTGTGCCTACAGAATCACAATTCAATATTTTTCAGAGTAGCAGCTGTGTTAGTCTGTATCTGCAAAAAGAAAAGGAGTACTTGTGGCACCTTAGAGACTAACAAATTTATTTGAGCATAAGCTTTCGTGAGCTAAAGCTCACTTCATCACGAAAGCTTATGCTCAAATAGATTTGTTAGTCTCTAAGGTGCCACAAGTACTCCTTTTCTTTTGACAATACAATATGCAATACTTGACCATAACTCTGCATATAACATTCTAAGTGTAAAGCACTGTGGCTGTTCTGTACATCAGCAATAGTTGACATTTCATCCCTGTAAGGTTGTGCATATGGCTGACATGGAGTCCATAGTCCGAGCATTCTGTTCTCATTTTTTCTAGCATCTAGGGAGAGGTAATAGGGTGCAAATGAGAAGGCTCTCTTAACTGTCCATATGTGCCAAGTTTTACTCAGTTGGAGAGACAGTCACACTGTCCTTGCTGCATCCCCATGGGTGCGGGGAGTGAACACTGTTTCCCCTCCAATTTTCTCTTCTGGCTACTAGTGGTGACTCTTAGGACTGCTGCACAGGTACTCAAACCTTCCTCCTCCTCCTTTCTTACTGCTCCCATCACTGGCTTCATTGCCCCTACTGTGCCTCTTAGTGCAGCACAGTGGATCACAGTGGGAAAGGGGAATGAGAAAGCAGTCAGGACCAGCTGTGTTGGGGCCTAATATTTGCTGACTCTCCTGATTCTGTACTGTAGCAGCAAAGCAGACAGTTCTATGTCTTCCCACATAGGTACACTCTACCCTATGGTTCTCTTGTGTCAGGAGCTGATGGTAGGTGACAATGTTTGGAGGAAAAACAGATTCTGGGTTGCACAAATTGGGGGCCGGCAATCTGCGTGAGAGAGGTCATAAAAATGGAGGGAAGGGAAAGGATTGATGGGAGTGTGGGCCAGTGAGGATAGTGGAGAAAAAGACCATTGGAGAGGCTGAGGCTAAACAACTTCGTGAAAAGAAGAGTCACAATAGAAATTGGAACTCAAGAGAGACAAAGGGAGGTGAGAAAGCAATAAAGGTAAAAACAGGGGAAGGACAATGTTGTAGCTAATGCATGGGACATGGAATCAAGAAACGTGGAGTGTATTCCCAATTCACCCCACTCACTTTCTGCCTAAATTTGGGCATGTCACTTCCCATCTCGGTGGCTCAGTTCCCCCAACTATAAACTAGGGGTAACAATATTTCCCTCTCTCACAGGTAGATGAAAGGTGTTTATATTATGTGCCAAGAATTATCATTAATATATCAGTTTTAGATTGGGAGACAGGCTGAATCAGAAAAAGCTCACTCATTTCATGTGTTCATATACTTGACACATGTCATTTTAAAAGGTACTTGGAACTTGAAAACTACAACTGCCTGATACAGGCATGCTGGTTTAGGAAATGCTGAGCAAACTCATAGGTAGTGTGGGAAAAGAAAGAAAGATTTTCCATCCCCTTGTAGTCAGGAACGGAAAGCAAGGAGGGAAAGGATGAGCTATGGATGCGTTCTCTTTCAAAGCCAGAATGTGAGAAGATAGACAGGGGAAACTCTTACCTCTCCCAGCAACAATGGGGCAACTTGCTCTTTCTCAACAACCTGGAAGGTTGGCAGGGGTGGGAGAAAAACAGAGGGGAGGCACTCTTTATTCTCAGAAAGAAGGAGAGCAAGCCAAAGATGCAAAGAGGATACTCCTCCCTTTCAGCAACCAGGGGAAAGGGGTGGGTGAGAAATTCTAAGAGGGCTGCTTCGTCACTGAATAGAACAACCTCACAGCACAACCCTCACAATTCAGTATTAATGCACTATACTGTGATTACTTTGTGACTCTCTCTGATCTCATTCAATGAGGAAGCAGCTCTGTTAGTTTTCAAAGGCTGAATACCAACTTTCTATGTCACTCCAAAACATCTCTCGTCCTTGATGATTTAGCTCCAATCACTCTTGTCAACATTCCTGCTTTCTTCACTTCTGTTACCATCTTTCATTTCCCCAATTCATTCACTACACAGCAAAAAATCTCTTCTCCCAGTGTCAAATCCGCATTTCCATAATCTCTCAGATACTCCATTTGCCTTTGGCTCCACTCTTTCTGTAGTTTACCATATATTCCATTTCATGCTGGATTGTAATATGGGTCCCTCATTTTGAATCACAGCATATGAGTACACACTGTGGCAGTATTTTATTAAACATGATCTCTTCCACAAATAATGTGAAATGTGACATTTGTAAAATAATGTGAAATGTGACTACTTCCCTATCAGGGCACTAGACACAGCAACATCACTCTAGGCATCATCCTGGGCATTCATAGGTTATTTTAAATTTTTTTAATTATATCCAGTATTGTTACAATTTGTTGGTGAGTTCAGGTAGTTTTCTCATCCAAGCTTGTCAGTTTTAGACCAAGAATTTTGTTCTATATGCCTAGTGGTCTAACACTGAAATTACCCTTGGAGACATTGGATCTAAGGCTAGACGGCAATCCCCCTCCCTTTGGCTGTTCAGAGCTTCTTTGATTTCTGCATGCCCACCCACAAACACACATACTACTACTATTCCAGGCCTTTCTGATCTTCCTCATGCACTCCAGGTTCTACAATAAAGCCACTCAACCAACCTCTCAAATTTCTCATGAGGATGGCAAACATGGTGAACTTTTCAAGGAAAAAAAAAGTTAAGCTCACTCACCAGTCTACAGTGCCTTTTCAAATTCTCTCAGTTCTATTCCACTCACCTCAACAAAATCACCTCATATGGTTAATGACCACAAAAGGCAAGAGGTGAGACCAAACTAATAACGCCAGAGGTAGAACTGGCCCGGAGAGTCAGACTCCTTGGCCTACTTAAGATCATCTGCTGCAGCCAGCTAGGTTTCTTTTCCAGAATGACAGACTCTCAGTGGTAATGATTATTATCTTCTCAGACTCTTGACCTTGTGCTCTCTAACTGCTGGAATTTTCTCTTCTGATGTCCATCTTCTTCAGTTTTAATTGCATCCCTGCCCATACCATTTTCGGTTCTAGGCTATACAGGACATTTTCATCACTCTTTCACTTTCCAATTTAGTAACTTCTAGGAAAACCTTGTTGCAGGAGGAAATGTCCCATGCTCAGTTGCACAATGTAACTTCCACTTGTGCCTCATATGGCATATATCTCAGTTCAGAGGAGATTTACCTTGGTCGCAACTGTCACAGTTTTATACAATAAATTACTTCAGTTTAACATATGGAGCCTTAGAACTGAACTTTATAGTAAAGCTTTCTGTAAAACCTGATGTCAGGGGATGGCCAATATTGTTTTTCAAAGTGCCTCTATAGAACACATGCTTGCAGAATTCCTCCCTTAACAAAATGATTGCAACAAGGAAGAAAAATAATTATGGAACTTACAAACATGTCAGTTTCAAAGTGAAGACTCTCTGCCTCTGGCACATCTCAGATAACAAGATGTGCAAGTCAAATACATTTATGTATTTGTTGCCTTGCTTTAACGTTATTTGAGACAGTATATCTGAGAAATGAGGCATGAACATTTTTCATATTATAACTATGTATAAACTGGATGGTAGAATGAACAGTACTATTAATATATTCAGTGAACATACATTAGAAATATCTTCAGTGCATCTCTCTACTTATTGTGAGTGAACAGGAAATTCACAAAACCTTTGCAGATTACTTCTATTTTGTCAATTAAGAGGTCTGCATATCAAAGTACTCTGCACATGTTTCTAGTGGCAAACTACATCAAATGAGAGCATGAAGAAAAAGTTCAAAGCTCATCTTTAATAAATACACAATACTGTCATTGTGCATGTCTATCATCATTTTGATACATATTGAAAATCTATCATAATGTGGCAAAAAATGTTTCATTCAGCTTGTTGAGGCCATTAAGCTCACATTTGCACTGACAGAAAGTAGGATCTGTAATGCAAAAAGAAAATACAGGTAAATCAGAGGTTCTCAAACTGGGGGCTGTGACCCCTCAGGAGGTTGCAAGGTTATTACGTGGGAGGTTGCGAGCTGCCAGCCTCCACCTCAAACCCGCATTACCACCAGCATTTATAATGGTGTTAAATATATTAAAAAGTGTTTTTAATTTATAAGGGGGGTCACACTCAGAGGCTTGCTGTGAAAGGGGGTACCAGTACAAAAGCTTGAGAACCACTGCTTTAAGTCATACCATCAGTTTATAAAGATGTTCTTTTAATTATATTTAACCTCAAAGAAAAAAATGTCCTGAATTTTACCCCCAAAAATCTTGAGGGTAGTAAAAAACAATCTGCCAGTCACAGGTCCAAGACTACCATAAACTGAGACTAGACAAAGTGATGATGATTAAATTAGGGCTGTCAAATGATTAAAAAAATTAATTGCGATTAATTATGAGATTAAAAAATTTAATCTCAGTTTTAATTGCACTGTTAAACAATAATAGAATACCAATTTAAATTATTATGAACATTTTTGGATTTTTTCTACATTTTCATATGTATTAATTTCAATTACAACACCATTCTAGCCAAAGGATCTAGTTCATGCCTCCAGTGGTTAGTCTCTAAGGTGCCACAAGTACTCCTTTTCCTTTTGCACATACAATGTTTTCCAGAAAAAGCAGTAAAATTAAGACAACCAGAATTTTTGTCAGGTTAATGGTACTGTTGTTGAAGTGCTATGGAAAGGAGCAGAAGGGTACGGTCCTTCCTTGTTGTACATATTCTTAGCTCTCCTACTATCATGTATCTACCTTCAGGGTCACTTCTACACACTTGACCTATTTGAACCCTTTCATTACTGACAAATGATCTATGTATTTTGACAGTGTAAATCCTGGAGTATGATCATTCAAATGAATGAAATTTTAGGATATACCTTATGAGCCTGATTCTTATTTATATTAAAGCTCATTTACACTGTCAGAGTGGTATAAAGGGTGCCAGGGTAAATGAGAATTAGTATTGGTAGTCTGGCTAGACTTTCTGGTTACTGTGTAAGGTAGTGTCACTTTATTTTGAAAGATGGGAGGCCCTATTAAAACAGTTTAAGAGGTAACTGATAACTTCAGTACAATATTAAAGTTTATTAAATTGAATTCTATATTTACAGAAAGTTTAGCAAAATGAAGAAAAATTATATTCCAATAATTTTACTTCTCCGTCAGCATTAAACACTCAAAGTGAGGATTCCCAGTACGGATAAAGAAGTTCTGCCAATCTGTACTTTTTTAGATGAATCAATTAAAAAAAATGTCTACTCTTTTTAAGTGAAAGTCACTCTGATGCAGAAGGTCAGCATAAAGTAGTCTAACAGAAATCTTTTCTGAGGATTCAAGTGGAACTTTAATGGTTCATAGGCCTTGTCCTGGCATTCTACCAGGGATGCATTTCACCCTAGAAGATCTTCTGCTTCTGCTGTTTATTCCCATGAAGTCATATGCTTGTTTTTGTGACATCATAACGTCCACAGATACCAGTAAGAAGGATGATAACTTTGTTTACATTTCATCTCCCAATTTAAGTGAAAGTTTTCCTAATATTTATTACTTTTAGGAAAATTCTTTTATATTTCCTCATTCTCTCTTCCCCTGACCTGGCCTCATTTCTACCTCAGAAGTGGCTGCGTTTCAGTGATGCCGCATACAAATAATCTGTAGAACGTAATCAGAAGCTTTGGGATGAAAGGCACTATATCTTTGTAAATATGAGCTCAAACATTACAAGGGGAAACAATCAATATTCAATAATGCACAATTGCCCCCAAAGGACAGTGCCCCATTCTGCTGGAGGCTGTGAAAACCCCAGAAAGACATGGCACTTGCCCAAAACATCTTAAAATCTAACTTGAAAGAAGAAGCAACAAACGGATGGAAGAGCGAAGAGAGGATGAAGGAAATGATAAGATCATGCAGTTACACAGATTAACTTTTGTATACCTTGATGGTTTCGAATGGTTCAAAATCATCACAAAGATTTAAAATATAAAAGCAGTTATTCCCAACAGCCACACAATCTAGTCTACAATTATGGGCTGATTCCTTTGTAGGACATACAGCAGAGGGTCCTGGAGCGAAGGAAGGAAGAGATGATAGCAATTATGAGAAGCATTTCCATGCAGGGGAAGTGTGGAGGAAAGCACAGACACATTTATAGGAGAAATGGAAAAGCATATAGGGTTTATATTAGTGGCAGAGCTCAGGGAATGTAGGTAAAATGATAAGAGACATAAGTTGATAAGATGGGAGATGCATAGTATGAAGGGCCTTTAAGGTAAGGACATGAAGCTGGAATCTGGTGTGGTTGAAAACAGTGCATGGTTTATTCTGGGCCTGCTCCCGCATCCACTGAAGTCAAAGGGAATTTTTAATTGACTCAAAAGTGCATTGAATCAAACCCTCTGTTAGAAGGGTATTTGTTTCATATCAAAGTGAGATCTGGAATAGATTTTAACTGATTTATGTGAAGCAAAAATGAAAACATCTTCTGGCCGCATTGTAAGAATAGATATTATGGAAAAAACTATGCAAAGGAGATGAGATAATTTTAATATGGGAGTGACTGAGCTCATGGCATTGCTAAGCCTCTGAACTTGCTGGGAGTGAACGAGATACTTTCAGAAGCCTGAAGAAAAATAGGTAGAGCTGCGTATTTATGGAGTTAATAAAAGTGCTATTGCCTTCTTGTCAACTAACCTGACTCCTCAGTGCTTTTCTAAACATTACAGACATCAGCTCCTGATTTTCTTGATAGGAACCAAGGCACCTCTCACTTTCCCCTGCATGGAAGCTTTGTAATATTGCTGATCATTGTTGCCATTGTGATATTATTACCTATTTGATGGTATTTCATTTCTATTTTCATTACTTAGCTTACCTTTAAAGACCAACATTATATAAAGTAATCTTCCAAGGACTGAAAAAATGAAGAAAAAAGGTAAAAGTACATGAACTAAGAGACACTGTTTTGTACCTTGCTACCAGCGACATAGGTGCTCTATAAATATCTAGGGAGTGAGATAAAGTTTTTCTTCAGAGTTTTCACACTGATGCCTAGAGCACTGGTAATAGGATGCTATTTAGCATGTCTACTTTTGTTCTCTAAGCAGGCATATTATGAAATAGTAAGAGGATTTCGTTGTTCATTATGAAGATAATTTTTCCAGAATTGAGTTTTTAATATTTTGTTTTATTAAATTTATGAGATTTACTGTAATGTTATGCTATTTTTTATATTATGGAGAGTTGCAAGGTCACAGCCTGTTTTCACAGCAAAAAGAATTTAATTTTTTAAACCTTTTAGGAAGAAAGTTAAGAATCTGTGCATTTTTACAATTTATCTACAGTAGAAATGTAAACATACAATTAAAGCAAGCTGCACCATTATCATTGAGAAAGTCTCAAAAATAGTAAGTTGGATTCAACATTGTTACATAATATTTGTATATAGCACCAACTGTGCATTAGCAATATGAAGAGAAAGTTTCTGCCCTAAAGAACTTAGGCTGGATTCTCTGATCTACTGCCTTCACACACACAGTGAATGTACATCAGCCAGAGACTTTCCCTGAAGAATTTCCTTTGCATAGGGCAAATCTTTGGCTAGTGTGAAGCAGGTGGAGGTGGTTCCGTCATGTCCCATGTCAGCTTTGCCACACATTGCTGATGCGTCCCTCACTAGAGTTTTACCACCTGGCATAAGGGCAAGGCAGCACATATCAGGGGCAGCGAGAGGAGGTGGTATAATGGAATTAAACTCAGTTATACCTCATCCTTGGTTGGCATAAGAGCTTCTGCCAGGAGCAGAAGTTACTGCTGCCCACATTGCCATGGCTGTGTAGAGTAGGTCCAGGGAACCATGACTGTGAGCCTGCACATTGCACTGCACATCTCCAGTGGTTTTTGAGAGGGATTTGGAGGAAAAATGTGTGTAAGGGATTCTGAGCTGAGTCAAAGAGCAGGTTTAAGGTGACTGAGATACCATGGAAGGAGTGCCAGAGAAGACAGCTGAAGGAGATGAAGAACAAAGAAGCAGATACAAAGATACAAGTTGTATAGCTTGAGCTCACTGATGGGGAAAAAGACAGGTCAAGAAGCTGTCAGGGGCCAGGTTGTATAGACAAGAATTTGATATAGGAGAAGGCAAAAAAGGAATTTGAAAAGGGACTGAACACAGTCAATATAGTAAGCATGGTGAATGATTTTTTGCCCATCACATTTTGAACTCATTGATAGGTGGGTGGGAGGAGATAGGAATAGTTGGAGCAAGAGATTCTGAGGGCCTGAACAAGCTTGTTGGTGGTAGGAATAGAGAGGGTGACTAGGCTTTGAGATAATGTAACTGCACGATGTTTTAGAAGTAATGAAAAACATGGAGTAATACAAGTCAGAAACAGACAAGACATATTTGATCATCTACAGTCCATCCTCCTGCCAATGCAGTGGATGTGTAGTATATTTTCTAATGCTAGGCTGATTCAGAGCAGCAGAGCCAAAGAATTCTGGGTTTGTGTAGCCTTTAATGGCTACCATCTAGCTATGATGGATATAACAGAAGAACAAATAACTCAAAACCAGTATAGTATAAAGGGCCAAATCTTTCTTGGATTATTTTTTACATCGGGTCGGCAACCAGAATTTCTGTTCTGTGGGAAATTCTGACATTAAAAAAAAATCCAAATCAGAATGAAAAGCTGAAATTTTGAAAATGCGTACAAAATGAAAAATTCTGAAAAAACTCTATTTGGAACCATTGAAACATTTTCTTGGGATGATATCTATTTTTGTTTGTTTTGATAACGTAGAAAATTTTTTTTGACAAGGTGGAAACATCATTTCAATAATGTCAGATTGTACCTTCTCTAAACTAAATTATCCAACATTATTGAAACAAAATGATTCTACGTTATCACCGTCAAAAAATTTATTGCAATCAACACATTCCTGCCGAATGTTTGTAGTTCAACAAAACTGCATTTTTGACGGAAAACCGTTTTGTCAATCTTTTTTTAACCAGATGATCGACTCCTGTAGGCAATCCCAGTGTGTACAGTGAGATTACTTGTGTTAATACGGGAAGCAGCATAAGGCCCAAAATATTGTTTTACAATATTTCCACTTCAGCTTTCATCAGGGAGTGCATAAAAGGAGGAGTAAAATGGAAATGTTTTGTTTACTTTCGAATGTAATCTCTTCACCGTTGTTGCATTTCACTGGAATGTTGGTGCCTGGTATGTGGGGCAGCTAAACCACTCAGTTCAGGGCCTGTACCCTCCTCTGAATCATACAGCACTGAGCAAACTGCCAGCACTCAACACATTATTAATTTTAATAATAACCACAATAGGTAAAGCATGATGCTAAGCAGTCAAGCACGTAAAAGGGATTTTTTTTTTAACCTGGAACGCGATATAAAACATTAACTTCAGGATTCACATTCTGCAGACGTTAAAACTTTTCTAAATTGTCTGGAATGCTTGTTCATTTAACAAGGGGGGCAGAAAAAACTTATTACAGTTTCCCTGCTCCTAATGTCACTCTCCTTGATTTCCATCCCCAGTCCCTTGGTGACTGATGAGCAAAAGAGGGAGTGAAAAGACAAATGAGCTCAGAGCATGCAATGCCCAGGGAGGAGCAGGATGTCAGGAGATACAAGTGGGGTTTAGGAAGAAAGGTACCGAGGGGAGTGGAAAAGTCAGACAGCCAAATATGCCTTTGTGAACTGATGGGGGAATTTGGAAAGAGGGAGGAGGATCAGAGAGCAGGTAAAAAATGTAACAAAATACTGCAGGACCGGTAGCTTTGGGGGCCAAATGGATGGGGAAAAGAAGGAAAAGCAGTGAGAGGACTGCAGGGGGGATACACCTGGGATCTGGAGCAGATCTGTGTCTGCTTGATGCTACCCTTCCCTGAAAGAAAAGAGGAAAGAACATAGAAAGGAATTAGATATACAAGCAGGAAATATGCATGTTTAGCCTGAGTAAGTGCTCCTTTCTACTAGTAAAGTAACACTAGATAGGTTAAAAAGAGTTCTTTTTCTTGGTGTTTAAGCTTCAGGGAGCTAGCATTTTGAAATCCAAATATCCAGATGTTATTCCCTCATAAACAATTCTTCAAGGTTTGAGTATTTTCTTCACTGAGACTATCCTGAGATCAGCAAGGCTGTAGTTTAATGCACTAAAATATTTAGTTACTGGCTGAAACAATTTTTCAGGAATCACATTAAACTTGTGATTGAAGGGAAAAAGCCTATAAATTGATATTAGTTTTAACTAAGAATTCATTGTTGGAATTAATTCATGGTTAATGACATAGACGGTCAAAATCTTTCTGGAGATAAGAGAAAGTAGAAGATTAAAATTTTAGATTAGCATAGGGAATGTGTACATCCTTCATAAAAGCCAGGGGAGTAAAAATGACCACAAACTGATTTACAGCAGCTAACCCCAACAATCAGATAGCATTAAGTTATGAAGGCAAGAGACACTAAATGGAGAGATTAGACAAAATATGCAGAATTCTGTTTGTTTATTTTAAAATGTCTACCAGGACTTTTTTTTTTTAATACACTTAAGACAAAGGTTCTTATAGCGCTGCTTGGCACAGGACCAAAGAGGAAGGGGGGAAATGTAGCTCTCAGACCTCTTGCCACTCCCCTGATCCTAAGGATTGCTCTAAGTTATCCTTTAGGGAACATACTACTGGCAGGCATCACTGGAGTGTAAGGGGTCCAGCCACACCTCTTCCTGGCCCTGACACACCCACTGTTTTTCCCTCTTGAGACTTAAAACAATAAAAAACATCACACACAAGCTCTGAGTACCACTCCAATTACTCAAATTTACAACATGAAATGTCAACCACCTCACCCCTTCGACCAAGTAGCAGCTCTAAATACAAATAACATCCCAAATGCACCGTCCAGTACTTCAATCTCCCCTAACTCTCCTCGGAGGCCAGGAGAAACAAATTAACTTTGCAGCATGCTCTGAAAGACAGCAAATCTGGAATATTTTAGCCCAGGGCCATTTCAGAGCAGTGAGTTCCTTACTGATCATCTCTGTTATTTCAAGGGAGATGGGGCATCAGTGCCTCAGCAGACTATAACCATGGCAGTGTATCACTATTCCAGCAGATGGCATACAGCCAACTATCTTGGCTTTACGCCATGTTGGGATTCTCCGATGCCAAAGGAATCCCTAGCAGTTCCATTAGGGCAGCTTTACAGCTATTTTATGTTTCCTGAGGAGCAGAAAGCAGACTGATTGAAGGGGGAAGGGCAAAGATCTGGTCTAATGATTTTCAGAGAATAACTCTACTGCAGTTAGAAAACTGATGATGGTCTGATGTTATGCCATCGTATCAACCTTGTGCACCTTTGAAATTAGAAATAAGTTCAGCTTTTGAGGAGCTGACAGCAGCCCTACCTTTAATTGTTTATATGGCAGGATTCTGTCAACCTCAAAGAAATTTAGCTAAATCTAAAAGTCAGCTGCATTTGCAAAAGCAGAGGGTTACCATAATGCTTGGGCACTTTACAGAATGCAGCTTTAAGCATGTGGTCAATTTATTTGAATGCAAATTACAATGACTTTCTGGAATAATTAATGCTCTTAAGACTCAAACATTCAATTAATGGAAAGTTTTGAAACTAAATCTTTTTCAGCTTGGGAGGTCTGACTGGCTAATTCTTGCACTTTGGGACATTCCATGGAGGACTTTTGGTTCTTTACACCAATAAATGGATTATATGGATTGATTTCAGGGTTTTCAAATTTGTGACATATAATATGGATAATCTTTTTCATTTCAGCATTTCAAAGTCTTCAGTTCAGATAAAAATATTATTCATTTCATATACCTGTGCTAGCTTACCATCCAGAGTGGAAATGGTTTGTACAAAAATGATGCAATACATACTAATCTGCTATATAGTATCTCATCCAAAAATGATCACGTAAAAAAAGGTAGAAAAATAATTCAAAAGTATACATGGAAACAGCCATGATTAAAGAAAAGTTCAGATTAAGCAAGATGGTTTGTAACAATAGGAGGTGGACCCTGCTGACCTTTAGCATGGCTGTTATCTTTGCATGGCAGAGTATATACATTTTTCTATGGATGAGTTCTTACTCTTTTCATGTGAAATGATTTGTATTAGAAGATTTTTTTTTTTGGTTTAGCAAACTGTTAAGAATCAAGAATTATAATAATGATTCAAAATTGAAGTTAATATAAATTTTAATAAAAAAGTACAACCTTAAGAAGAGTTAAGAGTTAAACTACCAACCTTTGAAACATAAAGCAGACACTTTATCCACTAGGGCCTAGGCTAGAATAATTAACAGCATAGGAATTCAGAAGTATCATTTTACAATAAAACATATAAATTATGAATAAAATTACTGGTAGGCAATCTAATGTGGAGCTACAGAATTCACGTAGTTTGTTCACAAACTGATACCTAGATCTGTGTGCCTGCAACATCACATGCAAATCAGGATTAATTTGCTGTGTTTTGCTAAATAAAAGTGGAAAAGAGAGAATAGAAACAAATTTCTTGCATTTTAGCTATGTACTTGATCATAAAAGGGCACTTCTTAAAATGGTCTTTTTGCATGTGATGTTAGAAAGATTTGCTCTTTGGAAAAACCTGAAAAGAATCAAGTCCTACTGCCTAGTGTTGTCAGGGCAACCAGCCAGATCATCCAGTGCAAAATTCTCCTTTTAGATCTTCTCTCAGATCTTTGGACTCCAACTGAAATCGATGAGAGTTCCTTGCATTTAAGCCCCAGTCCTGCTGGATCTGTACAGATAAACACTTTTGCCCACATAGTCTTTGCAGAATTGGGCTAAAAAACTGATCCTATAGTTATAACAATGGTGGTCGCTTTTCTAACTTAACTTTTACAACTTTCAAGATATGTTGGACAACCAGAGTGTGGCACAAACAAGCCACAAATACAGCTGGTTAGAAAATGGAATTTTCATTCTGTGGGAAATTCCAACATTTGTTTTTATTTCAAATCAGAACAAAAAGTCAAAATGTTGCAATTTACTGTGGAACAGAAATTCCCAAAAATTGTTGCTAGCAAACATTGAAATGTTTTGCTAATACCAAAACATTTCAACACTATAAAGACATTAACATATAAATAATATTAAATATATTAATAAAATAATATTAAAATTAATATTTTAATATGGGTTAAAACAAAATTATTTGAAATGATAAAGTCAATGCAAAGCATTTAGCATTATCAAAACATAAAAAGAAAGTTGAAATAATTTGTTCTGAGACTTTTTCCCATAGAAAATTTAATGAAAATCAATATGTTTTCACAAAACTTTTTATTCTGACAAAACTGCATTTTCTGATGGAAAACTGTTCCATTAAAAAAATTTCAACCTGCTCTAGCCATAAACTACATACGATTCTGGCCATACATTATAGAAGTTGTGGCTCTGGAAACCAAAGAGAAAGATTCACCAATAATTAAAGGAAAAGTTACAATGAAGTTTCCTTGTTCATATCTATCATTTCCTTCTTCAAAAAGGAAACACATGATCCTAAATAGGAGGATTTTATATGAACAAACATTTAAGGAGCTGTGAAGCACCATATATTTTTAAAAGAACTTTATATTCTAACCAAAATCAATGACATGCTCTCACTTTGCATAGCTCTACATAGTCAGTGTGGTCTTAATTTTCAGTATCAATTTTATTTATTTCTATATTCTGGATGAGTGAAATTATTTAGCTTTCTCTGTAAGTATTTCAGTTTAGGAATTGTAATGAGTCAATACTGTGAGGTTATTGTTTATAAACATACATAAATGGCAGCATGGAATAAGAACTAATACTGGCTGAAGGGAATAGTCGGCTTTTGCATAGTGTCAAAACACAATGGGGCTCTATTAGTTAGCTGGACATACCTAGCGGAGACCAGAAAGTTTACATGAAAGAAGGTCAGATGTGAAAGATGGTTGTTTACTGAATCAATAAATAAGTAATTATTTAGCTCATGAAACTTATTATCCTAAATCCTACCTGTAATGCAAAAAGTAGAAGTGTAAACTACTTGGTACTGAATACAATCTATCTTTGAGACTATGCAGAAGTCATTAAGTACATTCAGAAACCATCAGCCCTTTCCCTAATGGAATCTCAATAGGCACAAAACAATTACAAGTAACATGGAGAGAAATTACAGGTAGGAATAAAACACTAGCTCTACACTATTCAAAATGAATGCCAGTGTGCTAAAAATGCCAGCTGTACCCAGCAGACACATTAGTTTCAATAACAAACTTACTATCCCCACAATCCCCTGATTGGTCCAAGCCACAAGGTAGAAGCCAGGAATTTTATGTATACGTGTTGAAGTTAAAACTACATTGATTCTCATTGAATTGGGTGACTATGCACAATCAACCTGGAACTTAGCTTTGTTCTCTCAGTTAAAAGGACATTTCTAACTCATGAAAACAAAATGTATTCCCTGCCTACTGCTGAATATTCTCCCATTCTTCTGCGTATCCTTACTATGTTTCTAGATACTTTTGTCAAGGCCTAAAAAGACAAGAAATATGCAATTAAATATTACAGATGTGCACTACTGCTTTGGGAACATACTCGCTATCAGCGCTCTGCCGATCTACAGATTATTATAACAATACCTTAAAACAGGCAGCAATTCTGCTCCACCTGCTGCTTTTGTTGGAAATCAGCACTTCTAGTTGCATCTCCCCTTCAGGACACAGTGTGCACTGAAGCAGTGCCTGCTACTCTCATGTCTCTGATGGCATATGTAAAGGTTGGAGAGTAGATGCAGGTGCTCGGTCTCCCCACCTACTGCCTCAGCCAAATGTATACTGACATAAATGTGAAGTTAGCTCCGAACATAGCCGTCTGGCTCTACAGCCATTGCCTGACACCAGCACTTTATTTTCTTTATCATGTGCACTGACTTGAAAGCTTTTTGTAGGTCCTGACCTTGGGAGCAGTTGCGGTTACGTTTCATCCTCAAGATACAAGATAGGAAAGGATAAAAAAGAAGAGACTGATCAGTTTTCATCATGCTGTTTGTAATTCAGAATACCTCAATACAGTTCCCTCGAACTCTGCTCCTTCTCAGCCTGAATAATTCTACTTCTTCTCATCTCTCATGAGTCATTGTATGTATATTATATGCACATTCTGTGTGTTCCCAAATCACCTTTGGCACCTTTTTCTGAACTTTTCTATCTCCACTGTTTCTTCACCTCACTGAGTGAGGTGATTAAAAAAAATCTATTTTCAATTCAGTAACAAAAATGATTTTTTTGGTTAAACAAATTGTATTAATGAATTGGGAAATAGATTTTTTGATAAATCACTTGTGCTTTTTAAGTGGCACATTTATTAAACTGTGCTTGGTATACTGATTCATTTCTTTGTTTATTTTTGAGATGAAGTTGCCTACAGAAAAACAAAAATGTTGAATTCTATGGTACTTCATGACTCTTTTCAGTCAATGTAATCTGGGAGCCTGTAAATCCTTTTGATAATTCATATATTTTATTATGAATGGATAAAAACAACATGGTAAAAATCACAAGTCAGACTTGTTCCCTAACCACTCATGTTTTGCTACTTACTGTGTACCTCACTGATTGCTGGTGTATCTGCACTTTCAGTAGCTGCTTCCCATGGGAATGACACTTTCACCATGGCCCACACTTCTTTCATCAAACCTCATGCTCTAGATTCCTGCCCATGATCCCTCTGTGGGAAGCTTGCCATTTTATCCATCAGAACCCTCCCGCATATTCTCTACTTTCTGACATTGCAACACTTATAAAATTTCCTTTCTAACTTTTTTGATACAGAGCTTTTTTGATACTCATCTTATAGACTGCTTTCACTTGAAAGACCAAACAGTAGAGACTGAGCACCAAAATAAATTTCTTCCTGTGGCTTAGTATTTATTACAGAACTAGTGGGAGTATAATGAGCAAAAGGAGAGAGAAATCTAGATTTTTAACACAAACCTACAAAAGCTTGTTTGCCCGAGCTATGATTCTCTGGACAAAGCTTGCTGCTGTCTCATAATAACTGTATTAAAGTACAAAACACAGATCCTGGATCATCAATCTATCATCACTAATTTCACATTAAAGTTTGGAAGATGTCCGACAGACAACAAAAGTACAGGAGTGACCGAGTGTTTAATTATTGTTTGTGTTCGCAAGTACATTTTAAAGCTTATTTTTGTCAAAGCCCTAAAAGTATTTCAAATTATTATACTGGACTCTAGAACTGTGTAGACTAATTACAACAACTTTATTTTTTTATACTTACTCAAAAAATGTAGTCCATCCAGTCTCATCACTTTTAGTTGCCAGAAGCCCACTGTTGCCATGGTAAGTAAATAAAACAAGCTCTTGTCCTTGGGCAGTCATGCTTTTCAGGCATCCATTTGTGCCTATAGTCAACCAGATCACTTGGTTATCAGGAGACACCACTCTCACTGGCATCCGATTGGGATCCCGTCTGATACGAAGTGTGTTTCCATTGCTATCGGTTACTGCTGTAATATCATTATCATTACTGTAGCTAAAATTGTACAGATAGTCTCCAGTGACTAAACTCATTGTGTACTGGTGAGTACCATTGACATCGAAGATATAGAGCTCTTGATCAGTTGGAGAGGCAACTTCATAAAAGTTCACTGAATTCAGCAAGGGCTTGTTCTTTGACACAGCTCGTATCCGAATATTTCCAAGATCAGCAATGTACAATGTACCATCTGGAGACACAGCCAAGGAGGAAGGGGCATTAAGTTTGGCATCTTTAGCATAGCCATCACCGCTTTGGTAACAGTCACAATTGACATCATTTTTGCAATCACACTCTGATGGTATTCCAGCAACTAACGAGATCTCTCCATCAGTTGTGACCTGTCTTATTCTGTTAATCTTTTTTTCATCAGTTTCTGTAATATAAAGTACTCCACTGTAGGACACCGCAATAGCCGTTGCCGATTCTAAAGTGGTCTGTACAGCATGCTTTCCAACAGAGTACTCCACGCCAGGCACTTGGCAGTGCATTGGTCTCCCAGCTGCAATACGGACCTGACGATTTTCAGTGATCTGCAAAACTACATTGTTATCCAAAACATAAATGGAGTTATCCATTGGATTGATAGCCAAATCTGTGGGCCATTCCAGACGTACCTAAAAAAAGAAAAGGGTTTCATTAGTCAGTCAATCTAGGTTAAGTACAATTAGCTTGCTGAATTGAATTTAACCTGAGTTTTAGATAATGCTTTTAGGATATTTCTAATTTGTTATGAGCAGACTAGTCAAAAGGCCTCATATGAACATAAATGGAGTAAAAGAAACTATTTTATCCAAACTATAGAGCTTACAAAAAGATGCACTGGAACTATCCTACAGGCATTCCGCCCCCCAGTAATCTGGAATGACCTTATATGCCCGTGCAACCCACCCAACAATTCAAAGAGTCTAAATCAAAGTAGAAGTTCAAGTAATGGATATCAAGGAACTACTAACTCATATTTTACCATTGCTATCTGTAATAAGGTAATACCAAAAATGAAATTCAGTACTTTCCAGATTGTGAAATATTGTATTGGTATTCCATTTTCAATCATAGCAACAGTAAAGTCCCTTCATATAACTCCACTGGGACCAATAAAAAAGGGTCCTCTGAGCTCTTTAAAGTATCCTGGCATTCAAACTAATAGACTAAGAACATTAGTGGTTCTGTTCATTTAAAAAATATCATTATGCCAATACTGGTCTAATATATTTGCTACTCTGCTGGTATTTTATTACTATACTTAACGTTTCTTGCTGACAATTATGTTGTTCTGTACTACACTGAACTTTATGTGCAGAAAAATTGAATACAGCAGCATATATTTGCTAGTAGAATATACTGAAAATCATGCCCTTGGAATAAGTTTCTTAACACAAAGGTATCCTGTTAAATATATAAATATTCAACATGTTCTGTCTGATTCTATTTCGTGGATCAACCAAGCTGCACTAGCTTTCCCCCCTACCCAACTTCCCCCCCAAAAAACCCCACTCCAAATTAGCTGTATTTTAAAAATACCTGGCTGATGTGCATGCTAGTGTCACATGTTAGAGGTCGTGCTGAGGTTAGATCATTAGAGCCAAGCAAAGTTGATATTATTCCATTTTGATCCACTTTTCTAATCATGGTCCCATCAACAAAGTAGATTAATCCATTTTTGTCAATTGCCAGTCCTTTAGTCGAGAGAAAATTTTTTCGTTTTATTACACTACCCATTTATTTAGCACCCGTTACTAACAACTTGCTAAGTGCTAGTGACTAGGTCTGAGGAATACAAGGACAGGAAGTACACAGCTTAGAAAGTATGCAATATAATCATTTGTAAATATATGTAGCATAACGAACAAAGGTTTACTGCACATTTTACTCTTTTGACTGCATATTGTTCTACAGAAAAGTAAAATGAAGTCTATGAGAGGTGCCTGGTATTTTAGTATACCTGAAAAACTGAACAGATGGGAGTAACACATTGACATTTTAAAAACGTTGGATATAATTTGCTGAATACATAATCTTTGTGAAATTTGAAAAAGACTATAAAGTCAAATATTTCCTATAAAATCAACTTGGGCTTTTTGTAGCTTCATTCTATATGGTCTTTCTGGACAGTAGAGGAGGAGCTTTTCAAAAACACAGTTGTGATTAAAGCACAGTTCAGGCCCTGACTGATTTTTTTTTTTAAGACCATGAATTGATAATGTCTCTACCTTTGGGACTCATGAGCGTTGCTTCCATCGCCTTGCCTCCATCACCACATCTTGCCTCATCAAATGGAAGGCACTGTTCTCCAGTTCCTGCTACGACATCAGCATTTTTTGTCAAGTCTTTTGCACCAGTGAGTGACTTTGGACGATAGATCCTGCGTGTGTTAGTGTCAGAAACATACAAATCTCCCGTGACTGGGTCAGTTGCAAGGTAGTATCTGTGAGCTGGGTTGCTGCTGTAAAAGGCGATCACAGATTTAAACATAATGAGTAATAAACTGCACATAAACACTGGAGGAAAAAGTATCAGATTTAACTGGCTACATACTGGCATTCATATAAAAAATAAAAACTGTAGTCATATGCAATTCGAGATGGCTGCTGTCTCTATAATGGACTGAATCAAAACACTCAATTCTGAAATCTCTCTTGGGTGTTTGAAATCCTGATTTGGATCCAAACTTTGCAGCATGCCTCATCCCTAGCTTACACTTGTTTCATCACTGTTATCTCAGTATCCTTTTTATTACAACTTACACAGGGTTGCTGAGGTGCATGGGTTATATTATTCATAAACAGATAAGGTAGGGTTCATATTATTAGTTCGTGGACAGGAGATAAGACGTTCTCCTTAGTATTGGTTTAATCTGTTCCTCTCAAAAGCATGATATGCATGATTTAATAAATTAGGAAAATTCATCTTTTTCACCACAGCACTGAGTGCAGTTTTTTTCCTTTACACAAAGAATCAGATTTCAAGATACTGTACATTTTGGGCACAAAACTACTAACGATGCCAACATAGCCTTCATTATAGTGAAAGAAAGCCTGTATTGCTATCCATTTTCCCAGAAACATATGGTTTGCTGCTCTGATGTTACCACATCTTTGAGAATTACTCTTTTCTCCCCCTACTAGAGAAAAAGCAACTCCGGAGAGTACCCCTCTTAGTTGATATATCATGATCCAGTAACTGAACCTGCTGCAGTTATGATTCTTGACCTGATATATGGCACTAAGAACAGAGATGAGGTCATTCAAGTACAGAAGGTGATTTCTGATGGCCTCCTAACGCATTGAGCCATAGTGCCAGAATAGTCAGTTCCATTTCTGATATGTTCGCAAATGCACTCCTAAAACATATCTACCAATCATGACGATATCCAAACATATGTTCACAAAAAGGTAGTGTCTCACATTTTGTAAATATAAATCAGTGCTAATGTAACACATTTTATACACTGCCACTTGCAAAAAGCAACAGAGACCAACATGAAGAAGTTGTGAACACATTATAGGGACAGCTTTTTATGGCTAGCTACTTTAAAACTATAGCAGAGTGCCATATACATAAAATTGTTTTAACATTTTGGTTCACAGTAAAGAAATCAATGAAGCAGATAAATTATATCAAATGCTTAGTACTTAAAGTACTTAAACACCTTTTGTAAATGACAGGTTTCAGAGTAACAGGCGTGTTAGTCTGTATTCGCAAAAAGAAAAGGAGTACTTGTGGCACCTTAGAGACTAACCAATTTATTTGAGCATAAGCTTTCGTGAGTGTGTTACAGAATTAAACATTATATAACACAGCTGAAAACAATTACATGAAAGTTTACATTAAATTTGTGTTGTTAATGTAAATCTGAAATTGTTAAAGTACCAAGCTAATTACTGAAACATACTTTCAATTCTTAATTATAACACAAATGATTTATAGTATACTGGTGTACAAACTATTTACATTTACATGGTTACTTTGGTTTTTAAGAAATATTTTGTGCATTTTAAATACAAATGTACTGCAAAGTGCAAAATACAAATGAAATGACTATTTAGGATAATTTTTAGTGTTGGAATACAGGATCATCAGATCAACAACTGTGAATAATTTATATACACAGTATATTTCCTGTTTTTAATAAACAGTGGTTAATTATTTGATAAATAAATGAGGATAAGGCTTCTAATTTTAATACACAGTTCTAATTATAAGCAAAAAGTAATTATTAGTTAAGATCACTTTTCTTAGTGGTAAGTAATAGATTTTCATTAATACAAAGTTATTTAGATGATCATTTGAAAGTGATTTCTGTTTTTAAGGAAATTATCAGATGTGGAGTTTGTTTACTCAGGATATTATTACATAGTTAATATAAGGCTCTTCAAGTTGTTAAATAGAAATGTCTAATTACAGTATATTTTTGAGACATAAATGGTATAAATATATAATTTATTTTCGACTGAAAGCTCAAAAGTTGAGGTAGCCATATTTGTTATAGGCACACCAATGCTGAATTCTGAAGAGCAAATCAGAACTCGGGGATTTCTATTACATATGGTTAGTGAATTAAGTTTACAACCAGTAGCCATAGTACAGGGATGAGCATACTATATAATTACTGAAAACAACTGGTGATATTGATTGGCTACTGAGGCCATCTTATTTAACCACAATTTAAAATACTAAGATTCTGACATATCTGCAAAATCAAAGAAATAGAATCTAAATCCAAGTTACTTCTCCTTAAGTTATCCAGCATTGTCTGACTCATTATAGGGGACTTCGAAAAGCATGCAGTAAGAAAGCAGCATGTACTCAGACTCAGAAGGGACCATTGTGATCATCTAGTCTGACATCCTGCACATTGCAGGCCACAGAACCTCACCCACCCACTCCTGTACCAAACCCCTAAACTCTGGCTCAGTTACTGAAGTCCTCAAATCGTGATTTAAAGACTTCAAGTTACAGAGAATCCACCATTTACACAACTTTAAACCTGCAAGTGAGCCCTGCCCCATGCTGCAGAGGAAGGTGAACCCCCCCAGGGCCTCTGCCAATCTGATCCTGATGAAAATTCCTTCCTAACCCCAAATATGGTGATCAGTTAGGCCCTGAGCATGTGGGCAAGACCCACCACCCAGACACCTGGAAAAGAATTCTCTGTAGTAACTCAGAACCCTTCCCATCTAGTGTTCCCTCTCTGGCCACTGGGAATTTTTGCTACTGCCAGTCACTGCTGGGCCACATGCCATTGTAGGCAGTCCCATCACTTATTGAAACCAGTTAGGCTTTTTGCCCGCACTGCTCCCCTTGGAAGGATGTTCCAGAACTTCACTTCTCTTATGGTTAGAAAGCTTCACATAATTTCGAGCCTAAACTTGTTTATGGCCAGTTTATATCCATTTGTTTGTGCCCACATTGGCGCTTAACTTAAATAACTCTTCTCCCTCCCTGGTATTTATCCCTCTGATGTATTTATAGAGAGTAATCATCTCCCCTCAGCTTTCTTTTGGTTAGGCTAAACAAGCCAAGCTCTTTGAGTCTCCTCTAATAAGGTAGGTTTTCCATTCTTCAGATCAGCCCTTCTTGGCACCTGTTCCAGTCTGAATTAATCTTTCTTAAACATGGGAGATCAGAATTGTGCACAGTATTCCAGATGAGGTCTCACCATTGTATAATGGTACAAACATTTTTCTGTCTCCACTGGAAATACTGTGCCTTTATGCATCCTAAGATTGCATTAGCCTTTTTCATGGTCACATCACATTGATGGCTTAGTCATCCTGCAATCAACCAGTACACCCAGGTCTTTCTCCTCTTCTGTTGCTTCCAACTGATAAATCCCCCACTTTATAGCAAAACTTCTTGTTGTTAATCCCTAAATGCATGACCTTGCACTTCGCATTGTTAAAATTCATCCCATTTCTATTACTTCAGTTTACAAGGTCATCCAGATCTTCTTGTATGATATTCTGATCCTCCTCTGTATTGACAATACCTCCCAACTTTGTGTCATCCACAAATTTTATTAGCACACTCTCAATTTTTGTACCAAGGACAGTAATAAAAATGTTGAATAAGATTGATTCCAAGACCGATCCCTGAAGAACTCCACTGGTAAACTTCCGCCAGCCTGACAGTTCACCTTTCAATAAGATCCGTTTTAGTCTCCCCTTTAACTAGTTCCTTGTCCACCTTTCAATTCTTATTTTAAATCCCATCTTCTCCAATTTAAGTAATAATTTCCCATGTATAACTGTATCAAATGCCTTACTGAAATACAGACCGATTAGATCTACTGCATTTCCTTTGTCTAAAAAGCCAGTTACCTTCTCAAAGAAGGAGATCAGATTAGATTGGTACGATCTACCTTTTGTAAAACCATGTTGTATTTTATCCCAATTATCGTTCACCTCCAAGTCCTTAACTACTTTCTTTTTCAAAATTTGTTTTAAGACCTTGCATACAAATGAGGTCAACAGGCCTGTAGTTTCCTGGATCACCTTTCCCCCTTTCTTAAAAATAGGAACTATATTAGTAATTCTCCAGTCAGAGGATTTACAGATTCATTAAAAATCCTGCTATTGGGTTTGCAATGTCATGTGCCATTCCTTTAATATTCTTGGATACAGATTACCCAGACCCATTAAGATGTCCGAGTTTGACTTCAACTTCCACCTTGGCTGTGGTAATTTCTACCTCCATATCCTAGTTGCCATTAGCCACCCTGCCACTACCCCTAAATTCTTCATTAGCCTCATTAAAAACTGAGGAAATTATTATTTGTTTAGGTGTTAGGCCATGCCTAGATAATCTTTTATCTCTACCCCATCCTCAGTGCTTAGCGGTCCCACTTCTTTCCTTGTTTTCTTCTTATTTGTACAGCTATAGAACCTTTTACTATTGGTTTTAATTACCTTTGCAAGGTCCAACTCTGCTTGGGTTTCAGCAATTCTCACAAAAACAGTATTTAACATTTTAAAAAATTATCAGGGCTGTCATGCGATTAAAAAATTTATCACGATTAATCATGCAATTAAAATAATTAATAATTCACCCGGTTAAACAATAATAGAATTTTATATATATATATACACAGAGAGAGAGAGAGTCTTTTGTCTCATGAAAAAAATTTCTCTGGAACCTAACCCCCTCATTTACATGAATTCTTATGGGGAAATTGTATTCGCTTAACATCGTTTCGCTTAAAGTAGCATTTTTCAGGAACATAACAACATCGTTAAGTGAGGAGTTCCTGTACTTGAAAACTGTTATCATGTTCCCTCTCAGTCTTTTCCAGATGAAACAAACCCAATTTTTTCAATCTTCCATCATAGGTCATGTTTTCTAGACCTTTAATCATTTTTGTTGCTCTTCTCTGCACTTTCTCCAATTTGTCCACATCTTTCCTGAAATGTGGTACCCAGAACTGGCCACAGTACTACAGTTGAGGCCTAATCAGTTCAGAGTAGAGCGGAAGAATTACTTCTCATGTCTTGCTTGCAACATTCCTACTAATACATCCCAGAAGGATGTTTGCTTTTTTTGCAACAGTGTTACACTGTGACTCATATTTAGTTTGTGGTCCACTATGACCCCCAGATCCCTTTCCACAGTACTCCCTTCCTAGGCAATCATTTCCCATTTTGTATGTGTGCAACTGAGTGTTCTTTCCTAAAAGGAGTTCTTTGCATTTGTCTTTATTGAATTTCATCCTGATTACTTCAGACCATTTCTCCAGGCTGTCCAGACCATTTTGAATTTTAATCCTATCCTCCAAAGCACTTGCAACCCCTCTCAGCTTGGTATCATCTGCAAACTTTGTAATTGTACTCTCTATACCATTATCTAAATCATTGATGAAAATGCTGAACAGAACCGGACCCAGAACTGATCCTGGGGGACCCCACTCGTTATGCCCTTCCAGCATGACTGTGAACCACTGATAACTCCTCTCTGGGAATGGTTTCCCAACCAGTTTTGCACCTACCTTATAGTAGCTCCATCTAGGTTGCATTTCCTTAATTTGTTTATGAGAAGGTCATGTGAGACAGTATCAAATGCTTTACTAAAGGCAAGATATAAAGTAAAATATTTTTATACATTATTCTGTTTTTAAATCTATCAAAATCAGAGTCTGTAAATATTAATAGATCCTTTAGTGGACGGGTATGAAAAGTGCTGCTTCAATAGATAATAGCTCTGTGATACTATTTAGCCTTCATTATTATTATGGGATGAATGAGTATTAGAGTGTATTTTCTTTACTTTAGAGTCCTGTGCTGACAAGCTGTAAAGTGACATGTCAAAGGCTACATTGCCTACATCTTAGTTTAAATAGAAATCTCTCTAGTAACTTGAATGTTTTGCAAGTGAAACTAGATGTGCTGCCTTCTCCTCCCTCTAAACCAAGTATCATGTTGTTGTCAATGATGCAAATCCTTGTGGAACACTCAAGAGTAGAAAAAGCAAAGCAGAAGAATCTGCCTGCAGCCTTCAGGGGTTGACCACAACCTCTGGACTTGGAGCCCATCAGCTCTGTTCTTTGATTGCCTGTAGAGGTAGTTGCTCTTGAGTAATGTGAAATATTCCTCTCTCCACCCCCCCACCCCCAGGGCTAAAGGGGGAAATTGTAACCCTAGAGCAGGTCATGTCAGGGTGCACAGTAGGTAAGAATCCTCTTGCACAATAGCTCCACAGCCATTTTTGCAATGGCTTCTGTGGAACCTTTACATGTCTTTCCACCCCAGGCAGAAAGTGCATGATGTCCCCAAGAAGCTGAGCTCCACAACATACAATGGGTGCACACCTTTTGCACAGTCCTCTGAAATTCTATTCTACCCTTGTGCAGAAGAAATGCATCACTTCCATTAGCTGGAGAGCACACATCCACAGGAGAAAAGCACATCCTCCTCAATTTCCCTTAATCCTGCCAGCCCAATTTCCGAAATACCACAGTTGAGAATGCGACTGTAGCATCACAAGTGATAGTGGGGAATATTACTGCTATATCATAGGGAAATATGTCTCGCTAGATGACAAGTCTTCATTCCCTAAACTACTTAGTGATATGCAAACGTTTGAAAAGGCAATGGAGGAGCTCTGTGATACTGCACATGGTGTAATATTTTTAAAACCACAAACTAAAACAAATTTATTATCTAAACAAAATGTGGCATACTAGTTAAAGCACCACACTAGCCAAATAGGGAGTGTGTCTGAATTGTGTTTGAAAAAACAAAAACCTATCTAGAACAGGGGTGGGCAAACTATGGCCCCCGAGCCATTTTAAGCTGATCTGCAAGCCGCACCACATAGCTCAGCCCCATTCCAACGCTCTGGGTGGGGCGCTGGGTCCGGGCTGCACCAACGGCT
This sequence comes from Lepidochelys kempii, assembly GCF_965140285.1. Taxonomy (NCBI): domain Eukaryota; kingdom Metazoa; phylum Chordata; order Testudines; family Cheloniidae; genus Lepidochelys; species Lepidochelys kempii. The sequence goes on along the minus strand of NC_136383.1, from coordinate 78,100,892 downwards.
CGGCTCTGCTCCGGTGCTCTGGCCATGGCGCTGGATCAGGAGCCAGACCATTCAGCTTTGCCCCACTCCAGCTGGGGCGCTGGGTTGAGGGCCGGACCATGCAGCTCAGCCCTGCTTCGGCACTCTGGCCAGGGCGCTGGGTTGGGGCCGCACCACGCGGCTTGGCCCCGCTCTGGCTGGGGCACAGGGTTGGGGCTGCTCTATGTGGCTCCCGGAAGCCGCGGCATGGCCCCTTTCTGGCTCCTACGTGCTCCAATGGGAACTGCAGGGGGTGGTGCCTGCAGATGGGGCAGTGTGAAGAGCCGCCTGGCTGTACTTCTGCATAGGAGCCAGAGAAGGGATATACCAGTGCTTCCAGGAGCTGCTTGAGGTAAGTGCTGCTCGGAGCCTGCACCCCCTGAGCCTCTCCCCAAGCCCCTGCCCCAGCCCTGATCCCCCTCCCGCTCTCCAAACCCCTCGATCCCAGCCCGGAGCACCCTCCTGCACCCCAAACCTCTCATCTCCAGCCCCACCCCAGAGCCCGAACCCCCTCCCGCACCCCAACCCCAATTTTGTGAGCATTCATGGCCCGCCATACAATTTCTATTCCCCAATGTGGTGCTCGGGCCAAAAAGTTTGCTCAACCCTGATCTAGAATATGCAAAAAGAAAACTCAGAATTCTGATCGTTAACAGTATAAATTAAAGAATTCAGAATATTGTATTTAATCATGGGATTTCTTGATGACACTACCGGAAATGACACTTCCTGAACTCTCTGCACTATTACTTCTTAAATAAAAAAAACCCCTCCAAAATTAAGGAAAGAAAATCCATATGAGCTAGTATGGCCAGAAGAAGAGTAAATCTTAAGAAAATCCAGGCATATGAAAAAATGAAATGTGAGTCTATGGATATTTGTTTAAAACCAACCAACCAACCATCACCTGACAGGACACACGAACACAGCTAATATGAAAATTGGTATGACTGCTGAGCCTCATGTCTGTCACGACACACACTTATCAGTCTTGTCACAGAGCCCTGCTGTAATGTCACATGTCCAACAAGACAGCCGGCTACCCACAAAGTTTCTCCTCCTTACTACCAGGAGCTGGTAAGGCAGAGAAACTGCAGGGAGTCAAGCTGCCTCTCTTTCTCTCCTCTGGGTGCTCCCCTGGCTGTAGCCAAACCAGTCTGGAGCAGCCAGGAGGAGGAGAAGGTAGCTGTAGCCTTCGGAGTGCCTGCCAGCGTTCCCAACTCTTGTCATCTTGTGAATCTTGGAATCATGTTACTATGCGAGAACTTCAGCTTTCAGTTTTTTTTAAAAGTATGTTTCTTGCCCTTGTGGCTGTACAAAAAATCTTGAAATATGAATCCCAAAAGGCCCCAAATCCGAAGGCTAATAAAAGAAACTCAAATATATTATATTCACAAATCTCATGAATTTTAAGCTATCATCATCATATTTTGGGTCAGCCTAATGAGTTTTGAATGACTGAAGTTGGCAATAATGCTGCTAGCAAGGGATAAGAGGGGAGCCAGAGGCAGGGTTTAAGACTGGGAGACAGGAGAAGGGGGCAGGCAGCATAAATGGGAACAGTGACTGGGGGTTGGAAGTAACAAAAACTGGGTACAGAAAATGGGAACCTGTGGCTAAAAGTAGGATGCAAAAGAGGACAGGATCTGAAGGGGGACAGGGCACAAAGAGGTTCCTTAATGGAGCTGAGAACAGGAATTGAATATCAGTAATTCTAGAACTTGACAACTGGCATAACCAAAGGCAACATGCTCTCCTTTGCAGCTGAAGTCATTATTTTTGAAAAGCACTCCTCATACAATAACAATACCGGAACTGACTAATCCACAATACACATTCATTTGTAAAAATGGACAGAAGAAATATACATTTCCTTAAAAATGCTTACCTATGTCTAAAATCTTTATTTCTTGGTGGGAGCAAGTAAAGAAGAGTGGAAAAGCAATATTAGAAAAAAAGGTTAGAAAAGAAACAAGAGGAGCAGAAGGCAGAATTTAAACTATTATTATTCTAGTGAAGAAGATGAATTATGAACTTTGATCCACCAGAGTTAACTTATTTTGACTCTAAAACAGGAAATAATTAGGCTAGTTTGAATTGCTACAATATTTTTAGATAGAGATATGCATAGTTAAACATTTTAGAGTTAATCAAATTTACTTCATTTTTAAATTGGTTTAATTCTTTCGGTTCAATGCATTATGTAAAAAATTTGGATATATTAACTTACAAAATGTCAGAAAACTATCCCATATTTTAATTCTCAACACCATCTTAATTCCAAAAGTCCCAGACTAGGAAAAGACATACCTGAGTTCAAGAACACTAGTTACATTTCCAGATGGGAATATGCGCCGAACATAGTTGAAATCCCCTACATACAGGCTGCCATCTATCCCACAAGCTAAGGCTACTGGAGCTAGTAGTTTATTACCATCAGCTTGGCCATTGCAACTTGGGCATGAGATGCTGCGTCTTCGTCCATTGCCCATGATGCTACTAACAACTGGAGGTTGCTGAGAAATAAATTGATTTTCACCATTTCCTTTGTAGAGGATACCTGATAGAAATAAAAATACAATTGCTTCTCACAGCAAAGTCACGTTCAGGAAATGATGATCATTAACAGCAAACCTACCTTATGCAAGACATTTTTTTTCATAAAATTAATTTACAAATAAATCGGAAATTCACTTAGAGAACCCATAGCACCAAATTAAGAAACAGTGAAAATAACCCTCTTGTTCAAAATATATAGTAGAATATTAAAAATACTAACATCTGTAATATAAACATGTTTACAATCATTCTGTTTATGATTTTTTATATTTATAATTGAGGGGGATTTTTTTTTGAAAAATTACAAAAATCACATGATCCATTTATTTTTTATGAGACATATGCTTCTAAATCCCTTTGGTTTGAAAATCTCCCTCAAAAGACTGGAGTTCTAACTGCATGTACACTGATTATTGGAAAAGATGGATTTATATTTGGGAGTTTCATTCCTGCAATCATACAGTAACTAATTAAAAACAACCTGTTAAATATGACTGGACAACTACCACATACATCAAATATTAATAAGGGGATACTTCAAAAAAGTTCTGAGACTCAATTTCACATAATAAAAGTGTCTTTTTTCACTGTACAATAATAATCTATCCCTGGTAACAAAGTCTGCACCTAGAATACATCTGCAGTTCTATATGGTTATTAAAAATGTCAAATACAACAAAAAATGTAGTGGCAGGCCAATCTGCTCCTTAAACCTAATTTATTTAGGTTTGAAAAGTACAGTCATTTTATGAAGACAAAGGAATATGCCAGCAGTACTTTTATATGGCCTTCACAGGGAACGTGGGAAGCAAAATACATACCTGATGTTAAATTTTTCAGTTAGAGAATTATGTTTGAATTTGGACTCAGTTAAATGTTACCAGCGTCCTCATTATTATACAGATCAATGACTCCATGAAGGTCTGCTGTATGGATGGTCAGCTATTATTGTTACGCTCATATGTCACAATAAATCTTCATGTGGTATAATCCATGTAAACCACATGTCCCTTTGTACTTTATAGTGCTACGTGTTTTATTTCTTGAGTACAAAGTTTCAAAAGCAGTTTTTGGTGCTAATGGTAACTCTTCTTTTTTGAGATACTGTTAAAACAATCAATCTTACAAAAACACATTTAGGAAACTTGAGAAGGTGTGTCGCTCCCCTTCCCCCCACTTTTCCTGCAAGGCACTTCTTAAGTTGAAAAGAGATCAGAATAAATATCTTTCCTTTTTCACTTAAACTGTTTTTGGTTGCTTCAGTTACTTTTTTAATGTCATACAATTTGGTGGAGGTAAATACCAGAGCAAATATACATTATGAAATCAGAAAGGATGAAACTGGCTTACGAAAACTTAAAGAAAAGTCATCAAAATAAGGCTGCATCATAATAGCAAATGGAGTTTGTTTTTCATGAATAGTCTGAGAAAGAATGCATTAATGGCATCTGAAATCCCCTTCCTATGATTACCTCATTTGTGACAACCATGGAACCATAATTTTGCTGAAATAGCTAAGTTATATAATTTTTATAAGAAGACTCCTACAAGTCAAGACTCTGCACTAGTGCACATGATTTATTCTGTCATTACTTTGAAAAATTGGTCCTTCATATTTCTCCTCTATTATCACAGAATGGAAAGATGAACATTAGAATATTTATTGCAGTGGTTCAGGGTGTCCATACAAACACCTGTCACTGTCTGTACCCTCTGAATAAATTTCTCCAGCTCATCCACCTTGTCATTACAACTAACTACTTTCTTTATTCAATTAGACACATGTCACTTTGAAAAGTCATACTTGTCAAATCTACTCTTGAACATAATTTAAAGCCACAATCAATTCACCTTGTGAATAGAAACAACCTCATAATTTTTAAAAAACTAGACTAAATAAAACATGCATCTTTGCATTTTTATAAATATCTTAAGAATTTTGCATGGTTCTTTTCTGACATTTTAAATTCAAAATTTCCATTTCCCCTTAATTGGTTATATTATTTTTCTCCTATTCAGCAGTACCAGTTAGGTTACGACCCATCATATCACACCAGCTAAGCAGGATCAAACTGAGCCAACACGTAGATGGGAAACCTCCACAAAAGACTTGGATGCTGCTGGAAGGAGCATTCTTCTCTTTCAGGATAGCTACACCACAAATGAAGGTGTCATTGCAGTGCCGTAACAATAGTAGTGAAGATATGGTGGCATAAGTCTTCACTTCAGTCTAGCTGCCACAGGACAAGACTGCTGGTGACACTGGGTGCGTATTCAGGTTGCTGGCCCATCCCGAAGTCCATGCCACAGCATTTTCACTGCTATTGTTACCTGTGCTAGATTAAAGTTAGAGTGGGTACATCTGCAATTGCACCTTCAGCTGTGGTGTAGACATGCCCTAGATCAGTACTGAACTGATGCCCCAGCATAGTGTTAGAGGGAGGCCCTGCCACATACTTTCTGTAAGAGTACAGCACATCCTGACCAAATTCCAACTTGCGTAATTTCATTCTGCTTATCTAATTTTCCTTACAGATTCAACTGAATACAGTATTCTTCACTTCCTTTTCTAAACTCTTATGCCATGCTGCTGAACACTGTTAAACAGCTGCCTCGTTTTATTCCAAAGTTGGCTATATTTCACTGGGGAGTGGAGCAATCCTCATATGAATTTTGGTTTTGGATCCTTTAGTATGAAAGGCACTATGTAAATTATAATTACTATACTATAATTCTGACTGCTGCTTTGTTGCTCTGGGCAGTCCCTAGCAATCTCCACCACTCCCCTTCTCCATCAAGTGAGGAGCAGTAGGCAGGGTGGAACTGATTGTTGGGGAGCTGGTTCAATCTAGCTGCAATGAAGTGACACATGAAAATGTACAGGAGTTAGCAGTGCCTATTCTAAGAGAAGAGAGCCTCTCTGCCCCACTGGCTTCTTCTTGATGTCAGTGTTCCCAAAAGTGCTGCAGAGTCATTCATGAGACATCCTGCCAGGGAGAGGGGCCACAAGGAGAAGCATTAGCAACATGAATTGTAAGTAGCCTGTCTCCATGGAAATGTACTCTGTGGAGTTGGGGCGGGGGCATGACAGGACACTCTATAATAGGCCAATGACAAGCATGTTAGACACATTGATGCTGCTTTTGACACCCATGAAAACTCAAATCTTACTAATCCACAATTGGTCCCCCATTAGCTGAAGTTAGTGAGAATATAAGAACGTAAGAATGACCATACTGGGTCAGACCAAAGGTCCATCTAGCCCAAATATCCTGTCTTCCAGCAGTGGCCAATGCCAGGTGCCCCGGAGGGAACGAACAGAACAGGTAATCATCAAGTAATCCATCCCCTGTTGCCCATTCCCAGTTTCTGGCAAACAGTTGCTAGGGAAACCATTCTTGCTAATAGCCATTGAGGGACCTATCCCCCATGAATGTATCTAGTTCTTTTTTTGAACCCTGTTATAGTTTTGGCCTTCATAATATCCTGTAGCAAAGAGTTCCACAGGTTGACTGTGCATTGTGTGAAAAAATACTTTTTTGTTTGTTTTAAACCTGCTGCCTATTAATTTCATTTGGTGACCTCTAGTTCTTGTGTTATGAGAAGGAGTAAATAACACTTCCTTATTTACTTTCTCCACCCCAGTCATGATGTTATAGACCTCAATCATATCCCCCCTTAGTCGTTTCTTTTCCAAGCTGAAAAGTCCCATTCTTATTACTCTCTCCTCATATGGAAGCTGTTCCATGCACCTAATCATTTTTGTTGCCCTTTTCTGTATATTTTCCAATTCCAATATATCTTTTTTGAGATGGGGCAACCACATCTGCATGCAGTATTCAAGATGTGGGCATACCATGGATTTATATAGAGGCAATATGATATTTGCTGTCTTATTATCTATCCCTTTCTTAATGATTCTCAACATTCTGTTTGCTTTTTTGACTGTTGCTGCACATTGAGTGGATGTTTTCAGAGAAGTATCCACAATGACTCCAAGATTCCTTTTTTGAGTGGTAACAGCTAATTTAGACCCCATCATTTTATATGTATAACTGGGATTATGTTTGCCAATGTGCATTACTTTGCATTTATCCACATTGAATTTCATCTGCCATTTTGTTGCTCCATCACCAAGTTTTGTGAGATCTCTTTGTAACTCTTTGCAGTCTGCTTTGGACTGAACTATCTTGAGTAGTTTTGCATCATCTGCAAATTTTGCCACCTCACTGTTTACCCCTTTTTCCAGATCTTTTATGAATGTGTTGAACAGCACTAGTCCCAGTACAGATCCCTGGGGGACACCACTATTTACCTCTCTCCATTCTGAAAACTGACCATTTATTCCTACCCTTCGTTTCCTATCTTTTAATCACTTACTGACCCATGAGAGAACCTTCCCTCTTATCCCATGACTGTTTAATGAGGCCCTTGTTTATCAGTTAGAAGTCAGCTTGACAACTTTGGGCTTTAATCAGATCTCTGATTTGTGCCTGTGGCTGGCCATCAAACCCATTCACCTCACAGAAGGCAGGCAGTGTTTGCATCGCCATCCTTCCTTCACAGTTCTGTTGAGTCAACTTTAAGTTGCAGTCTGAACCCTGTCTGTGGAGGCTGCCCAGGGAACATGCTGAATCAGGACATGCCCTGCATGCCTTGGCCACACACCCCTCTCCTTTCCAGCCAGCACAGCTGAGAGCTCTAGTAGAGGGGAGGTGCAGGTGCTTTGAGCTGATAGAATCCCTCTCCAGGTAGACATTCTGCTGCTGGGGATTATGACTTCAGTAGGAGTTTCTCCTGTGTAACTGAGGGCCAAAGTGAGGTCTAAGAGTGAAGAGATCTGGGTCTGGCAGAGGCTTTGATTATTGCTATGTAATTTTCACTAAGTGGGAGCAAAAGTGCCAGTCATCACACTGATAATACATAACTAGTAGGAAACAATTTCAGTATTCTGAGATATGATTTTTTTTTAAAAATCAGGGCTTCCTTAATGGCACACATAGTCATTAAAATATTAAACATATATTAAAACCAATTTGAAGATAAAATAAAATTTTGTAAACTAAAAAAATTCAGTAAGATGTTTTTCATTGTGACACCTTTGTTAAGGAAAATCCCAACAGTTTATGTAATTTTAAGGAGCGAGAAATATGAAATATGGCATCAACTGTAAATCTTTGTTCAGGTATGGTACCTTTTTTAAACCGAAGAAAATATTTGATTAATTATAACAATATGCTTCAAGCAAGGGCACTAGAGTAAAATATTAAAATGAACAATAACAAGAATACGTCCTTACCATTCTGAACATCCAACACATGATGTTTATCCAATGTCCAACCACCCATGTTAGAGGCATCCAGTTCATATCCCTGCAAAATGGCAGTCCGCTTTTCCCAGAGAGTTAGATCCAAACAAGACTCGTATTCATAACCCACAGACACTGGAATCATAATAAATCATGTTTCATATTCCCCACCATAGTTGAAAAATGGAATTTTGTTCAGAAAACTAACTTTACATTTCTATACTAAGCTTGTGATTAAAACCTGTATATCCTTTATCATACAGAGATTGTTCAAATATTTCATAATTTAAAAAAGGAATTTCAGATGGTTAAAATTATTTTGTTTTTAAAAAGAGCAGTAGACTAAGTCTGTCCTAAGACAAGGATGCAGTACAGAGTGGGTTTTTTCCACATTAATTTTCCACTGTGCTTAAAATGAGATCCACAAAAACTATCCACATTGGGTCTATCCTCCAAGTTATTTAATACAAATGAAAAACTATCAATTTGTGATCTCTTTTTAATTTGAAATACATTTTTATTATAAAAAGTTTACCTTAATTCTTTCTAATACATTTCAGTACAATGCTGTTGTGCTAAATATTTTCTGATCAACTGATATGGTCAGTTTCAATTTAACACTATGATTCCAAGATAGTAATAAATTCAGAAAAGCATCACACTGTACATACCAACAGCTTCAGATAAGCCATAGACCTTCTGGTTGTATGCATCAGTTTTATCCCATATGAAAGTGTAAGCCAGATTTGGGGATGCAGGGAACCATTTCTGGAAAAGTCTTCCCACCACTGCCACCATAAGATGAACTTTCATTAAGTTAAATGGTATAACAGACTGGGTCATGGTGATCTTAAGAACTGATTTATATCCTGCAGCTCTAGAGCTTAAGTATGATAATTTCAAATCAGTTCCTGGAATTGTAGTCTCTTCATGAAGTACCTAATTGTTGATAAAGAAACATTACAATAATGTAAGTTATTTTCAGATTAATCTGAATATAATAGTATTTTAAAATCATACCTTGAACAGTATATTAAAATCCATAGTGAATCAGAGCCTATATCTGAACTGCATTTCAATAAAGTAAAGCATTCTAACAAAAGAAATCACAATATTCTACGTTTTCTTAAAGACATCTTACAGTCTTTTTGTGATGAAGTCGCTCAATTATTATTTTCTGCTGCAAACTTTCAAAGACTTACGGACATCTCTTTGTTTTCCTGGAAGAACACCTCCAGTCTCTTTTTCCACAACAGTTTTGTCAGTAAAGCATCCTCTTTCTGTCTAAGTGCACTGGGCAAATAGCTTCTTCTGAAGCCACCATCCATGTTGTGTATCACATACAGTAACTGTGATACAGCTAGCACTCTCCCTATTGAAGATAAATGAGCACTGGGCATCTGAGATCCAGCAATCACTCCTACATGTCCCTGCATGAAGCTGACAATGCTCTTCTGGGATAGACACTTAATTCACTCAGAAGTGAGAATGCTTCTCTGAGCAACATCAACAAACCTAAGACACCATATTGTGACAAGTCAATTTTACTATAATTAAGAATGCAATTATGAAGTTACTTGTTAGCATACAAAATAATTCCTTTTCCCCATCCCTTGTCTATATTGCCTATTTAGATAATAAGCTTTTCTGGGCAGCGAGTTATTGCTTAGAATGTGTATGTACAGCCCCTCACACAATGGGGATCCAGATTTTGATTAGGGCCTCTAATTGCTACTGTAGTACAAATGTTAAATAATAATACTAGTGTTTCATAGAATATCTGTCTTATTTCTGTATTGTAAATATTTTAAACTAGAGCTTTCTTCCCCATATTTCCTGATCAATTTTCACTGTTTGGACATCAGCTCATTGCTTTCTGATATCAGAAACGTTCAATCCTGTTTTTATAAGTTTTTCCACCTCCCATGAGAATTAGAGTTTGTGTGTGGTAGTTGGACATGAAGGGTTTCTGCATTTGTCAAGGTTCCTCCCCCACTCTGAACTCTAGGGTACAGATGTGGGGACCTGCATGAAAAACCTCCTAAGCTTATCTTTACCAGCTTAGGTCAAAACTTCCCCAAGGTACAAAATATTACTCCCGTTATCCTTGGACTGGCCGCTACCACCACCAAACTAATACTGGTTACTGGGGAAGAGCTGTTTGGACGCGTCCTTCCCCCCAAAATACTTCCCAAAACCTTGCACCCCACTTCCTGGACAAGGTTTGGTAAAAAGCCTCACCAATTTGCTTAGGTGACTACAGACCCAGACCCTTGGATCTTAAGAACAATGAACAATCCTCCCAACACTTGCACCCCCCCCCCCTTTCCTGGGAAATGTTGGATAAAAAGCCTCACCAATTTGCATAGGTGACCACAGACCCAAACCCTTGGATCTGAGAACAATGAAAAAGCATTCAGTGTTTTACAAGAAGACTTTTAATAAAAAATAGAAGTAAATAGAAATAAAGAAATCCCCCCGTAAAATCAGGATGGTAGATATCTTACAGGGTAATTAGATTCAAAAACCTAGAGAACCCCTCTAGGCAAAACCTTAAGTTACAAAAAAGATACACAGACAGAAATAGTTATTCTATTCAGCACAATTCTTTTCTCAGCCATTTAAAGAAATCATAATCTAACACATACCTAGCTAGATTACTTACTAAAAGTTCTAAGACTCCATTCCTGTTCTGTCCCTGGCCAAGACGACTACAGACAGACACAGACCCTTTGTTTCTCTCCCTCCTCCCAGCTTTTGAAAGTATCTTGTCTCCTCATTGGTCATTTTGGTCAGGTGCCAGCGAGGTTACCTTTAGCTTCTTAACCCTTTACAGGTGAGAGGAACTTTCCCCTGGCCAGGAGGGATTTCAAAGGGGTTTACCCTTCCCTTTATATTTATGACAGCATTCTATGGATTAAGATAGTCCATCACCTTTATTTCACTCAGGACTTTAACTGGATAAGAATCACATTCCTAAATACTGAAGGCAGAGCCACCAAGCATCCCCATTAAAATTAAAAGCTTTCTATAAATCACATCTCAGGGCTGAATTAAAGCAGTATGGGGACATAGCAGCACTTAGTGCTCCTGGGAAACAAATTTAGGCAGCTTTACTCTACTTTTCCATCCCTTGGTCCTCGGGCAGCCAAGGCCAATGTACTAACTTATACTGGTGGATAACAGTCTGCAGGGAAGCACTGTGCTCTACCCAGCTTCTCTACACCCCAAAATGTCATCTATGTTGAGGCAAGCACCAATACAGGCTGGCAGAGGGCTGGCTATGGGAGCTCTATGCTAGGGAAATCCTCAGATGCAGTTTTAAAACTGCTTATGCACCCTTTAAGAGGTTGCTTCTTTAAGAAGGTCCAAGGACCTGGCCTATAGAGTTTAAGAGGCCTTAGATGTCATAATATCCGATAACTGATGGAAACTACTGCAGGTATGTTAAGAAAGATTTACATGACATTAATTATATTCTTCTCTTTTCTCTTTCTATGACCAATTATCACTGACAGCAGCTTAGCTCATCTAACAGGAAGCTTAGGATGCAACAAAGCTGTCATTCAAGTAAGGTATATATAGGCAAGCACCTCTCTTCTCCTCCAGTCAGAAACTTCCCACACTGTGTAGAACTTCATATTACAGTAGAAAGGAAAGGAGGAGTAGAATGGGGAACAGGTTACTAGGACAAGTCCAATTACTGATAAGCAATTCTTAATTGTCAAATATCTGCTCTTCCCACTTCACCAATCATCACTGAGAGCAGATGACACACAGTACTGTCATTAAGCAAGTGCTTAAAATTGGTGATATTTGTGTTGCCTCTAAAATTACTTTTGCAGTGCCTTGGCCCAAGTTGCAGAGACTATAGGGGATGCTCCTCTGAACTGGAGGGTAAACAAATCTCTGCAGGCTAAAAATGTAAAAACCCATCCAGAGATATAAGTAACTGAGGATCTGTTCCTTTACTAAGACCTTCAAGGTAAAACAACTCTTTAAGGTGTTTGAAGGACTCCCACGCTGCACTTAAAAAGTGAACTAACAGATGCTGTTCTCTTTCTGGAGGAAAAAAAAAGCAACTTGAGTAGAGAAACAAAGGAAAACAACATCCATAAATGAACACAGCACGATGGTTCCTGTTAGTCCCAAAGTTTACTCAAATCTTCTCTTGCAACCAGAAAGTGAAGAAGAGTAGTGCTAAGTCCTAAAGCATCCATCCACCTGCTTAGCTGAGAGAACAGAAAGTAAACAGGCCACTCTGGCGGGCATTTTCAGAAAGCTCTACAGTGGGTTTGGATGGCTGCCTCATTAAGAACCAGGAGCCAAATTCAGGTCTTACTGAGATGAAAAACTGACTATTGCTAGGGTAAGATTCACAAAGGGGGCTCAGCACTGCAACTCCTCACTTTAGGTGCTCTGCTGCTTAGTAGAATCCACAGCCCAGACGTAGGCACCCTGGCTTCCTATGCAATGCATGGGGAGAGCTAGGCACCTAACCATGGATCCACAGCCAGCAAGGTGAACGAGGTGCTGCTTATGTTAGCCATAGGAAATGCCCAGGAGAAGGGTGTGGCCTAAGCACTGCCCCCAAAGGATCTTAGGTGCCTAAATCTGGGTCAGAGGGAGGTGCCCATCTTTGGTTGGGACTTATAGTCATGAGCCCTATCCTCTCCTGGAATGAAGTGTCTAAGCCCTTTCTTGCAAACACAAGTAAGAGAAGCTGCCACATACTCCCCCTTATAATCTTGATCCAGGGGTTAGAGCGCTCACCCGGGATGTGGGGGATGCTGATTCAAATACCCCACTTTGTGTGATTAGGTCTGAACCCACATCTATAACCTCTCAGGACAGCACCTAACTTCTGGGCTATGGGATAGCAACAGGTGGGTCTCTCTCCATCTTTTCTGTTGAAGCCGTTCCACTTCCTATAAATACTTAAATATTCAGTGGATCCGGGCGAGAGAATGATTTTACATCCCATTGGTTCGGGCACTCAACTAGGAGGTGGAAGACCACACTTCAAGTCCCAGTTCCAATGACTATTTAATTATACAAAGTTGAACAGCTTCAACAACAGAAACTGAGGGGGAGACCCTACCAAAGAACACCCTACAGCTCAGTGGTTGGGTGCTCACTTCTAATGTAGAAAATCCAAGTTCAAGTCTTTGCTCCACATTAGATATAGAGGGGACATGAACCTGGGGCCCAACATCCTTGGTGAGTGCTCTAACCTCTGGGCTAAAAGGCATAGACACCACAACTATCATAATTTTTTGCTAGAAGGCACAGGCACCACCTCCACCTGCTCCTGTGCTTTGTGTGGGGACTGATCTGTTAGGTGGTCTCTGAGAATGCCTACTGGACTGGGTCTCACAGGGGACATAGACGGGGAATGTTTACTAGGTTTTAGGTTTGAGCTGGGGGCCTGGGTGTCTGTCCTGATGCAGCTGTGCACATGCTCAGTGGCAGATTTTTAGGCACCAAAGGGACTTTTAGGAGACTAGGGACTTTAGGCCTAGAGACCTAGGATTGGGCAGCAGCTGAATGGGCGTTTTGAGGATCTAAATTTTGGACTTAGGTGTCTAAAATGGCACCCAAATCCCTTTGTGGATCTAACTCCGAATCCTGGAAATGTAACAAGTCCTTACAAATCACACTGTTCCACTAGCTGTGCTCTGTCTTAACTGAGCTCCCTGAGAACTTCGGCAATCTAGAGGTGAGTAAGGAACCAGCCCTCCAGCCCTCCTCCTGAACCATTAATTCTCTAACCTTATTACTAAAAAGTTAAATCTGCAGATACAGACAGAGTTTCTCACAGGTGTCTGGATGGTGAATCCGTTAAATGAAGAACTAGAACTAGAAGGTCTTCAAGGACAAAAATCAGAATTCATCAGCTCAGCCACTCTGCTCATACACTAACTTATCCCAATAGGGAATCCAAGTGTCTTGAAGAATACTAATTCTGCATGGGGATGAAGTAATATTCCAGGTACCAAAATACTACACTGAACTACTAAATCCCAAAGGATGAAACATTGCATTTATGCATGATCAAGCCTCTTAGAAGGACAATTGTGGAACACTAAACCTACAGTACTCAGATAAGGGTCATCTCAGTTTCCACAGAAACAGAGAAAATTTGTCCTACTGAGAACTCAAGTTGGCCCATTCAGCCATACATGGCCCAAGAGACCCAACTTACCCACGTTGCAAAATGCCTTAGCACTGCAGTACTGACTATTGTAAATCACATCTCAGGCCTGAATTAAAACAATATGGGGCCATAGTAAGTATGGTGAAACTAACTGGGGTTGATATGCACTGATGGATGCAGGACTGGAGAAGATACAGTCAGAGTGAGGTAAAGAACTCCTTCCCACTACTGAGTTTGGCTGCATTGAGCAACTGCCATGAATGCTCGAAGGCCCAAATCCACAAAGGGACTTAGACATTGTCAACATTGAGTATTGCAGTGCCTAACTTTTAGATGCCTAGCCACCCAATGGAATTCATAAACCCTGAACTGGGTGCCTTGGCTTTAAATACAATGCACAAGAAGAGAGAGGTGCCCACAAAATGCTTAGGATCCACAAAAGCCAGCAGGCAAGAGAGGGTGCTGCCTAAGCTAGTGAATAGCAGATGCTGAGGAGAGGGGTGGATCCTAAGCCCCACTCCTCTAAGTCTGGGCTAGAGGTAGGTGCCTCTCGCTCTGCTTGGAGAGCTGGAACCCTCTCCTGGAGTCAGAAGCCTAAACCATTCCTTGCATTATACAGATACAACAGAGATGGGAGCTGTAGAAAAGCTTTAGGCAGATAGAAGCACAGAAGAAGTATAAATCAGGATATTTACAGATTCCAGAGGTATAGAAGTATAGAAAATGAAAACTGCTGGATCCAAGCTGGAGAGGATAAACCTTGGAGATATTTGATGAAAGGGTCTATCCCCAGAACTAGATAAAGTTCTCCAATCTTTAAGGGAAGTCTTAACAAGCTCTGTCAGGGTTTCCTCTCAAATTATTGTAATGGGATCTTGTGAGCAGCAAATCAACAGTTCGGCTTACAATTAAGACCAAATGAATGATAGAGCTCATCCATAGAACTGAATCTCCAATGACACATTAGACTGAACAAAGACCATACACCTGCTGACTGGTCTCACCACTAATTAAACCAATGATAAGTGAAGGGAGTAGAAGAAAAAGTCTTTCTAGTTCCTATGCTCTCATTGGGGCAGGAGAATTCATTCTGGACACCAAACTGAGCAAGGGCTTGCAGAAAACCCAAGTCAACCTTATCATTTTGAGCATCCATGGTATTCAGCTATGGAAGTGTAGGGGAAGAGAAGCCACTAAAACTCAACTTCAAAATGGCTTCTCGTCAGGGCCACAGAAAGATTTATCCCACCAGCAATATGGAGTGTTAGACATACCTGGACAAGGTTTATAGTGGGAAAAGAGCTCCTTGTTGTTATGTTGTTTGAGAATCTCCTCGTAAGAATGGCCCCTGAAAAGGGGTTGTGACAAAGTTCCTCCTCTGCCTTGGTGGGTCCTGCGCTTATTGGCGGATTTGCTCGCCTCAGAGGTTCATGGCAGACTTCACTTTGGCCACTTTTGTGGCTCAAATCTGCAGTTCACTCAATTAGCCTCATCACTGGCCAGCATGGGGAAAAGGAAGAAGGACAATTCCCGCAGACTCTGCTGATCCACCTAGTGGATCAGGGAACAAGCCAGAGACCTTCTCGTCTGGTGGAACCCACAGTCCAGGTCAACTCCTCCAGTATCAAGTAGGGAGTTGGGGGAATGGAGGGATGGGGGGAACCCGGGCCTGCCCTCTACTCCGGGTTCCAGCCCAGGGCCCTATGGATTGCAGCTGTCTACAGTGGTTCCTGTAACAGCTGCGTGACAGCTACAACTCCCTGGGCTACTTCCCCATGGCCTCCTCCCAACACCTTTTTTATTCTCACCACAGGACCTTCCTCCTGATGTCTGGTAATGCTTGTACTTCTCAGTCTTCCAGTAGTACACCTTCTCACTCTCAGCTTCTTGCTCTTCTTGCTCCCAGCTCCTCGCACACACACCACAAACTGAAATGAGCTCCTTTTTAAAACGCAGGTGCCCTAATTAGCCTGCCTTAATTGATTCTAGCAGCTTCTTGATTGGCTGCAGGTGTTCTAATCAGCCTGTCTGCCTTAATTGTTTCCAGAAAGTTCCTGATTGTTTTGCAACCTTCCCTGTTACCTTACTCTGGGAAAAGGGACCTACTTAACCTGGGGCTAATATAGCTGTCTTCTATCACTCTCCTGTAGCCATCTGGCCCGACCCTGTCACAGGGTGGAAAATAGAGGTTACGGAGGGGGCAGAGAGGGAGGTAAATTCGATCGCATAGTTGGAATGGATGATGTACCCACCTGACCATCGTTATTCCACTCTAGATGTGGAAAAAGAGTGCTAAATGGTGTGTGGGAATCGGCAGGTGGTAGCCTAAAGTATCTTTTAGATGGGGGTTGAGATTGGGATAATGAGGTTGCCACAGAAGGTGCAGGGAAAGGGAACTTCTGAACCCTGTGACCACAGGCGCCAACTTTGTGGATGCTCCGGGGTTCAAGAACTCATAGGAAAAAATAGTGTCCAGTTTTCAGAATGGAGAGAGGCAAATAGTGTTGTCCCCAGGGGCTTGTACTGGGACCAGTGCTGGTCAACATATTCATAAATGATCGGCAAAAAGGGAGGTGGCAAAGTTTGCGTATGATACAAAATTACTCAAGACAGTTAAGTTAAAAAAAGACTGCAAAGCGTTACAAAGGGATCTCACAAAACTGGGTGACTTGGCAACAAAATGGCAGATGAAATTCAATGTTAAATGCAAAGTAATGCACATGACAAAATATAATCTCAATTTTACATGCCTAAATTAGCTGTTACATATCATGAAAGAGCTCTTGTAGTCATTTGCGGTACTCTGAAGCACTATGTTTCCAGAGTACTGCAGATTTATAAGAATCCTTTTCACTGTGCCTGTATCATCCTGAACTCATTCTCCAGCTTCAGAAGACTTAAAAATCATCTCCAGTCATCAACAGAACAGACACAACTGAATAATGTAGCTGTCCTTAATGTGCATCAAGACAACACCAGGGAACTAGATGTAAATAAGATTGCTGACATTTTCATCTAGAAAGCAACAGTGAGACATAATGTCTTTAAACTGGGACGTTAGTGAAGATAGCTTGTAGGTGATTGGAATGATTCAAAGATACTGTAATTCATGGCACATCACAATAACAGTAGCTGCTGTCCTCAAAGATGTATCTGCTGCATCTACTTAACTGGTCTTCCTCAGTGAGAGCCTGAAATCGAGCTCTCTCCTTGTTGATGAAGTCTGTGAATTTGGAATAATAGGATCATAGGACTGGAAGGGATCTCGAGAGATCTTCTAGTCCAGTCCCCTGCACTCAAATATTACAATAATTCAGGTAATGATATTTAGCCATCAGTGCTTGGTAACTGGCTATTCTGAACTGAAGTCTAGTAGAAGCGAAGATTATTCCTCCCAATAAAACAAGCAATTTACCCTCTTTATCGACTGGAGTAGATCTAGGATGTTGCTGCCTAGATCTGTCTATGGCAACTCAGACAACTAAAGAGTTAGGAACAAGATGAGAAAAGAGAAATTCCACCCTTTTGGCTGGGACAAAATAAAGGTTTTTTTTCCCTCGTGGGGGTAAGGACATAAGTGGCTGGGGTATTCCAAACTGTACTAGCTGGTTCCAGAATGGCTTCATTAACAGGAAGTACTATTTGGCTGGATCTAGACAACTGGAGGATCTCCATGAGTTTATGCTGAGGATCCTGAACCTTCCTTAAGGGAGATCCATAGCTCCTGTGCAACCCAACATAACAGTTCCTGAAACTGCTTCTAGTCATTAGGGGGAATGGAAACATTGGAGCAAGTGCTTCATTGAGAGATGGTGAGGGCAGTCTGGTTGATACTGGCAGAACTTCTGGATCCAGCTCATAATCTTTCTCTTCCATGGTGTCAGGAGGAATCTCTGGCTGTCCTCTTGGTGAGGAAGAGTGGACTGACTCCCTAGATTGCGTTGACTATGCTGGATGATACAGGCCCCACTCTCCCCAGTTTGGCCAATAAGGTGGGTCAAACAGTGATTGTGAAGGTCCCCATGGCATGGGGTATCAACAGTTTTGAGGCAGTTGTAGGTTTGGAGGTTGGTTCCAGACCAATCCAGATCGCTTGTCTAGGAAGGCATGCCTCAGAGGAGGAGACATCGGTTCATTGGGTGGTTCAGAATTTCCTGAGAAAGAAAATGCTGATTCTGCATCCATTAGCAGTACCAATGGTTCCGTTGTACGGAAACCATGACTAGATGATGGAATGGGAGAGAGACTCTTCCACTTAAGTTGCAACTCCTGGTGGATTTAGGACCTCCTTTGTGAGGGAAGGACCTGGTGGTGATGGAGGCTGGGGATCTCAGAGCCCAAAGGTGTCATCAGATGGAGCATAAGACTGCTCACTCTAGAGTGCAAGGGATCTTGTCCATATGAACTAACATAGCTGGAGCAATTAGTACCAGAGGCACCGTTGCTGCTGGAGTGCAGTCTGGTACTGACAGAGCCCTGGATTTGTGGACTTTCTTGTCATGACCCTGTGACTTAGAACATCCTAAGTCCACATAGGCTAAACAAGAAGACTTGCCCCGGGTCTGACTGCGGCCTCATGGCCTTCTCCAATAAGTGCTTCTTAAGGCAAAGTTCCCACCCCTCAAAAGTATGACCAGGGAACTAGTAACACGATCTACACCTCGCTGAGAGGTGCGCAATCCCAAGGCAGTAAAGGCTGCGTTGATGGTCATCATTGCCTGAGAAGCAGCATGGGCTGGAAGCACAGATTTGAAGCTCAGAATCCTGGGCATAGTACGGGGCAGAAGGGAATTCCTCCTGATGGAGAGTATAACTATTAAATTACCAAATTTAGCTAAAAACTATCAGATAAAGCTCTAAAATGTTTTACAAAATATATACATATGTATTTGCAGCTCACAGAATAAAGGAAGATGAAGCTCCAGACACTGGAGGTGTCAACCCAAGCCATGCAGTGATAAGAAGAAACTGGAGAGGCAGTCAGTCCACTCTGCCTTTTATCTTCCAAGTTGGAGGCATGAGGAGAGCGAGGGCACATGCGCAGATTAACAGACACTGCTGTCAAGAATTCTCCGACTTGGGCGCATGTGTAGCCATGGAGGAATACGCATAGGGACCATCACTCAAAGAAGAAAGTTAAGTTTAGACTCTAAGAAGCACATTATACTTTTTTACAATGTAACCATTTCTGTTTCCACTTGTTATCCCTACTCTCTAACTCTTAAATCTCAATCTTTGCTAATAAAGTTATGACTGTTTCACAATAAATATATTTTAGTGCTGTGATGTTATACAGGATCTGATCCTGACTTGTACCCGTCAGCCTGTGTGTATACTGTTCCTCTGGAGAGAGAATATCTGGTAATTTCTGAGTGTCCCCAGTGACGAGGCTGGATACTACAGTGGGGATGCTTTCAGAGGATTCAGAGGCTAGGATACACCTACTGTTAACCTGCAAGGCAAAGTAGGGGATGGCAGACGCCTGAGGAGATTGTTTTGGTGGGCAACAGACTGATGGTGTCAGGGAGCTGACACCCAGATTAGCACCAGTAACTCACTCTCTCACTGAGGCCAGGGGGGAAACAAAGTGATCCACAGTCCTGGGCACTCTGAGAAGTGTCATACCAGGATCTAGTCCTTCTGCTCCAATGACTCATATTCACAGTGGAGCAGCTTCAACAGGAGAGATTGAAAGAGCTCCACATCAGAATATCCCATAGCTCAGTTGTTAGGTCACTCCCCGGAGAGAGAACAGCTCCCTGGGGGACTTGAACCGAGGGTCTCCCACATCTCAGGTGAGTACCTTAACCACTGAGCTAAAAGTTATGAGGATGCAGCAGTTCTGGCATTGGCTGTTTTGTGTGAACTCATGTATTGGACCATTCCACGAAGCGAGCTGCACGCTTACCAGCTCAGACCCAACAGGCAAGTTAGACAGAGGAAAGACTATCTTTCTCCAGTCTGTGGAATGCTCGGGGGTGTAGGTGTCTGTTAGGTGCCTGGCATGGGACTTCAGCGCATATACGCTCAGGCAGACACAATGGCACCTTGGGAACTTTTAAGGCTAAGCAAGTTTGGTTGACTAAGGGCTCAGTGGAAGCTGAGCAGGTATTTTGTGAATCCCAGTGGGGCCTGATTCTGGGATTTAGGCACTTACAGTGGCAGTTAGGTACCTAAATCCTTTTGTGTGCTGCACTGACTCTAGAGGTAACGATTCATCATCCCCTAAAAGTACTGTTTCCAGAAGAACACTCTTAGGGTTACAGTACCTTTAAGGGATGATGAAGTGTTACCTCTAGAGTTAATGCAGCACATTATTCTCCCCTGCGTGTGGTGCTGAGTGTTGCCAATCCACATTAGCAGGATGGTTGATTAGCAGGGAACTGGGGAGTTGCTCCTCTATGTTTTCTATGCCAACTCCAATCTTCCCTACAGTAAATCTGGCTCTGGCTCTTTTCAGAAAAACAAATACAAGCACTCCTCAGAAACGTAATGGATAGTTTTTGAATAGAATAAGCTGCAAATCTGAATTTGTACTGGGAGATGTAGCATTATGCACATGCTTCTGAGATTAGAATCTGACCTTCATGGAGTATATTAGTCTAGATATATTTGTGTAACTTCCATTAGAAGAAATATGAGTTATGTGTATGCACTGAGTGAGAAAAAAATCCTTACTTTGTGTTTTTGCATAGTCTAATTATTAGCTTTTTGCATGAATAATTAGTGTCTTACCTTAATCAAAAAGTGCTCACATTAGCACAGGTCAAACAATAAGCCAGGTGTGAAGATGGCTTTTTGGAGGGGGATTATTTTTATTTTTTTATATATGCATATGTAACAAAAAGATTTTAAGGCTCTTTACAACTAGCATTGTACAGTATTACTTTTTTCCTTGTTTTATAATAATATATTTGCCACTTCCCATCAATGTTTGGAACCAAATCTATCATATGCTGCCACAACATGAAAATTGGAGCTATTTTGAAATGGATTGTATTATGCAAATAATTTTTGACTTAAGTTGCAGCTATCAAATGTAGAGAAACAGCACTGAAGGATAAAAGCCTATACTGGGTAGCCTAGCCTAGGCTTAAATATATTTAATTGCAGTTTGTTTATACTTTACCAGTTCCTACCATGAATTATTTTATTGTTTTGTCCTTTTCTTAAAAGCTCTAAATGTAACCAATTTTAATTGCACCCGCTATGTTCCCCCTCAGGAAGCAAGGATATTTCTTCCTGAAGAGTCATAAAAACATGTTCTACACAGTTATAATGAAGCAAGCAAGCAAGCAAACAAACAAAATAGCTAATTTAGCAGGAAAATCCAAGACGATTGTCATTTCTTCAAATGCAATTCTATTTGGGAGCAGAGGAAAATTCTATTAGTGATTAGTTATTTGAGATTAAGGAATGTAATGTAATCTATATTAGAAACAAAAAATCTTCAAAGCATATATTTTTAGTTCAAAACTACATTTTTGATAACTTTAACCCAACTTTAGGTCTTGCTCCTACGAAGTGTGGAGGTGTAAAGGTTTCAAAAGGTACTCAGAGTGCTCAGTGCCCTGCAAGATCATGTCCTTAAATATCACAAATGCGAAATTTCTCACTTACTACTGAAAAAATACATATGCACATAATATTTATTAACAATGAATTGATAACATTAATCAAACTATAGTCCTATAAAGGCTTTGCACTGCAATAAAAAAACCTCATCTCTCACTTGCAATTTTATAGGTGTGTTCTTAAAAAATAATAATTTTGAGCACTAAGGGCTGACAGTCATAAAGTCAAATACACAAATCTATGCCCATTTTGAACATGCAGGATCATCAGATCCTGTAAGGCAATGCACAGCTAACATCTGTCAGTTCATGACACGCAGTATCTTATAATTATGGCAGGCATGTATACAAGTCAGGTATTTGCATGCAAGATACTTTTGTGCACCTGATTTTGAAAACACATAATACTGGTGTTAACTTACTCACATATAGCACTTTTTCCACTAATTATGCAACATTCTTTATTATTATAGATCAGCAGCATATATCTTCTTCATGATAATCTAAAATACATCTGATAGAAAATGTTATTTAGTTTAAAGCACATTGTACCTGTGTCTCAGGGATAATGGGACTATCTTCAGGAGAAATCCTAAAGAAGGTAGATAAAGGTGATGACACAATGACAGGGTTTGGCCTCACAAATCCACTCAGATCACAGCTGGGTATGTCATTCTCTTCCTTCTTCATGACCAGGGTATCCATGACATAAAAGACATTCCACGGAATCCACACTGTGTGATACTGTGTGAGGAATGGTGATCTTTCAAACACCAGAGTTAGAGATGCACCACCATTTGCCACCAAGTCAAACCTAAGAGAAATCATAAGGTTATTCAGCAAAGTAAAAAGAAGTCACATACTGTGCAAAGCCATTTACAGTTTGCATTTTATGGATCTGATTCTTTATCCTGTTGCTCCCGTTTTATGCCAGTGTAACACAACTGGAAGCAATGGAAAAGTTATTCAAATTACATTGGTGTAAAACTGGGGTAAGAAAGTGCAGAATATGGCCTCTGTGTTTAAATAAACAAGAACTTTTTCCTTTCTCAAAATAATAATTAAAAGAAATAATCAACAAATAGGAAAATGTCTGATAACTGTTTTTGCAGTATTTACAAAGGAACAGTTTGCAGTGATAGTGTCTACAACTCCTGGTGGAACAAGGCTTTCAAATTAAGTAAAACGGCAATCTCCATATTCTAATGACAGAAGTGGCTGGCAGCAAACTTACATTCCATCTTGGCGAGTGATTGTATAACCATATTCTGGATAATGTAAAAAGGAGACGTTAACTCCAATGAGTGGCGTTCCATCGGCAGTTAATACTTGGCCCCTGATGACAGATGCAAGGCTGTGGGAAAAAGTGCAGAATTAGATTATGCAATTATTTGCTCAGGTATTACTAGCATGATTATCAGTAACACAACTTAAAAAAACAAACACACCATTACATGGCATCTGTGTAATCCATACTGAAACTGCCAAGCCATTGCCCTCTTATAAACTCTAATTTACATTCTCTAACTGCTTCTATATTTACCCTGTATATTTAATTTGGTGCACATTGTCTTGGGAGAGTTACCAAGAATTTAGGGATGAATTTTTAAAATGTATAAATTCTAGGCTTTCCTTCTGTGTCATATCTCTGGCATTTTCATAAAGAAAAATGTACTTTCCAATGAATTCCAAGGCAATCTGTAACTCTGTACGGACCAAGAAGTATAAAATGTAAAAGGGGCAATAAGGAACATTTGTGCACCAACTTTTAATCAATTGCTGTGCCCAACTGCATCAAATGCTGCTAACTGCAGATTCAGGAATGCTAGTGTAAATCATCTTCTTTCACTCAGTGAGATGTAAGGCACCTGCTTTCAGTTCCTGGTTTATTTTTAGGGCATTACTACTCTGTAAAGCACCAGTCAAACTGTATATTGCAACCATACTGTCATGCACTTAATAATCCTATTACATTAATTCATAATTAATATTATTTACTGACCTCAGCTTAAAAGTGCCCCTCTGCCTTTCCTTCTGAGG
Organism: Lepidochelys kempii; assembly: GCF_965140285.1. Taxonomy (NCBI): domain Eukaryota; kingdom Metazoa; phylum Chordata; order Testudines; family Cheloniidae; genus Lepidochelys; species Lepidochelys kempii. Next base: position 78,077,236 of record NC_136383.1, on the reverse strand, counting down.
TATTTTCATTGGTTTGATATACTGCCAACTGAGCTAACCCAAATCAACTGGTTAAATGAAGATTTATTTAATCTTGAATGAAATAGCCTCTTAGAACCTAGGTACTAACACGGCAAAGTGTGTGTAACTCACTAGCGCCAGCCATTTGAATTTTTGTAAGAAATCAGATAAAATAGTCATATTTTAAAAAAAATTAATGATGCATTTGTTGAAAGCCCGCCCCATTAAATGTCACAATTGCAGTGGACCTCCTAACAATGTGAATCATATATACACTTTAAAATATCATTTTATGCTGATGAAGGAATGATCTATTCATATTCACCTCTTATTGAAAGGATTTTCTCCAGGTATTACATGGGTGCTGTCCGGCCCTGTAAGAAAACTGATCCGGTCATAAAAAGATTTGGCAGCTTGCTGAGATGGTGATTGTTGGCTTTGGCTAATGATATCTTGGGGATCAGGCAGTCCACGACAGTAGGGCTGATTTTGGCAGGAACTCTGCAAGCAGCAGTCAGGATCCATGCAGTCAATTAATCCATCTGTGGGCAGAAATTCAGACAAATGAATAATACTTCTTTCTGTTCTTTATATCTGAAAGAGCAATTAGACACAATTTTCATTCAGAGGGATTTAAAAATTATTATAGTATGAAATAATATCAGTAGTTTAGATTTTTAATAATTCACTTTCAATAAATGAAAGGCCCAACCTTGTACTGAGCTCCCAAACTCCCATGGAAATCAATAGGAATTGAAGCCACTCAGCATCTTGCAGGTTTAGTCCCCATATTAAAAATAGTTATTAAAAATTTTGCTTATTTAAAACAAAACAAAGCATTTAGGATCTCCAGACACAGCTGACTTATAAATATTAAATACTTTTTATGGAGGTTAAGTAGCTTTTATGCAAGGTTATTTGGTATGCAAGGAAGAGAAACAGGTAACTCCCACTCCACTGCTTTCTTGAACCTATATAATGTATTTGTGCTGTAAATAGCTTTAAATATTAAAGAACATTTATCAAGCTAGATTTTCTTAACTTTGGAAGAAAGGGTTTGTGGCTCTTAGCAAAGCTAAGTCTTTTGCATAAAAATGTATGAGAGAAAAATCTATGCTAAACATTTTATATTTTAATTCATGAGCAGCTGGTGCTGAATGTTAGCTAACACAAGCATGCTTTATGTACACATGGATTTTTTTTTTTATGTATAGGTGCAGCACATTCACATACGATACGGATTAAACCTGTCGTCTCTAGAAATCTAATATGGGGGGGATTAAAATCAAACTCACATAGATTACTGTTTAATTAGCTGCAAGTAAAACAAGTCTGGAAACATCAGCTACAGAAAGTTTTCTAGGTAATGTAATACAGTATCGTAGAGCTGATAATTGTTTTCCCCAAAAGAGGAGCAAAGCTGAAATAGCTCAAGCGTGTTATCATTCAATTTAGATAAGGAAAGAGGACTGTATTTTTGCAAAAGAACAGAAAATATACTGATACAGCAGCTTGAGGAAGCCTATGATAGTTCCATTTACAAAGCAGCTGGCTTTATTATTAAAACTAAAACCACACACGCAAATAAACTATGGTTATATGAATGCATTATGTGCTAAAATGATATAAATAAAGTTTTCTTCCAAATGTAGCTTATGCTGCATTTTGCTTATGAATTTCTATACTACATGGAACAGAGTTAGTGTGCTGGCACAGTATTAAGGGCCTGATGATCCATTTCTTGGTCACATAAAACTCCTACTTCAGTCAACCAACATCAATGGGCACTTCAGGAGTGGTAAAGGAGTGATGACTCAGAGCATACATTGAATTAAGAAGAAGCATTACTGATAATACCTGGGAGGATTTTCTTCAGACTGATTCCATTAAAATATGAAAGCTTTCATAACCAAAATATTCTGATACCATATTGGTTTTGGCTAGACTAACGTGGGTCAGTATTAAAACCCAGTACAGTCACGGTTAAAGGCTTTGTTTTGATTTTTACACTTCTGTGTTCTCCCTCAGGCAATATTTGGTACAGTTGCCAAAGAGAAATGCACAAATTTAGTCATTCATCTTTGTTAGTTTATAAAAAGCAAATGTACATCTGCTGTGTAGTCTGCAGGTCATAAAACTGCATGAGATTGACATCTTCTGAACTAATCAGCTGGAAATGCATTTTTACAAGCCTCTTTGCTAACATCAATCAGAGAAAGAATCTCATTTTCACCAGCCAAGATACAGGTACACACTGTTTGTTATTTTTCTGTGGAGTTTATCAGCAACTTGCCCAAGCGAGTGACGGATGGTTATGAATCTGGCTCTCTATAACTTAAGAGAACATTTTTCTTTCTTTCTCTATACTTATATAGCTAGTGCTGTCTAGTGACACTAAGTTGTCTGTCTATTGCCCTCTGTGTCAAAAAGTAAAATAGCCTTGGTGGAATAGCTCAACAAAATCATTGATGTATTTTAGTTTAGCCTAAAATTATTAGACTTGACTTAGCTGCTATATTTCTCAGAGTTAAAAGAAAAAAATACAAGGAAAATCAAAGATGTTCCAGCCCATTCAATAATCATTACCAACTTAAGGAGACTATTTTGTATTTTTGAGTCTAGATATAAGTTGTTCTTTTATGTATAGCAGGTATGTATATATTTGTGTAGAGAAAATGTTCATCCATTCAGAAAGTTTAAAATCTTGTAATAAAAATCTTGACTAGCTGTACTTTTTTCTTAGCTGAAACATGCACAGAACTGCAATAGGATATGGTCTTGTTTTAAGAACTGCTATCTCTAGAGATTAATAAAAAGGCACTGAAAGGGAGGGGTCAGAACTCCACTAGGGTGTGTTTTGTGCCATTTTCCAGCCCCCTCTGGAAAATTGGTACATTTGGGAAGTAAATTCAAAATAGGATATAGATAAGAGATCCACAAACTGGCAAAATTATAAGCCCTGTTTTTAAAAGAAACATGAATTAAATAGGAGGTTGATGGGTAATATTTCTCAAAGGTGCATTTTAGAATTAAATTCTACAAAGCAGGCCAAGGAAGGATGGTAACATCACTTAACCCCCATAACTGACATTCCTTTTGAAATTCTATATACTATGGAGTCAAGGTATAGGATATGTATTTTTTTGCATAGATTTATTTATTTCACTATAAGTCAACTTTCGTGATTAGTGGAAGTTCCAGCTTTTTCTGACTGTTTTCAAGGTCACATATAGCTCAGAATAGGACCCAATCCAAGTCTCCTATTTAATCAGTGAGAGTTTTCCCATTGACTTTAATGAGAGGCAAACCAGGCTGTTACTGTATAAATCAGCGCTATAAAACTCCACAGACGGTTGCTGCTGGGACTGAGTGCCTGCTGAGTTTTTAAATGGCTTGGAGAACCTGTAGAGCTGATAAAGCCTGCATATTTTCTCCTGCAGAAATAAGCTCTGTAGGCTCCTTGCCCAAGAAACTTTTTCTTTTGAGGAGCTTCCCAAGATCTACAGACTCCTAATAGATATTTCATAGACTCATAGAATATCAGGGTTGGAAGGGACCTCAGGAGGTCACCTAGTCTAACCCCATGCTCAAAGCAGGACCAGTCCCCAATTTTTGCCCCAGATCCCTAAATGGCCCCCTCAAGGATTGAACTCACAACCCTGGATTTAGCAGACCAATGCTCAAACCGCTGAGCTATCCCTCCCCCCAAAACAAACAAACAAAAAAACTCTGAGCGGTGCGCTGTGGGTAGCTATCCCACAGTTCCCGCAGTCCCCGCTGCCCATTGGAATTCTGGGCTGAGCTCCCAATGCCTGATGGGGCCAAAAATTTGTCGCGAGTGGTTATGGGTAAATGTCGTCAGTCAACCCTCCCCTCCTCCGTGAAAGCAACGGCAGACAATCATTTCGCGCCCTTTTCCTTGGATTGCCTGAGCAGATGCCATAGCACGGCAAGCATGGAGTCTGTTCAGCTCACCGCAGCAGTTATGACCATTGTAAACACCTCCCGCATTACTGTGCAGTTTCAGTCCCTCATTGCTCCTTATACTGTGTATATGGAATTGTGTTTCAGGATAAACTGATTGCACCTGAGCAAAAAGACTTCACTTTCATTTCAGAAGATAAGTGAGATCCTTACATGTACATTTTACTTTACTCTGAGCCATAACTAGCTGATGATTTTTATAGGAAACCACAATTGACTTAAATGGAAATTCTACAGATATGATAATGATAAAATATGGGTCATTTTTATATAGTGTAATACAGGAGCAATTTTTCTAAGTGAGGAAGTACAAGCATCCTCTGTCTTTGGGTGCACATACTTGTTCCCACTGAATTCAAATGGAGGCCCTCCCCTCCTTACAAGTACATTAAAAGCAGAATTCAGCCTATGCTCACTGTGCGCATCCACACTCCAATATGGATTGTTAAAATGTGAGCTAAATCTCAGACATTGGTATCCACCCTAAACCCAGGAAGTTTAAGAAAAAAGTCATCCTTCCTTTACAAGACAGGGCGCAATCCATAGTGTAGCATGGAACCCTACAGCAAAAGGCAGATATATAATATTCACTCCAGAAATATGGCAACAATGCTTAGAAAGAAATGTGTTTAAAATAATCCAATTCTATAACTGAAGTCAATGGGAGTTTTGTGCTCTGAGAGGTTACAAAATCAATCCCAGTAACAGCTAGGAATCAAAGCAACACCATGCAGTATTTAAAGTAACATTAAGCATAGTATCTAATTTAGCTAGCAACCAAGACAACAATAATTATTTAACTACTGAATCTAACAGAACATAAACCACAGTGTCCAGACTAGTCACTGATATAAATTCAGCCAATGTGCTCAGAATATTATATCTCCTAAAATAAACAAATACAGCTAAGAAATGTCTTTTTGCTACTTCCTAATGTGGTCTGGAATCTGGATGGCTTATTGGGAGATTAGCTGCTTGATTGCTAGAACTCTTGGTGACCAGAGAAGCAACACACCTCTCTCTAGGCTGACTTCTAACAAACAGGTGCTTACTTTTCCTTGTTTCTCTTTCAGTACCCTTTGAGCTGGGTTATTTATTTATTTAAATTATTTTGAATCTTTTCCACTGGGCCCAATCAAGGTTTGAAATTAATAAAAAACCTTTTGCTGTGGTATATAGATTAAAAAACAAATTAAACAAACAAACAGCCCCACAAACAGTCCACTAATGGAACAACACACCAATATTATCACACAATGTGACTCAACCCCCACCGCAACAACATTTTGCCAACCCTCTTTCCAGATGGAGCTGTGAAATGTTAATCATGAAAATAAAAAAAATATAGGAAATAAAATAAAACGCTTCACCATCCTAAAAGTCTTAGACCTTTTCTTTTGCTTTATCATTCATTTTTCTTATTTCTTTGTATGAATATTTTTCTGTGTTTTCTTTCATTCTGTTTTCTCTTTGCTTCATCAGTTTCTGGGCTCATGTTTTTTTTCTGATCCTACTACTTATTCTCTCTTCTTTCCTCTTTTCTTGTGTCTGAAAAATATCTCCTTTTTTCCTTGATCTCTTTATTTTGTTTTTTCATTTCCCATTAGTTTTCTCTCCCTGGTATGCTATTTGCCACTGAGTCTCTCCTTTAGTTTCTGATATCTTACCTCATTCTGTTTTCACTCACACTTACCCAATCTGTTTTCTTCTCTCTTTGGACTTCTACCTTCTCTCCCTTCTTCCTTAACATCACCTACTTTCTCCCTCCAAGTTGTTCTTGTTCTAGTCCATCTATTTTTCTATTTTTCCTTCTTTTCTACATATTCTTTCATGTTCACAATTTTTCATCTCTCCTCTTCCTTCACCTTGTTTGTCTGAACATGATTCCCTGAGCAGCACTTGTCAGTTGCTATAGTCTAAGCCAGGTCTACACTAAAAAGTTAAGTTGACCCAGCTACATCGTTCATGGGTGTGAAAAATCTTCCATGTACCTAACTACCACCTCTTGGGCAGGGGGACGAACTACAATGATGAGAGAACAACCTCCTGTTGCTGTAGTGAGTGGTTACACGGAAGTGCTACAGGGGCACTGTTTTAACTGTAGATGTAGCCTAAGGGTATAACCACACTGCAAAAAGAAACCCAGAGCAGCGAGTCTGAAACCTGTGTAACCTGACTCAGACTCATGCTAAAGGACTAAAAATAGCAATGTACTTGTTCCTCCTTGGGCTGGAGCCCAGTCTCTGAAACATGGTGACAGGGCTGGGTCTCAGAACTTGAGCTACAGCCCCAAGTGAGAACGTACACACTACTATTTTTAGCCCTGTAGCAAAATCTGAGTCAGTTGACTTGCGTCTCAGACTTGCTGCTATGGGTATTTTTTTTTTTTTGCAGTGTAGATGTACGCTAAACCTACATTCTCCACTGAAGTCTACATTGATTTCAGTGGCACTGTGCCAGCCTACACAGGGCGGAGAGCTTGGTCCAATTTTGGCTCACTGTCCAACTGAACCAACTGGTCACTAGAGCCTAATGGGTCACCTCAGGACCTAAACTGTGAAACATATGAAAAGTTAACTCAGAATACAAAATAAACAATATAAAAGTGTTGGAAATAAACATTTATCTTAACATACAATCTGAAAAATAGAAAATAAACTGAGCAAAGATGTTTTGACAATAATGCTTTCCTCATGTATGATCTCAATGATAAATGTTGTTATTACTACTATTCTTTATTATGTGTATAACTGAGATCAGGGCCGCACCATGCTAGACAGAAGCAAAGAGACTATGAGGAAGGGAACTGGAGCAAACAGCCAGTCAACGCAGGGAAGGAATGTCCAGAGCAAAAACTGAAATTGGGCACTGATGACATAATCGGTGTCCAAAGGTCCTTATTGCAGCTGCTTGCCTCTGCTCCTTCTGGTTGAGCTTTTGGGTTGCTCCTCCCAGCAGTTTCATTTCCCCAGGCTCACAAAGAGGCAGGGGGTGTATGGTGTGGTAGGGTGTGTGGGGAGGTGGGGATAGGGGTTGGGGTAGAGGGCTCTCCCCTGCAGAGTTCTGAGATGCCGGGGGAGAGAAGCAACAGGAGTAATGTGAAGTTCAATCCAATATTTTACTATATTATTTCCTTCACATGGTAGATATGATTCTGAAGACAGGTTGATAAGTTATATCTACCTTTTATATCTCTTTTAGGCCCCAACCCTGCAGTGAGATGTACGCAGGCAGATCCCTGAAGCCAGTGGTCCTGCACGCATGTCATTGTGGATTGGGGCCTTGTTATCTAAAAAGAAATATTCAGTTTGTTGGATAAGTGACAGACCACAGGATAGCAAGTAAAAGAATGGCTCTGGGAGTGTGCTGTTCATTACCTGCCTTCACAGGTTATGGATAAATGAGATATTCTTATACTGGGCACACATCCTGTGTTTCCAAAGATATGGTCCCAAATGCAAAGTCTTTACACAGTCCTTTCACTCAGTGATATTCCTAATGAAGTCAATGAAAATGTTGTCTTAGTAAGGATTTTAGAACTGTTCTGTATTTGTGTACAATATGTTTCTAATGCTTGTGGAATTAAGACCCTACTGTTTGTCCTTGCATAAAATAACGTTATCTGGAATCTAATGTGTCACTAATGGATTTCTAAATACACCTTTGTAACCAACTCTGGCATCCCAAATGAAGGCAGTAAATGTTGTAGTTCCATCTATTTTTACATGAATCTCATCAAGCTAGTAAAATATATGTATGCTTCTCACAGCAGTATTTTTTCACTTGATTGCAAAATTGCTTCTCAATATATTTTTGCCAGTGTTAAAATTTAACTCTGTATATCTTACCTCCTTCATTGTCCTTGCTATCAGTGCACAGAGTTTCCATGGCTACATCACATCCTGCTCCTCTCCATCCTGGCTGGCAAACACAATGCCAACCATTTTGGTCCAATGTACATCTTCCATTGCTATTGCACAGACCGGGGCAGCCCTCTGTCAAAAGAGACAAAGAAGGAAACCACGAGTGATTTGAATATTGCAATTATTTTCAGTCTAAAAAAATACAAACAGGGGACATTTACTGGGAACAGGCCTTTATAACAGCACAAATACTGTAATTGCACATGGAGAGGAACAGCAACATTACCTCAGGAAATCTAATTCTTAACAAAGTGGCATCTTTGATTGGCTTGACACTTGAGACACCACTTACCTGTGCAGGCAGGAAATATATGCAACAATCCTCTAAAATACCTGCAGGCCAGACAAAATTAAGTTTTTATTTTCTTTGACAAGTAGCAAGAGAGGAGCGCACAGAGCAAAACACAGTCATGTAGAGTGATACCACTTCTGTGCTTATGTATAGATTAATATTTGCTTTGTACAATATTGGTCACTTGCTGGTACAGATTTTGTTAAGCTCCTCGTTACTTTAAATAAATCCATCCAGATTCTGAAGTATGAAAGTGAGTATGATTCTATGCACACAGTAAAATAGAACATTAATTTTCTCTGGTCTCAGAGTTGCCGTATATTCATGTGAAATTACAGTACATTAAATAATCACACAAAGTATAGGCTAGTTTTAATGACTATACTTTATGCCAAAAGTACATTCCTTTTCACAGAATAAGCAAAGCCCAGGAAATAGTAAAGCAGCTTAGCATCTATTCTAACAAACATTAGGATTCAGGCTGCATACGGATGGGACAGGACTGACAGGATTTCCAACTAAATGTAATAGCTGTGCGTATTTGATTACTTAGGACGGACAAAATGAAATACCATAAGGACCACAATAAAACATTGATAGACTGAACAAAAACACGGTAGTGACGTGCTTCAAGACAGATAGCGGAGAGTGATTCTTTGTGACAATCTCCCTAAGGCTTTTGTGCTGTTACCTTTATATCCTATCTTGTCTGCTTTTATGGCCAAGGAGGGAAAATTTGGGAAACAATTAAAATAATTTAATATATCCAAAATCTGTAATTGTTTTCAGTCTAACATTACATAAAAACAATATCTGTCACTTCCTACTGATGAAATCTGGCATGCAGCCAACATGATCTGTATGAGGATGATGACACTTTATAAATATGTAGATTCTAGTTCCTTATCTATGATAGTGATAAGACATTGACAGAAGCAAGTACAGAAATGGTATTAAATATCCTAAGTAGTAGTGGTGGCTACAAATCAGATTTTTTTGGACACAACAGTTATTTGTAACTATACACAGCATAAAAATAAATAAAACTTGCCACAGCATTTTTTTATTTTTACTGGTTTTGCATTATATACCTATACGTAAACTAGAAAACTGCCTGGTTTTGGTTAATGTTTAGTCACTCTTGGAACAATCTGTTCAAGATAATTATATTAATTTGTCTTCTATGGAATTATTAATTTACTGACTCCCTTCTCCACCTATGTAACGCAAAATAAAAAAATTCTATGGGGCATTATGTCTTTTGTAAAATTTGTAGGTACAGAAGGAATGGAATCATAACAGCCTCTCATAACAAGGTATGATGGAGTTATACTTATGGATATCATGTCATCATGCCAGGCTGAGATTAGTCTTGCTGCCCTTTTTCTTTTCAGGCTGCAGTTGCCAACTGTATTTATTAACTGTATATGCAGAAGGCTAATTTTGCTTCTGAATACATTTATTCTGCTTTGTTTATAGAAGACAGAGATTTAATTCCCTACTGACAAAGTGTTACAGAAGTCACCTGAGTGCACTCAAGACTTATTGTATGAAAGCCTGGATATTGTCATGAATATTGCCATATTCTAATGAAAAAAGCACAAAAAAGGAATAGAAAAAAGGTAATTTGGGGAAAGAGGGATAGGGATTTTCTTTTCAGAAGTATGTTTTTCACCTAACTTTTACCGTAACTGAAGATATGAGAACCTTTGCTGTTTTATGTTGGACCTTATTCTGCCCGTGACTTTTGTATCTCTGATCCATTCCATTGCAAACCTTGTAAGGCTTTTTACAGCTTCTCATATAAAACATAAAATAGGATTTCACATAGTTTTTCAAATATTTAGAGAAAGGGAGGCAACAGAATCTGTATATTAACGAGGTTGCGCTCTCTCTATTTAATCAACATATGCATTAGAATTGACGATTTCTTACTCTGTGACAAGAGTGTCAGTTTGCTTCTTTTCTTAAATATTTAATGCTTCACAACTAAGTGCCCAACTAGCAGGATTAATAAAACAAACAGCAAATGCACTGTTATCTTCAGTTTTTGGTTTTGGAAAAAAGTAATGTATTTGTACAGTACATATAAAAACTTATGTAACAATTAGTAAAATGTTCATGTGTGACACAAAAGACTTAGTATTTTAAGTCTGAGGTATGTATTAAAAGTAATGTGAACCAAATTTATAGTTCATGGAATACACATGAGAAAAAGTTGCTTTTGCCAAATCTAGTGCAGTGGTCACTATAAAAATAAATATATCAATAAACATGTAGTCATAGGCAGGTTAACAAAGAGCGAATATACAGTACCTTTAACTATCTTATCCAAATAGTGAGCTTGAGAATTAAAAAGGAAAAAAAAAAAAAAAAGAACAGACAGACATTTCAGAAGTGTCACATAGGACAAGAATTGTTCAGAATTCACATGCAAATAGAGCAGGTGCAGCTGACATGAGAGAGACCTTACAGCACACAACAGAAATGTATTTCATAGCTTCTAAAATGCAAAATATTATTTTTCAGCAATGTAGTCATGACTCTATGAAACACTCAGCATTTAAAAACAAGGCTACAGAATAAACAGATGCTACCTTTCAAAGACTGGGTTTTTCTTTTTTTTCTTCCTTCTGACTGCTTTAGTCATATTTTGACTTTTATGTAGAACAAATATCAAAACTAGCAAAGAAATATGATTTTAATGCATCTTAGATCAGTTACTTAGTTGATGAACTTTAAAACACTGACCAGGCTGGAAGATCAAGTCTTTGGTTTTCAGGTCATGTATTGCTCAGACAATACAACCAGCACAAATACGATATCTTAATTCTGATCTCGATTAAGAGCATTTTAAGGAGGAATAATTTGCCTCTTCTTTAGCTCAACTCAGTTATTCATCTGAGCACACACAGCTAATTATGCAAAACAGTGAGCTAAATTCTGTAAGTGGGATTTTGTGTGGAGGATAGTAATCTAGTAGTGATGGAGTTGAAATTACCAAATCCATTTCATGTAGATAGAAGGCTGATGTTAAACTCAGGTTTTAGATGTATAAAAATAAATAACATTGAATATCCAAGATTAGCAAGAATCCAATCATAAGTAATGATATCTAGAAAGAGAAGAAGCCACTAAGTTAGTTGTATTCTATGCCACTTAACCTTTTGCTAACTTGACATCTGGAAATTTGGAAGTGGAGTTGGAAGGAGGGGAGAACATTCCAACTTCCTAGTCTTTGAGGAAGAAAACGTAAGATGCTCAAAGCATAACTTATTTTTGCTAATGAGAAGGTTAAAAGTTGACAGGACAAGATGTAAATAGTAATAACAGGACATTTATGACAGTAACTACAAAGTAAATATCTTTTCATATAAACCACAACTAAAAAGAAAAGAGATATAGCTGCATTTCAATGTGGGCCCAATTCTCCCCTCATCTACACCAGTGTAACTCCACTGAGTTTAATGGGGTTGCTCTTTGATTACTTTCTGATATGCATGAGAGAAGAATCAAGTCTTGTCCATATAAACTGTGAGCACTAATATTTGTTTGAAGATTATATGCAGTACATTTGTGCTACTGATATATTTAAAGTATTTACACACATGAAGATATAGCACGTTATTAACAAACAGCTTAATAAGTAGAATAATAAAATAATAAACAGTTATAGAATGGAAAATAACAAAAAATCCAAAAAACTGGGAAAAGCATGTTTTTATTAAATGAGCTGACCATGCAGCATTGCCTGCCTGAATGGCACCAAAACTAAGGAGAGGATCATACAATGAAATATTAAATGCAAGGGTAAAGGGACCACAGGATCTCTAACTGCTTTCCTCTGCCTACCAAGAGGCTCCTTGGTGGGATTTGGGACAATCTACCTAGTGTCAGCCACTGGCACATATATATTTATAAGGTCTCCCTTGCCTGTTTCTTTGTGGTATTCTGGTATGATAAAGCACTCTCATGAGCAGTTTGGCTAATGTCAATAACCATGAGCCAAAAGGTTAGCTGCAGTATCATATGATGAAAGGGAAAAGAGGCAGTAAAACAAACAAACAAACCTATCCGGATGTTATGTTGACAGGGTCAGGAGGGAGATGTGTCCAGGCCTCCTCAACCAGCAGGGTGGCAGACTGATGCAGGGCTTAGGTGTAAAGTATGTTAAAAAGTTTGATGGCGTGAGGGGGTAAAGGGAATTTTCATGGCTCTGAATGGAATGTGGAAAAATACAAGCAGAGGTGTAAAATTCCAAAGATTTTCCAGTATTATTACAAAAAAATAAAATAAAAATCAAGCATATATTGCACTCACAGATTGTGCAGTATAAACAGGTACTACTTAACAAGTGGCAGATACATTTCCCTTATAAATTGTCCTGCAAAGAATTGTTAATGCTGGCTGAAAATTCACATTTACCACTGTATGTTTCACCACAGATCACAACTCAGACTTTTTTTAATTTAATGTTTCCCATTAGTCTTCCATTAGAGATATAAGTATGTAACATCCTTAGCTTATTCATAAGCTAGTTTCTGTAGATGTGCTAGAACAGCTACAGTCTGCAAATAAGTATATATTAAATCCATTTATTCCAATCAGCTCTTGTTTAAATCAGCATGAGCAGCATACCCATTGATTTGATATTCCTTAATTGGTACTCACTGCACTGTTTTATTACTGATTACCCCGTCACAAAGGATTATAACAGTGACATAATTTTAAATGCTGTATAACAAATTCATATTCTTATTAATTTATTCATACACTTTACAAGAGATTTTCACTTACCATAATCTTTCTAGTCAAAGATTAGAATATAACATGCCAAATATTCTGTTTAGTAAACAGTCTCGTTAGGAAGTCTATCTAGTATGATACTGTGCCAAAATACTTTGCCAGTATTAACAGCTTTTTCTTCAGACAGGGAATATAAACACTGTTCTTAGGAAAATTAGTTAGGTGTTTGATTATTTAATTTTTTCTGGGAAATTTGCTAGAAGAAAAAAATAATTAAACCTCTCATATAAGTTTGGCTCCATAAAAACCACATAAGCATGCCTTGAATGACTCCAGAATGGAGACTATAATATGGATATTTGCCTTGGCTACACGTATCAGGCTTTAGGCAAATGATTTAACGAATGCCGTGGATTAATGCTGGGGGAGGAGGGCGTGGAATGAGCACACCTGTTTGTGGAAGAAGTATGAAATGTACTTCATAAACTAAAAAATAGCAGATATATGGATGGATCATTAACAAACAGTTCAGCATAGCTGTATAGTACTAACACTTAACTTCATTTTGGAGCCCACTCGTCCCAAAAGGGGTGTGCAAAACTAACTGCAGCACGTTTCCTCTTCATCCACTTTACAATATAATCCTTACAGTCCATAAACCAAATTATGGACTCATTTACAGTGGTGAAAATCCAGAGCAACTCTGCTGGAATCGAAAGTTACTTCACTATAACTAGGAACAGAATTTTGCCCTATAATACTTCCTTCATCTTGGAGGATGTTCCCATTGCTTCCATGCTCTAGCTCTGACTTTCTCTTTTCCTTAGTCCTCTCCAGTCTTGTCAGAAGAAAGAAGAGAAAAAGAAAGAAGAAATCAGAAAGAATGAAGAAAAACAGAAGGAGAGGAAAGAGGGTAAGAGAAGAATTCTACTTCAGAGCAAGAGCTAGCAGCGTAGGGGAGAGAGCCATTGGAACATTACTTCTACATTCCTCTGAGGGTTCAAAACCTAGCTTTGTACTGGATCAGCCTCTCTCTTAAGAAGCAGCAGGCACTACTCTGACTCAGCTCCACAGCTCTGTGTTGCTGCCTGTAATGTCCAGAGTAGCTGTCTCAATGCAGAACCACTTTTTCAGCCACAGTATCACGTTAAAATAAGTATTTCTGAAATTTATGTGAAAACACTGGACCTCCTAGTGGTTCCTTCAGTTCCTTTTCCGCCTACCTGGGCTACCAAGCACACTCTGCTTGTGCTCCTTCCTCATAATTCAGTGGGAGAAGTCCCTATCTGTTAAAAATATTGCTCCACACCTCCACCAATTCCATAGTCTTAAAAGAGAAACATACTTACCTTGTGCAGTAACTGAGGTTCACTTTACGTGAATCTGCGATTGGAGAATTTCAGCAGCAGTGCCTGGCTGGGTCGCACATGTGCTAGGCCCGTTTCACCTCGCTTCTGGCGGTTACATAGAATTGTGCGACGAACCCCATCTCGGGTCCTTCTCTGCTCCAGAGTCCCTAGCATGAAACTCTGAAGTAGAGGGGAGGAGGGAGAATAGTAGAGCACCTACAGGGATAACCATCTCAAAGAACCTCAATTACTGCACAGTATGAGTAACCGTCTCTTTTTCGAGGAGTGTCCCTGTGGGGTGCTCCACTTTAGGTGACTGTAGAGCAGTGCCCCTCAGTGGAAGGAAGGGGCTTCCAATTTGCAGCTGTGATGGATGATAAGATTGTGAGTCCAAGCAGAGTGTCTTGGCCGATCCATGAGCACCTCATTTATCAGGAGGGCAATCTTGGATGGAGTCAGTGTCTGGAGCAGGGGAGAGCAAACTACAGCCTGTGGGCTGGATCTGGCCCCTCAGGGCTTTGGATCCAGCCCGTGGGATTGCCATCCCCAGGGTGCCACGGGCCCCACGCCACTCCCACAAGCGGCCAGCACCACGTCCCTGCAGCCCGTTGGGGGGGGGCAGAGGGCTCTGTGTGCTGCCCTCGCCTGCAGGCCCCACACCCCATCCTGCAGCTCCCATTGGCGGGGAACGGGGAACCGCGGCCAATGGGAGCTTTGGGGAGGTACCTGGAGGTGCAGCAAGAGCAGCGAGCAGAGCCCTCTGCCTCCCCCCTGCCCTGGCTCTGGTGCGCGCCGCTGCCACCCTGGAGCAGCGCCAAGTAAGTGGCACCGGGCCAGAGCCTGAACCCCTCCTGCACCCCGCACTCCAACTCCTTGCCCTGAGCCCCCTGCCACATCCCGCACCCTTCCTGCACCCCAACTCCTTGCCCTGAGTCTCCTGCCGCCCCCCGAACCCCTCCTGCACCCCAACCCTCTGCCCTGAGCCCCCTCCGGCACTCCACACCCCTCCCTGCATCCCTGCCACACCCCAACCCCCTTTCCTGAGCCCCCTTCACACACCCTGCTCCCTCCTCTGCCCCAACCCCTTGCCCTGAGCCCCTTCCTGAACTCCGCACCCCTCCCTGCACCCCTGTCCTGCCCCTGCATGCAATGTCCCCACCCAGATATGGCCCTCAGGCCAAAACGTTTGCCCACCCCTGGTCTGGAGGATGTCCAACAGCTTATGTTGTGACTCTGCAACTTCTTTCAGTGGTATCTTTAGAGAGTCCACAATCCTCTTAAACAGCTCTTGGAACTGTTTAAAGTTATCACCTGTGTGTGGTGGGGGCATGAAAGCTTCATCCGGAGAGGGGAAGTAAAAATTGGCAGCTGGGGTGACCTCTTCCAGTCCCTCAGGTGGCTCTTCCAGGGATTCAGAGAGTTCAGCATTGAGGGTGATGGGGAATGCCTTGACCTCTCTTTGTGTGTACTAGGAGGCTTAGAGTAGTGCTGATGGTATGCCACCCATGGGTCCCAGTAGGGCCACTGTGGTGGGAATGGCATTGGAGGAGGAATCCAGGAATATCTCTACCACCCATGAGCTTTGGGTCTGGCATGGTGTTCAGATTGTTCTGGAGGACCTGGTCTGATAGTTGTCTGGATGGACGAGGAGTGGTGTGAAGTGTAGATTTCCCTTTCCTCATCCTCCTCATCCTCACTGGAGGAAGAAGGAGCTGACGTGGACGGTGGTGTAAGCTGATATGGTACTGAGCATCTTTGTGCCAGAGAAATTGCTGTGATGCCGAGAGCATCGGTATTGAGAAGGGTGCTGTTAGCAGTACCGATACAATTACCATGGTTGTCGGTGCCGAGGAGTGTGAGCTATGTGCTATGGAAGCAGAAGATGGTGCCATATACTGCAGTGCTCCTGAGCTACTCGGTGCTGCATGTTGAGTAGCTCTGACTGTACCAAGGAAGGGATGGTAAGTTTCCCTTTGTTGTTTCTGTCCGAGCCTGCCCGCTTAGGGTTGTTGGCTTGCATGATACCTGCAATACTGGAAGGTCCTGATGTCTCAGACGTAGTTGGCCTCAGTGCAGTTGGTACTGATAGTGTCTGATGGGCCAGGGATTGCCTCTTTTTGGTAGATTCCTAGGAAGGGGAGGTTGTAACCCACTTCTTGGCCACAGTTTTGGAGGAATGCTCTTTTCTCTGTGAGGGTGGTGGAGAATGCATGTCAGATGCTGCTGGTGGAGACTATTGCCCAGGAGAGGTCTGTGATCCCGGATCAGATGATGGATGCAGAGACTTCTCTATGAGGAGGAGTTTTAACTGAAGATCCCTTGCTTTCGTGGCTCAGATTATAATTCAGATTATGGCAATGGGAGCACTTTTGTGGTATGTGTGTCTTGCTGAGATGGCGGACACACTGCGAGTGTCTGACAGACATCAGGATTGATGACCAGTAAGTGAGGCAGTGCTTAAAACTTGGGAGCTGGGCATGACCCTTAAAATAGGGTTTCTCCCATGAAGAAGGGTATCTACGCTATGCTAAAGGATATAATATATGACCATTTAATGGGTATAATGATATTTAAATTATCTAAGAAAAAAGGTTTGGGTTTTTTTTTTTTTTTGAGGAAAAATGGGGAAGAGAAAGGATAACTAAAAATTTTTTACTAAATAAACTGGGTTCTAAAACCACTAATCTAGACTAATTCTTAATCTAACGGTAAACTCGGAGGCACTGCCAATTGCTCCATTTCAAGCCCAGGGTGATAGAGAATGGACTGAGGAGGGGCATTGGTTGCATAGTGCTATGTAATCGGCAGAAGTGGCGCGAGACAGGGACAGCTCATGTGCGACCCAAACAGGCACTGCTACTGAAATTCTCTGATTGCAGGTGAAGGGATGCAGATTCACCCTAAAGTGGAGCACCCACAGGGAAACACCTCGAAGAAGAACCCCTGTGCACTCAGGTATAGATCCTTTTTAGGACAGAAGAATCCAATGCACCGCTACAGACTAGGGACCGAATGGCTAGGCAGCAGTTCTGCGGAAAAGGACCTAGGGGTGACAGTGGATGAAAAGCTGGATATGAGTCAGCAGTGTGCCCTTGTTGCCAAGAAGCCCAATGGCATTTTGGGATGTATAAGTAGGGGCATAGCGAGCAGATCGAGGGACGTGATCGTTCCCCTCTATTCGACATTGGTGAGGCCTCATCTGGAGTACTGTGTCCAGTTTTGGGCCCCACACTACAAGAAGGATGTGGATAAATTGGAGAGAGTCCAGCGAAGGGCAACAAAAATGATTAGGGGTCTAGAACACATGACTTATGAGGAGAGGCTGAGGGAGCTGGGATTGTTTAGTCTGCAGAAGAGAAGAATGAGGGGGGATTTGATAGCTGCTTTCAACTACCTGAAAGGGGGTTCCAAAGAGGATGGCTCTAGACTGTTCTCAATGGTAGCAGATGACAGAACGAGGAGTAATGGTCTCAAGTTGCAGTGGGGGAGGTTTAGATTGGATATTAGGAAAAACTTTTTCACTATGAGGGTGGTGAAACACTGGAATGCGTTACCTAGGGAGGTGGTAGAATCTCCTTCCTTAGAGGTTTTTAAGGTCAGGCTTGACAAAGCCCTGGCTGGGATGATTTAACTGGAAATTGGTCCTGCTTCGAGCAGGGGGTTGGACTAGATGACCTTCTGGGGTCCCTTCCAACCCGGATATTCTATGATTCTATGATTAACAGGAAGAGAGCAAATGCTACACACTGAACAAAACAGTTTTACACTAAACATATATATCCCAAGAGTCAATAGCATTTAAGCAGATAAATAAATCAAGCTAACACCATCTTAATTCCATAGTACAAAATCTCACTGTGGGTGATTTAGGACATCAATAGTACAATAGCATCAGGAGGACATTTTATTGGTAGCATAATCTCCCCTATAAGAGTTTGCTGATAAACGCCTTTTCACTTTTTTAAAGTGTTATAAAATTCTTAATATTTTATCCTTAAAAGTACAACTATGCCTGTATATAAATTTGTTTTACGTTGCATACATGTGTACACTCAAAACTATGCTAAAAGAATATTATTAAGATGCAAGGTCAAACACTCAAAAGTTAGGAAATGCCAGAATTAAGGTTGCCTGTGCAACTTTAGTTTCGCATCCTTGTACATAGGCATTATGAATTAGCCTTTAATAAATGATTATATACTATTTTTTCCTTGGAACCCCTGCCTCATTCAGTGCACAGGATGGATAGTGCTCACTTAGTGAGGAACTACTCAATATTTTGTTCTCCTCATTCAATGTGTGGCCCATGACTTATTTACTCCCCGCTCTGAAGACAAAATTATTCATTTCCTCAGGGGTTTTCTATGGTGCTTATCACTAAAGCTACGTTTTAGTCACGAGTATTTTTAGTAAAAGTTATGGACAGTTCACGGGCTGTAAACAAAAATTCACGGCCCGTGACCTGTCCATGACTTGTACTATATACCCCTGACTAAAGCTTGCGGGGGGGGGGGTCAGGGGGCACTGTGGGTGCTGGGAGGGGTAGTGGCACACATCCTGGGGCAGTTGGCGGGGCTGGTAGGCTCCCTACCTTGCTCCATGCAGCAACATTTCCCTCCCTCAGCTCCTAGGTGGAGGCATGGCCAGGCAGCTCTGCACCCTGCCTCCACCCCGAGCACCAGCTATGTAGCTCCCATTGGCTGGGAACTGTGGCCAATGGAACTGTGGAGGCGGTGCCTGCCTCCCCCTAGGAGCCAAGGGATTTTGCCTCTTCCGGGGAGTCCCCCCGAGGAAAGCGCTGCCCAGAGCCCTCACCCACTTCTGCATCCCAGCCCTGAACACCCAAAACTGCTGCTGGGGAAGAGGAGATCGTGGTGGTCCAAGACTGCCCCAGCAGCGGCTGGTGCAGCTGGTCCTGGGGCTGCACCAGCTGCTCGGGTGGCCCTGGAGTCAGCTGCACTGGCTGCTGAAGAAGTCACGGAATCCGTGACTTCTGTAACAAAATCACAGCCTTACTTATCACGATCATCTCTGAGTGCAATAATTTATTTTCACATCATCTCTGTGAAAAGGAGAATTATCCCCAATTTACAAATGGGAAATGGAGAGACAGAGAGATGAAGAAGGTCAAAAGTGTCAATTAATTTTGGGGGCCCAATTGGAGATGCCTAGGATCTGATTTTTCAGACTACACAGTATTATATAGCAGTTTGAACATATAAGACACAGCTCCAATTGACTTCAGTTGCAGCTGTAAGTGCACTGCACTTTTGCAGATCAAACCTCAAGGTCTCAAGTCAGGGCTCCACAAAATGACAGTCACACTTTAATAATCATTGCAAATAGGCTGGTTTAAGTGATTTGCTTAGCATCACATAGAACTCAGTGGCAGAGACAGGGATGGAATCCAATTCCCCAGGGCAGTGTTTAACTGCTTTAACCACAAGACTATTTTTTTCTTTATCGATAATCCCCTGCCTCATTCACCAAACACCTTCCAAATTCTGCAATAGGAAGAATCCTCAGGAGAACAGCTTCCTTCACTATACAACCATGATTCATCTCCAGAGCAGGTCCATCCCATGCACTGAAGGAAGCAGTGGTCCTCTGGAAAAAAATAACATGTTATCATGTAATTAAAGACTCTATGACAATGATATGCACAAGAGGACCAAATTAAGGTTACACAAGGAATGTTAATTTTCGCATTTCCTAACTTTGGAATGCTTGACTTTGCAACCGTAATAATGTTCTTTTAGAGTAGTTTTTTTGTGTACTTTCCTAGATTTAAAAAAAAGAAAACTGAAAAATCAAAAATTCCATCACATCCTTCACACTCATAAAGACATTCATGTAGGTCATTAGCAGGGTTGGAATCTTTCAATCCATCATACAGATCTCTGCCATTTGAGGTAACAGTTACTGAAAGCAGCAGTAGGTTATCAGCCTCTATGTGGACCAGCATTAGAGGGAGATAAGACACTTTGCCAGAGAATTTCACAGAATATGTGCTGACAGCACATGGTGAGACTCCAAAATCTTGGGTTCAATTCCAGGTTTTGAAGAGAAGTGTTCTCTAGCGGGCATATATTCTTCTCTGGTTTCCCCAAATGTGCCTCTTTCTGCCCCTTCCCCTCCAACCTGTCCAACCCATATATCTTCCTCACCCAAGTCTTTTTATCCCAGTCCCATTCTCCTCACTTAACCAGGACCAGTCTTCACTCTTCAGGCATCTCATCTGAATCCCAGTCTCCTTGCCCAGCAAGTCATAGTCCCCATCTCATCAAGCTCCAGTTCTCCCTCCTGGCTTCTCATCTGATATATCTCTTCCCCCTGGCATCCAATAACCCCCATGTTCACCTTTCCCCTCCCCACTGGCTTCTAGTCCCAATCTGCTTCCCTGGGCTCTTCATCCAATTTCAATGTCCCCCTAAAAAACAAAAACAAAAAAAGAGCTCCTTTTCCCAGTCTCCTCAATAAGCTAGTCCCAGTCTCTCCTCCCATTCACTGGCTTCCAGTCTTCCTGCTCTCTTGTTTCACTCTCAGTCCCAATCTGATCTGTCTCCTCCTAGTCCCAGTCTCCCACTTCTCCACCAGCCTTTAGGCCCAATCTTACCCACCCCAGGTTTCTTGTCCCAATCTACTTTTCTCATCTCTTCCCCAGGTTTGGCTTTTGTCCTCTCTGCAACAGTAGGGAAAAGTTCTGCTCAGCCCCAGGCTGGAGCATGCTCAGTGTGGACAGAATCTTCAGGGAATTAAGCTGTGAGGCTCCAGCAAGTCTCTACTGAGCATGTGCAAATTTTTTTCAAAAATTAATAAATAAATATATATATATATGTCCATGTATGTGCACACAACATGTTATCACATAAGTTATTCATTTAGTTAACTGGGTACAATGACTTTTAGTGCACATTTATAGCTGATACAATTCAATTCAGCTACAATCTGTCCTTAGGATTTAACGAGATGTCAATTTTATAGACTTTTCTCCTTGTCTAACCAAGATTATAACATTTTAAAGAAAACAAGAGGTTTAAGGTTTGAGTAAGTATTAACGAATGCTAATGTGGAATCAGTGCCTAAAGTTGTACATTCAGATCACAGACACTTTATCATGGCAGTCAAATAATATAACTGAGGAACAAACGAATCACCAGCAAAAAAGAGCCTCTTAAGTCTGTGTACTGAGAAGGCCTCTGACTGTGTGGAGTGGAATTTTCATCAAACAATGCTAAAAATTTGATTTGTTCCTTATTTTTTAAAGCAACAATTCAACACATAACATATAAAAAACTAACTTCAGAGAAGACATTATACTCAAAGCAAAAAGGAATCTAAATTAGCCCTTATTGTGCAAAATACTTTTCCAGAACAAAGATGTTTACATTACAATGCTCTTTCTTTTCCCACAGACTGAATGTGGACTGGGAGAAATATGAAACCGACACGTAGAAATTTAAAATAAATAAGGCACAGCAGCCACCAATCCAAGTGACTATAAATGTATTCTATGTATTGTCTTTTTGTTATTATCAAGTTTCATCAGACAGTGTAAATAAGTTACATTCTTCCTTTTCCAGAGTTTGGAAGAACTTGGTTTTAGAATTATAATAAATTCTGAGCGTTGCTGGGAATAAAATGGCAGTTTGTACACCTTTCCCTGTCAGGCTACTTTTAACCTATCTGAATTCCCTTGTTGCTGTCACAGCTCATATCTGGGAAGATGTAGATGGAATGCCCTTTCCAGGTAAATCTTCCATGGTTCCATCAATGGGATTTTTCACTTACTCTTGCATGATCTGTAAATGTCCACTACATATTTCTGCAACGAGCAGCTGAATAAATGGAAAATTATCTCTATTCTCTGTCTTAGAATAACTTAACTAGTATTCATTACTGACACTCCATGTGGAGTTTAGAGTAAGAATTTTTGGTTGTTTTTAAAGATTTAAATAGGAATTAGGAGTGTTGGAAATGGCCCAACTTGATTATTATACACATTGTAAGGAGAGTGATCACTTTAGATAAGCTATTACCAGCAGGAGAGTGGGGTGGGGGGAGAGAAAACCTTTTGTAGTGGTAAACAACCATTTTTTCATGATTTGTTTGTATAAGAACATCTTCTGTATTTTCCACAGGATGCATCTGATGAAGTGAGCTGTAGCTCACGAAAGCTTATGCTCAAATAAATTGGTTAATCTCTAAGGTGCCACAAATACTTCTTTTATTTTTGCGAATACAGACTAACACGGCTGTTACTCTGAAACCTGACAAAGGAACAAACCCAACTTTTTTTCCTTTTTAGGTCACTTATGAGGTATATTATGACCTCAGATATATGTATACAAATCTCACTGCCTTCTAATAGGGTTAAACACAAGAACATGAAGGCAGAATTTGGGCCTGAAAGTATATAGGAAAGAGATGTTGTTGTTTTCATCTTTGTTCCCGACTAAAAGTGCTTCTGGCCTATGTCTGGCCCTACATGACTGATTTAACTAGTAACCTACAATAAGTTATTTACTAGTCTCTTTAACTTAAGTAAGCTTTTAAGGAAGCTGAAACATTCTTCAGATCTATGAGATTCTGCTATCCTATCTTCAACTATACATGTGGTCTACATTTTAACGAAAACCACCGACTTAAGAATTTAGAGTACTTAAACTAATTTGTATTTCAGATGTTGGCTCTCCAAAAGATGGCGTGGTTTACTTTTTTTAGCTACTTCAATTGTGTAGCCCGGGCTGGCTGTCATGTCTTAAAGATGTCTGCAAATGTAAAACCTTTAATGCTGATACCTGCGCTCACAAATATTATACAGGTTTGAGGCACGACCTGGTAACTATTAACATGAATACTTCTGCTTCCACAAGGAAAATCAGAAATATAGTTGTATGAAGTTACAGGAAACATTGAGAATTTTTTGTGGGCCATTTTGTGATTAAAAAACTGAGCTTTACTTAAAATATTAATTAAAATGTTCACTTTAAATATCATGGCTGAAATCCTGGTTCTACTGAAGTCAATGGAAAAACTGACTTCAATGTAGCCAGGATTTCACCTACAATCTTTTGATAATCTTTGTAATACAATTTGACATTGTGGAGGTTCTTACTTGAAAATAAGAGTGCTTTAGAATGACAATGGACATATTTTTACTCAAAAATAATCTTATTTTCAAGTGAAAATACACATTTTGCAGGTTTCTTCATGTCATTGGACCAATCCCATTAAATCAAAAAGACGCTGAGGTTTTTCATTTTTATGTCAAATATTAATATGACATTCAATCACATCATTTTAAGAGAAGAAAGTATATTTTCTTTCATTCATAAATCTGAAATTTCAAAAGATGCTTTTCTTAGCATGTATGAAGAAGAATTCTTAGTATATATGAACTAGGAACATTAAAATACTTTAAACATATATTAAAAGTATGTGTATGTGTATATATTAGGGCTTTCAAGCGATAAAAAATTAATCACAATTAATCACACAATTGCACTGTTAAACAATAATAGAATACCATTTATTTAAATTTTTTTGATGTTTTCTACATTTTCAAATATACTGATTTCAATTACAACACAGAATACAAAGTGTACAGTGCTCATTTTATATTTATTTTTTATTACAAATATTTGCACTGTAAAAAACAAAAGAAATAGTATATTTCAATTCACCTAATACAAGTACTGTAGTGCAATCTCTATCATAGCAGTTAAACTTACAAACGTAGTTTTTTTGTTATATAACTGCATTCAAAAACAAAACAATGTAAAATTTTAGCGCGTACAAGTCTGTTCAGTCCTACTTCTTGTTCAGCCAATTGCTAAAAGACAAACAAGTTTGTTTATGTTTACAGGAGATACTGCTGCCTGCTTCTTATTTACAATGTCACCTGAAAGTGAGAACAGGCATTCGCATGGCACTATTGTAGCTGGCGTTGCAAGGTATTTAAGTGCTAGATATGCTAAACATTCGTATGCCCCTTTATGCTTCAATCACCATTCTGGAGGACATACTTCCATGCTGATGATGCTCGTTAAAAAAACAGTGCGTTAACTAAATTTGTGACTGAACTCCTTGGGGGAGAATTGTATGTCTCCTGCTCTGTGTTTTCCCGCATTCTGCATATATTTTATGTTATAGCAGTCTCGGATGATGACCCAGCATATGCTCATTTTAAGAACACTTTCACTGCAGATTTGACAAAATGCAAAGAAGGTATCAATGTGAGATTTCTAAAAACAACTACAACACTTGACCCAAGTGTTAAGAATCTGAAGTGCCTTCCAAAATCAGAGAGGGATGAGGTGTGAAGCATGCTTTCAGAAGTCTTAAAAGAGCAACACTCTGATGTGGAAACTATAGAACCCAAACCACCAAAAGAGAAAATCCATCTTCTGCTGGTGGCATCAGACTCAGATGATGAAAATGAACATGCGTCAATCCTCTTTGCTTTGGATCGTTGTCGACCAGAACCTGTCATCAGGATGGATACATGTCCTCTGGAATGGTGGTAGAAGCATGAAGGGACATATGAATCTTTAGTGTATCTGGCACGTAAATATCTTGCGAAGCCAATTCCAAAAGTGCCATGAGAACGCCTGTTCTCACTTTCAGGTGACATTGTAAACAAGAAGTAGCCAGCATTATCTCCTTCAAATGTAACCAAACATGTTTGTGTGAGCGATTGGCTGAAGTAGGATTGGGTGGACTTGTAAGCTCTAAAGTTTTACATTGTTTTATTTTTGAATGCAGTTTTTTTTGTACATAATTCTACATTTGTAAGTTCAACTGTCATGATAAGGAGTTTGCACTACAGTACTTGTATGAGGTGAATTGAAAAATAACATTTCTTTTATTTATCATTTTTACAGAGCAAATATTTGTAATAAAAATAATATAAAGTGAGCTCTGGACACTTTTTATTCTGTGTTGTAACAGAAATCAATACATTTGAAAATGTAGAAAAACATCCAGAAATATTTAATAAATTTCAATTGGCATTCTATTTTTTAACAGTGCAATTAATCGAGATTCATTTTTTAATCACAGTTAATTTTTTGAGTTAATCGCATGAGTTAAGTTAACTGCGATTAATAGACAGCCCATATATATATATATATATATATATATATATATATATATATATAAAAGAGAGAGAGAATACATATACTCTAAAATTTTCAAATTCTGGGAAGAAAAAAATTGTTTGGAAGCTCTTCAGCAGAAAGATCTGCTGCTTTTTATGGTAAATCCATTTGTGGGAAATGTTTATTGGGTATGCTAATGATGTAAGCAGAATAATTGAAAATTTTCTCCTACATCAAGGACAAAAGAAGAAATTCAGGAGAGATGAAAAGATATGATCAATTTAAAGGGCAGTTATAGTCTGAAAAGTGATCCTCTGGAAAAAACGGCATCATAGGGTTTACTGTATTTCAATGACTCAATTAAAAAATTGTTCAGTTTCAAGTAAAAATAAGGTTTTTCTGTCTGCTACCCCTGAAAACTCCATCTGGGATCAGAAAGTCAGAATGTGTTCTTACTCCCCTAGGCATCATGAATGTGTGTAGCTGGAACTTATTAAGAATACTGTTGATAATGTATGCTCCACAATAGGATCCAGCTCCCTTTCCATAGCTGTTGCTCTGCAGTGCTTTCAGGAATGAAAAGTGCTACAATCTTTCTGTTGTCAGCTGATGAGATTCTGGATATATACAAGGAACAGATCTTTTAAATCAAGAAAATGCTATTTTTACATAGTCACTTTTCTAACCATAACCGTACATTCATATATAAAACAAAAAGCTTCCCTGCTCCCTTGGAAAAAAGAAAGCAAGGAAAAGAAAACCAAAGTCTAGATTGTCCCCTATGAAAGAAAAACTTCTGAAGGTGGCAGAAGTATCCAATTAATCGTTCTGTCTTGTGAGTGTGTTTGTGCTATCAAAATTCACGGATGTTTTATGATCTATACAAGTTTGGGGTCACCCATGTTTCAAGAAGGGCACCCACACAGAGGCTCAGATGTACAGCATTCTGCAGAGTTTCCTGTTCCACCCTGCTATAATGAGGGCTTTGGGATGTATGGTCACTGGGAAGCATTCATAGACAGAGGACTGTTCTCTCGGGATGGACTTCACCTGAGTAAGGAGGGAAATAGACTTCTAGGATGGAGGGTGGCATAACTGATCAAGAGAGCTTTAAACTAGGAATCTGGGGGAGATGGTTGGGAGATGTCCAGGTAATCTCCACGCCGGATTTTAACATTGAGAGGGGAGAAAACAAAGTAAGAAAGGATACAGCCGTGGGTAGGAGAATGGACATCAGGAGGAAGGGTAGTGTACATATCAGTCTAATAGGTGATACTGGCAGTAGAATGACCGGGCCTAATCGGGTAAAGAACGTAAGCCAGGCCAAACAGCAAAAATTAAGATGTTTGTACACCAATGCGAGGATCCTAGGTAACAAAATGGAGGAACTAGAGCTACTGGTGCAGGAAGTGAAACCAGATATTATAGGGATAACAGAAACATGGTGGAATAGTCGTCATGACTGGGCTACAGGTATCGAAGGGTATGTGCCGTTTAGGAAAGACAGAAATAAATGCAAAAGGTGGTGGAGTAGCATTGTATATCAACGATGAGGTAGACTGCAAAGAAATAAGAACTGATGGAATGGATAAGACAGAGTCTGTCTGGGCAAAAATCACATTGGGGAAGAAAGCTACTAGAGCCTCCCCAGGATAGTGCGTGGGGTGCGCTATAGACCACCGGGACCTAATTTGGATATTGATAGAGACCTCTTCAATGTTTTTAATGAAGTAAATACTAATGGGAATTGTGTGATCATGGGAGACTTTAACTTCCCTGTTATACACTGAGGACAAGTGCTAGTAATAATAATAGGGCTCAGATTTTCCTGGATGCAATAGCTGATGGATTCCTTCAGCAAGTAGTTGCTGAACCAAAAAGAGGGGATGCCATTTTAGATTTGGGAGTAGTGAGGATCTCATAGAAGAAATGGTTGCAGGGGACAACCTTGGTTTGAGTGATCATGAGCTAATTCAGTTCAAACTAAATGGAAGGATAAACAAAAATAGATCTGTGACTAGGGTTTTTGATTTCAAAAGAGCTAACTTTAAAAAATTAAGGAAATTAGTTAGGGAAGTGGATTGGACTGAACAACTTGTGGATCTAAAGGCAGAGGAGGCCTGGAATTACTTCAGGTCAAGGTTGCAGAAAGTATCAGAAGCCTGCATCCCAAGAAAGGGGAAAAAATTCATAGGCAGTTGTAGACCAAGCTGGATGAGCAAGCATCTTAGAGAGGTGATTAAGAAAAAGCAGAAAGCCTACAAGGAGTGGAAGATGGAAGGGATTAGCAAGGAAAGCTATCTTATTGAGGTCAGAACATGTAGGGATAAAGTGAGAAAGGCCAAAAGCCATGTAGAGTTGGACCTTGCAAAGGGAATTAAAACCAATAGTAAAAGGTTCTACAGCCATATAAATAAGAAGAAAACAAAGAAAGAAGAAGTGGGACCGCTAAACACTGAGGATGGAGTGGTGGTTAAGGATAATCTAGGCATGGCCCAATATCTAAACAAATACTTTGCCTCAGTCTTTAATGAGGCTAATGAGAAGCTTACGGATAATGGCAGGACGACAAATGGGAAGGAGGATATGGAGGTAGATATTATCACATCAGAGGTAGAAGTAAAACTTGAACAGCTTAATGGGACTAAATCTGGGGGCCCAGATAATCTTCATCCAATAATATTAAAGGAACTGGCATATGAAATTGCAAGCCCATTAGCAAAAATTTTTAATGAATCGGTAAACAAAGGGGTTGTACTGTATGACTGGAGAATTGCTAACATAGTTCCTATTTTTAAGAAAGGAAAAAAAAGTGAGCCGGGTACCTACAGGCCTGTGAGTTTGACATCTGTAGTATGCAAGGTCTTGGAAAAAATTTTGAAGGAGAAAGTAGTTAAGGACATTGAGGTCAATGGTAAAATGGGACAAAATACAACATGGTTTTACAAAAGGTAGATCGTGTCAAACCAACCTGATCTCCTTCTTTGAGAGAGTAACAGATTTTTTAGACAAAGGAAATGCAGTGGATCTAATTTACCTCGATTTCAGTAAGGCATTTGATACTGTTCCACATGGGGAATTATTAGCTAAATTGGAAAAGATGGGGATCAATATGAAAATTGAAAGGTGGATAAGGAAATGGTTAAAAGGGAGACTACAACAGGTCACACTGAAAGGTGAACTGTCAGGCTGGAAGGAGGTTACTAGTGGAGTTCCTCAGGGATCGGTTTTGGGACCAATCTTTTTGGCACAAAAAACGGGAATGTGCTAATAAAGTTTGCGGATGACACAAAGCTGGGAGGTATTGCCAATACAGAAAAGACTGGGATATCAAACAGGAAGATCTGGATGACCTTGTAAACTGGAGTAATAGTAATAGGATGAAATTTAATAGTGAAAAGTGCAAGGTCATACATTTAGGGATTAATAACAAGAATTTTTGTTATAAACTGGGGACACATCACTTGGAAGTAACAGAGGAGGAGAAGGATCTCCTGAGTATTGGTTCATCACAGGATGACTATGAGCCGCTAATGTGATATGGCCGTGAAAAAAGCTAATGCGGTCTTGGGATGCATCAGGCGAGGTATTTCCAGTAGAGATAAGGGGGTGTTAGTACCATTATACAAGGCACTGGTGAGACCTCACCTGGAATATTGTGTGCAGTTCTGGTCTCCCATGTTTAAGAAAGATGAATTCAAACTAGAACAGGTACAGAGAAGGGCTACTAGGATGATCTGAGGAATGAAAGGAGACTCAAGGAGCTTGGCTTGTTTAGCCTAACCAAACGAAGGCTGAGGGGAGATGTTAGATGGGGTGGGATCTGAGTTACTACAGAGAATTCTTTCCTGGGTGTCTGGCTGGTAAGTCTTGCCCACACACTCAGGTTTTAGCTGATCGCCATATTTGGGGTCGGGAAGAAACTTTCCTCCAGGGCAGATTGGCAGAGGCCCTATGGGTTTTTCACCTTCCTCTGCAGCATGGGGCACGGGTCACTTGCTGGAGGATTCTCTGCACCTCAAAGTCTTTAAACCATGATTTGAGGACTTCAATAGCTCAGACATAGGTTAGAGGATTGTTACAGGAGTTGGTGGGTGAGATTCTGTGGCCTGCGTTGTGCAGGAGGTCAGACTAGATGATCATAACGGTCCCTTCTGACCTTAAAGACTATGATTCTATAGCTCATATGGCAGCACGGCTTCCTCAGGAATCACGCTGTCCTGGTGTCCCTTGGAGTGAACACTGTCCCACATACGCCCTCAGCAAGGTTTCACTATGCAGAGGAGCACCCAGTATTAAATAGTTTTGATTAAATTAGTACTATTTTATATTGCACAAAACTACGGGGCTAAAGGGAATAATGCTGTGAAGAATAATCCTCTCCCTGACTTTTCCAGTTGAAGCTCAGCCACATGGTGCACCAGCAGAGGAGCTTCCTCAGGATCAGTGGAAGGAGAAATGATGCAGTGGAGCTGGTAATATCTCCTATTCGTGCTGCCCCCCAACTCAGATCAACCTCATCTGCTTCCCCTACATGTAAGGAAGATCAATCAGGTATCCAAACTGGTCCTTGAGCAAGAAGACAAAATATGGCTTACACTTGAACTCTGATCTGATAAAAAGAAAAGCAGTGCTTTCTCTATGGTCATATTTGAAATCTGTTGTAAAATGAGCCCTGAGCTAAACACAAATTAAATTAAGCATGGGCAGGTCTTACAATGCTACAGAGGAGAATACTGAATAACTAAGTACGCCTTTCAGAGTAGCAGCCGTGTTAGTCTGTATCCACAAAAAGAAAAGGAGGACTTGTGGCACCTTAGAGACTAACCAATTTATTTGAGCATAAGCTTTTGTGAGCTACAGCTCACTTCATCGGATGCATTCAGTGGAAAATACAGTGGGGAGATTTATATACATAGAGAACATGAAACAATGGGTCACTCAGTACTTTTGAGCTTATGCTACTCATTGTCAACTTGAAAAAGAGCATAATACTGACTTTAGCTTTAGGGCCACATACTCACAAAGATCTCCACATCCAGTACCCACAGATGCCAATGGAAGTCCACATGGCACATGATCATGTTCCTATTCATTTTCACTAGTCCTGTGACATAAAGTGGATTAATTTCTGTTTGCAATTTTCCATTTCTTTTTAATAATTATGAAGATCTATAACTTTCAACTATCTCGTTTATCTAATTAATGTGGCCTACCTGTGGCACTCTCTATCTCAAGAAAATCCATGTTTTATTTTTTTTTAAACATTGATTCATGATTTCATGCAACAGAAAACAGTAAAAAAGTACTTTGTCTGCTTTTTCTTCTTTTCACAACTGAATTTTAGGGGAAATAATCTTGCAAAAGTTCTTAG
This sequence comes from Lepidochelys kempii, assembly GCF_965140285.1. Lineage (NCBI taxonomy): Eukaryota > Metazoa > Chordata > Testudines > Cheloniidae > Lepidochelys > Lepidochelys kempii. The sequence continues at coordinate 78,046,466 of NC_136383.1, read as the reverse complement.
AAGATAAAACAAGGAATGCCTGATTCCCATAGGGATACAAATGTATTACAAGCTGTACATTTTTTTACTGTCCATCATTATTTGAGGCTAATTTCAATTATGCCCATTAGATAAAGTAACCTCATGCAGTTACTAAAAAAGTAGTGTGAATACCGCTATTCCAACTTCAGCCCTCCTGTGGGATTAATTAATGAATGCTTAATGACATTAACCCACATTTAGATCACTTATGTTTAACCACATGCTTTCTATGCATACATATATAAATATTAATTTTGGACAGAATGATAATCGTTCAACACCATAACAATTAAACAGCTGTAACCTGTCTCATGTGTTAAGTGATGGAGCTGCAGGCAAGCTCCATAAACAGATGGTCTTACCCACCCATGCTTAATGTTAACGACTTTTTAAAAAAGAGGTGTTGACAAATCAGAACAAGAAGGCATAGTTTTAATGCAAATCGGCCAATTTGCAATTTAGATTACGCTAAAAACTAATTTGGTGTATAGAAAAAATTAAGCTGTGTTGTAAAACGGAGACATTATACAACACTTGGATATAACAGATTCCCCACCAACATAATTATTTACTGATTTCATTCAGCTAGCAGAGTTTAATGGAAAAGCAGCTGGCAAAGTATTCATATTTATGGGATTTCTATGATTATTACTTAATTTATTAAGGGTACATGACAGTTAAATCACAGAAATAATAGCCCATTTCAAACAAACACTCTCTCTTCCAACTTTACAATATAGATATTCGAAAAGAAGAGGGTCACTGAACTCATTGTGAACGGGGCATAAAAAGAAAACATAACAATAACAAGCATCAACAACAAAAACATTTTAGCAAAACTGCAATCAGAAAACATAATTAAGGAATAAATGTTCACTCAGGAGTCTATCTGGTGTCCAGTTGTGCATGTGCAATCTTGCATTCACACAGAGATAAAGATAGAGGTTGAGGATAGAAATTCCAATCTTAAATATGCAAACTACAATTACAGAAACTGGGTGGCCTCTGTGCTTAATACTTAAAAAACAAACAAAAAATCACCAAAAATTTTAATATGGGACCAATTATCTGAATAGAAATAGAATTCGTTTAGGATGAAAATCTACCATAAGAGGCAAAAATAGATCTTCACAAAATAATAAAGGGCCATATTCTGACCTCAGACTCATGAATGCCACACCCAGACCAATTAAAGAATCGGGCAGGTAATTTCCCATGGCCTTGGCCTGGGGCTCTGTTGTAAAATAATCCTTGTCTAAACTGCTCCCACGTGGATTTAAGCAGAGGTAAAATCTTACCACTGCAAGGGGGAAAATATACAGAGTAATTTAGAAATCCTTTAATTTCCTTAGCACTTAATGTGCTTTGGAACATACACTGCCCTTTATTGACTCAACTCTACAAGGTGCTGAGCATCTGTGGGAGATTCCATGCTCCTTCAACTCTTATCGACTTAAGTACATTTCAGGATTAAGTCCTACCTGAGCATACAACTCTTACTGAACAACTTGTACATCAATCTTTGGAATTGTGCGTGTATCATACAGACCACACAATGAGTGTATCCCGAGCAGGTACGGCATTAAGTGAGATACTGTGTGCAGCTACAAAGGGCCAATGGAAATCATTCATATAAATTAATCTTTGATCTATTTTCCTGTTAGTCAAAGTAACCAAAAGAACAGGGTCAATATTAAGGCTAGTTTTGTTTACTTTACATATTGGTTCTTACATATCACAATACCCCTTACTCATTTTAAATTATCTAAGAAAAACAGATTTAAATTAAATAACTGGAAACAAAAATTATTTCAAGGTATAAATGCCAACATAAGTGAGAATACAATCCCTGATAGATTTCCCGGCTGCTCCTTCCCATCGAGCACTACTTAAAATTCTTGATAACCTTGCTAATGCTTTCCACAGTTGAAAACATTAGAAAACCCAAATATATTTTATATCTATTAATTTGTGAAAAAACTATTAGTGTGAAAAAGTGTGCTGGAGGAAGCACTGAAAGCTCTGGGCTCCTAACTTATTTGAAACAAATATCACTCTTGCTATACTGCTTATCAAAGATAACAAGATCAAGTGCATCAGACCAATATCTGTCCACACTTATAATGCATTTGATTTTTTTCCATATTGTTTAAGAGCTAACTCCCCAGCTGTGTGTATTTCATTTGCAATTTTCCAATCTTTGGCATCCTAAACCCCAGAGCCACCTTGGTGTTTAATAGAGGTATGCTGAGCAGTGCATGTCTAAGTTTTGTCTCAACAAACAAAGCATGTCTTTGTGATCATTAATGATCTTGTTTCCCAATGTACTAAAGAATGAGAATAAAAACAAATAGCTTGTATTTTGTAGCTTAAAGGAATTAGGAATTCCCCCAGGCCAAATTTCCATGTGAATTGCCTGAACGTACATGAAAATCAATGTAACTCAATAAACAACTTGATGTTTAACATATTATTAGAAGAGAATTCCACAAAGGACTATCTTTTTTAAAACACAGAAATGGGTTTTTTGGCTGTTTAATATGTGCCAACTTGAGGAATGCAACCAGTAGGCTAACTGAAAATAAATAGAAATAAAACATTTAGAGACAAACAGAAGTTTTCAGTAGACACTTAGAATATTCTTCACTTTACTGTCTCAAACTGCTCATGCTTTATGTAAAGCCATACCTCTTTAGATAGTCAAACAGATTATCGAGTTGGACAGTTCAGTTAATGCCTTTACCTACTAAAGGCTCCATTCATGCCTTTATGATTAATGTGCACATATCTCTCCCATCATTTTGATATAGTGTGGACATGACAGATGCAAAATATCGAGTGGATAGATCTGTCCACATAATAATGGGAATTTGTGCATGTGAACTTTGGGTGGCATTTGGCTAGTTGTGTATATATCTAATCTATGTCGATTTCTCAAGTATGTACAGTAGAACCCCATTTATCTGACCCTCCATTATCCGGCTCTCTGTATTAACTGCACAGTCACTAAGCACAGGTCCAGAAGCTGGCGAGGTGGCTGCTAGACAGTGCTGCAGCCTCACATTTTCCCAGTCTCTGGATTATCTGAAATTTTAATTATTGGATCTGGCCCCAGGCCCAATTAGATCTGATAAACTGGGTTCTGGTATATTACCCTAGTATCTAGCTGCTGAACAGCACATGAAATCGTGAGTAAAGGGAATTCCTACTTTTTCAATACAGAAGGGAACATGCAAGACTTCCACATGCACAATGCAAACTACCTAAGTATTTTGCCACCAAGGGCAAGTTGTGCCAGTACATGGTATAAAAATGTTTGCTTTTATAGGCAAAGGATGGCTATGGGAGTACTGTGTACGCAGATATCACTTGTGCTTTGCAATCTGTTACTTTGGTGGCCATGCTGTTATATAACCTAGAGGGGCTGGGACAAGGGCTCATTGGCTCTTTGCGTGCCAGGCTGAGGAAGAATCAATTCCCATTCCACAATGGCTATGCTATGAGTTAGGTGTGTGATTCCCCCGTTCATATAATTATACATGAGGTAACTCGAATAGAGTCAGTGCAAGTATAAATAGCATTGTATCATGGGCATCAGCTGCAGAGTCACAGCTGAGCTACGCCAAGTATGTGCCCACCATATTTTAGATGTGTTTATACCTGGCATGGCTCAGCTGTGCCTCCACGACTACACTGCTATCATTTATACTTGCGGTAGCTCTCATCGAGCTATGGTGAGTATCTATACATGAGCAGGGGAATCATGCCCCAGCTCACAGTGGTAGACATAGCCTAAGACAGAACTACGGTTGGTTAAGAGCAAGAAAAGGACCTGATTTCTCTGTAACACTGGGGTCTCAAAGAGAACATCTCTAAGAAAAACATACATATCAGTGTGGCATATGATCCTGATGCTTCATTACTAATCTTAGAGACCGTAAAAGGAACACAAACAAATCAAACTTTAACCAAAGGTGGGATTTTCCTGACAACAGCGACCACACAATAAATATATGTATTGAAAAAGACAGACCTGCTTGCCCAATGCTGAAGAAAAACCTGTTTGTGCCTAATGTGTTGGAAATATTGTCCAAGAACAGTTAATCTGTGTACAACTATAACCCAGGTAATGCAGCCCAGGTCAGTGAGACCAACAGTAGAGTGATCTGCTGAGTAATTGCTATTTGGCAAGTTAAAGCTACCTAAGTAAAGGCTTTATCTTACACTCCCATTTTTTCTTATGATTAATTTTTTTAAGAAAGGTAAGTTGTTCTCCTTCTACCTCTCTAATCACTTCTTAAACACATGCTTCGGTGGGTCCTTCTCATCCCATCTCCAACTTGCTGGAAGGGTTTCACTGGACTCTGCCCTTGTTGCCTCTCTCTTCTCTCTATACGCCTTATTTGTGGGTAATCTCATCCACAAGCCCAAATTCAACTGCCATCTTTATGCTGACAACTCCAGACCTCCCTCCCCATTCTTCACCTATTTCCTTCTGTCCAAACTAAAATCTCAGCCTGTCTCTCTAATATCTCCTCATGGATGTCTAGCGGTCAAAAAAACCTGAACCTGTCTAAAAAAAAAGAGCTCTTAATCAGGTCCCTGCAGAAACCTCCCTCCTGTCTCTTTTTAATCATGTGGACAAGACCACCATCCTGTCACTTAGGTCCATAACCTGTGCGTCATCTTCAACCTGGAACACGTTGTAGGGCCTCACTACTAGCCTACGTCTAGTTCTTATTGACTCTTTCTGCTCTAAGATATGGCTTTCCTCACATCTAAAAAACCCAACAAGCCTTGTCCAAGCTCTCTTCATCTTGCGTCTCAATTACTGCAATATTTTGCATCCCTTTTGTCTGGCCTTGAATAATGCAATCTTGCCTCAATTATATCCATTAAGAGTTCTGCAGCAAAGATCATTTTCTAGGCCCACCAATTTGACCATCTCACCCCTACTGCAGCCCTTCACTGGGTTTCCCTTCTCTATTGCATCAAATATGAACTGCTCATCTTCACTTTCAAGGCCCTCGATAGCCTATCTCTTATTCATTATCGAGATGTCAGCTCCCACGTATGTTCAGTCCATGACGTCTGCCTACATCAGCAAATTATTAAATTTTCATACAAGCACCTTTGTACTTCATGCTACCCTCCCTTCTTGGGAGAAGCTTCCCATAAACATCTGCAAAGCTACCTCATCTCCTTTCAAAATCTTTCAAAATCTCCTTAAAACTCTCCTTTGCCATGATGCCTATGAAAACCTTGACAACAGTTAGCTCACAGGTGGGATTAGACCACTGGCTATCAAGATGAAGAATATTCATAGACTCATAGATTATAAAGACAGAAGAGACCATTGTGATAATCTAATCTCACCTCCTGTATAACGCAGACCCCATAAGACTTCCCACAATTAATTCCTGTTTTAAACAGCTCTTATATTTTAGAAAAACAACCAATCTTGATTTAAAATTTTCCAGTGATGGATAATCCACCATGACCCTTGATAAATTGTGCCAATCGTTAATTACACTCACTCTTAAAAATGCTCACCTTAATTCTTGTCTGAATTTGTCTAGCTTCAACTTCCAGCCACTGGATCTTATTATACCTTTGTCTGCTAGATTGAAGAGCCCTTTATTATCAAATTTCTGTTTCCTATGTTTTGCAGTGTCGTTGTAGTTGTGGTGTTTATCTCTCTAGAACAGTCCCGTACCATCATCAACTTCCTGGATACCATGATCAATTTAAACAATGGAACCCTACATATGACTATATTTAGGAAATCCCATGAATCATCACAGTTACCTCCAGAGATCCAACAATCACACCAAGAAATCTGTTCTCTACAGCCAGGCACTTGGATACAACAGAACATGCTCTGAAGAGGAAGTGTGGGATACTCACTTAAAACTACCTAGTACTGTACTGTAGATTGGAACATGGAGCAGGCACGCAAATGTGGCAGGAGACCTCTGCTTCAATACAGAAAAATATGCCATTGACTGCAGACCCTTCGCCGTCACTATAATCCCACACTAGAATCCATATGGAGTATCATCAAACAATTATAACCCACATTTGATGGGGACCACATCCTGAAAGAAATCTTCCCTGAACCCCCTCTTCTGTCCTTCAAACAATGCCTCAACCTCACCAAGCTCATCAGAATCAAGCTCCCCATAGACCAGGATACACCAGCTCAAAGTGGCACCAGATCCTGCCAAAACAGATGCAAAACCTGTGGACATATCTCCACACCACGATGATCAATACCCCCACAACACACCTTTCAAGATCCATGGGTCCTACAGACACTTATCACAACATGTGGTGTACCATATCCAATGCATCAAATGTCCCAACAATTACATTGGTGAAACCAGACAATCACTACATTCTCGAATGAACTCACACCAAAAAACGATAAAAAGACAAAAACGCCGTATCACTGATGGGCAAACATTTTTCATTAAGCAATCACTCCATATCTGATCTCTCAGTCCTCATTCTCAAAGGAAACCTGCATAATGCCTTCAAAAGATGAGCCTGGAATTTAAATTCCTAACTCTGCTGGACACTAAAAAGCATGGACTTAACAAATACACTGGTTTTATGGCTCATTATGACAATTTGTAACACACCCTGCTAACCTTCCATTGCTCTAGAACAGCACAGGTGTTAATCGTACACTTCATTTTAAGTGGTCTCCTACAGCAGCGGTTGTCAGCTGGTCCGCCGTTTACCTGCTGCGTCCGCAAGTTTGGCCGATTGCGGCTCCCACTGGCTGCGGTTCGCCTCTCCAGGCCAATGGGAGCTGCGGGAAGGGTGGCCAGCACATCCCTTGGCCCGTGCCATTTTCTGCAGCCCCCAGTGGCCCGGAGTGGTGAACTGCGGCCAGTGGGAGCCGCAATCGGCCGAACCTGTGGACGCAGCAGGTAAACAAACTGGTCCGGCCCGTCAGGGGCTTTCCCTGAACAAGCGGCGGACTGGCTTTAAGAACCACTGTCCTACAGCATGTGTGAATCACTTACGCTTAACAATCTGTCACATCTTGTATTTAGCTTGGACACTCTGGTTACCTTTCCTCAGACTTGAAGAAGAGCTCTGTGAAGCTCAAAATTTTATCCTGTTCACTAACAGAAGTTGGTCCAATGAAAGATGTTACCTCACCTACCTTGTCTCTCACTGTTTCCTATGTAGGTACTTATAAACTGTAATCAAGTCACCCCTTAAACTCCTCTTTGTTGAGCTTCCTTAGTCTCTCACAATAAGGCATATTTTCCAATCTGTTAATAATTCTAGTGGCCCTTCTCTGAATCCTCTCCAATTTATCAGTTTATCCAATTTGCATCCTTCTTGAACTGTAGACACCAGAACAGGATGCAATATTCCAGTAGCAGTTGCACCAGTGCCAAATACAGAAGGAACATAACTCCTCCACTGCTACTCGATAATCCTCTCTTTATACATCTAAAGATCAGATAGCCCTTTTGGCCACAGCACTGCACTTGGAGCTCATGTTCATCTGTTATCACTCCTGAGTCTTTTTCAGAGTCACTGCTTCTCAGGATAGACTTTCCCATCTTGTAAGTATGGCCTACATCCTTCGTTCCTAGATATACAGCCTTACATTTGGCCATAGTAAAAGGCATATGTTTTGTTTGCAACCTACTTCCAAAGCAATTCCAATCGCTTTGTATTAGCAACCTGTCATCTTCATTATTTACCACTCCTCCAATTTTTGTGTCATCTGCAACCTTTCTAAGTGATGATTTTGTTTTCTTCCACATCATTGATAAAAATGTTAAATAGCATAGGGCCAAGAATCAATCCCTGTGGGAGACCACTTGAAACACATCTGCTCAGTAATGATTCCCCACTTAAAACTACATTTGGAGATCTATCGGTTAGCCAGTTTTTAATCCATTTAGCGTGTGCCAAGTTTATTTTGTATTGTTCTAGTTTCTTACTCAAAATGTTACCTGGTACCATGTCAGATGCCTTACAGAAGTCTAAGTACATTATATCAACACTATTATTATCATCAATCAAACTTGCAATTTCATTAAAAAATTCTCATCATAGTGTCTCATTGATTCCTAGTACTCCCATATCTGTCTGTATCCATCAGTCTTATACTTAGATTATAAACTCTTTGGGGTAGAGACCATCTTTTTTTGTTCTGTGTTTGTACAATGCCTAGCACAATGGGGTCCTGGTCCATGACTACTTGGTCCTGTGGTAGGACAAGTAAATAATAGTGTCACTTGCTTTTCTGTGACAACTTTTCTTCCCCTTTTTCTAATTCTTCTGCTCTTTTTAGTATATATATACACACACACACAAATCCCTGCATTTACTCACTGCCAAAGATGCCTGTCAAATTCTGTGTGATTGGAAAAGTATACATCCAAAGGCAGAATGTGGCCTTTGGTAAGTTTCTGGAGACACATTCATGAACTTCTAGGAAAGAGAATGATCTTTCATATAATTTGAAGGAAAGGATCACACACTTTGCTTTTTGTCTATGTTATATGGAATATACAAGGTGTAAATAAGTCAATGATAAAAGCACAGGAGTTTCTAAAGGATAGAACATTTTTGATTATGGAAACATACAGAGATTAATGAAGACTGCTTCTTTTGAATTTGTCACTTCAAAGTGCTTTTAAATGTAATGTTATTTGCTTAGCAGATATCTTGTACAACTGTAAAGTAGAAATGCATTATGTCAACAAAAAGGATAATTCGGGGGGTGGGGTGGCAGTTAGATTTCTTTACCACCTTGGTAAGTGTTTTCATTTTTGGGCTCAGGTTAGAGTAAGTTTTGTAGGCTTTCTTCTTAGAAAAGGGGCGGCGGGGAAGGTAGCATAGTAACATCTTTTGGAAAACTATCATATAAAAATAAAAAAGCATACATCAGAAGACTTATTTACAGTTTTAAAAAAATATGTAAGCTTCTCCTCTACAGGAGGCAGTTACAGGAAACGATTGAAAGGGAAATTCTTGCACCTCCCATTTGTGGCAAACAAGCTGTAAAGAACTGATGAGCCATTATGTAATCATTTCCTTTCTTAAAACATCAGTTCCTTTACAAACACTGACAGGTGCAAATATTCTGTTTGAAGAAACAAGCTTCAAAGTGTTACACTTCTGATGCACAAAAGGCCAGGAATTCTAGCTTTTTGAGTTTTGTATTGAAGACAGATATTAAAGCACAGCTAACCTACCAATAGTACAGTGCTCTCCGTTCCATCCCTGGCTACATTCACACTTCCCATCTTTACAGGTTCCATGTTCAGCACAGCGAGGATGGCAGGCTCTTTGATTGCAGGCTGGTCCAGTCCAACCTTCTTCGCAACGACATGTTCCACCCATGCAAACACCATGAGAGCCACAGTCCACGGAACAGATTTCTGTATTTAAAAGGAGGGATGGGAGAAACAGAGAGAAAGAACAAGAGGAGAGCGCATATTAATTAGCAAAGTTACATTTTAATTCAACATATGAAGGAGAAAAGCAAAATCTTTGAAAATTAAATCAAAGGAATTTACTGCTAAAACATTTTCAGGTGGGACCCAAGAGAATATGGAATACGGAATTTTATCTCTGCTAATGCTTAATTAGTTACCCAGTAGACTTAGTAATGCCTACATGTCCACAGCTCTTCTGTCAGTTAGCTCTGAGTAATTTCCAATTATATTTTTTGCGAGCACATATTTCTTAAGAGTTACCTTTTATAGCTTAGATTATATGCATTTAAACCCATTAGAATTTATGGCATTGTTTTAATGACTAAATGTACCACGTACCTTACAGGTCATTTACATTATAGGCAAAAATCTACAATTGAACAAAAGTTCAGTTTAGCAAAGGGGCTTTTTTTCCTTTCCCCCAGGTTTCTTTCAAATTTGAAATGTGCCATCTCGGACATATTTTTTCATTAAAAAGAATCAGCCTCAGTGAGACACATTAGTGCATTGCTGACATACTGACATGTCTGTTAAATATAAGATTTTTTTAAACTTTCTGTAAATTTATAGCAATGACAGCTTTAGGCAGTCTGGTTTAAAAACAGAAAGACTATTAAAAATAAATCAACAAAAGTATTCAACTTGTCACCTACACTAAAAAGGGTTTTATAACTAGTAGAATAATTGAAAAGAACATTAAGGCCTAAGTTATTCATAGGCCAAACAATATATCTTACATCTCAAAACTAATACAAGATAATAATTCAGGTTGTTATAGTTTGCATTTATCCTTTTTCTTTATTCAGTCAGTCTTTGGAAAACTTAATTTGTGTGAATCTGAGTACAGAAAAAAAGCCTGAGGGATGTTTTTTAGTCTCTTAGAATACAGTTAGTTACAATCATATGCTGGTTCATAAGAATGTTATATTTAGTTTGGGTTTCCTTGTAAAAGACAGCAAACCACCCTAATAAGAAAGAACTAAAATTATTTTTGACTGCAATAAAAAGAGAGCTCATAAAAGAGACTGAAAGGTTTTACATATGGGCTTTGTTTCCAGTTTTTCATTCAGTAGTATTTTTCCCGCAATAGATTATAATTCTCTGCCTCAAAGTGCTATAAAACATTCAACACAGCATCAAGTTTTGATGGCACTTCTTATGAGCAATAGTGCAGAATGTTTACTGGGCAAGAGAGCTCTGCTGTTTTTCCCACACAACATTTTCTATCTACTTTGAATTAAATTTTTGATTAAAAGATCTGAGATGATCTGATTAACTTCAGAGTTACAGAACATCAACCCAGCTGCAGGAGAGGCAGAAGTTTATTTCAGAGGTTCCCCCTTTTTTCTTCAATCTAATCAATTTTTCATTAGGGTGAAGGTGTTTATCACCTTTGAGCACACTAGCTTTGAGCAAGATGTGTCAATCTTTGTAATTAACTTATTAATTAGAGTTAATTTAATTGAAGTGGAATTGAAGGGCTAATTAATGGACAAACTGCTGATGAAGATAGAGGAAAGCTCTGTTGATTTCAACCCTGTAAGCTTTCTGATGGATATAACTCATTCTTCTCCCTTTTGCAGCTTTACAAAATATTTCTTTATGAGTAAGATTTACTTATTTATTGACTTTAAATATCTGAAGGTCATTTTGTACAACTTCAGTAGGGGTCCTTTACATTTTATTGCACAAACTATTTTCTATGTCATAAATCTGAAGTAACTGAAATATCTGAATATACAGGAAACAGATCACTTGTTTACATTTCAGCTATCAACTACTTTTCAAAAGATGAGCCCAGACAGTGAATGACCAAAAATAACGTGTAGTGTGTAAAGATGGATACCATCAGAAGTTGTGCACAATCCATATTTTCTTTGAACCATATAGCAGACTTTCCACAAACAGGTTTCAGAGTAACAGCCGTGTTAGTCTGTATTCGCAAGAAGAAAAGGAGTACTTGTGGCACCTTAGAGACTAACCAATTTATTTGAGCATGAGCTTTCGTGAGCTACAGCTCACTTCATCGGATGCATACCGTGGAAACTGCAGCAGATATTATATACACACAGAGATCATGAAACAATACCTCCTCCCACCCCACTGTCCTGCTGGTAATAGCTTATCTAAAGTGATCATCAAGTTGGGCCATTTCCAGCACAAATCCAGGTTTTCTCACCCTCCACCCCCCTACACACAAACTCACTCTCCTGCTGGTAATAGCCCATCCAAAGTGACAACTCTCTTCACAATGTGCATGATAATCAAGGTGGGCCATTTCCTGCACAAATCCAGGTTCTCTCACCCTCTCACGCCCTCCAAAAACCACACACACAAACTCACTCTCCTGCTGGTAAAAGCTCATCCAAAGTGACTACTCTCCCTACAATGTGCATGATAATCAAGGTGGGCCATTTCCAGCACAAATCCAGGTTTTCTCACTCCCCCACCCCCATACAAACACAAACTCACTCTCCTGCTGGTAATAGCTCATCCAAAGTGACCACTCTCCCTACAATGTGCATGGTAATCAAGGTGGGCCATGTCCAGCACAAATCCAGGCTCTCTCACCCCCCCTTCCCCACCCCCCCGGGGACACACACACACAAACTCACTCTCCTGCTGGCAATAGCTCATCCAAACTGACCACTCTCCAAGTTTAAATCCAAGTTTAACCAGAACGTCTGGGGGGGGGGGGGGAAGGGGGGAGTAGGAAAAAACAAGGGGAAATAGGCTACCTTGCATAATGACTTAGCCACTCCCAGTCTCTATTTAAGCCTAAATTAATAGTGTCCAATTTGCAAATGAATTCCAATTCAGCAGTTTCTTGCTGGAGTCTGGATTTGAAGTTTTTTTGTTTTAAGATAGCGACCTTCATGTCTGTGATTGCGTGACCAGAGAGATTGAAGTATTCTCCGACTGGTTTATGAATGTTATAATTCTTGACATCTGATTTGTGTCCATTTATTCTTTTACGTAGAGACTGTCCAGTTTGACCAATGTAAATGGCAGAGGGGCATTGCTGGCACATGATGGCATATATCACATTGGTGGATGTGCAGGTGAACGAGCCTCTGATAGTGTGGCTGATGTTATTAGGCCCTGTGATGGTGTCCCCTGAATAGATATGTGGGCACAGTTGACAACGGGCTTTGTTGCAAGGATAAGTTCCTGGGTTAGTGGTTCTGTTGTGTGGTATGTGGTTGTTGGTGAGTATTTGCTTCAGGTTGCGGGGCTGTCTGTAGGCAAGGACTGGCCTGTCTCCCAAGATTTGTGAGAGTGTTGGGTCATCCTTTAGGATAGGTTGTAGATCCTTAATAATGCGTTGGAGGGGTTTTAGTTGGGGGCTGAAGGTGACGGCTAGTGGCGTTCTGTTATTTTCTTTGTTAGGCCTGTCCTGTAGTAGGTAACTTCTGGGAACTCTTCTGGCTCTATCAATCTGTTTCTTCACTTCCACAGGTGGGTATTGTAGTTGTAAGAAAGCTTGACAGAGATCTTGTAGGTGTTTGTCTCTGTCTGAGGCGTTGGAGCAAATGCGGTTGTATCGCAGAGCTTGGCTGTAGACGATGGATCGTGTGGTGTGGTCAGGGTGAAAGCTGGAGGCATGTAGGTAGGAATAGCGGTCAGTAGGTTTCCGGTATAGGGTGGTGTTTATGTGACCATTGTTTATTAGCACTGTAGTGTCCAGGAAGTGGATCTCTTGTGTGGACTGGACCAGGCTGAGGTTGATGGTGGGATGGAAGTTGTTGAAATCATGGTGGAATTCCTCAAGGGCTTCTTTTCCATGGGTCCAGATGATGAAGATGTCATCAATATAGCGCAAGTAGAGTAGGGGCTTTAGGGGACGAGAGCTGAGGAAGCGTTGTTCTCAATCAGCCATAAAAATGTTGGCATACTGTGGGGCCATGCGGGTACCCATAGCAGTGCCGCTGATCTGAAGGTATACATTGTCCCCAAATGTAAAATAGTTATGGGTAAGGACAAAGTCACAAAGTTCAGCCACCAGGTTAGCCGTGACATTATCGGGGATAGTGTTCTTGATGGCTTGTAGTTCATCTTTGTGTGGAATGTTGGTGTAGAGGGCTTCTACATCCATAGTAATATCTGCTGCAGTTTCCACGGTATGCATCCGATGAAGTGAGCTGTAGCTCACGAAAGCTCATGCTCAAATAAATTGGTTAGTCTCTAAGGTGCCACAAGTACTCCTTTTCTTTTTCCACAAACAGTCATTTTTATAAGAACGTAAGCACCTGGATGCCATACCAGATGAGCTCAGAAAGCTTTCTGTGCTCAGTAGACATTCAAAAACAAAATTAGCAGAATAGTAGAGGACAACACCTTTTCTTTGGAGGTACAAATATTACTTTAGTATCTGATAATACATATGCATACACAAAGTAAATGCCTAAATCTGAAAGTATATATGGAACGTTAAATATGGGAAAATACTCCTCTTCTACAGTTTTCTCACTCTGTTGCCTTCCCTTGAAAATCCATACCTGTATCTGATACCTGAGCTACCAATGACTTTCAAGGACTGTTGATCAATATCATAGATAGACACAAACGGCATTTCAAAATGGCAGTTATACACAGAGAAATGGTTAAATATCATTCATAACTTGATATAAAACCACCACCCCTCAAGCTGGCCATGTGTCTAGGCGTCATTTAGAGCATCGTCTACTTTGTTAGATTATTAACAAATTATTTGCTTTTTTTGACAAAACACATCTGACAGTTAGAAATTATCTAGATTTTAAATATGTGGCTACAAAAGGAGTAATTTTTTCCAAAATTTGGCACAAAAAGGTTGCTCTCAGACTGAGACTAAAATTCAGATTCTGATCTAAATTATAGTAATTCCATATTTTAATCCAAATTTATACCAATGTATCTAAGACCAGCAACCGGCCTTAAATATGCCAAGTTTTGGCCTTAAAGAAAGCCTTACCTGCTAGATCTGTTGGCCCAATCATGCAGTCCTTATTCAGGCAAAATTTCCATTAACTACAGTTGGAGTTTTGCCTGAACAAGGACTACAGGACTGGCCCATCCAAGCAGCTAAAAATAGATTTTTCAAATGGAAATATTTCTGGATGCATCATTAACACAGTTCTAAATATGTAGATGAATATTTCAGTACAGATCTTAAATGCAGAAGGTACATATAACATTTTGTTCTTTTCTGTGAACCACCAGCAAAACATGCCTTCAATTAGTAGCTGAGTGAAGAAACTGTTTGATTTTCAAATATGTACAGATGGTCATTTGTTCTGAATGTTTCACTCATGATTTATGGCCTAATCCTGCTCCCACTGCAGTCAACAGAAAGACAGCGTCAATGGCAGCTGGATCAGGTTCTTACACAATAATGCAAGATTATGCATTAATTTAAAATATTTTAGAGTTTTACACATAGGGAATGTTTTTAATTCTTACCATTTGAGCAATCTGCACCTGTCCAATTAGGATCACAAGTGCAGGTACCACTTTCTTGAAGGTACGTCCCATGACCAGAGCACTGGTCTGGACACATTGTCTTCAGTATTTCACAGTTGCTACCACCCCATCCTGGATTACAGTGGCACTCTCCATGGATACACACACCATGACTGGAACAGGCTGGGTCTAAGCAATCAGCTGGAAAGAAAAAGATAATCTTTACTATGTTATTATTAACAATTACAATAGCAGCAATTATCATCCAAGGATTTTAAGCACTTTCTGAATTAATTAAAAAATGCCTGTGAGGTAAACAGTACTACACTCATTTAACAACAAACAGTAAACTGAGATATGAGGCGATGAGGCGAATCACAGTGCTACGTAATGAGTCAATGGGAGAACAGAGAGTAGAACTCACGAGACCTGAGGTGGCCCCTAGCCCGCCTGCTTTAATCACAAGATAACAAGCACTATCTGACCAAATAAATAAATAAAAATCAATACATAACTAATAGAGTGCAACTTCTAATCCATTTTTGCTAGCATATTGGTAATTTTCTTTGTAGTACATTAGAACATCAAAAGTAATTGTAAGGATCCACGTTCATGTGTGTAACTGGTTTAATGACATCCTGGGGATAACAGACATAAACCTCGAAGTCACTGATGTAACTGAGACTCTTGCAAGGATTTGTAATTTTCCTGAATTACACCAAGATTCACTTGGGTTTTCAGGCTATTTCTCTCTGTTCTCCTAATCACAGAGTAACAAAATCTTGGATTCTCTATAACAAGCAGTATCAACTGACCTAATCCACTACTACTGAGTTCTAACAGCTATATAGGACCCTCAACCTGTTTGAGAAATAAATGAGTTGGGTATTCTCTATCCTTCTTAATTCACTTTAATGTGCTTTAGATGACGAGATTTAATTTAGCAATTTGACTCAATAAAACTTTACACTTGTAGGGTCAATGGTCTGAAAATTTAATTCCAGAGACTTAATTGCATTACTTTGTATGTGGAGATCAATAAAATCAATTTGATTGAGGAAGGGAAATGGTGCTTTTTCCTCCTAAAAAAAATAAATAGAAAATGAACTCCACTTTACAGCATACCAGAATGAATACATGTACATCTCTAGAATACAAAAAAAGATGCAAAATTTTTCATTGTGATGCACTTGAATCAGCATTTTCAACTGTAAATCTTTATAAAAATGTTGGTGGGAAAGACTGTATGCAATAGAGTAACAATTTCCTCTACAATGTGAAAAATCACTATGTCTTTCTGTGTTCTAACAGTCATCTTTTCTTGTGCTTCCCTCTTAGCTGATGTCAGACAAATAAAGTAAATCTATTTTTAATATGCTGAAATTATTAGACAAAACCTGCTGAAAGCAAAATATCTAGCAAACAGGATATTTTAGTATGTTTAATGTAAGGTAAACAATTTGCCAGCACATGGATTTACTGGGCCAGATTTTCAGCTGGTGCAAATTGACATGGCTCCAGTGAAAGCAATTGTGCTATGCTGACTTACACCAGCTGAAAAACCTGACCCTCTGTGTTGTAACCTGACATTTTAGAAACATTACTGTAGATGCTTGGGTAAATATTTACGTATTTACCTTCTTCACAGTTTTCTCCTTTGTACCCAGAGTTGCAGGCACAAGAGCCCATGATACAAATCCCACGGCCCCCACACTGAGGATCAATACACTGGGTGGTAGGCACATCACACTCTGTACCCTTCCAACCGCTGAAACAGAGACAGCGCCCTTTGGAATACTGCCCGTTGCCACTACACAATACTGGGCAGGCTGCTGTGAAATAAAACACGACAGAAGAATTAACAAAACCCTTTTCAATCAAGCTTTGAGAAAAAAAGAGGAACATGTATGAAAAGTTGCATGCCAGTTTCTTTTCCTTGATAGATTAGTAATGACTTGTCTTTCTGCAGTTTATTTATTTTAACTTAAGAAAAGAATTCGGTTCAGATACCTCTTGAACAATCAGGGCCCAGAAATCCAGGAAAACAATGGCATGATCCAGAAACACACTCTCCGTTTCCATGGCAATTTCGGGGGCATTCCACTACAGATTCTGAAAGAAAGAGTACGAAAAATAATTCATACAGATTCCCACCATAGTACTAAACTAGAACAGAAGGTGTCTATCATCTAATTCTAAACCACTAGTGACTGATAGCAAATGAAGGTACTTGCAGAAGCATGTATGTCGCTTTGTTTAGTGATTGTAAGAAAGTAAATAGTGGTTAATTTCCTGTAATTAATGCTTGTGGTATCCTATTACATGATGTTACAACAAGAAGCTCAAGATTTAAACAGTAGAATGATAAGTTACTTTATGCTCATAATAAAGCCTAATGCTGCTTAATGAACATTTCAAAAAGCATCTTCCTTTGTGAACGATACATCATGGGAGGCTTTCATACTTCAGTTACTAAACAATTAAAATACATTTTCTATATCTTTTGTTGAGTCATGAAAAAAAACATAATAAAGTCAACATTGGTGAAAACAACCCAGAGTATTTAACTCAGAAAACTCATTTCTATTTTTAACAGAATGCTTAGATTACAGCTTTTGCTGAAAACTTGGAAGATTGTGCTTACCTATAACAATGGTATTAAAAGACACCTGCTCTGCATTTTTCCCATCATTGTAAAAAGCCAGATGCCAGATTCCAGAATCCAAATACTGGATAAAACCTGCCTCATGGAGACTGATAGACCTTGTCTGTCGGCCTGCTCTCTCTGACTCAAGCAGGTTGCGCTGTTCTCTTGCGATCAACCTGCTACCATCAAGGAGTTCCACAAAGTCATACTACAAGGGAGAAATGTGCAAAGGGTTTATTATCCACTTACTGCTCTTTTTAGTTACTGTTTTCATAATTTTTTCTATAATTTAACAGTTATGAAACGTGTCAGCCCCAGAGACTGCAGTTCCATATTTCTGCACAGAACAAACAGTATAGAGAGTTTCAGAGTAGCAGCCGTGTTAGTCTGTATTCGCAAAAAGAACAGGAGGACTTGTGGCACCTCAGACACTAACCCATTTATTTGAGCATGAGCTTTCCTGAGCTACAGCTCACTTCATCCGATGCAGAGTGGCAATGCAAGTTTCCCCACAATATCATGCAATATGTTTTCAGCTTGACCAGCAGAGATCCCTTCTAGAACAGAAGAGATAAAATCTCAGGCTATGTCTACATGGCCCCACAATTGAACTATGGGTGTGTGAACTGCAGCATGCACTAGCATGTGGTGTGTAACTCCCCTGTGTGGACGCTTGCTGGCATGAAGTAAAGCAGTGGTTCTCAAACGTTTGTTCTGGTACCCCTTTCACATAGCAAGCCTCTGAGTGTGACCCCCCCCACTTATAAATTAAAAACATTTTTTTTATATTTAACACTATTATAAATGCTGGACACAGAGCGGGGTTTGTGGTGGAGGCTGACAGCTCAGGACCCACCATGTAATAATCTCATGACCCCCTGAGGGGTCCCGACTCTCAGTTTGAGAACCCCTGAACTAAAGGACTATGTTAATGCGAATGAAGTACCTTTTAGTTTACAACTGCAGCATCCACATGGGGGAGATACATGCTAGTGTGTGCTACAGGTCTCACCACACCCATAGTCCAAACTGCAGAGCCATGTAGACAAGCCTTCTGTTTTTGTCCGTTCTTTCCACCCCTCTTGCTGAGATTTCTAAGGAGAATGCCAAGTAGTGCCAATTGTCATGGTGATGCTTTCTTGTGATATTGACACCTGACTACCATTCATTTAACATTAATTTGCAGAACAAAAGTCAGACGAGGTTAGTTTGCAGTCACAATTTGCAGATGTGAGCTGGCCATCTGCAGGTGAAAGACTGATTCCATACAGACTGTGCCAAATAAATTAACTAATAAGAATATCCTACCCCAATCCATTACCATTTGCTTCTTCTTTTGTTTCACAATCCAAGGTAAGTTCTCTGTTGCTGTAATTCCACTGACTTCAAAAGAGATACTACAGCAGAAAATATGGCTTTACGTTTCTATTGTACAAAGTAAACCAAATACCAAACGCAAAGTATAACAGTTTAAAAATGCACAAGGCAGTGACAGAAAATACTGTAGTTCAGATTAAAACTCTCTTCAAAAGCTATCACAAAATTTTATACTTCGTTTTATTAATAGCAACAACTACATGAGGGCGGGGAGGACTATAACATCTGAGTTGCCACAAACACTGGCGACAAAGAGATTTATCATCTGAAATCCGCATATAAGACTCTATCCACAAACGCCTGTTAACACTAATGGCAGCTGTTTGGTCAATTCTGCACATTCAGAGGAGAAACCCTGGGCAAGATCTTCACCTGGTGTAAACTGGTATAGCTCCATCTAGTCAATGGACCTACACTAAAAGTTTATACTACCTGAGGATCTGGCCCTATATTGCTAAAGATTTCTTTTCTGCATTTGTCAGGTAAATATTATATCATATAACAAACAGTTACCACCTATTAACTTTAAGGATCAGTTTCCTATAATAAAGAGTAACTTGGTTTCCACATTCAGTCCATTTCATTTTTTCTCTGACGTGTCTACTGTGTGAGGTGAACTACTATATACAAACCTTCAATCTTCCTACATATTTGAGATATCACTCAAATGGTATTTCATTCAAGGTCTATTTAGGTAAAGGCCAGTGTATGAAACCATTGATTCACGTAAGTTGTGATAAAGCCAGTTATTGTGACTGGAGAATCAGTGGTTTTATGTACTGACTTATGACCTTCAGAAACAGCTCCCTGCATAGCATAAAACAGGATAGTCTTAATCTCTGGACAGGATCTAAGCACTGGAATCCTCCTCTCCTGAAACTCTCCTTGGTTGTTAAAAACACATGATATTTTAGAATGTTGCTCTGCAATAAATCTGAATTATTATCCCAACACCATTCAAAATGTAGAAGAAACGCATAGATCATATGCCTTTACCAATACCTGAGCCAATTTCCTTTCAGCTATGTCTCAACAACCATAGTAGAACTTAACATTATTAGTATGGGCAGAAGCTAGTACCTTGATATGTTGTCACCTTGAATGTTCAAGCAATGCCACATGAAAACTAATGCAACTATTTTGGAAAAACTCTGCTAATTTAAAACCATTCAATGTTCTCATTTGTCAGAGAATTAAATACTTATCTTAATTCATGAAAGATATGAAAAATGTCTCTTTTCCCCCTCAAGTACTCACAAACCCTTCTATCTGATCACAATACCTAATATCACTGACAGAAGAAAGAAAAAGATCTCCATTCTGAGTTTTAGCTGGTTATTTATGGACAATATGAGATGTTTTTCAAATTACTTCAGAAGGACGCTTCTTGTTGTAGGACAATCTCAGTTGAGAACACATTTTTGATCTGGGAATTAGAGATTGTACTACTTAATTGACCACAAAGAGTATACCGATAGCTGACAGGCATAGCATAATTAATCATTTTAGAACTATAACGTAATAAAGATTTATGTTATTATATGGATAGTATTTCTGAGGTTGAATTTTTAAAAGCCATGTATATGGATGTCACCATTCATTCCACCTGCAGCAAATAGGAGTAATGTGGCTTAAATCCTATGAAGACTGCTTCGTAAATTTAGGATTGGGGTTGTGAAAGGGCATAGACTGGAAAAACAATGACCTTTATGTGCTAAAAACACTTTCATTTTGTTCTTATCCTATGGGGATACATTAATTAGCTTTATTGAGTATAAATGGGATGATCTGCCTACCCCTCTACATTCAGATTTGCTTTAAGCCACCAAAGTCCTTTGTTATTCTTAAAGTCTCCTTAAATAAAAACATATCGATTCTCTGGTTGTAATGAAACTGACATTTTTAGAAAGTGTCACAAAGACTTTCAGACTAGCATTGATTGGATTTGAATGGACAGCTACTATCAATTATTTCTGGTTGACTTATTTATAATTCCCCAGAAACAGAGAACTATAAATCTAGGGATATAAATCACACACACATATTAGTAAGCACTGAGGCCATCATTCTGAAACTTGGGTGCCTAAAGTAAAAAAAAAAAAAGAAATACTACCTGAAAAACCACTGTTCCTAATTATGTTATATTGAAATATTTGTTAGATACTATGTCACATAAGTAACAGTTATTTACCCTCAGAAACTGTGGTTCTTTGTGGTGTGTTGTCCAGGTGTTGAATCATGCCAGAATGGTCTTGAATGCAGTTCTGGTACTTTTTTGGGAGCCAGAATGAGCATTCTGATATTTAGAGTACTATCACCGATGACTGCTTCTGAGCGATAGTACAAAGTATCAGAAGTGTATTATAGCACTTTTTTTTTTTTTTTAGGACTCTACCACTGGTGTTGCCCATATTTATTCCACTGTTGGTGTATGTGCGCTCATTGCACTTTAGTCTGGATTGTTTTGGCCAACAGTGTTCTCGAACCTCCAACAAAGGGCATAGTGGGCGGGGCAGCCCCAACCACGCTTCAGTCCTTTTGCCATACAGAATCTTGATGTTAGTAGTAGGTATTGGGGTGGGGGAGGGATGTGATAGTCATGAAATAAATATATGGACAACATAGCTTGAAGAATCACACTGCAGGATAAGTAACCATTTCTTCTTCTTCTTCTTCTAGTACTTGCTCATACATATATTCCACTCTTAGTGACTCACAAGCAGTGACCTTGATTGTAGGAGATGGGTGCTAAGAGTGTAGCTAAATAGTTATTGCAGGACAGCCCTGCCAAAATTAGCATGATAGAGTAGTGCTAGGTAAACGTATGTACTGAAGACCACATAGCTTTCCTGCAAATGTACAGAATGGGAATATTTCTCAAGGAAGCAATAGAGGTTGCTTATGTCCTCATAGAATGAAATGTGATTCTTATAGGTGGAATTACATTAGCTAATTCACAACAAAGTTTGATACAGGCCAAAAGAGTCTCAGCATTGAAATGGCCTGTCCTTTAACACTGTCTCCACAGGCTATGAATAACATGGAGGATACACTAAATAGCTTAGTTCTGTCTGTACAAAAAGACAGTACTCCAAAGACATCTAGGATGTGAAGCTTTGCCTCCCCCTTACTTGAATGTGATTTTGGAAAAAAATAAAGGAGTTTGCATACCCTGATTTTAAATGAAAGCCAGAGACTATTTTTGGTAAACAATTTGGGTAACCTCTCAATGACACCCTGTCCTTATGAAAACTGTATACAGGGGCCCTGCCAAGAAGAATTGTATCTCCCCTACTATTCTGGTTGATATTATTGCTACCAACATGGCTGTTTTAATGGAAAGATGAAACAGGGTACATCCACCTAAGGGGTTCAAGAGCTGGATTAATTAACCCTGTGAGGACAATATTTAGATCCCACAGAGGAGAAGTTCCATTACACTTTTTAAGAGTCTGGCCATTGTGGGGCATCAGAATGTAGAATGTTGGATGGCAAAGAGCTGAGATGGCTGCTAGACAGATGAACCCTCAATGAGCATAGAGATAGTCCAAAGTTCTTTAAAGTCAGGAGATGGTCCAGTATGTCTGGAATTGAGATGGTGAGAAGTACTGCTGTGAACAGATACTCAATCTCTTCCATTTAGCAGCATGTGTCCATTAGGCTTTTCAACCATGGATCAGGATATTTTGTACTTCCTGTTGAAGTCAGTCAGCCAGCATCTATGCTTTGAGGTGCTCGGAGCATGAGCTGGGATCAAGCACTTGACTGCATCTTCATCTCTGCAATATCAGGTCTTGTTGGAGAGGTAAGTGTATCAGAGATTATTTAAGTCTAAGTAGCAGAATTGCCTTGGTCAGGTAGGAGCAACCATGATCATTCTGGCTGAGACCTGCCTGAGCACTTTCTGAGAACATGTGGATTAATGGATTAGTGGTGGGGGAGCGTGTGTGTACAACAAGCTTGATGACCATGGACTCCCTCTGGAACAAAAGTGTCCACACTTCCTGTTCTCTCTGGTGGCAAAGAGGTATGGTGGGATGACTCCCGCACCTTCCTTCCCCCTGAGTAATATGTCTTGAATTATGTCATCATTTATGGACCACTCATGGTTACTTGAAAATTGTCTGCTGAGGTGATCTGCTAGCATGGTCTGTGCATCCCTAGCAAATGAACCACCCTCGGAATAATTTCATGATGAATACAGAATTCCCAAGGATAAAGCATGCCTATAATATTGCCTGTCATGATTTGTATGTTAGTCCTTTTAGGACCGAAAAACTGAGCATGCTGAACAAATGGCTCTTAGCTCCAGGATATTTATGTGGAGTCTTACTTCCTGAGGAATCCATATATTTTGTGTTTGGAGGGCACAAATTAAATGGGCCCCCTGTCCTAATTTGGAGGCATATGTCACCAACACCTTTGTAGGTAGCAAAAGAGAGAATGGTACTCCTTTGCAGATTTTTAGTGGGTCCAGCTGCCAATTTAATGAGGACAGGACTTGTGGTGTCCTGTATACTAGCATGTTCAGTTGATGTTTGCTTGGCTGATATGCAGACTTCAGCCACTCCTGAATGCAATGAAAGTGAAATCTGGCATGCTGAATTAGGAAGGTGCAGGAGGCCACACATCTGAGACAAGTTCTCACTGATGTCCTGGGCTGAGTTCGCAGGTGGGTTTGTAGGTTTAGTATGGCTTGGAATCTCTCTAGTGGTAGATAAGCCATTGTTGTTGTGGAGTCAAGAATGGTTCCAATGGATTCTATTTTTTGTGTTGGAGTCAGTATTACTTCTCTTCATTTACTTTCAGGCCTGAAAGGGCATATAAATGCAGAGTCTGCTGAATGCAGTCTGTTACTTGCTTGCGCAATTTCCCATGAATGAGCCAGTCATCTAGGAATGGGAAAACTTGGATTCCTAGCTTTTTGAGGTAAGCTGCTATTACTGCTAGGCATTTTGTGAAAATCCTGGGTGCTGTCAACAGGTTGAGTGGTAACACACTGTACTGGTAGTGGCAATTGCCCACTTGAAATGTCAGATATCTTCTGTAGGGTGGGTGAACCGCAATAAGAAAATGTGTGTCCTGAAGGTCAAGAGTTATGTACCAATTGTTCCAGTGTAGGGATGGTATTATAGGAGCTGGAGTCACAACCCTGAACTTGAGCTTGTGAATTAAAGTGCAGAATGGGCCACCAATCGCCTTTCTTTCTGGGAATCAGAAAGTAACGAGAATAAAATCCACTGTGTTCCCTGTGCTATTTAGGAACTTCCACTGCTCTGATAAGAAGTGACTGCACCTCTTGATGAAGCCTTCTCTGTGAGAGGGGTCCCTGAATAGGGACAGAGAAGGTGAGTGGGGTGGAGGTGGATACAGAACTGGATGGTATAGCCCACCTCTATATCTCCAGGACCCATCAATCCATTGTGATGGTGCTCCAGAACCACAGATATGAAATAAATTATTCCCAAATGGAGAGGATAGGACTTGAAAATCTGAAGGGATTTGCACTCTGCTCCTGACCAAGCAGTCAAATCCATTGCCTTGATGTTGATGGAGGTTGATGAGCAGAAATGGACGTGAAACCAGATGCCTTCCTTCTGTGCAATGTTAGTCTCTTTCAAGATTGTTCAGGCTGCCTATGCTGTGGGTAAAAGGATTACCTCTCTTGTGACTATGGCTTAAAGTGCTTATGCTTAGGTATCAGAGGGTAGACCCCCTTAGGGATCTCAGTGTTGCATGAGTCCTTTAGAGAACATAAAGCCCCATCTGTTTTTGCATTAATAAGTTAATCCTTTGCATGGGTGACCCTCAATTGTTATTTTAACTTTTTTAGGGATCCCTGAAGAGTGGAGCAAGGAAGATCTCTTTGCAACTGAGGTTGCCACCAATCTGCAGGCAGTAACTGAAGTATCAAAGGCTGCCTGGAGGGACATACATGATACAAGCTGACCCTCAGTGAAGATGGATTTAAATTCTTCCCTGTCATCTTGTGAAAGCTCAAATATAAATTTGGGTTTGGGATCCCAACTAATACAATCATATTTCACCAACAAAGCTTGGTAATTGGTGATTCTCACTTGGAGGTTTGATGTTGAATAATTCTTCTGACTGAACAAGTCTAATTTTTTAGACTTGTCCCTGTCTTTATTTACGCTGACTCTGATATGAGCTTTTGTTAACTGCTGCAACCATTAATGAACTAGGCAAGGATTGCATATAAAACTGCTCATATCCCTGGAAAGGAACCTAACAGTGGTTTGCTCTCTTTGACGTTTGTGCTAAAGAGTCAGGCTCTTACAAGGCATAATGGAATTTCTCATGCTTCCTCTCAGTCTAAGAGGTGAGTTTGTGCGTGAAACTTAGGTGTATTTTTCATTAAATACCTTTTCTTTAATTTTTCACCTTTATTTAAAACCAAGGAAATTAAAAAAGTAACTATAATGTTCAGATGGTGACATTAATTGCACAGGTAAAGAAATTCACAATGAATGCCCTCCAAAAACCTTAAAGACTAACAGATTTGTTTGAGCCTAAGATTTTGTGGGTAAAAACCTCATTTCTTCAGATGCATCCATCTGAAGAAGAGAGGTTTTTACCCACAAAAGCTTAGGCTCAAATAAATCTATTAGTCTTTAAGGTGCCACCGGACTCCTTGTTGTGGATACAGACTAACATGGCTACCCCCTGATACTTGACTCCAAAAACCTTAACTCTCTCCCCTTTCATTTCAACAGGGTATTTCAACATATGACCAAATAACAGGTAAATGTGAATTAGTACCTGGTAGATAGAGAGACAAGGTGGATGAGGTAATATCTTTTTTGAACCTGCTTTTGTTGGTGAGAGACACAAGTTTTTGAGCCACACAGAGCTCTTCTTCAGATCTGGTGGTCCAATAAAAGATATTACCTCACCCACCTTATTGCTTTAATATCCTGGGAC
The DNA here is from genome assembly GCF_965140285.1 of Lepidochelys kempii. Lineage (NCBI taxonomy): Eukaryota > Metazoa > Chordata > Testudines > Cheloniidae > Lepidochelys > Lepidochelys kempii. The sequence continues at coordinate 78,020,561 of NC_136383.1, read as the reverse complement.
TGACATGGCTACAACTACCCCGCATACCTGGTAAACAGTTCAGTATAATGTAATTAGGGAATCTTTCTTTTAAAAATCAGAATTAAAGAAATCTGCAATAATCTGAAATAATGCAATGATATGCAAACAAATAGTCAAATCTATGTTTTAAAATAAAACAAAAACAAAAAAAGGAATGGAATTTTGAAGTTAGATTTTTTTATTGAAACCAAATGCAAGCATAATAGCTGATCTTCAATGCAAGTCCATTAATCTGCTTTGTTCAGAGGTCTGGACATGACAGACGCAGAATTTCTTATCCAGCATTAGAATCGCAAGAAGTTGCAGTGCTCTCCAAACTCAGTAATAGTTAATTTTCAAGAAACTGGAAAAAAGGTCCTCTTTGGTAGAGCATCTAGCCCAGAATTCTGTCTTCCGACAATGGCCAATGCCAGACACTTCAAAGGGAATGAACAGAACAGGACAATTGTCAAGTGATCGATCCCTATTGTCCAGTCCCAGCATCTGGTAGTCAGAGACTTACGGACACCCAGAGCATGGGGTTGCATCCATGACCATCTTGGCTAGTAGTCATTTGATGCACCTATCCTCCATCAACCACAGATGAGAAAGCAGAACTTGGACTGAAATTGGTTTGAAGTAGAAGAAATTCACATTTGGGGGGTAAAATAAGATTTTAATCAGGGTTAACTCCAAATTATTGTCTCTGAATATAGTGAAGAGGAACTGCCCTTTCCCCCCCATACTACTCATCCAGAAAAAAATATTAATTAAATTGAATTATTCACACTAATGCTTAAATTGCACATTTCACTATAACTTTAGATGCAAATATGTAGTATGTTTATTACTGAACACAAGTGCATAACCAAATGTACAATGAAATAGCTCGTAAGAAATCTCTTGAGGGGTGAAGTAGAACTGTATTCTGGGATACTCTGGAGAAGTCTTAAGACAGGAAAATATCTAATAATAATTGATCCTTACAATCTTAGTTCACTGTATCCCATATACACATATTTCAATATATTTTTTAAATCAAATAGCAAAATGTAAATAGCATGACACTCACTAGTAGAACAAACAGAACCTCTGTCAAAAAGGATTTTTTTCAACTTGCTTGTAACTTTGCCAGCTTTGCTTTTTGGTAGACAAACCCAGGAGAGCAAATAAATGCACGACTATAGCATGATACACTAGTTTATTCAAAAGTTAAAAATATGGCCATGGACCACAGTACAGGAAGATAACTGCATTAAATGTCTCTTTATGATAGGCATCATCACTGAAAACAATTATCAGATTTGATCATAAAGCAAAAGCTTTCCCCACACTGCAGATTTTAAATTCCAGAATATTGTTTAAAACGGCACTTATATTAAAATGACGATATATTTTTCATGTAGTGTAAGATCAATATATAAAATGGAAAGTAAAAATTAAAAAAAACAGGAAAAAGGAAAGGCTACAATCCTGAGAAACACAACTCTTAAAAAGATGCAAACTGGCAGTTTTCAATACTATTATCTTGCTTTTAATGAAAGCAGTTCTTACCTGGGTATGTGATGGGGGTAAGCCTTTTCGGCCATATACTCCAATCAATGCATCTTTCTGAAGGGAGATATTGAATTTTAGAAACTGTGGCTGATCAATGAAGAGCTGTGATCTCCAGAAGATCCCCGGAGGAACCTCTTGTATTGCTCTTCGGCCTATATCAAGTTCTCCAGAATCTATAGTGTTGTTTTCTTGTGCAAATCCCCCTAATTTTACTAAAAGGTTAAAAAAATATTAAGAGATTAAACATTAATACCCACTTTTTGCTCTCAGTCTTCTTTTAAATGAGCTGTCAAATATTTAGACTCCTCTCAGATGAAATGTTACTTGAGAATCTTTCTGAGGATATTACAGATCCTGAGGAATTAACTCAAGTGGAACTAACAAAACAAAGATCTCACAGAAATACCTTCCAAGTCAGAATGCAATGATTTACCTGAGAATATCTATTAAAGAAACTGTTTTAGGATCATCCCTCAGTCTTGATCATTATGAACATAATTATCTTGCAAAGTACGTGTCTTGTTATTTCTTAATGAGGATTAACTATGGTGTTTATCAGTCCTAATAAACATACAGTCACACTATAAAGTGTAAATTAAGGGAAAATGGATTATACAGCTTTTCAAAGCGATGCTCATGTAAACAACAAAAACAATCAGCAGAATTGATAAGTGCAATTTTCACTAAATTAAATAGAGCATTCATTTACATTCTCTAAAGTATTTTTTACAAAGTCAATTCAGTTGAATGAATACAAACAAACAGACCCTTCCCTGTTTAAATTATGGATGAAACAGCCAAAAAATTCAGATTCAACCCCCACAGAGTTAAGAACAGGGATATTGTTCAGTTCTTTACAGAGATAGGTTCATGCCTTGACCCATATTACACTAAACTATGGATATGTTTTTACCTGGAAACTTAGTTCAAATAGTCTCCCACAACCCAATCCCATCCCACCCCTGCCCTTTTTCTGCTTTAGGGCACTTTCCAAAGCATGCACCAAATCCTGCGGCATGATGAGTGCCCTCAACTCCGACTGAAGTTAACTGGAGTTGTCCCATTACTTAATTAATCTTCAAAGCACCTTGAGAAGTAGACAATTATAGAGTGATGTTTAACATGAGGCAGACAGATTGAATGACTTGCTCAAAGTCACAGAAAATGCTACTGTTAGAACTAGGATTAGAGTTTAGGAGTCCCTGGTTCCTAGCCTTTTGTTTCTATATCTATTGTGTTCTTTGTACAAATGTTGCTCTCTACTTATCGCACACTTAATAAAGCACTTTTCACAAACATCAAAATGATGTACATGAAATATAAAAATAAAGTGAGGAAAGGTAAATTATAGTAAACACACAAAACAAAAGTTTTATGACTTTTAAGTTTTAAACATTTAAAATAAGAACGCATTCTTTTCTGTGTCTGTACAGTGCCAACTCCTAAGGCCTTTTGGCATATCACTATTTCTACTACTAGCAACAAAGAAAGTGTTTAAAAGACAAAGAAAAAGGTCAGCCACAATCATGGCACCGATATCCCGCTCCCTTAATTCTGCAGATTCTCCCTGGTATTGGGAATCTTTTGACAAGTATACAAACAGAGCAAGAAAGGTGAAAAGAAAGTTGCATAAATATCCAGTGTGCCACACCACACCATGGGAATGCTCTGCAGAGAGGATTCTGAAAGCTGTGAGGAAACCCTACAGTGTGGTTCTAATGGTCAGTGGAATGATAAAAAGGGGCCTCTTCACATATGGTCTTGGCCTCCAGTACTTCTTGGCTGTTGCCTATTCTAAGAGGGGAAGGAGAATGCTTGCCACTTCCATGGATCTATGCAGGGAAAACTGTGAGGTGAATCTTGCTGAGAGATTTCCTCTCTCCTGGCTTCCCTTCTGTGGAAAGGATGAGATATGGCTCACAAGACCAACCATGTGAAGGCCTGGTACAGGTAAGGCATGAAGGGAGAAACAGGGGAAGTTTCCCACCACTTGGAACCAGGAAGATAGAGGTTCACAAAGCCAACAGAAAGAGTGGAGACAGGGCTGATGCTGGAGGAACCTGACCTGTGGCTAAAGAACCAAGTGGTGTGAGAAGTCATAGACTGACTTGCAAGTGTCCACAAACTGAATAACAACATACCTTGTTGGCACTGATAAAACACAGCACAGAGGGATCTGATGCTGAAGTGCATAAACTTTCAGCCAAAGCACTTGATGTCAAAATAGCCAGTACCAGACTTTAAGGAGATGATACTGAGGCACACAACATCTCAGCAGTAGACACTAAAGCTTTGAATACAGGAGCATGGGAGACACCAGAGACCAAAGAGGCCCTTGACACCGGATGCAAAAGCAGAAATGGCAACTCACTGGCCATGGTATCAAGAAGAGTCATGTGACTCCATTTCTTCTCTCTCTTCCTTAGCTCTGAGAAGAACAGTGGTATGGAAGAAAATCCTTTGAAGACTCTGTACGTCTGGACTCCTCATTAACTCACTAGCAAAGGCAATGTAGCTTAGCGCAGGTAACCCCTTTACACTCACGGTGCCAGACTTTAGGGAATGCAACCACGAGGCTGATGAATTTCAACAGTGTTAACTAATACTAAGCATCAGACCTTCCAATTTTGTTGAGTTCCTATGCATCAAGCCTGTTTCAAGCACAGACCCTGTCTGATTGCCAGTTACTAAATTCACAGACTGAGACCTGGATTTCAGCTTCTCCAGATTTTGGTACTGGGGACAAGACCCACATAGCAACCTTAAGTGAAACCTGAAGCAGCTGTCTCAGGCTCTATGACCCTGTCTGGATTAGGAGAAAACATATTTTTAAAAAAACTATGTTAACTAATTCATTTTAACTAATATAATTTAAAACTCTAGAGCAAACAAGACAAGTTGTATGTTAATAAGCCTTAGCTGGTCAAGGTGATCCTTGACGGGAGCAATATGTAGCAGAACTGTAGTGTAGACACAGTCAGAAAGCAATATATATTTTTACCAACTTACTTTCTTTTTCAGTACCTAACCTATTACAAAGTTTCAACCAAACCAATGTAAGTGCACTGCAACATGGTTGGCTGATGCCAAATTGGCTGAACACGAGTCTAGGCAGCTATTTAAAAAACTGACAATATTCGGAATGTGACTGTCCTCTCTTGCATGACTTATTTCCACAGTTATTCATCATTTAATGCAACAAACTGAAATAACTTTCTTTACAAACTTTTAGAGTATAAATAACTGGATTACATTTTTAAATGCTAGTTGAGATCACAGACTAATCCTTGCCATTTTTTGAATGTCAAAGATGACTAGAGATTGCTCCTGAATTAAGCAGATGTTGAAGCACTATCAAAAGGTGTGCAACAAGGACTTACATAGCTATGTTTCAGTGGTGGTGATGTCACTGAAAATGTTTAACCTGCAGGATCAACAAACCAATTGATGTTCTGTTTTTCAACTTTAAGAGACTGTGGAACATCTGATCTTGAAGAATCCAGATATACATATTTTCTACACTAACCAGGCCATGTATGAACCCTTTCTATCTTTCTACTTAGCAATTTTCAACAACACTGACATCCTACTCCAGCACATTTAGCTGCTTGTTTCCTACCACTTCCTCCAACTTTAGGCATGTTGAATCTTATACATTCACACACTGATGTTTGGTAATCACTAAATAATAAACACTTATTTGCAGAACTGACCAGCAACTTTCACAATGACTACATTTAGAATATCAACAATCTTCTGTGAAGACTGAAATAATAAGACGAGCTAGCCAGCTTTGTACAGACCCACTTTATCAGATGTCCTGCCCACCCTTTCTGAAGCTTCCATGTTTTAGCAAACCAGTTCCATCTAGCAGATAACTCCACCCGTTCCATTTACTCCACCAAAAAAAAATAGGAATCGATTGCAACCGCTAGCCACATCCCTCTCACTCCACACTAATCAAATTCTCTCTCAATCATTATTGACTCCACTCACTTCCCTTCCCAGGAATGGGGCTTCTATACTGTTCTCTAAATTTCCTATTGTTTCTTAATAGGCATAGAAAGATTCTTGATGTTCCCATCATTTCCCTTTTAACGTTTTAAAATAATTGAAGTCATCTTCCACAGATGGAAATTATACCCTAATGTTTCTCATTTCAAAAAATTTCAAATATACATCATGTTCTTTTATATAATTCAGTGACAGAAATTCAGAATATGTAAACACCTGAAAATACCTGCAAATTCTTTTCTTCCAGTCTCCCCCAATTCCCTCCCCACCTCAAAACAAAACAAAATGCAAAATAAATAAAAATTCAGAAAGAACACTTCTCCCAGGAAAAGCTGTTTTTTCTCCACAACCTATTATCTACAGATATATATATATATATATATATATATATATATATATGTATATATATAGGCACCTTAAACAGAATACTATAAACAAAAATATTGGTAAATTCTATTTCTAATCCTTAAGATTATGTTGTACAAAAATCTCAACTAAATAAATATTTAGTAGGCTCTACTAAGATTTGCACAAGAAAAATGAATCACATGTGTTGTCAGACTACTTTCCAAATTTACATGAAGTCAGAAAATACTATTGGAATATTTACCAAATAGCTAACACCTTCGTTAATCTAGGAAAGAATTGCTTAAAATATATGTCCACAATGTAGAATAAAATGAACCAAAACATTAAGAGACTAATAGTGACTGTTGTGGAGTGTAATTGATGATATACTTCCAAGTCTTTCATAGGCACACTAATTAGAATACTGGGAAGCAAGGTTAGATTTATAACCAATCAATAACACACCCTCCAGTTCCATGGCATAACCTTGGATTCATACCACCTACTATGAGATGTCTGAGATAATACTGTACAGCCTTCTACAAATAACCACATGTCATAACTTAACACTGCTGGTAAACTCCACAGACATCACACCCAAGTGAAATCAAAATCGTCCTTGCAAATGTACCTTTCTGGAAAAATCAATATAGCATCTAATTAAGAAACTATTCCATATTTCATTCACATGAAGTACTGTAAACAATATCAATACAAGTTCAATAGATATTCATGCTAGTTACAGTAATTATAATGTATTTTAATTCACATATAATTTTTTAGCTGATTTCAAATTTTCTAGTACCCTGATGTAGACAACTTTAAATATGATTTCTATGGGAAAATGGTACATTAAGAGAAATGAGCTAAAATAAAAAAATGCAGTTTCTTCATTTTATAATCAAGAAAGCAGAAACAATTTCAAGTTATTTTTGCTTTGTATAGTTTTCTATTACATATATAAAATGATGTCCAACAGCATATGGTAAAGAACGTGCCCAGTTCTTACAGCAAAACAATTAAAGCTAGGACTCCTATTTTGCATGCTCAGCTCTGACAGTTACTGTGTTACACAACCTCTCTATGCCTTCTTTCACCTATATGTCAAATGAATATAGTACCTACCTTCCTCATATATGTCTTTGTGCAGGACAATGAATTGTTTGTAATGCACCTTGAAGTCCTTAAATAAAATTAAACAAGTTCATTTAAAACCCTACTCCTGTGTCATTTGGAATCCTCCTTTTTATGCCACCTAATGCAGTACCACATTGTGCCTGGGGGAGTGAGTGGTATGTTGCCTATATTTCATCAGCAATATAAGGAAAGTCACCTGAAAAAGCTTTAGAAAAGACTGTTCAGATAATCCAGTCTTGTCTGACAAAATTTAAGGATGATTTAATATGTTTTTATTGTTGGCTAATAACTAGATCTGATTTCTACATGAACTTACTTTGGAGGTGAGAAAGTGGCATTTTATAGATTAAGCGCTGCTAATTTGCAGCGTCTATACTTTTGACTGGTGAGATAATAGTTAGCAGTTACACCACTATGGGCTGTGCTATCCTTTTGACCTAAGCAGAAACAGGACTGATCAAGGTTTAGATAAAAGCCCTCCAAGGAAAACTCATGTGCCATAAGAAGCAGAACTGTAAATTCAGTAGGAGGCCCTCTTGCCTCTGAAGCAGAGCTTCAGCATGTAAGTAGGGCAGTGGTTCAGAACTGGTGGCTGGCCCAGACCCGGACTCCGGAACTTGCAGGGGTGGGCAGCTGCCCTGACCCTCGCCACGCAGGGTGCGCCAGCTGCCCCAGACCTGGACCCCGGAGCCAAGTGGCTGCCACGGACCTTGCAGGGCTGAGAAGCTGCCCCAGATCCTAGAGCTTATGCGGCTGGGCAGCTGCCCTGGAACCTGCCACGTGGTGCAGCCAGCTACTCCGGACTCCCACCATGCAGGGCAGGGCGGGCCAGCTGCCAGCCCTGGACCCCTGCCGCATGGCTGTCCCAGACCCCAGAGCTCACGGAGCTGGGCAGCTGCCCTGGACCCTGACCCCGCAGGGCTGACCCCTTCGAGCTGGGCAGCAGGGCAACTCGGACCCCTCTGAGCTGGGAAACTTGGAACCTGGCAGACCCGGGCATGTGGGCGGCCTTTAGCACACAGCTGAGGTGGGCCACAGCTGTGTGCTAATTGGGCCGCATGTTGAGAACCGCTGCATTAGGGAATGCTGTACTGAGGGATACTTAGTTTTCTGGATGATTAGCAAATCTCAGGCACTGACCATTTGTTCACTAAATATAATGGCAATTTTCAAGAGTGAATATGTTAGCCCTGGTGCCCTGGCTAAATTCCATACTCAGTAATTATATTCCGCCTACTTAATATTCCTTTTGCAGTTTAAAATGGATACTGTATTGTCGTTCTTTCATGTAGTGTTGATGTATGCTATTGAATGACTATTGCCTTCCAAATCTACAGGTGGTATCATTTCAGTAGTGGATGAAGCAAACCTATACTGAATTTACAGGATTTGGGGATCTCCAGAGGAAACAAAAACGTGAGTCGTCATAATTTGATAGCTCATGCAACTCCCTATTATCTCTAAAGGAAAGGAGTTGTGCTCAGTCTTTAATATGCCAAAAAATGAAAATGACGATAGTGTCAATGAGAAAAATGTTTTATATAAAAAAGAACACTGACTAATCCCAGCTGAAGAATGCAGCAGTAGAAACCACTGCCACAGCACATATATTCATTAACAATACAATAGCTTCTTTCTATTCCTTGTAACAAGTAAGAAGCCATCCATATAAGGATAGAGATAATGGATACGTAAATACAAATCAAAGACACTCGGCAAAAAGAGAAGAGAAAAGAAAGAAGCACAGTGAGCCTTACAAGACAGGCTTTATAGGCCTAAAGAATGACAGAAAGAGGGAACTGAGCTATGTCATTTCTATAATTTGGAATTGTGATATCTTGAAAAAGTTTTGGGATGGCAAATGCCAGCAAAGACTTCCTCCTCCTCAGTAATGAGGAGATCAGCAGCACCTTGTGAAGATGGATTTTTTTTTTGCGGTAATGAGGCAAACACCATTTAAATCAAGTTTTCCATTCAAAATAGGGTTGCCAACCCTCCAGGATTGGCTGGGAGTCTCCAGGAATTAAAGATTAATCTTTAATTAAATATTATGTCATGTGAAGAATCTTCCAGGAATACATCCAACCAAAATTGGCAACCCTAATTCAAAAACTATTGATTTTAAAGACTCTCTTAGCAAAAGGTGTGCAGACTTTTAAAGGTTTAGAGACTCTTAAAGGGCAACATGAAAAAAAGACTGATAAAATATAATCTCTTTATGTGGTTTGTATTTTAAAAGCTCCCACAACAAAATTAATATAGTAGATTGACTTTATATATAGCTGATTGAAGAAGACTCAATAACATACCCTAAATGCGTTGGGGAAACAGAAGAATGTACCACATATGACTTACTAAACTTCAGCCAGAAGTAAAAATAAAACTTGAATAATATAGAGGGGAAAAAGGTAGTTTTTTTTAGGTAAATAGGTAGTTGATAGCAAGGTCATCACAACTTTTGCAGCACACACATTAATGTATTCACTCTTGCCAAGCTGTCCCTTACATGGAAATTACCACATAGAGGATTCAGAAATCAGCAAGTTCCTCCTCACAGAGTTTTGTCTCCATTTGCTCAGGAGTACAGTTTGCAGGAGTACAGGAGTGCAGAACAAAGAGGGGTTTTGGCCTTGAAACTATCCAGATCTAATGGAGACTACCAAGACTACAGCCAGTATATGGAAGGCCTATTCCTCTGGACTAGCTCTTCCAGTCATCTCCGGCTCCCTGACATTGTGGCTCTAACAGCAGGCACCGTTCCAGAGAATCCCCATCTTCCTACAATCAGAGGCCCCCTGAACAGGGCTTCTAAACTTTGGAGGAGGAATGCAGCTAACTTAGTACTGACAGGGTCAACATTAATTTATCTAAAGGAGATCCAAAGGGTTGATGGGATGCAATGACATCTCCACGTCTCTTCCATCCAGCCCTATCTAAATTCCCTGTCTTCTCTAGCTGCACAGGCCAAACTCTACAAGCCCAGAGGTTTAGCCTATGAGAACTGCCAGACGGGTGGCACTGCCCCTTTCTACATCTGTAGGTCAGGATTTACCGGATCCCACTCCCTCCATCCATGTGGTGGGAGAGATGATGTGGTCCATTACAATCTGAATAAAACTTTAATTGTTTACCTCTACTGTACAATTTTTTTTAATACTGTGGTTTTTTAAAATGGCTTTATAATTTCATTAGAACTACATGATTATGGTGGAAAAAGATGAGGATGGAAAACGAAATGATTTAAGTAGAACACAAGTTCAAGAAAAGGAAATGTTAAAAAAGAAACTGAGTAAAGTTAGTCTCACCATTTTCACCAGAAGGTAACGACACAGTGTTTGTTGGCAAGGTATCAGCATTCACTTTTCCGTTCTCAAATGTGTCATTTTCAGTCTGTTGTAACTGCCAGTTGAGGCCAAAGAGATGCATCGCTGGTGATAAAAAACACATACTTTTTAAGGAGTTTGGTGCTCTTAACTGCAGTGTCAAGTGATAAATACATTTATGACAACTCACTCTAATAATAAGAAAAGGAGTACTAGTGGCACCTTAGAGACTAAGCAATTTATCTGAGCATAAGCTCTGAAACCTGTCACTCTAATAATGACATTTCCATGTTTTTATGGCAATAGCAAATTGTGTATTAAAATATACAACAATAGGAACAAGCGTTTACAGCAGAGGTGAGCAAACTACAGCCTGAGGGCCACATCCGGCCCGTGGGACCCTCCTGCCCAGCCCCTGAGCTCCTGACCCGGGAGGCTAGCCCCTGGCCCCTCCCCTACTGTCCCCCCCTCTGCAGTCTCAGCTCACTGTGCTGCCGGCGCAATGCTCTGGCTGGTGGGGCTGTGAGCTCCTGGGCAGTGCAGCTGCAGAGCCCAGCCTGACCCGGTGCTCTGTGCTGCGTGGTGGCGTGGCTGGCTCCAGCCGGGCGGCGCAACTGTAGTGCCGCCAGCCACCGGTGCTCCAGGCAGTGTGGTAAGGGGGCAGGAGTCCCAGTGGGGGGTGGGGGGGGAGGAGGGGAATAGGGGGCGGGGTCTGGGCCACGCCTGGCTGTTTGGGGAGGTACAGCCTCCCCTAACCAGCCCTCCATACAATTTCCAAAACCAGATGCGGCCCTCAGGCCAAAAAGTTTGCCCGCCCCTGGCCTACAATGTAATTATTCAACGACAGTTTATGCTGTAGCACCAAGCAACTGCTGTATGTGCAGTTTAGTAATATAGCAATATCAGTGAATTCAATTGGCAATAAGCTCCATTAAGTAACAATACCGTGCCTCTATGTCTCACACTCAGTCTAATCGCACACTTAATGCTCTCGCACACTCATCTTGACTCTTGCACTACTCTGTCAACAGATAAAAGACAAAAGTCTGTGCCCCTTCTCCTTTCCATCTCTAAGGGCTTGTCTACATTACTGCTGGATTGGTGGGCAGCGATAGATCCAGTGGGAATCGATTTATTGTGTCTTGTCTAGATACGATAAATCGACCGCTGTGCACTCTCCCTTTCACTACGGTACTCCACCGGAGTGAGAGGCGCAGGCGGAGTTGATGGTGGAGCGTCAGTCATCAACTTACCGCAGTGAAGACACCGTGGTAAGTAGATCTAAGTACGTTGACTTCAGCTACGTTATATACGTAGCTGAAGTTGTGTAACTTAGATCGAGTTCCCCTAGGGTGACCAGATGAAATGGACAAAATATTGGGACACTTGGGGTAAGCAAAAAAAAGCATCCGGAGCAGAGTTGCTGAAGCAAAAAAACCCCAAAATACCGCCTGAGCAGCCAAAGCCGTAATATTGGAACAAATGGCTAAAAATCGGGAATTTATCAGGACGTCTGGTCACCCTAATTTCCCCCCACAGCATAGACCAGGACTAAATCTTCTGTACAGATAAATCACTTTATTTTAAAAATTAGGCTGCCTAATTGAGTTCCTAAAATAAATAATTCTGTTCTGAACAGCCAAGCAGGAGCAACCAAAGATAACAAGCAGCAGAGAGGAAGCATGCTCCAGACATTAGGGAGCTAGCCTGGGGACTCACAAGACTGTGTTCACTTCCCTAATCTGTCATAGACTTTCTGTGTGACCTTGGGCAAGTCACGTAGTCTGTCCCCACCTCCATCTGTAAATGGGGCTATAGTATCCCTATCTCAGCAGGCTGGGATAAAGTTAAATATTGTGAGGTGCTTAGCTACTATAGTAATGAAGGCCATATAGTATTTGAGATATTGGGGGTACTCCATTCTCCCCCCCCACCTCTTTTTTGTAAAAATTGCAAGAACATAAGAAAGGCCATAATGGGTCAGACCAAAGGTCCATCTAGCCCAGCATCCTGTCTTCCGACAGTGGCCAATGCCAGGTGCCCCAGAGGGAATGAACAGAACAGGTAATCATCAAGTAATCCATCCCCTGTCACCCATTCCCACCTTCTGGCAAACAGAGGCTAGGGACACCATCCCTCCGCATCCTGGCTAATAGACATTGATGGACCTATCTTCCATTAATTTATCTAGTTCTTTTTTGAACCCTGTAATAGTCTTGGCTTTCACAGCATCCTTTGGCAAGGAGTTCCACAGGTTGACTGTGCGTTGTATGAAAAAATACTTCCTTTTGTTTGTTTGAAATCTGCTGCCTATTAACTTCATTTGATGACTCCTAGTTCCTGTGTTATGAGAAGGAGTAAATAACAGTTCCTTATTTACTTTCTTCACACCAGTCATAATTTTATAGACTATCATATCCCCCCTTAGTCGTCTTTTTTCCAAGAACAAGTTAAACTGTATAACTATTTACAGAGTAATTAGTCAAATTTATCTCTGGTATCATTGAACATTATTAATTAATCCCATTGTGTAGAGCTTCAAAGCAGAAAACTGATTTACACTAAAATTGTTCTAATGTCATATGAAATTTTCTCAAACTTCTTAATATGTATGGTTTGTTTTTTCCCCAATCTTCCACACCATCCAAGCCTGATTTTATTTTAAACACTGTACACTAGCTTTGTAGCCCATAGTTTTGCAGCAGATGTTATCTATAAAGCACTATTCCCAGAGCAGAGATTGAAAATGATGCTGGTGCACAAAAGTGTTTTTGTAAAATAATGTAATAATGTAGGTTTAATTTTTTTAAAAAACTATTAATATAAAAATATCAAAAAGCTAAATAATTAGGTCTCATTTCTTCTCTTCTTCCTCTCTCTCACGCATCATTGTTACAGTCAATCTCATTTATCACTTCTGCACTCAGGGCACGCAACTTCATCCCATTTGGTTCAGTTTTTGATTCCCCAATCTATCTGTATTGACTCTGGGCCTGATCACGAAGTCCTTACTCAAGATTAGGCCCTCTGTAGGATTACACCCTCCACCAGTGCCTTCTGTAAAAAAACCAAAAAAGCTTTTAGTACTGTATGTTCCAAAGATTAAAGTCCTCCCTCCAGATAAATTATTCTCTTCGTTCCAAGTCTCTGACTCCACTATCACTCTCCTTTCTCAGACCTTTAATTGGCTGTCGAGGCCTGAAATCGTAGTGATCCTTGATCCTCAAACCTTATTTCTTCCTTTTCTTCCGCCTCCCTTTTGTCTATAAATCTGCCCATCATCTTTGCCAGAAAATTGCCAGAATTAGCCCTTATTTTGACCCTGAGCTGAAATTCTTCATTATGTCTTAACTATGGTTCCTATTTGATTCTTGCACCTCTTTTAAATATGGTCTTGCTAAATTCCTAGGGCCAATTATATTTGCAGTTTTCCTGGTTCATTTCACTGGCTCCAATGGGGTTAAAGTACTGTAAACAGAACATAATTTAAAGAGGGATCTAAAATACTTCATGATCCAAAATGCTCCAAGTAGACTACTCCCCTACTCCAGTTAATGGGACTAAATCGTCTCCAACCTCTGCCACCTTTACTGGCTTCTTGTCATTCTCTGAATCTAGTTTTCTGTTTGGGGAAGAGAGCATCATTTAGTATGGGATAGAATGTAATATTGCAATCTGCCCCGAGTAAGAGGCAGTGCATAGTTGCTTCAGTTTCTGTGATCCACCTTACCATTCTGATCCCATTTTAGCTGATTCCACCCCTTGCTGATTCCACCCCTCCACAATGAAGATCTTAGCACTTTCCCTCATCCAGCTGGAAGTCTCTCCCTTCCCCATAACAATTAAAGAGGTGATTAAGTATAAATTTTAACACAAGCCCATTCTTTTTAAATTATGATCAAGTCTTTCTATAAAGCACTTTATGGCAACGTGTATGATGGAAACCACAGAAAAATAAATTGCTGCCTCTTGCCCCCTCCATTCTTCTAACAATGCCAGCCTTGTTGCCTTGTTTGCCCAATTCTCCCACAACCAGCTCTAGGCTTGCTTTTTTATAGCCCCCTATGCCTGGAACACCTTCCGGAGCTAATACACTAGATCACAACTTCAAATCCCTCGTCAGAACCCATTTCTCTCATGAAACTAATGAGAAATTAGTCAGTTAATAACTCCTAGATAGTAAGATAGTTCGGGATACTTTGTGCAAATGCCTCCCCACCTCAGACCCACCCTGCAGAACTACAAATGTGAGTGTAAGTTGTCTCCCTGTCCACTCTGTTTGTATGGTTTTTCCCTTTTTAGCCCCCTATTCTTGTTTTTTGCCTTTTAGATTGTGAGCTCTTTGGGGCAGGAAGTATATTTTTGTGTGTTTAGAAAAAGTGCAGAGCTAGTAGGTAATACCACAACCTAAATAAAAATAACATTTTAATTTTACAATTATATTTTCATTATCATGATCTCTTCTTTATAGCATTCCAAACTAGCATTATACCAAATCTGTCCAACACACACACATTATATAAAAATCAACTGATTCATGAGGCATAGGCCTAATATACAGCTATTTGGGGCACCATTTTAGAGACGCAGCTAGGTAGGTAGGTTCGGGAGTGGCAGAAGTGAAGGGAGAGCGTAAGGGGAACACTGAGGAGAGCTGGCAAGCTTTTTTAAAAAACAAAAAAAATAACCAATAGTCCCCCAGTGGAATGTGACACATGCTGGCCATACAGAGCAAAGGAGCTGTGTGCAAGCCAGCAAGAGTGGGTAATAAAGAAACATGTCTGGTCAAAAAGAAAAGGAGTACTTGTGGCACCTTAGAGACTAACCAATTTATTTGAGCATAAGCTTTTGTGAGCTTAAATTGGTTAGTCTCTAAGGTGCCACAAGTACTCCTTTTCTTTTTGCAAATACAGACTAACATGGCTGTTACTCTGAAACCGTCTGGTCAAATGGAGGTAGGGGGAGGGAAGAGAAAAGGCCTTCCCTGACTGGGGAACAGTAGAGGTAACTGAAGAGAGCCAACTCTGTGAAAAGAAAAGAACTGCAATACAGTCAAAGGAATATACCGGGACTATAAAAATGGAGATGTTCAACGTTTTTATTTTATGGCCTGTGGGCACTCCTGGGGTTGATCTGGCTCTGCGTTTATTTTTAGGATATCCCAATTCAGTGGTACAGTACTTTGTGTAGTAAAAGTATGGATGCTCGTGTTTGGTTTCTACTTTCATTCATTTTCAGTGCTTAAAACCCTAGATGGAGCCCTGGCGGTAGCTAAAACTCAGTGACACAAAGCAGCTCTATATCCCATAAACCCTAGTAACTTGAACATGAACTTTAGGAAGAGAGTCAATGACCACCTTTAGTTTACATTCCGTGATGCTACGACCCATTACATATACCGAAGTCACTATGATCATAATGTCCACAGGAGATGCAGATGATTTTAGATTCCCTTCCCTTATTGCTGGGTAGTTTCATCCGTAAACACAAATTCAGCTATCAGTTCTATGCTGATGACTCACAGATCTTCCTCTCTACTCCAGACCTGTCTACTTCTGTTCAAGCTAAAATCTCTGCCTTCTCATGGATGTCTAGCTGCCAGCTCAAGCTCAACACAAGTAAAACAGCGCTCCTAATCTTTGCTCCCATGCCCTGCCCCCTATCTCCTTTCTCAATCGCTACGGACAACACCACCATGTTGCCTACAACTCAAGCTCATAACTCCTGGCCCTACCAAATTCACAGCCTATTTTTGTAGATTTTGTAAATTTCACAGTCACAGCTTTTTAAAAAGCTTTGAATTTCACGGTTTCAGATATTTAAATCTTAAATTTCACAGTGTTGTAACAAAGCATGAATATGCATTTAAAATGACAAAATAGAAACACATACAGCCCATGACGACCCCCCCCCCAAATGACAACCCCCCCACCATCCCATGCCACCCTTATTTCTGTGCTGCTGCTGGCAGCGGAGCTGCCTTTAGAGCTGAGTGCCTGGCCAGCAGCCACTGCTCTCCAGCTGCCCAGCTCTGAAGGCAGCGCAGAAGTAAGGCTGGCAATACTGTAACTCCCCACCCCATAACAGCCTGGCAACCCCCTTTTGGGTCAGGGCTCCCAGTTTGAGAAACACTGCTATATGGTAAAAGTACACAAAAGACCAGATTTCATGATCCTTACGTGTTTTTCACGGCCGTGAATTTGGTAAGGCCCCACTCATAACCTGGGTGTCATCTTCAACTCAGACCTTTCTTTAGGATCTCACACCCAGGCTCTCTCTAAATTTTGCTGAATCTTTCTGCACAACATCTCTAAGATGTGGTCTTTCTTATCCATTCATACAGCTAAAACTCTTGTCTAAGTTCCTATCATCCTGTGTTTCAATTACTGCAACATCCACCTCTCGGGTCATTACAAAGGCAGCCTTGCCCCACTTGTATCCATGTAGAATGTTACTGCAAAGATCATTTCCCTAGCTCATCGCTTTGATCGTATCACCCGCTGTTTGCATCCCTCCACTGGCTTCCCTTGCTCTAACACATCAGACGCTGCTTGTACTCACTTTCAAGGCTCTTCATGGACTATTCCCATACTACCACTCATTTCTTATTGAATTATTGATGCTCACCTCCAATCTGCCCATGGCACCAGCCTCTATTGCACACTTTAAATTTTCAAACAAGAACCTTGGTGCTAACTCCTATGCAACCCCTCATGATTCACATCCACAAAGCTCTCATTATCCACCTTCAAATTCCTCCTCAAAACTCTCCTTTGCCATGATGTCTACAAAAAACATTACAGTGATTAGGCTGCTGGTGTACTGAGACCACCGCCTATCACACTGATCAATATTATCTAATTGTTTCCTTGTATTCCCCCCCCCATCTCTCTTTATCCATCTGTTGTCTCTTGTCTTATACTTAGATTGTAAGCTCCTTGGGATGGGGCCATCTTTTTATCCCCCTGTGTTTGTAAAGCAAATAGCAAAATGGAGTCCTTGAAGTCTTTGCAAGGTCAGTCAGACCTCTGGCATACATTAAAAATCTGTTGGAACCTGATGAATTTATTTCCAAATAAGGTTACTTCAAAAATAAGTACCCACCTTCTCAAAAATGGTCCTATACCATAGACTTTGGCAAAGATGGGTTAATAAACTAAATATGAAGCAGGCCAAGTCAAGTTATAAATTTTCCAGAAGCAATTACACATATTTTTATAATGTCTCAGAAATGCCTATTCTTATTTCTTAAAATTAAAAAAAGACTTGCAAATTCTGAGGTGAAACAGACCTTTTCTGAGGAACATAAAGGGGATACACAATCAAGATTGTAATAGAAAGCTAGTCATCCATCTCTCCACATAGTAAATTTTGGGTTTGATTGGTTTGTCCCAGGGTTCAGTCAGGTGGAAACAGGAGAGGTACAGGAGACTGAGAGCAGGTTACTAATGAAATTTATCAGCCACTGGGATCCTACAACTTCAGAGATTTAAAACTCAGTAGGATTTACTGGCAAGCAACTAAAAGGAAAACAAAGTTTGTACTGAGACACCAGTGTATGTAAAATGAATAGATAAAACCATCAAGTGTGTGTGGGGGGTGGGGGGGGGTCATTACAGTTGCCAAAGGTTGGAAACTGGTATGTTTTGGGAAGATATATTCATTCTTTATGGGAAAGATCTGTGCATATGCAATAAACAGATCGGAAATCAGAGAGATGTATTCACTCCTCAGGACAAAAATTCCAAAGCACCTCAAACCCTTTTTTATGTGTACGCATGCACCTTTGGTCACACATTTTTATTTATTTCTGAAGCACAATAATTTGTGTACTCAAGTGATAGAATGTACTTATGCAAAATCCACTGGGACAAACTGGGTTTTTGTATGTAAATTCTATCAACTGTGCATGCAAGTGACACTGCTCAAAAATGCATGTGAAAAGTGCTGAACTTGCAAAGTTGCCTGCACATAAATGGAGGCTAGATTTAAAAATGCTGGCCCTGCAATAATGGAAAGTGAAATAGGCAGCTAGAACTCTGGTCAATGTCTGGAGTGGAGATCTCTGAAGAAAACCCCAAATGCTGTTGAAAGTAGCAGAAGTAATGCAATGGGTGGTACTTTCACTATGGTACTGGTAATGAACCAATTCTCCAGTATTGGGTTAGAAAGCAGTGTGCTGTTGGAGGTGATGTCTTTCAGATGAGAGGGCTGTCCACAGGTCCAAGGATCAATGGAGGATGAGAGGGTGAGAAGTGAGTAGCATGGGGTAGAGTCAGTGAGCATACTGTTCCCCCAACCTGTCACTGGGATGACCAGGGAGGAAAAAGAAATAACAGCCTGGGTAATGGGAGAACACTGGGAACATAGAAATGGTGGCTTGGTGGTCTCCTGGGAACAATTTTATCGCATGTTCTGTAAGGGAAAGTGACTGAATAAAATGGTGAAATGTGGCCAGAGGAACCCAATAGTGTTTGCCTCTCCCATGAGTTTTACTTCTGCAGATCTGCTGTATGATAAAATTCCACCTTTCAGTATTGAACTCTATCATCGACTGCTATTGCTGTATATATCTGGGTGATCGCAAGCTGAGGTGTATAAATTGCTTCCCTAGAATTAAATGGAATATATATATTTATATATATACACATACACATTCACACACACACGCACACACACATATTTATATACCCCCACCCCCATACTCACAAACACCCATATTGATTAAAAGAAAAAGAAGACTGTTTACATTTCCAAAACAATGTGAAAAGATTATAATGCAAACCAAGTAAATTGCAATTACTACTCAGTGTTGCTGAGGCATTATTTTCCATTCATCTCCCTGTTGAGAATGAATTTTCAAACGAAATATTTGAAAACTGAAGTTTTAAAAAAATTATTTACCATGTGTTTTTCTTGCAGCTACAATTAGAATTTGAACCTTCTTAAGGACCTAGAGTGGGCTGGATATAATTCAACTTGAAAATTACTGATTTTCTCTAATTTTAACCTTAAGATATGCAGCATAATACTCCCAATTTGGTAAGAGACAGGTGTGAAATAAACCCCTTCATTTACAATCTGATTTGCATTCATCTGCTGTCCACTAAAAATATGCTTTTCAGATGTACACTTCATTGCAGATCAAGAAAATAGTTAATTAAAAATAAGTGAAATGATCAAAGCACAAGTTCTTCATATGCTTTTGGTCTTTTCTCAAGTTATCACAAAGCTAGTTTTGGACGTGTAAAATCCAAGCAACAGCAATTTATGCTGTTCAACCTCATCAGAAAGTAGCCAATAAGACGATGCATGTTTTTTTAAAAAGAGTAGCTGAACCTTTACTTCTCAAAGCTGTACATTTATAAATGGAATTTCACTGCATGATCACATGGAAACTTGCCAAAGTCTACTGAGATCTCTTCATATAATAGTTGGAAAAGTTGTGCTCTCTATCCTTGTATTTTTGAATGGATTTGACCCATCCATTAATTTTGCAGTTTTATCTGTGAAAAAATCTAATCTTGATCCCATATGCTCCATTTTCTGTAAAACTTGTTCATAAAACAATCTTTGCAAAACACATCACAAAGGATATTGCTTAGAGAGAATGTGGCAACAAAGATACGTCAGGTAGATTTTATGGATGAGGTTTCTTTGTTTTGGCCTCTAACCAGACATGATTATATGATATTTTTACACATTCTATATTTTTCATTTCCACGGTTGTTATGGGTGGATGATAGTCTCTGCATTTTTTCTTGTTGTTCACTAAAAATGGAATGCACAATGTGTATTTTTCAAAAAATACACATATGGCTGATGTCACATTCTATTTTACAGGTCAGCTATTTTCTTGCAATAACAATGATCATCTTATCAACTGTCAATAACATTATCTGAAACTTAATCAAGGTTCAACTGCAACCCTAGGTTTCCAATAACCAGGCCTAAAGAACATTACTCAGTAGACAATTACAGACAATATTTATCTGATATTCATCCTGTTTCCTATTTGTGCCTTTATTCTAAAGACTCCAATATTACCCAGGATTCGCCACTGAGTAATACTCTAAGATGATATGTTCAGGCCCTAGAATTTCGGCTGAATATTGTTTATTTACACTTGTGATGAATGAACCTTAAAAAGTATAGAGTTTCAGTTCAGTTAAGCCAGCCTTGCAAAATTATATTTGCCCTCAAATGAATACTTTATTTATTTATATTATTTTTACTTACAATTATTACTGTTATTTTACAGAAGATGAGAAACAATGTCATTTGTTTTCATCATTGTGTTAAGGCAGGGATAAGCATATTAGGCATATGGTTTGGCAAATGTTCAGTTTTTACAAGGCTGAGTTAACTGTTGGTCGCTTACTTACACAGTTTTTCAGCTCTCCCTGTTCACTCCTTTCTCAACCTTTCACTCCTTCCTCCAGAATGATCTTTCTCCCTGCCCTCGAACCCCTGGCAGCTCTCTTCTGGGGCAAGGTTGAGGCTCAGGTTCATTCTTATATTTTTTTATGCCATTTCCCCCAACTCTATTAAAAATCTTTTCCAAAGCCACATCAATCATTGCAGTGCTCACAAAAAGCAATCTGTTTAGAAAAGAAATACTAAGTAAATTACACTGCCATTATATTGTCTGAGCATCTTTTGGAAATGTCTCATTTATGTGAGCACATCACAAAAAAGGGTACAAATTTGGCCTTTTATGGTTTAAGAGCTTTAAGGTTTAAACTTCAAAAATTCTTAAGGAATAGCAAAACTTCAAATTTAAGTATCTAGGCTATAAGAATAATAATGAAATGATTCAGTACTTTGAAAGGTACTATAGGATCAGCTGACAATCTACTTGCATGTTGGTGGCAGAGAAATGTGCAATCTGTGAAAAGATTTAAGAAACCAAATAGAACAGAGTCAAATAAAGGTCAGATTAATATAATGTTCAAATGACACACTGAGCTGGGATTTTACAGTTTCTAGTGAAACACTTGTGCTGTGTATTTCAAATCTCATAAATGGGTAAAACACATCAAAAGCTTTTTATATCCCATATTAAGAGTGATAGAATTTTATAGCAAACATGCAATAAGGAGAAATGTAATGAGCTTTAATGAAGGATGATAATATGGTTTGATAAGAATTTCTGGAATGTCACCAGCTCAGGAATGTAAGACGAAAGCATCTGTATGTAAAGATTGTAGTTTGTTATTTGGACCCCCACAGGGCTAAACTGTGATTAGAACTACATATTTTTCCATAAATTAGCTTTTGTTTTGAATTTCCTGCTGAGTTCACATGCAAGTTGATTGAATGTGCAAGTCAATATATAGGTTTTCTAATCCATTGCTGTTTGTTACATTTTATGCTATTACAACCACCTACATGTAGATCAAATGTAGGTCACTGGGGTCCATGCAAAATAACCCATGGCCCCTTTGGAAAGATTTTCTAAGTGGTTATCCCTATGCTAGATAATTATCACTTACCTATTCTCAATGCATGTTTGCTTAGATACGTAACAAGTCAAACACTTGAATCAGACTTACACACAAAACCACACAGTTTGTTTAATAACACATATAATGCTATTTGCAGTGTTGTTATAGCCATGTTGGTCCCAGGATATTAGAGAGACAAGGTGAGTGAGGTAATATCTTTTACTGGATCAACTTCTGCTGGTGAAAGAGACAAGTTTCCAAGGTATACACAGCTGAAGAAGAGCTCTGACAAGCTTGAAAGCGTTCTCTCTCTCACCAACAGAAGTTGGTCAATAAAAGATATTACCTCACCCACAATGTCTCTGTAATATAGTAAAAAGAAAAGGAGTACTTGTGGCACCTTAGAGACTAACCAATTTATTTGAGCCTAAGCTTTCGTGAGCTACAGCTCACTTCATTCCAATGAAGTGAGCTGTAGCTCACGAAAGCTTAGGCTCAAATAAATTGGTTAGTCTCTAAGGTGTCACTAGTACTCCTTTTCTTTTTGCAAATACAGACTAACACGGCTGCTACTCTGAAATCTGTAATACAGTGCTATGGCAGAGACACTGGGTCTCTCTACCCAAGGAGTAGCACATAGCTTCATTTCTTTGCCTTCAAACATCCTCCAACACACTCCTCTGCCCTTCTACATCCTAGCTCAACTCCCTGATCATTTACCCTGGTGCAACATGGGAAGTCAAGATAGGATGAGAGCTGAGGCGGATTAAGGTTTCCTGGGTCCCTGGGCCAGAGCAAGTGGGGTCCCCCTCCCCATCCTTCCTCCTGTGGCCCTGCCCCATCCAACCTCTTCTGCTCGTGGCCCTTCCCTCAGCCCCACCCCTTTCTGCCCCTTCCCCGTTCCACCCAGGTTCCGCCCCCATTCTGCCACCCCCACCGCAGCCCTGGAATCCCTTTTGCTCCTTTCTGCCCCCCTCCCCACTGCGGCCACAAGACTGGAGAAGCTCTGTCCCCGCACCACAGTACCAGGGCGCCGCGGGGACTGAGAGCTCCTTCATAGAATCATAGAATATCAGGGTTGGAAGGGACCTCAGGAGGTCATCTAGTCCTACCCCCTGCTCAAAAGCAGGACCAATCCCCAATTTTTGCCCCAGATCCCTAAATGGCCCCCTCAAGGATTGAACTCACAATGGGTTTAGCAGGCCAATGCTCAAACCACTGAGCTATCCCTCCCCCCTTCAGTCACAGGGCTGCAGTGGGGGTCTGCCAGAGAGAGGGGTCAGGCACGGGGGCTTCTCCTGCTGCCCCGCGGCTTCTGCCAGGGATGAGTGAGGGGTGCTGGGACTTCCCCCACCTGGGGGCTTCTGCCGGGGATGGGGTTGGGCCGTGGCTGCTGGAGGGAGGAGGAGGCTTCTCCCATCCTACGGCTTCTGATGGGGTCGACCCGGGGCTGCTGGGGTGGGTGTGGGGCTTTCCTTGCCCGGGGCTGCTGCGGGCAGTGTGGTTCGGGCACTGGGGCTTGCCGCTCCCTCCACCCCACCCTCCCCGGCAGCTGGGGCTATGGGCTTCCGTCCCCGGTGGTGGATTTTTTCCAGGGGCCCTCCAGTTGGCTGGGCCCCCTGAACACAGCCCCATGGCTAATTTGCCACGGATTAGAGACTGTGTGGGGAGTCATTGTGGGATGAGCAAGGACATGGAAGAAAGGGGAAGGTAGATTTGTTTGTTGGCTTTGTTTGGTTTTCCTCTTTAGGTTTATGGAAAAAACAATGAGGAGTCCTTGTGGGACCTTAGAGGCTAACAAATTTATTTGTGCATAAGCTTTCGTGGGCTAAGCCCAAATAAATGCGTTAGTCTCTAAAGTGCCACAGGGACTCCTCGTTGTTTTTGCTGATATAGACTAACATGGCTACCCCTCTGAAACCTGTCACCATTTAGGTTTATGGGTTACTCAATAATTGTGCTATGAACCTGTTTGTGGGTGGGCAGAATGATGATGAAACCTCACTCCCTCTTGCTTGTATACTCTGATATTAAAACAAGCTTACAGACAGTAAAGAAATCAGGAATCTACCCTGTTTTTAAGAAACTTTTGATCGTTACTCTTAAAAAGCCTTGTCATCAGAAAAGGTACAGAAATTGGGACTGATTCAATATTGTCTACTGTATTAGATGGTGGTGGTATAAACAAAGAGTTGGGCCTTGTTAGTCAACAGGAAAAATAGTTTAGAATTTCATATTTAATTTAATTTAAAGTAAAAATAAGCCACAACACTGGGTTCTAAAAATCTGCAGGAGATGTTAAGAACAGAACAATATTAGTTCTAGGCCAGCAGCCACAGCTGAAATTGATGGGAAAGTGCTATCAACTGAGAGGCTGGCTGCCATTCATGTTATCATATGAATGGATGTTGGATCAGCAAACAGGGCAAATGCTTTAAAATAATTACCCTGTTTTGGCTCCTGCTGAATCAGAACAGCAAACCCAAATCCATCTCTCCTTTTCAAATTTGTGGGAGTCTGCCTGTCAACTCCTCCATCCTTCTGGGATGACAGTTTAGGGATCTGCTCTCTGACTTGCCAGAGAGAGAAAGAGAGGAAGCAGATTGGGACCCACATCCTGGAGAGTAGCAGGGTAGCAGTCCAGAGACCTGTCATCCAGCAGCTTGAAAAGATTGGTGGGAGCAGCCTATGGACATTCTCTGGTAATGTTAGCTTACTAGTAACTTCTGAGGCCCAGATTCTCAAAGGTATTTGGGCACCTAACCCCACATTGAAATTAATGGGAGTCTGGGCCCAAGAGATTTGTAATTTCTGAAGATTAAAGAGTAGATGGAATGCAGATGAGTTAGTGACATCCACAAATGAAGAGTAAAGGCACTGAACCAAATTCTGAGCTGATTTATACCCTGTGCAACCCAACTAAGTTAAATGGTTTGCTAAAGGCATCAATCTGTGCAGACCGCTAATGGTTTGGAATTTACATCAGGGCTGCTGAAATATGGCCCTTTACACATTTTAGTCATCATGCCATCTATGTACTATAACAGAATACATTAGTATACTCTATTAACAAGACCTGGCAGTGGAACCCTACAGATCTATCTCTTTACTTAAAAGATGGGTGAGCTAGCTAACTTTCTACATGGCTGCCTTTCTTTCACAATACCTCAAAAACTACTCTCCTATACAGTTATTATAACAGATTGTTTTGTGTGCTACTATTTCATCATATTTAGGCACAATCATTTTACTTACCTGACTGGTTTTAATATTTGGAAAAAAAGAGTATTTTAAATGCAAACTGTGATACAGCATAGCCAGAAAGCAGCAGGAGAGTGATATAGAAGAGATATATAAGTCCCAGGAAGAGGAGAAGCCTTATTCCCTGTAGAGGGAAGAAAGGTTTCTATAGATTAATTAAAAGCACCTGAAGCCAATTAGAGCACCTGAAGGTAGTCACCTGATAAAACCCCCCTGCTTCAATCAGCTAGAGGAAAGAGTTGGAGCAGAGTGCAATTTGGGGAAGTGTTGTGGCTGGCTAGAAGACCAAGACCCTAGGTAAAGACATACCCGGCTTGTGCAGAGAGAGAGGGCAGGAATCCCCACAAGCTGAAGAGCAGCAGAGGGAAGTAGCCCAGGGGAAGGAAGCACTAGTTCAAGTGGTTTACCACTATCCCTAGGGCATCTGGGCTGGGACCCGGAGTAGAGGGCAGGCCTGGGTCCCTCCCTCTCCACTACCCTTCTCTGGGTTACTAGTGGGACAGTAGATACCCTAGTTCAGGGGCAGGAAACTTTGCCCTGAACCCCCACCCCCAGAAGAGGCAGCGTGGGACCCACTTTGCCACAAAACACAGAAAATGCAAATGTTCACATCATCTGTACACTCATAACACATTTTCTTCTCCCAAAACACAAAATTACAACTGATATTATGAAGGATGATTCCTAAGGGACTTTTGTATTTTTTCTTTTCACGAATAAAAAGTCTTTTGAAAATGGCATCTTTATATGAAAAGATTTTTAAAGGTTTCTGCACATTTTTGGTTTAAAGGGACCATATTTTCGAAGGTTTCTGCACTTTTTGAGAATGCCTAAACTGTATTCACAGAGCTCCTGATGCAGCACTAAAGGGATTTGCGCACACATACAGAAGCTGTGTGTACATGCAATTTCAGTTTATGAGAATGCATCAACAACCTTGGACACATGATACATAAAGAAATTTTGGTTGTGTTTATTTACTATTTACAGGGATGTTTATGGGTATCTAATTTGAGGGAGACATTTTTAACATCAGTAATGTTCAGAACACACACTGAACAAGCAGTTATATTAGTAAAACATAATCATTTATATACTAAGTTACCTTTTTAGTATATGTATTTTAATTCACACACCATGATGTATAGTATATTTCCTAGACCAAATGGCGCCCCAGGCGAGGAGCATCTTTGGTGTCCCGCCTTCTATTTGTTAAAACTTTTGAATACCTTATTTTTATTGCATTTGTAGTCCATTTCATGACTTTGATGTACGATTTGCATCCATGATTTATCCCTGTCATATAAAATGATAAATTTGCATGCTAGGATCTGTAAATCTATATTTACTCATGCCATATATAAGCAAATAAAAACAGAGCTTTGTTTCCTCTAAGCTTATAGACACTTTTTAATTTTAAGAACAACAGAAATGTACTAACGTCAAGAAATTGAACTATTCACCAATACAGGGTGGACCAGTATTAAATAGTATTACAGGAGGTGACACCCTTAGAATGTTAACCCTAGTCCTTTAGTTCAAAAGGTCACTTTTCTCGCCTTTGCCTTCGCAAACTGAAACATAGTGTCAGAGAGATCCAAAGACTGGCCAATGGCATTTTTGAGCAATAAAATAGCAAAAGTCTATGTTCCGCAGTCTTAGAAAGTCATCAAATAATATGTGTTAAGCATGGCAAAAGAAGTAACAGTATTTCTTTTATATTGTTGCATAGACAGGTGTTCAATAAATATCTCTGGTGTCTCATTAAGTATGGCCTTTATTAATTAATACTTACACTCTTTAAGTCTGAAAGCACAAGTACACTTTCATAATTACACAATAAAACAAGGTTCACAATATCACAGCTGGGCTCTCACGTCACTTCGTTCTTGTATTTCACTGACTGGCAGTGCCCCATCCCTTATATACTGTGATAGACCCAGGCCAGTTGGGTACAGCGGAGTAGCAGAAGGCAGATATACTTGCCCCTGGATTAACAGTTTTCTGTTCCCTGACTGACCAGAGCAGGACCTGCTCCAGGCTAATGAGAACGCTTGACTCCAATTAACCTGCAAAGAGTCAGGTGAGGCCATTAAGCTAATGTGACCACCTGACTCTAATTAAGGTCCCTCTGATAATATAAAAGGGCTCACTCCAGTTAGGCAGAGAGGAGAGGAATTGTGGCTGAAGGGCTGGTTAATGAAGACACCCTCAAGTCATTGGTAAGGGAGCCCTAACGTAAGGGTGAAGACGGGAGAAGCAGGAGAGCTGTGGGGAAGTGGCCCAGGGAAATGTGGCAACTCTGGCAGTAAAAGGTTGGCTGCCAACAGCTGCTACCATTAGGGTCCCTGGGCCGGAACCCGGAGTAGAGGGCGTGCGCGGGTTCCCCCCAACCCACCACTACAGAAACACCTCCTGGGAGGGGAAAACAGGCCCCTGTCAGGACAGGAGGCTAAACTATTTTGGCATAAGGCTGTAGGAGCAAGAGACTGTGAGAATTCAATCACCAACCTCCATTGCTGGCTTATGATGAAAAGGGCTCAGTAGACTGTATCCCTGGCCCTAGAGAGAGAAGGGCTACGTGGAGGGTTGCAGTGAGCCTCTGAAGCTAGCATAAACCACCTGGAAGCACGGGACCCACAGGGATAAGGTCGGAGCTCTGCCACAATACCCACGAGGGAATGGCTGATGCTATTCTAGGAGGTTGAAGGAAAATGTAGTTCTCAAAAAGTCTGGAAGGTTCCACAAGATTCTAAAAATGTCCAAAACATTCTAGGAGGCTTAGTGAAAAATGAATCCACGTATAGAATACCTGAAACATTTTACTTCATTCTATTTTCCCTTTAGTCACTAACAACAAAAAAGCACTTTGAGTCCAGCGCCCTCCCAAGCCTGGCACCCCAGATAGTCGCCTGCCCTAAGTCTGGCCTTATAAGTCTCTAAGGGCTTTTCTTCAGCACAGATACAAGTCAGAAGTTAATAGGAGTTACAAACAAAGGGAGAGGAAACTAGGGCCCCAAAACAGCAAAGAAGTTTAACATGTGAGTAATCTCATCCCCGTTTGGCAAAGCACTTCAGCATTTCCACAACTTTAAACATGCTTAAGTCCTTCTGATTTAAAGTTAAGCAAATGCTTAAGTGCTTTGTTGAATTGAGACCTAAATCCCTGAAGTACTCCTGAGTTGGTACCTGTCCTATCTTAATTTAATTTCTAGAGAGTGTTGATCACCACAGTATCTAAATGCTACTATTTCTGGGATTGCCACAGATTTGTTGAGGAAGAGTCCACTATCCACAAGCAGTGCTTGCAGGACATTCATTATTCCTGAAAGCACGACCGGAAAAGTCAACTGGAACTGCTCCACTGGAAAAAACACAGAAAGGTAGCAATGTTATCTGCAAAAAACACCCCCTAAAAACTTGTGATAAATCTTAATTTGAATACAAGCCTTCTTCAAACTAAGTGGGTATGCTCCTTGACAGATTAACTTTTTAAATTCCTTGAAATCTTCTCAAGTCTCTTTTAACCTTTTGACTACCAATTATGTCTTATTCAATCCTTCTGTGGAAGGGCTGTATATTGCATTGACCATTTTACTTTCAGTGCCACTGACAACAACAACATGTGACAAATGCAACACAAATCAGATATTAATACTGTGCAGTGTTGAAATGGTAATTCTGCATTATGCTTTGCATTTTGTATGAAACATAGTCAGAAGATCTTTCCCCACAATAAACATTACTTAATAATTATTACTACTGTCTCAAGTCACTAATGTCCAACACTCCTTGATTTTTGCCATAATTTAAATGAAAGATCCTAAATGCTGTTTGCTTATTAAAATTTTATATATTCAGGACTCTCCCAAGAGCCCTAAAAATTGGTGAATATGCCACAATCATTCTCTTCTCTATCAGCCTGTCCCCACCTTGAAATAAGCCTATGGTATTATTAAATTATATATTATAGATATTTTACAAATAGTCCCACTTTTGGGCTGCAATATGAAACCATTCAATAGCTTTTCACTAGCCATCATTTTTCATTCTGAGGAAAGTAAACACAACCACAGCTTTTAAATACCTAACACACACATCAAGGAAAGTATGTTTATATCAGGTTGAATGTAGTAGGCTATACCTCTCTAGTGTCTTAGGCAGAGGGGTGGACGCTGCTTCTGTCTCAGAGTCCAGAACATAGCACTTCAGCTATGCTAGTCAGGGTGTCTGCCCCCTTGTGAGGGGGGTTAAAGTAGTCCAAACCCAAAATGTCAAACTTCCACAACAAGCTGAGTCCTAAGACTTCAGGAAGCCAAAGACGGCGGGAGTGGGGCAGAGAAAAGCATCCACCCCACTCCTTTCTGAGAGGGTTTAGGCACCCAAGGCTCTCAAGTCATTTTGCTGGTCAGCAACCCCTTTTTCCAGGGATTGGGGAACTCTGAGTTCAGAGTGCCACCCTCCAGTGAGCAGGGATCCTCCCTTTTGAGGACCAAGCTTCACAGGTGTGCCAGGATGGAGCTGATTGTGCCCAGAGGAGCTCTTTAATCCCTTCCTGAATAGGATGGGCACATGTCCCACTGCACTGAACAAATCATAATGAAGATCATTTTAAAATAAGTTTTAAAATATTAATTAAAATTGCCATTACGGTATATTGAAAACATATATATTGCATCAACTTCAGAAGAAGATTTTCTCCATTGTCTGATAATCACCCTATGCAGAAGGTCCACGCAGTGCAATCCACACCTGTTAAACTTCACATTAAGGGTTTAAGTGGTGTGGATAGTCTCCTGCAAGGGGGAAATTCACAATTTAAGAATAGCATCTCAGATGATAAAAATTGAGTTGATTGATCTGAGTTATTGGCACAGGACCAAATTACTGACCTATACAGCTAAATTTAAAAAGGTTATTAAAAGTTTTGAAATAGGATCATTATGATGGCATACCAGACTCTGTAATCCTCAGGTGTTGATAAACTTCACCAATGGCTCATTTACTTCACTCCAGAGCACCCACTAGACACATACATACATGGCAGGCCTGAAGGAATTGGACTCCCTCTTTCAGACCTCCTAAGGCACCAACAAGTCTCCTAAGGCAGAGTTTCCCAAATAGTGGGACCCAAGCTACTAGGTTGCAGAAAAGGTCTACATAGGTGGGAGGCCCGGTGTAGAGGGAATCCATGAGGGGAAGGAGTGTTGGAGAGCCAAGCCCACACCACACTCACACTTCAATGGCAGTTCATGTCCCATGGGACTGGGCCCAGCTCCCTGCTCTGGGCATTGCAACCTGGTTCATGGGGTCACAGCACCACTCAGGTCATAATGAGGGGTGGCTGGAACAAACCTGAGCAGTGCAGCGACCATGTGTTCCAAGTGCAAATGGAGTGGGGAGACAGGCCTAGCCCCATGGCAGGAGCCATGCTGTGTGGTGAGTGCAGGACAGGCTTGCTCTCCAACCCCTCCCCACTTTTCCCCACTGGGCCAGGATTAGGATTGTGATGCCAAGGTGGGGAGGGTGCTGCTATGGGTGGTCAGTCCCCCTCTTGGCATGGTAAGGAGCAGGATTAAGCAGAGAAGGTGAAAGAAAAGGACCTTGGCCCAGGATTTTGGGGCCTGCCCTGCTCACGAATTTAGACCCTGGGTGGTTTGCCAAAATAGATGAAATCCTGTTGGTGAGTTGCCTCACTAAAAAGCATGGAAAGATTGTCCTAATGAACTCTAGAGGGAGTTATATACTTTGTCAGCACTCCAGTTTCTGGGATCTCCTAAGGCTCTAGAGGTGCCTATACTCCTGCCCAAGCACTTGAAAAACGAATGGTCAAACTTCTAACTTGTCCTTAGGTGCCTGGTATGCTGAACTTAAAAGACTGACAGAAGGGAAGTCTCACTATAATGAATCTTTAAGTGTAAAAGTATGTTGTGAGTAATGCATTGGGACACTGTAGCTAAATCAGTAGTCTGGTACACCGTGTAACACATCACCACACTTTTTAAGGATGTAGACGAGGAAAAGGAGGTGGTATTTTTAGAATTAATGATGCACATAGGTTCTGGTGCACAGCAACACATCTGAAATGTTGTAACGACAAAATAATATACAAAGCATGAACATGGTATTGAAAAGATCTGCCACATGCTCTTGGGATAGACTGAAGAAAAACAGCCTTCTGACCCCATAGAAGTGAATGTGGCTCTTGCTCATAACCAAAGATCCAACAGGAGGCACATGCAAGTATCTGTGGGCAGATTTTGGCCGATACACCATAAATATAAAAAGTTTAGAATCTCTCTCTTAATAAGAATGACACTACTGTATTTAAATTAAATCCAGATAAAAGAAGAAAAAGTCTTTATGACCACATAATGGAAGCAAAGGTGATTAATGGCAACCAAGTTATATTTTCCCTCATGCCTGTTAAAAGGTACTGCAATAAACATGCAATTTAAATGGCATTATTAATTAAGTTATATTTTTCTTGCTACTGCCAGTAATTGAGCATTAGGAGCAGCAGAATAATGTTAACTTAGCAATGCAGGGAAACATGTTGTACTTCTTATGAATAAAATAAAATAAACTCACAATGACTACAGCTACATTTCTGTCACTCCTGTCATGAGAAAGATGTACTGTGTAATTTTCATGATTAAAAACAAATCTATTACTCTTGACATCTTCTGCCCCATTGAAATCAGTGAGAGTTTTGCTACTAAGTCCAACTGGAACAGAATTCAGCCTTTTGGGATTTGTGGGTGAATGTGATAATAGCAACTGTCACATTAAATGCTTGCCCAGATGGTAGACTCACAGAGAGCAGAAACTGCCAGGGACAATACCATAGCGACAGAAAGTCAACTAGTGAACAAAGACGATTGATGATGTTTCTCATTTCCTAAGGTTAATTTAAAAATATCTATTCAAAGGGTTAATTTGGTTTAATATTTTGCCTTGTCCTTGGCTCTCACTCATCCTTCATGATTCCACCTATGCCTGAGCTAGTTCCTGTCTTCACTGGCCAAGTACCCACTCTCCTTCAAATTCTATCTCCTCACTCTCAGACTCCTAAAAGTGCTGCAAGGAGTTTTGAGTTTGTCTTGTAGTTTTTAACCTTTTCAGGGCAAGGAGAGTTTGTTTGTTAAAATATATACATTTACAATGAAATATAAATATTTTGTAATAATGATAATAGGTAAATTCCTGGACTGGCAATAACAGTGAACAGATATGAACCCAGTAATCACAACACAAGCATAGTTCTAGCTATTTACACTAAAATGAGGAAATTATATGAAACTATCAAACAATGCCTAAAACAGGACTTTAAAAAAAATACTGTATTTCCTTGACTTTTGCCCTTCTTGTGTCATTTGGATTTTTCTCCCTGACATCCTTTTGACCTTTCTGCCACAATATAAGTCATATTGATAAGCCAGAAATTTAAATTTCACCTACCGGTATATTTAACACAGTGAAATATAAGCTACAATATGTATTTTCCCATTACATGTTTCAGTTGTTAGATCTAAATCTCACCCTTCTACGCTGTACAGAATGGATTTACCTAAGAGTTCATAAGAAAGTAGTAATGAAAAATGGTCTCATGCATTACTGGGCTTTTTAATTTAATAAAATAGCATTTATATTACAAAAATAAAGCAAAAAAATGACAAAATGCATTTCATGTTGTCATTGATATTTGAATATTTGCTCTATCATGAAGAATGACTGGCTGGCATATATATATATAATATTTTTTTTTCTTGACCCTTGGCTGCAGAGCTAAGGCTAATACAATAATTTCAAGGTACGCTGAGGGTAAAACGTTCATAAAATGCAAATAGACTTGAAAGTATGACAGATAACTGCTAAGAAGTCAGAACTGCAGAGAAGGTGGATTGAACAGGGCATTCGTTCCACTATTGTAAAAGAATGTTTTATGCTAATAGAAACATATTTAACAGACACAGGAAAACAAGCCCAGTTGACTAAGTCTGGTACTGCGAAAGTCCAGCACTGATTTAGGAGATCTGCTTGCCAAAGTAGCTCCATTTCTGGATCCATCTGGATTGACTGAGACGGTGCCAAGAAATTAGCATAACTGACTCTGGAGAACCACTTGCCAAAGAGAGTCTGTGTCTAGCACAAGAGGCACTGAGATCCCATGATCCACCCAAGTTAACTTAGTCTGTTCATGAGGCATCTCCAAGAAGGGCATACTACTACTGCTCCCAGTTACTCCTTTAGTTCAAGTGGTAGAGGTTAGTGCTGAGGTTCTGAATTCAAATGCTGATGGTGACTGGGATCAATATGGCTCAGTGATTGATTTTCAGGTTGCTTTCTTAATAACCACATAAATGAAGATTAAGGCTGAACAGTCAATTTCTCAAAAATTAGTAAATTCCTAAATTAAGGTTATGCATATAACTTTCATTTGGCCCCCATGTACATCTACCATATGGTTAAGGCTATGATTTAGTCATGGGTATTTTTAAAAAAGTCAGAGACAGGTCATGGACAACAAAAATTCATGACTTATACTAAAAATACCTGTGTTAAATGGGGGGGGGGGGTCACACTGCGTGTGTGGTGGGGGGGGCTGCTGCTGGAGGGCACGTGAGGGTGTGTGCTGCTGGGGAGGGGGCACCTGGGGCTAGCGGCTCTAGCTGCCGGGGGCCACAGACTGCACCTGCTCCAGCTGACTGGCCGTGGACTGCTGCTGGGGCCTTGGACATTCCGGCCAGCGGGCTGGGGACTGCTGCTGCTCCTGCTGTCTGGAAACCGCTACCCGGGGCCACAGACTGTGGCTGCTCCAGCCCACCAGGAAGTGCTGCCCAGGGACAGCAACTGGTGTGGCTGTCCCCGGGGCTGCTCCAGGAGATGGTCCCGAGCCATCTGCTTGGGCAGCCCTGGGGTCAACCACACTGGCCCCTGCAGAAGTCACAGAGGTCGCGGAATCCATGACTTCTGTGACCTCCGTGACTGACACGGAGCCCTACATATGATACATGATTTGTTCTACAGAACCACTGCCTCATTCATTCAGTGCACATAGAATCATAGCATATCAGGGTTGGAAGGGACCTCAGGAGGTCATCTAATCCAGCCCCCTGCTCAAAGCAGGACCAATCCCCAATTTTTGCCCCAGATCCCTAAATCGCCCCCTCAGGGATTGAACTCACAATCCTGGGTTTAGCAGGCCAATGCTCAAACCACTGAGCTATCCCTCCGTCAATGATGGACTGTGAATGAAACAGAGGGTAACAAGAAAAAAAAGGTATTTATTTTGTGTTTAAGGCACTGCCCTGCAACCCAGGAGAGCTGGGTTCTGTTTCTGGTTTTGACACAGCCAGGGCCGGTGCAAGGATGTTTTGCGCCCTAGGCGAAACTTCCACTTTGCACCCCTCCTCTGCCCTGA
Source organism: Lepidochelys kempii (assembly GCF_965140285.1). Classification (NCBI taxonomy): domain Eukaryota; kingdom Metazoa; phylum Chordata; order Testudines; family Cheloniidae; genus Lepidochelys; species Lepidochelys kempii. The sequence goes on along the minus strand of NC_136383.1, from coordinate 77,986,050 downwards.
GGCGCCCCCCCCTGCAGCAGCTCCCCCCTCCCCTCAGCCCGGGGAGCCATGCGGCAACTCCCCGCCTCAGCTCACCTCTGCTCCGCCTGCTCCCCGAGCACGCCGACGCTTCTCCCGCCTCCCAGGCTTGCGGTGACAATCAGCTGTCTGGCATCCAAGTCTGGGAGGGAGAGAAGCAGGGCAGGGTGGTGCTCTCTGAGGAGGAGGTGGAGCAGAGGTGAGCTGGGGCAGGTAGCGGTTCCCCTGTGCACTGCCCCCCCATTACTTGCTGCAGGAGGCCCTCCCTGCACCCCTCTGCTCCAGCTCTTCTCCGCTCCACTGCCTCCCCGGAGCACACTTTTGGCTGCCCCCAACCACTGGGCGCCCTAGGCGACCACCTAGTTCGCCTAGTGGTTGCACCGGCCCTGGACACAGCCTTCCTATGCAAAGCTGGGCAAGACTATATTAATCCATATGGGCAAGGAGGGCAAATTAAGATTACATGTGCAACCTTATATTTACTTTCTTTTTCATGGCTTCAATTTAATATAGTTGCTCCCACTCTTCAAAAAGGGCAAGGGAACACAGAAGTTTTGAAGGGGATAGAAAAGTTGCTTACTTTGTACAGGAAGTGGAATTCTTCAAAAGGTGTCCCAATCTGTATACACATGTGCTCCATGCACCTGATCAGAAGATTTATGCTAGCAGTCTGCACCCTTCTCCTTCTTGTGCTCTGAACTGGAAACACAACAGGTGGCATGGACTGACCACTTCTCCAGTTACCTTACTACCACACAAAGTCTTAGGGCAAGGCTCCACAGCAGAGAGGAAGGAGGACGGGTAGTAGAACACAGATAGGAACCATACATCTTAAAGAACTCCAGTTATTGTAGAAGGTAAGAAACCTTTCTTCCTTGAATGATGTGTTACTCCTGGGAGAATTCTGTACCGCTGCACAATGCAGAATTAGTGCAGAATTAATGTTCTGTGCAGAATTTCTCCCCCCCGTCCCCACCACAAGATTGGAGCTGAAGAGCTGCTGGCTGCCACTAGGGGCTACTGGACCCAGCAGAGCCTGACTCTCCAGCTTGCAAGTAGAAGACACTGCTGGGGGAAAGGGGATGGAGCTGGAGGGTTCCGGGCAGCTGCAGTTCCCAGCATGTACTGAAGGAAGAAGGTGGTGTGCAGGAAACTCCCTACAAGCCCAGGATGCAGCATCAGGCTGTTTCTCCCTCTGGATCCAGGGTCTTTGGGGGTAGGGGGTATGGGTTTCTGGGATGGGGAGGAACCCTGCAGCTGGGGTCTGGAGGGGAAGAGATACGGGTATCTGGGCCCGGCGGGCCCTGCAGTTGGGCTCTGGGGAGAAGGGGTATGGGTATTTGGGGTGGGGGGAAGAGGACAGAGAAACAGGAACTGGGGTTGTCATTGGGGTTTCTTTAACTCTCGACTCCTGGGGTATTTTTTGTTGTTGTCTGTATTTTTACAGACATAGCTGCTGACAGGTATTTTGAAATAAATTACCAAAATAATTGAAACTAGAGCGATTATATAGTGTTATTTTGACAAATAAAATATGCAGAATTTTAAAATATTGGGCACAGAATTTTTAATTTTTTTTTGCTCAGAATTCCTCCAGGAGTAATAGGTAGACCATTCTGGGTGACTCATCAGTATTCATTAAGAAAGAGGGTGCAAGGATCGGAGGACTGCCTTGCCAAAGGATGCATCAGCTGTAGAAGCATGCACATGCGCATTCTGTCTGTCTCGCAAAAGTGTGACCAGAGCCCCATGTTTCCGCTTTGCTGATATCCAGGAGAGGGACATCTTAAAAGCAGGCTACTGATGCAACTTGGTCTCTAGTTCAGTGGGCTCTCACATACTGTAGTGGAGGGGGTCATTGTTAACTTGTAACAGTGTAGGAGGCAGCCTGAAATCCACCTGAGATCTTGGGCATAATTTCTGGGAAACTTTCTCGCTATGGAAGACAGTGTAAGATGGATCAGTCATAAGGACCTCCAGTTCACCTATTCTTCTCACTGAGGTGATGGCAACCAAAAAGGCAACCTTTATAGACAGGAGGGCTAAGGAGCATAGGCTAAGGGTTCAGATGGAGCAAATAATGCTAATAGGAGTAGACTGCGGTTCCATAATGGTGTAGTTATCGGAGAAAAGATTCTGATGACAACTTTCAGAAACCATACTGTAATAGGACGGCTGAAGACCAAGCAGTTTTCTGCTGGACGTGGCTAAGTGCATCCACAGGCAGCCAAATGATAGTCCTGACGTTTTTAAGGTCAGAAGGTAGTCCAAAATGTCAGGGATGTCAATCACTCTCTGTGATTATCTGGAAATGTTGGCACCAGATAGAAAACCTCTTCCACTTTACTATGTAGCACTTCCTGGTGGAAACCTTCCTAGATTGCTAAGGATAGACTCTACCATCTTCAAGTGTGAGTTTTCCAGATTCACCATCTATCCAGCTATCAGACTGTTAGATGTAGGGATGCTGGATTGGGGTGTTTGTTCTTGCCTATGTCCTGAGTCAACAACTCCAGGAAAAGTTGGACTCAGATGCATGGATGTGCTGAAATCTGGAGTATGTTGGGGAACTAGAATTATCTGGGCCATTTAAGACCAATTAAGATCACTGATGCTTCTTGCTTAATCTTCCTCAAAATTCAAGCTAAGAGAGGGATTGGTGGGATGGTGTAGCCCTGGCCACTGAACTAGAAATGCATCCCTCTGGAGCCGTGACTTGCGCAACCTTGGAGCAGTAGGCTGGGCATTTCTTCTTGAGACACAAAGAGATCTGAAAATGGGGACCCCCATTGATAAAATATGTTCTTTACCACCATTCATGGTCCCCTAAAGATATGCCTGCGGAGATTATAAACTAACATTGTACTCATAGGTGGTGTTCTGATGACAGGGTGATTGGGTGGTGGATATACCAGTTCCACAGATTGATTGCACCTATCCAAAAAGGGATGGATCTTTCTCCTCCTTGTTTGCAGATGTAATATGCTGCTGGTGATCTTGTCTTGGACATGCAAGGTCTGAATGAACAACTGGAATTCTTTGCATGCCTCAAGTCCTGCCTATAGATCCAAAAGGTTTATGTATAACTGGGATTCCTGGAGGTTCCATGTAACTTGTGCTCTACGTTCATCCACACTGAACTACGGTGGGGAACCAGAGGCATCTTTAGATGGGTGGGGAAGGAACAAAGGGAACCTCCATACAAACGATCTCTTTGTTCTCCCACCAGGAGAGAGAAGCCTGAACTCTGTGGAAGAGCAAGACTAGTTTATCCTGTGCTTGTTTGGCACATAAATTGTCTGTAACCAAGCCTAAAGACAAAGATGGAGTTTCACGAAGGATGCCACGTAAGTAGAAGTATGTGAGGCTATAAGACAGGTCTGAACTGTCATCTGGAGGCTCAGACAAAGTTGAATGATGAGATCCTCCATAGCTGGAAATGTGTTCTGCGGTAGGTACGCTTTGACATTGATAGAGTCCAGGGTCACCTCCATGAAGTCTACAGTCTGTATGGGAACTAAATGGACTTGTCTATGTTTACTCAAAGTCCCAAGGAATGTAGGAAATTGAGTACAGATAAGGTTGTCACCCATACTTCTTGATGAGATTTCCTTGTGCATAAGCAGTCATCTAGATAAAGAAAAACTCACAAGTTATGGTGGCAGAGATGGGCTGCCACTACCAATAGCATCTTTGTGAATGCTCTTGAGATTGTTGAGAGCCTAAGGGAACACTTTGTATTGGTAGAGATCCTGACCCAGAGTGAATCTCCTGTGCACAGGCTGGATGTCTATATGAAAATAAGTGTTCTTTAAGTCAAGAGTTATGAACCAACTGCCCTTGTCCAGTGAGGAAGTTATGGAGGCCGAGGTGATCATCCTGAACTTCAAGCTGAAGATGTAGACATCCAACCATCTGAGATCCAAAATGCATATCCTTTCTTCTGGGAGACAAGGAAGTATTTCAAATAAAATCCTTTCCCCTGTGCTGAGGAGCTACCGGTTCTACAGCTCCCAGGTAGAACAGGGAGTTTACTTCTTGCCTGAGCAACCTCTTGTGAGAGGAGCCACTAAAGGGAGACACAAAGGGGAGGTTTGGGGAAGGAAGGGAGAGGAACTCTATGGTGTAATTAGTGGTGATTATTTCCAGGACCCATTTATGTCATTATCAGGAGACAGGTCTCAGAAACGCAAGTTAAGCATCCCCCAAACTGAGTTCCAGAGTCCCGAACAAATAGATGTGGCAGAGGGACTGATTTGCAGCTCTCAATGTCCTGTCAAAAGTGTTTCCTGGTGGATGGCCAGGGTTGAAAGGAGGATCAGGATTATGTTTGCTACACTGCACTCTCTGCTGCTTCCAGGCAGCTTGTAAGCCATTTGATAGGTGGGTTGAGGGGCTAGTTGTTGTTCGTAGGACTCAGATTTCTGGTATTTTATCTAAGGTGCTAGAGTATAGATGCTCACCAAGTGGAGGGTAGCCCTTGAGTCCTTAGGGAATGCAGTGACTCATATGTCTTTTCACTCAACAAATTGTTTCCTTCAAAGGGCAGATCCTCCACCGTGGATTGGACTTTTTTGGGAAACCTGGAGGACTAGAGCCATGATGCCAGACACCATTGAGCAGGAGACTGTATCTGCTGCATTGACTGAGGACTGGAGGGCCAATCTGGCTAGCCCTTTATCCTCTTCAGTGAGAGCTTGGAACTGCAGCTGGCCCTCTTGGAAGCATTTGTTAGTGAATTCTGTAAACGTAATAAAAATCATATTATAACATTAAGGCTTCATAGTTCACTATGGAAGTATAAGCCTGCCAAAGTAAAAGACTCTTTCTCAGAGGTCAAAGCATTTAACTTCCTTTTCAGAAGGTGTAGCTCTATGGTGCTATTGTCTGATTTTTTCAGTGATAATTGGGATGACTAGCGAATTAGGGTGTGTAAATAAAAATACTGCTCCCTTAGATGGCATAAAGTACATCTGCTTTGTACTTTTTGGAGTGTGCCAGACTGCCGTAGTCTAAGAGGGCTTCGCTAATTTGAAGTGCCACCTTACTGGGACCAATGGTCAGGAAAATGTCCAATAGTTTATCAGGGGGGTGTCCTACACTTCCTCCAGTGGGATTTGGGGTATAGATCAGTAGATCTTGACATCACCTGTAGTAGTCAGGCAGTGATGGCAAGGCTAGTGCAATTGCCTTGTAAGGGGATGAAGATGACAACCCTGGTGGAGCTGGTGATTCCACCTGATCTGGTTCCTCCTCTTCGTCTATTAGATCTTGTGGAGGTGTAGGATCATCTCAGAGAGAGGAGGATACTCTAGATTCCAAGTGGGAGGATAGGATTTGGGATGTTGCATGTATGGAGCCCCTAAAGCTCAGTAGGGCCAGTGTGAGGGGTGAAACTGAAATTGGGCGGTTCCCATGGAGAAAGGTCCATAGGTCCTGAGATGCATAGTCCTTTGTAGGTGAGAGGGACAGTGCCCATGACACTGGATCCTCTGTGTGGTCTGACTCCTTCCCTTGATGGGAGGGGCGACACTCTCCAACGGATGCCCAAGTTGGAGGAGGAGACTTCAAATCCATGGCACCCATCAGTACTGGGGGCCTTATTATACCCCTGCTGGTAGATGACAATACATATGCATGCCCTAAACCACTGATGTGTGGACGTCCCTGGTAAGGATCAGTTCCTAGGAATTCCTAGGTCCACATACTTGGCAACAGCCTGAGGTGGAGAGTATTTATCTCCTGAAGCAAAGGAGTGGATAGGACTTGTTTCTTTTGTGGTGCCAGCACTGTTGGTATTGTCCCGGTCTTCGGTACCAACAACCCCTTTTCCGGTTGTCGGTACCAATGAAATTGGAGGCCTTCGCTGTCATTTTTCTCTTGTCAGTACTAAGGACAGTCCCACTCCTGTGGTTATCATTGATTTCAGGACGCTCTTTCCCTTCAGAGCCAGGAGAACAGCATACCATACTCCTTGTAAGCTCCTGACACTCCTGTACCGGGGCATGGAGTGTAACTTGATGGGTGTAGGAGAAGAGGTCCTCTTTTCGGATGAGGATCTAGAGGGGGGTTTCTCACTTTTTGTAAGAGTTTCCTACTCTCTTTATGTCCCCATTTGGAGGGGTGCTTTGCTCTTCGCCTATCAACCTTGGAGCCAAAAAGCAGTGTACTCAGAGGGGTGCTTCTCAATCTGTCTGATGTATGGAGGAGGGACTGCTGCTGCTCCTAGCTGTTGAATGAGCCACTGCTGCTGCTGGAGCTGGGTGGCAGCCTGCTGTCACTCCTGGAGCTTAATTAGCTGATCCATCTCCATGGCTCTCTTGGGGTGGCTCTCCTCCTCAGACCCCTTCTCACAGGGGCCAAGGGATCGTGCCCACATTCTCCACCAAATGTAAAGTTGCTAACCAGGGCTCGACCTTCTCCAGGGTGGCGGGGAGCCACACCAGCTCACGACACACAGATAATGTTCGGGGAAATTAATCCGGCCACAGGAATCTCCCTCGGCAGCCCTTGCGGCAACTGAAACAAACATCATAAGCCTGGGCCCTAGGTCAGGGCGGGACAACAATAAGTCAGGTCTCAGGCCCTCTGGCAGGGGCTGAGCAAACACACTAATGCTAGCAGGCCCAGGCCCTGGATCAGGGCAGTGCAACCAAGTCAGTAGCTCAGGCCTCTAAAGGACCTGGAAGCGGGGGAAGACTGCCATCCACGAGTTGGGTGGCAGGGGGGACACAGGCCCTCCCACTCCACTGCATCCCAGCCAGGGGCCCTAGCAGTGGCAGAAGACCTGCTGCTGTGTCAGTGGGGCTCCTGGCCGCAACACACTGTCATAGGCTCTGGCAGTGCCTCAGCCAGACTACGGTCGGCTGCCCCGGGCTACTTCCTGATTCCCCCTCTTGGGGTACCTGGGTCCAGGCTGTGTCCTCTGGGGCGTCCAGCACCCTGGGTTCCTCAGGGTAGCAGGCAAGCGGCAGGCCTGGCGACTCCTCCGGGTAGCGGGTGCAGGACAGGTCCGGCAACTCCTCCGGGTAGCAGGCGCAGGATAGGTCGGGCTAGTCCTTGCATGCACCTGGGGCCGCGGGTGGCTTCCCAGTGAGTGCTGAGGACGAGCTTTTATACTTCCAGGTCACCGCCTCACCCTCTGAGGGGCGGACTCAGAGCTCCCTAGCTCCACCCACTCCGGCACCCGGATGGGCTCGTCCCTCTCTGGGGTGGCAGGGAGCCACACCACCTCACTACACAGCCATTGATGAACCTATCTTCTATGAACTTATCTAATTCTTTTTTTAATTTATAGTTTTGGCCTGTGTGACAACCCCCAGCAATGAGTTCCACAGGTTGACTGTGCATTGTGTGAAGAAATACTTCCTTCTGTTTGTTTTAAACCTGTTATGCCTATTAATTTGTCTATTAATTTCATTGGGTGACCTCTGGTTCTTTTGTTATGTGAAGGGATAAATAACACTTCCCTATTCACTTTGTCCACGCCACTCATGATTTTTTGACCTCTATCATATTCCCACCCCCCCCCCAGACATCTCTTTTCCAAGTTGAATAGTCCCAGTCTTATTAATCTCTCCTCAGACTGAAGTTGTTCCCATAATAATTTTTGATGCCCTTCTCCCTACCTTTTCCAATTCTAATGCATCTTTTTTGAGATGGGATGACCATAACTGCATGCAGTATTCAAGATGGTGGGAGTACATAGGTTTACATAGTGGTATAATGATATTTTCTGTCTTGTTATCTATGCCTCTCCTAATGGCTCCTAACATTCTGTTGGCTTTTTTGACTGATGCTGTACGTTGAGCGGATGTTTGCAGAGAACTATCCACAATGACTTCAATATCTCTTTCCTGAGTGGCAATAGCTAATTTAGATCTCATCATTTTGTATTTATAATTGAGATTATGTTTTCCAAATGCATTACTTTGCATTTACCAACACTGAACTTCATCTGCCATTTTGTTGCCCAGTCACCCAATTTTGTGATATCCCTTTGTAACTCTTCACAGTCTGCTTTGGACTTAACTATCTTGAATAATTTTGTATCATCTGCAAATTTTTCCACCTCTCTGTTTACCCCTTTTTCGAGATCATTTATGAATATGTTGAATAGCATTGGTCCCAGTACAGACTCTTGGGAGACATAACCATTTACTTCTCTCCATTCTGAAAACTGACAATTTATTCGTCCTCTTTGTTTCATATCTTTTAACCAGTTACTAATCCATGACTGCCTATTTTGCTTAAGAGTCTTTGGTCAGGGACCAAGACTTAAGAGTCTTAAGAGTCTTTGGTCAGGGACCTTGTTAAAGGCTTTCTGAAAGTCCACTGGATCACCCTTGCCCACATGTTTGTTGACCTCCCTCAAAGAACTCTAATAGATCAGTCTATTGCCAGCCATAGCCTAGACTCACAGGCTGGGCAGATTCTGCTTGGAATGGATCAGCAAATGTTGCACTTTGAGGGGATGTGGGTTTTCCAGAGACGACAGCAGAGGCATTTCTAGTGGTCATCACTAACCAGAAAGGCCCAAAGACAGAACAATTGAATCCCAGGATCCTTGGACATAGTAGGTGCCCTCTTAGGGATGGGGGAGAGGCTGGCTAAGGAGAAGACCCCTGGAGTTTTGAACCACTAAAAACTACATTAGCTATAAAACTGTCTAAAATGTATTTATCTAAAAACCATTATACATAATTACAAGTGTGAAGAATGCGAGCTAATGCTGCGGACACTGAAGAGGTTCCGTCTCAGACTACAAGTGGTAGAAAGGAACTGGAGAGGCAGTTGGTCTGCACTGCCCCTTATGCCCTCCGTTCAGAGCATGAGGAGGAGAAGTGTGGACAAACAGATGCGGCTAGCAAAAATCTTTCAGCCTCAAGCACATGCCCATCTAAAGTGGAATACACGTAGGTACCATCACTGAAGAATCTAAAAAAATGTTGAGGGATTGAAGTAGGTTTTCCTCTGAGTTCTATCTTGGCTACAGATTCAATCACTGATGATAGTTAATGTAGTGTAGTAGTTAACTACACTAGTTCCTAAAAGAAATTAAAGTTCATTCTCTACTCAAAACCAAAGCAATTTGTATTTATATTCTTTAATATCCGCCCCCCCCACACACACACTATCTTACTTCAAAGGAGTTGTTCATTGGATCCACTCCCCTAATCTGGAAATATATTTTGGCTCCAATCCAATCTTCCAATCCCTTGTATGTGGCCTCCTTCCCTCCTCTCTTTGTTGCTCCATGTTCCCCTGTTGCATTTTCTACACCACATCTCCTTTGTCTATCCCAGTTTTTCTCTACCTTTTCAGGGTGTCAACCCTGTATCCAAAGTCAAAAACGTTCATGACATCCACCATCTACTATAAAAGTAAGACTAAAAAATGTATCAGTGCTAACAACTGTAAGCAGACTCAGGATGAGCTCTACCCTGACATCTAGTGGCGAATTGTGGCAAGTTGTGGAAAAGAACTTCAGGGGCTGATCTTGTTTGCATAGGCACACACCCCCCGCTTAGCATGAGCCCACAGCAGCCCAAATAGTCACTTTGGCTGCTGTGGGATCCTCAGTTTCTCTATTATTGGGGCAGGAAGAATAAAGTGTTGTTACCCTGATTATGTGAATCAAGGACAGTGGAACTGTTTTATGATGGAGAGACTCGCCATCAGCTAAGTAGCACTCGCTAGACAAGGGACATGGGTTCCAAAACCCAGTAAAATGAGAGAAGCTGGAGATAGACATTTGTACCTGGTGGTGTGGGGCCCTGAAACACCAGTTGCATTGCCTCCTCTCTCCACTGTGGAATATCAGAGCTAATTTTGATTCTATTACGAGTCTAGTTACAGGCTGCTCAGCTGAATTCAAGTTGGGACATGGTGCACCAGCACTGAGGCTCCCCCACTACAAGCTGAAATCACTAAAGAGCTAAAATTACTAAGAGCTGAAATTGCTGAGTGCTGTGTTAAGTAGTGGGGGGCCCTAAAGATATACTGCTGAGTGGCTGGCGGAGCGGAGCAGTTTGCGGGGCAGCTGGAGCAGCTCACGAGGTGGCTGGCGGAGCGGCTTGTGGTGCAGGCTGCAGCAGAACTCCACGGAGAGGTGGGGCAGTCAGCCTTGGGTCACATAAGGTGCCCCTTAACACTGCCATTTTCACCCAGGCTGGGAGGTAAGACTCCGCAGATAAACTTTGGAACTCTGGGGTGGCACTGACCAGGGACAGAGACTTTGGGGTTGTTGGACTTTTGGGAGTTTGGGTGATTTTGGGTTGCTGGACTCAGGAACTAAAGGGAAAGGACATGCCCCAATTTGCTGGGATGGGTCTTTGCTCATGGTTTGGTTTATGAACCCTAGTTGTGGTGTTTTCCCAATTTAATGCTGATGTCGTTTACCTCCTGTTGTTAAAGATTTTCTGCTACACCGAGACTCTGTGCTTGCAAGAGGGGAAGTATTGCCTCTTTGAGGCATCCAGGGGTGTGTGTAAGATTTTTCCCAGGTCACTGGGTGGGGCTCGAGCCAGCTTTGCATTGCGTTGTTGAGAGGGAAGCCCTATGTATTGAACCCGGCCCTAGCTGCTATTAACTTGGCCTGGCAGAAGGGTTACACAACAAATATATATAATTTATTTGTGTGTTTAAGAGATTATCAAAGGATACTTGACCTTATATAGTCAGGGTGCAATATTTTCTTTGCTTGAGACTGTAATACAATTATGACTCCTGATCATTTTTTATGACCTTCCTCATGGTCACAACAAGACAGCTGAGGCTTTTACTATAGCACCCCATCACTAGCTAGCCTAAATGACTCCGCAGTTAAGTGGGTGTAGAGATGAGGTCTAGCAAACTGTCTCTTCTGCATCGTGTTTGTACTGGGCAGTGGAATCCAAAGCAACTTGCTTCACCCCATATCTTCAGTGACTAAAAATAAGCTTGGACGTGGCCTGTTTATCTCTCTCCTTTTCTGGGAAGGAGCTGATTGAGAGGCTACATCACTATTGCTAGAGATGGGATCTATTACTTCCTCCCTTGCTCATGTCCATTTGTGACTGCCACAATCACAAATTAGACTACTTGCATCTGCAGTACTACAGACCATATCAATATGTACTGCCATATTTTGCAGTACTGGCAGCAGCATTTCATATCTTGTGGCAATGACTCTCTGTGAAGTTTAAAAACCATGTCACAAACTGGCCATACAGATGTCACATGCCACCTCAGTGGACAAGTCAGAGCATGATGTGCTCCCCTAGATTTGCTGAGAAACATGTCACTCAATGCCACACTCCTATCTAACTTTTTATCAGCAATTTTCCATTGAGTCTTTTCTCTAACACTTGGTGTTATGAAACAATTCAATAAAATGAAGAATATTTCCATCTTATATTACTTACATGGAATTATACATGGATGGCTTATTAAAAACGGGGTATTTTTGATATTATATCTGCAGAGATAGGAAAGCCACATATATGAATAAGTGTAATCCATTCATAGCTTTATGGAGCCAAAATCCTCTAGCAAGTGTCCCTGGGTGCTGCATTTTACATTCAGTTTGCTGAGTTAGCTGAAATGTGTACAATATCACCAGTAGGTAAAGAGCTCCCTATTGACTATGTATAGAAGGAGGCTCCTGTGCATTGTTTATTTCAGCAAGCATATAAACTAGCTCATGCCCATGAAATTTAGAACAGCTTCACCTGTTTTCAGCAATAGTATGTGAATAATGTGTAAGGCTGAAAACTTTCTCTTCTTGGAAAGTTACATTCCTTTTTGGGGGATGCATGAACATAGACAAATTAGACATGCCTATATTTCTGAATGTGCCTTTGGCACTAATAGTCCAGTAAAGTTATCTTTTTGTGACATTCCAACTCATAAGTGTTTTAGCTCTTTGTTGTTTCAAGCCCTTAGTATTTTACTTTCGTTTACCGCTCTTCTACAGCCTCTTCTTCTCACAGAGATGTCTCACATTTAATACTGCCTAAAATCTAAAACTGCCACTTCAAAATTTTAGCAGATGTGAACATTGCAATTACATCCATTACCTTCAAATTATTGTACCAACTCTTCCCCAAATCCCAAACAGACATTGATATATAAAAGATATTTTTGATTGTAATAGCTAGAAATGCCGACCCAAAGTCTGTGACTGAGCACTTTTAATCTTGAAGTTTTATAAATGTGATTATTATTTTAAAAATTTTATGTCAGAAGCCTACCTCTGAATCACTTATTTATATAAACAGACCAGTGTGTATGATCAATGAAGAAAAAACAAAATTCAGCTAGGAAACAGATTGGTCTGCCATGCATGAGACTTGAGCTGGATTCATATGCAGGTCTCCAGGCTGACAGGGAGACTGGAAATGCTGCTTTGGGAGTTGTACTCTGCCACAGGGGAAAGGAATTTCTCCTATTACTCAGCAGCCCAATTTCTTGCATTGTTCACAGTGGCTTCAGTCCAAGTAAATGCTACTTCAAAGACTTTATTCAGCTTAAGCTGTGGCTTGGACTGAAATTTAACAAGCCTGTTTCAACAAAGGCAATGAAGATTTATAGATCATAAGCCACACTAGGTTTTATTATTAATTTACATTGATAAAAAAGAATAACTTCCCCCTTGATATTTTCCTCCCTTGTCTGGCTATATGGATCAGAGAGCCACAAATATGGCTTTCAAAAGTTAGACTTGTACATTTATTGTTCCAGAACCACAGGGGTTTAAACTTCTTATTAACCAAACAAGACACTAATTTCAGTTCTACCGATCTTCATATTGCAGATAAAAAGACAATTTTTGTATTAACTTGATAAGTTAGTTTTTATCATAGATCTTGAAAAAGCTCATAAAGCCATTCATGGGCTCAGAGGTACCAATATTCATAAACTGATCATAGATACAGAAGTAGCAGAAAATACATTAAGGTCCTGATCCAACTCTCATAGAAGTCAATGAGTTTTCTTAACGACATCAGTAGAAGAAGCACTCTCCCATAATTAGGTATATCTAAATTTATATAATGCTTAATGTTCAATATTTGTGAAATTAAATAACTTAAATGAACAGGATCATAACAGAGTGTATAAAAGAGGAAGAGATTGTAGAGGCACTTAGGAAAATGAAAAAGGAGAAAGCACCTAGGTTGGATGAAGTATCGGAGGATATTTAAGTTATTGGGAAACGAAGGTGTCAAGTATCTTACAAGTCTGTTTAATGATAAAGAGAAAATGTCACATGATTGGCACAAAACCTTTGTGGTCCACATTTTTAAACATAAAGGAGATACTGCACTGTGTGGTAATTATTGCCCAATTAAGATGACATCAGATCCTATGAAAGCATGGGAGAAGATTATTGAAAAACATCTGCGTGGAACAGTGGAAATTTGGAAGGGTCAGCATTGATTTATGCTGGGATGGAGTACAATTGATGTCATATTTGTTCTTTGAGTCCTCATGGAAAAGTTCAGAGAAAAGAGAAGGCAACTGGGTATGGTCTTTGTGGATTTGGAGAAGTCATACAATTGTGTACCAAGAGATTACCTTGGTGCAGTTTGTGAAGGAGAGGTGTGCCAGAGGGATATGGCTGTCTTATCCAGGATATGGATGATGGAGTGATTACCGTAGTCAAAATCAAATGGGGCTCACAGCAAAGAATTTCCAGGAAACATTGGCCTTTATCAGAGCTCAGCCTGGAGCTCTGTTTTGTTTGCAGTTGTTATTGGTGTGATAAGTGAGAATATATGAAGGGAGCAACCTTGGAATGTGTGATTCGCTGAAGCCTTAGGGTATGTCTACACTGAAAAAAAAAAAGTGCGTCAGCACGTCTCAGAGCCTGGGTCAACTGACTCTGGCTTGCTGAAATTGCACTATGGGGCTTAAAACAACAGTGGGCTGCAGCCCACGCTCTGAAACTCAGCACAGCAGAAGGGTCTCAGAGCCTGTTCTCCAGCTCAGTGGGAACATCTACCCTGCTATTTGTAGCCCCACAGTGTAAGCCCTGCGAGCCCAAGTCAGTTGACCCAGGCTCTGAGCTGCTTCTGTGCAGGGCATTTTTGTGGTGTAGATGTACCCTTAGAAATATGTGCTGAAGATTTTGAGACTTTGCAAACTAACTTTGAAAAGTGGGCAACAAAGTTTTGGGCAGGCAGGACTTACAGTGAGCATCAGTAAGACTGAGGCTTTGATAACTTGAGGGAGGATGACTCACCACAAAGGATATTACAGGCAGAGAGCTTAGAAGAGTGAAATAATGTAAATACTTAGGATCAATAGTTGCTGACAATAGTGCCTTTCTGAGTGATGCCTGGCATCATATTAAATTGCGTGGTGCAAGTGGCATGAGCTGACCCCAATTGTCTGTGATAAAAAGATGCCAATAAAAGTTAAAAGGTAAAGTGTATAGAACTGTAATTCAACCCATCCTAATGTATGGAACAGAGACTTGGCCCACCACAAGAAAAGAAATCAGTCTGCTCTCCACTACAAAAATGAAGATGCTGAGATGATCAAATGGTTCAAAACTGTGACAGGAAATGAAACAAGGATGTGAGGTACCTAATGCAGATTGCCTCAGTTGAAGACAAGTTGAGGGAGGCTAGGCTACAATGGTATGGACATGTTCAGTGGAGACCTGAGAGTTATATTGGTAGGATGGTCCTTGCAATGATCGTGGATGGAAAATGACGAAGGGAGAGGCCAAAGACTTGCTACATGGACCGGATATCAGAGGACATTAGAGAGACCAATTTACACGAGATGAGCATGAGTCTTCGAAAAAGGCTATAAAACTCACCCACCCTGAATAGGGAAGTAGAAAGAAAGAAGAGGAAGAAATAACTTAAATGATTTAACAGACAATGAGGCAAAATATAAAATCATTTAAAAATAGGACAGACAAAGGAAAAAACATTATTTTTCCCATTTTTTTTGTCCTTATATCATCTGTTTAGACAGATAATAAATACCTGTTTCTGCTTAAAGTGTTTAGTAATCCTTGGATCACTATATAAATACAAATACATGATATCATAATAACTAACAACAATAAAAATTTTAAATGCTAAATAAGGTAAGTTATGCTTTATGGAAAACAATGAGGAAAACAGAATATACAATGCACATGTTGGAAATTATGTGTGAATTACAGGCTTTTACAGCTTATATTTTATATATCTTAAAAATGTGACATTTCTGATTTATCATCTTTTTTTAAAAGGTATTTCAACTACTATTCTGCTGAAAAATACTTGCAAAGTACTTAATTTTTTTTTAGATCCTATCTAAAGAATGAGAGTTTCAATTAAATTGCTCTGAAGGTTTAAGCTGTTACCAGAAACCACTGATAAAAATAAAGTTTTATATTGTACAGTTGGGCATAGTCCATGCATAACCAACAAAACACACATCCAGCTTTATGGTGACGATAATCATATAAACTAGAACTTACCTATAAAGTAGGATAGCAGTATTGCCAGTAGCACTGAGACTCCTACAGCACAGAGTGCAGTACATTTCCAGCTACAGTACTTTGAAGACTTCTTGAATTTAAAAGCACTTCTTGATAGTGTATTTCTAGGTAGTGGCCGAGTAGGAGGGGAATAAACAGAGCCAGATGCCATTGTGTAACCTGGTGTTGCAGTACTGAACAGTGGTGTTGTCCCTGTTCCTGTTTTGAATAAGAAATGCCTGTGGAAGAAAAAGACTATGTTAAAACACAATAATAAATAAACAAATGGAACAGGAAGTGACATTTTAGGTTCTCCTTAAAGCTGTTTGCCTTTTTTTCTTAATATCTTACATTTTTTTCAACCTCCATAGATTCGTGAAACCAATACATTGAACTACACTTACATAGAAAAAACAGCATTTTTTTAAAAGTACAAGTGAAAATATTTGTGATACACACTCTGTCCACAGTGGGACCAGAACCATACTAACTATAAGAATGTAGGCAGGGTAGCTAGCAGAGTTCTTGCCAAATTCGCTGACAAGTGTGGACAGGCATTCTTTTGTCTGAATCCTATGTTATAAAACTATGTCACATACTACCGTGATCAGGATTAAAAAGTCAATATTTTCCAGATACCACACCTCTATCACAATTGTTTCTTAGTCTAAATATAAGGTGTGAAAGGTACTGCAACCCCATGTAGTATCTTTGGATACTCCTGTGTTAAAATAATGTATGGTTTCATGTATGACTGTTGTTCTGCTCCATCTGCTCCATGGGTGAGAATTACCAGAGTTCCTCCAGGAACTAAAAACAGTGGAGGTGATTACCTTGAGGATTGTCAGTAACTCCAGAGAAGCACCACCTGGTATATTGATTCAAGCTGGGTTTTCCAGAGAGTAGGAGACAAAGAAAGGGCTTTTGGTATAAAAGGATGAGCTTGAACAGACCCATCGCTGCCTTTCTGATCCAGGAAATGAACAGTACCATCTGTCCAATGGGGCTCCCAATACTTTCAAAAGGGTGGGAATGCTTTTGGCCTTAGAGGTCCCCATACGACTGATGAGTGACTCCTGGTACATTTATGATGTTTTCTCTATAATGCTTTTACCTTAAGAACAAATGTGCTTGCTTAGAAAGAGCTGTGTAGTAACTTGGAATTTCTGGCAATATACTGTTCATAGTCCTGGGAGAAAAAGCAATGCACAGGCACTGGTCTTTCCCATAGTGTAAGGCAGGGAGCTGTGCCCTTCCAAAAACCCTAGTGAGATTGGAGTGGGATAAGGGTCTCTGCCTAGAGATCGGTAATGGCTGGAGACCTAAGACCTGACTGGGCACTCCAAGAGCAGACTAGGGAGAAGGGGGATAATGGTGCAATTACCCTGAAACTATGATACAGGGAAAACAGCAGGAACTGAAATATAACTGCATGGCAACTTTTGGCAAATGTAGGTAGTTTTGTTTTTGATGTATCTTAACTAAGGTGTGATCACGGACACAGGAGCTGGTTTCATTTTGGGGATTGGGTAAGTAAAAAATTGTTTTTTTGTTTTTTTTTGTTTTTTTCCCAAAAAAGGTTGTAGGCTGAATTAGAGGGAAAAAATAAAGCAATGTTTGGGACTCTCTCAATGAGTCAATCACCATGCTAACACTGACTACCTTTTTCAACTGAAATTTCTGGGGAGAATACCACGCTACATGAGCTCTGAGGCAACATGTTCAAAAGAGACTTCAAGAAGCTTGTAAATTCTCACCAACTGAGTTAAGAAGGAGCACTGTGTAGAATTTTGTTGTTGCACAGGTGTGTGCATACCAGAGGAGGAAACAGAGAGTGGCCAAACCATAAAATTATTTATAAAAATTATGTTATAATATAATTATTATTTAGTAAGATATATTGGAGTTATATCAGGAATGAATCTGCTCTTTTACTCTCTGGGAGAAATGATGACACTTGATAACACTTCATAAATCAGGAAAATTTGTGCTTTGAGAAGGATTTGTGCTATGGGAAACCAGTAGGCCATTAGAACCTTGGCATCAGCTGCCCTTCTTTGAAATATTTCCCCGGAGAAGATTCCTGGTAATACACAGCATAAGGAACTTCACTTGTAAACAATATTAAGGCTACTGGTAATGACGGCAGATCTGGGAACACCAAAGAAGCCCACCTCAGAGCATTTAACTTCAGAAAGGGGAATTACACAAAAAGGAGGAAGCTAGTTAAACAGAAATTTAAAGGTATAGTCCCAAAAGTGAAATGCCTGCAAGCTGTATGGAAACTTTTCAAAAACACCATAATAGAGCCTCAAATTAACTGTATATTCCAAATTAAAAAAAAACATAGTAAGAGGACCAAAAAAGTGCCACCATGATTAAACAACAAAGTAAAAGAAGTGGTTAGAGGCAAAAAGGCATCCTTTAAAAAATTGACAGTTAAATCCTACTGAGGAAAATAGAAAGGAGCATAAATTCTGGCAAGTCAAGTGTAAAAGTATAATTAGGCAGGCCACAAGAGAATTTGAAGACTCAAAAACTAACAGCAAATGTTTTTTTAGGACATCAGAACCAGGAAGCCTGCTAAACATTTAGTGGGGCCATTGGTCGATCAAGGTGCTAAAGGAGCACTCAAGGAAGATACAGCCATTGTGGAGAAACTAAATGAATTCTTTGCATCATTCTTCACACCTGAGCCATTATTTTTAGGTGACAAGTCTAATGAACTGTCTCAGATTGAGGTGTCATTACAAGAGGTTTTGGAACAAATTGATAAATTAAACAATAATAGGTCACTAGGACTAGATGGTATTCACCCAAGAGTTCTGAAGGAATTCAAATATGAAATTGCAGAACTACTAACTGTGGTATGTAACCCATCATTTAAATCAGCTTCTGTACCAGATGACTGGAGGATAGCAAATGTGACGCCAATTTTTAAAAAAGGCTCTAGAGTCGACCCTTGCAATGACAGGCTGGTAAGCCTAATTTCAGTACCAAGCAAACTGGTTAAAACTATAGTAAAGAACAGAATTATCAGATACATAGATAAACACAATTTGTTGGCGAAGAATCAACAAGGTTTTTGTAAAAGGACATCATGCCCCACCAATCTATTACAATTCTTTGAAGGGGGTCAACAAATGTGGACAAGGGTGATATCGTGTACTTGGACTTCCAGAAAGTCTTTGACAAAGTCCTGGACCAAAGTTAAGCAAACTAAGCAGTAATTGATCCGTAACTGGTTAAAAGATAGGAAACAAATGGTAGGAATAAATGATCAATTTTCAGAATAGAGAGAGGTAAATAGTGGTGTCACCCAGGAGTCTGTACTGGGACCACTGCTGTTCAACATATTCATAAATGATCTGGAAAAAAGGGTAAACAGTGTGGTGGCAAAATTTTCAGATGATACAAAATTACTCAAGATAGTTAAGTCCAAAGCAGACTGTAAAGAGTTACAAAGAGATCTCACAAAACTGAGTTACTGGCAACAAAATGGCAGGTGAAATTCAATGTTGACAAATGCAAATACACATTGGAAAACATAATCCCAGCGAAACATACAACATGACCACTCAGGAAGTAACAGTGGATAGTTCTCTGAAAACATCCACTCAATGTGCAATGGCAGTGAAAAAGCTAACAGAATGTTAGGAATCATTAAGAAAGGGTTAGGTAACTTAAAATCATAATGCCTCATTATAAATCTAGGTATACACACATCTTGAATATTGTGTGCAGATCTGGTCACTCCATCTTAATAAAGATGTATTAGCATTGGGAAAGGTATAGAGAAAGGCAACAAAAATGATTAGGGGTATGGAACAGCTTCCGTATGAGAAGAGAGTAAAAAGACTGGGACTTTTCAGCTTGGAAAAGAGATGACGAAGAAGGGATACAATAGAGGTCTATAAAATCTTCACTGGTATTTAGAAAGTGACCAAGGAAACATTATTTTCTCCTTCATGTAATATAAAAACTAGGGGTCACCCAATGAAATTAATAAGCAGCAGGTTTAAAACAAACTAAAGGAAATATTTCCCCACACAATACACAGTTAACCTGTGCAACTCATTGACAGGCAATTTTGTGAAGGCCAAAACTATAACAGGGTTCAAAAAAGAACTGGATAAGTTCATGGAGGATAGGTCCATCAATGGCTATTCACCAGGATGGTCAGGAATGCAACACCATGCTGTGAGTATCCCTAGCGTCTGTTTGCCAGAAGCTGGGAGTGGACGACAGGAGATGGATCATTTGAGGATTGCCTTGTTCTGTTCATTCCCCCTGGGGCATCTGGCTCTGGCCACTGTCAGAAGACAAGATACTGGGCTAGATGGACCATCGGTCTGACCCAGTATGGCCATTTTTTTGTGCTGAACGACAAACATGGTAAAAAAATTCTTTTCTGTCAATGTATGCTGCTTTGGGTGGCCAAAGTACACTCAATAGCATTATACTATACTATATAAAATGCTGTTTGGTTTGGCTGGGCTGATCTGCCATTTTAAGCATTCTTCTGATGCTGTTTCTAGGCTGCAAACGGAAATGGATCTTAACAAGCTTTCACATGGGGACTCCATATATTCTCAGAAAAAGTGAAAGCTGAGGTGCTGGAGTTCGTGCAGCAGAGCCTAGCACAGACTCTGATCCAAATGCTTAAGCCCTTTGAGGAGTTAATCTCACAGATAAACTTGGGAGATGCCTGGGTATCTGTGACAGTGCCAGCTGTCAAAGCCCTGAGAGTCTACCTCAGGCATCGAGGCAATAAAAGAAAATTCTGTCTTTTGTATTTGAGAGTTCACCACTGCGGAGTCTGAGGTAGCACACAGTGTGGCTTCTTACTTTAAGCTCTTCCCCCTTTTGCTCTAAATCATATCACTACAATACCAGAGTGGCCACACGCACAGGCTGGCTGAAGAATGTCAGGCAAAAAATACCAGAAGAGGTGAAATAAAGACAAAAGAAACAACTCTTGGTGAAGGAAATTTATTTGGCTCTCTCTATTTCTAATGAGTGGAGTTACTAGGTAAATGTCATTGCAGTCTCTCCAGGGGTGTTAACTCAGAATGTTAAATATTGAAAGTATAACACTATCAGACTTCCACATCTTGTACACCTGTTTCTTTCCTCTGAACCCTTGCTAACTAGTGTTTCCTACGAGATGTTCCTACGAAGGATGCTATGTCTGACAACAAATCCAAGCTGTTTCCAGATAGTGTAGAAAGCCTTGTGTTCTCCAAATATAATTTGCCTACAATTGATTTTACCCACCTGCCTATGCTTTTATAGCATGCTCATCAGAAAGGTATCTGAGCAATTAATTTCTAAAGACTAAACAGTGTATGTAGTACTTGACCAGACATTGACTTAAACGGCAAATTACAGTCTGTCTCATCTCACAGAAAGCTTATATCATCTGTAATTGCAGATCTTCATTTAAAAATTTATTATCTTACAAGCACGCACTTGATTTGTATGCAAGTGACAATTTGAATATTTTATTAAAATTTTTAGAATGCAGAATTCTAATAAAAAACATTGGCACTTCTCAAAGTAATGCTATCCAGTGTTTAATTAAATGAATCAATTCACTTTTTAGAAGTAAAAACCCTCCATTTTTATCATGATGTAAAATATATTTCTATTCAAAAATTTAGCTGATATATGATCATTTTAGGGGCTCAAGTTTTTAGTATCCAGTAATTCCAAAACACAGATTTGTCACAGCTCCACTGTACTTAAAATATTTTGTTATTTTATAAAAACAAACTCTTGGGGGGCAAAGACTGAGTCAGCAGCTGCGAAGCAGGTGTGTGTTCCTATTTATTTTATCAATAGCAGCCACTTTTTAAAGTTTCTTTCACTGAATTAATGAAAGAAAAAATAAATATATCATCAAAATCCTCAGAGATGCTGAATCTGGAGATATGAACATATGAATAAAAGTAAAATTAAAGAAACTGAACCTATGGAATCTCTCGGCACCATATGATTGGCTGCACCTGCTGACATTTTTAGACATTTTTTTGTCCAAAGAATACTGGAGTGGTTTCACTTCCAACAATATCCCAAGATATTCTCTGTGCTGCCATTTACTCTGTGGAAAACAAAATTGAGGGAACCTCAGCTAAAATTACTAATTTGGAAGCCAGGATGGAAAAAAATATGTCATGAAAAGGTGCAGGAGTTGGACAGCAAGATTAAATTAATTGAAAATTGCATCTTCTGAACCACAGGAACAGATTACAAAACCATTCAAGGACAGTATGGTGCAGACTATCAATGGGAATACTTAACAAGCCAAGTAAGATCCAGAAAAGTAAGTGATAGGTGTTCATCAAAGGGAGGGTGATTCAGAACTGCTTTCTTTTTATGAAAATCTTGTACCGAAAACTCTTACTCTAGATACTGAAGAAAATCCTATCCACTCTATAAAACCCGACTGCATTCATAGGAGTACAATATTACACATGTCTGTATTACAATATAAGGAAGAAACATTTTAATTAGGGCTGTTGATTAATTGTGGCTAACTCACGTGATTAACTCAAAAAAAGTAATCGTGATTTAAAAAAATTAATCATGATAAATCGCACTGTTAAACAGTAGAATACCAATTGAAATGTATTAAATATTTAGGATCTTTTTCTAAATTTTCAAATATATTGATTTCTATTGCAACACAGAATACAAAGTGTCCAATGCTCACTTTATATTATTTTTTATTACAAATATTTGCACTGTAAAAATGATAACCAAAAGAAATCGTATTTTTCAATTCACCTAAAACAAGTATTGTAATCATGAAAGTTGAACTTACAAATGTAGAATTATGTACAAAAAAATAACTGCATTCAAAAACAAAACAATGTAAAACTTTAGCGCCTACAAGTCCACTCAGTCCTAGTCCTTGTTCAGCCAATCGCTAAGAGAAACAAGTTTTTTTTACATTTACGGGAGATACTTCTGCCTGCTTCTTGTTTACAATGTCACCTGAAAGTGAGCAGAGGTGTTTGTATGGCACTTTTGTACCCAGTGTTGCAAGGTATTTACGTTCCAGATATGCTAAACATTTGTATGTCCCCTCATGCTGTGGCCACCATTCCAGAGGACATGCTTCCATACTGATGATTCTCGTTAAAAAAGAAATGCATCAATTAAATTTGTGACTGAACTCTTTGGGGGAGAATTGGATGTCTCATGTTGTTTTACCTGCATTCTGCCATATATTTCATGTTATAGGGGTCTCAGATGATGACCCAGCACATGTTCATTTTAAGAACACTTTCACAGCAGATTTGACAAAACGAAAAGAAGGTATCAATGTGAGATTTCTAAAAATAGCCACAGCACTAGATCCAAGGTTTAAGGATCTGAAGTGCCGTCCAAAATCTGAGAGGGACAAGGTGTGGAGCATGCTTTCAGAAGTCTTAAAAGAGCAACACTCTGATGTGGAAACTACAGAACCCGAACCACCAAAAAAGAAAATCAACCTTCTGCTGGTGGCATCTGATTCAGATGATGAAAATAAATATGCGTCAGTCCACTCTGCTTTGGCCCCTTATCGAGCAAAACCTGTCATCAGCATGGACGCATGTCCTCTGGAATGGTGGTTGAAGCATGAAGGGACATATGAATCTTTAGTGCATCTGATAGATAAATATCTTGTGACGCTGGCTACAACAGTGCTATGTGAAAGCCTGTTCTCACTTCTGGCAGGGTCGGCTCCGGTTTTTTTGCCGCCCCAAGTGGCGAAGGGAAAAAAACCAAAAACCCAAGCCTGGTTGAGCTGCCGCCGACGAGGAAGAGAGGGACTGCAGGGCCCACCGCCGAAGACCTGGACATGCCGCCCCTTTCTATTGGCCGCCCCAGGCACCTGCTTCCTTCACTGGTGCCTGGAGCCAGCCCTGCTCTCAGGTGACATTGTAAAGAAGTGGGCAGCATTATCTCCTGCAAATTGTAACCAAACTTGTTTGTCTGAACGATTGGTTGAAGAAGAAGTAGGACCGAGTGGACTTGTAAGCTCTAAAGTTTTATATTGTTTTATTTTTGAATGCAGGGTTTATTTTGTACATAATTCTACATTTGTAAATTCAACTTTCATGATAAAGAGATTGCACTGTTACTTGTATTACATGAATTGAAAAATACTATTTTATTTTTAACAGTGCAAATATTTGTAATAAAAACATACAGTGAGTACTGTACACCTTGTATTCTGTATTGTAATTGAAATCAATATACTTAAAAATGCAAAAAAAATCCAAAACATTTAAATAAATGGTATTCTATTATTGTTTAACAGTGCAATTAATTGCTTGACAGTCCTAATTTTAATGCTATCTAATTTGAAGGACTGCAACAGAATTCTGCTTGCTGTATAGACTATGAAAGAAACAGAATTTAAAAGGCCAAATTGCTACTTTTCCAAGATCTTGGGCCAGCTACACAGGCTAGGACAAAGAACTATTCTAATAAAACAAAACAAAATAATAATAAAGAATTTTGTGAGGAAAGAAACTAAAGCCTCTGCTTCCTATCAGGCAAAATTCAAAGCTACTTTTGATGGGAAACAGTATACATTCTGGGATCCGATAACAGCAGCAAGATTATTTAACACTATCCAAGACACTATTCCAGGCAAGGACTATGACAAAGAAGAAAATAATAAAGATGGTAAAGGATTTCACTGTGTATGATATCAACCTGCCCTTTGTTGACAGAAACAATTTCTTCCTTCTCTACAAGGGAAAGATGTTTATGCATTTAGCACAATATTCTTTCACACAATGCATACCTGTAACATATTAACAGTGTGGGTCAATATACTGTGGCTATTTATATTGTAGCAATAAAAGTTGTTAAGTTGGTAAAGTAAAATACTAGAACATTATCAGCTGCAGAAGCATAGTTTTAATAATTTGTCAGGTATTCCCTTCAAACCAACCAACCAAAACAAACCAAATCCTGACATTAATTTGTTTTGGATAATGGTATTTATTTACTAAAAGTGCTCATGAGCTTTTATGTTATACTTCAAGTTTTACAATATGAATTTTTCTTCTTTTATTAGATTATAGTGATTTTGTTTCACCTTGAGAGAGTGAAAAGGCAGTGGATACT
The DNA here is from genome assembly GCF_965140285.1 of Lepidochelys kempii. Classification (NCBI taxonomy): domain Eukaryota; kingdom Metazoa; phylum Chordata; order Testudines; family Cheloniidae; genus Lepidochelys; species Lepidochelys kempii. The sequence goes on along the minus strand of NC_136383.1, from coordinate 77,961,440 downwards.
ACTACTATCTATAATTTCTATATTTAGGGGATCATCTATCTAATGCTTACTAAATATTTGAATGCCTACTACTTCTATACAATGGAATTTTGTGTCTTCTTAATGATACCCTTACTCATTACATTTTTTAAATGGCCACCATTTGTTTTATTATTAATATATTGCCACATATTAGCATGAGATTCTATACTGTATCATATGTCTGTGTTTATCAGAAATCCAAGACACTCAGAAACTGTATCACCGTGTGTATTTGCTTCATCTTTCCCAGTCTCCCCCAGCTATGCTCTTTGTCCAATCTCAGTGTCTCATCCCCCTCCGACTGTACTACTTTTCTCAGTCTCTTTGCCAGGCCAGTCCTAGTTCTCATTCCTCACTCTGACTCTCTGTCTGATTTCCCTCCCCTCCTTCCTCTGCCCACAAGGTCCCACTCTCCTTGCCCAAACAGTACATATCTCTCCTCGTTTTTCATTCGATCTTTGTCTCTACCCACCCACCATGTCCCAGTCGCAGGTTCATTGCCCAACCCTTTCCAATCTGCTGGCTTCCAGTCTTCTTCTCAAGATAGCCCCAGTCTCCTCTTGCAACTTTCAGTCCCAGTTTCCTTCTTTCTCTGCTACCAGCCTTGGCTCCTTGTTTTGGTCCAATTCTTTTTTCCTACACGTTCTATTTATGTGACTTCCTTTTCTATGCTGCCTGAGTGTCCGCAGTGGGTGGCATTGGGAACATAGCAGAGACAGGTACCTAGTTCTGGTACCCAGATCCAGACTCAGCACAGCATGGACAGCTGGGAACTGCACTTGCAGGTAAAGTCCTGCTCATCCCCAGGGTAGACCATGCTCAATGCAGGTTGAAACTTTGGGGAATTTAGCTAAAAAGCTCTAGCAAGTCCCTACTGAGCATGTAAAAACTGAGATTTTCCAGAAGTTTATAATTTGGCCATATTTGCATCGATTTTGACAGGGATGACAACAGACTACCCTCCTCCCCCTAAAAATGAAATGTCAAGTCCTACTCCAAAGTATGGGACTGCTAAGGTGTCTCAAAGAAAAGGTTGCCAGAATTTTTTAACATGGGCAAAACAAAATATTTTCCCTAGTCTCATTCTTGGAAATGGCTGAATCATTTTGGTTGAAATAATAATTTTAAAAAAATCAGCCTGAGGTATACACCCAGCTTGTCAGATTTCAACCCAAACCATTAGACTTTGGCAAAATTACAATCAACTGAGAACAGGGTCTTATAATAGGAAGTGTTCAGCAACCTCAATAACAGGCAGTGCTACCATCCCAACCTATAATAATGGGAAATTCCCACCTTATTCTTTCATATGCAAAAATAAAGAAACAATCAACTTGGTAGAACAAGGACAGTTTGACCCAAAAGGTGAAGGTTTCAGAAAACTGAGACACTATATAAATAAGAGGTTAAAATGTAAACTGTTATGAAATCTCAATTTAATTTTACTGACATAGAATCTTCTCTGGGTACTCAAATTTTGGGATTTCAATAACTCATAGTGAGGGTATCAGATTAGATTAGGCTAAAGAGAGAAAACAGGCCTTTCACACAAAACCAAGGTAGCTTATTTTACAAGATATATAGTGATATATATTCACATATCCAAGATTAGAATAGTGCCCTAAGGTAAAGTAAACTGAACAAAACAAAACAATAAGGTGTACTCTGAAATTTCAAACTGTTTTACAGAACGTGCACAGTTGATTAATTATTGTAAGTCAAATAAGGTTCTACTGCTAAGGACTAGGCATATGCATCCTTATAGCTTACTTTAGAATGTATTTTTTATTATTATTTCAAATTCATTATATTAATATGCTCTTTACCAGGAAAATAAAAAATAGCAAAGTTAAGCAATCCTCAAGAAACAGCACATTATAATGTAAATAATACACACAACATGAAAGCAAAAGAACAAATATATAATGATTCTAGCTGTGACACAGTGTGTTAGTGTGGTTGATAAACTGCATCTCCATGCTGATCGCATACTGTATTCTCAAATCTATTATGCTTTTGAACTCATGTGTTATCATCTCCGAACAACTTTCACACCAGGAGGTGATCCCTGCTATAGTAATTTTAAAAATGAAAAGCTTACAAACAAGATACATTTTATTGCTGTGTTACCTGAATTAGTATCAGCTAACAGTGATTTCACATAATGTAGCTCCATTTGCCAAAATATATGCATTTGGGCTGTCCATTACAAACATATGTAATACGAATCAGTATGTTTCTATTAAGTCTGCTAGTTAGCAGTTACTTATCTGAATGAGCATTACGTGGTACATGATCTAGAGGAAACAGCATTTATTCCTTTTTATTTATTATAGTATACTTACATGTTTAATTTAAAAAAACCCAGAAAAATCTTAAGAATTTATGGTGACTTTTTGCAATCCCTTCAATTGTGATTAAAATTAATTAGATAAATTTAATATACAACTATCATATAGATGTTAATCTTCAGTGAACTGGGAATTAAAAGGGCTTTTGGAAGTTGAAGTAGATTCACTTATAGTGGAATATTTTTATATCAGCTAGTTATTGAGGATTAAATACTGATCCCCTTACTCAGGTCTTATGGTTTGTAGTGTCACTGATTGCAATGGGACTGTTCTTAGAATAAGGTGATAAGCAACATGAGTGAGGGTGTCAAAATTAGGACATACAAGTTTTGTTTTAACCATATCATTAACAAAAGGACAACAGAACAGATTTATGATGAATAGTTTACTTCTGAAATTCACCATTTTTTACTATCCAGTAGTATTGTATTCATTAGAAGCTGTGTTCCTTTGTCAGGTATTTCCTTTATGGGGTTTGAATCTAAATATACTGCATGATGTGGCAATAAACTGTCAGCACTGCAGAAATGTAGTCCAAATAGAAAATATGTATTAATATAAAAATTTAAATACATATGGAAAAGTTGTATAGAGAAAAATATTTAGACATTTTTTGAAATATTTACTTTAAAATTTGTACCTATGTGGAATTCTCTATTACCAGACTTATTTATTAGCCGCTCAGATTTTACACTGGATGCTTTAAAAAGTTAATGCAAAAATTAAAAATGTAATTTTTAATATTGGAGGTTCTTCCTCTTTGATCTGTGGTTTTACTGTAATAACATTTCATAATATTTATTTAATAAAAAGCAGCTGAATAGTAAATATCTTATAGATTAACAGCCTGATTCTGGAAGCTGTGTACTCAGTTTCTATCAGATACTCGTTTTCTTAAATATAAACTCACAAAATATGGCATTCAAAGTTTAATGTACTTTTATTTTTACAATAACAAAAACTACAAAAGCTTAAAATGTAATATAATTTAAAAAACGGAACCTGAAGATAGAGGTCATCCCAAATGTTATTTGGGCAATTTAATCACATTTGAAGTCACATCTTTCATTCTGTGTCAGCAGCTAGCATCATATAAACACTTAGAGTCACCTACCCATCCCCATAACTGCTATCGTGGCATGTTGGAGTAAACACATCCATCTCTATAAGGCTGTCATGACCATTTGCAAGAACTGCTTGATTTCCTAATTTTCTACACACAGAGATAAGATACAAAAACAGTAAATTAGATTGAAAGTTTTCAAAATTGAGGAGACTGTACTTTTTTAAAATCACTAAATGCAATTCTAGCAACTTTACTTATTAAAATGATGTAAATAGAGGTAAATCGTGACTACAATTTGATCAAGTTCACATGAGAAGAACTGGGAAGCTGACTGAAGAGACCTTGAATTTGACTGAATTGGACATTGTATTATTGGATCAAGTCCATAAACTACCTGCTCTTAGCGACTTAACTCCTTTTCTCTGAAGTACATTGCATTTTTGGAGGCAGTCAGCCTTTATACAAATTTATTTAAGGCTTCCCTACAAATGATTAATACACTGTTTCTCAGTGTCTTAATCAATACTAAAGGCACTAGTTTAACTGGAAATCACCCCAATAAAAACACATTCTTGTCTAGTAGTAGAAATGCTTCATATGGGTGAACAGTTCCTAAAACCTTCATATTCTTAAAAGAAGTCTTCGTCTCGTTTGCTGACTGCTTTGGAAATAACAAATCTATGCAATTTTTTGCAGTGCCACCTTTTAGACTGTTAGTGCTTTAATTAAATGCTTCAAAGGTGTTGAAATATTTGCCAGTCATTAATTATTTCTTCAACAATTTTCTTTTTCTTCTCCACAATAAAATTAGCTGATAATTAATTTAAAACAGTGTAATGTTCCCACCTATTTTATTTTTAATTACAGTTGAAGACTGAGAAAAGACAATACAGTATTAACATACAACTATAAAAATTGTGTTTAGTTTCTTGACCTGCCTGAATGTTGACAACACAGTTCACAGTCCATTATACAAAATATAATTCCACCATCTCTGACAAATTAACCATCTCATATAACAAATTCAACTTATCATGAGTCAAAGACGTTCTTTTTTGACTCACACATACCTTAATATAGATTGTAGATAAAATTATAATATTCTAAGAGCTACATTTCAAAAGTGGAGCCTGGGAATTTTTCCATGAACATGGATTCAGGTTACTGTTTAAAATTCCCAAATACTGCTGGGAAAGCTTACTGAGACAAGAGTTAATTTTGCTTTCATGAGAGATGTAAATTTAAATTTACCTTATTCTGCCTTGTATATTTCCCTAAGACACAATCAAGTGACCTTGCTTTAAAGAGGTTTAGCATGTTTAGATATTTAAAAGACAAGAAGTATTAAGGAAGAAGTAATTCAATATGCAATTTCATACATTAATAATTTGCAAAGCATTTACCAAGCTACAAGGTAAACGCTATGGAAATATAACTAATGAGATATCAATACTCAAGAAGATATTCACACAGAGTAGGATGTTAATAAATCTTTTATTAAATGACTACGAATGAACCATTTTATTAACACCTAATAAGTAACTACTAAACTATTTAATCTATATTTATAACGAAAGGCATGCAGCTAATTATCTGTACAATTTCTTTAGATTTGGGCTTCCCAAACAGGGGTTCAAAGGACAAAAATGGAGAGGTACAGCCTTGTTACTACACTCCTTCAAAAGTTGTTATTAGACTGATCTTATTTTGATTTTCCCAGCAGGTATATTGCTCCTACAGCTGACCATACTCACAGGAGGAGATGGGGAAGAGGCAAATAGTCCCAGCTATCAAATGACCCAAAAAGAATTCATGCAGGGGGCAGGAAATCAGAGGTTAAAAGAAAAAAAAGATTTTATTTACTCCCATCAGAACAAAGTTATTTGTTGCTTACTCTCAGTAACCTCACTATCATATAAAGGGGATATGGAGAGATGAAAGGAGGTACTCGTGTAATGGAAGGTTTGGTTTTAGGTCCTCATAAAACTTTAAGGAAAGAGAATCCTTTATATAAAAAGGCCAGGAATCCCTGCTGGATGCTATTGACCGGTCACCTCACAGTTTAAACATTGAGTAACATTGACAGAAGATGGAAATAGCAAAACAACAAATATTCTGTTAAATATAAAACTGCATCCAACTTTATGCAATATATATCGAGAAATCCACCTCCAAAATCAAAATGAGAACTCCGAAAGGATGGGTGCTAAAACCCCTTTCCATACTGATGTACATATACACCAAAGCAGTCTACACACTATTGAGCTACTCACAGGAGTGAGTCATATGTCATTCAGTGATCAGTAATCACCAACCTTTGCCTAAAGAAATAGAAGAGTGGTTATCTACATAAACCTGACTTTCACATTTTCTGACTTTAAATGACAGTTGTGGAAAAATGGCAGGACACCTAAGCTAGGTAAAAAAACCTGAGTATGGGCATAAGCTAAAATAACTGCTAGAGATTAAACGAATCACGATATAGAGAAACAGATAAAGGCAGAGGCCGAACCCAGATAAAGTTGTTAATATAGTTGAAACTGAGCCGGAGATCACACACTCTATAGGGATCTTTACTAAAAAAGGAAAAATCAATGACAAATAAGACTCATTCTTCACCTCAAGAGTTCCAACCAAGTGAGACGATTAGAAAAACTACAGTAGGGTTGTGTTGGTTGCAATGTGAGATTTTCACATTTCAGCTCATGTTGAAGGGTTCGGGAATTGAATGTTCAAACACTGTGAGATGTTAAGATTAGCAACATTTAAAAGATGTGAGAAGTGTACTTTTCAAAAATATTCCATCCAGTTTGGGAAGGGCATCCTAGTTTAAAATGTATATTCTCCTTTTTACACACCCAGTAAAAAATACATGTCTGTTTTTCTCTTGTGCCAACCCTGGGCAATAAAAGCGAGCATCGAGAACAACATGAATATACTGCAAATTCACAGGCTGTCCTGAAAGGACTGAATATCTTAGCAGTGAGCTCTTCCCCAGAATCCACTCACTTATTCTGTAAGTGGACTGTTTCTTCATATGGTTAATAAATAATACGAACAGGGTAAAACCCAGTGTAATCCTGTCCCACAGTGACTGTATATCATAAAAAAAAATACACAGTAGTTTTCAAGAAATGGAGTAGCTAAGTATTGTTTTATTCCCCAAAAATGGTTGGAAAAGGAGATTTGAACCTATTGTCTGAAAACCTTGGAATCACAAAACTGCCTACTGTAGTGTCTAGCTGTAGGTCATATGTTTTAGATGAGTCAAAATCTGATTTGACTATTTTTCAGTCTGCTATTCGTATATAATGGAAAAGGCTTCAAAGAATGAACTTGACATATATTTCATAAATATTTGTCAAAACAATTATTGCCAGATACAATGCAATTATGCATATTCAGTTTGATGACTCAACTGGAAATTTTTTTTTCTCTTTAACAAAAAATTTAAGTGACAATAGTGAATTAGGGCTGATTGACTGTTCAGTGAGTGTTAATTAATTACCAAGGAAAATTTAGCTTTATGCTAATAAATCCTACAAAAAATCTTTATATATGAATCTTTAACTAAAACGGAATTATCTTTCCATTTTATTTGCTCTTGCAAAATTATAAACAAGAGGGACAAACTACATAGTATGTAATGAGAAAGTGAGTTCTCTTGGCCCAATAAACCATAAAGCTTGGAATCACCCTTACTGCTTAGGGTCTTGTCAAAGGGGCAAGGACTAGAGTGCTGGAAAAACACTATGAAAGCCCCTTCCTTGATGAGCTGATCTGTACAGCAGCATTGGTTTGGCTCATATATGTCTGGCAAACAAGGGTGAGCAACAAGTTCACAATAATCATATCCAATAAGGATGATAAACACAGGAGTAAATGAATGTCCAGAAAATTAAGACATCCCCAAAGTCCAATCATCAGGTGATAAACATGGCAAAAGAAAACAGCCTTGTGAAAAGCCACTCACAATGTGGGTTTTGGAGAGAGGGGCAGTAACAAAAATAGCTAAATTTATTTTTACATTTCACAACTTATAATTTTGCTGATTGAATAAGAGGAAATACAATTGGCTGGTTATTTCTCTTTTAGTTAAGTGTTTTCATTATAAATTCTACACTCTTTTAGGTCCCTAAATGGTTACCTGCTTTCCAGTGGCACATTACTGCCAAGGACCCAGCTGTCCTGCAGCTGGACCGACTCGGGTGTGGTTTGCAGCTCGGCGGGCAAAGCAGCCGGCGGGGCCGGACTCTGATTCCTCCTATTTGTCAATGAGTTTCTGTTAAGGGAGGTGATAGATGGATGATGCTGTGCTGAATGCTGCTTGTGAGAAGGTGGCAAAGGTTGCAGGGTCGACTGGCCTTGGTTATTTGGAGGTTGCTCTGGGAAGAAAGAAAATTGAAGTCTGTTATACATCACCCTGGCTTTTGCTACAACCAAAGCAGAATGAGAAACTGAATATAATCCCATCATCTAAAAATATATTTGCATATTATTCTATTAGAAGGCATTCAGTGACATTCTCTAAGAGCAAGTTTACCCTTGATACACAAAGTTCTAATTAATATACAACAGATGGGAAAATTGCTTTTGCTTTTAATTTGTTTCAGTTTTTTTATCCGATTTTATTAACACCTACAGAAAACAGCATCTGACAGATCCCCTAATGTGCCTTTAGATTTCAGCTTTTTTTAACAAACCAACCCTGAAATTAAATGGGTAATTTCAGCAGAACACAAAGGTTTTCGAAATGCATATAATCCCTGTAATTATTTAATGGAATATTTTTAAGCTTTATTTAACTGCAATAAATTATTACAAGCTAGTTGCTAAACAGCAGTAGACTACTCTAGTTTAGTGCATTTCAAATAAGGCAGATCTGCACTATGATCTGCTAATAGATGCTAAGTATTCTTTAGCAGAAGGTCACTCTGTGAAGCAGATGTTGCTTCATGGATATTTAACAGACTGAATCACATCTGATTACAACGTCAGAAGACTCATATACTTAATGACCGTTACATCCATTAGAACACACACAGAACAGATTTTCCAATTTCACACTATGTGGTATAACTACATTTTGGAGCAAGTCACAGGTGATCAGAGAGTCATGCCACCAAGACAGTGGTGGAAATATTTTGTTCCTAAACTAAAAGCACATAATAGCCATAGCTAATAAGTCAGAGGTCAGAAAGCAAGCTGTTTTATTTTTAATGATCTGGGGCTAAGGATGTGCCTGACAAAATTCACATAAAAAGGTGTCAGACTTAGGTAAGATCTAACTAGATGCTGAATGGATTTGGCTTCAACACATACACATTGTCAATCTTTGACTGAATGTAGTTCAATGTTTTTTAGGTAACATACTGACATGCTATTAATATAAATGTATGCATTAAATAGAATAACAGACCAGGGTTACATTTCCTTACATTGTGAACACAAGCAGTGATTCTTAAAATGATTAGGAATATGGCCTTCGGATGTGATTCTCTGTTTGCTGGAACTGAATATACAATCTGCAGTGACTTGAAAACCATACTGTAAAACCCACAATAAAGGGGTACAGAAATGAAAAAAAAATTCTACTTGAGAATAAAAACCAATTATTGCTGCACATTTCTGATAGTCTCTAATAATCCATATCATTGTAATTTAGCAACTAATAATTTCTCACCCTCATGAGCATTAGGGATAGAGCTGTTCGCTTAACACAGGAAAATAAAACTCTGCTTTTGCATATTCTTTTCTTTGAAGACCATTCCCATTTCCAGTGAAGGGGTTTGGTTAATTACTTTGCTGCCCGTGTTAAACTGAGTGTCTAAATTATAGTAAGGTTGAAATGTACCTTTTAGAGAGTGGCAGGGTTAAAACAGTCCATACAGTTTTGTTGAGTTTAAAAAACAAAACAAACAAAAACCTCTGCTAAATTCACAAGAAAAATTACCAATCAGGCTGCATACAATTAATCAGTTTAGTCTTTACCAACACCAATAGGTGTCATCACATATGACAAAAATCACTATGGAAGGTTTTAAGGCACATTTTAACAAGCCAGCTACAGGATAATTTAACAGGCTAAAGCTGGGAAAGATTTTGTTTTTAAGTCTATTTAAAATTTTATGTGATTTAGATTAGGAGCTAATTATCAACTGTCACAGAATTAACAATGGTGCATATATATATGATTACTAACACAACAGGGAGCCATACCACAAGTATATGAAAATAAATCCCATTCCTTTACTGGATAATCTAAAGTAATGTTTGTCTCGTAAACCACATCTTTCTTTCTTTCTCTACTCAGTTCAGTTGCTCTACTTGCCCTAATATTATCCCCCTCCTCTTGTGCAAAGTTCTTATGATTGATGCAAGAGCCTTTTCCTCTGCAGTTCCTATCAACTGAAACATTATTCTGGAACTTCTCCACCTCTTCAATTTGCCTTCTCATTTAAAATTTCAATTGAAAGCCATTTTCTCTTTGTCTGGCATTTTATTTTCATACCATAGAAAGCAGATCCAGCTCGCTCCTTCACGATTACAGAGAGCCCATTTGTAATACAAGTGATGTAGATCTGCTGTACGAGAGAGGGTTGGGTGTAAGGAAGATACAAAGCCTGCAGGATGGGGCTAGGATCCAAGATCTGCTATAGCACAGATCCTCCCAACATCCCACTCCCCCCACACCTAAACCCATGTGGCTGAATCATGGAATGCTACTTTGGCATTCTGAAGATAGCTACACAGATATACATAGATGTTGAAACTAGAAGTGTTACTAGGGTGAGTTTGTGTGTGTGTGTTTTTTGGGGGGGGTGAGAAAACCTGGATTTGTGCTGGAAATGGCCCAACTTGATTATCATACACATTGTAAGGAGAGTGATCACTTTAGATAAGCTATTACCAGCAGGAGAGTGGGGTGGGAGGAGGTATTGTTTCATGGTCTCTGTGTATATAATGTCTTCTGCAGTTTCCACAGTATGGAAGTGCCATTTTTTAAATATGAATATCATTATTGATTTTTTTCCTCCTAGGTTTAGCTTGCAAATTCCTTGAACCCACAACTCTTGTAACTGCCATAAAATCTGTAGCAGACATCTCAATCTTATTTCATTGATTTGCGAGGAAGATGTCAACATTATAAAAGTGGTGATTATGATGCCATAGTTAGGGTTGCATCATACCCCTATTTTCATGGATAAATAACTAAACAATAGTTTGCTTTTTATAGCATCTTCCACACAATATCAAAGTGCTTTACAAACAACTAAGCTTCCCAACATCACTGTGAAATAGCGTCATATTGCCATTCTGATTATATACATGGGGAACCTGAAGCACAGACAGGTTAAGTGATTGTCTGAGTGTTACATGGGAAATTTGTGTCCCAGCCAGATCTCCTGGCTGTCAGACCCACAATACCAGCCTTCCTCACCTTTCTATATTTAAGGGCCTGAAACAGGCAGAGGGATCCTCTGTGATTATTGGACCATGACATGGATATGGAGTTCTTGAGCTCTGCAGCCTTGAAGATTACTCCTGGTTCTGGAGAATGTAAAGAAAATACTTCCTCTACACCAGCCACAAATGTCAGAATACGCATTCTGCAGCTCCTCCCTTCAAAGCTGGCTCTTCATCTATGGCAATCAGCTTCTTGGGAAACAGGCATTCTAATGGAGGGAAGGGTTCTTCTCTCAGTTTTTGAAAAATCAGTGAGCATTTCTGACATGGCCTCAGCTAAACATATAGGCTCCATGATTGATAGCTCCATTTTGATGGTAAGTCAGGAAGAAGAGAATGGGATGATCCAGCATGAAGGCTATAAGTGGTACATTGATTGTGTTGAAAGGAGCAGATAAAGGACTCAATTATGCTCCTGGGCCTTACTGACACCAGAAAGTTGCAACAATCTAACTTAAAGTGGCTTTTAAACTGATTTAGTTAAACCTGTGCAAACCTCTGTCTGAACACACACATTCTGGTTTAAGAATGGTTTATTTTGTCTTAGCTTAAACAAATTCCTAATCAACTAAACTGCAATAAGCCAGGTTTACACAAAATAGACTGTCTGGACAGGGGTTTGCACAGATTTAACTAAATCTATTTAAAAATCACAAACTGTTCAACTTTCTTGTGTAGACTGTTACACCAGAGCAACCCCACTAAAGTAGTTATCTCATGGAGATGTTTTACATAGCTAATGCAAATTGGCCGTACAACAACCCATTGCAGTAGCGTTGCCCAAGTATAACAGAGATTTTAACCTTTGTGCAGCATTGACTGCATAAATCACTGTCAGATAAATGCACATCAGCCTCTGTATGAAACTGACAAATTCATATGAAATGGGATAGAAAACAGTCTAAACATAGTTTTACTCATTTTTCAAAACCTATTTCAATAGTTGTTTACCTGAGACACGAGCAGTGAAGTAAACGAGCCATTTCAATCCTGGAGGTAAATTATATGTATTCTGTAGCCAACCACAAAACCTCTCTCTCTTTTCTTTTTCAAAAACTAATTTACGTTTCATTTTATCATTTAATTGTTACTGAATTTCAATAGAATATGATGCAATAAAATGCATATGTGAAAGTGAAAAAAAGGAGGAGATCGGCAGACAGACAAAGTTATAAATTAGTTTATTATATAACATGTATGATAATTATTTAAAGCTTTGCAATTTTGGGTTTTAATTCAGAAAGAATGAGAAAAGTAGATAAAATATCTACAAAAGAAAGTAATTTGTTATGCATTTCATAGGATATCCATTCAATAACAGTTAAACTTCTGAGACCTAACTGCTAGCCACTCATCTCAGGAAAAACTTATCTTTTCATTTGATAAGTATTAGGCTTATTTGGTAATGTTTAATTAATGTTAAAGAAAATAAAGCTATCACGATGACCATGAAAATACAAACACAAGTGTTGTGAATATGAAAGGTGTTAGATGCATACAGTTTTTAAAACAAAGAAAGATTTCTTTCAGAATTAACAATTTAGGAGTAGGCAGTGTAGTTGTAACCATGTTGATCCCAGGATATTAGAGAGACGAGGGGAGTTAATATCTTTTATTGGACCCAACTGGTGTCTCTCTCACCAACAGAAGTTGGTCCAATTAAAGCTATTACTTCATCCACGTTTTCTCTCAATTTAGGAGTAGATTGTCAAGGATTCTCCACCAGGAGGAAGTCTTCCCAGGGAATCCTGATGTGGTGACATCATAAGATGAATATCAGTATCCATTAGAAGTAAATAACTAGAGTGGACTATATGCCAAAGAGAATTGGTAATGTGCAACAGAATCCTCAATTTCCAGGTCACCGGTTGGAATCCTGTCCATGTGATCAGGTAATTTCCATGCTAGCGATCAAGTAATTTGCTAGCGATCAAGTAATTTCCATGTGAACTTGATTGATTGCCTAGGTAAAATAAGTTGATGGATTCAAAACATTAGTTAATTGACTAGTGGCCATATCACCCAAATCACTATTTCTGTAACTGGCAGCCAGGTTGGTGGTCTTGGCAAACATGGCTGAATGAGCCAATAGGCTCAACTACTCATGGAACCTCAGAGGTATTCTAGTCCTCCAGGTCAGGGTTGAAACAGGCTGTCGGCACTACTACTGCCTGTACCTTATCTGGTCTGCAGATAAATAAAACAATTCAGTCCACAGAGCTATTGATCTGGCAGCACCTTTCACAAGTACTAAATGAATTTAATTAATTAAAACAAAAAGAAAAAAAATCATGGGTTTGATTTTTGAATGCTCTTTATAGGAAAAAATCTATTTAAATGTTCTTTCACATCAATAACAACGCCCATTCTTTAAATTAACTGTTGAGTCCGTGAACTATTACGTTGGGGTTTTGTTCAGATCCCCGTGGTTTTCATTTCTTTACTAGTCTGTTGCTACTAGCAATAGCAGCAATACAATATATCTTGTAATTTGTTAAACTTGTGATTGCGAAGATGTTTATTGGATTATTTTTGTTAATTTTAAAATTGGCTTTGCCATACCTTCTACTTTTAAGTACATTCTCTTGAAATACACATTGACACGGGTCAGTCTGCGCAACTCCTTTCTGATTATCTGCACAATCTAAAAAGGGCTTAATCACATTTCAACCTTCCGGATAAATGCACTTGACCAATTGGTGGATATAAAACAATCTATTACCTTAACCACTGCTGGATATACAGACTGTAACTGAATTAACCCACTGGCTGCTGCTCTCTTCTTGGGGAACTTGCTGTTGTGTTAGCTGTGTGCTGATGGGGAAGCAGACAAGTGCACTTTGATCACAGTACACCCCTCTCTCTCTCTCTCTCTCACAGTAATATAAAAAGGGGAAAAATCATACACGTATCTTGATCAAAGTGTGCCAATATTTGCCTCCTCATCAGCACACTGACTACAAGTTGATACGCCATCAAACCATTTGGGAGTGAGGAACAACCAGTGAATTTATCTGCAGACTATACATAGAAGTATTTTATTGCCTTGTTTATAAGTGTAAAGTCATAAAAGGGAAAAATAAAAATATTCTTATTCACACCAAACAGTTTTCTTCTTAAACTGAAAAATTATTTTATGCTTTAAAAAAACATGTTTTTCCTTCTTACTAGGCATATTAATACAAAACTTTGAGTAATTCATTCATTTTCCTTCTTTAAAAGCAAGACAGGCCCATTCAACTGCAGAAAAACCCAGACAGGCCACAGGGTGTGTATGAGTGTGTATGTGGGGTGGGGAGTGGAGGAATGGCAGAAAGAGAACAAACGTGAGGGCAAGCTAATAGGATGACAGTAGTCTCAAAAGTGTGAACTCCGGGGCCTCAGTGTATAAGGAACAGCTCTTTGCGTGTGTTGAGCATTTGCTGTCTGGGGAAGTTGTCCTTTGTGGGAAGTCTTGTTTCACATTAGTGGCGTGGCTCTGTGTGTGGGTATATCTATACAGCACATAAAGGTGTGATTGTAGTGCAGGTAGGCATACTAACACTACCTTAAATCTAATTTGTACAGGTAACATTAGCAGAAAAGACATAGCAGAATGGGCTTCTGTATGGGCTAACCGCCCCAGTACAAGCCCACTGGGGACTCTGAGTATGTCTCTGGTTGCAAGTCTGCACTGAAGTTCCTGCTGCCATTAGCTGAGTGAACAACTAATAATGGAAGGGTTGTTTCTTTTGGGGGGAGGGGGGGGACTTGGGAGGGATCTTTGCCCTTTTCTCTAGCAGTAGGAACACTAGGAAGAGAAAACGACAATAACTACTGAGGCAGCACTAGAAGTGACCCAAGGAGGTGAGGAGACAAAGAAGATGGTCAGATGCAGAAGCCCTGGAATGCACAGCATCCTTTAGTGGATATCTGATGGAAGCTACTTATATAAGAAATGTCACCTGATAGAGCTCATGACAGGGAAGATCCAAGGATTAGAGATGCAATTCGAGACAATGATGGTATTCAGATGGGAATTTGAAGTGATAATGCAGAATAGGAGAGAGGTGGTGGTACACACAACTCAAGATTTACTGACACCTGCCAAACAAAAGAACCTGGAGGGCAGACTGTCAGAAGGAGAGGGTGACCCTGGAAGAATGTGATCATGAGGACAAGATGGACAAAAAGACTGGATAGTAGAGATTAAATTGAGTTGAGTAACAGGTTTGCTATACTGGGGAATGAGGAGGAGAAACAGGTAGAAGGTGGCATGGTAAGGAAGAAAAGAAAGGAAGCCATCCCCTGCAGAAGTGAAAGATGATGGAGATAGCCAAAGAAAGAGAAAAGAATAATTAAATTCATGGAGGGAAATGAAAAAGAGGATGTAATAAAACATGGGTTTACCAAAGGTAGATCATGTCAGATTAACCTAATATCCTTCTTTTAAAAGGAAACGTATATTTTTTAGATCACAGAAATGCAGTTAATCTAATATACTGGAATTCAGTAAAGCATTTGATATGGTACCACATGGAAAATTATTAGATTAATTAGAGAAGATGGGATTAATTAATAAGAATTGTGAGGTGGGTAAGGGACTGTAGAGAGGTTATTAGTTGAGTTTCTCAAAGATCTATCTTAAGACCGATCTTATTTAATATTTTTATTAATGACCTCATCACAAAAGGCAGGAGTGTGCTAATGAAATTTATTGCTAACACAAAGTTGGGAGGCATTGTGAATACAGAGAAGAATTGGAATATTATATAGGAAGAACTATATGACCTTTAATATTTATTCCTGGGAGAATTCTGTGCCAAAAAATAAAAATTCTGCACACAATATTTTAAAATTCTGTAAAATTCTGCATATTTTATTTGTCAAAATAACACAATATAATCATGACAGTTTAAATTATTTTGGTAATTTATTATGAAATATCTGTCAGCAAGTATGGCTGAAATAATACAGACCCCCCCCCCCCTCCACAAAAACGGATTCTGGTAATTTTTTTTGACAAATAGATTCCTTACTAGGCATATTAATACAGAATTTTGAGTAATTCGTTTAAATTACAATACAGAACTGTATTTCCTGCACCCGTCGGAAGCAGTGCAAAGGCTTGTGACTGTCAGGGGTAATGGAGGAGCTGAGGGAGAGGAAAGGAGATGGGAGTGAACCTGAAGGGTTGTTGGGTGTGAGTGTGTGTTTGAAAAAAACAGATTGACAGAGCCAGAAGAGTACCCAAAAGTCACCTACTACTCACTCTCACAGATCTTGGGAGACAGACCAGTCCTCGCTTACAGACAGCCCCCCAACCTGAAGCAAATATTCTCCAGCAACCACACACCAAAAACACTAACCCAGGAACCTATCCTTGCAACAAAGCCCGATGCCAACTGTGCCCACATATCTATTCAGGGGACACCTTCATAGGGCCTAACAACATTAGCCACACTATCAGGGGCTCGTTCACCTGCACAACTACCAATGTGATCTATGCCATCATGCGCCAGCAATGCTCCTCTGCCATGTACATTGGCCAAACTGGACGTCTCTATGCAAAAGAATAAATGGACACAAATCTGACATCAGGAATCATAACATTCAAAAACAGGTAGAAGAACACTTCAACCCCTCTGGCCACTCAGTAACAGAATTAAAGGTGGCAATTTTGCAGCAGAAAAGCTTCAAAAACAGACTCCAACAAGAAACTCCTGAGTTTGAATTAATATGCAAACTAGATACCATTAACTTGGGTTTGAATAGAGACTGGGAGTGGCTGGGTCATTACACATATTGAATCTATTTCCCCATGTTAAGTATCTTCACCCTTCTTGTCAACTGTCTAAATGGGCCATCTTGATTATTACTACAAACATTTTTTTCTCCTGCTGATAATAGCACATCTTAATTAATTAGCCTCTTACTCCACCTTTTCATGTTCTCTGTATGTATATATATCTCTTCTTACTATATGTTCCATTCTATGCATCTGATGAAGTGGGCTGTAGCCCACGAAAGCTTATGCTCAAATAAATTTGTTAGTCTCTACGGTACCACAAGTACTCCTGTTCTTTTTGGTGGAAGAAGTATGGAACAGGTTTTTTTTTTGTGGGGGGGAAGGGCCAGGACTGTTCGGGAGTTGTGGAGCTTCCTCCATGCAGACTCTGGCTGATCCCAAGCCTCTCTCATTCAGTCAGGCACATCTTCCCTTGTCCCCGAACCCCCCCCATCCCCATGTGTCCCTGCAGCCCCCCCCTTCCCTGTTTCCACATGGCCATGCACCCCCCCTGCTCCCATTCAGCCCCCGGCTCAATGCTGGTACCCCACTAGCTATTCTGAACCCCAATCTATGATCCCCCAGGAGCCCCAAGTGCCCACTCTATCCTAGCCTGGCTCCATGGGCCAGGTGCTGTGATGAATTTCTCCTCCTGGGGGAATTCTGTGCCACTGCACGCACACAGATAATTTTTTCCCCCTACAGAAAATATATTCTGCCCCAGAAGTGCTTCAGTTCCGCCTTTTGCCCACCAGAGGCTGCTGTGGCACCAGAACAGCCTGCTGCTTTCATGCTGTTGGCTGTTCTGGCACCACAGTGGCCTTTGGTGGGCGAAAGGCAGAACTGCAGCACTTCTGAGGCAGAATGCATTTTCTGCAGAAAAAAATAAAATTTTGTGGGACGCATGAATTCTGTGCATGTGCATTGGCGCAGAATTCCCCCAGGAGTAAATATTGGAGTAAAAGAAATGGATGAAACTTAATATTACATAGTGTAAGGTCATGCACTTAGGGTCTACTAATAAGAATTTGTGCTATAAACTGGGAGATCATCAGATGGAAGCAACAGACAAGAGAAACCTGGGTGTGTTGGTGAATCACAGGGTGACTACAAGCCTCCAATGTGATCCAGTTGCAAAAAACGCAAATGAAATTAATTCAAACTGGTACACTTGCAGAGAAGTGCTACTGGGATGATCAGGGAAATGGAAGGCCTATCTTATGAGAGGAGACTAAAAGAGCTTGGGTTGTTTAGTTTGGCAAAACAAAGGCTGAGGGGGATATGATTACTTTCCATAAAAGTTAGGGGGAGAACACCAGAGAGGGTGAAGAGCTATTTAAGACTAAGGACAATGTTGGCACAAGAACAAATGAGTTTAAACTACCCATAACAAATTCAGACTCAACATTAGAAGGTTTCTAACCATCAAAGGAGTGATATGCTGGAACAGCCTCCCAATAGTGAGGGGAAACAATTTAATTAGTTTTAAGAGAAAGCTGGACAAATATATGATGTGATTGTACGGCAGGGTTATGGACAGGGCTCATCAGCCTTGAGGGTCCCTTCTGGTTTATGTCTGATGTTCCTCAAATCTCCCACTACAGGGCTTCAGCTGGTCACATGCAGGGGGACTGGAAGGGATCACCCACAATGTATTCTCTAAGTGTTTTTGTTTCTTTTTGTCTCCTTCTGAGGCATCAGGGATGGTCATGACTGAAGATGGGACACTGGATAGGTCAGTGGACTTGGGCTAGTGGGTCTTTGCTAAGCGCTCTATAAATAGCTGTGTAGACAGTTTTTGAAGTTGCAGATTGGGGCTGGAGCTCAGGCTCTGAAACCTAGGAGGTGGGCTTGAACGTCAGAGCCCAAGCTGCAACTTCAAAGCACTGTCTACACAGCTATTTATAGAGCGCGTCACATGAACCCTGCTAACCCAAGTCTGTTGAGCTCAGCTTGGAGGCTCATTGCTGTGGGCTGCGCAGACTTATCACACTGTAACAAAAAGTCAAGGAGGAGTTGTTTTTTGTGAAGGATTTCTGTCCCAAACTGAGGAGAGCTGTTCTTCATTTGGGAGGAAGAGGGCTTCCTGTGACCTTTAAGCTCAACATCCCTGGTTTTGCTGTTTCTGAAAAGATGGCCAGAGCTACACACTAACAGCCCTTCGCCCCCCCCCGCTACATAAACACACACATAAAAATGTCTCAAAAGTTGCTTGTAGCTGAACTTGAAATCATGGGTGACTTCAACCTGGGGAACGTTTTTGCTGGACATCTCATGTGGCCAATAACAAAACTTCCTCAGGTTTCAGAGTTTTAAAAATTAATAGATAATAATTTCGTAACACAAAGGCCTGCATCCAATGTGGAGTAACTCAATATTGGATTTCATTCTGATGAGCAGAAAGAAGTTCATTGCTGACCTAAAAATTAGCAGTTGTTTAGGTACCAGTGATCTTGATCACGTGCACTTCGTGAAAACAAACCAACCAGTAATACGTATATTTGGAACTTTAAAAGGTCTCATTTTCCAAAGTTTAAAGTAACTGTTCGCACAACTGACTGGGAACATAAATGCAAAGTGGGAAGCATTAGCAAATACTGGGAATTATTCAAGGATCACCTACTGGATCCATAATTCCAAAAAACATGACAAAACTTACGATTGGCAAGAAGCCATTCTTGTTAAAAGGAGACATAGAAATGGAGATAAAACACTATAAACGGGGAAGTAGATGGCAACTGATAAAAGAAGCTAAAGTAATCAATGAAATATCAATAGCCAACAGAATTAAAGACAATAATAAAGCATTTTAAAATATATTAAGAACAAAGAAAGCTCTGTGTCAGATATATGTCCATAGCTAGATATAGATGCTAAAATTGTAACTGGAGGCAGAAAAGGCAGAAACGTTCAATAGATATTTCTGTTCTGTATTTGGAACAAAGCAGGAGGAAGCATCTATTCTATATGATCCTGTGAACATTTTGATTAATAAACTTGCATTGCGTAGAAGTTTGAATTTTTTATATTTAAAGTTAAAGGGAACTAATAGGACATACATTAGATGAACAAAAAACCTGATTCATGGGTAGACCTCAAAATGTAGTTGTTAATGAGGAGGGGCCATCTCTATCAGACATCCCTAGGGAATAGTTCTTGGCTATTTAATATTTTTACAATGACCAAGACAACGATATAAAAATTGATGTTGGTAACATTTACAGAAGATACAAAAATAGGTGGGGGAAGTAAATAATGAGGACAGATTACTTTTACAAAGTGACGTGAACACTCTGATTAACTGATCTCAATTCAACAAAATACCTATCATACTTTGTACTCCCCATCAGACAGTCTATATCCATTTGTTGTCTCATGTCCTATACTTAGCTTGTAAGCTCTTTGGGCAGGAAGTGTAATTTTGCTCTGTGTACAACATCTAGCACAATCGTCCCCGACCTTGAATGAAGCTCTGACGTACTATGATAATACAATTAATGATAAACAACAACACTAAAAAGGGAAATATCAGGTAGAAATAGGCAAGTGGTCCTCTCTGGGTACCTAGGATACTGTGATGTTTAAGGAGCTCAGCTTATTCATGTTATCAAAGCGAAAGCTAAGAGTTCACTTGAGCACTGTGTATAGGTACTTACACATGAAACAAATATCAGACAGTGGGGACGTTCTCAACTTTGCTAACAAGGGCATAACAAGATCACTAGCTGCAAGTCGAAGTTAAACAAATTCAACATTAAAAGAAGACACAATTTCCTAGCTGTGAGTGTAATTAAACATTGGAACAACTTATCAGAGGAGCCAGCAGACTCAGTATAGCTTGTAGTCTTTAAAATGACATTAGCAGTTTCTAAAATATATGCTTTAATCCAGGTTCTCAGAGAAACTATGAGCCTTTGTGTACAGGGTCTTTTAGGGGGGAGGGATAGCTCAGGGGTTTGAGCATTGGCCTGCTAAACCCAGGGTTGAGAGTTCAATCCTTGAGGGGGCCATTTAGGGATCTGGGGCCAAAAATGGGGATTGGTCCTGCTTTGAGCAGGGAGTTGGACTAAGATGACTTCCTGAGGTCCCTTCCAACTCTGATATGCTATGCTATGCGAGAGGGTCAGTCTCGAGCCGTTCTTCCCCTTCTTTCATGTGTCATGGGAATAATATGATCATCTGTATACCCTCCACATGCTCAAAATGCTTGCACATATGCATTAAGATAATGATTGCAATCAAATCTCAGGGTCTCAAACAATCGCCTACGGGGGTCACAAAGGAATTCCCTCAACTCCTCAAAGCACAAGTGGCCACATGTATTCTTGGTTTATTTTTTTCGCCTTTCTCTGAGAGAGTGTCTTCACAGCAGTTACCTTGAATTATAACTCAAGTGTTACTCTTAACCCCACTCCTGTCTGCACACAAAAATCTCTAATTTATGTTAAAGTGGTGCTTTAAGATAGAGTTAGCTGTCCTGTCAGGAAAGGTGGAGTGGGTGGTCTGAAACTTGAGCCATGCTGCTGCTCCAGATAATAATGCAGTGACAATGCAACAGCTCAAATTACAACAACTCTTCATCAGCTAATCCAAACATTCTGTGCTGCCTATCAAGTCATTGTGACAGGTTTCAGAGTAACAGCCGTGTTAGTCTGTATTCGCAATAAGAAAAGGAGGACTTGTGGCACCTTAGAGACTAACAAATTTATTTGAGCATAAGCTTTCGTGAGCCACTGCTCACTTCATCGGATGCATTCGGTGGAAAAAACAGTGGGGAGATTTATATACACAGAGAACATGAAACAGTGGTGTTACCATACACACTGTAAAGAGAGTGATCACTTAAGGTGAGCTATTATCAGCAGGAGAGCGCGGGGGAGGGGATGTCCACATATCTATTCAGGGGACATCACCATAGGGCCTAATCACATCAGCCACAATATTAGAGGCTCGTTCACCTGCACATCTACCAATGTGATATATACCATCTTGTGCCAGCAATGCCCCTCTACCATGTACATTGGTCAAACTGGACAGTCTCTACGTAAAAGAATAAATGGACATAAATCAGACGTCAAGAATTATAACATTCAAAAACCAGTTGGAGAACACTTCAGTCTCTCTGGTCACTCGATTACAGACCTAAAAGTGGCAATACTTCAACAAAAAAAAACTTCAAAAACAGACTCCAATGAGAGACTGCTGAATTGGAATTAATTTGCAAACTGGATACAATTAACTTAGGCTTGAATAGAGACTGGGAGTGGATGGGTCATTACACAAAGTAAAACTATTACACCATGTTTATCCCCCACCCCTCTGACCCCCCACCGTTCCTCAGACGTTCTTGTCAACTGCTGGAAATGGCCCACCTTGATTATCTCTACAAAAAGCTTCCTCCCCCTCCCCGCTCTTCTGCTGATAATAGCTCACCTTAAGTGATCACTGTCTTTACAGTGTGTATAGTAACACCCATTGTTTCATGTTCTTGGTGTATATAAATCTCCCCACTGTTTTTTCCACCAAATGCATCCGATGAAGTGAGCTGTAGCTCACGAAAGCTTATGGTCAAATAAATTTGTTAGTCTCTAAGGTGCCACAAGTACTCCTTTTCTTCAAGTCATTGTGTAACTCTAGTGTTGTTTTGCAGACAGCTCAAGTGTAGCAACTCAAGACAAATAACTGAAGAGAACTGTTACAGTGAAGACAAGCTCTATAGCATCAGAGATTGGCCACAGCTGGAGACAGGACTCAACACAAAATGGACTAGTGCTCCAAGCTGGGACAGAGAATCCTCTTTCTTAGATGCCCAGTTGGTGGGTCTTGCCGACATGCTCAGGGTCAAACTGATTGCCAGATTTAGGGTTTGGATGTTATTTTCCTCCAGATCAGATTAGCAGGAACCTTGGAAGTTTGTCTTCCTCTGTAGCAAGGGGTGAGGATCCCCTGCCAAGATCATCTGGGCATATTCCACCTAATGAATTCCCTCCCACTGCAGAACCTCAGGAACAAGTGCACTTCAGTCTCTCATGTTCTCTGCCTGTGGCACACAATAGTTTAAACTAAGGTGATCTAATGATCCCTTCTGGCCTGAAATCTATTAAATCTAGTTAATTACCAAAAGAAAAAGTTAGAAGTGGTTTCAAATGAACCACCTGTATTGAAATCCATTAACTTCTGTGATTACATTTTCCTGTTACATAAAATTAGGGCTGTCAAGCGATTAAAAAAATTAATTGTGCGATTAATCGCACAGTTAAACAATAATGGAATACCTTTATTTAAATATTTTTGATGTTTTCTACATTTTCCAATACATTGATTTCAATTACAACACAGAATACAAAGTGCACAATGCTCACTTTCCATTTATTTTTAATACAAATATTTGCACTGTAAAAAACAAAAGAAATAATATTTTTCAATTCACCCAATACAAGTACAGTAGTGCAATCTTTTTATCATGAAAGTTGAACTTACAAATAAAACAATGTAAATCTTTAGAGCCTACAAGTCCACTAAGTCCTACTTCAGACAGTCGCTCAGACAACAAGCTTGGTTACATTTGCAGGAGATAATGGTACCCGCTTCTTGTTTACAATGTCACCTGTAAGTGAGAACAGGCATTTGCGGGGGCACTGTTGTAACCGGCATCGCAAGATATTTATGTGCCAGATATCCTAAAGATTCATATGTCCCTTCATGCTTCAACCACCATTCCAGAGGATATGCATCCATGCTGATGACGGGTTCTGATCGATAATGATCCAAAGCAGAGTGGACCGATGCATGTTCAATTTCATCATCAGAGTCAGATGCCACCAGCAGAAGATTGATTTCTGGTTGTTCAGGTTCTGTAGTTTCTGTATCAGAGTGTTGCTGTTTTAAGACTTCTGAAAGCATGCTCCACAGCTCGTCCCTCTCAGATTTTAGATGGCACCTCAGATTCTTAAACCTTGGGTCGAGATTTCTATTTTTAGAAATCTCACATTGGTACCTTCTTTGCGTTTTGTCAAATCTGC
The DNA here is from genome assembly GCF_965140285.1 of Lepidochelys kempii. NCBI lineage: Eukaryota > Metazoa > Chordata > Testudines > Cheloniidae > Lepidochelys > Lepidochelys kempii. The sequence continues at coordinate 77,937,746 of NC_136383.1, read as the reverse complement.
ACTGACAGTGTTCGTAAATCAAACAACATGTGTTGGGTCATCGTCCGAGACTGCTATAACATGAAATACATGGCAGAATGTGGGTAAAACAGAGCAGGGAACATACAATTCTGCCCCAAGGAGTTCAGTCACAAATTTAATTAACACACTTTTTTTTTTTAACAAACATCATCAGCATGGAAGCATGTCCTCCGGAATGGTGGCTGAAGCACGAAGGGGCATCCGAATGTTTAGCTTATCTTTCACAGAAATACCTTGCAACGCCGGCTACAAAAGTGCCATGCGAATGCCTGTTCTCACTTTCAGGTGACATTGTAAATAAGAAGCAGGCAGCAGTATCTCCCACAAACATAAACAAACTGGTTTGTCTTAGCAATTCGCAAAATAAGAAGTAGGACTGAGTGGACTTGTAGGCTCTAAAGTTTTGCATTGTTTTATTTTTGAGCGCAGTTATGTAACAAAAAAAATCTACATTTTCACGATACAGTTTGTACTACAGTACTTGTATGAGGTGAACTGAAAAATACTATTTTGTTTATCATATTTACAGTGCAAATATTTGTAATTATTAAATATTATATTAAATAATATAAATATAAAATAATACTTTGTATTCTATGTTGTAATAGAAATAATTATATTTGAAAATGTAGAAAAACAGCCAAAATATTTAATAAATTTCAATTGGTTTTCTATTATTAACAGTGCAATTAATTGCAATTAATTTTTTTAATTAGTTAATTTTTTGAGTTAATCACGAGTTAACTGCGATTAATCGACAGCCCTACATAAAATGAATTTCTTTCCTTTGTAGTTTGTGTGAGTGACCCACAAAAACAATAAAGGAAACTGATTCACTAACTACTTATACCAAGAAACGGTGAAACTTCTTTTAGCTAAACTAATTTTATATATATGACAACAGTATATGATAAAATTCTGAAGTGCTGTTTTTAAGCTGAGGTGCCCCTTTAACTTTTGAATTTCCTGGATTTTGTCCCTTTATTCAATAGTTTGGGGTTTTTTTTGCCAAAATACAAATGGTGATGTATCTGCATGTGTGTAGATAAATATAATAATCCAGTCACCAATAAGGGCCTAAATGCCTTATAATTGCATTTTACAGCTTACAAGGGCAACTATAAACATAATTATCTTTGGAAAAGGTTTTCTAATATTTTTACACTCAAATTTTATAGAGTTCTTTATTATTTCTATTACCATACCATTTAGAAGCACTAGTTATGAATCAGGACCCCATTGTGCTAGGTGCTGTGCAAACAAGGAACAGAAGGCTGGTCCCTGCCCCCCAAAAGCTTACTATCTAAGTATAAGACAAGAGGCAACAGACACATATATACAGGTGAGTACAAGAAAACAGACAGACAATACTTGTCAGCATGACAGGCTGTGGTCTCAGCAGACCTGCAGTCTAACCATTGAAAGTATTTTGTAGGCATCATGGCAAAGGAGAGCTTTGAGGAAAGTTTTGGAAGACAAAAATGAGTTTGTTTTGTGGATTATTTTCAGGGAGTTCCACCCAAGCAGAAGGGTCAGCAAGGGAGAAAGCACAATGCTTTTTTGAATATGTCTGATTGGAGGCAGGAGTTGCCTTCTCAATATCAAATTGGATTTTAAAAAGATGTTTTAAATGCAGAACTTTTATCAATAGCATTTTTAAAAGAAAAACTAGAAAGCTATATACCATCCAAAACATGTGAATTTGTAAAGATGAATGAAATAACTTTATGTTTTATGGCATTTCTTTGAACATCTGATTAAGATAAATGACTTTAGTTCATAATTCTTCAATGTCATGTTGTCATAGTTCCCATCACCAAGATGTTTTAAAGGCTTTCGATTAATATTGCATGCCAGAACTGAAATTACATCCTTTGTCGTTTAGTTCTTAATGGTGCAAGTGATATCTATCAAGTAGTGTTTTATGAAGCGTGTGTGATTTTTATCACAGGCTGTTTTCACAAATCTTTTTCAGGTTTCAGAAAGACAGTTCAGGGTTCATAATAAATATGCCCTATGGTTTAGAATCATGCTAATTCTCAAATCTACAATGAAACTTAGATTCATCTATGTTTATTAAAAAAAACAAGCAGCTCCCTAATTTGACTGTTTAATCTCATCTTAATATATCATATTATATGTCAAAATAAATTATCTTAAACCCTGCAATTGTGTATCTGAACTACATCTTTAAAGAACACAAAATCTGGACTCTTGGTACAAAATTATTACACACTATATTCACTGTGTGACAGCAGTTGCTCACCAAACATTATAATGTGGCTTGTGATTGCCCTAATTTTTAATGTGGAGGTGATGCACACACACAAGTCTCAGCATATAATATTTCATCTTGATCCTAGTGTGATGGAATCTGTAGTCTGTGACCCAATCTCTGTAAAACAAGATGCAGATGGCTGATATTGCCACTATTCATGCAAATTAGGCACCAATAGGGCAAGCTACAAATGGGCTCTTCAGATTGGCCATTTCTGGGTAATTCTTGCTGCTAACTGAGGCCACAGAAGGATATTAAACATTAAACTTTAGGGGACAACATATACTGAACAGATTCCTCAAATACACTCTTGTCCCTGGGCACATAGAACTCTCCTTAAAACTACAAGCCATAAGGCAAATACATTGCAGGGAGAAATACTGCTCACTGTAACGAGGGCAAGTATTACTCTCACAGATGGTGGGGAATGGAAAAAGAAAAGGATTTACTTAAGGGTTCATTAAACGTTGTTTCCACTTCGTGTTGTTCACTGTGGAAACTGAACCAGCTCACTTTTAAAACATTTTTTCCATTAGTTGGAATCGATTCTTGAAGCATTCCAACACATCCACATTTAGCCAGCAACAGCTTCTTTAACCCCTTGTACCCAAATGTAGTGTGCACTCAGGGTAATGTCAGTTAAATGCAGCTCTGTCCATTTCAGTGTAGCGGGATGATATATACTCTCTTGTCCATAGGACCATACAAGAGCTACTTTACTGGCTGAAGATAAATCATCCATAAAGCATGGAAGGGATGATAGAGCTAAGGCCAGTACAAACTCACCTGACCCAAAGGAAAATAGACAATGCCCTTCCCATTCATGGGGCAGACATATGAAGTGGAAAAATAAACAGATAGCTTCCAGATTTAGGATTGATCTGACCATGAGCTGTGGTGACACCAATTCAGCAGACAGCCTTCCTACAAGTGGTCTCTGCAGGCCATGAAGAATTTAAGCAGAAGGATAAAACAAAAAAAGGACAGAAACAGCAACCAAAATAAATTGAAATTTAATTTGTTGTGGTAGTAAATAGGGATTCTCCTAAAACAAAGAACAAACAAACCCCACTGATGTGCTATGTGTAATATTGACCCTGACTTTGGTTTATGCAGGCAAATCACAATCATATAACAACTTTTTATAGAGAATCTTAATAGGGAATGAATGTGTGGATCCAGATTACATTCAAGCTTTTCTAGACCTGCTGCTCACAAACCAGGAAGAATTAGTGGGGGAAGCAAAAGTGGATGGGAATCTGGGAGGCAGTGACCATGAGTTGGTTGAGTTCAGGATCCTGACACAGGGAAGAAAGGTAAGGAGCAGGATACGGACTCTGGACTTCAGGAAAGCAGACTTCGACTCCCTCAGGGAACGGATGGGTAGGATCCCCTGGGGGACTAACATGAAGGGGAAAGGAGTCCAGGAGAGCTGGCTGTATTTCAAGGAATCCCTGTTGAAGTTACAGGGACAAATCATCCCGATGTGTCGAAAGAATAGTAAATATGGCAGGCGACCAGCTTGGCTTAAAGGTGAAATCCTAGCGGATCTTAAACATAAAAAAGAAGCTTACAAGAAGTGGAAGGTTGGACATATGACCAGGGAAGAGTATAAAAATATTGCTCGGGCATGTAGGAATGAAATCAGGAGGGCCAAATCGCACCTCGAGCTGCAGCTAGCAAGAGAGGTCAAGAGTAACAAGAAGGGTTTCTTCAGGTATGTTGGCAACAAGAAAAAAGCCAAGGAAAGTGTGGGCCCCTTAATGAATGAGGGAGGCAACCTAGTGACAGAGGATGTGGAAAAAGCTAATGTACTCAATGCTTTTTTTGCCTCTGTCTTCACTAACAAGGTCAGCTCCCAGACTGCTGCGCTGGGCATCACAAAATGGGGAAGAGATGGCCAGCCCTCTGTGGAGATAGAGGTGGTTAGGGACTATTTAGAAAAGCTGGACGTGCACAAGTCCATGGGGCCGGACGAGTTGCATCCGAGAGTGCTAAAGGAATTGGCGGCTGTGATTGCAGAGCCATTGGCCATTATCTTTGAAAACTCGTGGCGAACGGGGCAAGTCCCGGATGACTGGAAAAAGGCTAATGTAGTGCCAATCTTTAAAAAGGGGAAGAAGGAGCATCCTGGGAACTACAGGCCAGTCAGCCTCACCTCAGTCCCCGGAAAAATCATGGAGCAGGTCCTCAAAGAATCAATCCTGAAGCACTTACATGAGAGGAAAGTGATCAGGAACAGTCAGCATGGATTCACCAAGGGAAGGTCATGCCTGAATAATCTAATCACCTTCTATGATGAGATTACTGGTTCTGTGGATGAAGGGAAAGCAGTGGATGTATTGTTTCTTGACTTTAGCAAAGCTTTTGACATGGTCTCCCACAGTATTCTTGTCAGCAAGTTAAAGTAGTATGGGCTAGATGAATGCACTATAAGGTGGGTAGAAAGTTGGCTAGATTGTCAGGCTCAACGGGTAGTGATCAATGGCTCCATTTCTAGTTGGCAGCCGGTGTCAAGTGGAGTGCCCCAGGGGTCGGTCCTGGGGCCGGTTTTGTTCAATATTTTCATAAATGATCTGGAGGATGGTGTGGATTGCACTCTCAGCAAATTTGCGGATGATACTAAAGTGGGAGGAGTGGTAGATACGCTGGAGGGCAGGGATAGGATACAGAGGGACCTAGACAAATTGGAGGATTGGGCCAAAAGAAATCTGATGAGGTTCAATAAGGATAAGTGCAGGGTCCTGCACTTAGGACAGAAGAACCCAATGCACAGCTACAGACTAGGGACCGAATGGCTAGGCAGCAGTTCTGCGGAAAAGGACCTAGGGGTGACAGTGGACGAGAAGTTGGATATGAGTCAGCAGTGTGCCCTTGTTGCCAAGAAGCCCAATGGCATTTTGGGATGTATAAGTAGGGGCATAGCGAGCAGATCGAGGGACGTGATCGTCCCCTTCTATTCGACATTGGTGAGGCCTCATCTGGAGTAATGTGTCCAGTTTTGAGCCCCACACTACAAGAAGGATGTGGATAAATTGGAGAGAGTCCAGCGAAGGGCAAGAAAAATGATTAGGGGTCTGGAACACATGACTTATGAGGAGAGGCTGAGGGAACTGGGATTGTTTAGTCTGCAGAAGAGAAGAATGAGGGGGGATTTGATAGCTGCTTTCAACTACCTGAGAGGTGGTTCCAGAGAGGATGATTCTAGACTATTCTCAGTGGTAGAAGAGGACAGGACAAGGAGTAATGGTCTCAAGTTGCAGTGGGGGAGGTTTAGGTTGGATATTAGGAAAAACTTTTTCACTAGGAGGGTGGTGAAACACTGGAATGTGTTACCTAGGGAGGTGGTAGAATCTCCTTCCTTAGAAGTTTTTAAGGTCAGGCTTGACAAAGCCCTGGCTGGGATGATTTAATTGGGGATTGGTCCTGCTTTGAGCAGGGTGTTGGACTAGATGACCTCCTGAGGTCCCTTCCAACCCTGATATTCTATGATTCTATGATTCTTGCTGTCATACTGCACATATTGTTACGCACTGACTAACCCACACAGTAGTTAGCATCAGTATACAATATTATTTTAAGAGTTATTTTAGGACTTTGTGTCCATCAGATCAAATAGTAACACGTGTTAAAATAATCTGTTTAGTTCTGATTATCACAGTAATTTACCCTGGAGTCAAACTGGGGAAAAATAACATACATAATGATACTTTCCAAAGCTCTGTTTGAGTTACCAAAATGAGATTCAACTCACATTGTGCAGGTGTTCAAAATATAATAATGCATGCTCTGCTGATCCCTTTGACCTGTCTCCCACATGCTAGGACTCAGATGTCTTGCAAGACTCCAGATCCAGATCCCTCGGTAGGATTTTATATCCCCTAGTGAGCTCCTTGGCCTTGGTTCCTCATCAGCAGGGAAACAGGTAGTCTGCTCCCCGTTAATGGGAGCCAGAAGCCGTGGTTGGTTGCCATTAACAGTAGACTGCGAATCTTCATAATTGGACCATTTCTCTCCTTTCTTAAATGCTTACATCAACAATAAGAAAGTTATTTTTAGGCTTCAGTGTTGACACTCAGCTGAGATCAGCAGGGACAGCTTATACTTCTCAGAGACATTGTTTCAGTGGTTGGCAAGCCTCATTGATCAGTTACACTTTAATTCACATTTTGAAGGCTAGCTTCAGAACCCCAGAAGAGCCATCGTGTGATTTACAAACAGAAGCTTAGATTCTGGAGCACAAAGTGACAAACTCCAGAAAAAGGTAACTGGCTTGCCAAACCTAAGTCAATCCTGAATTTACCTCACAAATATTTGTGAGCATAATTAGAAACTGCACGTGAAACCCAGGTCCAACAACTTGGACGATCATGTTGCCTGCTCTGATTGTCCACCACCTTATCTATATTTTAAATGAAGATGTTATGTACTTTTGACTGCAACTTTTGGAATCTATGTATTCATTAAAGTAAGAAAATACCTTGCTTTAATTCATAATGTAAGACCATCTACTGCAGTCCCAACTCTGGCAAAATGTCCACATATGCATATATGTACTTATTTCATACCACTGACTTAATGGGAGTGTTGCCAGAGTAAGGATTTACTAACTGTGAGGTTTGACAAGCGATTACCTAACATATGGTCTATCTTTTTAAAATGTTAGGTATTTTTGTTTCTTCCTGGATATCATTAATGAAAAATGAGCTGTGATTTTGTGTGTGTGTCACAATTAAAATGAATATTAACAGTATAATCTTTTATAAACACAGATTATAATTAATACACCAAAACAATTTGATTTTATCCAAACACGCCCCACAAAAATCAGGAAAAAAACAGACAAGTGGAGACATGGTTCTTTGAAAAAGAGAATATATTTGTGTAGAAATGATGATGCTGGATCATTGTACAGATATGGTAAAGATGCTTGGATCCCATATGGGAGGTCACTGTGCCCTAGTGCTCCAAGGGGATTTGAGATAGAAGTCAGTGGATACTAATTACGGAAACCCAGTGATGATTATCCTCTCTTTAGAGAGCCCATGGCACACAGAAGCTACTGAGTAGCAATTATAGAGTCTCTGTGGCAGAAGGATTCCTCACCTCCACTTCTCCCAAAAAATTCACATGCTCATGTACTCAGGCTTGGCAAGGTGAACAAGATTTTGCCCTGGAAAGGCACTTACTACTGACTACACACAAAAACAAGGAACATTGAAAACCTCCCTAAACACAAATGTGCATCACACATAATCAATAACTAATCAATAATCACAGCTAATACAACCAGGGCTACAGCAAATTGCTCCTCCTGCCGTAAGCAATGGCAAATTGGTTTCTGAAAGATCTTGAACTACTGTACCTGCCTTTCACAGGTAGAGGCCAGCTGCTCATAAAGGAGGAGCAGAAGATAAATTGACATGTAGGCTTCCAAGTTCATGAGAAATATAGGGTGAAATCCTAACCTATTGAAGTCAATGGGAGTTTTGTCATTGACTTTAATGGGGCCAGGAGTTCACCCATAACATTTTGTAAGTGTACAGATCCATTGGAGCTACTGAAAGACTTTGGAATTAGTTCACTGTGCTGTGAGCAAGTTCAGGAACAGGTTTTTGTGTGTGCATCTTAGGGAAGACAAAGCCAGACTAATAAAATCAGTGAAAGAAAAGAAGAGGAAGATGAGAAAGGAGAAGGGAAATTTAATACAACATAGAATTTTCAAGCAGAGATGGGTGAACTCATTTTATTTCATTTGAACTCACTAAAATATCTGGCATTCATGTTCTGTTTCAGACAGAATGAAAAAGGAGCATGGAAGATGAAAAACATGAAAAAACAGGGTAAAAGTGGCATAGAGTAAAAAACATTCAGAGAAAATGTGAAAAAGAACAGACTGGTTGAAAGAAAAAATCCAATAAAAATGAGGATGTGTGTATTGTATGTAGCGGACTCTCTTGGACCAACCAAACTTTTTTGGGGAGTCTGGGGATATGAGCCCCACTTTTTATGGCTCTTCTTCCTAACGCAAAGCCTCACCCTAGTCCACTGAAATTAAAGACAGAAGTCCCATTAACTTCTGTGGGAGTGGGATTGGGTCCAAAATCAGAGATGATGGTACCTAAATAAACGAGTGAGAGAACAGATTTGTCTATAATACAGGACTTTCAAGTGTCTTAATAAAAATATGAGAGACAGAAAAAACATGAGAGAGGGAGAGACAAAGAAGGCATTGAGCCTCCAAAATAGCTCAAGTACTTTTTTTCCTCCTAAAAGCGTCAGGAGGAGGAGGCCGCCCACAAGAACACTCTGAAGAGCTACTGTTCTCTGATGACTTTAAGTAAACTTCCCACACTTACAGGTAAACCTTTTTTTAAACATAAGAAAAAAAAAGCAATCTTGGTCTTAGTCAAATCTTCTCTATTCTGACAACAGTCAAGGGTAGTCAGATATCAATCCAAAGAACAAACTTTTTTCAATTTCTCAAAAGATGTAATCTGGGTTTCCTATAAATCTGCCCTCCCGTTTTACTGCATGATAGAGGCAGTAATTTTCAAATCAGATATAAGTTTTAAATTGCTAACCAATTAGAACAAATCCCATTTTCCATCTTGGATTTGTTTCAATGTAATTCAGCACATTTAACAGTAAAACTACCATCGCCTAGCAATTTACCTAAACCAATGGCAACTCCAAAGGCAATCAGTGTGAAGTTTAGCATCTGGAAAGCAATAGAATTGATTTAAGTTGAGGTTTGGATGTTCTCATTCCATGTTCTGGGAGAGATAGGATGGACAATGATATGGAGAACTGTTTTATCTTGAATGTACTGTAATAAAAAGGTAATAAATACATCTATTCTATACAAAGCATAAACAATTACTGGGGCATGGGGGAGGGAATCTCACAAACCATTTCTTTAAAAAAGTTTCGAAACACACAAGGTTGCAACAAAAAAATCCTCTATTCATAGATACTAAGGTCAGACGGGACCATTATGATCATCTAGTCCGACCTCCTGCACAATGCAGGCCACAGAATCTCACCCACCCACTCCTGCGAAAAACCTCTCACCTATGTCTCAGCTATTGAAGTCCTCAAATCATGGTTTAAAGACTTCAAGGAGCAGAGAATCCTCCAGCAAGTGACCCATGCTCCATGCTACAGAGGAAGGCGAAAAACCTCCAGGGCCTCTTCCAACCTGCCCTGGAGGAAAATTCCTTCCCGACCACAAATATGGCGATCAGCTGAACCCTGAGCATATGGGCAAGATTCACCAGCCAGATACCCAGGAAAGAATTCTCTGTAGTAACTCAGATCCCACCCCATCTAACATCCCATCACAGGCCATTGGGCCTATTTACCATGAATAGTTAAAGATCAATTAATTGCTAAAATCATGTTATCCCATCATACCATCTCTTCCATAAACTTATTGAGTTTAATCTTAAAGCCAAATAGGTCTTTTGCCCCCACTGCTTCCCTTGGAAAGCTATTCCAAAACTTCACTCCTCTGATGGTTAGAAGCCTTCGTCTAATTTCAAGTCTAAACTTCCCGATGACCAGTTTATATCGATTTGTTCTTGTGTCCACATTAGTACTGATCTTAAATAATTCCTCTCCCTAATCCGGTATTTATCCCTCTCATATATTTATAGAGAGCAATCATATCTCCCCTCAACCTTCTTTTGGTTAGGCTAAACAAGCCAAGCTCCTTGAGTCTCCTTTCATCAGAGAGGTTTTGCATTCCTTGGATTATCCTAGTAGCCCTTCTCTGTACCTGTTCTAGTTTGAATTCATCCTTCTTAAACATGGGAGACCAGAACTGCACACAGTATTCCAGGTGAGGTCTCACCAGTGCCTTGTATAACAGTACTAAAACCTCCTTATCTCTACTGGAAATACCTCGCCTGATGCATCCCAAGACCGCATTAGCTTTTTTCACGGCCATATCACATTGGCGGCTCATAGTCATCCTATGATCAACCAATACTCCAAGGTCCTTCTCCTCCTCCATTACTTCTAATTGATGCGTCCCCAGCTTATAACTAAAATTCTTGTTATTAATCCCTAAATGCATGACCTTACACTTCTCACTATTAAATTTCATCCTATTACTATTACTCCAGCTTACAAGGTCATACAGATCTTCCCTGTTATGATATCCTGGTCTCTCTCTAAATTGGCAATACCTCCCAGCTTTGTATCATCCGCAAACTTTATTAGCGCACACCCACTTTTTGTGCCAAGGTCAGTAATAAAAAGATTAAATAAGATTGGTCCCAAAACTGATCCCTGAGGAACTCCACTGGTAACCTCCCTCCAGCCTGACAGTTCACCTTTCAGTATGACCCGCTGTAGTCTCCCTGTTAACCATTTCCTTATCCACCTTTCAATTTTCATATTGATCCCCATCTTTTCCAATTTAGCTAATAATTCCCCATGTGGAACCGTATCAAACGCCTTACTGAAATCGAGGTAAATTAGATCCACTGCGTTTCCTTTGTCTAAAAAATCTGTTACTCTCTCAAAGAAGGAGATCAGGTTGGTTTGGCACGATCTACCTTTTGTAAAACCATGTTGTATTTTGTCCCATTTACCACTGACCTCAATGTCCTTAACTACTTTCTCCTTCAAAATTTTTTCCAAGACCTTGCATATTACAGATGTCAAACTAACAGGCCTGTAGTTACCTGGATCACTTTTTTTTCCTTTCTTAAAAATAGGAACTATGTTAGCAATTCTCCAATCATACGATACAACCCCTGAGTTTACATATTCATTACTTATATTTAAAACATCAGTCCTTTTAATAAATGAGGGGTGGGGTTTTTTGCCTTTTCCTTTTTATATTTTTATTAGTTTGACCAGGTTTTAGTTGTATTATTGATCTCAACCTGTCTCCAGCAAGTGAATTTTTAAGGTTAGTTTGAGGTTGAGCTGAACTATACGCAAGTGTGGCTGAACCATGTAATATTAAGCCTTTACTTTTACTGAAACTCCTCTAGTTCTAGGGCAGAGACTGACAAAAGACATAAAAGATAGAGAGATCAGAGTTCATGACTAAACTCTTTGATTTAGGCATCCAGCTGGATGAGACATGAGTAAAACCCCAACTGTATGGAAGCTAGAAGAGATCCTTTAAAAAAAAATCTAAATAGGCACAATGTAAATCCCCTTCATGGCACAATGTGAAGGCTCATTTGGAGTGTCACTAGAATTGCAAGGACTGCAGCCTGAATTCTATGGCATTCCTGACTTCCAGACAATTATTCTGGCAAAGGAGGGTCTGCATCTTTTTCTAAGATAAGTAAAAGCTAAATAAATTGATTTACCATCATTCCATGCTCCAAGGTAGAATGACAAATTCCACATAGTATTTTACAAGAAAATAAAATTAATTCCGATAGCATCCTAAAAGTAATTTGTATTTCATTTCAATGTCCTTTCTAAATAAACAGAATTTGAGTTCTCAAGTCATTTCAATTTGCACAAAGTGTAAGAAATCCCCTTAACATTAGATCTGTCATTCTAGTGACAAATTTGGGCGGCAGCTTCCTTGATTAGTAAATATACAGCACAATACAAGATGAGGCTGTTCACTGCACAGCAATTATGCTGCCGATGTTCATTTACAAGAGGAGCAGTACTAACTGCAGCCAAAGGTGACAAGACCATACATACAAACACAGAAATAGAAAATAAGAGCTGAGTCCAGCAAAGCCCACCCTCTGCAATCACAAAGGAATCAACAGCATGGGAACAACTCATCAAACATAGTCCCTGTTCAGTGTCCCAACACACCACTCCCACTCTGCAAGTCCTAGCCAACAGGACATAAAGGAAAATTCCTTTCCTTTTGTCTTCTTCTCTAACCCTAATGGTGATGACAAGCAACCACCATGTGGGAGGGATGTTGTTAGGAAGGAAACAGATGGTCTCAGATTGAGAAGTCTGGTATTTAACATGCTTTTGTAAACTACTACCGGTGGCTAAAAACAAAATTTTAGAGAGGGAGAATTGTTTTAGGAGGCACTATTGGAGACTGGGCTTAAATTCTCAGAGATTATTTTCCAAAGCTCCCCCTTATCCCCATTCAGGACTCTGGGCTTCAACAGCAGGGTGGGGAGGTCTAAAGATTTTAGCTCCACGGGGCAGAGGCACACCAGGGCTCAGGGCTTCAGCCCGAAGGCGAGTGCCAGGGCTCCCGTGGATCTGAAAATATTTACTGGAGCTCCACTCCGGACAGTTCCAGCTGAATTTAAGCCCCGACTGGAGAGGAAATCAGGAGATCTGGTTTTTATTCCTGGCTCTGCCAGAGGCTTGCAAGTCATAACTTTTCTGTGTTTAATTGTTCCCATCTACAAAATAGGTTAAAAACACACTTTTCTAACTCACAGGGTGTTGTGGGAATTAATTAAATGTTAAAAAGCTCTTAACACTCCCCAGATAAAAGGTGTACAATGGGCAAAATTCACACAGGTATGGAAGGTCTGCATAAATGTCTTCTGCGCCACTTAAACCCTGCATTGCCTCTCCATGGGGGGATAGGAGGAATCCACCGAGTGATCAGGTATCCTGGGGGACTCTGCATCCTATGCATGCTGTGGAAGGGCGGCTCCCTAATTGTGCCAAACAGGCTTTTGTGAAGGGTCCATGAGGATACTCAGGCTACTAGATTCATTCTTATGTGGATCCCCTGGCCATACATGCAGAGGGTGCCTGGGGGTTGGGATGTGTGTGTAATCCACTCCACCTGTTCCCTGAATCCCTGTGGAACTCCCACACACAGTCTGACTCCTTTGGCTTTGTGCAGGTGTATATGTGCAAATTTCACACTCAAAGTGCTTCACAGGATATCTATTGTTACATCAGGCTATCATACCTACACTCAGGATAGACAAAGATCACAAATAAGGTGACTTTTCCAGGAAAAAATTGCAGTAAATTTACTTCATTACTGTATATTCTCAGGTAAATTAAATCTGTTAAGAGATTCACAGTTTGGAAATATACATTTTTAAAAGAATAAACACAAATAAATAGTGAAGACTTTAAAGCATATTAGTTGAAAGTTACCTCATGACAGTAAATTCTGTTAGAGGCCACTGACATGGGCAATTAGTAATGTGTCTGAAATCTGACTGTTTACATAACTATCAACAACTCCACTAACAAGTTTAAGTTATTTATGACAAGATATACACAGTACACCAAGACAGCAGAAGAACAGATGAATTATACAACCTATTTCTAAATTTGTAACAAACAGTATAAGATATTTATATGTAAGAATAAATATTATTAATTCACAGAAGTGTTCAGCTTCCCCTGTTTTTTTATCTGCTAGGTATGTATTTACACATTTGTTACAATTCAATAAATGAACATCAATCAATCTATTATTTTTGGAGTAAAGATAAATTAAATCCAGGCATACTTTTAAACTATGCTATGTAGGTACAGGCTATTAAAGACTTTTCAAATGCCTGCTTACTGAAGAGTCAACAGTGTTATTTTAATACACTTTTGGATAAAAACTGTTTCAGGGATGTCTATGACAGTAATGAAAATAGATGTCTGGGTCAGAATATTATTCCATGGCATCATTGTATACACTGCTGTCACGAGGTTTCGGGGCTTTGCTTGCAAAGAATTTTATGGATCCCAGTGAGAAAGTGCTCTAAACCTTTCAAAATAATTACAACTTGGCTGAACTCAGTAGATCCTCGTGTAACACATGACAAGCATTGTACACTCACATCTGCAGTATCAAAGCTTTGATGACAAATCTGAGGCGTTTTCACAGGAGCATGTTACTATAGTTTAAGAACCAAAAAATACTGGAAACTAATGCATTCAATTATATTCACAGCAGATATAATTAACCTGTCTAGATATTTAAAGATGGAGCTATTAGTATAAATTTTTCAAGGAGTTGGAAAATAGTAAATTTTTATACTGTCTGATTAATACACCCTATGTGTCAGACCCATGTCCTTGTCCACTACTAAAATTCAAACAGGAAGTTATGGGGGCAGATAATTAACACCTCTTTTGGGAGACAAGGGTGCTAAGCTTCCTTCAAACAAGTGGTCAGAAGGTCCTTAGTTTAAAAAAAAACAAAAAACATTTCTTGGCACCGAAAGGCAATTATGGCACTGCTTCACTCGTCGTGTTGTAAGTCTGTGGCATGTTTATAGTCCAAGGGAGGAGAAATTTCCCACAGTGGTGTTTTAAAATCATTGGGTTCTGGCAAAAATGAAGTACAAGATTACAAATGGGGACTTCCCTTCTACTCTGGACTCTATTTATCTACCTTAAGATGCTATATAGTACCTATTACCAAAAGCCCAAAGCAAAAAGATATTTTTCTCTCTCCTTTCCAGCAGGATAGGGGCAGCCTGGAGACAACAACGGCTGTCAATGGCAAATTTTCCAAATTCTAAAAATCATGCTTTTGCTGAAGAAATTTTTTTTCTTCTACTCAAATAAGTATTACTTATTATAATGAAAAAAACTTTTAAAGATTGCAGAACTGTTATAGGTATAGTCATGTCATGATTTGCAAGCCCACAAATGAGTCAAATGAGAGCTTTTGCCAGACTCTCAAAGGGATGCAGGAAAACAACTTAACATTGTAAAGTGTACCCCTAAACTGTGAATTCAAAACCTGCAGAGGCACACACAAAGAGGTTAACTACATGCACAGTTGTAAACTAAAAAATGGGAAACTGTGCTTATGTTGCAGAAAAAAAATGAGGTTGCATATATAAGTTTGCATTGTTTAATTTGCAGTTTTGCCAACAACTACCAGTTTTGTGCATGCAGTTGCAGGTTTGGCACTCACAGTTTGGGAGTTCAGTTTTGAATAGTGTCAACTATTAGATGGAGAAATAGCCATTCCTCTGGTTGTTAAAATGTATTTCTTTGTATCTCTTATTTATATTTTTATTTATGTTGATGAAGTGAGAAAAAGAAATGTGTGGCATTACAAAGTATTTTGCTTTTATTACATCTTGATTCTGGGAACACACATGCTTAACTTTAAGCTCATGAGAGTCCCATTATATGTGTGTATAAGTGTTTGCAGGATCAGGGCCCAAGTCAGTTTACATTTAACATCTTTGCTGATGTTACCTAAGAGGTTCTGTATCAGCACAAGTCAAATACAGCTTCTGTCCAATGACATCATAGCTCTTTTTCCATAGCTTATAGGAGGTTTTTTAATATCAATTATATGAATGATGGTGTTCGCACCTTGCAACTGTAAAGAGTTAACAAGGCAGGTGATGTGGTATCTTTTATTCTGTCTACCCTTTCTCCAATGTTTTACAAAGGACAAACACAAAAACTTTGAGGTTAAAAGAACTTTGGTCAGAAACCTTTGTACATTATAACTTAATACCTTGAGACTGCAAAGAGACTCTAGGGGCCGGAGCCAACTTCCACTGAAGTCTTTCTGATTGACTTTGATAGAAGATGGATTAGGCCCTTGAGCTGTACACATATTATTTAACTTTTCTCAATTTAATGCTGCTACTTTTTAGAATTGCAGAATACACATCAAATTACCCTTGCTTTACTTTGATATTTAAAAAGGGTAAGTGGGATGACCTGAGTAATTACAGGCCTGTCAGCTTGACATGGATCCCAGGCAAAATAATCAAATGGCTGATATGAGGCTTGATTAATAAAGAATTAAAAGAGGGTAATATAATTAATGCCAAAAAACATAGGTATATGGAAAATGGATCTTTTCAAACTAACATTTTTTTTTAGGAGACTACAAGTTTGGCTGATAAAGGTAATAGTGTTGATATAAGAGATTTCTGTAAGCATTTGACTTGGTACCACAAAACGTTCTGATTTTGAAAACACAAAATCTACATGACAAACTAAATTGATTTAAAAATGGCTAACAGGACTCAAAATGTAACTGTAAACAGGGAATTATCGTCAAGCAGGGGCCCTGCAGGACCTAGTTCTTTGCCCTGCGACATTTAAGATGGCCTGGAAATTTGGAAGAAAACATAACAGCTTTACTGATAAACTCTTCAGATGACACAAAGATTGGGAGAGTGGAAATAATGAAGAGAACTGATACAAAGTGATCTGGGTGGCTTGGTAAGCTGGAGGCAAGCAAACAATATGCATTTTAATATGGCCAAATGTAAAAATCAGACATTTAGGACCAAAGAATGTAGTCTATATTTGCAGGATAGGGGGCTCTATCCTGGAAAGCAATGGCTCTGAAAAGGATTCAGGGGTCATGGTGGATAAACAGCTGAACATGACTCCCTGTGTGATGCTGTGCTAACAAGGGCTAACGCGATCCTTGGATGTATTACCAAGGGTATATCGAGTATGTGCATGGAGGTTATATTACCTCTGTATTTGGCACTGGTGTGACCACTACTGGAATATTGTATCCATTTCTGGTGTCCACAATTCAAGAATAATGTTGATAAATTGAAGAGGGTCCAGAGAAGAGCCACGAGAATGATTAATGGCTTGGCAAACATGCCTTATAGAAAAAGACTGAAAGAATTCAATCTCTTTAGGTTGGACAGAGAAGGTTAAGGGGCCACTTGATCACCAACTACTAGTTCCTACATGGGGAACAGAACTTTGATAACAAAGGGCTTATCTTTCTACCCCCCCCCCCCAGCTCCTTATTAGCCTTATCAAAAACTGAGGAAAAGTATTTGTTGAGGTGTTGGGCCATGCACAGATTAAACCTTTAATCTCCACCATCATCATCAGTGTTTAGTGGTCTCACTTCTTCTTTCCTTGTTTTCTTTTTATTGATATGGCTATAGAATCTTTTACTATTGATTTCAATTCCCTTTGCAAGGTCCAACTCCACTTGGCTTTTGGCAGTTATCACTCTATCCCTACACTTTCTGACTGCCAAGAGGTAGCTTTCCTTGCTGATCCCTCCCTACCATTCCTTGTGGGCTCTTTACTTTCTCTTAATCACCAGTTTGAAATACTCACTCAGCCAGTTAGGTCTGCAACCCTTCCCTACCATTTTCCCCCCTTGCTTGGGATGCAGGCTTCAGCTAATTTCTGCAACTTTGACTTAAAGTAATTCCAAGCCTCCTTCACATTCAGGTCCTTGACTTCTTCAGTCCAGCACACTTCCCTAACTAGTTCCGTTAATTTTTCAAGTTTGCCCTTTTGAAATCAAGGACCCTAGTTGCAGATCTATTTTTGCTAGTTCCTTGAATTAATTCCTGTTTGAAGTCCTATGGCCTGTGTTATACAGGAAGACAGACTAGATCACAATGGTCTCTTCTGTCTTTATAATCTATGAATCTACTCAGGCAAGTAGCTCTAATTAAAGTCAATAACACTACTCATCTGAGTAAGATGAAAAAGGTTTGGCTCAATATTTGTTCACATTTTGGCCCTCTAGGAAATACTAAATCAGAAGAGGATGTATACCTTTTGGTGGTCTAAAATTATATTTGAAGAGTTTGACACACAGCTTAGATATTAAAATCTTTATTCTTGGCCCAATAAAGGTGTAGTTTATTTTTGTTATCAGAGGCCCACAATAGTTATAAGTATTTTCTGCAATTCTAAAAAGTAACATAATTAAGTAGAAAATAAACATCAAAAGAGTAGTTCTGAAACAAATATATTAAAACCATCAAAAAGTAGTTGTTAATAATTTGCTGTCAAACTGGGGTCCCTGCAGGGGTCAGTCCAGGGCCTGTACTATTCAATAATTTCATTAATGACGTAGTGCATGTCTACACTTACCTCCGGAGCGATCGATCCAGCGGAGGTCAATTTATCATGTCTAGTGAAGACACGATAAATCAACTGCCACGCGCTCACCCTTTGACTATGGTATTCCATTGGAGCGAGAAGCGCTGCAGTAAGTAGCTCTAAGTACGTCGACTTCAGCTACACTATTTTCGTAGCTGAAGTTGCGTAACTTAGACCAACTTAGCTCCCCCCTCACCCTCCACTGTAGACCAGGCCTTAGATTATGGAGTGGAGAGTATGCTTATAAAATTTGAGGATGACACCAAGCTGGGAGTGTTGCAAGCACTTTGAAGGAAATGATTAGAATTCAAAATGACCTTGACAAATTACAGAATTAGTCTGAAATACCACAATGAAATTCAACAAAAGATAACTGTCTCACTTTCCTTGGCATCGGTCAGACCTCAGCTGAAATACTATGTCCATTTCTGGGTGCCACATTTTAGGAGAGATTTGGATAAATTGCAAAGAGTCCAGAAGAGAGCAACAAAAATGATATAAAGTTTAGAAAATATGACCAATAAGGAAAGCTAAGAAAAAAAACTGGGCATGATTGGTCTTGAGAAAAGACAACTGAGAAGGGACCTGATGATAATATCCAAACATGTTAAGAGCTATTATAAAGAGAATGGTAATCAATTTGTTCTCCATGCCCACTGAATGTAGGAGAAGTAGTAATGGGGTTAATCTGCACCAAGAGAGATTTAGATTAGATAGTAGGAAAAATGTTCTAATTGTAAGGGCCTTTAAAACCTGAAATAGGCTTCCAAGGTAACCAAGGTAGGCTGTGGAATCCTTATCACCGGGGGGTTTTTCAGAACAGGCTAGACAAACACCTGCCAGGGACAATCTAGGTTTACTTGATCCTACCTCAGCAAAGCGGGCTGGACTTGATGACATCTTGAGGTCCCATCCAAATCACATTTATATGATTCTACGATTATTTCCAAAATACCAAATTATTTTTCTCAGTAATATATATCCTTAAGTAGCTGGGATCATTTTATTAATGGATTAATATTATTTCCTTAGAAATTAAAGATTTCTTTTAAAATGTAGCAGAATTTACACACTTCCTTTCTAGATACTGACAATTAAAACAACAAAAAAAGGCAATTACTTGTGATTCAAAGACTACTGGTTCTTTTTGCACCCTCTGTACAGATTTAGGAGATTATGGCGCCAGGGTGCAGCTACTCTAGGGGTTTTTTGACCTCTTTTCAGGTTGTGCACTTGTTTTTCTGCTTGTTTATAAAAGTTTTATTAAACCTAGATATTCCACACGGGTCTGTTACATAGTGACTATTGCAAAATGCATGTAATACTGATTTACTGAATATATAGTTGAGGAATTCCCAGGATAATAAATTAAACTAAAAACATAATCAGATGAAAATACTTGAGTTTCTTCCAAAACATTATATAGAAAAAGCAACAAAAACAATCTTTTCTAATATGAGTTGAAAATTATATTCTTTTTGCTTTTATAATTTTAACTCAGATGAAGTTTTGCTTTCCTGTTTTACAAGCACTGAAATCTCTTTAAAATTCAACCCACTGGAGGGGGGCAAAAACAGCAGTTAGTATAAGCACCTAATGTCTAGACATGGAATTACAGAAACTCAGACAGGTTGAAAATGTTTCTACTAACATACAAGACAATTCCAAGACATGCATCATCAGTGAGAAGAAAGGAAAATGGTGAGGAGAAAAGGGGAAAAAGTGAGAAAAATGGTGAAAGCCAGTCCACTCATTTCCCCTGGCCCTCAAGAGAAACTCCTATTCTAGTACACAGAAGTTTCTACAATAGCTTCAACCTACCAGATAAGTACCAGCTGTCCTCTTTGAGAAGATGTATAAACTCTGCCTATGTGAACCTCTAGTCTATTAATCATTTATTTCAAATGTCAAACACATACATGCTACCAATTCGGCATATCAAGATGCTACAACACTGGAATCATTCCACTTATGTAAAGAGCAGTCTTTTGATATACAATGAAGTCACTGAGATCCTACTTTTGATGCCTGCCTGTCATGACTTGGAACAAACACAATTTGTGTAGTGGGACTAATTGAAACAGCATAGGGAATGCAGTTCCTTAAACTGCTTTAAATGCTTCTAATGCTATCAGCTCTTATAGGAGAAATCTCAAATTCTGAACTTCAGTCTTGGCTGATAAAAAAAATCGGACTTTTAAAATGTATTTATCAATCATCTTCAGGCTGCAAAAGAATTGTGATAAATAATTTAGGATCTTCAGAAGTAATGATCATCATTGTTATTATTTTTCATAGCTTTGTCCTGACACAAAGTTTCTCTCTGCTTTTCTCAGATCATTTTGGATCAACAGCAGTTTTGGGAAGGAGATTTATGAGGGCCAGAAAAAGAAAGAAAATAAGTCAATAAATATGTGGCCATATGTTCACCTTTGTTGGCTTGTGTGCAGGGAAGCAAATGGGTAGAAAAAAGCTGGAAAACAATGGAAGGGTAAAGGCACTGGATACGTAGCATAACTCCCCTGAATGGTGAGTAGGAATAAGCCCCTTCATATGCACAGTTGAAACTCTATTCATTGTTGGATCATGTGGGACTGACACCTCTGGAGAATTTATGGAGCAGCTGTGCTATGCAGCAAAGACTATCAAATTTCAGGAAATCCACCTAGAAGTTACTGCTACTTCCTGCAGCAGCCACTCTTTCTTTAGCTGTTACTCCTCTTACAGGCATGGTAAGAAAGTCCAGGGCAGGACAGCTCCCTGGGATAGCAAAAAAGTCCAGCACTACTGGGGTCAGGAGTTTTATTTCCCTGCCAAAATCATCAGATACCAAGAGGTTTCAGGGACGTGTCTTATTGCTCCCTCTAGGTAGATGCAAATTTCACCTTCCCACCTCCCACCAAGAGAGAAGTCTGTCAGTATTTCAGACCACTTTCCATTCCTCGCATGGGTTTTCCTGTTAGGGGGAGAACAGGGATCAGAGCTAGGCAGGACTTTGTTTGGCACTCCCTATCCCACAATTATAAAAGAAGCTGATTTTTATTTGTCTTGGCTTTGTGTTATGTTGGCCATGGCACAGATGGCGGGTACTCACTCAGCAGCTGAATAGAAGGGTTTAAAAATGTCTAGTTAATGAGAACTGCAAGTTGGATTGGGTTTCTACATTTTTTTGGTTTTGAAAAATATGTACAAGCACAAGCCATGCTGCACACTATTTTATTTCTTCAGTGTGGAGACACTAACACTAAAAGAAGAAAAAAAATGAATGGCTATTTTAATTATATAAAAATCTAACTGGCATTCATTGGGTAGGGCATGAGAGGGACGGGAAGCATGGGCTAGAAAGCTGAACCCCCCCACCGCCATTAAACAGCTGTTCTAAGGCATATACATTTTTAGCAAAGGATCTGTTTATGAGATGTACCTGACCCATTGAGAGAACAACAAAGGCAAGGAGGAGGAAGAGGAGGCAAAAAGCTTGAACAAGATGATGAGGAAGTCAATCGGAAAAGGGGAAAAAGCAGGAAGGAAGGATTGAATGGTCCTGTAAAAGATTTACTATTCAGGGAATGAGGGGGAAAAGGGCCTCAAAAGAGAAGGGGGGGGGGAAAGAGGGAAAGGATGAAATGAAAACAATAGACTAAGAGAAGGAGAAAGATAAAAGCAAAGAGAATGAAACAAAGAATGGAACAAAGGGGATGAAGAAAACAATCCGTACATGATACCCAACATTTCAATAAGCGTGTCATAGATATAAAGGAAAAGGGTTAAGAAGCTCTGATACAGTACTATAAAATCCTCTTACCTGTAAAGGGTTAAGAAGCTCGGGTAACCTGGCTGGCACCTGACCAACAAATGACCAATGGGGGGACAAGATACTTTCAAATCGGGGGTAGGGTGGGGGAGGGAGCTTTGTCTGTCTGTGTGATACCTTTGCAGGGAACAGATCAATGATGCAAGCCCTCCAACTCCTGTGAGGTTAGTAAGTAATCCAGCTAGAAAATGCGCTACGTTTTCTTTGTTTCGGCTTGTGAAATTCGCTGTGCTGGAGGAAATGTGTATTCCTGTTTTTGTGTCTTTTTGTAACTTAAGGCTTTGCCTAAAGGGAGTCTCTATGTTTTAAATCTGACTACTCTGTAAAGTATTTACCATCCTGATTTTACAGAGGTGATTCTTTTACCTTTTCTTTAATTAAAATTCTTCTTTTAAGAACCTGATTAATTTTTCATTGTTCTTAAGATCCAAGGGTTTGGGTCTGTGTTCACCTGTACCAATTGGTGAGGATATTATTACCAAACCTTCCCCAGGAAAGGGGGTGTAGGGCTTGGGGGAATATTTTGGGGGAATAGGACTCCAAGTGGTACTTTCCCTGTTCTTTGTCTAAATCACTTGGTGGTGGCAGCATACTGTTCAAGGACAAGGCGAAATGTGTGCCTTGGAAAAGTTTTTAACCTAAGCTGGTAAGAATAAGCTTAGGGGGTCTTTCATGTGGGTCCCCACATCTGTACCCTAGAGTTCAGAGTGGGGAAGGAACCCTGACAAAGTGAAATATCCACTTTCATACATTATATCCCATGTCTGAGTGTACGTTATTTCTCAGCTGGAGGTGGTATCTGGGATGCATGCAGGGGCAGCTGAATAGAGGATTCTCTCCTCATTTGTCTTCTTCCGCTGCCTCCTTGCTACTCTACTTCCTGGCCTAATGCTCCATGGTGGCTGCAAACCATCAGGAGGAGTACAGAGAGCAGACACCTGGCTACCTAGCCAGCACAAGCAGCAATCACAGAGGAAACCCTGCTGCCTGTCTGCAACTCAGCTGGACATATGACACTCTAGCAGGGATGTGGACATGTCACAGGAGATGTGGACATGGCAGCCCTACAAAAGAATGCATCGCTTCAGGTCAACAACAGACTCCTCCTTTATTAAACTGTTTTTCCACAAATAAAACAAACTTAAAGATGGCTGCTGCATCCTATAATTTTAATGGAAGACAATTCATCCTGTAGTAAACCACAAATAATACCAAGACACAGGGGGTCTGATTCTCCGCTGCCTGTCACCTTGTGCAGGGTCAGAACAAGGCAACCCGGGGCCCTAGGCACACAACACAGGTCCATTATGGCCCTACTCCCACACACTTGGAGAGGTGATAGGTAACCCATTTTCTTCCCACAGAGACAGGGGCAGCAACAGGAAACCCCTCTTGATTCCCTGGGAGCAGTAGTCAGGCCCCCATCTCCCTCAGATACAGCAATAGGAGTTCTCTTTCCCATTCCTGCAAATTTTCAAACTTCTTCATAACCATGGGGACCACAAACTTTATTTTTCTTACTTTAAAAAAAATAATCAAAGCTGATAAGATTCTGATATAATCATATGACTCTAGGAGCTGGGATCCAAAGCACAGGGTTATAGTACCTAAACCTTAATTCAGCCCTGACTTGTGTAGTCATTCACACCTGTGCAAAGTGAGAGAATGCTATCAAATCACAACGGTAACACAGGTATAAATGAACATATGTTTATTATTTGTGTACTACCATAGCACTCAAAAGCCTTATCAAGGACTAGGACTGTACAAACACAACAAAAAGATGGTCCCTGACTCAAAGAGCTTACTATCCAAGTATAAGACAAAAATCAACAGATGGATACAAACTCATGTCTCAGACATTTCTCCATCTAGTAGAAATGTTCTGTTAACAGGATCATAATTAACCAAAAAGCACGGTGGACTGCATCAGATGTTAATTTAACCAAGGGATAATTTTTGCCCCAGACATGGGTTCTGTTACTAACTGCTATAAATTCAAATTACTTGGAGGTCTTTGACTTCCAATGAATGACATCCGAGTCATAACATACTGAAATCAGAACTTTAATCATGGCTCAAAGTATGTAAAACAGATATATCACAGAATCCTTTAATGGCATGGAAGCTGAATATGACACATGGCCATTTGTGCATACTAATAATGGATGCGCCTCCAGTACAGAATATTTGTGACACAAAAATTCCAAATCCACATGTTCAGCACCTCAGCATCTTACATTTTCCTCTGAATAATGAAATGTAGATGTCATAGGCCCCTGTTAAAAGGTGATCAATATTTCTCTATCACATGGGACCATCTGTGTGTTTACTTGTGTGTCCACTGTGCATGATATTAGATCTAGGGAGAGGGGAAGAAAGACAAGCACCAAGATTTCTGAGCATCTGTCTTTTACTTCAGAACCCTAAATAAGACCTCTAAGGGTTAAAAATAGGCCATTTAATTACTCTGACACTTTTCAGAGTGTCTAGGGAAAGCTATTACTTGTTTATCATGTATTCCTAACATTTATCAGAGAAGCTTGTGTGTACATTTCAGCTTGAAAACAAATTGCATATTTTAACCACTCTCTATTTTCATCTGCCTTCTGATTATTTGAACTTCTGGAGTGGGCAGTATTACAATCTAAACATCTACATTTCATTTGCTTAAATGTATGTCATGTAAATACTTCCTGCTTTAAATTTAAATATTATGCAAGTTCTAAGCACATAATCATAGACTGTGATCTCTTTAAAGATATGACTGCACAGATTAAATATGGCATGGGAAAGGACAAAAGAAAATAGACATTGTTAAAACATGCATGGAGTAAGCAGAGATTTCCTCTGGAAGTTCAACCTCCTTAATAACTATTCTCATGCCACACTCCAGGACAAATGCTAACCTGCTAACCAGTAGCACTTCTATAAAATTGCCCCCACCCCACTTTCCCAAAAAAGGAACGTTCTATATATATGAGTAATATTAACTATTTAATACTAAGACAAATCTAAGACTGCTTTGATTTCTATTTTAGCCAAGATATTATTCACCAATCTCTCTACAACACTAAGTCAATGTAGTATCTAGATTATGATGCACCTACATTCCTATGCTAATGGCACAAATAATCTGTATGTGGGTGTGTGCATAATTTCAAAATAATATATACGTACAATCTGATCCTTAGGCCTTGCCTAGAAATGCCCCTTAAGACCTCTTGCTTCAGATGGCTTGAAAAGCAACTTATTCTAAAGGTTTTGCAAGAAGCTGGAAGTTACAAACATATCTGTCTGAGTCTCTGTGCTTTTGGGTTTTCTGGCTTGTGCCTGTGTGCACATGACAGTCTGAATTTATCTCAAAATACAGAGCATATAAAGATTTTTCAGTAGAAGGTGGAATTAAAACCAGAAATAAGAGAACAAGACTATGAACTAAAAAGTCATGGCTCACATTTTTAAGGATTCTGATACCAATTAATTATTACTCACTCAAAAACCAAAAAGCGAAGCTAAAAAATATTCCATATTACAAATCCATTGATTAACAGCCTTACCTTTAAGGTATCAGAAATGGATCAGAAAGGCCATTTGGAATAAGCTTTTGGTATTGAATTTTGGATGTAATACTTAATAGGGTAAAAGTATCAACTTTATAATTTTCTCTCTTGAAAAATACATTATAAGGGCTCAACAAAGAAATATTAATCTTGAAAGTCACCCTGGTAAAAATGTTTAAAATGGTTTATACCTAATTGAATATCAGGACAAACAAGAGTTTGGGAGATAGTGCTAAAGAAAGATAGGCCAGTTGGTGTTTATATCAGTGGAAACACTTTCTGTCTGCCATTTTATGCTATGTTTTAAAATGACTAAAACTGGAAATTGTTCTTACTTTTAATCTTCCTAGCACTGCTAAAATTACAAACCTAGTTAATTAACAAACACCACTTTGAAGACTTGTCACACATTTGCAATCAATATCAACTTCTTCTTACTCTACCGGTGTAGAGTAGCTTTAAGAAACATTGTCTTTCAGCTTTGCCATTTTTATCACCTCCATCTAGCGTGCCTGCTGGCAAATTAGCAGCATGTCAGAAATGGGTGAAGAAATGGGTGAAGATACACAAGTGTGAATTTTGTGAAGTCTGTTGCTCCTATTATGCCATATATTTTTGGGTAGTAAAACAATATGACTACTTAGTTTCAATACCCCATGTTGTGCATCTCATCCCAGTGGCAATTACAGCAAAAGTCCAGCTGTAAAAACCTGATGGAGATGCTGTGCAGATTCAAAGCATCAAAAGCACAATTCATTAGAAGTGCTTCACTTGCTTCTGAAGCATTTTTGCTACAGGCACACACTGACTGAGGGGTGCAAGAATTCCTGTTCTTGCCTTTTCCCCATTCAACAAAGGGCAAACTATTGGAAAGTAACCCAGAAACCCAAGATTGCCAGACATTATTTTAAACCCCTCCTGAACACTAAAGAAAAAACCCTGAAGTCTTTTGAATGAAGTATGAGTTAATAAAAAAGCCTACTTATACCATTTATAAGAAACCACTTTGGCAGCTTTGTGAAACAATTAAAAGATTCAAACAATAGTTGCTGGTATTCTAGTTCAATAATAACCAAGTTATCCTACTTGATATTCAGACATCATAACATTTGTCTTTATAGCAATAAATTCAGTTATGCAAAATTTGAATAGTTTCTACTCTGTTAAATTAATGGTTTAAGAAGCACAAGCAAACTAAGATTTGAAGGAATATTTCATATGTGGGGCTCCAACCTGTGGATATAATGGAACAAAGTTACTCTTAATTACTATTTTCATGGCAAGAGAGACTTTATATCATATTAAAATTAGTTAAAATGATGACAGAAGGATTGATAATAACTAACGTTCCTTTCATTCATAATTACCTCTGCATTTGTAATGTTGTGACTACTGCATTTGGAAGATCTCATATTCTAACAAAATGACCTTTTACATACAGAGAATTGTTCTATAAAACAAAGTAATAGCCATGTGCTGAAAAATGCTGCAAAATTTGTATTCAAGTGAAGAATGGAGAAAAGAAAGATGCTAATTCAATTTTCTGAATTAGAACCAGGGATATACCAGTTTGTCTCAAATAAAAAATAAGCGTAGAATATTTTCACAGAACGAATAGCTTTCAATCCTCTATAATAAATTATCAGCAGTTTAGTAGCATATTTTTTCTGGCTCAGACAAGATACATCATACTTTGGAATTCTAATGATCAGAATAATTCTACCAATTACTTTGTTGCATTCTACTATGCATAGTCAAGTATGTAATGCAATAAACTATGCCTGAATGGTCTGTTTACCCCACAGCAAGTTACAAGAAAAACTCTTTCCCCTTAAAGGACTTGTCTCTTTGAAATGCACAAATTGGCTAGAAGCCAAGGGAAGCTGGTGCTTAAGCAACCAAGACTGAGCAGTGCCTGTGTGCATTTCAATCTCAGCCAACCGCAGTAAATGTTATTGGAGTTTTTGTGCTGTAAAATTGCTGCTTTCATGCCCACTGCATCTGACAATAGGAATCCTTGGTCTAGTATGAGGGAGGTAGGCTCATGTGCCTTCTAGTCAAATCTCTGAATTCCTTAAAAAATAGGGTTACTACTTCAGTGTGCTCTTAATGGGTTTGCAACAACGCGATTCATGTCAATGGTGCATCGAGACAGAGAAAGACACTAAACAGGCTTTTTTTTGTATGAGATGCGGAACAACAGAGAAATTATTCTTTCACTGAGGATATATAAAAGATGAAGGATATTGGACTAATGGCTTTAAAACCTTTAGATGTAACAAGAAAGTTGTCAAAGCAACTTCAAAATATACTTTCTTGTTAAGACTGCATCAAAATCAGCAGCATGTTTTTTCTTTTTTACTTAAACTGTCCCAAGTCTTTACATTTTATATGCTAAAATATTAACACAAATCTCCACTTATATTTATATTTATTGCTCTTGCAAGAAAATGGGACTAATTCTCTGCAAGTGTAAATTGGCAGTGCTCCATTTACTTTACCAGTGTTGCAAGAGTTACCACCACCAGAAAATTCCGTTCAATCTTTTCCCTCAAACACTTGTAGGCTGAAATATTTGCCACAGATAAGCAGATCACTTCAGATTAAAAAGTGTGGCTGTAGTTATAGTCTAATGACCTAATGCTGTGTACCTGATGTACTCATAAAACAACTCGCATTGAAATCAACAGTAGTTTGAGATTTACAAGGAATGCAGCACAGGACCCTAAGTAGCATAAAAGTTAAATTGCACCAAGGGCCAAATTCTGTTTGGTGATGAACATGCACAACTCCTATTGTCTTCAAAGGCATCTAAGGGTTGAATTTAGCCCTACAGGTCCAGTCCTGCAGACACTTCCATGGTGAATGGGATTGACTAGTCATGGCAGTAAGAAATATTGCCAGCTATTGTGCTTTTATCATGAATCTTGAGATATTTGGTGTTTTTCTGAAAGCCCCAGTTCCTACAGTCATGTGATTAGAGGAGACTCTGAGTTTTCATTTTAAAAAAGCAAGTTTCTAGCCCTAATGACTGCAGGAAAACATGATCTGAGCAATTCTAAAGGCTCAGAAACAAAAGGCAAATATAAAGAACCCAGCCTTTTTTTTTTATTATTAAAATCTCATTATATTTGAACCAACTGCATGCTTTTGGGAAGAGGAGGGCAGACTCAATTTCTGAACACTTGAAGTTGGAAATACTGAGTAAGTATTATTCCAGATAGTAACTGTTTGTACAGTCATGACTTTTGGTTGTTGCAAGACATAACTATATTATTAAATGACAAAAGGCAGTATGAGTTAAACTTAAAACCTCAATATTCTCTTACTAAACAACATAGTTGGGAAAAGCTATGAAAGCGTTTACATGGATTGGAGTACACAGTTAAAATACTTGACCCCATTTCTGAAAGAAAATGATAAAAGGTTAGCTATTATTGTGTGCAGGTCTTGAGTCTTCTGATCTCACACAGGTTATACTCAGCTGTAACTATTTATTGCAACGAAGTTACTCTTTCTGTACACCAATGTGAAATCAGGAATCAGACAACTGATTATGGCCAGATTAAGTAGCAGTTGGGACAACTGGCTCTAGCTTTATGAGCTTATAATAAAAAAAATAAACCCTAATGTACATATTTGATCATTTTCCTTGCCTCTCAACCTCTGTATGTCACTTGCCTTCCTCTGCTATAAACTTGTCAGAGCAGGCATTTTCTGTTACTATGGGTTTCTACTACTCCTAACACAATGAAGCCAGAAGCCTGAATCCTGACTGGAGCCTTAGGACACCACTACTATGCAAATATTAAATAACAACAATCACATCAGGTCCTTTACGTGGTAATGAGGAACTTCAACTCTAACACAGCCTACACCAGAAAAGCCATTCATATGCAGGCATAGGCAAAGGGGAAATGGATGTATTTGTGGCTTATAATGTTCACATAGCCAAACTTCTCAGGAACAAGTTTGTTGATCTTAATCTATCTGACATTTGGAGGCAATTCTATCCTGTGGATAAGAATTTATTTGAATAGATAAATTCACTTCTACTGCAGAATCAATTATATCCTCAGATTCCTGTACTGTGCATCATTTCTTTAAATGTGATAAGGGGTGGGGGGCGGTCTCTGTATCAGATTATATCCACAGTGTGTTACACATTTGGCAGGTTGTACCATCTGGCAAGCATTCTAGTATATGAAGGAGAATTTGTCATTTTAAATCCCTTGATTCGTGAATAGGTCGAAATTCTCCTTGGAAAGATATTTTGTAGTTAGTGACACAGGAGGTGTGGGGGAGACTGTTCTTTGAAAGCTGTGAAGACCACAATCAGAGAAGAAATAATTGGTGTTGGCTCCTCTATTAAAAAACAAAGATTGAGATTTATAAAAATTCTTGAAAGGAAAATATGAGTTACAGAAATCACATATTAGAACTAATTGCCCACCACCTTGCAAAATTTAGATTTTGGTGAGTTGGAAGAACTTTAATTTGCTCTTGGCAAAAAGACTGAATGTTTAATTAAACTGAACAATTGTAAATTTTTTGTACATTAGGAGAATAATGCTGATGGAATTTTGGCACAGCAATCAAAAGGAAAAGAATAAAAAGATGGATTAATCAAATCCAAGATCAAAAAGAGATCAAAAATAAATTGGCTAGTATTCAGGAACATTTGTTACATTTTAAAAACCACTCCATTTTCCCCAAGCACGTGGAACAGAAAAAAATAGCTGATCTGTCTCTAAAATATTGACCTTACTGCATTGTCTGATTTTGTATGGATGAGATTAAATGTCTCTCTAGCTACTGAGGAAGTGCTGCAAGCATTGCTACACAGTGGCTGAAACATAACAAATCTCTGGGTCCAGATGAATTGAGCATGCATTTTTACAAAATGTTCCAGTCAAGAGTGAACTTGTTCCACATTTACTGAGAGTTTGTCACATCTCTCTTTTGGATTAACATGTATACGGTATATGAGTAGGAGTATCAGATGGATCAGGATATCTTTCTAAATAGTGCCATGTGTGCCTAGGTATGCTTGGTTTTAGTTGGGAAAAGGTAGCCCCACCCTGTGGGCTGTAGAATGCTTTGGCAGCCAGGAAGGGAGACTGGGTTGGTGGGGGGCTTATTCTGGGAAGAAGTGGACATCATCAGATGGTTGAGTTGCAATATAAATCATAGGCTTCAACACATTTAATTCACAAAGCAGATGAACTCTGACTCTCCAAATGGCTTTGGTAGTTTAGCCCTTGACCTTGGTCACAATCAGTCTATATTAGGTTTAAAAAAGTGCAAGCTTTGCCAATAATTTAAGCAATTCACTAAGGAAACAAAATTATTTCCCCCCTTTTAAATAGATTGCCAAAAGTTAAAACTAAGGACACGTCTACTCTTGATGTGGTGAGAGAACTTCTTCATCAGAAATATATTACTGGAAGAGAGTGACCTTTCGTTTTCACTCGTGGCTCTCTTTTTGATGGTCTTAGTTTTCACGTAGTCAGTCTGCACATTTCTGCTTCTGTGTAGAAAATAAAGTGTCTTTACTGAACTATTTTACCTACTTTCGGTATACATTTATCCTGTTTATTTTCAGCTCCAGCTTCATTCTAACTTTCTATTTGTAAACCTCCAGGATAATTCTGACTTGTGTTAGGAACATTTTCCTAGACGTTTACAGGGTGAAAAATAATTACTTACTGATACCACACTGTACTGTACCCATTACTTGTGGAAACTCTTTGTACCTACAAGAAGGCTTTCCAAGCTGTAATGTAATTATAATTGTTTAGAATTCTCCCTCTCCCAACATACTCCTCTTGACCACAGAAAAAAAAGATTAAAACATGATCTGAGGGCATCCTAAAGGCTCAGTATCAAAAGGCAAAGCTAAAGAACCCAACATTTATTATTTTATTAAAATCTCATGATAGTTGAGCCAACTGCAGGATTGGGGGGGGGGGAGAGGGAACATTCAACTACTGAACACTTGAAGTTGGAAATGCTGAATAGGCAATAAATAATACTGCGCATGCAGCTGGTGAAACAGACTATTATAACACTCTAGAATAATAGTCACTGTGATAAAATACCCGGCCAGCTATACCTCATTTGGAAAATTTATACACAGCAATACAAAAGACCAACTACGTTATCTAGTCCATTTCTCCTCGGCCAATGCAGCATTATTCCCAACAGTATATTTCTGTTTGTAAGACACAGAGCTTCTACCGCTTCCTTTGGGAGACTATTACACATCCTAATGGAATCACTGTCAGATATTTTTCCTGCTATACAGCCTAAATTTTTCCTTCCTTAGTTTCATCCTATTACTACTAATTACATTCCTAGGTATGATACTAAATCATCTCTCTCCCACCTTTGAAAATTTTTTCCCCACTTAGTCCATGCTTAGCCTACACATACAGTAAAATGTTTAGCTCTTTCAATCTTTCCCCATAAATTAATTCCTCTAGCTTCCTGATAATTTTTCCTTATGCTTTTGTGAATACTCTTTCATTTGCCAATAAGGGCTTGTCTACATGGCAAGTTACCATGCAACAAGCCAGGGAGTGAATTAATAGTGCATCACTTGCTGTGCAGTAATATTCTTTGTGGATACATTAGAAGTGCACTCAAAGGCTATCTCTACATTTAAGGCAGCATGTAGAGTATAGGCAAGACACACATTGCTACACGCCCCAGTGAAAGGCAGGCTGCATCCATAGCTACATGCCACAGCGAAAGGCTCCAGCAGCAGAGAGGCAGTGGGGAAAGGCTCACTGCAGCCAGGGAAGGTGCTGAGGGATCAC
This sequence comes from Lepidochelys kempii, assembly GCF_965140285.1. Lineage (NCBI taxonomy): Eukaryota > Metazoa > Chordata > Testudines > Cheloniidae > Lepidochelys > Lepidochelys kempii. The sequence goes on along the minus strand of NC_136383.1, from coordinate 77,905,469 downwards.
TGCACTACACGGCTAAAAATAGCACTGCTTGGGCATATTGAGAGCTGTGTAGGGTATATACTCTGGAGGATCAAGCTTGTAGGGCACCCTACTATACTTGTCTAAGCCGTGTCTCACCATCTACACTACTATTTCTACCTGTGTTAGCTGTGGGTGCAATGTCTGTCCTCTACCCGCTGCCAAGTATAGACATAGCCAAAGTCCTGGAGTGTAGTTTGGTTCACTACGTTTTCTGTACTCTGCTTTCCACTCCAGAGTAGTCTTGTTTACTCCCTTGTCCAGATCAGTAATAATGATGTTAAATAAGACCAGTTCAATAAATGATCCCTGTGACGATCTCCTCTCAATTTGATACATTACCCTTTAATTTATGGTCTCTGAGCTGGTTTTCAATCCACATGACCATATTTTTGACCCAGTTAATTTGAATTAATATTTCAAGTAAGATATTCTAAAACACACTATCAGACATGAAAGCAAAATAAAATTGTTCTGTCAGAGGCATGACATGTCCTCATTTATCATGGGCAATTGCCAATGTTTTTTTAAAAAAGTCAAGGGATAATTTTTCAAGTAGGTCAAGAGCACGGGGTGCTGGGACCCTTAGAGTGCATTTTGGTGAAATGTAAATTATTTCCCTAGAACAGTGAGAGAAAAAAGGGAGAGAAAATAATTTATAATTCTCCAGAATGTAAACATAGCCCTCTGGTAAGCTCTCTCCCCTTTCTTATTCCCTCGTTCCTTCTGTTTCCTACCCTCATCACATTTCTACTTCCCTTCCCCCTACAACTCTCTATTCTCCCTTTTTGTCCCCCTGTCAAGGTTCCTTCCCCACTCTGAACTCTAGGGTACAGATGTGGGGACCTGCATGAAAGACCCCCTAAGCTTATTCTTACCAGCTTAGGTTAAAAACTTACCCAAGGTACAAACTTTGCCTTGTCCTTGAACCCTATGCTGCCACCACCAAGCGTGTTAAACGAAGAACAGGGAAAGAGCCCACTTGGAGACGTCTTCCCCACCGAATATCCCCCAAGCCCTACACCCCCTTTCCTGGGGATGGCTTGATAAAAATCCTCCCCAATTTGTAAAGGTGAACACAGACCCAAACTCTTGGATCTTAAGAGCAATGAAAAATCAATCAGGTTCTTAAAAGAAAAATTTTAATAAAGAAAAGGTAAAAGAATCACCTCTGTAAAATCAGGATGGTAAATACTTTACAGGGTAATCAGATTCAAAACATAGAGACTCCCTCTAGGCAAAACCTTAAGTTACAAAAAGACGCAAAAACAAGAATATACATTCCATTCAGCACATCTTATTTTACTAGCCATTAAACAAAAGGAAATCTATCGCATTTCTAGCTAGATTACTTACTAAAAGCTGTAAGGCTGCATTCCTGATCTGTTCCCGGCAAAACCATCACACAGACAGACAGACCCTTTGTTTCCCCCCCTCCAGCTTTGAAAGTATCTTGTCTCCTCATTGGTCATTTTGGTCAGGTGCCAGCGAGGTTATCTTAGCTTCTTAACCCTTTACAGGTGAAAGGGTTTTGCCTCTGGCCAGGAGGGATTTTATAGCACTGTATACAGAAAAGTTACCCTTCCCTTTATTTTGATGACACCCCCATAACCAGGATTTGTCTTCTTTTTGCCCACATAGAGCGTGGATGCCTGACTCACTTGAAGTGTTTGCACAGCACCTCTTGGTTTAAGCCGAGGTTTCCTGTGGAGAACATCTAAAAGAGAGCCTGCAGAGCGCAGGGATAGAATTGGACCTGGAAAGTGACTTACAGGAACTAAGGAGTGGTTTCTAGTCAATCAGGAGACGCACTGCAGACTATAGTACTGAGACACTTCTGAGGACTGAAATTACATGATCACAAGAGTTACCAAACTCCTTTTAAGTCAGGGGGCAGGAGAAACCATGCTCGCCACTGCTCCCGACCCAGAATGGATAGTCATCCTATCCTCGCTGGAGTAGAAGGGGAGATCAGTCACAACTGTCAGGAAGGAGTGAGAAGAGGAAGGAGGGGCCATGAATCCTCTGGATGTTTTAACTCACCCTGTAACAGAGGCACCATCGCATTGGCTGCTACTCCCCTTCATTCCTATGCCACTGTGTTTGATTCTATTTCTGGGGCTAGGGGACAAAGTGGAAGGATTACATATTTGGTTATTAATAGTGGGTAACTTTAGCTGAACCAATTGAGCAGAGAATTAAGATGAAAGGTGGTGGAAGATGGTTTGGGGGAAATAGAAGAAAACTCTAACAAGATATGTGATATTTTGCTTATATCCTTATGTGTGTGTGTCTTGAATATTTAAGGTTCAATTGTGAGCTAGAGTATGCACACAATCAAGGAATAAGGGAGTTCCTTAATCCCTGAGTTCCCTGCAGGGCTACCTGCATCACAGGTCACAATGAGAAGGAGCGAGCTGTTCCTGCAGGGCCACTACACGCCTTCCCAAGCAGTTGGATAAGGAGCAAGCCAGTGGAGCTTTGACTCTGTCCTTGTCCCTCAAGGCACCAGTCAGTGCAACTGAGCCGACAGGGAACAGAAAGTAAGTTTCACCAGGAAAAGGGCTGGCACCTTATTTACCCCATGCAGCAGGGGGGGAAACAGGAAGTGAACTATGTGCTCCCCTTAATTCATGGTGCCAAAATAGCTCTTAGATTCTCAGGTGTTTAGAGAAGAGACCACGTCTTCCTGTGTGTTTGTACTAACAGAGCTGACTCTGTTCCTGATTTTGTCCTTTGGGCATTACCACATTATCAGTAATCAATAACAGTCGCTTTCGGATGAGAAAGGGAATGGACCCCCTGCATTATAATTTGTGTCAGGTTCAGGATCGCCTTCTTGGCACTTCCTGAAGCCTGATGAAGTGGGAATACTCGGGTGGGGGGAAGGGTCACAACGGGGAAGAGAAGTGGGAAAATAAATATTTTTTTTTAATTTTTATTTTTTGGGGTGAAGAACAAAAGGGGTAAAGGATAAACTATAACTATACTATGCTAACAGATTAACTAACTATATAAATGTGAAAAGAGCAACAATCCTAATGGACTGCAAGTAGCTCAGTCTCTAGCAGGGGCAGTTGAGAAGGAACTGAGGTGGGTTAGCCTGCGCACGCTGGCTAATCTTGTGGCACAACACGAGGAGACACCGAACATGCATGGGCCTAATGGACACTGTTACTGAAGTTCTCTCATTAGCAGCGCGGGGACACAAGCACACCTACAGTGGAGCATCCATGGGGACACTACTCAAAGAAGAAAGGGTCTTTCTTTAGAATCTCTCACTCAATCCTGTTAAATTATTTTCTCTCTTTAGCAATTTAAAATTCACAATTCATTTCCTAACTTCCTATATTTGCAGATAAGGGTAGGCTTTTTGAATGGAAAAGACCATCAATCTAGATCTCCCATGAGGCTGGAGCAAAAACTTGATTATATGTCACTTGGCAGATCCTTGATCAAGGACGACTGAAAAACACTTGATATTATATTAACATTTGCTCCAAGTCTTGCTATCAGATGAACCATCATCACAAGCTGTTAAAGTAGAACCAGAATGGCAGTGTGGTATGAAAATCTAAATACACTATGCAGGCATTAAACATATACTGCTGTCCAAAAGGCTCGTGTTGTACCATCGATTTTTACGGTGCTGCCTCAAAAGTTCAGACTTTTAGAAGGATGTATATTTCCACAAAAACTGATCTTAGACAATGCATTGTCAGTTTTGACTCTGTCGCTGAGTTTCAATAATACTAAGCATTTAACTATGGCTCTTCATCTTGGCTTAACTTGACTATCAGTGCTACTTTTTCATTAAAATGCATTTTGGTAATAACTTGGTATGAGCCACTAATCCTGGAAAACTAATTCTCCTTGTTTTGCTACTAAAGTGATATAACCAAGATGCAAGTCTTTTATGTAAGCCAAACAAATATTTGCTAAATTATTTACTTTGCCTGATCTTCTTTGTTTAGAAGCAGATTTAATTAAAAAGGGAAAGAAGAAAACAAAGTAATGTCGAAGAATCTCCTTCTTCCTGGGTCCCAGTTCATCCTCTCTTTAATTTAAAATGTTCCTCCCCTCCTTAACAGACATGTCCTGAATTCCTCTGTTTCTCATGGACTAGCAGTTCTGTATTTTTTCTAAAAATAATTATTTTAAAGGAAGAGTTTTAAGATGCTCTAAAAAAGAATTGCTTTCATAAAGAATGGAAGGTTGGTCTGACCTGCACAGAGAAACCTTTTTAACAGGGGATCAGAGTCAATGAAGTGAGCTGAGGCTGTGGATGAGTGGAGAAATAAATGTTGGAATAAATCTGAGGAATTACTTAAGGGACACTGTCAAGACTGATGGGCCTAAAATTTGCCTACCTCCTTCTGAATTTTACATCTATCAACATGCCCCTTTTATAGAAAAAAAGTAAGCTTTGCAAAATAGGTCTGCAACAGTGTTAGAATCTTAGCTGAACTGGAGTTCTGAAACTATTAGCAACCCCAGAGTGGAGAGAGACTTTTTCTACATCAGGTGAACACAGGATGAAATGATGCTCCGATGCTAAAACATTATTTAAAATCAACACTATTTTAGTAATTTTTCCATCTCTTTTTTTTAGCTACTTTCCTAAATAAAAGCTAATTCCCATTGCTGGATAAAACAGTCTAATCAAGTCCCAAAACTTGACTTAATAAATTATTGAATATTTAATCAGGTTCTTTATCTTTTGGATTGCTATGTTGGTAAAATTAAATTGGACAAAAACAACACCACCCATGGTATATTTTTGATTTGACTGAAAATAAACATTTAACATTCAATGGTACATAGAAATTAAATATAACTGAATGCAATTAATTCATTCAGCACCTTTCATACCATATGCTTCCAAAGTGCTTTTTTCAGACAGTATACATAGAGGGATAAACTCACCCAGACATGGAACGTGGCAACTGTTCTGCACCAGCGACATTACACAACAGGGGTTTTTCTCTTTTTTGTGAACATGTGCGTGTGTTTAAAGGAAGTGCAGTGAAGAACCAGCTGCCTGAGCCGATGAAGGCGGCGGGGCTGTTGTCTGTGCCACTGTCAGTGCAGAGGTCGTCATCGGTGCCGGCGCAGCAGTCGGTGCCGAGATTGCTGTTGGCGCTGAGGTCAAAAGAGGCACCGGTGCCGAGGCCAGTGCTGGCGCTGCAGCTGATGGCATTGGCATGCGGGTAGGTGCCAAGGCGAGCTGTGTGGTTGATGGCGGGAAGAATGTGGCTGAGGCCACCGAAGATGCCACGGAGTGGTGCCTTTGGATCCCTCCCTGGATTTGGTGAAAGGCCCAGGGGGTCCAGAATGGCCACTGGTGGCTTCTGCCACTGCAGCGGTCACGCCTGCGGCTCTCGCCTTGACCTCGATCATTGGCTCCTACTCCTCTGAGAGCAGTAGGAGTCAGACTCGGACTCTGAGGTCTCGGAGACTGAAGACCATGGAGAAGCCGAGCTTCGGTGCCTTGAGTGTTGAGAGCTTGGGGAGCGACTAGGCTCTCTGTCCGAGTGGGCTGGTGCCAAAGGATGTGGAGAGGGGGAATGCCTGGACATCACTGCCAGCTTCCCTCTTGACTGCACCTTGGGACAGGGTGGGATCGCCAGCACCAGAGGTTCCTCCCTCCTAGGGAGCAAAAACAGTGCCATAAAGTGAAGCAGATCCCAAGCAGCTTCGAAAGCTTCTGGCGTTGAAGGAAGCATCAGCTGCTGGCCTGTAGGGACCAGTGAACGTAGGGGGCCTGGACTCAACTGCCTTGCCTGGGCAGCAGTCAACGCGGCCCTAACGGGAGATTGCGAGCTATGGCCCACCTGGTGTCTCATTTCCTTAGATTTAGCTGGAGGTGACAGACTGTCCGGCTTCTTTTTCTTCTGAGGCACCAGCAAGTGAGACTGGTGCCTGCTCTCAGCTGGGCCTCGGGAGGTGCCGTGCCGGTGCCGAGCATCCCGGGACGTGTCCTTTCTCGGCACTGAACTCGATGACAGCACCGGGGTGCTTCGTATCGACGAGGAAGTGTTAGGAGCCAGGTCCCCTGAGCCTGGGTCCAAACGGGGGCGTACAGCCATGATGATCATTTTAAGCCACTGCTCCCTTTCTTTAAGAGTTCTAGGGTGGAACTCATGGCAGATCTTACAGCGATCCTTTTGGTGACCCTCCCCTAGGCACCAAAAATATGAGGAGTGTGGATCGCTCTTTGGCAAGTGCTTTACGCAGACCACACAGTTTTTAAATCCCGGGGACTGCGGCGTACTATGGCTCCGGGGAGTCGGAAGGGGGGGTAGAGACCCCCTCAACAACTCTAATCACAAACTACTAAGATAAACTAACTATATACAAACAACTCAAGTTGAACGCACTTGCTAAACGCAGGGCTACGAGAGGTTCCAGCCTACCGTCACTGTCAGTAAGAAGGAACTGAGCGGGTGGTGGGTCGGTAGGGCTCTATATTGAGCGCCATGAAGGCACAACTCCAGGGGGCGCTCAGACCGACTTGACGAATGCGGCTATGGGAAAAATCTTCCTGCTATTGTGCACATGCGCGCACACACACCTGATTGGAATGGACATGAACAAGCACTCGAAGAAGAACCGGAGGATCTGTCACCCACCTCAGTAGATCTTGAAATTACCTATAGTCGTCACAAGGTGATGATACAACTGCCTCATCTGCAGATGAAGATGACAACTCTACCTGAGTGGGTGGTTCCACCTGAGCTGGTTCCTTCTCTTCCTCAATTATTTCTTGGGGACACGTGGGATCTTCTCTGTACGGGAAGGACTGTCTTTACTCCTGATGGGAATGTATGGATTCAGGATGTCACATTTATGGATTACATGGGACCTTTTAAGCCAGCGTGAAGGGTCATATGGAAATTGGGGCAGTCCTCCTGATGGAGAGTGCCACTCATCTTGAGGAGCATAGTCCTTATGCAAGCGAAATAGTGCTCACAACACTCTGGATCCTCTTTCTGGTCTGACCCCTTGCCTCACTGGGAGTAGTGACGCTCTCCTACTGGCGTCCTACTCAGAGGATGAGGCTTTGAAGGCTCTGGGTGGTGCTATTGGTACCAGAGCCTCATTATGCCTGGCTGGTAGATGGTATGGTGAGTGGTTCTCTCTCATGCATGCCCTAGACCACTGGTGTGGGCATCTCCCTGGTTAGGATCAGTTCCGACAAGCAGGGACTTTGGGTTCATGTACATGGGCAATGTCCTCATGGGTGGAGTATTTATCTCCTGATGCAGGGGCGTGGACAGGACTTCTTTCTTTCTGTAGCACCGGCAGCATCGGTATTGTTACGGTGTTCAGTACAGACAATACCTTTTCATGTCTCATTGGTACCCATGAAGTCAGAGGGATTCTCTGTCATTTTCCCCTCACTAGTACCAGGGACAGTCCCACTCCTGTGGTTAATGCCAATTTCAGGGTGCTCGTGCTCTTCAGAGCCTGGAGAAGAGTACCAACCTGTGTTCACCCTGGAACAGTAGTGTCAGGAGCTGCATGTCACCCAACTTAATGGGTGTCAGAGAGGAGATCCACATTTTGGATGAGGGATTTCTCATTTCTTGTGAGAGTGTTTCCAACCCTCTTTAGGGCCCCATTTGGAGGAGTCCTTTCTGCTACTCCTACCAATCCCAGAGCCAGAGACCATCATGCTTGTAGGGGCACTTCTCAGTACCTCTGCCCAACGTACAGGGTGTGGGTGGCATCTGATTGGCCTGAATTCGACTGGGGCCTCATAGCATGATCCATAAGGAATCTTCAAAGCCTATACTTACAAGCTTGGCAGGCGTGGCTTGGAATGGATCAGCAAATGCTGCATTTTGAGAGGATGTGGGCTTCCCCAAGGCAGCAAAGGCACTTACTGTAGTCTTTGCTGACCAGAAAGGCCTGAGGGCAGGACACAATTCTTGAATCCCAGGATTCTGGGCACACTAGGTGCCCCTAAGTGGGGTAAGGGATTGGCTAAGGGGAAGACCCCAAAGCCCTGAGCTATTAAAAACTACTCTAACTATAAAACCATCTAACAAATATTTATCTAAAAACTATTTACAGATAATTATACGTTTGAAGAACACTAGCTAAAACTGCGAACACTAAGGATGTTGTAGCTCAGATTACAGGTGGTAGAAAGAAACTGGAGAGGCAGTTGGTTTGAACTGCCCTTTGTGCCCTCAATTCAGAGAACGAGAATGAGAAGGGTGCAGGTGTGGACAAACAGCAAAAGTCTTCCAGCCTCAGGCACATAGAGCACATGTGCACCTAGAGTTATATACACACAGGGACCATCACTCAAAGAAGAAACATTCATTTAACTTTAAACCCAATGGACTTAAACATATGTTTAAAGTTAAGCATGTGTCTAAAAGTGTTTTGCTAAATTGGGGCCTATCTTGCTTTGAACATGCCCTTAGCAATTTAATTTTTATTTCCTCTGTCCTTTCCTCTCACTTTAGTACCATGTGCAAATTTTATCTTCAGCCTCTTTCTACTGCATATGGTCAAGGAATAAGACTTGTACTTTACACCAATACCTGCAGTGTCCCATTACACTCCTTTCCTAGGCTCAATACTTTGCTATTTATGATTTCCCTTCTGTTTTCTCCTTAAGTCAATTTTCAGTCTTTGTGACTCATATGTAAGACAACTGGAATTAATGTTTTAAATACTGTGTAGTGCTTTGCAGTGCATGTGCCATGAATTCTATGATGGTCGCACAGTCACTACATGCAGGACAAATCATATTGATTCTATGTCCATTTTTTTCCTCCAATGCTTGTTAATTATAAGAGTTTAATGATCACAGCCCTTGTCACAGCTGGTTGCAAATTCAAACAAGTTTTAAATATGTCTATTTTTTTATTTTCTCAAACAACAATACATTTAACATTTGAAAGCCCAAATATAACTGGTTTTTTTCCCTAGGGGATATGTAAACATAGGAGGAAGGTTTAAATTTTGGACTGCCAGCCATAGCTCTCCTTTTAAAAGTACTTTGAAGACACTAAGCTACTCCACAACAACTCTACTACAAAGCAAATAATAGTCTTTGCTAAATCTGACTGCTGGTATCCATCCTGAACTACGCGGCTGTGTGCTGTGGAGATTTGCAAGAAACCTGGGGAAAGGAATATTTCCTCACAGATCTAGAGGGCAACAATTGAGCCACTCAGCATTAGAGCAGCCTCTCCTTGGTAATGCACTCCCCCCGCTTTTGTGGGCAAAGGAAGGAACGGTGGATTCTTTAGATCTTTCACTGTTAGGGCTGCAGATTTGTCACAGCATTTATTTTTTTAATAAAAAAAAAAAATCACAGAGCAGTCATGGTAAGCATAGTAAAAGTCACGTAGCGCCTGCTCTGTGATTTTTGATTATAAAATGCCTTGACAAATGAGGGGGACTACAGCAGCGCCCTTTGCCCTGGCACCGCAACCCTAATGAGGAGGGGACACACTTGTGGGAGAGGGGATATCCCAGTCCTGCCCCACACTCACCTTGGGCATGGGCAGCTCCTGTGTTCCTCTGGGCTGGGCCCAGCTATCTGCTTCAGGTGTTGTGACCTGGCACATGGAGCACAGCACTATTCAGGTTTGGCTGTGCTGCCCCTCTGTCATGAGGCATGGGGGGGAATTTCAGTGAGTGGCACTGCAACCCTGTTTGCCAGGTTGCAATGTTTTCTGGGCCCAGCCCCACAGGAGCTGTTGCTGCAGGGTGAGTACAGGGTGGGCTTGCTCTTCGACACCCTCCTCCCCAGGGCCTGCTCTCTGCATCAGGTCGGGGGGCAACTCATGGAGATCCTTCCTGCTATAAGTCATGGACACACAGAGAAGTCACAGACAAAATGAGCATCTGTGGCTTTTTCTGCACGGTGAGAAACCTGAAGCCCTACTCATTATGTACTGACTTTTCCAAGATGATCTGTATTTCAGCTGAATCAGAATGCCTGTTTTGCTGCATTGCCAAGTCAGGCAATGTTCTGCAGACATGAAAGAGTTAGAGTGAGGGAAAAAAACCCCAGGACATCATGATCCTTTTACATTTTTGTGCACCTTAGAGCCCTTAATACTGAGGAAGTCTTCATAACTTATTCTGGATGGAAGCCTGTCATAAATATAAAGGGAAGGGTAAACCCCTTTGAAATCCCTCCTGGCCAGGGGAAAGCTCCTCTCACCTGTAAAGGGTTAAGAAGCTAAAGGTAACCTCACTGGCACCTGACCAAAATGAGCAATGAGGAGACAAGATACTTTCAAAAGCTGGGAGGAGGGAGAGAAACAAAGGGTCTGTGTGTCTGTCTATAGTCGGTCTTTGTGGGGGATAGACCAGGAATGGAGTCTTAGAACTTTTAGTAAGTAATCTAGCTAGGTATGTGTTAGATTATGATTTCTTTAAATGGCTGAGAAAAGAATTGTGCTGAATAGAATAACTATTTCTGTCTGTGTATCTTTTTTGTAACTTAAGGTTTTGCCTAGAGGGGTTCTCTATGTTTTTTAATCTAATTACCCTGTAAGATATCTACCATCCTGATTTTACAGGGGGGATTTCTTTATTTCTATTTACTTCTATTTTTATTAAAAGTCTTCTTGTAAGAAACTGAATGCTTTTTCATTGTTCTCAGATCCAAGGGTTTGGGTCTGTGGTCACCTATGCAAATTGGTGAGGCTTTTTATCCAACATTTCCCAGGAAAGGGGGGGTGCAAGTGTTGGGAGGATTGTTCATTGTTCTTAAGATCCAAGGGGTCTGGGTCTGTAGTCACCTAGGCAAATTGGTGAGGCTTTTTACCAAACCTTGTCCAGGAAGTGGGGTGCAAGGTTTTGGGAAGTATTTTGGGGGGAAGGACGCGTCCAAACAGCTCTTCCCCAGTAACCAGTATTAGTTTGGTGGTGGTAGCGGCCAGTCCAAGGACAACGGGTGGAATATTTTGTACCTTGGGGAAGTTTTGACCTAAGCTGGTAAAGATAAGCTTAGGAGGTTTTTCATGCAGGTCCCCACATCTGTACCCTAGAGTTCAGAGTGGGGGAGGAACCTTGACAGAGCCCAACATCATTCCCCCATATTACAAATAAATTCACTAAGAGGTTGCACAGGTCACTTTAGTTACAGTTGACAACTGAACTCAGGGCCAAGTATTTCAGAAGTGACTAGTTATTTTGAATTATTTTGTGATGATTGGGCAGACAAATTTACCCTAATGGTAAGCTCAACTATAAAAGGTATGTAAAAGTTCATAAGGTGTCACAATAACTATAGTAACAAATGTTGATACGAAAAGGATGATAGGGAGACAGAAAGATTAAATTAATCTAAACAAAAAGTCTTACTGATATAGTTCAAGGACAATGTTGAAATCATGCTTGGTAAAAACAAGATGTGGAACCGGAAATTTATGAACCAAAATTGATGTGTTGGATGTTAGGCCTAATTGGTAGACAACACAAGGAGGGGATAAGCTATCTCACCCATCAACTCCCTCTTTGGGTCCTTACAGAAAGAGACTGCGGGGAAGAATACAAACAGAAAAACAAATAGAGGCTACCGGAGTAAGCTTCACCATCATGGCTGCCACCACCCACATCATTTCCTGGGATCCCAGGCCTTTGTCATGCTGATCCCGAGAGATGTCCTGGCCAGACCAGGCCCAAGAGAGGGATTCAGATGACATTGTCATCTATCAGATCCATCTGAATCCCAAAAGCCACCTGAGATGGAATGAGGTTGGATTTACAGCAGCAGCAACAGCTCCACCTCATAGAATCACAGCACTGGAAGGGACCTTGAGAGGTCATCTAGTCCAGTCCCCTGCACTCATTGCAGGACTAAGTATTATCTAGACCTTTCCTGACAAGTTTGTCTAATCTGCTCATAAAAATCTCCAATGATGGAGATTCCACAACCTTCCTAGGCAATTTATTCCAGTGCTTAAAGAGTCTGACAGTCAGTAAGTTGTTCCTAATGTGCAGCCTAAACTGCCCTTGCTGCAATTTAAGCCCATTGCTTCTTGTCCTATCCTCAGAGGTTAAAAAGAACATTTTTTCACCCTCCTCCTTTTATGTACTTGGAAACTGTTATCATGTCCCCTCTCAGTTTTCTCTTCTCCAGACTACATAAACCCAATTTTTTCAATCTTTCCTCATAGGTCATGTTTTCTAAACCTTTAATCATTTTTGTTGCTCTTCTCTGCCCTTTCTCCAATTTGTCCACTCCGTTCCTGAAATGTGGCACTCAGAACTGGAGAAAATACTCCAGTTGAGGCCTAATCAGTGTGGAGTAGAGTGGAAGAATTAATTCTTGTGTCTTGCTTACAACACTCCTGCCAATACAGCCCAGAATGATGTTTGCTTTTTTTTGTAACCGTATTTTATCGTTGACTCATATTTAGCTTGTGATCACTGTGACCCACAGATCCCTTTTAGCAGTACTCCTTCCTAGGCAGTCATTTCCAATTTTGTACGTATGTAACTGATTGTTCCCTCTTAAGTGGCGTACTTTTCATTTGTCCTTATTGAATTTCACCCTATTTACTTCAGGCCATTTCTCCAGTTTATCCAGATCATTCTGAATTTTAATCCTATCCTCCAAAGCACTTGCAATCCCTCCCAAATTGGTATCGTCCACAAACTTTATAAGTGAACTCTGTACGCCATTATCTAAAATCACTGAAGAAGATACTAAACAGAGCTGATCCCAGCAGGACCTCACTTGATATGCCCTTCTAGCTTGACTGTGAATCACTGATAACTATATTCTGGGAATGGTTTTCCAACTAGCATGTACCTACTTTATAGTAGCTCCATCTAGGTTGTCATTTCATTAGTTTGTTTACGAGAAGGGCATGTGAGACAGTAACAAAAGCCTTTCTCAAGTCAAGATATATCACATATACCATTCCCCTTCCCACATCCACAAGGCTTGTTACCCTGTCAAAGAAAGCTATTAGGTTGGTTTGACATGATTTGTTCTTGACAAATCTATGCTGACTTACTTATCACCACCTTATTATCTTGAGGTACTTGCAAATTGATTGCTTAATTATTTGCTCCATTATCTTTTTGGATACCGAAGTGAAGCTGACTGGTCTGTATTTCCCAGGTTGCAATGATTTCCCTTTTTACAGATGGGCACTATATTCGCCCTTTTCCAGTGCTCTGGAATCTCTCCCACAAGTTTTCAAAGATAATTGCTAATGGCTCAGATATATCCGCAGCCAGCTCTAAGATATTCTAGGATGTATTTCATCAGGTCCTGGTGACTTGAAGACATCTAACTTGACTAAATAATTTTTAACTTGTTCTTGTACATGGCAGAGGGGCATTGCTGGCACATGATGGCATATATCACATTGGTAGATGTGCAGGTGAATGAGCCTCTGATAATGTGGCTGATGTGATTAGGCCCTATGATGGTGTCCCCTGAATAGATATGTGGACACAGTTGGCAATGGGCTTTGTTGCAAGGATAGGTTCCTGGGTTAGTGTTTTTGTTATGTGGTGTGTGGTTGCTGGTGAGTATTTGCTTCAGGTTTGGGGGCTGTCACAGGACAGGCCCAACAAAGAAAATAACAGAACGCCACTAGCCATCACCTTCAGCTCCCAACTAAAACCTCTCCAGGGCATCATCAAGGATCTACAACCTATCCTGAAGCACGACCCATCACTCTCACAGATCTTGGGAGACAGGCCAGTCCTTGCTTACAGACAGCCCCCCAATCTGAAGCAAATACTCACCAGCAACCACACAACAAAAACACTAACCCAGGAACCTATCCTTGCAACAAAGCCCGTTGCCGACTATGTCCCATGACATCATCATAGGGCCTAATCACATCAGCCACAATATCAGAGGCTCATTCACTTGCACATCTACCAATGTGATATATGCCATCATGTGCCAGCAATGCCCCTCTGCCATGTACATTGGTCAAACTGGACAGTCTCTATGTAAAAGAATAAATGGACACAAATCAGACGTCAGGAATTATAACATTCAAAAACCAGTCGGAGAATACTTCAATCTCTCTGGTTACTCGATTACAGACCTAAAAGTTGCAATTCTTCAACAAAAAACTTCAAAAACAGACTCCAATGAGAGACTGCTGAATTGGAATTAATTTGCAAACTGGTCACCATTACATTAGGCTTCAATAAAGACTGGGAGTGGATGTGTCATTACACAAAGTAAAACTATTTCCACATGTTTATTTCCCCCCTCCCATACTGTTCCTCACACGTTCTTGTCAACTGCTGGAAATGGCCCACCTTGATTATCACTACAAAAGGTTTGTTTGTTTGTTTTTTCCTCTTTCTCTCCTGCTGGCAATAGCTCACCTTACCTGATCACTCTCATTACAGTGTGTATGGTAACACCCATTGTTTCATGTTCTCTGTGTATATAAAAACTCCCCACTGTATTTTCCACTGAATGCATCCGATGAAGTGAGCTGTAGCTCACGAAAGCTTATGCTCAAATAAATTTGTTCGTCTCTAAGGTGTCACAAGTACTCCTTTTCTTTTTGCGGATACAGACTAACATGGCTGCTACTTTGAAACCTGTTAAAATGAAAGCTTTACTTAGTACTTTACATTTCAAATGCTTTCATGTTTTCCCTTCTTTTCTGTATCTTTAATAAAAAGGTTAAAAGGATGTTTGCGCCATGGTACTAAGCAGGCTGAGATCTCTATATACCAAACTCTGAACCCTGTTTAACAATATTTAATGTTGGAAAGGACTAGGTTACGTTAACATTTTTGGGCCCCTGTAAATGAAGCGCCCTTACCCTGGGGTTCTGCCCACCGCAGTGCCCCACAATCTTGGTCTCCCCTCTCAGGGGAACCCCCAACACTCTAAACCAGGGGTGGACAAACTTTTTGGCCTGAGGGCTGCATCAGGTTTTGGAAATTGTATGGATGGCCAGTTTGGGGAGGCTGTGCCTCCCCAAACAGCCAGGAATGACCCGACCCCACCCCATATCCTCCCCCGGATTCTCGCCTCCTGACGCGCCCCCCCCCCCCCCGGACTTCTGCCCCATCCAATCCACCGGTTCCCTGACGGCCCCCCCAGGATCCCTACCCCATCCACCCCACTCTCTGTCCCCTGACCGCCCCCAGAACCCCCACCCCTGACTGCCCCCCCACCCCATCCAACCATTCCTCTCATTCCTGACTGCCCCCCCTCCCGGGACCCCTGCCCTCATCCAACCACCCCTTCTCCCTGACTGCCCCCTGCCACCCGGAACCCCTGCCCCTGACTGTCCCCTGCTGCCCCATCCAACCCCCCCTCCTTCCTGATTGCCTCCCCCTGGACCCCTACCCCCATTCAACCCCCGTTATCCCCTCTGACCACCTCAACCCCTGTCCACGCTCCCCCCCCCCCCCGAAACTCCCCTGCCCTTTATCCAACACCCCCGCTCCCTGCCGCCTTACCGCTCTGCCTGGAGCCAGCCACACACAGCGCAGCTCAGAGCACCGGGTCAGGCTGGGCTCTGCACCTGCACTGCCCCAGGAGCTCACCACCCCGAGCACAGCGCTGGCAGCATGGCAATGTGAGGCTGTGGGGGAGGGGAGAACAGCAGGGGTGGGGCCAGGGACTCGACTCCCAGGCCAGGAGCTCAGGGGCTGAGCAGGAGGGTCCCGTGGGCCATAGTTTGCCCATCTCTGCTCTAAACCCACCTTGCCTCAGTGGCTACTGCCAGTCATCATCTAGCCCCCGCTCACTGGGACAGACTGCAGTCTGTAAAGGCCACTCATCATTAGCAAGGAGATTAGGACCTGCTGTCTTTGCCTATCCTCAGGCTGCCCCTCTGCAGCCCCAGTACCTTTGTAGGCCTTCACTAAGGCCTGCAACCTGGAGGTTTACCAGGCTGGAGCTTCCCAGCTCCCTTTGCCCTTCCCCAGCACTGCTCCGGCTCTAGGTACTTTGCTCCCAGGCAGCTAGCCCTTCCCACTCTAGGGCTAGAGTGAGACTCTTCTTCTGCTCCTGGCTCACAGCCCTCTTATAAAAGCCAGCTGGGCCCTGATTGAGCTGGTCACAGCTGTGGTCAGCTACGCACTCAGCTTCCCCCAGCTGTTCTCCCCAGGGCTGTTTTTACCCCTTCAGGGCTGGAGCGGGGTGACCACCCCGGTACAGCCCCGAAATCCAATTAATACAATGCCTTAATTTTTGGTTGGTCAATTTGAGATAGTTTTAAAGGGACTAATTTTCAGAAAGCATTCAGCTTCCAGATTCTGAAAATCGGACCTCTCTGAAATGTCTCAAGTTGAGCACCCAAAAATTATAGTACCCAAAATTACTATTACTTTTCAAAATCTTGAACCAGGTCACTAATATAGCAGCTCTAGCTCTTACCTACTCAGGCACACTGCCTTTCCAAGTGAAGGTGCAAAATCTATGTGCTTTGCTATCCTGTCTCTAACCAACCACTGCTTTAACCACACCACCACACTTCCCTCAGAACCAGGAACAGAACTTAGTATTTATGCTCTGTAACATTCTGCTGCTATATAGCAAATAGGTCTATAGCCAACTGGGAAAGCATGTGTGAAGTCCCCCCCCCCCGAGTTCATATAGACAATAACAGTTATTCCTTGAGCTCAAATGGTCAACATCAAGCTGACACACTGTAGGTTTGGATATTAAGCCCTTCTGATCACCCACTTGGGGTGGGTCCTCATTGTTATGCATGATATATAATTTGTTTTTCCAGTTTGCTGATTTTAAAAACTGGTTTAATTCATACACTAAAAAAACCTTTAAAACTCAAGGTTTACAACCACCATATTCTATTTATTATGGCATGGTGAACAAGCAAACACAGGTGTTCTGCATTTTGGTCATCACATATTTTGATTACTTATGTTATACATTGGTAGGTTGAAAGATGGGAGGTATGGAATGATGTGCTTTGGAGTTACTGCCCCCACTCTCATCACACAGCCATCTTACATATTTGGTTACAGGAATACAACTTAGAATCATAGAACTGGAATGGACCTCAAAAGGTCATCTAGTCCAGTCCCCTGCACTCAAGGCAGAACTAAATATTATCTAGACCAGTGGTTCTCAAAGTCGGTCTGCCGCTTATTCAGGGAAAGCCCCTGGCGTGCCGGACCGGTTTGTTTACTTGCCGCATCTGCAGGTTCGGCCGATCGCGGCTCCCACTGGCCGTGGTTTGCCGCTCCAGGCCAATGGGGGCTGCGGGAAGCGGCGCGGGCCAAGGGACGTGCTGGCCGCCCTTCTCGCAGCCCCCATTGGCCTGGAGCGGCAAACCGCAGACAGCAGAAACTGCGATCGGCCAAACCTGCATACGCTGCAGGTAAACAAACTGGTCCGGCGCACCAAGGGCTTTCCTTGAACAAGTGGCGGATCGGCTTTGAGAACCACTGATCTAGACCATCCCTGACAGGTGTTTGTCCAACCTGCTCTTAAAAATCCCCAATGATGGAGATTCCACAACCTCCCTAGGCAATTTATTCCAGTGCTTAACCACTCTGACAGGAAGTTTTTCCTATGTCTAACCTAAACCGCCCTTGCTGCAAGTTAAGCCAATTTCTTCTTGTCCTATCCTCAGAGGTTAAGCAGAACATTTTTTCTCCCTCTTCCTTGTAACAACCTTTTCTGTACTTGAAAACTGTTATGTCCCCTCTCAGTCTTCTCTTCTCCAGACTAAACAAACCCAATTTTTTCAATCTTCCCTCTTGAGGTCATGTTTTCTAGACCTTTAATCATTTTTGTTGCTCTTCTCTGCACTTTCTCCATTTTTTCCACATCTTTTTCCTGAAATGTGGCACCCAGAAGTGGACACAATATTCCAGTTGAGGCCTAATTAGCACGGAATAGAGCGGAAGAATTACTTTTCGTGTCTTGCTTACAATACTCCTGCTAATACACCCCAGAATGATATTTGCTTTTTTTGCAACAGCGTTAAACTGTAGACTCTTATTTAGCTTGTGATCCACTACGACCCCCAGGTCCCTTTCTGCATTGCTTCTTCCGAAGCAGTCATTTCCCATTTTGTATGCATGCAACTGATTGTTCCTTCCTAAGTGGAGTACTTTGCATTTGTCCTTATTGAATTTCACCCTATTTACTTCAGACCATTTCTCCAGTTTGTCCAGATCATTTTGAATTTTAATCCTATCCTCCAAAGCACTTGAACCCCTCCGAGCTTCGTATCATCCGCAAACTTTATAAGTGTACTCTATGCCATTATTTAGATCACTGCTGAAGATATTGAAAAGAACCGGATCCAGAACCGATCCTTCCGGGACCCCACTCATTATGCCCTTCCAGCATGACTGTGAACCACTGATAACTACTCTCTGGGAACAGTTTTCCAACCAATTATGCAACCACCTTACAGTAGTTCCATCTAGGTTGCATTTCCCTAATTTGTTTATGACAAGATCATGTGAGACAGTATCCAAAGCCTTACTAAAGTTAAGATATACCACATCTACTGATTCCCCCCATCTACAAGGCTTGTTACCCTGTCAAAGAAAGCTATCAGGCTGGTTTGACATGATTCGTTCTTGACAAATCCATGCTGACTGTTGTTTATCACCTTATTATCTTCTAGGTGTTTGCGAACTGATTGCTTACTTATTTGCTCCATTATCTTTCTGGGTGCAGAAGTGAAGCTGACTGGTCTGTAATTCCTCGGGTTGTCCTTATTTCCCTTTTTATAGATGGGCACTATATTTGCCCTTTTCCAGTCTTCTGGATTGTCTCCCATCTTCCATGACTTTTCAAAGATAATTGCTAATGGCTCAGATATCTCCTCAGTCAGCTCTTTGAGTATTCTAGGATGCATTTCATCAGGCCCTGGTGATTTGAAGACATCTAACTTGTCTTATATCAGAGGGGTAGCTGTGTTAGTCTGGGTCTGTAAAAGCGGCAGAGTCCTCTGGCACCTTATAGGCTAACAGACGTATTGGAGCATAAGCTTTCGTGGGTGAACATCCACTTTGTCAGATGCATGTAGTGGAAATTTCCAGAGGCAGGTATAAATATGCAAGCAAGAATCAGGCTAGGGATAACGAGGTTAGTTCAATCAGGAAGGATGAGGCCCTCTTCTAGCAGTTGAGGTGTGAACACCAAGGGAGGAGAAACTGCTTTTGCAATTGGCTAGCCAGTCACAGTCTTTGTTTAATCCTGAGCTGATAGTATCAAATTTGAAAATGAATTGAAGCTCAGCAGTTTCTCTTTGAAGTCTGGTCCTGAAGTTTTTTTGCTGCAGGATGGCTACCTTTAAATCTACTATTGTGTGTCCAGGGAGGTTGAAGTGTTCTCCTACAGGTTTTTTTATATTGCCATTCCTAATATCTCATTTGTGTCCATTTATCCTTTTATGTAGGGACTGTTCAGTTTGGCCGAAGTACATAGCAGAGGGGCATTGCTAGCACATGATGGCATAGATTACATTGGTGGACGTGCAGGTGAATGAACCAGTGATGGTGTGGCTGATCTGGTTAGGTCCTGTGATGGTGTCGCTAGTGTAGATATGTGGGAAGAGCTGGCATCGAGGTTTGTTGCATGGATTGGTTCCTGAGTTAGAGTTACTATGGTGCGGTGTGTAGTTGCTGGTGAGAATATGCTTCAGGTTGGCAGGTTGCCTGTGGGCGAGAACTGGCCTGCCTTCCAAGGCCTGTGAAAGTGAGGGATCGTTGTCCAGGATGCGTTGTAGATCACTGATGATGCATTGGAGAGGTTTTAGCTGAGGACTGTATGCGATAGCCAGTGGAGTTCTGTTGGTTTCTTTCTTGGGCTTGTCTTGCAGCAGGAGGCTTCTGGGTACGTCTGGCTCTGTTGATCTGTTTCCTTATTTCCTTCTGTGGGTATTGTAGTTTTGACAATGCTTGGTGAAGATCTTGTAGGTGTTGGTCTCTGTCTGAGAGGTTGAAGCAAATGCAGTTGTACCTCAGCACTTGGCTGTAGACAATGTATCGTGTGGTGTGTCCGGGATGGAAGCTGGAGGCATGAAGGTAGGCATAGCGGTCGGTGTGTTTTCCGTATAGGGTGGTGTTAACGTGACCATCACCAATGTAATCTACACCATCATGTGCCAGCAATGCCCCTCTGTGCTCCAATACATCTGTTAGTCTATAAGGTGCCACAGGACTCTTTGTAACTTGTCTAAGTAATTTTTGACTTGTTTGTTCCCTATTTTAGATTCTGATCCTACCACATTTTCACTGGCATTCACCATGTTAGATGTCCAATCACCATCAATCTTCTTGGTGAAAACCGAAACAGAAGTCATTAAGCATCTCTGCCATTTCCACTTTTTCTGTTATTGTCTTTCCCCCCTCATTGAGTAATGGGCCTACTCCATCCTTGGTCTTCCTCTTGCTTCTAATGTATTTGTAGTATGTTTTCTTGTTTCCTTTTATGTCCCTAGCTAGTTTGATCTCATTTTGTGCCTTGGCTTTTCTAAATTTGTCCCTACACACTTGTGTTACTTGTTTATATTCATCCTTTGTAATTTGACCGAGTTTCCACTTTTTGTAGGACACTTTTTTGAGTTTTAGATCATTGAAGATCTCTTGGTTAAGCCAGGGTGGTCTCTTGCCCTACTTTCCTATGCAGTGGGATAGTTTGCTCTTGTGCCCTTAATAATGTCTCTTTGAAAAACTGCCAACTGTCTTCATTTGTTTTTCCCCTCAGACTTGATTCCCATGGGATTTTACCTACCATCTCCCTGAGTTTGCTAAAGTCTGCCTTCTTGAAATCCATTGTCTTTATTGTGCTGTTCTCCCTCCTACCATTGCTTAGAATCATGAACTCTACCATTTCACGATCCCTTTCACCCAAGTTGCCTTCTACTTTCAAATTCTCAACCAGTTCCTCCCTATTTGTCAAATCAAGTCTAGAACAGCCTCCCCCCTAGTAGCTTTCTCCACCGTCTGAAATAAAAAATTGTCTCCAATACATTCCAAGAACTTGCTGGATAATCTGTGCCCTGCTGTGTTATTTTCCCAACAGATGTCTGTGTAGTTGAAGTCCCCCATCACTACCAAGTCCAGTGATTTGGATGATTTTGTTAGTTGTTTAAAAAAAGCCTCATCCACCTTGACAGTGTGTGTTCCAAGGCTGCATGAGTTCCCCAAATCCTGCCCTTCTTGGCAGTAAAACCACATCAGCCCCAACATGTCTGGGACCTCTGCATTTGTGGAAGTTAGTCAGTAGGACATACCCACAAAATGTTGAAGCTAAATATCATGTCAGTTTAACAAACTTCAGCTTACCATTTGAAAAGAACCATAAATGTAGGGCAGTCAGACCTGCGCTGTGAGTTATAATACAAAATGTACAATTAGTGGTTCTTGCTGTATGTGATTACTACTTCAAAAATAATTTAGATAAACTACTTTCATCTTATATACCACAAAAGGTCAATTTCTACTCTTGCTTATTCTGCATTCTTGAAAGTACACAATCACTTGTGAAAATTAAAGGGAAGATTAATTTAAAATACTGAATGATTTTAATCTCCTTCACTCGTATCAGACTGCTTTATAACAGGATGGAAAATAAGAAAGTGCATTCAAACTATGGACAAGTTGTCCTCTTCTTACCATGATCTGGGGGGAAAACTGAAACAGTACCGGTCTGTACTAGATAAGTGCTGGCAGTATAGTCCTCATCTGTATCAGAGTCCTGAACTGGCTGGATGGCATTAGTACTTAGCAACCACCTCTGGTTGTCATGGCGATTGGGTGATGGAGGAAGGGAATGTAAATGTTCAATGACGGATGGACTAGATGAAGAGGATGGCATGGGAGGACCTATGGAAAAATAAAAATAAAATGTTTTAAAATATGGGTCAGGATGTCACATAAGAGATAAATAAAGTCCTTTCTACATCCTTGAAAGGAAAGCCATTTATTAAAATAATAAAAATGGGGTGGGCAAAAAAGATATTACTGGAGCATGCAATACAAATGGTTTTAAAAGCTTAAAATGTCACAATGTAAGGGTCTGATCTTGTGGTCACCCACTACTGCAGGGAGTAGTAACACAAGGAATCCCCTTGATTATGCTGAGTAGTAGATGAGAGGAGGCTCAGGTCCCAAGTAACTATGTATAAAAAAGTTTGGTTTTCCAGCACTTGCAAAAGAAATTATTTTCTACTCTTTTGGTTTTCCAGCACTTGCAAAAGAAATTGTTTTCTACTCTTTTAATCTGACTTTTGGTTTATAGGGGCACTGTAACGGCCAGAGGGCCTAAAAAGTAAAATTAATGGTTCTGTTTTGGCTTGAGGAAATGAATATTTATGTCACGCAAGCACACATATATTGCACCATCCCTCCATTCTGCACGTCTGCTCTGCTTCTGTAAGTGGGCAGGCAGAATGAAAGCATTCAGAAATCAGGAGTCTTGTACATTTCAGAGCAAAATTCCTGTGTATGAAAAGCCCCACCCGCTCATTTTAATAGAAAAGACAGGCGTGAGTGGAGAGACAGCCTGAAGTGTTATGCTTGAGATCACAGACATGCAGAAATCCAGAACTGTGGGTTTGTAATATATGAATTGCCACTGATGAGGAGCTAGGATTTTAGCAATGTAAGGGGGAGGGATTACAGTTTATTTCAAAACACAAATGTCAATTAAAAGGAAAACAAACATTAACTTTTAAAATCAGTGAAATGTTGGGCCTATCAAACTTCGTATCCATCTAAACAAGAGATTAACATTAAGTTGCTTTAAAACATGGAATCAGAGAAATGTAGGGCTGGAAGGGATCTCAAGAGGTATCAAGTCAAGTCCCCTGCACTGAGGCAAGACCTCGACCATCCCTGACAGTTGTTTGTCCAGTCTGTTCTAAAAAGCCTCCAATAATGGGGATTCCACAACCACCCTGGGAAGCCTATTTCAGATCTTAAATATGTTAGAATTTCCCCCCCCAACACCTAACCTAAATCTCCCTTTCTGTAGATTAAGTCAATTTCTTCTTGTTCTACCTTCAGTGAACATGGAGAACAATTGATCATTGTCCTCTTTATAACACCCCTTAACATATTTGAAGACTGTTATGTCCCCCACTCAGTCTACTTTTCTCAAGACCAAATATGCCCAGTTTTTTTAACCTTTCCTCTTACATGAGATTTTCTAAACCTTTTATCATTTTTGTTGCTCTCTTCTGGATTCTCTCCAATTTATCCACATCTTTCCTAAGATGTGGCACCCAGAATTGGACACTGCACTCCAGCTGAGGCCTCACCAGTGCAGACTCTAGAGGGACAATTACTTCCCACGGCTTACATTCAACACTCTTGTGAATACACCCCAGAATTATATTAGCCTCTTTTGCAACTGTATCACATTGATGACCCATACTGAATTTGTGATCCACTATAACCCCATATCCTTTTCAGAAGTACTCCCACCTAGCCAGTTATTCCCTATTTTGTAGTTGTGCACTTGATTTTTACTTCATAAATGCTGTATTTTGCACTTATCTTCATTGAATTTTCATCTTGCTAAATTCAGACCAGTTCTCCAATTTGTGAAGATTGTTTTGAATTCTTATCCTGTCATCCAAAATGCTTGCAATACCTTCCAGTTTAGTATCATCTGCAAATTCTATAAGCATATTTTGCATTCCATTATCCAAGTCATTAATGCATGACATTGTTGACTCATATTCAGTTAGCAAAATATTGACTAGTACTGGACCCAGGACTGAGCCCCATGGGACCCTACTAGATACACCCTCCAAATTTCACGTCGAACCATTGATAACTACTCTTTGAGAACCAGTTGTGCACCCATCTTACAGAAATTTCATTTAAACCACATCGCCCTAGTTTGGTTATGAGAATGTTATGTGGAACTGTATGAAAAGCCTTACTAAAAATCAAGATATATCACTTTGCTTTGCCCCCTTTTCTGTTAGACCAGTAACCCTATTAAAGAACATATATACACTTATTCCACAGCTGTTGCATACATGATGAAAAATATTTCCTATTTTAACCATAAAATTAAACACATCCAGATAAGGACTAGAGAATGATATTGATATATTTGGTACTTAAAAATCTACAGCTGGTAAATGGTTACTTACCTTACAATAACTGTGGGTCTTTGAGATGTAGTAGTCATGTGGATGCCAGTGTAGCTATATATGTGCCTTATGCATGGAGTTTTTTAAACTACAACGTCTGTCGGTGTTTCACATGCACCCTGTGCCTCTTTGTGTTCCCATGTAAGGGCATAAAGGAAGGAGCAGCCCTCCCTCTCCCTCCCAAGTTCTCTCGCAATTCAAAGACTGTGGTAGCTGAGAACTCTGAAGAGCAGGAAGAGAAGGTGGGTGGAGGGATCCATACTGACATCATCTCGAAGATCACTGTTGTTATAGATTAAGTAACCATTCTTTCTTCTTTGAATATATATTGAGATGGATCCCACTGGAAAGCAGTGCCCCCTGAAGACAGTGGGAATGAGGAGTTTCAGCTGTATCATATGAACACGGATTTCTCTCCCGAACTTGGCATCTGATCTAGCAACTAAGTCCAAGGCCTAGTGTTTGGCAAAGGTCAATGGATTACTCCACATTGCTGATTTCTGATAGTGGCACATTTCTGAAGTAGCTGCACTATGTAGCCTGTGCTTAGGTGGAGTGAGCCTTGATGTTTGGAGGCAGAAGTACACCAAGCACCTGGTAACATTACATGATCAATTTCAATATTCTTGGTGAAGAGATGGCTTGACTTTTACAATGCCCAATTACAACTAATAATAGAAGCGCGACAGTGTGATCCTGTCAATATAATAAAGCAAACTCCTGGGTACATCCAATGTGTGTAACTTCTTTTCTTTCGGTGCAGAGCGTGGCTTCAGGAAAAAGACAGGTGGTTGACTGTGTTTTGATACACATCTGAGATCAGCTTAGGAATGAACTTCTAGTGAGGTCGCATATTAAGAACATCTTCCATTAGGTACAGCCTTCTGGTAGATGTTTTCCTGCTCTGTACAGTATTTCCTGAACTTGTAAGGAGAAGTCTCTGTCTAGTCTGCATGGAGTATCTGGCCCTGAAACTGAAATCAGATCCAGATGGTCTGGAAGCTGGTTTGAGAGCTGAAAGGACAGCTGCAGGAAGTCTGTCATCCAAAACTGTCTTGGTCAATAGGAAGCTATTAAAATGATTAGCTTTGCTCTTTCAATCTTGGCGATTACCCTGGGGATCAGGGTAATCAGTGGAAAGGCGCAGAGCAGCCTCTGTTCCATTGCAGAAGGAAGGCATCTGACAATGATTCTAAACTAAGGCCTCCTCTGGAGCCAAAATTCTGACATTTGGCGTTGTTCTTGAGATCAAAGAAGTCTAATATGGGGGATCTGCAGTGACAGAATACCAGTCCTATGCCAAACCTGTGTAAGGACCTTTCATGAAGGGTCACAGTTTCCCTGGTCAGGAAGTTTGCTAGACTGTTGCTAACTCCCAAGGGAGGAAGGACCATTGGGGTCGCTACATTCCAAGTCCCGAATTTTATGGCGTCCAGGCAGAGGGGCGAAGAGCTGGAGCTCTTTTGTTTATGTAGTGCATGGCTGCTGTATTATCTGTGAGTTCTGAAGGAGAGGCAGAAATGCCCTTTGGCTTCCCTCATTAATGGGGAGAGCAACCCCAGCTGGGACTGATGCAGTCAAAATGTCAAAGAGTTTCTGGGATTTCTCTTGTATTACTACTTATTTGATATCTAGGTCTCTGTGATACAAGATAGGAAAATCTGAAAGGTCTTAAAATCATCACTTGTGGGGACAGGGGCTAGTGTAACTGCCTCATCAGGCAAAAATGACAATTCTTTCAGTGGACACTGGGGATATTGTTGTCCATCTGCTACCCCCAGCTCCTGGGTGTTCACGGGCAGCCTGATCTCCTCCTCTTCCTGGACATACTTGAGGGCGATCCACTGCAAGATACTCATGATGACAGCCCCCAGTATGGCCAAGGTAGCATGCCATATGGGCACTGGCTCAGTCGCCAGTGATTGACCAAAAGCACTATAGGTTTCCTTGACACTGGTGCCATGTGATAACGATCTCTGGTGTCACCCCTACGGTACTACAAGAAGGCAGAAGACAGCCACCCCTGCTTAATGCTAGAGGGAAAGCATAATATGGTGATGGTGAAGAAGGGTAAGACTTTTCGAACAGCGATGCCATGGAGCAATGCCTCTGCTCAAGTCCTGGTGCCAGGTGCTGCTCCAATACCAACAATGTCCCTGGAGGGGAACTCGATAATTCTATCAGGGCATACCTTGGGCTTCTAATCGGTGTGGTTGTCAGTACTGGTGTCTTCGTCTGTGCCAGTGACAGTTTACTATGCATCATTTCTGATTGAGTGGCAGACTTGGATGCCTTGCCCTAGGACGAATGAAGCTTCTTCTCCTCCTTACAGAGCCATATCTCCTGATGCCTGAAGGCAAACTTGGGCTCCAATTGGCTGTCCTTCAGTCCCACCTTTACGTCAGGGTGCCAGTGCAGGCTATAACAATGACATTGTTGGCATTGGGGGAGAGGACACTGAGCTCAATGCCAATGTTGGGGCTGTTGGCGTCAATACTGTTGTAGAGACGTCTGGTGCTAAAGCCAGAGGCAGTTGCCCTCAATGTAGCCTGTGCCAATTTTGATAGTATCTTCTTTCCTGCCTTTTGCTGGGTTGTGTGATGTGGTTAAGAGTGTGTTCATGGATGAAGACCCTTTTGACCGTTCTTTGGAAGTATTAACTTCCTCTGGGTCTGAAGTCCTACACATAAATTGCCTTAATACAGTGGTTCTCAACCAGGGGCCTGGGGCCATCCTAGGGGGCCTCGAGCAGGTTTTATGGGGGCCTCCAAGCAGGGCCAGCATTAGACTCACTGGGGACCAGGGGAGAAAGCCGAAGCCCCACCACATGGGGCTGAAGCCCAGGTCCCTGAGCCCCACCACCCGGGGCTGAAGCTGAAGCCTGAGCAATGTAGCTTCTGGGGGACCCCTGTGGCATGGGGTCCCAGGCAATTGTCCTGCTTGCTACCCCCTAATGCCACCCCTGGCTTTTATATGCACAAAACCAGTTATTGCGGCACACATGGGCCGCAGAGTTTTTGTAGCATGTTGGGGGGAAAGAGAAAGGTTGAGAACCTCTGCTCTAATAGATGCACTTGCAGTCACACATTTCTAGAATTATGACTTCCTGAGCAGAAGGATTTACATGTCAAACGTCAAAGAATAGGCTTTGACTATGCCCATCGACCAGACCAATGAGTTTGCCGCAGATCGAGCAGGATTTAAATCCAGAGTGTTTGAAGCCCGTCATGTTGGTCAGTGCAAGGCACTTTACCCTGCTATGTCGGTGCACGTCTCTCTTCCTCCATCCTTTTCCTCTGGTGGGCTACAGGAATGAAGGTGGAGGGAAAGTGACCACATTTGGGGAGAAGAGAAGGAGATTCTTCACTGAAAAGGTAAATTTTAAATTTTAAGAAAAAATAGCACTGCCATGGTCAGGAAGACTGAACTAGGAGGGTCACAGCCAATTCCCCCTTTAGGCAGCACAAGGAAGCACAAGGTGCATGCATGGACCCAATATACACTGATATTTAAAAAAAATCTGATCTCATGCCCGTAAAATGCATGCCTATCTACAGTGGGATTTACACTGACACACAGTCGAAGAACAAATCGAATCAATTTTGCAAACTCTACTGTGGTCTAGAAAAGAAGCATACTGCTAATATTCTACATGAAATGAGATACTGAAAAGCTTTTGAATAAAATGTTATCCTACCTGTAGATGGAGCACTTTGTCTGGAAACCAAGTAGCTGTATCACATGTATTATTTAAATTAGAAAATTAGCTTCACCTGCACTGTTATCATATACAAGATGAAAACGCAGTATTAAAATAACAGGGAAAAATTAGGAAGAATATTTTTCATCCTCAAATTATTTAATCTAATGGCACTCAGCAGTACAATTACACTGGGTAAATGCACTAGCTCTTCATGTTACATTTTAGATTAATAATATATTGTCAATATCTTGAATTACCTCCTCTTCCTGTTCCCATTTTACATGTTCTTACCATTGTATTGCTTTTTTCACTCCTTTGTTTTTGCTTCCAGACTGAATATAGCAGGTCCCACGATATATCAGATTTCTCAAATTTAGTTTTAACGAGACGCTAAGATCTAATTGGGCAGTTTCCATGGAAGTAAAACTGCTCTATTCTACCCACAAAACTGTTTGCTTAGCTTTTCCACATGTCATATTTCCCTTTCTGGCTTAACTCTCTCGTGGGAAGCACAATACATTACTATGTAAGGAACTGAATTTGAGATTAGAATTTGGCCCAAGGGACAATGAACACCTTCTACTGATATAGTAACTCCATGTCCAGCTCAGAATGGTCAGGCAAACACAGAGTTATTAGCTGGAGAAGTAATGCAGGGGAAGAATGGAAATTTTCAGGGCTTTAAGAGGGAATCACAGGAGGAGTAGGGAACAAAGCATGGACATGAGCTGAAGAGCTATTAAGCCAGTAGTGTCATCAGATTTTCTTGCAATGCATTTATGGCTGACTTTCTGGTAACCTGTGCTGCGTCTCATTTTTTGAGAGTGTTCTTATAATGTTATTTAGCATGTATAAAAACAGATTTAAGAACCATTATATTTTACTGATTAAATAATTACAGGAACACCTAAACAGCTATTTCAAAGATGGGGGGATGGTGAGGAAGAGAGCTATAAAAACTTTATATGTTGGAATATTTCAGGCTGACTTTGAACATCTCACACTGCAGACTAGCCCAACCCCAATATGTTGGAGGTGTACACCACCTTCGGAGCAAATGAACATATCAGTCACAGATACGGAATGAAACGTATGCATGCACAGTAGGTTTTCATGATGCTCTTGCTTTCCCTCTCTTAGTGTAATTCTTTAGCTTTATATACAACACAGTCTTGATTATGTAAACCTTAATTATCCAAAACACTCTTACCTGAAAAAAGGGTTATGTCCATCAAGTACACTGAAAATTTCCTCAATTATTCAAATGTATTCAATAGTGCTGCGACTATGCTATACTAACCCCCAATGTTCACATGGCTAGGTCAATGGAAGAATGTTTCTGTCAACCTAGCTACTGCCACTTGGGGAGGTGAATTGTCTGTTGTAATGGGAAAAAACCCTTTGAGTGCTGTAGGAAGTGTCTACATTACGGCGCTGTAGTGGCATAGCTACAGCACCCATAGAGCCTTATTCAGGCAACAAAGAAGAAACACAGATTCATTGAGATAAACAGCAGGAAAAATCCCCCTGCAAAACCCCAAACAATTATTTTTGTCCAACTGTTCCTACCAAGTACTGCCAGCAAATTAATCAAGACTTTTGTGCTAATAAGGAAATAGTATCTTTTCCCCACCTTACCTCTCCCAGTCACACCTTTCAGTGGGTTATTGACCAGCCTCTGGAAAGTCTGATGACATTCCTATAGAAGATTTCCCAGCAGCTAATAAAACTACTATTTAGTACTTGAACTTTCCTACTAAACAGGGATCAAACATTCACATAATCAAACTAGGATAAGTATTAAGCAATTTTTGCACAGACCTCTGTATAGGGACTAATATTCTTTAATATTAATGAATAACCTGGAAGATGTAATTACATAATTTGTTAATATCATCATATTTTGAGGTATATAACTTTCAAAGGCTCCTAAATTACTTAGATACTTTTGAACATTTTACCCTAAGCAAAACTACAGAAAAATCTGCAGCGTTTGGAAAACTGAGCTAAGTCCAGTGGGGAGTGATTCAATATAGCAGAAAGAAAATAAAGTTGGAACGGAAATAATACTAGCTCCTTCCCACTTCCAACCAAGAAAGAAATAAAACCCAGAACAAAAGCTGACTAGATGAAGAGCATTAATGCAGAAATATACCTGCAGGTGATAATGGATAAATTAAACACACATGCAGAATGTACTTCTGTTGCAAAAAATAGTGCTGTGTTCAGTTTTGGGCCACACAACAGAGAACGGACTTTGGTAAACTGAAGAGACTGCAAAGGTATGCAAAAATCTGCAGTCCTAATTAATGATAAGTAATCGAAGTGGCAGTAGAGGCCATGTCCCAGATGGAAAAGGTGAAAGAAATTAATAGGATAAGAGCAACTTATAAAAGAGGTGGCAAAGGGAAGACAGTGTAATTGTCTATAATCATTTGACAT
This sequence comes from Lepidochelys kempii, assembly GCF_965140285.1. Taxonomy (NCBI): domain Eukaryota; kingdom Metazoa; phylum Chordata; order Testudines; family Cheloniidae; genus Lepidochelys; species Lepidochelys kempii. Next base: position 77,875,223 of record NC_136383.1, on the reverse strand, counting down.
GTAGTAATGGAAAGGATAAGGAAGTACTAGGCTTTATGAAAAAGCAGTGACTGTGGGTAACACTTTCAAAAGCATCCACTTAATTTAGGAGCCCAAGTCCCATTTTCAAAAGTGGTTTAGGCACTAAGGATCCTAATTCTCATTGGCTTTCAATAAGATATAGGCTCCGAAATGCCTACGTCACTTTTGAAAGTGGGACTCAGGCTCCTAAGTCATTAGCTTTTCAAAATTTTGCCCCACAACTTAAATTAAATACAGGCTGCATATGGTATAGGGGGAAAATCCTGAAATTATCACTCTCACAATAGAACCACCACTAGGACAGGTGTGGCCCACACCAGACCCTACACATGCAGCACTAGCACCTTGCAAGGAGCCGAGGGTCAAAACTATCTCATATAAAATGAATCAGAATTGAGTTACTTTCATATTTAACATGAAGACTCCATATCCCAGACCTACAATGCTCCGTCTTGAACCAAATCACCAGGCGACAGTGAAGCTTCCATGGGCTACCCCAACATAGAGAATCAACGAGGCTGTTAAAAGTTTATTGATAAAAGAAATGTATTACAACAAAGAAAAACACTGATTCCAAGGAATTACTCAGCTTTCGTCTTCGATCTGTTATCAGTCACATGCTAGCAAAGCACTTTGCTTCAGGTTGGAACAGTGTGTACATGAATTACAAACTGTATGATCACCAGATGTATTTCAGAGAAAACAGTATTGAACATGTTAGGAACACTGTGTTTAAGAGAAAATAAGATTGAAGAAAAGTAAGGGAGAGGGAACGCCTGCTGTTGTGTGTGTATTAAGGGTTGGATTAGACGCTCCCTATCTATGCTAAAATCTATGCACCTATGAACATTTTGTATCATAAATGACCTTTAGCACAGCATATTGTGCTAAAAATGTGACATTAAAAAAAGTACATAAGACTCCTATTTTACTTTAAATTTTAATTACATTCCAAAAATTCATAGATTTCTCTCTTTTTTTTTGTTGGGAAAGACTTTTCAGGTTCATGCAATACAGAGACTGAAGATCACAGAATCACAGAAAAGTAGGGATGGAATCTAGCATCTTCCCCTCACCCCCTTGATGCAGGACTAACTATACCATCCCTGTTTGTCTAGTCCGTTCTTAAAAACCTCCAAGGACAGAGATTCTACAACCTCCCTTGGAAGCCTATGTCAGTGCTTAACTATCCTTATAGTTAAAAAGATTGTCCTATTGTCCTACCTAAATTTCCCTTGCCACAGTAAATTTCCTACATTTACTAAATTCCTGTTAACAGAGATTCATCATAAAAAGATCACTTGTTTTGTATGCAATAAAAGGGCTGAATAAAACTTTTGGCACAAAACCTATTAGTAATTCAAGTGAAATGTAGTTCTTAATTATGCACTCAAGATCCATTACTATTTTGTTAGTGTAAGCAGTGTCAGGATGAGCTCCACCCTGACATCTGGTGGTGAGGTGTGGCAAGTTGTGGAAAAGAACTTCAGGGGCCGATCTCATTTGCATAGGCACACCCACCACGCCTAGAATGAGACCATAGCTGCCCAAATGGTCACTTTGGCTGCTGTGGGATCCCCAGTGTCTCTGTTATTGGGGCAGGAAGAATAAATTGTTATTACCCTGATTATGGGAACTGTGCTTGGAACTGTACGTGGCCTTTTGTTATGATGGAGGGATTCACCATCAACTAAGTAGCACTCGCTAGGCAAGGGTCATGGGTTCCAAAACTGTGTGAATGGAGAGAGGCTGGGGACAAGTAGTAGTACTTGGTGGCATGGGCCCCTTGGTGAGGGCCTTACATGCTGATTGCACTTCCTCCTCTCTCCACTGTGGAATATCAGAGCTAATTTTGATTTCATTAGAAGTCTAGTTATAGGCTGCTGAGCTCACTTTGGGCTGACAGTGCACCAGCACTGGGGCTCCCCTACTATAAGCTGAATTCACCTAAGAGCTGAAATCACTGAGTGTTGTGTTAAGTAGTGGGGGAGCCTGAAGATATATTGTGGAGCAGTTTGCGGGACGGCTGGTGAAGCAGTTCGACGCGGAGCAGTGTGTGGATGGCAGGAGCTGCTTGTGGGCCGTGGAGCTGAGTGAAGGAGTTCGTGGGGCAGCTGGCGGAGCGGAGCGCAGCTGAGCGAAGGAGTTCGTGGGGCGGCTGGCGGAGCGGAGCGCAGCTGAGCGAAGGAGTTCGTGGGGCGGCTGGCGGAGCGGAGCGCCGCTATGGAGCTATGGGGCGGTCAGCTTCAGATCACGTAAGGTGCCTCTTACCCCCGTCCCATTTCCACCCAGGTTGGGAGGTAAAGCTCCGCCAATAAACTTTCGAACTCTGGGGCTGCCCTGACCAGGGACAGAGACTTTTGGGGCATTGGACTTTTGGGACTTTGGGTGATTTGGGGTTGCTGGACCCAAGAACCAAAGGGAAAAGGGCATGCCCCAATTTGCCTGGGGTGGGGTTGTTTTTGCTCATGGGTTGTGTTATGAATCCTGTTGGTGGTGTTTCCCCAACATAATGCCACATTGTTTCTCTCTGTTATTAAAAGACTTTTGCTACACTCAGACTATGTGCTTGCGAGAGGGGAAGTATTGCCTCTTGGAGGCGCCCAGCGGGGGTGGTATATATTTTTCCCAGGTCACTGGGTGGGGGCTCGAGCCGGTTTGCATTGTGTTATTGGAATGGAACCCCTAGATATTGAACCCGGCCCTTGTTGCTGCCAACTCTGACGGGCAGAAGGGTTACATTAGTTTTTTCACTGGTATATAAAAATGAATGGCCATTATTTTGATCTCACTTACCATGCATAAATCCCATATATAATGCACATATACAACTGCTAATACTAAGAGCAATATATGTGGGGGAGGATCTCAGAGCCCAGACTCCAGCTTAAGCCCGAACATCTACACAGCTACTTTTAGCCCCACAGCACAAGCCCCGTGAGTCCCAGTACATTGACCCAGGTGCTGAAACTTGCTGCCATGAAGGTTTGGTTGTTTTTTTGGGGGTGGGGGGTGGGGAGGAGGGTTGTTTGTTTGTTTTGCTGTATAGACATATTGTGACATTCTATACCTTGAGGGAGCATCCTGTAACCCCTATATTCCTTATTTATATAAAATTGTGATATTGCATATAAAGCAGGCCACGTGAGGTACCAGGAGAAAGGTTATGATCTGCTGAAAATCACTGTCCTATCTAAATATGTATATCATTAGTGCATATGAAGTCATGAGATTGTGTTGTACGGTTGTCAGTAAAACGCGCTGTAAATTGGGGAATTGGCCAGATATTAGCACCACAGAGACAACAGCAAGGAAAGTACCAACACCCTGGAGGATGTCAAACAACCATCAACCGAGTTACAATTCAATGACTCACCGGCAAAAGGCCACACCAGGGGAATTACTCAACCTTACCTGGGGACTCAGCAATGCCCACCAGACATGCCTGGACTTGTGTTCTCCAAGTACACGGACTAAGGGTATAAAACAGAACATAGTGGTCTAATGCTGGGCCTTTTTCTTCCCCCATCTATGCTGCAAGCAACAAGGACACTCAGAAGATTGAAGACTCCAACAGAGGAGACTGGCCCAGGTTTCAAGGGTGAAACCTTTGTACTATGAACTGCAATATACAGTGGGGTGAGAAAAAACTGCTTAATCTAGATGTTGCCCAGTCTAATAGAGTTGAGAGTTTAGACTGCGTGCTTATATTTTCTTTTCTTTTGGTAACCACTCTGACATTTTGCCTGTCACTTATAATCACTTAAAATCTATCTTTTGTAGTCAATAAATCTGTTTAACTGTTTATCTTTATCAGTGCGTTTGCCTGAAGTATGTGATAAATCTGCTCAGGTTTACAAAGGCTAGTGTATATCCACTTTCCATTGATGAAGTGGTGAACCAATTAATAAAATTGCACTGCTCATGTTGAGCCATGCAAGACAGTATATTCCTGAGATACAAGGCTGGGAGGGATCTGGCTAGTGCCTTTCTCTGTGTGACTCATGAGTTTCTCTGGGAGCATTCATGCAATCTAGCTGTTTGGGGGAGGGGGTGCTCCACATGCGGTTGTGCTGAGTGATAACAGCACCTGGAGGGGTTTGCTGCTTGTCACTAGCAAAGCTTTGTGAGAGACAGCCAAGGTTGGAGAGTTAAGGGGGCACAACAGTCCCACAGTCCCAGGCTGTACCCTGGGGATCCCGTCACACGTACCCTTAGAGGTCAATCTTACTCATGTTGAAATCAATAGCACAGTGCCTTCTGACTTCAAGGACAGTAGGGCCGGGCCACTGAACTATAACCTATGTAAGCGGAGACAGAGAAATCCTGTGTCCCCACTGAAGTCAATGGGCATTTTGCTATTGGCTTCAATTTGGCCAGGATTTCACCCTTATTTTTAATGGTATTAATATGCAATGCATATCTATGACACTCCCTCTCTCTCTCTATATATATATTATGTATGTATGTATATAATACAAACATTTCTATTAACACACACATATATACACATGTATATACAGACAGACACTAGTTTATTGTTACTCTAGTCAAGTACAGTAACATACAGATACCCTGCTCATGACAATGGAAAGGCCAGATAGGATTTTTTTTAAAAAGGGAATGGGATCTTACAAAGCCAGGATCAGACAGTCAGTGGTTTGCAAGAGTTAGAATTAATGTTTCTTTTAGATAAATTAATCAGAAACAAGAACACTTAGGGAGGTTTCAGCCTTACAGAATCCAATCTGCTCCATGACTTCCCAGCATGCTGAAGCTGAAAGTACACTTCAGCTAATAAAGCATCTATATTGTACTTTCAAAGTTTACTGACTACACTCCCAAAATTCCAGTTTCCTATTATAGATGTATTGCATGCAGCTTAGCTGAATGAAAACGAGTAGGTAATATGTTACAACACAAAATTACCAGATTTTAGATGTTTTCATTTCTTCGTATAACATGCTAAGTTCGTAATAAGTGACTTTTAATTATAAATCCATTTTATATTATAGACCCCCTATATACTATCCAGCCTGTATGATTTGGCATTGGCATTTATATCTCTGCTGGATACTTCCGCCTTCTGCAGTCAACCTGTGGTGACAGTTATTTCTTAATTAAAACTCTACATGAAAACAGCACTACTGCAAAGTACATACAAAGAATGTTTATAACTGCACAGTCCTTTTTTATCTACGCTTTTAATACTGGAGGTAACCATTGTAATTAGTGGGAAGCATTTCCCCAAGGAAAAATAGGCATAGCCAATCCCTTATACTTATAAAAGAAAGATAAGATAGTATAGATCTTCCTATAAGCATCTCATCTCACTGAAAATAATGGTGTGCCACAAGTCCCTTTAAGAATAAATACTTTCAAATATGTAAGACTGTCTATGATGAGTACCACAGGTTGTTTTTTTTTTAACATAACTTATGATGACCCTTGAATTGGGAAGTGAATTTTCCAAGTTTCAGATCCTTTTCAGTGTTAATGAACTGTCACTACAACTCACATGCAAATCTGAAATAAATATGACATCTCACTTTAACAAGCTTCTATGCAAGCCTATTATTTTGAAACAAAAGAAGTGCATTACTTTGACATGTATTTGAACTCACAAAGTTGCAGTTTCTTCTGTAGAAGATGGAAGCTGAAACTTTGTAAAAATTATAATGGAGTGGATCCATCTGAAAACAAAGAACAACTAGTTCCCCAGAAGGGGAAAGAAATGCTGACCCCAAATTTTTTTACTATATTTCTCTTTCTCAAGTTTTTTTTTTTTTATAATTAATCACAAACTCTACAACCAATATTGACTTGTAAAAAATGAGAAATTTATGAAGAAAAACTTATTATGCACACAAAGTCGCACTCATTTCTGAAATAAGGGCTTTGTGTTTGGGGTATTTTTGGTGGTTTTAAAAATGTTAAAAGCTGCTGCTCAGCAGACTGCTAAGGGCCCAATCCTGGGGTCTTTATTCAGACAATCCTTTTCTCTGCCTTAAATAGGAGTTTTGCCTGTAAAGAGCTTGCACGATCTGAGCCTTAATTGATACAGTTAGTCAGAACAATTTAATGCACAACTCTCAATGGCCACATTTTGAAAAAAGCTAGTATGCATGACATATCACTCTGTGGCAGTCAAAGCCTGCACAGCTGGACAGAAACTCAGCATGAGTCCAAAGTTAAACAAGGAAAAATGTATCTGGGGTTTGAGATTTATAGACAGATTTTATTTCTGGTAAAACGAAAAGAAAATAGACTAGCAAAATCTCTGGCCACATCCCTTCATGCATCTGAATTATCTTTAAGAACTAGAACAATATTAATACGGCAGCTCTTGTGTTTTTGAAACTCCCTGGCCTGGATTCTTCAAAACCAGTAGCCCCCCAACTGTTTCTTTGTTGAAAGGAAGCCCCGCTCCTTTTTAAGGCTCTAAGCCTAATCATGCTCAGCTGCTCTTCATTAACCCCAGGCAGACAGAAGGAACAGGAGCTTCCCTCAGTTACCCTCAGGGAGGTGCTGATGTCAGAAAAGCCCATTGAGAACCCATGCTGAGATTTAAGCCCCAACATCACTGTCTGGCTTGTCAGAGGTTTCTTCTAAGAGTACTGTACAACTGGAGTGGGGTGAACTGTATCTGTAGACAGCCTTTCATGGGCACCAAGGGACCTGTCCCTTTAATCACACACTTCCAGCTCTATCCAACCCAAACATCATTCACAATACATTTCTGATCCATGAACATGGGCAGTAATTATACCAAAATTAGAATTCTATTGAATATCTGCGTGCATATATGAGTGCATATCTGAGGTACATGAAAAGCACGTTTGCCACTAACAGCTTGAGGCTCAATCATGAGCCCACCTGCACACCTGTGCAGGAAGGAAGGCATGTAAGGAGCCCCTTACTCTCCTGAACAAGCTACTTGCATCACTGGATCCTGCACAGGATGAGTGCAGGTGAGTGGGCAGCAGGCAGAGCCTTTGCATACTCCCAACGCACCAGCCCACACAACGGAGCAGAAAGAGTAACTGAAAGATTCTTTGAAAGACAGTTTGTCTACATGGGGAATTTTAGGAAAGTTAAGATGCATCAACTAAAGTGAAGTGAATGAGCATGATTTAAATCACATTAAAACCTTGTGTGGATGATCTCAATCAGAAGCAAAGTGGCCTTAATGTGCTGTAGTTTATGCCCAGTCTACTCTTAAAAGTTATGGTGGGATAGCTACCTGAGTCAGGGTTGTGAAAAAAACACACCCTTGACTGACAAAGCTATGCCCACAACACCCCCAATGTAGATGCAGCTATGTCAGCTGAAGAGGGCTTACCTCGATGTAGCTAATGTCATTCGGGGAGGTGGTACTCCCACACTGACAGAAAAATTCCTTCTGTAAGTGAATGCTGTGTCTACACTAGGGGGCATGCTGGCATAGTTATGACTTCACAGCATAGCATTGACCTTGTAGCGTTAGTTGATTTATCTTAACTTTGAGTGATAATATGAACCCTGCCTTTCTCCTAGAGCTGCACAGCTATCTTACTCAGGCTGGACTGTATGGTTATAATCCAGCCCTTGGTAAAATACCCTTGATACTGTTTATAGAGCAAAGAAAAAGAATCCTGTCCTGGAAATGTAACTGACAAGTACACTGGAGATGGTAGCATAAACTGTGGCTAGGTTTTATGAGAATATTTAGACATCGATTCTCTAAATAGATGTGAGACATTCCCTCTGTGATGTGACAGATAAGTTTGTTAAGTGTTACCACCTTCAATCTTGACCTGTAGTAGTCCTGAGGTTTGTAAACTACTTGGAGTCTGCCATTTTTTTTTCAGGATAATTCATATTGGCTAATGTCCCAAAAAGTGATCTGAGAGAGGAAATGCTTCTCTAATCTCTAGATCCATGAAAAGTGATATTTTTATTATTACAAATTTAGGATGGAGTGCCCCTGTGCCATATCTGGTTTTTTTCTGCCAATTTTCAGGCATATCCCTATATTAGCCTATGTACCTGAGGATTTCTAAGAAACTTTGAGCTAAGTTAGGCAAATAAATAATTCTGGTTTGGAAGCTGACAGGAAAATCTTTTCCAAGTATTTTTAAAATTCTACTTTTCACTTCCAGTATCTAGAGACCCTCCCCCCTTTTTGCCTCTGCTTAAAAAAACAAAAAACAAAACAAAACCAGCTGGGAATGACTCACAAGACTCTCAGTTTCCAGAATCAGATAATTTCCCTCCTCCCAAGAGAAGAAATCTGAGGAGGAACCAGAAAAAATGCTAGCAAGATACGTCTTTAATTTATCTTTTCTTTTCCTACTTAACTCTAAATGAGGAGAAGTACCTACACTCACAGTGGGAATGCTGCTTTATTCTTTGATTTTTATACCATTGTGATGGCAATCTTCAAGTCTCTTATATAAAAGATAATAATCTCATGCAGCAAAGCTCCTAAGAAACCTCTTTATGATGTCAGACTGGCTACACTTGCAGGCTATGAACACTAAGTTAAATCTGCAGGAACTGCGCTTGTTTTCTTGCAAAGGGACAAGACAATGTAAAAGTGTTCCAAAGAAGCCACCGAATATTCTGACCCAGCAATAACTATTGAAAACATGCTGCAAAAATTCCTTACCAGGATATGGTCTTATTGATCAGTTTCCAAGCATGGATTCCACACAGAAAAACTGGTTACTAGTTTTTGTGGCTATCTGCTCTTGGCCCTTTAGCTATTTGTAGGGATTATGTATGAAACGCACCACAGAATGTGCAGCCCAGGGGGAGGACAGATAAGCTGGCTTTTAAACCACCTTTGCACCCTCACTAGTCTCGGCTGCTCCAGGGGCTACAGCAGACCTCACTGTAACCAGGCCTCCAGGATATCTAAGACTCTGGCTATACAGAGTGTTTACTGTGGCGCAACTGCACACATGCAGCTGCGCTGCTGTAAGGGCTCTAGTGTAGCCGTTCTAAGCCTACAGGAGAGAGCTCTCCCACTGACTTAATTAATCCACCCCCAATGAGCAGTGGAAGCTCTCCCGATGACATAGCACTGTCCACACTGGGACTTAGGTCAGTGTAACTTATGTCGCTCAGGAGCTTGGCTTATTCACACCCCTGAGCGACATAAATGGTAGTGTAGACATAGCCTAAGTTGTGGCAGCTTCTCTGGACTGCTTTACTGGCTGCAGTATTGCTGTCACCCCAATCCAGATAGGGCTGTCTTACCTTCAAGCAAGCTCCCTGCCCCAAGGGTCATTGGGAGGCTGCCTTCCCACTTTTCTCTACAATGCCTGAACCAGAGGATTTTTTCCCTCAATGGTTAGGGATTTAGAGCCATTCAGTCAGCGCAAAGGGACCAGAGCACGGATGAGGATCTCACCTCTCCCTTAGGGTCATATTCTGATTATGACCAACTTGTATCTTTGGGTTGAAGCAACTGTAACAATACACAGCAAAAGTATACAACCAGTTTACGAGAGGTAGTGAAGAATATAATTTCCAATATTTATCATTACTTGTTTGCATTATAAGCACTGCATTACGTTTGGCTCTTTACAGGGCATGGTCTCTGCCCCAAGGGATTTACTCTGCTGTCATACACACTGAAATTGTAGGTGGAATTAAAGTAGGCAAACTGTAGTTACCCAAGTTAAATTGCGGCAACAACCCTAAAGAGAACTCCACTACTCTTACAAAAAATGCCATGGGATCTTTAATGAAACCACAAATGGTTTATTACCTATCCACCTACCATATACTGTTCACAGACTGGACCCTCCCACATCCCATTCTTATGCTATGGTCCAGAGAGCTGGCTTGGTCAAAGACTTCCCTGTACCATACCTCCCAAATAATAAATGAAAGCCCCCAATAGTTACAAATAAATGGACATTATAATCCTCAGGAAAGTACACCCACAATTAATCATAAGGAAGAAAAAAACACGGTCACTAATGAAACACTAAGCTGGTGTAATTCTGAAAAATGCAGACAAACTTCATGAAGGAAATGGTTATATTTCTGGTACATATGGGTGGGGATATGTTTCAGAGTTAACTTTATTTTTAGAATCTTAGCTCTTAATCTCTTGACTTTCAAAGGCCCTTCCCTACCCCTTCCTTCCCTACCCCTGGTACTCCCGCTTCCCAAAAACCCAACAAATCAACAAGTGTTCTTAGGAGCTCTCTTTTCTTTAATGGTATAATATATTTCCAAGCAACTGTATATTAACAAAGTTGTTTGAGGGGGAATTAGAGAATTAACAGAAAATTATTAACTGTTGTCTCACATAGCAGCACCCTTATGAGCAACAGAACACTTACTGGACACTGATGTCTCGTTATATCTAGCATGTAATTTATTTCTCTGCTGGAACACAGCCTTATCAGCTTTGTCCATGTAGAGAAAACGTTCCTATCTATGAAACAAAATATAGCACTTCAGGCTGGAAGCTGAAATGCATAAATGAAAGTCCACAACGTGATCACCAATGTAGGCTTACCACTGAATCAGCAGAGAAAGCAGCAACATTTAAGAAAACTGGAGGTGATCTTTTAGGGTCAGATTTAAAAAAATAAAAAAGCACAGTTCTCTTTAGGTATCATTAAGTTAACTCAGAGCAATAGAAGCTAGTGGGTGCTGAGCATCTTTGAAAATCTGGCTTCTTTGTTTAGGAGCTAAACACTTAAAATCTGACTTTTTGGTTTTCCTCTGAAGACTAAGTTTATGGTCAACAGACTATTTTCAGTCGTGAGGAAATTCCTACTGTACGTCTAATGCACTATGCAGTTACATATTTTGAAAAAAACTCCATTCCACTGTGGGCAATTACGCAACTTAAAATGGAAAACATTTTGACTGTGTACAAAACCTATGATTGTTTTTAATTTTATAAACTATTTTTTATTTAAACTCAGACTTCACAGTACCTCACTAATACCTAACAGCATGTGAAATTTGAAGTTTTAAAGTTCAGCTGGTTTTGAGTTATCCATTTACATGAAAAAAGAATAAGAATGCACACTTAATATTTCTTTTAAAAATGGAACAAAGTCCCCCACTTTTTTACCCAACTCAAAAAAGGCTAAATGGAGTTTCAAAAAAATCTCTTTGGCCCTAGACCACACATGAAAAATTTCAGTCCAAGAGAATTTTTCAAAAAGTTATGAGCTAGTGAACAAAGAGGGTCAAAATGAAAGTTCCTTGGACTGTTAACTACAAACCCCTGTAACAATAAAACTGTCATCTTTAATTCTTTGCCAACCTGACCACTTTAGAGTAATAATAATAATAATAAATAAAATAAGCCACACCAATTACTCTTAAAAGGTCTAATCTAAAAAGGAAGGTACACAAGAGGCTGGGCCCAGGACTAACTTTAGCCTCCCTATATGCAAAAACAAATAAAACACACACAATTCCCCAACAGAGAAAATTATCTTTCATGCGTGTCTGAAACCAAGGGTAACAAACTCTCTTATACTTCAACTTCCAAAATACTGAGCTTATGTCCAAAGATGAGAGACATGCCAACTAGGCCATCCAATCAGAGGTTTTCCATCTGTTCGAAAAACCATGAAAACATAATCCCATCTGACTACTCTATTTGAAGGCAACCGCTCTTAATCTAAAGGGTTGAAGCCATCCTGAAAAAATATTAATATTGCAGCATTATACTTTCAAGATGCAGCTCTCAATACCTGTTAAAACCTGTCAGATAACAATTACTACAAAAAGGGTCCGGAAACACTATGCTCATATAAAAATTGCTCATATACATTATTACACATGCTCACCAAGATTATCCCCTTCCCCAAATCATCCTTCATAAATCTCCATGGCCAGAAAGTCTACCATGAGTGCACACTGATAAGAAACAAGAAGCAAACTTCTTATTCTGTTCCCCTCTTCCTCTGTAAAATATACTCTCAGTTTTAACAGCTTCTTAGACTAGATTACATTATATTAATACTCATATGATTTACACAAAGATCTAATGCAATCAGGTTTATGAGAAAGTGACCCTTAGAAAAGCTAGCTAAAGGCCTGATTCGGCCCACAAGGATGCAGGCACAAAAGAACCGATTTTATGAGATACACTCAGTTTCTTTGCGCTATGCTACTGTGTAAGATCAAACAGGAATACTTAGAGGAAGGCCAAACAGATTATTTCTCAAAGAAGCAGCCTATATAAAATGTATGATACCAACTAACAGAAGTAAGGAAATACAGAGCTGATGATGACTATCTTTAATTCTTCCTTTTGTGCCCTGGTATTTCATGGGTCTAAAAACATCATACAGTATCCATCTGAGTTCATATACGGTTCCTATCACTGTCATGAGTGTTTGATCTAATCGTGTGTATTATAAGGTCTGTAATATCAAAAAGGAGAGAAAGAAAGTAGTAGTTTTAACTCTACATTTCCTTGTTTTTGTTTGGTTATACGAGACTCATTCTTTTCCTTAGTTTGTGTATTTATAATTTTAATGGAATGGTTGTCTAAATAACTGTTACAAACTTAAAATAAAATCTTTTCAAACATACTATTTCAAGTGGATTCGACCGGGTATGTCAATTTTTACTCAGAATTTTGTATACCACATTAGAAACAACTCACTGAATAATTTTATGTCAAATCCTTGCAAATGGAATAGGATGTCAATCAATGCAGTTTTACTATGAAAACCTTTGACTGTTGCTGAAACTGTGCACTGAGATGAGCAGGAACAGAGTAACAACAACAATATACAAAATTCTTCTGAATGAAAATGATGAATCAGTTACCATTCTTGCTATGCAAACTCTCAGGAAAAGTTAAACACTGCAACTGCTATTTTGTATCAGATATCATTTCAAAGGTTGTGATATAAATAATAATATTCAAAGTCTTATGAAATCAACTATGTTTTAAGTATATACATAATACTTAGTATAGAATTCTATTAGAAAGAAAAGAACTAAAATGCAGGTAACACATTTGCAAATGAAATAATCAATTCATTTAGAAAAGAAAAAGAAAATGATTAGCAGAGACAGAAGATAATTATTCATGATAAAGAATACAATAATACATGATATGATTGTGTTATTATTATTGTCTATTTTCTACATATTCTGTTTCATTTTAAAACATTTTTTGTTGTTGCTTTTTTTGCAGGGGCAGATTGCACTATATTGGTTGCTATACTAATGCTCTCCCTAAAAAGCCTGGTATCGAACTGTCTCTAGATCCTCAATGAAGATGAAGCACCTTAAGTTATGAAACAGATAAGTCACATGAGCTACAGTAAACAGATTAAGCAGCATCTATTCCAGCTATACCTGGTATATTACTCAATATTAAAATAATGCTATGGACTATTGTTTTTATGCTCATTTCCAGTTTATCATAGCAGTCTGTACCAGCTCTTCCCTAAGACAGCCTTCAGATGACATGGAAATGTCCCTTTTTCTTTAGCACTTTTTCTTGCAGTCATACTTCTAGCTGAGAGGTTATTCCATAGCAATTATAATTAATAAGGAGGTCCGAGCGGCTGCTGTATTGAAAGAGACTAATACATCTAATAAAAAGAAGCCTGCATAGACTAACAAAGTCTACACTCTAGCCTTGGAGAGACTCAGAGGACCTTTGTAATACCCGTCATTTCAAGCTTGTGATATGCTTGGCAATACTCATGATTTACTATTAGGTACAGTAACATGAATTAAAGAATTTCCTCCATATTTCTTCATTCATTCTGTATTGATCACCACCACCAACCTCCCCACCAACCTAATCAGTAACCTAGGAAACCCACCTCCTCCCCTTTTCTTGTCCCCACACATGCAGATCACAACCAAATCATGTCAAAATCTGCTCCTTCTTTCTCTCCCAATGGCCATATCGTCATCCTAACAACTATCTTGACTACTTCAATCCCTTCCTGCCAGTTCATGTTTAAATTCTAACCTCCCTCATCCTGCAATCGGTCTATAGGTACTGCCTCCAAAACCATTTTTTTCAGCCAGCATTTTAGCCACGTCACCCTCTTTTTGAGTTACTTTGCTAGGCCCTCATTGCACAGAGAATCATATTCAAACTTATTTTCCGCTCCTTCAGGATTGTTCCTCAGACAGCACATGACGACTTGATAACCTTTCATGTCATGCCTCCTCTTCTAACAGCATCAGTGCTGCCAGCCCCAATACCTCTTTCATCTCCTTTTCTTACAGAAGTCTCTAGTCCTTTGTCCATGCTTGGAATGAAGTTCCAAAATCTATGTGTTAAGCCTCCACCCTTACCATGTTCAAATCACTCCAAGAAATCCATATCAGCACCATCACCTAAAACCCTCAGAACATTTACACTTAGCTCCACAAGGTTTTGAATTTTATTGGACAGGGCGGAGGTTAACAAGGTGTGCACCTATCAGGACCCATGGCTTTGCCTCATTGCCATATCCCCTTTCCCATATCCTTTGCTTCCTTTTTCTTTATGGATTACAAACTCTTTGGAGCAGGGACTGTGTCTTCCTATCAGTCTATGCAGCACCTAACACATTTTAGAATATAAATAATAATAGTTCTCATTGTTCATGCTTGCAGTGTGAGAAAGCTGTGATTAGCAATGATACAGCTGCTGCCTTGTCAGTTCTGTGGTGAATCATATTGAGTGGCGTGTCTGTGGGGAATCATACTTAGAGCCACTGAATGACTAGAATGGATGAAGTAGGGAGCCAATCATCTCTGCCCCGATGATTGAACAGGAACACCGAGGAGAATGGACATGGTACATGGAACCTGTTAGTTTCTACATCCCCATACTCTGGAATGACAAAGAGAGAGATAAACCCCATTTCCCCAGAGGGCAGACAAGGGAAGAGTAGATGATCCTCTAGCATAGCCACAAGATTCAGTAAACGGAGCTTCCTTCAACAGAAATCCCTGGTACAAACCATAGCTAAGATTTCCCAAAAGCCTGGGGGAAAGATTGCTTCCAGGATTGCACAAAAATTCTGAGGGGCCCAGGCGTTTTTGATCCCGCATGCTTTATAGGAGTAGAGAGTTGCCTAAGGGAAAAGGATTGGGGTTCTGACAGCATCAGGGCTTTGTCTTTCTAATGAAAACAGCAACAGTCTTTGGAAAAAGAGATGAGGAAAAGGAGTTAGATGCCAAGTTTCATCCCAGTATGAATGAAAATCAATTAATCAAAATCTGAATTTAAAATGCAAACACTCACATACCTTTAATCACAGTAGTGCTGTGATTGCCCATAAACTTTTCCTTACTTTCCACTAGCTGAGAGCTCAGTACAGTAATGAACCTCTATCTTAATCAGGCTCAAAAGTTTATTCTGGTCCTCCTTATTATAGCATTCTTATTCCTGGGACACAAAAAGCTCACAGAACTTCACTCACCAACCAGGCATGATGCTGACCCTCATGTATTATTCACTAACGAGGAACTTGGCGAAAGTAATTTGAGGTTGATAATTACTGATGAAGGTCACATGTGTCTTTCATTAAAAGGAAACTGTCAATTTAACAATCACACTCCTGTCTGAACATTTTTACCTACCATTGTTTCAAGTAATATCTAAGATTCCTACAACTGACAGATTATTTTTCTCTATTTTTTGCCAGTTTTCTTTTTTACTGTTTCCTCTATATAGTGAGTTATTCCATTTCCCCTGCTGTTTGTGTGAGCCTTTCACACAACATTACTATAAAACAAAACAAAACAAAAAAAATAGGAAAATGTGATAATAAAACCACAAAAATTGGAGGGGACCTCCTGCTTTGAACAGGGGGTTGGACTAGATGACCTCCTGAAGCCTCTTCCAACCCTAATCTTCTGTGATTCTATGATAATACCTGAAACTACTTTTAACTCCTTTTTAAAAACTGACTTGATTTAAATTCATTATTATTATTAATCATGTTGTGTCTAGAGGCCCCAGTCTGTGATTGAGGATCCCACTGTGCTAGGAATTATAAACACACGTCTCAAAAAGCTGGTCTCTGCCCCAAAGTCCTTACAATCTTAGTAAAATATGACAAACAATAAGTGAATACTAGACTGAAACTGCTAAATCATTTCACCAACGCTGCAGCCATCAGATGGTATACAAATTTTAGTCACTACTGATCTAGCTGAATTTAAACCAGTAAAAGACATGTGAAAGGCTCCATATTTCATAACCAATCCAGTGAGCCAACCTGTCCAATGTACCATTGCAATGAGATTTCTTCACTACTTAATGCCATGAGAACATTTTACTCAATCAGGTTTTCTTAGGGGAAACAGTTAATTTAAGAACATTCCTTCAGATTTCTAGCTAATCTATACACATCTCTGCTAAAATGCCTGCCTCTTATTGGTTTTATGAAGAAGAATATAGCTTGCCTACTAATGGACTGATACTAGTGGTGTCTGTGTCTAATTGCCTCATAACTATAAAACTGTGGCCTGTTTTTTTCCATTTGGGTTGTTTAATGTTAGACTTCTGATATTAGAAACATAATCCCAGATTTGTACAGCTGATGAACTGGATATGTAAACTGACACTCCCTTGTACAGTTTGATCTTCACACTCCAGTATAGGACAAATAGTTTATACAACAGCCATGTATTTTATCTGGTATAATTAGTGATAAAGGCAGAAAAATATGCAGAGGATGATAGAACAGAATTCCTATTAATTATTGTTCTTGCTGTCTACATTCATGGATCTGAACATGAGAAAAATTCATTTTCAAACTAAAAGAAAAAATGTAAGATTGCATAAGATACTTCATTATCTTAAAATGTTAACTATAGCTCTAAGGACTTGCTACAGGAAATACAGCAAACTCATAATATATGAATGAATTTTTAAATTGACAAAGACTCCAAAATGGCTTTTCCCTTTAACCGTGTCTCATAATTAGGGCTCTTGATTTTGAGCTGATAAACACTGACAAAACACACTGATTAAAAAAAAAGAAAACAGAAAGAAATACGTGCTTATCCAACAAACACTGAAAACAATGCTGGAAATGATTACATGTATCTAAGGGCTTGTCTACACAGAGCAGTAATGCAGGTTACTGGGATGTGAATTCTAAAGTGCACTAATTTGAACATTAATTGGTCTGTGTGGACCCTGCTGGTGCGCACTAAAGGTTCCCTAGTGCACTTTAACAGTGTTTTTTGGAACAGTACTACATTAAAGCATGCTAGGAAACATTACAAAGAGATTACTGATTACTAATTAGAGCAGTATATAGTGTAATGTACATAATATATACATTAAAATATATAATATGCATACTCATTAAATATATAAAAAGGGAAAACCTTGAAAATCCCCAATTTTTGAACATCTATATTAAACTTAAATATCACTAAAATAAATTCCCCAAAATTAAATTAATAAACTCTGAAAAACAGAAGCCCTACTTATATCTAATCAACAAGAGCCTAAATTATTTCAGATTTATTTTAATTCAGGTTTTATACACCTCTAATATTTAATCATTGTTTTGGTGTTCTTTTTACATAATCACAATTCTCCACCATTTATCTACAGTAGGAATTTCTCTCCCTTTCTAATGCATGCTTCTCAATTTGTCCCATCCAAATAGGTTTTTACGATAGGTCATAAAGGATGCTCAGCAGGAGGTGTGTTCTGGGAAAATAGGTAGTCACACCTAACAAAAAGGCTTCCAAGGAAATAAATGGGGTGATTTTAATGAAAGTAGAATGAAAAAAACAAAGTAAACATCAGCTGGTAGCTATGCAAGCAATAAAATTTACAATGACTGTAAAAAGCGGAAATCAATCAAATTTCTCACTGGAACAATCTCTGTTTTCTTACAACAATGCACAGAATCATTAGAGTTGAATGGGCAGCAAATACTAAACCAAAGCAGACACATCAACTAATTAAAGTCTGCTTTTCGTCTACACACACCAAAAGTCTTCTTTTTAGTAGTGTCTGTAGGCATTCATTTTTACCTGACCAAGAAAAAACTAACTACATTTATGTTGCTAAACTACAAAGAATGTTGCTTTTTATGTATTGAAAAGACAAAATCGAATAAATCAAAGATATGGCCCCTAGATAAATAACCCTTGTTTAAAAGAGCAGGACTAATTCATTACATTTCTAATAGCTTCCATTAAGCTATGGTGTAATATTAAACCACATCAAACAATTGGCAGGACACGGGTAAACTAAGAACAGTGTGACTGGCCCCTTCAAAACAGGCCTGACATACACAGACTGAAACTTTAATTCTATCATGCAGTAAGAAAACGCTGAATAAATGAACTTTCTCAAAAAGCCATTATAACTTGGTTCCTCATTACAGATCTAATTACAAGCTATCTTTATAATGTACACCTGACAATATCATGTAAAATGCTCAGCTTTAAAGGTCAGCCTAACTAAGAGAACAATTCTACTATTTATAGCAAAGGGTGAACTTTTGTTATTTGGATGCTTAAGCAGCTAACCCTTGAGTTTAATGTAATTAGGGAAGGGATATTCAATTTACAGTATCCACAAGTAATGATAATTACCCTGTTCCAAAAAAGCTGTTGGTAAGCATATGAAACCTTTGTAATTACATCCTGTTTTCTAAATGACTTTAGCATGGTGAACTTGAAGCATTTCAGCAAATGAAGGCCAATGCACATAAAATGAAAACTACAGTGGTTTAAAAGCTACACTGTTTAACATAATGAGCAGCACTACCAGAGGGAGATCACAAAATGCATTCTATAACTCACCCCGACAGCCCATGCCATCTCCTTGCCTCTCACAATCATCCATTAAAAAAACCCATAAGACAGCGGCTTCTTCATCTCTTTCTCCAGATTCTTCAGTAATATGGTTCAGTTTTCCTCTCAAAAAGATACAACAAGAATCAGCCCCTTTAACTCTCTATGGTTTAAGTGGCTACTCACAAGCTCTGTTTTTTTCTTCTTTTACAGTCCAAAAAATACAAGAGAGCTATGAATATGAAAATATTTTCCCTATGTGTGCTGCAGATCAGCTAGGTCAGCATTCCACCAGGACCAAGGTGAAAAATAAACAAATCATGTTCACAGCAGCTGCAGCGATCAGTCTCTGGAAAATTATTCAGGCATTATGAGAGAGACGATATTAAACGCTGCCACTTGAAGCTTCACGGCTCTCTGAATATTCGCATCAGAATGGGATGAGCACTTAAGGAGTATCATCAGAGAGCTTGCCCATCTGAGCATCTTCCATTAAGTTTTTGTCTTACAAAGAGATAGCTGGAACCTCTCTGCCTGATAGGCAAAAAGCTTGTCATAATTCATTAATAACACAGTTTTGCTCAGGTTTTCGTCAATGAATCAGGCAAGCGACCTATGAAAAAATGCTGAGCACACAACAGCTTCTCCAGAGACTCTGCAATAAACTTGCGACTACTTGGCATCATTTACCATTTGAGACCAGGATGGACAACCGTGTCCTACAAGGTCTGTCAGAGGCCCTGCGGGGTCTCAGAAAAGATCCGCACAAAAACAGATAGCTATTCCTCAGCAGGATGTAATTCACTGGTTGGTAGTGAAAACTGAACATTTTAGCGGTGGAGATAAATATACTGCAATGCTTTTGCTAAGTCTAGGGCAAAGCTGACAATTCACCTTGATAAATCATTTATGTCCAGAGGGGGGAAAAAAAGAATCTAAAAAAGGTAAGGAGAAAGCTGTAATTACAATATTGTATTGTTATGAAAACTAATAGCCTGATTGCAACTGTACAGTTCTCTTTTAATGCATTACTTGGAAAAAGAATAATTTCCTCATTAAATTAACAGTAGATAGTCAAACTTTAACTGAGGACATAAGAAAATATTTTCAGCCTAATACTGCCAAACTGAAGTCAATAGGATTGACTTGTGTGAAATAAAAGGCAGGATGCAGCTCCGTTTGCCTAAAGTCTATCAACTTATATAGTTCTAAATGAGTCAGATGAAATCATTAAGTCCCCAAATACAGTAATATATGTAAAGTGAAAGTAACAGCACATAATACAAATAAATGGTAATAATCCAGATTTAATATGATAATCACTATATATATTTAAAAGCTAAATATATTTTGTACTAAATAATCATGATATAATTATAATTTTTTGTTCACATCCACTTAAGTTTTTAAAACATGTTTATCATGAAGTAGTAGAAGAGAAAACAGGCCAACAACTACTGATAGTTTTTATATTGTATGTTTAGCAAAAAGAAACAAATGTGTTGAAGATGGCTACTTACTGATTTTAAAAATATCAATGTCACTTAAACTCATATTTTATAAACACAATATTCTCAGGTAACTAGTGATCTCACCACATTACTGGATATTTTCCTGAAGCTATTTTATATTTCCAATGACCATTAAAATTATTTTATTTTGCATTTAACATGGTAATATTGTTGTTTGAGCTACATACGCAGTATTAAAAGCAACACTATTAGCATGTCTAAAGATCACTCAGTGCTGGCAAACCTTGACTGATTGAACAGAAATCGATAATAGTATTTAATGACTTCATGAGAAAAATAAATGACCCTCACACCCTTAATGGATTAATGTCACTTATGAGCAACACAACATTGCATAATGCTGACACAGAACCACTCAAAGAGGTGTCACTTTTCATATGAGTGCCTTAAAACCTTATCAAAGGGAAATTGTGTTTTAATGCTATTTTGGTTGTCATTTTTGAGAGGATTTTTACAATCCCATTTCATAAAGCAGAAAGCATGATCTGAATTTTACAAGTAGCTTTTGTCATTGGTACATGTACTTGGTCACCCGGTGAAAGCTTTCTAGCAAAATGAAATCCTAAATTTATAAAAAAGGATAATACTCTGTAATATTATTCAAGCAACTTGTGTTTATTGTAGTCTTCCTTCTTTGAATATATCTATATCTTAATATTACTGACAGCAGGTTTTTCTAGAAAGGGCAATAGCTCAAAATGTACATTACAGCCAATTCCAGAATATGAAACACATGTTATGCACAATATGCTAATAAAGTGTTTCAGAATTAAAAAAAATGAGAAGTGTTATCACACATAAACAAAAAGTTATATGCCATTAACTGAATATTACCCTCTCTGGGTCACTAAACGTACTGCCAGTCCTTAAGAATTTGGGTATTTTATCATCTCCAAAAGGTCACTTTTCTACTCCAAAAGCCAGCATCCCATTTCATGGCTATATTTCTTATAAAGCTGCAGGAAAGAGTAAACTATTTCATGCTGTCATCACTATTTGCTTCTAATGCATTACACGAAATATGATAAAACTTGTTATAACATCTACTGGTGATGTTTGGTGTGTTATGAAGAATTCTGCATTAGGAAATGAATATTTCAGACAATACATAAAATATCTTTTGTTTAAGAGTAAAATAAGAGCGCATTTAGGATTTCTTTCAATTTGTTTAATTAAGTCAAACCTTAGCTGAGGGAACTAATGCACTTGAGCTACTTGTTCTATTTCTAATTTTTTTTAAGTATACTTTTACATTCAATGTGAAGAAAAGAGGGAACAGAACAACTATGATTCCTTTTTAAATAGTGGTTTTCCAGGTTTCAGATGATCTACAATTCTCACCTAAATCAGCTGTAAGAATTCTGTGGAGGCAGAACTAGAAAGCAAAGACAAAGGTTTCCTCTGACTGACTTCAACATTACCTTAACACTCCCAAAAGATATGATAATTTCTCCAGTAAATATAGCACCATAATTGCCTACAATTGACTTTGTAGTTCAATTTTTAAGGCAATCTATATATTATGGATTGTTTTGTCAACTGAAAGACTATTTTGTGACAATTTTGTGTATATCTCATTACAGTGATCATAACTACACGCAATATCATTTGTTACCTCAATCTACTGTATTTTAACTCATCTCAGGTGACAACTTTTCTTTCTAGGTACTGCACATTATTTACCTATAGCGCTAACCATTTGGAGTGTTATCAAAAAGGAATTACTTACTGAAGGTCACTAATGGAGCATAATAAAGAATGTGTTAAAAGGTAAAGTATAACAATCTTATACCAGCAATAAAGCCTTTTTTAGAGATGTCACTATATTCCATTCCATACTATTATTAAGGCTTATTTACGTGGGAACATCCAGGAATATTAATGTGAACATGAAGTGGATTCATTAAACCTCATTAGATCCTTGTGTAGATGCAGTTAAAATGGCCATAATTCAGTTTTGTTTAATTGTCTTTGGAACTGAATTAAAGTAAACGTAGGCAAATTTAATTTTGAATGCGAGTGTTCACACAGGGGTTTCATACGGTTTATCATATTCACTTGAAAGTCACACCTTAAATTAATTCAGATTAACTTTCTTGGATGTCCCCAAGTAGTCAAGCTCTCAGTCTACCCAAGAACCTTGCTAAAGTGAATCTGTAAAAAAGATTACCACCTTTGTTGCTGACCTCCCAGTGCACCTGCTGTACTGCTACATTCCACTAAATTCCACTTATATTGATGTAAGCTTTGGATATACAGTTTATCAATATCTGCCAAATGGGTACCACACTGTGGTATTGTATAGTAGACACTTAGATCACTACAGTGTGGTAACGTGGCAAATGGTGACTACCATATTTGGTACTTTCATTAGCACAGCAGTGGTGGAGTTGATGTAGAGCAGTGGTTCTCAAAGCTGGTCCGCCGCTTGTTCAGGGAAAGCCGCAGGCAGGCTGGACTGGTTTGTTTACCTGCCGCGTCCGAAGGTTCGGCCGATCGCGGCTCCCACTGGCCACGGTTCGCTGCTCCAGGCCAATGGGGGCTGCGGGAAGCAGCGCAGGCCAAGGGACGTGCTGGCCGTCCGTCCCGCAGCCCCCCATTGGCCTGGAGTGACGAACCGCAGCCAGTGGGAGCCGCGATCGGCCAAACCTGCGGATGCAGTAGGTAAACAAACCGGTCCGGCACACCAGGGACTTTCCCTGAACAATCGGCTGACCAGCTTTGAGAACCACTGATGTAGAGCACAGGGCATCAGTCAAGTAGCTGGAACTATGGAATTTATTTCCCACTTTCCTGTAATTTCTTATGATTAAATTTAAATATCAATATTTCTTTAAAGAATACAAGATATAACTTGAAAACTGATGCAATTTAGGAAAAAAGTAAAAAACAATCCATGTACCAATTCACAAAAATAAAGCAAACATCTGCTAGGTAGAAACTCTGCATTCAGCAACAGTAATCCTGTCCATAGCAGCAGCTTAATTAGGAACATTTTGGCACAGAGCCTGATCTACATGTTGATCTATCCCAGCAGAGAACCCCACACAATCCATCTTGTATTACTGTGCTACACAGAGAGACCAATGAAAGATAACCAAGGAACAGAGCAGTAGTACTCAATTATTGGGGTGATATGGGAATACCCTGATCATTAATAATCTCAGAGGTGAGGATAAAGAAGCCTAAGGATAAGGAGGGGGTAAAACAAGACAAAAGAAAAACTGGAGGTTACCAAACATGTTTCACACTTGCTGACTTGTAGCTATACAGAAAGATGGTATATGACATGCAATAATGGTTTCTTTATACAGAATTTTCTCAGGGTAAAACTCATACACACCAGTTGAGATAGGATCTGTGGTCAATGAAACATGAAGATCCTTCCCAAGAAAACAAGAAACTAGTCCTCAACTACACTGTTTACAGTACATAGCATGATATACTTCTCCTGTAGTGAATGATCCTCTAGTAACCATGAGCAGTTGTCTCAATTTTGAAGTTCTCTCTCTCAGTATCTCGAGCTACATATGTATCAAAACAAATTCTGTTTTACAGCTGTACTAGCACCTACCAGTAAAAGGCAACACTGTCTAGGTTTTCTGGATTTATAATAAAAGGTGAAAATTGTCTGTGACTAGAGCTGGCCAAAACATGGTTACAGTTTGTGGGAAAATCGACATTTTGAAATTTCCCATATTCCATACATTCTGAACAGTTTTCATTGCAGAAACACAGATACATGGTGGTTCCAAAATGAAATATGCTTCCTGGAAACAGCAGTTCTTGACTGAAACAGACATGATTCTTCTCTATTTCACTGGTTCCCACCACTGAATAGCAATGGTGAATATCAGTAGCAGCAGTGAAACAGATAATGATCATGTCAGTTTCAGTTAGCAGTTGCCAGAGCCTCCAAGGTTTGCAGCTCCAAGGCAGTCCTGCAATATGGACTGCCTTGGGCTGCAGATCTCAGAGCTTCCAGACTCTTGGGACAACTGTCTCTCTGGGCTGCCTCACTCTTGAGGCAACTCATTAGACTGGAGGTGTGGATGGAGGGGAGGCGATCAGCTGACCTGGGAGGCAGGAAGCCCTAGGGTACCCAGCTTGGGTCGGTCTATATAACAGAAGCGCCCCAGCACCACAGACTCTGGAAGTCTGTCCTAGGACTTCTTGGCTTCACAGCAAGGAGCCTGGAGCCCTTAAGTGATCTTTTGCAGCAGAGAGATTTGAGATCAACTTTAGTGGGGTTCTCAGTACTTTGGGGCTCCCTGCCATTGAGCCGGGATCTGAGTCCCAGTTAGAGCCCAGGCTTAAAGCTCTGTGGCAAGGAGCCTGGAAGGCCTGGGGTCCCTGGTTGGCTATTCTAGAGCTGTGATCCATGGAAGCCTAATGTCTGTGGCCTTACAAAAGTCTGCATGGTGAGGCTGCTCCTGAGCCACAGATCCTGAAAGGCTTAGGACCCCAGCCGTGGGGCATCCTCATGGCAGGGCTGTCCCAGAGCCATTGACCCTGGAATTGCTGGCTCCCCAGGAACCCACCAGGTGAGCTGGCAGGAAACCAGGCAGTTTGAAACCTGCCTGCGGTTCAACTAATGTATGTCAGACCTGTAACGTTTCTGCAAAACATGGTAGGTTTGATGAATCATCATTTTACTGACAAAATCCTGTTGTGCTAGAAAATTCCTGCCCAACTCAACCCCACAACTACTTCTTGGGATATTGGCAGATTATCTCAACAGGGGAATAATTAGACAGATAGAATATAACACAATGTCAAATTAATCTTATTCCCATTGTTGCCCTTGACAAATATTTTGTAAGGGAGAAGAGTTATGCAACAATGAAAAATCTGTTTTTGAATGGTTTTATATGCAATCACAGTCTGAAAACATATTTCCACAAAGAAACATCTATTTTATATGTATATATGTGGCAAAATTTAGGAAAACAGCTATTTTTTCCTTATAGTCAGTATCATTTACCATTTTAAGGTTTTACTATGTGCTCTTTTACGTCAAGGAAACTTTCTAGTAATGTATAAATGTGTGAGCAGATTTTGTGAAATCCTGTTAGTGTGTTACATGGGGAAAGAGAACCATCAATCAATTCTGCAGCATGGTAACTATATTCACAACTTAACTCAATAAAGATTGTTTTTAGTTTCTATTACAGTATGAATATTTTATGCAATCATTTAAATTAATGGGACTTTTCATATGTGCAAAGTCAACCACGTGTGGAAGTCTTTTTTAAGATGGGAGCCTTAGTTAACCATGGTTACTGCGAAGTTTTGAATAGTGATAACTGTAGATTTTTCCTTTTTGTAGTAACAATCAGAGAGCTAGTCTAACCCCAAGCTAACAAAAAATAATGAGGAACTTTCACAAATCAAAATTATTTTAAACACACATTTTTTTAGGGCTATCAGTTAATCACAGTTAACTCATGCGATTAACTCAAAAAAATTAATTGTCATTAAAAAAATTAATAGCAATTAATTGCACTTATAACAATAGAATACCAATTGAAATTTATGAAATATTTTTGGATCATTTTCAATATTGATTTCAATTAAAACACAGAATACAAACTGCACAGCGCTCACTTTATATTATTATTCTTGATTGCAAATATATACACTGTAAAATGATAAACAAAATAAATAGTATTTTTCAATTCACCTCATACAAGTACTAAAGTATAATCTCTTTATCATGAAAGTTGAACTTACAAATGCAGATTTTTTTTGGTTACATAACTTCACTCTAAAACAAAACAGTGCAAAACTTTAGAGCCTACAAGCCCACTCAGTCCTACTTCTTATTTTGCCAATCGCTAAGACAAACAAGTTTGTTTACATTGAGTGGAGATACTGCTGCCTGCTTCTTCTTTACCATGTCACCTGAAAGTGAAAACAGGTGTTCGCATGGCACTTTTGTAGCTGGCGTTGTAAGGTATTTACGTGTCAGATATGCCAAACATTTGTATTCCCACCTCATGTTCTGGCCACCATTCCAGACATGCTTCCACGCTGATGATGCTTGTTAAAAAAATAATGCGTCAATTAAATTTGTGACTGTACTCCTTGGGGGGAGAATTGTATGTCTCCTGATCTGTTTTACCTGCATTCTGCATATATTTCATGTTATAGCAGTCTCAGATGATGACCCAGCACATGTTGATTTTAAGAATACTTTCACAGCAGATTTGACAATACGCAAAGAAGGTATTGATGTGAAATTTCTAAAAACAGCTATAGTACTCCATCTAAGGTTTAAGAATCTGAAGTGCCGTCCAAAATCTGAGAAGGATGAGGTTTGGAGCATGCTTTTAGAAGTCGTAAAAGAGCAACACTCTGATGCAGAAACTACAGAACCCAAACCACCAAGAAAGAAAATGACCTAGTTGGTGAAAATGAACATGCATCAGTCCGCACTGCTCTGGATCACTATCAAGCAGAACCTGTCATCAGCATGGAAACATGTCCTCTGGAATGGTGGCTGAAGCATGAAGGGACATATGAATCTTTAGCGCACCTGGCACGTAAATATCTTGCAACTCCAGCTACAACAGTGCCATGCAAACGCCTGTTCTCACTTTCAGGTGACACTGTAAACAAGAAGAGGTCAGCATTATCGCCTGCAAATTGTAACCAACCTTGTTTGTCTGAGTGATTGGCTGACCAAGAAGTAGGACTGAGTGGACTTGGAGGGTCTAAAGTTTTACACTGCTTTGTTTTAGATAAAGAAATTGCACTACAGTACTTGTATTAGGTGAATTGAAACATACTTTTTTTTTGTTTTTTACAGTGCAAATATTTGTAATTAAAAATAAATATAAAGCGAGCACTGTACACTTTGTATTCTGTGTTGTAATTGAAATTAATATCTTTGAAAATGTAGTAAACATCCAAAAATATTTAAAATAAATGGTATTCTATTGTTGTTTAACAGCACAATTAATCACGATTAATTTTTTCAATCTCTTGACAGCCCTAATATTTTTATTTGCAAGTCTTTGAACCCAGTGCCTTCTCCAGGCTATCAGGCTCATGGAGAGCAACAGGTACCTGGGCTGGATGAGGGAAACAGTTCTCATCCCTCTGGGGTATCTCCCCCGCCGCCCCTTCCCACCTTCAACAAGGTAGATCACAAGAGACAGCATGTGGAGTGGTGCCCGGCACCTGCCAGCCAACTCTGCGTGCCTCAGTGATGCATTGTCTCAGAATGTGCGCTAAGGAATTGCTGCCATGGCCTCACCATCTCCCACGGATTCGGGGTTTCCCTCTTTTCTCGGTGTGCCGGGGAGGACGACGTGACGGGGCCACCTCAGAATCACTTCCCGTGTGCCATCTTGGCCACACACCTGCATTGAGCGCCCCTATACTTTTAGAAAACTGGCAAATTATCCTGGAGGATCTTCTTAGTGTTAACTGGGACTTTTACATTTATAATTCTGTATATCACTAAGGATGCTGTGGGAGGGTTGCAAACTCATGTTGAACTCATTCAATTTTTTTTAAATAGCAGAACAGGGGACTAGAGTTGTATTATTCACGTAAGCTTCACAAGACTAAAATATCCATCTGTATTTTTCCACAGATGGAATAAAGACATTTTCAGGTCCCAGCAGTTGCCTTTACATTTCTGATACAAAAGTGGATTTCTCTAAATGCACTGCACTTTTCTAAATGACAGTCTAGTATACTCAAATGTTTCCGCTGTTGCAAGAAAGCAAGGAAGCATTCTTATGCATCCTCATTCATTCTTTCTTTCTTTTTTCTTTCTTTCTTTTTATTAATTATTATTAATTATTATTATTATTATTATTATAGCCATTATACAGTTACGGAGTTGATCAAAAGAATTAGGAAAATCACTTTAAAATAAAGATTCTCTCAAAATAGACGCATCCTCTTTTAAAATACCCAGGTGACTGCACTCAGTGATTACATGAACAGAATACCCAAGTGATTACACTGAATATTTAATTATTTGGATCTACCTGTCAATGTGCTAATGAACACACAGAAAAGGGAAATCTGACAAGACAACTCCCAGTAAAGTTATTTTGACAAGACATTCATTATTAAGGATAGTGTAACAGTTATTTTTCTTTTCAGTACATTCATGTTGATACTTATGAAAAAGGGTTATTTGCAAAACCTCTACAAGGAAAAAAAATTATTACACATCACAATTTTGTTATGAGTTGGAGGGTTATACCTTTAGTCACTCTAAAATAAGCAAAGCATAATGTGCTTTCAGATGTGTTTTTTTAGTCATTTATAGAGGCCTATGAAAAAAAGAAAACTTTAAATGCAAGTATTACTGAGAGTTTAAAAAGCTCTTTTTACACTAAAAAATGCCCAAGGGAAAACATGATACAATAGACATATGTATGGGCTCTGCATCGGAAAAAATTGTGAATGATGTATTTATTATTTACTAGATGATAATTAATTTTTTTACTTATGATTTGTGCCAAGAATTTACTTAGAAATTCTAATTCAATTAAAAATTTAGAAAAAACATTTTTATTAAATAAAACGTAAGTGTGCTGGCAACATAAATTTGAAATCCCAGTGTAACTCTTATTGCCTAATTTTAAAAATTAAAAAAAAAAGGTATATAACATCTTCACCTATCATGTGATAACACTGGAAGACAGAGTATTTTGGCATGATTAGGGACTACATAGCTGTGGCTAGTGCTTAATCCGTAATGAAAGAGGTGCCGGGGCTCAAGCAATTAGGTGCTGTTTACGTTTTATGTTCATAGCTCATGCAGCAAGCCCAGAGGTGCTGGGGCTACGAACTGCCAAGCCTAGAGGTGCTGGGGCTCAGCCCTGGCAAGCGATAGCACAAATTAAGCACCGGTTAAGGCTGTCGAGAAAGAAAAATAATTCCACTGGACCAGATTTTCAAAGTAAGCCTTATACAATTATTTGTGTGTGCTTATGCGAAGACTAAAGGCGGAGGTTCTGTGGCCCATCACTAGTTGGCTTATTGCATTATCTTTGTTATCTGTCCTAAAACTGTGAGCAGTTCCAGTATCTGACATCTGGGGAAGAAACAGCAGTAAATGCCATTATATAATTTATTATCTAAACTAAATAACTGAACATAAAGCATTAAAAAAACACCATACAGAAGCAGATCAAATTAAAATAAAGTGGGTTAAATAGCAACTCAACAAATTAATCTAATTACTGTGTTGATTAAACTACATCAAATAAACCAGCAGTTCCTTCTAAACTTTACCTAATAACAGTGGAAGGCTGGATCTTGTTTTGGTATCTGCTAAATGGTGGATAGGGAAGGATCAAACTACTCGTAGGTTAAAATGAATATTCAAACTAACACTCTTACACCAGTTATGGCAGCCTGCTCAAATGATGTGATTAGATAATAAACAATCTCCACCACGCTGCCACAGGGTTAACATGAGACGTTTCAATGCTGTTCAGAACAACAGAGCTTATTATATTTAAAATTACCTAGGGCTGTTTTAGAGTTTGAAAAGCTCTTACACAGGCTCCATTCTCAGATAAATTCTGTCGGTTCTATACACACACACATGCATTGCCAGTCACACACACACACTCACTCATTGCCAGTCACCAACTCAAGTTTAAAAAGTCAAGTGCAAGAATGCTAAGGTAGATGTGTTCTTCTACCAGTAAAAACTGGAAAAAGAAAACAAGAAGATTGATACTTATGCAGGATGGTTGTCTCAACTCTTGTGATTTCATTCAGTTTTTGGAAGATAATACAAGTTTCAAACAGAGTGGATAAAAATTAATGTTTTTAAAAGTTTTGATAAACTTTTTCTTTTCTTATGTTGCCAGCACACTTAAGTTTTATTTAATAAAAATGTTTTTTTTTTAATTTTTAATTGAATTAGAATTTCTAAGTAAATAGTGCTTGGCACAAGTCACAAGTAAAAAAATTAATTATCATCTAGTAAATAATAAATACATCATTCACAATTTTCTAACATACTTGTTTAGGTATCGGCCCTAAAATAGCAGGTCATTATAAATCTCAATGCCAATTGATATTTATATTCCAGCTAAATTTAGCATTTTGGAAGGGGCAAAACTGCGTGAGTGACACTGCATCTGAGTGAATGGTGTACCAGGTCACAATGCCACTCTCACAGTTTTGGTCCCACCCCTGTCATTACGGAGGGCCAGCAGAGTGTTGCTGCCAGCACTGCTCCTCCTGACTGCTGCCAAGGTTACACACCATGTGTAGCATGTGTGTGGCTATGGGCATTACCACTTTCTCATTTGTAGGTGTCAAATCTTTGATGTTGCATGTTGCTGGTATCCTACCCCTTGGTGGCCAGTGGGAGGAGGGAGGAAGCACAGCCTCTTTGTCAAGCATGGTGGTATCACCTGGTCAAAGGCCAGAAGCCAAAACCAAAAGCAAGCAATTGTTTCTTCTTTTCTGTAAGGCTATTTATGAAGCGTGGCTGTTCCCCCACCTTGAAACTCTTGCTTAGCAGTTTGTTTGTGAATCAGAACAGGTCACTCCCCTTCTGAGATCACTGACATCACCCAATAGGATTTGGTTAGGTCATCTTATGTAATCAAAGATCCTCCCTGCCCAGCCTGGAAAATACCCAGAATACTTAAAGAGTTTGAGACATTCTGAGTCCATTAATTTGGAAAAGCTGACATCAGCTTTTCTTGGTCATGAAATTGACCAGCCATCCTACAGCCATCTAAGATGACCTAACCAAATCAAAATTTCAACTCAAAGTGCACAAAATAAATTGGAGAGACACAAATCTAGGAAAAAAGTTGGCATTAAAATCCTAGAAAATAACCACACAAACTCAGTCATGTACTCGAAGAAAAGTACCTCATTCTTAAAATGATTTTTCCTGTTTCACAAACAGCAGATTCACATCCCTCCTTGTATTCTGGTGCTCACTCAGTGACAATCAAACTGAACTTTGAACATCCCCTAACATAAAAATCTGGGTGAAAGGTTAGATCCCCTATCAAAGTAAAAGGTCTTTCCCCCTAAAAAATATCTCCCTAAAAAAAATATTGAATTGAATTTCAAATGTACACCTATCTGTCTCAGACTGATATGCTCAAATATCTGATCTCTGCTCACACACAGTTCATCATGCCCACCTAAGGTTAAAAACCTGGGAAGAATCCTACCTGTGTTCAGAACCAGATATAAATCGATTTTCAGCTACCAGATATAAATTAATCTTTCTTACATGGAAAAAAGGGAAGGAGGAGTTACAGAAAAGAACAACTTGTAGGCAAATAAGCGATGGTCACATAAACACAACCCTATACCAGAAACCTACTGACTTCTATACTTACCTATATGCCTCCAGCTTTCATCCAGACCAGACCACACCACATGATCCATTGTCTACAGCCAAGCTCTAAGACACAACCACATTTGCTCCAATCCCTCAGACAGAGACAAACACCTACAGGATCTCTATCAAGCGTTCTTAAAACTACAATACCCACCTGGTGAAGTGAAGAAACAGATGGACAGAGCAAGAAGGATACCCGGAAGTCACCTACTACAGGACAGGCCCAAAAAAGAAAGAAACAGAACGCCATTAGTCATCACCTACAGCAGGGGCGGGCAAATTTTTTGGCCTCAGAGCCACATCGGGTTTCCAAAATTGTATGGAGGGCCGGTTAGGGGAGGCTGTGTCTCCCCAAACAGCCAGCCTGGCCCCTGCCTCCTATCCGACCTTTCCCCCCTGCTTCTCGCCCCCTGATGGCTTCCCTGGGACTCCTGCCCCCTCCAAACACCTCCCCCTATCCCCTGACGGCGCCCCCCGGGACTCCTACCCCGTCCAACCACCCCTTCTCCCTGTCCCCTGAGCGCCCCCGGAACCCCTGCCCCTGACTGCCCCCTGCCGCCCCATCCAACCCCCCCTCCTACTGACTGCCCCCCTCCAGGGCCCCTGCCCCATCCAACCCCTCTGTTCCCCACCCTCTGACCACCCCAAACCCTAACCACACCCTCGCCCCCTGACCACTCCCCCAACTCCCCTACCCTCTATCCAACGCCCCCTGTTCCCTGCCCCCTTACCGCACTGCCCAGAGAACCGGGTCAGGCTGTCAGTGTTGTGCGCTGAGGCTGCAGGGGAGGGGGGACAGCAGGGGAGGGGCTGGGGGCAAGCCTCCAGGGCCAGGAGCTCAGGGGCTGGGCAAGAGGGTCCCACAGGCTGCATGTGGCCAGCAGACCGTAGTTTGCCCACCTCTGACCTACAGCCCCCAACTAAAACCTCTCCAGCTCATCATCAAGGATCTACAACCTGTCCTGAAGGACGATCCCTCACTCTCACAGACCTTGGGAGACAGGCCAGTCCTCGCTTACAGACAGTCCCCCAACCTGAAGCAAGTACTCACCAACAACTACACACCACACAACAAAAATACTAACTCAAGAACCAATCCCTGCCACAAACCCTGTTGCCAACTCTGTCCGCATATCTGTTCAGGGGACACCATCACAGGACCTAACTACATCAGCCACACCATCAGAGGCTCATTCACCTGTACATCTACCAATGTGATCTATGCCATCATTTGCCAGCAATGCCCCTCTGCCATGTACACTGGCCAAACCGGACACTCTCTATGGAAAAGAATAAATGGACACATATCTGACATCAAGAATTGTAACATTCAAAAACCAGTAGGAGAGCACTTCAATCTCCCTGGACACTCAATAACAGACTTAAAAGTGGCAATTCTTCAACAAAAAAACTTCAAAAACAGACTTTAACGCGAAACTGCAGAACTGGAATTAATTTGCATCAAATTAGGCCTGAATAAAGACTGGGATTGGATGGATCACTACAAAAAGTAATTTTCCTTTTGCTAATACTCAAACCTACTTGTCAACTGTTGGGAATGGGCGACGTCCACCTTGATTGCACTGGCCTCGTTAGCACTCCAAAGATAATTTCCCCTCTGTTGATATTCACCCCTTCTTGTCAACTATTGAGAATAGGCCACTTCCACCTTAATTGAATTGGCCTCAATAGCACTGACCCTCCACTTAGTAAGGCAACTCCCATCTTTTCATGTGCTGAAATATATATACTGCTACTGTATTTTTCACTCCATGCATCTGATGAAGTGGGTTTTAGCCCACTAAAGCTTATGCTCAAATACATTTGTTAGTCTCTAAGGTGCCACAAGGACTCCTCGTTGTTTTTCCTGATACAGACTAACACGGCTACCACTCTGAAACATTTTAATTTGGTTTACTTTCCTTTTTATTTACATTCATGTTCTAACTCTTTTAAATATGACTTCAAATTTTTTCATGTGCATTCAATGGGAGGCCACCCAAACCAAATAATTTGCAGGATGAGGGCTATGTTTGTTTTGTAATTGACAAAAATCTTCTCTTTCTGAAGCTTTCAATTGTGATTCATACTCAGTGTGAACCTTCCACTTAAATCTGCAGTCATTTACTGGAGGCCCTTGTGTTGTTAGAATTAGCAAATGTTTTGGAGGGCGAGGGAACTGATCAGTGCCCATCTCAGTTGATATACGAGGATTTTATATTTTACAAATGTTACTTACTCCCAATTTCTAGCCATAGACACATACCTTCCACTATATTTTTGGAGTTGCTTCTGCCAAAATACTGTTTTAATTGGATCAAAATGGAACACAAGCTGATCCTTACTCAGTCTGACTCTTTGCATTACTTTATCTGGAAAATAAAGATCCTAAAATGCTGACAAATCCAATTTCTTAATCCAATGGACTTTAAATTTAAGACAGAAAATGCTGATTAAAAATAAATATTTAGCTAACGTTAAAATCCTAGAACCAATTCACAATAACTCCTTACACGATGATCTCCATTCAATTTGAGAGGTCTATGAATAGGCCACAGGCCTATGCAGACTTTTGTTTGTTTCCAGGGGGTTTTTCGCCCAGGAGATACATGCAAAATACATTTAGCTTCACCAAATGCAATAATTAAGATTTTTACAGATTAAATTTACATTCATAGCAAAGAGGGCCATCCTGTGTCCAAATCATAGCACAGAGCTATCCTATCCTTTAAATGAATAGTCTCCATAGGACCAATGTCCCTTACCAGAAGATGTTCCTCATTTATTTCAACTGGATATATAATTTTAAGAAAATTCATACTAATTTACCCACAGATAGTTTGCTATTAACAAGGTTCCAAATGAAAACTTCTCTTTTCTGATAATCAGTATAGATGAGGGATTTATTCCATCTTGAAATATGTAGATTTCATAAATCTACAATTTAAATGGACCAACAGGCTTCATATTTTCCATTAAATTGATCCTATAGGAAAAAAACATGAGTGTCAAACTTTTTTTTACTATTATTATTTTACCCTGACTAAAACTTGGTCTGCTGCAGTTGAAAGAGCTAAAATTTTATTACAGAAACATCAATTGTGAACATGTCTTTTCCTGAATGCTGTATATCAGACAAGTTTCATGTTAGTGATCCAGCCATACATAAGCTTCTATGGAACACTGGACTGCGATGCCCCTACACTTTTCATAATGAAGTTACAAATTTTATATATATGTGTATATATATATATATATATATAATAAAGTTTTTGAGCTCTCCCATTTCCCATACTAGTACTCACTGGTTTGAACTTTTGCACACTTCAATCTTTGAAAAATGGGTATATATTTAAAAGATCAAAGAAGAAGCATTTCACACATACTGAACTACGATTTTAGATGCTCTGCCACTGACCACACCGCATCTTTAAATGGGAGGTGTGGGGAGAATACTGTCTGGCTTGCTGGGGGAGAGGGAATAGTGCTTTACGGGTAGAGGGGACTGAGGCTCAGTAGCTGCTGCAAAAGGGGGAGTGGATCAGCGTGGTGCTGCTGACACATCCTCAAGGACCGGAAGGGTTGGGAAGTTCAAAAGGGGCAATCCTGGCAGCAGAAGCCCCTTGTTCCTGGACCAGGTGGAGCAGCACCTGCCCTCTCCTTGAGGAGGCAAAAATACCAGGTTTGGTCAGGACCTGCTGTTGGCATTGTGCTAGTCACTCCTTTCTAGGACTGGGAAGGAATTTTTCCTTCACCACCAGATTGGCCTAGGCGGAGTGGGGTTTTTTGGTCTTCCCTATAGCGATGTCGTAAACGTGGGGTGGATGTCCAGTGCAGGTTCTCCAGAGGGGAGGTATAATTGAATGGATAAATGGTTTGGTAAAGGATTTAAAAAGGAGATTTTGGTTAAAGGAATGGAACACGAAGGGAGGGAGAATTTGTGGCTCCTATGACTGGTATGGCAGGGAGCCAACCGCACTTTCTTACAGCCCACCTTATCTTTGTTCGGAGCGGTGGGGGTGGTAAGGTCCCAGCAATGGGTTGGCTGGGAGACCTGGATGGAAAAAGGGCTGGCAGAAGCTCCTCAGGTAGACATTGAATAAACATGGAGTTATCTGCACTATACACTTTTAATGTGCTGGGTAGTCCCTAACATCTAATAATAAAGCTGCAGCCTGATTAAAACCACATTAACTGTCTCCTGCCCTTCTTTGGGTATAGCCGGACAATACTGGACTATCCTTCAGTGTAAAGAATACTAGAGAATTTTACCTTTCCTTCAGGAGAATTTTTATTTGTAATGTTCTATCATTTGAATTGGCATTTAGACATTGATTCTTCAGCAACACACAAGTACTATCTGATCTCCTCTTTTTTCTCTTTGATCTCCTCATAGCTTCATATGCACCATCTTAGTGAGGGCAAAAATGCTATTTGAAAATTGGCAAATCTTAAGATTATATATATATATACACACATATATATATATATATATAGAGAGAGAGAGAGAGAGAGAGAGACAACACATATTTCTATTAAGTTTTAACCAAGATATTTTGCAGTATATGGTTTTGCATGTATACTTGTTCCATCTAAAAACAAACAAACTATAAAGTTTAAAAATAAAATGCTATTCGTGGTTGGAAAGTCATAATTAATTCCAAAAAGCTACACTAAATGAATGTTAAGGTTGCCTAGTCAAGCATTTACAAGTTAGGGAATGCCAGAATTAAGGTTGTCTGTGCCTCCTTAATTGTGCCCCCTTGAGCATATGCATTATGACACACACGTTAATTTTACGATTATGTACTATTTTTTCCACAGGACACCTAACTTATTCAGTGTACAGGATGGGCAGTGCTCACTGAATGGGTAGCGCATCAATGTTTCTTTTTTATCCTGCTCATTCAGTATATGCGCACATGCATTATTTCTGCACACCCCAAATGCTGCACTGAATACAGAATTATTAGTTTCCCCATGGGTTTTTCTATGGTGTTCTCATTAGAGTATCTTAGTTTTTTTCAAATGTTAATAGATTTATATTCACAACACCCCTGTGAGGTGAGGTGGTATTATTATCCACACTTCACACATGGAAAATTAAGGCAGAGAAATTAAAGCCAAAATTGTCAAAAGTGTCAACTAATTTTGGCAAGTGTGAACCAATCTAAGAAGCCTAGGGCCTGGTTTTTTAAAGTTCTTAGCATTTTACATGTTTAGAGAAGAGTTCACATTGACTTCAGTCGCACTTGTGAGTGCTCAGAACTTCTGCAAATCAGAGCCCAGACCTCTGCCTGTGTAGCCAGAAAATGAGGAACACACAGTGGCCACCAATGAAATGTTGGTTTGTCATTTGCCCAGCATCATATAGGAACTCCAGGGCAGAGACGGATAGAACTTAATCCTCCAGGATAATATTCAATTCCCTTAACCACAAGACCACCCTTTCTCTTCCTGCCGTTACCTGCCTCCGTCATCACAAACTTCCGAATTCTGTAACCATCTGTTTCACTACACAACCCTGATTCATTCCTAGAGCAGATCCATCCTGTCCACCAAGTGAGGCAAGGATCCCTGTGGAAACAACAGTATGTGATCATATAAAGACTGTGCAATAATGCCTATGCACAAGAGGCCCAAATTAAGTTGCACAGGCAAACTTAATTCTGTCCTTTCCTAACCTCTGAATGCTTGACTTTGCAACTCTAACATTCTTTTCATGCAGGGTGGTGGGGAGGGGGAGGAGCTGTATGTAATTTCCTAAATTTAAAAATGGATCATCAGCAAGGTTAGGATCTTTGATCTACAGCACAGTCCTAACAGCTGCTTATTGCTACCAGTTACTCTATTACCCTTTATGTGGACCTTCTACTAGAGGGGGATGGAGACACACACTTTACCAGTAGGTTTCACAGCTATTTGCTGAACAGACAAGAAATGTTTAGATTCAGGAATAGTGATTTCATTTTCATGCTCTAGAGGAGAGTGTTCTCTAGTGATTACAGACCCTTCTGCTCCTCTCTCCCCCTACACAACTCTTGCCCTGTCAGCTCCCCTGCTGCTATTCCTCCCATGGCTCCTTCCCTTCCCCTGCTGGCTTCTCCCCATATTCCTGCTCCTAACCTTCCCTGGGCTCTTATCAAGTCTCTTCACCTTCCTGGCTCCTGCTCACGTTTCCCCCCACTTCTATCCTCCCTCATTCACAGCACCTTCCTGTCCCTTTCCCCCCCCCACCTTGTTCCTATCCCCACCCCTGTATTTTGCTCCTCTGTGCTCTTTCCCCTATCTGATACCAGCCTTCTACCCCACTGTCTGCCCCGTACATTTCTTAATCCTTTCCCCCCATCCACTCATTCCTCTGCATTTGCGGCAGCTTTCTTCTTCCCCTCCATGCTGCCTTGGCACCAAGAATGGGAATGAAGAAGCGACGGTATCCCTGCTTTCAGTTCCTAGCGCCACACCAGCTCCCTAGCAGCCAGGAGCAGCAACCGCAAGAAAGTCCTGCTCAATCCCCGCAGCTCTGGGGTGGAGAATATTCAGTGCAGATAGACTCTTCAGAGCTCAGCTGCTAATCTCTAACAAGACTCTACTGAGCATGTATGAATTGAGATTTTTCAAAGGCTTGGCCAAATTTGGGCATTTTTTCCATGGGGAGAAAACATCAGAGCTACCCCCTGCCAAATTTCAAGTCTCTGGTCCAGAGCATGAAAGTGCTATAGGTTCTTAAATAAACAGTCGTAAGAACTCTTTTTTAAAAACTGACAAAACAACATACTTTTTTCCAATTTCAATGGAAACGGCTGTATCACTTTTCCTGATATTTTACAAAAATAAACAAACAATTTGAGGCAAACATCCTACATGGAAAATTCCAGCATGAATTATTATTTCACTAGGAGGTTGGCGGGGTGGCCCTAGACTAGCTGCCAGCAGCTGGCACCCTAGGCTAACCATGCAATCAGTGCCCCACACCCCCAAACCCCAAGGGCAGTTCTAGGCTGAGGTTTTTGGTAAACTGGGAAACAATTTGCCCCTTTTTTCCTTTTCATGTTTTTTAAGTGTTTTTTTTTTAACCAGAGGCTTAATTATTCAGTTTGTCCATCTGTCCAACCAATGTTTCTGAGATCAGATAAAACAGAGACATGAAATTTTTAGAATAGATTTGTACTCAACAGCTAGATGATATTTCAGTCAGATTTCAAATAAAAATGTATTAAAATGTTAATTATAATTTTATTACAAATCATCCATTACACTATCCTGCTTTAACTGTCATTACCACCAGATCCAATATAGAAAGAAATAAGAAAACTCTTCAATGAACTTTAACTTGTATTTACAAAACACTCCGTGCTCTTAAAACATTAATTTTCTTGCTTTAAGTTTTGAAAATTCAGTCAGTAGTTCTTTTAGATCCAGTTTTCCAACTATTTCATGCTCTATTGACACTGTGGCAAGTCCAACAAGTCTCTCTTGCACGATTGTTGAACGCAGGTATGTTTTTATCAATTTTAACTTTGAGAAGCTATGTTCCCCACTAGCTACGGAAACTGGAAAAGTTAAAAGAATGCGTAGAGCTATAAAAATGTTTGAAAACTGTCTGTGAGTTTATTTTCACAAACAAACTTCAGTACTTCTTCAGGAGTTGAACATTTCTTAAGTCATCTTGAAAAAGTCTGAAGCTCACTACACAAATCTGTAGCATCAATGTCTTTTGAATTTTCATGAGTCAATGCCGACTCCAGTTTTATATAAAATTCTCTTATCTGTTTTGCTGTTTTCTTTTGCAAGCTTTGGATATCATATAGAAAGCCAAATACTGACTCTAGCTGCTGCATCTGTTGAAATCTTTCGTCAACTGAGTGAATAGCAGTGTCAAGGACTGCGAAGTAGAAATTCACTTTGAAACTTTGTTTTGGGTTCTAAATGGGTGTGTCTCATTCTTCATAGGAAAACTGCTGTTTCTTTTGCCGAATGCGAACTGGCTCTGGTTCAAATTCTGTTGGAAAGTCTATTTCTTCAGTAAGCTTGAGAGAATCTACCAGTGTTCTTTTGAACCCTTCATCACTTCTGAATTCCTCCAGAATATTTTTAGTTTGCTGCAGTTTTTGAATAGCAGAATGTATGTTCAAGTTCTTTTCTTGAAGCTGCTTACTAGTGAGGTTAATCTCGGAAAGGATATTATACCAAAAATGGGTGAAGTCACAAATTTGAACTTGGAAAGGCCATTTGAAAGAGCTTCTGCGTCTGAACGTGCTGTATTGCCAGATGATCAAGTAAAAGTAGTATCATCAGAAATTTCAATTAGGGCATCATAAATGTTTCCAAGTTCATAGCAAAGAGGCTTCAAAGCATCAGTGCGACTCTCCCATCTTATCCGACTAAGTGGTTTCACAGTTAGAAAATGACTTACATGGCGAGTCAGAATCTCCCAACGGCATGCTGAGCCTGAGAAAAGCACACA
This sequence comes from Lepidochelys kempii, assembly GCF_965140285.1. Lineage (NCBI taxonomy): Eukaryota > Metazoa > Chordata > Testudines > Cheloniidae > Lepidochelys > Lepidochelys kempii. The sequence continues at coordinate 77,835,082 of NC_136383.1, read as the reverse complement.
AACACGTTGCACCAGGTCAAAGAAACTGCTTGCCTCTAGCAGCATCACTGACAACCAAATTCAGAGAATGCGCACTGCAAGGAATGAAAAAGGCCCTAGGATTGATTTCCATCGTTCTCCTTTGCACACCATTGTCTTTACCCTTCGTATTACTCCCATTATCATAGCCTTGGCCACATAAGTTTTCCACAGATAATGACATTGTTTCAAGCGCTGGTAGAATAGTTTCAGTCATAAATGCTCCAGTTGTCTTCTTCAGTGGTAAGAAACCCCAAAAATGTTCCTTTGTGAGCACTTCAACCTTATCTTCATCTGCAGACTTTTCCATATCCACAAAACGAATGATCATCATTTGTTCAACACTGCTCTCAGCTGGTGTACAGTCCAGTATTATTGAAAAGTATTTTGCATAATGGGCAGCTTCTACAATTTTCTTTTTAATGGCATTTTCTAGGATTTGAATCAGTTCATTCTGCATATTTTTTTTCTAAGTATTGATCAGGAAATTTTTTTTCCTATGTTTCATGATCAGTTATTTTATCTAGATGCTCCTTCATGACTGGATCAAACAAAGCTAGGTATTCAACAAATTTTTAAAAGTTTCCATTACCTGGAGTGTATAATATTTCTACCATGGCTGCGGAATGCTAAATTTTGCCCACTGAGAATTCTCACTAAAGTAATCAGATGCTCTAATATTTGTTGCCAATATTCTTCTTTTTCCTTGATCACACATAAATTTTCTTCATTGATAGTTTTTCCTTTTTTCAATAGTAATTCAAGTTCTTTCCAATTTTGCCAACATTTCAAATGTTCTGTACTTCTTTCATTTCAAGAAAGAACTGAAGATTTTTTCCAGTCCTTCGAACCATTTTCAGTAAGTGATGTATCAATTGCTTGATTTCTAAACAACTTGCGGCAAAAGCAAAACACAGAGTCCTTGGACACTGAATATTGTAACCAGTTTCGATTAATTTCTTCCCCATTAATGAATTTCCTCTTTTAATGCTGAGCAGAGAATTTTCTTTTATTTCCACCCTTAGGGAAGGGAAATTCATGAACTTGTTCGGGTCCATGTTCCATGAGAATTTGCCACATACTGTCATCACATCTAGGCCATAAAGCTGGGTGCCCACAGTGTAACTTTTTTGTAACTTCCTCATCCTTTCTTCCTTCTACTTCATTTACTTCAATTTCTGCTTGTGTCTCAGAAGGTGAATACATTTTCTCCACTTCCATATCAGTCTGATGCTGTGAGCTGCCTTCTAAGTTTCCATCATCTTGAGTTTCCAAACTGTTTTTTTGTGGATGTGAGCTACCCTCATCTCGAAGTAATATACCTTCATCTTGATGTTCCAAAATGCTTCCATGCGGAAGTAAGCTAACCTCCTCTCCAAGTAAAATTCCTTCATCTGGATCCTGTGAACTACTTCCATCTTTATTTGGATTAAATAAAAGGTATTTTGGGAAGGATCCCTGCTGTTTTGCTTGGTCCTTTTCCTTCTCAGCCTTTCGATTACAGTACTCAGCTCCTGAGGGTTATCTTTTTCCTCTTTCTGCGATGGGGCATTTGAATATTGTTATGTACTATGCTCCCAACTGCAAGCATTATAGCATTATGGATGTCTGACACACCACATGGCTGGCACTTTAACCCACACTGCAGCTATCCCAACATGTCTTTTCACTGCTTAAAGGTTCAGTGATTAGTAACATACACTCACTTACCTATTAAAACAGTTAGTTACAGCGTTTTCGCAGAAACAAAATGACCTTTTTCGACATTATAGCCCAACACCGGTTGTTTGGAAAGTAATCCCCTTCCTCACAGTTACCTGGTTGGAGTATGACGTCATCACTTTCATAGTCTATTAAGTGTTAACGCTGTTACTTTTCTTTTATGGATCTTATTTATGACATGTGAACCAGTTATAACAAAGTTCATAATTATACAGCCCAATAATAATGCTAACATTTAATAACACTTAAAGATACACTCACATTTTGGATATATAATGCTGAAAGATGTTATTCTTTATTCTTTGGCACCAAGAAACAATTTTCCACAGTGTTTGCTCGATTCTTAACCATCTACCTGCGACATGTGTTAAAATGACTGTTTGACATGTATCAACTCGTGATATCTCTGCTCTACATGAATTTCCAGCTATGCAACCTTGATGTATATTCAAGTTAGGTGTCATTAGCACGGCAGCTCTTGCCGCTGGCGGATGTGTTTCATTGTGGCTGAGTTATTACTTATCAAAATTGCAGAGTGGGTCATCTTGACCCTACATCGCAAATTGAAAAAAAATTGCTATAATTTTATTTATTTTTGCAGTAAATAAAAGATTTGACATATTAATAAATTCTCAGAAATGTAGAGAAATTAATTATAATTCATATTCCCTCCATACATGCATGGGAATTGAAATAATGACATCTTCATTATTTTATTTTTTCATCTTTTTTCGTATTTGATTTTTTCCCTCGAATTTGACGCCCCATTTAACTTGGCACCCTAGGTGACCGCTTAGTTCACCTATATGAAGAGACCGCCCCTGGAGGTTGGTGAAGCACTGGAATGGGTTACCTAGGGAGGTGGTAGAATCTCCATCCTTAGAGGTTTTTAAGGCGCGGCTTGACAAAGCCTTGACTGGGATGATTGAGTTGGTGTTGGTCCTGCATTGAGCAGGGAATTGGACTAGATGACCTCCTGAGGTCCCTTCCAACCCTGATATTCTATGAGTCAAGTTTGGCTAAGTTATAAGGAACTGAAAATAACGTCTTCTTATGCCAAGTGTCAGGCAACCTTAACTTTAGCTTAACTTATAATGACAAAAGGAAAAGTTATGTTACTATAGAGTATTAAAATGTGCAGCATATTATGTATTTGTATGTTAAGATTTTCAGTGTCAAATAGTTATTTTGAAAATGAAAAAAATATATTTCAAAAGCATTTTTGTCCATAAGTTAGTCTATCACATCATGTATTTAGTGCTCTACAGCTCAAATGCCTGGCAGTTCAAGCTGATGCTGCTACAATGGAACTATTCCTTCAAGCCACAACAATCCAATGACCCGCAGTCACGGAATAACTCTGTCAGACAATGCCAGCACTAGATAAAGCAAGTCAACAGTTGTGCACTATCAGTAGTTCATAACAAACATTGACAGGCTCTGCTAAAAGCCTGAATATGAAATTGTAGTGATGCACTCTTTTCAGAAGGGAGAACATCTCAAGTGGAAATAAATACCTTCTCTCTCCCCTTCAAATAAAACAGAAACTCTAAAAATGATCCTGTTGTTCAGCGGTACTTGAAAGCATGCACAATACTGGTTTGCAGACATACAGACTTTGATCATTAGAAGCACAAAAGATAACAAAGAATTAAGAAATTTTATGTTGACCATTTATAATTCCCAAAGCATTAAATCTCTTTGTAATATGCCTGCAAAGAAAAAGTCAGTTAAATTTTGCTTGAACCCTTTCAATTAAGTTTAGCATGACTTCTTCTAAGCATAGAGTTATGTATTACAATGGTGACATCCTGTGGGACAAGCTCATAAAATAGATCAAATTCCACTTTTCCACTTCAGTATCTAGTTGTGGTTTCTGAGAGGAACAGACATGAATGTACACTTTACAAATAATGCAAACTTGTCAAAGATAACTGCCATAAACCCAATATACTCTCAGAGGCAAATAAGATGAAAGATTATGCTAAACAATATAAATATATTTTCAGAATGGGGATTTTATTTTTGTCTTCCATTTCCTCTAACCCGATGCATCTATATTTACAGTGCTTAAATGCTACAGTGAGAGGTGCAATAAAAAAAAATATAGACATAGCTAAGCTTTAGTTCTGCAGTTCCATCAAATAAATGCAAATTTTGTGTATGCACCAAATTCTACACAGACTGAAGTCATAGCTCCCTTGTAAATCTGTAGTTGTGAACATCATTAATATTGAAATGCCATTGTACTGATAGAGTGACCATACCAGTGTCATCCTTCTTATCTTTGGCATCTTTCTTCATAAAAGCTTTAATAAGAGGCATGCTACAACTTTGGGCACTTTAACTTTGGAGAAGACAGTAATTGTACCGTTTATGGGGAAACTTTCAAAAATGTGTACTACAAAAGAATTACTTTAAAACTGGTTTCATATAAGCATGCCTTCAATACAAAGCGTACTTTGCTTTGATACCAAACTAAATTTTGTTCTTCATGTAACTACTTTGTGCAATAACTTCATGGTCTGGCCCAGCTTACATATTTAGAAGTTCTAACCAATGTTCCCTCTAATTTTTGACAGGCCATGTGCGCAAAAAATTTCTTCTGTGCAAATTTTTGGGTGCGCAGTGTTTCGCCGTGTGCGCGGGGCTTATGATCTGTGTGCACGCGCACACACACACAACTTAGAGGGAACAGTGGTGCTAACTCTAATACTGCTGTATAATTGGTAGTACTTGGAATTGTAATGAAAAAATGGAGAATCAGGCCCTGATTCAGCAATCCATCCTATTCAGCACAGCATAAAAGCACATGCCTTAATTTAAGCACATGCATAAGGGAACATCTACACTGTAGCTGGGAGGTGTGATTCCCAGTACAAGCAGACAAACCTGTCATAGCTCCAACCTAGTGCACTAAAAGTAAACAACAGCGTGGACGTTGCGGCATGGGCAGCGGCTTGGGCTAGCCACTTGAGCTTGGAACCAGGGGGTTGGGTAGACTCAGCCTCTGGTGACTGGCCGGGGTAGCACTGGTGGCGGCTGGTGCTCCACCACTATTTTTAGGCTGCATCTACACTATGAGCTAGGGGTGTTTCCCAACTTGCGAGCACAAATTCATGCTAGCTCACGGAGAGCTAGCGCAAGTATAGACCGTTGTATAGCCACGGGAACACAAGTAGCAGCAGCACAGCTTAACTACGCCAAGTACAAACCTGCCTGAACCATGCAGGTATGTACTCAGACCAGCTAAGCTGTGTCGCTGCCCATGATACCAAGGCTACACTACTATTTATACTCACACTAGCTTTCATCCAGCTAGTGCAAGGATGGGTGCACAAACTGGGAATCACACCACCTAGCTCATAGTGAAGACACAGCTTTACCAAATTAGCTCTGCTCAAGCTAGCATGAGTCAGTCTGCCCATGCTAGGAATCACACCTCCCAGCTGTTATGCAGACATACCCTAAATCTCAAAGCAAAGAGACTTAGGCACATGCTTAAAGTTAGGCATGTGCTTAAATACTGGACTGAACAGAGATGGACCGAAGCATATGCTTAAGTGCTTTGTTGATTTGGGGCCTTAGATGCCGATCTAGAAAGGACTTAGGTTTTGCAACACCTGACTTTTAGACACCTTAAAAATCCCTGGGATCTACAAAACCCCGAGTTAGATGTCTAGGCTCCCTATACAGTACATGGGGTGAAACTGACGCCTAAGAGTGGAATCTATAAAAGCCAGTATGCTAGGGAGGGAACTGCGTATGGTAGCCAATGGGAGATGCTGATGAGGGGGTGTTTCCTAACCACTGCCCCTCTCATGGAGTCCAGTGCCTATCTCTGCTTGCAATCCACAGCCAGAAACCTTTGAGTCAGGCCGGTTAGGCACCTAAGATGTTTCTTGAAAGAAATATCACAGGTGGTGGGCTGCCACATCTCAAGACTTTTAGCTCAGTGGTTCAGGTACTCAGCTGGGATGTGGGAGATCACTGCTTCAGTTCCCACCATCTAACCAAGGAGTGGGAAGGATTTGAACAGAGGTCTCACATCTCTCAGGAAAGTGCCCTAACCACTGGGCTACAGGATAGCCTGATGTGGAGCTCCCTTGATCTCTCTTGTTCAAGCTGTTCCACTTTGTTCCACTTTGACTCAGTAGTCATTGAAAGGGGGTAGAGAAAGAAGGAGATAGAAAGAGAGTCGCCCTGCATCAATGACTTTTGAATTAAATATCCAAAGCTGTGTTGCCGGTAAAATAGGTGGAGGAACACCTATCTCCCCTAGTTTGAGGATCACACCTTGGGCTTAGGCATTCAGATGCCTAGAGTGAGGCAACAGTGCACATTCCCAGAGGCAACAACTCAGACACCCTGAAGAGTGTGTGAGTACAGGCACCTACTGGGTTCAGTGACAGCCAAACGGTGATTTTGTAGATCATAGTGGTATCTAAATCCAGGGTTTAGACACTAAAGTCCCTTTGCAGATCTGTCCCTTAGTGCCAGCATAATGTTGTGTCTAAAAACAGGATTTTTAAGTCCCTTGTTTTCTGTGGAATGTGTATGGCCATAACGAATGACTCTATGACCAAGAAAAAAGGTAGCTGAAAAATATCTTTTGAATTAACTATTCAACAAATGTTGTTATTTTTCATTAATTTATCTGACTAGCTCTAATTAAGAGAAGTTTATTCTAGCTTTCATGGAGATAGATTATGTGGATGGACAAGGTTGTCAAAGAGTTTGTTTTTTTCTGAGGGCATTACTATTGGGCACTATATTTAAGTTATGAAGATGCCTTAAATGTGCATTTCCATGCTTTGAAATATTGGGTTTCTTTTACTTTCTACCCTCAATATCCTGGGTTTCTATTTTTACTCCCGGGGGAATTTTGTGCCACTGAGCTATGCAGAATTTGTGCAGAATTAATGTTTTGCGCAGAATTTCATGTTTCCCCTGCAGAATAGGGACTACAGAGCTGCTGGCAGCCATTAGGGACCACTGGACTCTGCAGAGCCCAGCTCTCCAGCTTGCAGTGAGCAGAACACCCAGGCGGGCGGGGATGGAGGCTCGGCATGCTTTGACTTCCCGGCTTGATTCCTTGGGGATGGGAGAGGGCCTGGGAGACCCAGCTCTGGCAAAGGGTGAGGAAGGGAAGGGCCGCATGGCATCCCCTGGCAGGACAGCAAAGAAGCTAGGGGGAGTAAAGGCACTGGGGGGGAGAAGGGTGCAGGTGTCTGGGTTCTGGTGTGCCCAGCAGCTTAAGAACATGCTTAGCTTTAAGTAGTTCTGAGCAGGAAGTTGCAGGTGTCTTGGCTCTGTTGCTGGGCTTCGGGGGGAGTACGCTTGTATGTGTCTGGGCTCTGGGGGTTCCACGCAGGCCCCTCCAGCACCCCTCAACTGGAACTGGGTTATTATAGCGGTTTCTTTAACTCTACTCCTGGCAAAATCTTTTTTTTGGCGTTGTCTGTATTGTTGACAAACTTGTTGACAGGTATTTTGAAATAAATTATCAAAATAATTGAAACTGGAGTGATTATATAGTGTTGTTTTGACAAATAAAATATGCAGAATTTTAAAACATTTGTGCAGAATTTTTAATATTTTGGAACAGAATTCCCCCAGCATTGTATTTTTATGATAGCTCAATTATTCTTAGATTGGCAATTTGAACCCTCAACTGTAAAACCACTTAATAATGATGATATATATTTGTTTGGGAATTTTAAGGTGTTTTTTTTAAATTATATATCATTTGTGACTGAGAGGCAGGCAGGATATGTTAAGCCTCTTATAAACAGAGCAAGCCTAAGTCTCCACTGGTCTTGTAAAAGTCCCCTGCATCCAGATGAACCACTCTGATCTTTTTTCAGAGTAGCAGCCGTGTTAGTCTGTATTCGGAAAAAGAAGAGGAGGACTTGGGGCACCTTAGAGATTAACCAATTTATTTGAACATAAGCTTTCCTTATGTTATGTTAAAGCTTATATTCAAATAAATTGGTTAGTCTCTAAGGTGCCACAAGTATTCCATTCTGATCTTGCTAATTTACCCATGAATACATTCCCAACCATAGCTTTCCCTATCCCCAAATTCATCCTATGCTCTAAAACTGAACAATATTTTCTAAGTAAACCTTATTTAAAGTTTTAAGGACAAATTATTTTTGAGATAAGAAATAGCCAAAAAGGTGCTATAAAAATTTTAAAAACATAATTTAACACCTACTTTTTCTGGGTTCCATCATCACTGTGGTATTCACAGTTGTTACTCCAACCTGATGATACAGGTTTAAAAGTGTTAAAAATCCCCCCTTTGATATTCAGATTGAGAGGAAATTATTTCATCTCTGTGTATTGTACAACATTTACCTATTCAATATTTTATTGCTCAACTAACGTGATAAATTTCTCATCAGTTTTGGATTCCCCCCCCCTCAGCTAGTCAGTAATGGAACAAAAACCCATGTATCATATTCCAGAACTACGTTTCAACTCACATGAACTATCACATCTACCTAACATTCTAGTTTCTTCATGAATGGAGAAACAATTGTTTGGTTAGCAATTAATTATTCTTCAATACACTTTTTCAATTAATTTGATGTTTCTGTATCTCTAGGTATTTACATGGGCCTCATTATCATGGTATCTGAACATCTCCCAGCTATTTATGGGCTTATCCTCGCAACACCCCTGCGAGACCCCGATCTTGAAAAGACTGCACTGAAGTCAACAGAACAACTTAAAGCTAAAGCATGTGCTTAAGTCGTTATAGGATAGGGGCCTGAGTAAGTTGCCTAAAGAAACACAGTAGTCTGTGACTGTGTTGGGAAATTAATTCAGATGTTGTAAGACCCAGTCCAGCGCTTTACTCAAAAATAATCCTCCCTCCTTTATGAGCCAGAAATGCAAAGATTACTATGAAATTAATTCTCATCAGAAACAGAAAATGAAAGTAAAAGCACAAACTACTATATATCTTTAAACTATAAATGTAGCAAAGTTATCAATAGAAAATTTAAAACATTAAAATCATAATTCTGCATGAGTAATTTTTTCAATAGCTTCATATCTTCTTTGTTAAATTTACTTTGATTTTAAAATCTTATATCTTGTATTTATGTCCAAAATCTATTAAGATAATTGTTAATAAATTTTTTAAATTATTTTATGCACTTACTACCCTAACAATTCTTTGTTACTCTTTCATTGTTATAATAACTGCAGGATTATGCACACCTTGATCTAGAAAAGGTAGAACACGCTTTAAAAATACCATTTTCATAATGAGGGTACCTAAATGATAACAAAAAATATTAAAATATTTAAAGGTTGTGTCTATAAAATTATTCATTATGACAAAATATAAGCTCCAAATTTTTATCACCTACTGAAAGGAGATCAGATAATTTTTGAAGGCTATTAAATAATAAACTGGCTAATCATCAAACAGGGCAATAGTTTTTCTGTATTAGAACAGACATTCCCTGCTTGTACTTGCAAACCAAAAATTATAACTGTGTATATCAACTCACTACTCTCTAAACAATAGTTTTTCGAGTAATTATCTGAAAATAAGGCAGCTGGGATTTGAGCTACTGAAATCATGCTTTTGTTGTTGAGAATCATCAGAGCAGAAATTCACTGTATTGCTAGAAAACCCCCACTCTCTTTGGGCTCTAAAGTTATGGTACCTAGGGAGCTTTGTCAAAACAGTCCCATTATTATTTAATTCCCAGAAAATATAATTTGGAAGATGAAAAGAGGACACAAGGAGAAGTGCGGGGGGAGGAGGGGGAGGGAACCATACAGGTTTGTTAAATATCTTGAGATGACTTCATAGTAGTTTCTCACAGAAGACAAAGATAATACTTTCAATATTATGTGAGCTAATGTGGAAGATTGTTGTTAAAATGTGCTTTTAAATAGAAAAAAAAATTACAAAATAAACTGCAGCTTCCTCTTGATGGCAGCTCCTCTCAACACCTCCAAATGAGTTTTACAACTCTTTTGCACTAACACTTTTCTCACATTTGAGCAGGAAGCAAATTGTGAATTTGAACTACATCACTGTGGGATACTACCCGCGGTGCTACCAAGAGATTTTAGCAAATAATTAGCACTGCCTGCAGCTAGCTAGAGCCTTAAAGACTGTTTCTTCTATGCTAAGATATTTTTGCTAAAATTTCCCATCAGCAGTAGCAGTGCTGAGAGAGGAACAGCTGCCAGCATTTTAAGAACTCTGCTCTCTAAGCCTGCTCAGAGCAGATTTAGGTGAGAAGGTAGTTAAAATTCCAGTGGTCCCTGGGGTCCGGTCTACAATGGTACTCTTGCTGTTGCCACCACCACCACTAGAACTGAATTGGTGGCAGCAAGGGTAGGAAGTTTTAATAAAAATGTTCTAGTGTAAACAAAGCCAAAGATTACAAAGTATTTATTTTGCTTACCTGCATAAGTATACCTACAGAGACATTTACAGCACTGCATCTTTAATGTTTTACATCTAAGCAACTGTCCATACAATCTATAAAGAAGAGCTCTGAGTAAGCTCAAAAGCTCGTCTCTTTCACCAGCAGTAATTGGTCCAGTAAAAGACATTACCTCATTCCCTTTGTCTCCTCACAAAACCTATTCTCAAAAGTCAGGTTTTGCTTCCCACGGCAAACAGCACCCAGTTTGTGGCTTGTTCAGTGTCTCCCTAAACGCTACGGCATTCTCACAAGAATCGTGAAAGTATGTTGTTCACAGAACTTAGATCCCAATTCAGCAAAGCATTTAAGCACATGCTTAATTGTAACCATACGTTTAAGTCCCATTAATTTCAAAGAAAGTTAAGTGCTTGGTTAAGAGATCGACTAAATCAGGGCCTTTAAGCTCTAATGACTTGAATAATAAAACAGATAAAGAATAACTTTTGAAATAACTGACTGCAGCACAACTAAAGGTGGGGCAGAATTTGTCTGGGCTTACCCAAAGAAGGGCAGCTCTGCTTTGTGGTCAGGCGAAGGAAGGTCAGAAACTGCTGTAAAAGGTGCTCGGTGGTCAGCTTTGCAGCAATGACTCAGACACCCCCTCCCCCCCAGGAATGTGCATAAAGGTACGAAACCTGGGTAGGGCAGGTGTCTATGTCCGCACAGCGAGGAAGCCAGCATGTCTCCAGGGAAGCACAATCAGGATTGTTTAAGCAGCACGGCTCCAGGGGCACGGAGAAGGGTGAGCTTGGAAAAACAGGGGGCTGTTTCCCCCAAGCCCCGGAGGCAGTGGAGGACAAGCAGGAAAAAGAAGTGTGCAGGTAGCACACGTGGGGGTAAGTTAACAAGAAAAGCTGACTGAAAAGTTCAGCCTCTGCTGCAGTCAGGAGGCAGCCTGGCTTCAGGCTCTCAGAGTCCGAAACGTGCATTGGGAGGGAAGAGGAGCAAGGCAAGGAAATTTAACTGTTTCATGTGCCAGCCAAGTGCATGCAACAGGCTGCAATTCTTTCTGGCTGCGTGCTGGTTGCTGTTCAGGTGCCTGTACCTTTGCTGGAAAGGGGACAGGCACAGGCTACAGTTCAGGGCAGCCCCAAGGGAGCCCCTGCACTGGAAGGGGACTCAGTACAGACAGTATTGCAGCAGGAGCAAGGGGCTCACAAGTACAGGAGCTGCTACAGCCCAGGGTGGTGTGTTTAATGACCCAGGGCAGCCTCACGGACTGAGGGAGGCAAATGACCAAAGGAAAGCTGTATGGATTAATGGGGTAGCAAGCAAAGCTGTGCAGCAAATGGTCTGTGACATTGTTTCTGAGGTTTTCTCCCCAGCGTTACAGTGCTTCAGAGGGCACAAGGTCACCTAGAACCAGGATGTTCTCTTCCACAAGGAATGGTGGTAATGCTGATCCAGGGGCGAGTGTAATCTAAACCACACAGAGGTTGGGGGAAATGAGTGGCAGAGGTGGTATCCGGCCTTCCAGCCTGGCAAAGGGTGGCAGTTGCAGGGGCCACAGCCAGGTGCAGGGGACGGTGCTCAACCGGTCACTCAGTGAATTCACCTAAGGGGAACAGGAGTCAGCCTATTGGAGTATTAAATACTCTGGGCCCAGGAATGGAATGTCCAGAAGCCTGGGCAGATCCACCTAGGGGTGGCACCTTCAGTGGGGACACTGATGGTATTACACAGCTGCTGCAAGCTAATTTGCATTTACTACAGCAGCTTCAGGCAGCTAGATGTGAGGGGTCTGCACAGGGTGACAGGGTAGGCCCAGCACGGGCTCAAAGTCTGGGCAGCAGGACAGGGAAGGACACATGGGAACTCATTGGCCATCAGAGTATGTAACCACATGGGACAGAGTAGATCCTCCGGGGGAGGGCTATGGGGGAGCAGAGCTCTGCGGAACTCTGTCCATGCACTCCTCAGTACGGGTCTGCTGGGGTGGCTTACACGATGTGAGTTCACCTACTCAGTACAACTAAATATAAAATCCTGAGAGGCAAATTCGTGGATATAATATCCCTATGGCACAGGGAGGTGTTAACAAACAGTAAACAGGGGCAAGGCAAGCAAAAGAGCGAACTGCCCAAGAGACCAAGGGTGCCTAAAACATGGGGAAAATTGGGAGGCTGCCCTTGCAGTCTATGTGGGTGTTATGGGACAGGTCTACCCAGACAGCAGCCCTGACTTTGTTAATTATACGGTTATAATTTGGTGGGCACACAATATGTTTGGGGGCAAGTCCTAAGCAGTTTCGATTAAGGGCAGCAACACAAACTGGAATAAGGTGGCATCACACACTGTGGTTGAAGGGGATAACACCAAAGGCACCAGGGGTTTGTTCATACTGCAACAAGCTCGGAAGGAGCCCCAGGCACATAATAGTATTTGCTGGGCATTTAATAATCGTGGTTGTTTTCACAACCCCTGTAGATACAGGCATGTTTGCAAGACACCTACTGCCAGCAATTTTATTTCAACAAGGCTATGCCCATGGGCTGTTCAGTATCCTGTACAGCTTTTCAGAAATTCAGTACAATGTTGCACTGGGCAGTGGTGTGATCAGCGGGACTAAACCAAATAGTGCATTATTTGCATAATTTTGTTCGCAAGGCGAGCTGGGTCAAATGAGTGTTTTCACCTGTTGGACACATTTCAGGCCCTGGCTAAATAGTTGGGGGAACCCCAAGCGAAAGACAAAACAGAAGGCCCTTCCACTACATTAACCTACCTGGGCATTGAGCTAAACTTTGCTTGCAGGGTTGTTGCCCCAGAGTGGGAGTTTTGTGCCCGGCTGGCAGCAGCAACAGCTGGCATAGCCAGGCCACACAATTACATACGAGTCACTATTGACATGTAAAAAGAAAAGGAGATGTGTGGCACCTTAGAGACTAACAAATTTATCTGAGCATAAGCTTTCGTGAGCTACAGCTCACTTCATCAGAGGCATGAAGTGAGCTGTAGCTCACGAAAGCTTATGCTCAAATAAATTTGTTAGTCTCTAAGGTGCCACAAGTACTCCTTTTCTTTTTGCGGATACAGACTAACATGGCTGCTACTCTGAAACCTGTCATTATTGACATGTAGGAAGACTTGTGAGTGTGGAAAAGTTTTCTAAGTCAATTTAATGGGTATCATTGTGGAGGTACAAATGGTTATTAATTTGCGGATCAGAGCTGACTAATGTAAGGGTGTGTCTCTGGTGCGACAACATGGCAGTGGTACAGGTTATATCAATCACCAAACTTCCAGATCGCACAGGGTTGTGAAGTTGGTAAGGGCATTTGTTCTCCAATGCTTAACCTTCAAAATCTGTTTTTTCTTCCAAGCATGTGCCAGGCATGGATAACGGCATAGCAGACCCCTTGTCTCATTTCCAGTTTGCCAAATTACATAAGCCGTGGGATCTCTGGAACCTCGGAATGTCATGTGGTTGCAGGAATGCAGATTTTTGGCTCATCTTACAAGTTGTTTGTTTTGTTTTCTTTAAGGAGTCTTGTCAATTCAAGGATCCAGAGAATGGGTCGCCTATGCGGCCCTCCATTAAGGGCGGTTGTTCCAGTACCAGGTCAAGGAGAAGGCAGCTGCTGGTGCCCCTTGATGATCACACATGGGACAATGCGTTCTTTCTCCCCAGTAGGGCTGCTAGCCAAGAGGCCATTTGCAGAGGTCTAGGAACCCAGCAGGGTTGGGGGAAGGCAGCCAAGCAAATGGCTGGCGCCTCCTTGTGCCAGATGTTCAGTGCAGATACTCTATAGGGAGGGCAGCCAGTGACCAGATAAATGGCCTGATAAAGGACTTAAAAGGAGGTACTGGATAAAGGAACAGAAGGGGGGGAGGGAGGGTTTGGGGACTCCTATGATTGGTACGGCAGGGAGCCAATCCCTCTGATCCCCCGTTTTCCTAGCCCTCCTTAACCCTCTTACAAGACTGGTGGATGATAAGGTCCAAGCCATGGGTCGGCTGTGGGGACCTGGATGGAAACAAAGGGGGGACTGGTGGAAACCCCAGAGAATTGATTTGAATAAGCATGGATTTGTCTGCACTGTACATTTTATATGCCGGGTAGTCTCAGACATCTATATAATAAAGTTGCGACCTGATTAAAACCCATAACAAGTCTCCTGTCCTCTTTGCGGTATATCCAGACAATTAGAACAAGCTTTGCTAAAGCTCTATTAAAAACACATAATTACTGCATCATATTCATTACCAATTTTTATGGCCCATGAAAAATTCTTGTCAAAAGAAAATAATTCAGTTTATCATAGCTGCTACTTTTTAAATTGTCTTCATGTTTGTCATAAATATAAAGGGAAGGGTAAACCCCTTTAAAATCCTTCCTGGCCAGGGGAAAAATCCTCTAACCTGTAAAGGGTTAAGAAGCTAAAGGTAACCTCGTTGGCACCTGACCAAAATGACCAGTGAGGAGACAAGATACTTTCAAAAGCTGGGAGGAGGGAGAAAAAACAAAGGGTCTGGGGCTGTCTGTATGCTGATTTTGCCAGGGACAGAACAGGAATGGAGTCTTAGAACTTTTAGTAAGTAATCTAGCTAGGGATGTGTTAGATTATGATTTCTTTAAATGGCTGAGAAAAGAACTGTGCTGAATAGAATGACTATTCCTGTCTGTGTGTCTTAAAGTTTTGCCTAGAGGGATTCTCTATGTTTTGAATCTAATTACCCTGTAAGGTATCTACCATCCTGATTTTACAGAGGTGATTCCTGTACTTCTATTAGAAGTTTTCTTGTAAGAAAACTGAATTCTTTTTCATTGTTCTCAGATCCAAGGGTTTGGGTCTGTGGTCACCTATGCAAATTGGTGAGGATTTTTACCAAACCTTCCCCAGGAAGTGGGGTGCAAGGGTTGGGATGATTTTGGGGGGAAAGATGTGTCCAAACTACGTTTCCCAGTAAACCCAGTTAGAGTTTGGTGGTGGCAGTGGAAATTCCAAGGACAAAGGGTAAAATTAATTTGTACCTTGGGGAAGTTTTAACCTAAGCTGGTAAAAGTAAGCTTAGGAGGTTTTCATGCAGGTCCCCACATCTGTACCCTAGAGTTCAGAGTGGGGGAGGAACCTTGACAATGTTATTACCTTTCTTCACCATTTCTTGGATATCCTTCTTCAAAATAAACAGACAAAAACTGAAGTCAATCTTTCAAAGGTACATAGAGATGCTAGTCTCTGCATTGTTTTCACTGAAAGGAGTTTCCCATAGGACTGATTTTTGACTACTACTACCACTCCCTCGTAATCTTGCCTGAGCTGAACTGATCCATATGTTATTTTAAACATCACAGAATTGTCCTCAAAAGAAAAGAACACAACTTTACAGAAAATGAAAAGGCACAGAAAAAAACATGCCAGACAAGCATCAGTTAAATGACAAAAAACAGTTCACAGAGCGTCAAGGTCACCAGGTTATAACTTGGGCCATTCCAGAACTATGAGTTCAGCAAAACTCAAGCTTCTGAAAACCAGGAAATACAGAAATTAAGATAAATGCCCAAGCAATCTTCATAGATTACAAAGCCAGAAGGGACCACTGTGATCACCTACTCTGCCCTTCTATATAGCACAGACCATAGAACTTCCCCAAAATAATCCTGAGATCATATACTTTAGAAAAACACTAACATTTTAAAAATCAAACTTTGATAATAGAAAATCCACCATGATCCTTAGTAAACTGTCCCAACAGTTACATTTTTAACTGTGAGAATAGTTAAGTCTTATTTCCGGTGTGAATTTGTCTAAACTCAATTTATAGCCTTTGGACTCTTATACTTTTCTTTGTTAGACTGAAGAGCCCATTATTAAATATTTGTTTCCCATGTAACTATAGACTGTAACAAAGTCACCCCTTATCCTTCTCATTGTTAAACTAAATAGATTGAGCTCCTTGAGTCTATTGCTATAAGGCATGTTTTCTAATCCTTTAATAATTTTTGTGGCTCTTCTCTGAACCCTCTACTAGTTATCAACAACCTTCTTGAATTGTGGGCACCAGAACTGGACATAATATTTCAGAAGCAATCACATCACACAAGTGCCAAATACAGAGATAAAATAACCTCTCTACTCCTACCTGAGATTACCCCATTTATGCATCCCATAATCATATTAGCTCCTTTGGCCACATCATCATATTGGAAACTCATGTTCAGCCAATTATCCACCAGGACGCCCAAATCTTTTCCAGAGACTGCTTCCTATGACCTACATACTTTTCATAGATGTTTACATTTAGCCATATTAAAACACCTATTGTTTGCTTAACCAAGCAATCCAGATTGCTCTGAATCAATGACCTGTCCTCTTGATTATTTACCACAACCCCAATTTTTGTGTAATCTGCAATCTTTATCAGTGATGATTTTATGTTTTCTTCCAAGTCACTGATAAAAATGTCAAACAGCATAGGGCCAAAAACCAATCCCTGCCTGACTCCACAGTAAAAACATCTGCTCAATGATGATTTTCCATTTTCAGTTAGATTTTGAGACCCATCAGTTAGCCAGTTTTTAATCCATTGAATGTCTGCCATATTAATTTTATATTCTAGTTTTTTTTTTACCAAAATGTTATGTGGCTCCAAGCGAAATGCCTTACAGAATTACATTACTATTACCTTTATCAACCAAACTCACAATCTCATCAAAAAAAGATGTCAAGTTAGTCTGACAGGAGCTATTTTCCATAAACCTATGTTGATCTACATACATTAGATTACTCTCCTTTAGTTCTTTTGTTAATCAAGCCCCATATCAGCCACTCCATTATCTCATCTGGGCTTGATGTCAGGCTGACAGGCCTATAATTTCCAGGTCATCTTGTTTACCCTTTTAAAAAATTGGCAGAACAGTAGCTTTCTTCCAGTCTTCTGAAATTTCTCCAGTGTTCTAATACTTATTGAAAATCAACATTCACGATCCAGTGAGCTCCTCAGCCAGCTCTTCTAAAACTCCTGGATACAAGTTATCTGGACCTGATTTTAAAATGTCTAACTTTAGCATCCTCCACAGATATTAGTGGAATGGAAAGAGTGTTATCAGCACCATATAATACGACTCTATCATCTGTCTCCCCCCCCCCGCCATAAGGAACAGATATTTATGGAACACTTCAGTCTTTTTTGCATTATTATTGATAGTTCTACCATGTCCTTCTAGGAATGGACCAATACTATTGTCAGGATATTTTTGTTCCTAATATATTTTTTAAAACTCCTTCATATTGTCCATAACTCTGCTGGATATAGATTTTTTCCTTGTGTTCTTTGGCTTTCCTTATCAATTTTCTACAATTCCTACCCACTGGGAATTACCTGCATTCCTTCCACCTGCATTCACTGTGTTAGGTGTAACTATACTGAATGGTGGAGGAATAAGTTGGAGCAGCTGTGATTGTGATATGAGGAGATCTGGGTCTGAGTCTCCCAATGTCTGTTATCAAAAAAAGTTGTGCATATGTACCTAGAGGTTCCGGTTAACGTCATTGCAATAGATATAGAATTGCTTAGGATGTGTCAGTAACAGGGCCCTGGGGTTTTCTTGCCATGGCTGTTGTCAGTAGTGAGGTGTCATATCAAAGCAGCCTGTGGATTTAATGGCAGGTAGGGGAAAGTATAGGTTTAGGTGGTCTTCTATGTGCATGTGTGAAGAGGTTGTAAAAGGGAATGAAGTGGTGGTTAAATTTTACAAGTGAGGAATTCTGTCAGGCTCAGTGTTTGAGGATAGGGCAGAGGCAGATAGTCCAAGTCCATTACAGTGAAAAGACAGGTGAAATGACTTGTCTAATGTCACCAAGCAGGCCAACAGCAGAGCTACAAATAGTCCCAATCCAGTACTATTTCCACGAGGCCATGTGGCTGCTATCTGATTCGTCAGTGCTCCTCACCTGTACATTCTGTTATATGGGAATGAGAATAATGGTAGTCCTTTGAAATGTTTGCAATGTTTAGTTGCTAACAGGGCCAATGAGAGAAATCTCAGCCATGGTCTACATCCCAAAACCATAACAATTTTATTACTGGGTTGTTACAGTAACTCTGAGCACATGAGAGAAGACTGGTATGTCTCTCTCTTTTTCCACCCCCAGCCTTCCCTGCAACATTTACTCACTGCCCCAACATTTTCAGCTCCCCCTCCACGTCACATCCCATGAAGCCATTGTCACTGCAGAAGCTATTAAAATGTAGCAGAGAGATGAGCTCAGCCACCCGAAGAGGAGCAGGGTGCCCCAGATCACACAGCATCCGAGGAGAGGGGCTTGAACTCCTGCAGAGGAGTAGGGCTCCCCCAGATCCCAGTCCACCCGTGCAGGAAGAATTCAGGGATGATAGGCTGCCCCCCATCTCTAAACCCCCAACTTCCTTTGCTACCTCTCATATTCTCCAACTCCACCTTGCCTTCTCTCCTCCTACCTCCAATCTGTTTCCCTCCCCCTTATCTGAGCATCTTGGCCCCTCTTCCCTCCCCTATTACCATTACTATTTACCCACACCCATAATACCTCCATTCCTAGTGGCAGACCCAAATCCTTCTCCCCACTTCTCCCATCTACCCTTGCACCCCTAATCATCCCTTTCCTCAGTGAGCATTCACATATGTAATTTACCTTCTTTTCAAAAACAGTTTCAGTGCCTTCTGAATATTTTGCTGTACTCAGATTATATTTCTCAAAACACACACCGTAACAACTTGACAGGCAGATTCTTCTGAAATCTTCATGTTTACATTTCAGTCTCAGACTGCTGTACAGGGAGGATTTCAAACTTCCAAGCTGCTAGAATCTCTGAACTTAATGAAATGCCGTTTTTTCCCTGGGGACTTGGGACTCCCCTGCTCAAATGACCCTAGCACCTGGCACACAAATAGAGGAGGGCAGACAGTAGGGCTCATACATCCACAGGGGGCAAAGATCGTCAGATCCCAGCTCATAGGGGGGCAGGGAGAATGGCTTAATGCCCCCCGCCCAGTCCACAGGAGGGGGACACTGAGGGGGGGGTCACATTTCTGTGTAGATGGCCTGGAGACCCCCCCAGATTATGGCATACATGCAAGAGGGGAATGTGGGGCTCCACCTATTCTTCCACAGCCCCCATTTTTCCATTCCAGTGCCCCACTCTTCCCCTCCCAGTCCCCATCCCCTCCCCAACCCTTCTCCCCTTATTCTCACCACTAATCAAACTCCGCTCTGCCAGCAAACATTTGCTTGCATAGTTTATTTTCTTGGGGGAGAGGGGTAGGGCGGGAGTCTCAGCACCTCTGAATATTCTGAAGTACTCAGATTATATTCTCCCAAAATAAAAAGCCTTTGATAAAGGCAGATTGACATAATATACCTGCATTTTTTAATTTCAGATTTCTGTCCTTGATAGAATTTGAACTCATAGTGCCTGGGGTAGAGCTCATAGTCAATGACTATAACATATCCTCAGAGCCACCATGAGCCTACAATGCAGAAGCACTTTTCCCAGCTAGTTGGCCCTCTCTCTGCATATGCTCAGTGTAATTCTTGATGTGCTTAACTACAGAAACAAAATCTTTCAAACAATGTTTAATCTCATTTCCCCCAAAGGGATGGTAGGGTTCATGCACTCTGTTGGAGTAACCCTCAAGTATTGGAGAGCCTGCTGTGATGATCTGAGCCCTGGTTTGATCTCTATCTGCGAGCAAAGAAAACGATTCCCAGAATCTGATTCTGCTAATTTTTAAGAAAAGCTGTTTTTGTATCTCGGGAACTCCTTGGTGAAATGGCCCTAAATCTGGATCACTAACAGAACTAACACACACCCTCTGAGGCACTTTATATTCCAAGGCAATCTGATTTAACCATATGTATTTTACAGCACTTAGAATAGTGGAGCTTTAAACAGAAAGCTAGTCTTCTTAACCTTAACTAAGCAGAAATGTCACTCTGCCATAATGTCATCAATGTGACAATGGCATGAGTACAGAAACATCCAGGATTTGAGCAAACATGCACAAAATATAAGTCCAGCCACTATGACAAAGCAGGAAAATACATGAGTTAAGTACAGAGTTGAGTGATTTCAGAGCTGCACATAAGCACAATCATGACAGAAGTTGTAAACTCAAAAGAATGGCTGATAAAAATATGAATAAATTGCCTGCTTGTAACATACAAGACAGACTCAGGAGCATAAGTGAATGTAATAACAGAAACTGAAATAGAGTAGTTCAAAGAAAATATACTATAAGAAAAGTCGAAAGTGACTAGTGAAAGCCTGAAGCAGTGAACAAATTCCTGTCCTGGGAGAGGGTGAAATGTCACTGAGGTACAAAGGGAAAGCTGTACACAAGAGTTTGAGGTAGGACAAACAGGTGAACAACTAGTCCTAGTCTATGATTTCTATGACCTAAAATCAAGAAAAATTAAATAAAAAAAAAATTCAGAGGCTGAAAAGCATGATCAGTGATGTAAGTAAGGATACATTTTGAGCAACTAACCTAAGAACAGGTCTCTGCAAGAATACAGACTGCACAAGGATTTGAAACTCTTAGTAACAATGGCATCAGTGTTGCAATTTTTGGACCCACTGAAAGAGATTAAGCTTTCCACTGATGTTTCAAAAAGAGCACGTATATATACAGTGATATGAATGGAACATGTCCCCCATTTGTATGCACTGGGAACTATGACAGCTCTGGAAAAAAGTGCATGCAAAAGTGATAATGAAATGCTCAGGTCTTACACAAAGTTGTAGAAAGTTTCATGATTTTTTTAATGGGTTTTAAAAAGCCAAACTTGGCCATAGTCCCTTATTGTACTACACTTAAAGGACCTGAACGAGTATCATTGAAGAGATTACTTTTGAGAGAGAAAAAAAATGCTCCAGCTAGGCATCAACCACAGTAGTAATGGCTGATGCAATGTCAAGAGCATAAACTCCACTTGAACAGACAGAGCAGAAAGATGGGGCACAAGCCAGTAACAATATATGTGAACATGATAAAATCATCCTGTGTGGTATCATCAGAAGTATGGATTCAGACAGAGTGTGAGCAGAAAGGATGAAGCACTATAAGCAGTAATACAAGATGTATTCATCACAGCAGAAATGACCAGCATGAATAACCCACAACTTTATAAGACAGTTAGCATTTCCTTGTTTTTCCTTGGTAAGACATGATGTGATGATCATATGGACTATTGTAGCAACTTCCAGAAGCAGTCACTCTTGAAAATACCACAAGCTGCATCAGTGATTGGACATATTAAATCAATGTTTGCAGGTCATGAACGTTCAAGGACTGTAATAACAGAAAATGGACCAGCGTTCAAGGAGAGGGGCTCTGCTAAAACATACCATTTAACATAGAGATGATAAAATCATCATGGTCTTAAATAACCACCAGCAAACAGGTCAGAAGAATGTGGAATATCTATTCACCCCAATTCAACAAAGCATTTAACCATGTGCCAACTTTAAGCAGATGAGAACTCATACGGGTTATTCACTTGCTAAAAATTAAGCATGTGCTTAAGTGATTTGCTAAATCAGGCCCACAGTAAGTAACTCACTAAAAAAACCAAAATCAGGATGCAAGTCCCTGACAGAGCTTTCATGTAACATTGGTACTAGACATAGGATACATCCATAGGCTGACTAGTGACTTGGATTTTAGCAAAGAGGATAGAAGAATCAAAACAGATTTGAAAAAAATGTAATAGAGACTAAACTTTTACCAGCATTAAAAAACAGAGATCATATTAGAATATGTCAAGAATAGTCAGTGGCTAGACCAAGGTACATTAAAGAAATGTCACTTTATTCATATTCACTGATCACAGAAAGTGGTAGAATTTAACAAAGAAATCACGAACACTGGAGAACACAGATGAGCTAGAATCAAGCAGTTAGCAGAGAAAATGAAGTGGAAGATAGTTTGCAGAAAAGACCAAAATTATTCATGCACTGATCCGGTTTCTGTCCAAACAAAAGAGTTTGAACGCACCATAAGAATCACAGACGTGTAAAAACACTTTGATTTACAGTAGGTCATAAAAACTGCTTAAAAATCCAAGAAGATGGATTGAGACATGTTGACACTGTAATAACAACATGAAAGAAGCCAAGTTTAATCACTGTATTGGTTAGAATTTGTTAGATTAACGTAGCAGGGAGTTTAATTCAGTCATGGAATTTGAAAAGAAAAAAAAAGAGTTGTGCTATAAAGAATGAATCTCAAAACAGAAGATTAATGTTGCCTTACATCCTTGCAGGATACTATGAACACGTCTAGATGACTTTCCCACAGACACAGAACTAGACGCAGGTGTAGAGAGAGTTAGTGCAGGTAAGCCAGATGCTAGAATAGCACAAGCAGTGATGTGTGTATTTTATTTTGAGTTATTAAATATGTTACCCTGAAACCAGCCTTAATTCTAAATCAAATGCAACAAAAAAATCTGGCTCCCAGAACCTGAATCATTTTTCACTGCACCACCAATGCAAAGCAGCTTTAAAACCAGAAGAGCTGACTATATAAGGATCCCAGCACAGGGATATCTTCCAAAGGTTCAAAGGCTGTATGTCCTCTTGCTGCCGGTGCTATGGCGGGGGCATCCTCACACCCTGACAAACCCCAGCCGCTGTATTAACCCCTGTGGGGCCTTTGACAGAGTCTAGGCTGCTCTAAATGACAATGTCCACGTCCACACATAGTCAGTCTCAGAGTAGGTGAGTGCAAAGGCCATTCTGCTGGGCACTCCTCACACATTCAAGGATCTGCAGATACAAAAACTAAATTGGGTTTCACTTTGGTAACCTTTTTCTATACCCATCTCCTTTTTTCAGCTCATGGTAATTCCAAAATGGCTGGCCTATAAACTGTGTTCTCTTTGACTTGATGAGGACTATTTTCTTTGATTATTATTGAGGAGATTGGAAGGAGATTATTTGGCTCATAAACTACTCTCTTACAATAAATCACAACGGGACAAATAAATGCAAGACCTCCCAAATACTCACATCTATCACGTTACCTGTCTGAAATTAGCTGATTAATCATGGCTGAGTTGAAGGAAGATGGGAACAGCTGACACTTTATTGATAATAATTATTTAAAAGGTAGACATATATAGAAGTTATACATTCAATCGCGTCCCTCCCTCCAATCTTCCATATGTTCTTTATTTTAGAGTGCAAGCTGTTCAGGACAGGGGCTGTGTCTTTGTATCTGTTTGCCAAGTGCCCAGTACAAAGAGACACTGATGATGACTAGAAACTCTGGGTTCTATTGAAATATTAATTTTTAATATTAACAGCAGCACCAGCAAATGTCTCCATGGGGCTATCACAGGTACGGTCTTGTCAGGGGAGAGACAATTCAGAAAGAGAACACAGTCTGGGTTTATGGGCACCCAAACCAACAAGACCAAGTAAGCCACACAGAGAGGGCTCACTCTGAATTCCACCCAGCTGTAGTAGCAAGGGAATAACATTATCTGTACTGCTTTTGGCCCATCAAAAGATGCACGTTTTACGAAGTGTGTATTGGGGCTATGCAAATTTTATAAAATCTACATGGAGGACACATACCACGCAAAGGTCATAAAATTTGCACTGCTCCGACCTGTGTATGTAAAATGCTGCAGTTGCCACAGTCTAGTTCAGGGATTCTCAAACTTTTAATGGTATGGACCATAT
Source organism: Lepidochelys kempii (assembly GCF_965140285.1). Lineage (NCBI taxonomy): Eukaryota > Metazoa > Chordata > Testudines > Cheloniidae > Lepidochelys > Lepidochelys kempii. Next base: position 77,811,203 of record NC_136383.1, on the reverse strand, counting down.
AATAACAGAGAGATCCCATTTTGTGTAACATCTTCTTTCCGAATCAGGATTGTATAGAACAGCCTCTCTACTGCTAGTTATTCAAACAACATCTTTACGGAAAAGTAATATTAATAAATTAATCTGGTCAACCCTAACTTCATCTAACAAAGTTTTTTGTCTGGAAATCTAACCCACTGATTTTCTTTATATTTTCAATAGATTTATTTTAACAGAACCCCAAAAATTTTTCAATCCACTAACATTGTTAAATCAATACATTGGCATGTCTATCACAGGCAAATGATCTCTCATTTAGAGAGCAGAACATTCATTTCTAATTATGCACTAACCAAAAAACCACCATAGAACTGAGAACAACCAAATTGGTTTATCAGTAGATACATAAAGTACACATATTTAATTTTCGCAAAGGCTCCTATGATTATTTATAAAGAATGAAAGTACTCCAAAAATAATATTTTCAACACTTGCAAGTAAGGAATATTACCTGAATTTCAAAAGAAATGCCTTTCTCATTGCTTTCTTCAAACATTCAAATCCCAGTTTAATAAAAACAAATGGTATTCCTCATTTCTTCAAAATTGCACATTTGATATCCAAAGCTTTGCTTTCTTAACAAGACACAAACACTTTGAAATTCTGTAATTATGTATTCGTATTCCAGAAGTGAGAGACTTTTTCTGGATATGGGTGAATGTGATAAATACATTTATAACTCTGAAATGTAATGAACTTGCTTTGAAGTATGAAAAAAAAAGAATGACAAATATTAAAGACAGTTTAAAATATCAAAAAAGCCCAGACTGATAGAGGCTAAAGCTCATTCCCTTTGTGTATTACCTCTACAAACTATCATAACCACTTTTAATATCAACAGAGAAGATTTTTTTTCATATATCCTTGTTATCATATTTACACAATCAAGTTATATCAGAAATTAAGAAACACAAGGCAGCTAAAAAATCCATTTCACGTTTATAGCCAAAGCAGCAACTCTGTGCTACTGAGGTAACTTCAACCTACTAAATTCAATGGATATTAAAAGAAACCCTCTGTGTTCCTCACTCCTACACAAGTAGTGAATTCAAGAAATTTTACAGTAATTTAATCCACACTGTAATTTGCCCAGCCCATTTGCATGTGTGCAACTATAAAGACAGACCAAACATATAGTCAACAGTAATGCCCCTATGAAAATGTGGTCCCCCCCACACTAATATATTTACCTTTGCACTAATATGCAAAATGTAACTTTTTTAAAAAAATCTCCAAATCAACATTTAACTTTCACTGTCTCACTTAGATTTTCTGTTTTCTTTTTATGGATGGATAGTAGACGTTATTCAAATGCACCCTGTTGATCTCAAAGACTGATTGACCTAGGGGAAAATAAAAAATTATATACATTGACTTTCCTTTCATCAGCATAGCAGTCAATGGAGTTTCTTCTTTGCTCCGCTCTAGTGTCATAATTGTACAGAGGCAAAGCACTTCCGGAACAAGATAATTTAACACATATGGTGTCCCACTATACCAAATAAGAAAAACCCTAACCCAAATCTCTTAAGATGCTTTAATGTACCAATTAGAAAAAAAAGAAACCTATATGTGAACAGAGTTATCTACTGCAAAAACGGTTTTAAAAATATATGGGTTTTTGGTATATTATTTACATTATACACTCTGAGCAGTAACAGAATATGAAACAATCATTTTCAGTTGTTTGATTGTTTTGACCTTTATAGATAAGTTAACTGTTGAATAAAAATAGAATTGTAGTTGTTCTAGGACAACAGTAATGAAAAGTAAAATAATACAGTAAGAAACAATGTTTCTTAAATGCAATCAACTCTCAACCACAATTCTCTTATCACTGCGCTCAAAAATTCCATGTAAACAAGCAGAAAGGGTTTTTTTTTTTAATAGCTAAATATGGCATAAATAGAATCACTTCAAATCAACAACGGTGTCCTTCAACAAATTAATCAATTTACTTTGTCTTAATACAAATGTATCATTCCACTCTCAATATAAGAGAGCCAAAAAAGTCTTAACTGGATAAAAGCAAGATAATTTAGACATTCTATAGAAATGAAGCATAATTTCAATTAACGCTAATTCTCTCTCAGTGGGTTTATTTCACAACAGAATATTTCAAACATTTATCTCCCTCCCAATTTATAAAACGTACCTAATTCAACTAGTGATATCATTTATCATGATTAAAACACAGAAGGATTTCAGAATACTTGAGCTAGGCCGTTTAGCCAAAATAAATCTTACAAGTCTACACGGCAGAACGTCTGTGTAATTTTGAGTTTGCATTTCTGAACTTTATTTTAATTTACAGCAGCACTAAGAATATGTTTCCAACTCTATGGTATTTGGAACAAGACAGCACAGTGTGCACGGAGATGTGAGACAGATGCAGATTAACTCATAACGATGTCTGAATTACAATGGACCTGTCAAGGTTCCTCCCCCAACTCTGAACTCTAGGGTACAGATGTGGGGACCTTCATGAAAACCTCCTAAGCTTACTTTTACCAGCTTAGGTTAAAACTTCCCCAAGGTACAAATTAATTTTATCCTTTGTCCTTCGAATATCCACTGCCACCACCAAACTCTAACTGGGTTTACTGGGAAACGTAGTTTGGACACATCTTTCCCCCCAAAATCCTCCCAACCCTTGCACCCCACTTCCTGGGAAAGGTTTGGTAAAACTCCTCACCAATTTGCATAGGTGACCACAGACCCAAACCCTTGGATCTGAGAACAATGAAAAAGCATTCAGTTTTCTTACAAGACGACTTTTAATAGAAATAGAAATAAACAGAAGGAAAGGAATCACCTCTGTAAAATCAGGATGGTAGATACCTTACAGGGTAATTAGACTCAAAACATAGAGAATCCCTCTAGGCAAAACCTTAAGTTACAAAAAAGACACAGAGACAGAAATAGTCATTCTATTCAGTACAATTCTTTTCTCAGCCATTTAAAGAAATCATAATCTAACACATACCTAGCTAGATTACTTACTAAAAGTTCTAAGACTCCATTCCTGGTCTATCCCCGGCAAAAGCAGCATATAGACAGACACAGACCCTTTATTTCTCTCCCTCCTCCCAGCTTTTGAAAGTATCTTGTCTCCACATTGGTCATTTTGGTCAGGTGCCAGCGAGGTTACCTTTAGCTTCTTAACTCTTTACAGGTGAGAGGATTTTTCCTCTGGCCAGGAGGGATTTTAAAGGGGTTTACCCTTCCCTTTATATTTATGACAGGACCCAATATTGAGATTGTATCCATAGCCTTCCAAGGCCACATCACATTCAGGAGGCTGCAGATGCTAGTTATACAGTAGACTGAGCTCTGAAGATAATATAAAATGGATTTGCTCAGGAAGACAAGTATGATAGAGAGACAACTTTTACAGCAGATTATTTAGAGGAGAGCTCATGCGAATGCAATTTTATTTCCCATACTTCACAATACCCTATATCTTGGATCTGCCTCCCCAACTTTCTTGGGCCTGTGCAAATTTCTACAGATTCTGTTGACATAGCTACCACTGGTCAGGGATAGATAACCTCTACCAATGGAAAACACCCTTCTGTCAATGTCAGAAGCATCTACACCACGGCATCACAGTGGAATAGCTGCAGTGCTTGCAGCTATGCTGTTGTAGCACCTGTAGTGAAGGCATGGACTCAGACTGGTCTCCAGTACTGAAGAACTTCTAGGCTGGTACAAAAAGTCTAGAACCCTCACACAAGAGGGTATTGTATATATTGGTCTCAAAACTCAGAGCAATGTCTGCCTCTGTGGACCTACTGAGTTGCAGTGTGTCTCTGGAGCTGGGTCGTGCCCTAACAAGTGAGGAAGTGGGACAATAGTAGTTTCAGATAGGAGAATGCCTGTGTGTAAATTCAGAATATCTAGCACTTATATAGCACCTTCAACTGGAGGATCTCAAAGCACTCTGAATCATTAATTAATTGATAAAACCTCACAACATCCCTACGAAAGAGGTCTGGTAAGAATTCACAGATGTGACAAAGACGACAAAAATGTTGAAGAACATAATAAAATACCATTCTGTTCTCAACTATTCACATTTTTCCTCCAAATGAGAGAAACATTGCAACTCAGTACAACCACAGAGAAAAACCTCACAGCATCCCTGTGAAAGAGGTCTAGTAAGAATTCACATATGTGACAAATAAGACGTAGAGCCAGGACCAAATCTAGATCAGAGCCAGGACTAGAATTTATGTCTTTTTAATAATCAGTTCTGTTGTCTAAACAAAATAAACTGTAAAGTAATGTTCTTTCAGGAACCACTACAAACAAATGATCAATAAAAATGTTAAACCAAGCAAAAATGTTCAAGAAAATAATAAAATACTACTTTGTTCTCGAGTATTCATGTTTCCACCCCCAAAATTAATTAAATTAGACTACAAGTTCAATTTCTGAGGAGCAGTTTACATCAAATCAGAAAATAAGAGTATTTGGGAAAACACAGCACTTAATCTGCTTTTATATTAGCCTTATTAATATATACACACGTAGGCCCTGATTCAGCAGTGCACTTAAGAACATGCTTAACTTTATGGAAACATTTATGTCCCAATGCAGACAATGAGACATAAGCATGTTCTCAAAATTAAGTATATGCTTAAGTGCTTTGCTAAACAGAGATGTATTTAAGCATGTTTAAGTTCTTTGCTTAGTCAAGCATTTAATATCGTGCCTATAAAATCTTTCACAATGAAAAGATGCTTAAAACATCAGCTTATTCAGCCAACATGTTTTCTTTCTTGTACTTTCAGTGAAACTATTTAAATCTGTGAACTGAAGGAGGTAACTGAAGAAATGTGCTTCTCGGGATATTGTCTATTTTGAAACAGGTTAAACTTTAGGAGATAGACATTTGTAACCTTTTAAGAAAGAGTCAAAAACACCACCAGTAATGAGCCACTTTCTGACAAAAGAATTAGATGGTAGTCTGCACATACCAATCCAATATACTGTTTTCACATATCAATAATATATTCTCATAACATTCACAGTAGTTGTTCTTTGAGCGCATGTATTGAGTGTTGGAAATGTTGTGCTGCCCACTGTCAGGCCTAAAAGTTCAGAGCTGAAAGAGAAACTGTCAAGAAAAACTTTAGAGTAATTAACAGAGTCCATGGTAAATCAACAAAATGAAAAACAGAACGAGATTTTATGAGTACTATTTTTTCACATAAATCTTACTTTAAACAGCCCCCATCAGATTTGACAAGCCCAATATATGATCCTTCTCTCCTCTCCCTTCCCCCTCCCCCATTTTAGAATGACATTTTCTATTTTATGTCTCCTTAACAGGCAAAAAAAACCCACAAGCACCTTGCTCCTCCCCTTCCATAACGCATGGGCTATCATAGTCTTAATCTCCCATCTGCTTGGCAAATAATTAAATAAATAAAAATCACAACCCTGTAAATGAACAAGTCCTAAGTGTGTGCATTCCACATGTTAATTCCCTTACCTTTGACAGATTACTGAAATGGACAATATCTCTGCTCACAAGAAAATGTGTCAATTTCACTGTCCCCTGCAGACTCAGAAGAACTGAGCTAATAGGCGAGAAGAGATGGCCCAATGTAAACTCATTTGTCCACAACACCAAAAGCCTAGCACTGAATTTGTTATTAGCTTGTTGCCCAACGGTGCCTATAGATTTTAAAGCTATTGAGGCCCTCATTTTGAAGGGCAAATAGCTACAAAACTATTAGACATTTTAAAGTAGAACATTTTATTTTTAGTGGCATTAAGTTTTGGACCTCTCAACCTTTATTTTTTCAAAGTACATTTTCATTGTCTATTCATCTATTTAATACTGTGTACATGCATGAATATAAATAACATTGTACAATTAATTTCTGACAGTGGATGGTATTCTTTAAAATGGAGAAATGAGCAGATGAGAATGGTGTTATAGCAGAAAAGCAATTCTTTTTGGCCCCTGGGCCATCAATTGTGGATACAGTATGGCCATTGTCCTGCATTTACTAGGTAGTCCAGTAGGGTGTGCCTGAATGCTGCCCTTGAGCAGTTTCTCAGGAGGTTGTTTTGAGGAGAAAAATAAATAAAAAGATTGAGCCACAGGGTTTTGGGGAGAGAAAGCACTAAAGTACAGTTTGCACAGCAATGTATTCCTCAGGCAGGGCTGTGCTCGTGTGCTTCCACAGCACAGAGACAGCAAACCACGGAGTACAAACTCACAGTGCTACAGAGAAAGACACTGTTTATTTTTCTGTGGTGAAACCCCCTAAAGCTGCTCAGGTTTAAGAGTGTATTGTACTGATTTTTTTCTTCGCAGCAGTTACACAAATGTGCACAGTAAGCACACTGAAGTTCAATTTAGAGTGGGACACATTAGTTCTGAAGTCCCAAAAATAAATTAATGGCACATACAGTACAAGTCCCTCCTGAGTCATTGCCTTTCACTGATACTGAAACCATGATGTGTACACATTTATCAGTGTTACAGTGGATTACAGGCACTCAAAGTGAGAGAAAACGTCTCCATAGAATGAGGGGTATGGGCTGCCGTGGATATCAGTCCCAAACTTCCATCAGCCACAACTGCAGACCGCTCTGACATTGGAAATGCCGTAGGGCCAGCATTTTAGTAAAGGATCTGTACCTACAATGGGAACTAGATTTCCAAGAGCACAACTCTTATTTAGACACAAAAATCAGAGGCTAGAATTTTTTTAAAAAGTTTAGCATGTTGGGCACTGAGTCTTTTGAAAAATTGGCCATAACTGTCACAACGAGAGCTCCAGGGTGCTGAGCAATTTTTAAAATTTGACCCTTATTTAGACACCTATATGTGGGCTGAACCTTTCTGAACACCTGGCTCCACTTGTGAGCTCTGAGAACTTGAGAATCTGGTCCTACATGAATCCACTTCTGCTATAGTACCTGATCTTATCATCTGCGTCTCTGCTGGAGCAAGAGGTGAAGGACAGAAGGAAGGTCTTTCTTCAAACTTAAAAAGGTATGTGCTTGATTTAGGAGATAGGCAAAAGGTTTGTGGCAAGGTTCGCCCTCCATTGTCCCCACGTATCTTTCCATGCAAATGAAAAGAACATTTCATTTGATTCAGTTATTTCTCACTCCTGTTTAAGAACTGAAGCAAAAAAGCTAACCATAATAAAATCATTCCACACCTGAGACACCATAAGCATTGCTGCTCAGATATGCTCCAATAATCTACGATTGTCTCTTGATAACTAAATTTCTTTCAGGTTCCTGCTATCTGATCTTGATATTGATATTGTGAAGGAAGAAAGAGTAAGGCAAAAGTTAACTGATTATGATGCTAATGGTGTGGTTCTCATAATTAACCAAATACAGCATGGTATCTCTTTAAAGATACTCACAGGTAATATGAAGGGACCTTCAAGTGGAAAACCACTAATTGAAAAATATTTCATAGCTTATAGCTTTCCTTTAAAAATGCAAATTTAATTTTAGAATCACTTATTTAATATGCATCTGATATTTGAAAAAACACTTAACTTTTATATTTTCTGCTTTCTTAGACTGGAAACTTTACACACAAAGACAAGTTCCAGAGCTAAATTTGAGACCCTCCACTCACCAGGACAGCAAATGAACGACTCTTAAATCTTTATAAGCATGCATTAGGGTCAGCATTTCCCAAACTGGGTGTTGGGATCAACTGTAGCATGGGAAGTGGAGAGGCAGGGAATGGAGAAGAAGAGCAGCGAGGGTGAGGAAAGCTATAAGAAGCCAGATCTAACAGTCACCAGCCACTGAAAATCTTCTGCTGATGATGCTCAAAGTAAAATGGCGTACATCTCCTATCAAGTCAATCATGTTACCTCTCCTCTCCCATGGTGGCCCTTCAATGTAGCCAAGCAGAACAGCAACTAATGCCAAATACTCTGGCATGATGGCATGTAGAATATTACATTGAATTCTGGGCACCTTATTACTGGACAGATATCGACAAATTGAAACTTACAAGGCAAGATTATACAAGATAAATATGTAATAGCTTGTCCAAGAGATGACTAAGCAGGGTGAAGTAGAGAGGCAATGAGACATGATAACAGTCTATAACTTTTCAATTGTTTAATCTTCAAGGAGGAAGAGGAATGTAGCATAGTACAAAGAGATGTAAGTGCAGTAATAGGATGAAACTAAGAAATGAAAAGTTTAAGATGAATATCAGGAAAAAACTTCCTGATAGGAAGATATTAGTCTGTGGAATGGACTCCCAAAGGAAGTGGTGAAAGCCCCACGGTGTTAGAACTACACTAGAAAAAACAATAATGAATGTGTCATAGGAAACAATCCTGTACTGGCACGGAAAAGGAACAAATAACCTAACAGGTCTTTTACATCTATAATAGCTATGATTCCCCGAGTCTCTTCACTTTTTTCTTCTCATCCTCCCCTTTTCCTTTTTAAGATATGGACAAGACTTCAACAACAACAACAACAACAGAGCAATATAATGCTATTCTTTTAAAGAAGATGGAACATTGTGGAGAGATCAGATGATATTTACAGGGAGTCAAAAGGATTGCATGGGGAGAGAGAAAAAAACGTGTGTTGTACAGACAGCAGTAGGTTTGCTTAGCTGAAGAAAGGGAGCAGGCACGCTTCTCTTTCATTCATTCCCATCGTACACATGAAAACCATCTGAGATTTTAACCCCTCAGAACAGGTCTCCTATGTTTTCATTTTGGAAATCTGGTCATTCTAGCTATTTAGGATCTCCATTTTATGTTATAATTACAAATATGTTTCTTACATAAAGTGTCAAATTTACAAATATTTAGTTAGGATACCATGAAAAATGCAAACAATCATTTTGCATTTTGACAAATGCACCATTATACTAACATACATTTACACTGGAAACCTTTAATCCATACGTTCTTCAATAGTTTTCAGACTATAATTATGTTTTATTCAAGAGTCAGGATCCTGCAGTTCATTTTACAAGATTACAACATGGAGAAAAAAATGTGCATTGAATTTTCCATTTCAGTTAAACTCAATAAAACCTTCTGGCTAATCAAATTTTTATTCCAGTCATAGAATCATAGAATATCAAGGTTGGAAGGGACCTCAGGAGGTCATCTAGTCCAACCCCCTGCTCAAAGCAGGACCAATCCCCAATTTTTGCCCCAGTTCCCTAAATGGCCCCCTCAAGGATTGAACTCACAATCCTTCCAGAAAGTTTGGTGTTATCCAGAATATATTTTCTGACATTTAGTGGAAGGAGAACATTTGCCAGGTCTGAGAGATCTACAGATTTCAATGTGTTAATTACTCTGCCAACTGGACAACAGCAAGGATAGGAATAAAGGAAGCTATTACCCCTTTCCGACTCATATTAACAATGGATATTTTCTCTTAGTGGGCAAAGATGTAAACTTTATCATCAGAAAAAGACAAGTATTGAACCTCAGTGATAGTTCATGTTTTCTTCATGGGAAAGAGGACAAGGAATGAGGTTATAGCTGTACTGTGTCCTCCTCATGATCACGTATATTTGTGTATTTGGACCTGTAAGGGCCTTATGGCTAAATTAGTCAAGATTTTATTAAGGACAGCAAGGACTCTTGCTTTAATGCCTTCATTGCTGTAATGCATCCCTATTTGTGATTTGTTGCGTTAATCCAGGGGTGGCCTACTGTCATCCACTAAAATTATTGTCTGTGCTTTTTCCTGCGTAGTCTACTGCCTAATGGCTTTGACAGTGTTTTAATGTTCACATATTATGATAAAAGAATTATTTTAAAATACCACTTTCACTAATATGAATAGAAAGGTTTTAAATATTCTCTTTATCTTGCTTCCAACAAATGACATTCAAAATCCTTTTTTAACTAACGTGTTTTCTGAGAGAAAAAGATTGTGTTTGAATGCTTGCAATCAATTACTGTGGACAAAAGACAGTAGAGGAAGCCCTTGTTCAACAGCTAGAGCTCTTAGAAAAAAGCCATTTATTGTCTCATTCCAAAAGCTTTGACAGAATAAATAGAAAAACTACTCTTAAAGTTGACCATACAATTACATGCTACATGTAATCAATGAATCATCATAACGCATAAAAAATCAGTTTCATTTTGTTTTTAAGAGTTAGTGAACTGTGAAGGTGCAAGCACAAATGTAGCAGTAGTAAATTTATTAAGTACAAACATAAGGTTGTGTAACTGTATAACAGAGTCCTACTTCAGTAGATGGTACTTAGGTTTGTAGTTGGCACTGATAAAGCTACACAAAGGTTTTTGAAATCCTTTAATTCTGTTTCAGAAAAAAGATACTTGCTTTTAGATGTGATATTGCTTTAAAAATAAATTACTATAATAGCCATGTAAAAACCTGCTACTGCTGTAGAGTTGTGACTTATTGCATAGAATTTGTCTATAAAAACAAACATGTGCCCGATTGGCATAATCTCCTTCTGTAGCATGAAAACCTAAATGTACTTAGTCTCTGATTTTTATAGCATTTTCAGTGTTAAGTTATTATAACAGCTCCTGGCAGTACGGCACTGGAGTTGTCATTTCCATTATAAACTCTGTTTTTCAAGCATTCATAAATTAGTAGTTTTAATTCACATCTGGCTGAAACTTAATATTCTAAGCCAGCTTGTACGCAAATTTTCCTCTAAAAAGGTGAAAATTAGAGGGCCTTTTTGTAGCCTCAAATATTCTTTTGATTGTTAACTTAAAAATGCCATACTATTCTAATCATAGATTTGTTTGGGTACTCAGTCTTTTGTTCTAATGCCCTAGGCACTGGAATAGGAATTAGAGGTTTTAAATATCTAATCATGGCTCAATTACCTCTGTGACCTTCAACAGATTTCTTAACTTCTCCAATTTACTCTTATCTGTAAATAGGAATAATCAATCGATCAAAAACAAAATAAAATGAAACCCAAACTCACTAAATTAAAAGGATATTCAGGTGGTACATTTAAATAATTAAAAGTTAGGAAATGAAAAAGTTAAGGTTGCATAAGGAACTTGAACTCTGTCCCCAACCATGCAAGCATTATGATACATTCTTTAATTACAAAACCTCATATTGTTTCTCAAATATGTTATATACTTTTTTTTTAAACTTTAGATGAACATACAGCACCTTCTATTAATGCATACCACTCTATGTATACCAAACAGAGGCCATGAAACTCACTTGAATGAAAGATGCAGAGTGAAAGAGGAAAGTACTCCTACCTTGCAAGATTTTGTGTATAAAATTACTTTCAAATATTCCATCTGGCATACAAAGACTAGTTTACAGTAGGTATATAGTAGGTTTGCAGGTATATACAGTTGCAGAAAAAATGGCAAGAATATCATCTCTGAACATACATAGATAGATTTAATTTATATAATACACAGAGTATTAGGATTTGGATTTGCCAATACAATATTTTGTTTAAATTGCAACATATTTTTATTACAATTATTTAATACATACACACACATATATAAATATGTCTATCTATGTAACATAATAAAATGTGTATGTTTTAATGTAAGCAAAATACTAAAGATGAAATCCTGACCCCACTGAAATAAAAAAATCCCTCTTTGACTTCAATAGGTTTAGGATTTCACCCTGCATCTTGTAGGATCCTGCAAGGATCGGTTGTTCGCCCTATGCTACTCAACATTTTTATCAATGACCTGGAAGAAAATATAAAATCATTACTGATCAAGTTTGCAGATGACACTAAAACTGGGGGGACTGGTTAATAATAAAGAGGACACGTCACTGATACCAAGTGATTCAGATCACTCTGTTAGCTAGTGCACAAGCAATATGTGCTTTAATAAGGCCAAATGTAAAGCCATAATCTAGGAACAAAAAACATTGGCCATATTTACAAGACAGAAAAGCAGTAACTCTAAGGAAGACTTCAGGATTATGATGGATAATCAGCTGAACATCAGTCCGAGTGCAATGCTGTCACCAAATAGGCTAATGATATATAAAGAGGGGAATATCAGGTTGGAGTAGGGAGGTTATATTACTTGGTATTTGGCACTGGTGCAACTGCCACTTGAATACCACATCCAGTTCTGTTGTCCACAATTCAAGAAAGTTGTAGATAGGGTGACCGGATTGCAAGAGTGAAACATCAGGACACATTGAGCGAGAGGGGGAGAAGGGGAAAGAGACAGACAGACACAGGTGCACAACCCTGACCGGAGCTGTGCTGTGCCTGGCCCTGTGCTACCAGCATTCCCTTCCTGTTGGGGGTGGGCCCATGCTGCGTCACACAGCTCCCTTGCCCAGCACCCCCTGGATCCACTATGCCCAGAGCCCCCCTACAACCCTTCCACCACAAATGCATAGTGTTGTGCACACACACACCCCGCCCAGCGCCCCCCTGCCCACAGCCCCACCACAGCTGCCCAGCACCCCACACAGAACCCCCCACTCGATAGTTTCCCAATACACACAGATTTCCCCTTCCTCCCCTCCTCCCTCCCAGTGCCCTTCCCCACAGCCCCACCCCACAACTACACAATGTCCCACACAGACCCCCACTGCCCAGTGCCTGACACACACAGATCTCCCCCACTTCCCAACCCCCCCCCACAGGCTCGCACTGTCTAGAACCCCAAAACCCACAAACCTCCCCCACTGCCCAGTGCCCCCCACACCCTCACAGCCCAGCACTCCCCACACACCTCCCAGACACTCACCATCACACCCTGCCCTGGCTGCACTCACCAGCCCTGCTGGGAGGTCTCTGGCTCCTAGGGTGAGAGCAGCGAGGGAAGTCTCCAGACTCTCCATGAGCTGTGCCCGCCACAAGCGCAAGCTCCATAGCTCCCAGTGGCCAGGAAAATGGGAGCTGCCGGAGCTGAGGAGCAGGGCTTGCAGGTGCCGGCAGCATGCAGACCGCCCCCCCCCAAAGAGCCAGAGGGACCTGCCAGAGGGCGAGGTGGGGAGTCCCGGCACTGCTTATCTGGGGCAGCTCCCGTCCTGGGAAGCATCCGGCAGGCAGGTCCCTCTGGCTCCTAGGGTCACAGGTTGGGTCGGGTGTGGGGGCAGGAGGGCTCTCTGCCCGCCCCCAGCGCCTGCAAGCCCCGCCCCTGCAGCACGTGGCACTCCTGCCGGCGGGCGGGTGCTGGCAGCTGCCCCAGGAAGCAGTGAGCAGTGGCACCGCAGCTGCGGTGCCACGATCCAGACGGTCCCAATATCGGGACAAAGGGAGTCCTGACCACCGTAAGGTCGGGATGTGGGACAAGTTCCCTAAAATAGGGACTGTCCTGATAAAATAGGGACTTCTGGTCACCCTAGTTGTAGATAAACTGGAGAGGATTCAGAGAATAGTCACCAGAACAATTAAAGGATTGAAAAGCATGCCTTATAGTGATAGACTGAAGGAGCTCACTCTATTTACCATACCAATCAAAAAGAAGGTAAAGGGGTGACTTGATCGCAGTCTGTAAGTACCTACACAGGAAACAGAAGTTTGGTAGTAGAGGGATTTTCAATGTAGCAGGACAAAGGTATAAAAAGATTCAATGGCTACAAGCTGAAACTAGACAAATTCAGTCTAGAAATAAGGTGTGAAGTCTTAACAATGAGAGTAATTAACCATTGGAACAACTGACCAATGGTTGTGGTGGATTCTCCATCATTGGAAATTTTAAAATCGAGACTGAATGTTTTTCTAAGAGACGTGCTCTCGTTCAAACAAGAATTAATTCAGGGAAATCCTATAGCCTGTGTTATACAGGAGGTCAGCCTAGATGATCAAAATGGTCTCTTCTGGCCTTATAATCCATGAATCTTTAAATCAATTAATAGTATATACACAATGTATTAGTAAAGAACATAAATGCTCTCAAGTACAGCATGTGGAATAGTGTAGCTACTTTTCTTTATTTATTTCATCAACTATACCATGGATGCTGTACAAAATTCAATTAATCTCAGTGGGACTTTACAGAGAAAGATTTACGTTATTCCAAGAATTTTAGTGTGTGATTTTCATAAGTGTTCAGCATTGGCCTGATTCTCTTCTCACTGAAGTCAAAGAAAGTTTTAACATGATAACCACATTTTAAATTCCCACCCTATATGGACAGAAGCACTGGATCAACTGCACTATTTTTCCCACACAAAAAAGACACTATTTCCAAAATAGCAGTATTGTGTCAATCACAGGCACTGGAACTGTGGAGGTAGGGGGGTGGAGGCAAGGTGCTACAGCCCTTCCACTTTTGAAAGTGGATGGGCCTAACCTATCCACTTTTCCCCTTAGGCTCGGCTCCCTGCACCTTCTCTTCCCTCAGGCCCTGCCCCCGACCAGGCAGAAGCTGGAGCCCCAGGGAGTTGTGGGGAGCTGTAGACCCTATACCTGCCCAGGATGCGGGGGGCCCAGAGAGCAGCCACCAGCCCATCTCCCCATCCTTTCCCCCCCCCCTCCCGCACTCAGGGCACATGGAGGGTTCACAGCTCCCCACGTGGCTCTTACCATGGCGCAGCTGCAGCTCTTCAGGCCTTGAGGCCCCACCTCCAAGCCAGTATCTGTTAATACTCTGTCATTCTGTAAAACATGGACCTTCACATTTATATATACTTCATTCTCTTTAAACACTGTGAAAGTAGATCTCCAAAAAGGTTTGTGGTTTGCTCAAAAACAAAATACTCCGTCGGCCACTTGTCTGACACAGGCAGATCTTGAGCCAATTTAGTAAGCATCAGTTATAATTCACTTTTGAAAGGAATTATTTGTGATTTCAGCCTTCTCAGAGTTGTAGCCAAATGGGAACATGTACACATCTTTAAGCTAAATCAGATATCCAAATGCAATATCTAGCATTCATTATGGTATGTTGATTTGTGACATTTCCTGAAGAATTTTGGTTCTATAAACTAATGAATGGATTACTCACATTCCACATGTGAACACACATCCATGTGTGACAAAAAAGATACTGATAATATTCAGTTCAGTTTTTAATAATAATCTTCATTTAATAACTCAAGCTTATCTTAATACAAATTACTTTAATACAGATTACAATAATTTATTTTAACTGTTTCATGGGCTATATTTCCATTTCAATTAAAAGGGTCATTATTTGGATATGTGAATTGGTAATAATTAGTAGATATGAGAGAATTGTACATTTTGTTGCTCAAGTAGGTCAAGCACTATGCATTATCCATCTTTTTAAGTGAAAATGGCTTTTCAGGTTTAAGAACCATCTGAGAAGGAAGCAGGAACTGAAATCCTAGTTTTGCTGACACCCAAAACTGAGAATGTAGCTGTAGAAGCTGAGGCTGGAAGAATTATGGCAGTAATGAATTCCCCATCAGAATGCAATGGGCCATGTATTCTTCAGCTATCAGACTCCACTGATAGTCACGTCTCAAGAGTCCAGTAAAAGTGACCACTACTGGTTGGTTAAAAAGAAATCAGGCAGTGAGAGGAAAGCTCCAAGGACATTTGGCCCTGGTCTGCACTACAGTTCTCAGGGTCCATCTCCATGGAAACCCCCTCTCAAAAATCTGTTTCTGTCTTAAAGCATTGTATCAGGTGTAGGGCTTCATGCTCACATCCTTTGCCCATCAGGGCAGGCAGAGTCCAGCTCCATGTAGTCAGCCAACCCACAGCCCGGACTTGGCTATAGTTTCTTTCAATCTCTTGCCCCTGGGTAATCTCACTGCTCTCAGTGAGTTCAATTCACGCCCGGGGTCCCTTTTGAGTCCAGTAACCTCTAGCTCCTGGCGGCATTCCCAGGTCTTGCCACCAGTTGTTGACTGGGAGCAGCCTTTCAGCGCCCCCACACCCATATGTCTTGCAGTGTTAGTCTGTGCCCAAACTAGGCGGGAGAGGAAGGAAATGCCAACCACTACCCCGGGCTGGGCTCCCCTTGCTACTGGAGCTCAGTCATGATCCCTAGCAGCCTCTCCTCCTGGGGAAAGTCCCCCCTTTTTGTAGTAGCCAGCTACCCCTTTTTAAGATCCCCTTCTCCAAGCATGTTCTGCAGGTGAGTCTAACTGGTGCTGCCTGAGAGCTGGAATGCTCATTAGCCTGTCAGTGGGATCGGGGCATGTCCCCTCACACTCCACTCACTTGTAAGATCAGGGCTGGCAGAGTTGAGGACTTCTAATGATGTCACAGGTTAGTCTGACCTAACTTCCTAAGTATAGTCACCTAGCCCAAGCCTGATAGAGGGTTTGAGCGGATATCTGAAACAATGCTCACCACATGAAAAACTATTAACAGGTTTGACATTTTTTTCACATGGTGTGATTGCTACAGCTGCAGATGAATGGAACTAACCAGTGGTAGCCCAAAGCTACACAAGAAAAGCTCACAGCTGGGCTGAGGAGGGAATGTAAGCCAGTGAGAGACAAAAAAAACCAAAAACAACCAGTGAATAAGTAACAGATCCTTTTCTCTGAGAACTGCAGTCCAGGGTTGCTGAGGAAACACAGCTGGAAGTACCATCCAAATGCTACATCAGCCAGTGAGACCAAATCCAGGTAGGAGCGCTTGAAGAAGGTGTCCACAGAGTGGTAAATGGCAACCCAACACAACTCACTCTCTAAGACTTCCTCCTTTGCTACCCAGGAGGCACCAACTGCCATAATATAGTGAGCCAGAAAGGGCATGAGACTGTCTGGAGGAAAAGATTAGGGTTAGGATGCTGAAGTACTGAGGCTCTTGAGGACTTCAAGTAAGATGAAGAGGGAACAGGGTTTCTTAAATTCCTTGGCGTAGAAGATCAATTTCAATAGCTCTATAGATGTATAAGGACTGCCTTAGAATCTCTTTCTTGCCTTGGGATAGGGACAGAAGCTACAGACAGAAATCTTCTTAGTGAGGCACAAGTCTGACATTAATTTTTAGAAGGACCATTCACTTTCTTTCTGAAAAAATAAGTAAGATGGGTCACAAGAAAGTGCAGCTACTTCCCCCATTCTGTGGACAGAGCTGATAACCACCAGAAAAGGAAACCTTCCAGGAGAGAATAAAAAGAGGCACAATTTTCAGGGGTTCAAAGGGATTTAAACATAAAACATTTTTAAACACAAAACTGAAACTCCAAAGACAGCCAAGAGACCTAGCATGAAGCCTTGGGTAACCTAAAGCTTTGCAAAATCTAAACACAGAGGTGAGACTTGTTGAGAAACTCTATTTCTCTGACCCTGTAGGAAATTAAAGACTGAAGGCCTGAACCCAGAGGTAGTCAGTTGCTAGACTCTTATCAAAACAGGCCTGGAGGAAATGAAAGATGACTGGGAGGGATACTTTTTTCGTAGACAGACAGATATGCATCAAGTGGAGAGAAAGGACCAAACCTATTGTATACAAATGAGGGAGAATGGTTAGGACTTTGTCGTAAAAGGCCAGTTTCTTTAGTTATGAATCAAGCCTTAGAGCTGAGGAGGAGGTGAAGGTTGCAGGACAAGACCCTGCTGGAGAAGATCAGTTCCTTTCGGAAATGAAAGGTTGAGGTCTTGGGACTACCAGAGCAGGTCTGCAAACGATGGGGGTTTTTGGCCAATTTTGGACAACAAGATCAATGAGCATCTGTTATGAGAGCGTCAGAGGACCCTTGTCTCCATTCTCAATGATTCCCAGAATATGAAATAGTTGCAGCAGCTTGATAATTTTTCTGGATGTAGTCTGGGTAAGCAATCACGCATGTCCTGTCCTGACAAAGGGCTGCTGCAATTACAATCATAATCATTGTGGTGGTCATTGATAGAGATACTTGACCAAAGAGATGGGCCCAATACTGAAAATGTAGATGGTTGGTCGTGAACCTGAGGAACTTTGTGGGACTACACAATTGGAACATGAAGTCCACAGAGGCAATAGCGCTACTGTTGACCAAAGGGAATCCACTTTGAATTTCCCCCATTTTGCATAGCAATGCAGCCATTTCAGGTCTAGGATACTTCACAGACAACATGTGTTTATAACTATAAAATATTTTAACTACAATTGATTTGTTGGAATAAGAGTGATGTCTGTTAGGTAACAGAGCACAAATTAAAGAGACAGAGGGAGAGGAATAATGGATAGACACAGATGAAGACAGGGGAAGAAAGAAGAATTTTATGTAGTATTCCTCCTTGACTCTGGAGAGGACTCAGATGACAAAGGTGATCTTGGTCCACTTATTGATGAATAGTGAAAGCCTCTCCACCATAAGGACCATCACCTTGTTGGGTATCCTTAGCTCAGTGGGGGAATTTTTGAGAATCAATGTGATAAAAGTCACCAGACAGAACCATTTGTCTAAGAAGATCCTCTTGGGATTCTCTGGTGAAGTAGTGGGTTTGGAAGAGGAAGAAGACAGAGCCACGGTTTCACAATCAGTCTCTACTTGTCCAGAGAGGAATGTGGAGAGACATACAGGTCCTTCTGCCACATATGGCAGAAGAGAAGTTCCAGGACAGGACTGAGCAAGAGATAAAGTAAATAGAGAGAAGCCTCATCGTGACTTCTTTAGGTGGGGAGAAGAAAAGCCCCTCTTCTGGGGGTACATGAATGACAGGGGACAGACAAAAGGTTTTAAAAAGATATGCTCTAGTTTTAACAGGAATTGCTTTTGAGAAGTTCTATGACCTGTGTTGTACAGAAGGTCAGACTAGATTACCACAATAGTCCCTTCTGAACTTGGAATCTATGAAACCTGATGGAAGAATGCAGGAGAAGAGAGTTTGTTGGGTAAGAAGAGAGAACAAGACCTATCTCCATCTGGTAGTCCTCCTCCTTGAAACTGCTCTCTTGAGAGGGAGCTCACCTTTTTGTCTGTACCACTGCCAGCCACACCATGGAACTGATCTTCAAAAAAGCCTACATTTCATGGAATAGTAGAAGTCAGAGATGTGAAAGTCTGAGTTGGTCATGCTCCGTTCTCTGGCCAGGACAGGCAGTAATTGTAAATGTCTCAAGCAATGGGACTTCTATCAATTCCATTGGAAGATTTTTCCATAGCTTCAATGCGGTTACTGTTACAAAATGACTCCTGCTATTCAGCCTATAGTTTTCTTTCCTCAATTTCATTATATTATTGCTAATATACCATTTTAGTCTACATATTCTTTAAAACTGTAGACTGTTGTCTTATTCCTGCTTAGTTTCATTTGGCCAGGCTACCTATATTCTTTTAATCTTTTCTTATACATCATTCCCTCCAGCCTCTTAATTTTTGATTGTCTTCTGTCAATTGCAACCAATTAATCTATACCTTCAGGTGCTGTAAAATGGATGCAGTTTTCTTGGTGTGATCTGCATCATGTAATTTTTGCAACTATTTTAAAGTCTCTTTGATCACTATTCTGACGCCTTTGCAAAAGGTCCCTGCAAAAATTACTACTACTGCAGGAGTCTTTTTAAAGCTAGTATTTCAAAATATATTATTTTTTCCCCCACAATCCATCATAGAGTGCCATGATGCTTAGCAAAACCAGGATGACACATCTGAGTGAAATAATGGCAGTTTCAAAAAAAGATTGGTTCTTGTGATCTGTCTGATTAAATCTTTGAATAATTGTCCAAACATTCAAAGTGTCCAGTCCTGCAAGGTGAAGTGCACCATAAAATTCCCTCTGTAGCTACTGGGAGCAGAGTGTGTTTACAGGGGGCATTCAGCAACTTGCAGGACCAGCTCCCAAAGCAGAAAATACTAGTTTAAGAATTTAGTGTTAGGTTTTGTTTCACTAAAGTTTTTGTTTCTCCCCCTTAAAGGGTTCACCGAAACTAGAACAGCCAGAGAACCAGTATGACTTGAATAACCTTCAAATAAACATACTTACGCACTTGTTAAAACAAACACTATCCCTGCTGCTCAAACTGAAGTTAGCAACCCTTTCCCCTTAATAGCTTTAAAACAATTTGAAAAGTAGCAGAATAGCAGTTCCCTCACATAGAAACTAATCATCATCATTAAAAGATCCTTAAAAGCAAATACAGAATGGTCAGCGAGCCAGGTTACCTTAATATTTAATGAAGGAACATTTCCATATCTATCAAGTTATGGGAAAAACCCTTAAGTACTAAAATCTACCATCATCAGTAAAGTCCATTTCAATGTTCAGCCTATCACGGATTATCTACAATCAAAGGAAATCAGGTTTCAAAACAAAAAAAGGAGAATATGATAAAGCTATACGAAGTATTCTCTGGCAGTGATAAAGCAGGCAGAGAGGTGGCTGTCATAAAATAGCCAAATAGCTTTTTCCACCTCCATCAAGGTCACTTTACTGATGATGTACTCAATAAGATGATAATGCATTTAACCACTTTCCTTGCATCTGACTTCGACCTTATCACAAATCCAAATGGCCTTGTTTAACTACCCTGGCCTTTCAGCATTTCCCTGAACAAAGATAATTAAGGAGATGTACTGCCCCCTACTATCACAGGAATTGAAAGACAAATAAACTTTTAAGAGCACAGCCAGGTGTCTATTGCACTAACGTACAACATTTAAGCAGGGGGTAAAATGAAATAACAGTTAAATAATTATAAAAGGTTAACAATGCTATATAAGGCAATTTTGTTTCATTTAAAAGAAAAAGCATAAAAAGTGTTCCAGACTACTTTTGACAGCTCCCTAGACAGTTTTTCCTTGGACAACATTTATGACTGAAGAGGAAAATATCTTCTGCAAAAATTAACATTAACAATGCTGATTGAAATGTCTGCAGATTTGAACATTTCATAAGCAGTTAAAATTATTTTTAAATTTAATTTATTTAATTTAATTTAGTAATTGTGGTTGAACATTAAGAATTCATTTTCGTATTGAGAAAAAATCTATTTCTATTTTCATGGTCAGTAAATACTGTACTTGAGATGCAAATCGAACTACTTTAATAAAAATAAAATTAGGCAGGTAGAATGGTTTTAGAACTTAAACTAAATATTTTAAAAAATACTTTTGTATGATATTAAAAAACACCCAAATACTTTTTATGTACAATTATGCTTGCGTTTTCTTTAATTTTCATTCATAAACTCTAGTGTCTTAAACCAGTCTATAAGATCCTGCTGCTTTTTCCTATGAACAAGCACAGTAATCAGACTATAACTAAAGACCACTGAAACTGGCCAGTGAGAATGGAGGAACATGCCAAATCAGGAATGTTATTTCCAGCTAGAGTGGAACACATAAGCCCTTTTTATTAGGTAACCTGGGCCTCCGAGGCATCAAAACATTCTTTCCATTATTAAGCTTGCATCTTCTGCATGAGCTGGAAACAGGCAGAAAAAGTTCCTTATCAGAAAGGTAAAGCTAGTACAATTATATTGCCATTACCAAGATAGTTGTCCTTTAGCTATTGAAAATAGATTAAGCTTAAAACAATTAAGCAGCATGTTAAATATATTTAAATTTAATCCCTATTCAGATCTTCACAAATTACAATCATCATGACTTTTGCTTATTTCTGCTGACCTTTGTTTTTTGAATGATCAAATAATGAATTGTTTTGTAAAAGTTCAGTTATCCTGTGAAATTTCTTGTCAAAAACTCTTTGTTATTAAGTCCAACTACTATAACTTTGAACCTGTTCTACTTTAAATATGAGCTGTAGCTCACGAAAGCTTATGCTCAAATAAATTGGTTAGTCTCTAAGGTGCCACAAGTACTCCTTTCCTTTTTTTAAATCTTCACTAACCTTAAATTTTGGGATGAAGGGAACATGTGTTATTTACAATTTTTAAAACTGTAATATTACATCATGAAGACATTTTACATATTATAAACAAAAAGATCATTTAGATATTAGTAAAATACTTAAAGTATTTTACATATACATATAGTAAAATACTTAAATCTTGTAATGATTCATCTGATTTCTCTGCTTAAAGGCTTTTGATCTTCTGAACACATCAACAGACCATAACTACCCTTATTTCCATAAACTGGATTGAAGTTATGACCCCCCATTTCAATATATACCCCCTGGGATATTGAACAGCCTATACCTATGACTATTTGGGGTAGCGGGTGGCTGCTATCAAAAACATTTTGAAAGAACTGGCTCATCAGGCATCCCCTCAGTAATGGTTTAAACATGAACATAAAAACAATAGTTACAAGTTTATCTAAACATTTGCTATAGATAGTCCCTGAAGAGGGCTAGAGAGGTTAGTGTTGCTTCTAATGAACATTAAGTCTATGCTGTAGTATTGCATTTACAATTCTGGACAGAATTTATTAAAAAACAATCTCTCTTCTTGTTTGTGTATCATTTATAAAATGTCTCTGCAACCTATTCAATCATTACACAGAAAATTTTCTAAAAGAGCATGGGTGTATTTTTAGTACATCTGTTTACATTTAATGAGTGTAGAATAGAAACAAAATTAAATAATTTAGTTTTAAAAGTGTGTAAATATTCATAATATACTATTACAATGTTTCATCCTAATTGTCTATTTTGTGCAAAGAACTTCTAGGGCCCAATCGTGAAAGGTTTGAGCACCCCCAACTCTCAGTGAAGTCAGTGGCAGTTGAGGGAACTTTAAAGTTCACAGGATCCCTAACATACATCTAAATACATAGTGTCCACAGTGCTACTGTAATTTAATTTATATATAATTATTCCTAAGAAAAGTCCTATGAACTTTCTCCATATGTGATTGTAATAGTATTTATAACGGAATATTCTGCAATTAAATCTTCACAGATGGGGGTGGGTGGGAAGTTAGGACAAAAACTGTAGTTCAGAATAAATTAAAGCCGGGTATCATTTTCTGTGTATTTAGCATTAATACTTTATTTTTAGTAAAGTTACTTGTTAAACATCTTTATTCACCCTTGTTTAGTTCAAAGAATGAACTGAGACGCAAAACAAGTTATCAAAATAAAGATGTGAAATTCAGAAGCCTGATCCCTTAATTGCTGATCAGAGCTGAAAACAGACCTTTCTCACTAATTGCATGAGTCTTGTTAAATCTTTTGAAATACACTTTAACACATGAAAGAATACAGTTTAGAACAGGTACTTAAATCTGGGTCTTTTTTGTTACTTGCAAGAGTGATGATGAGTGCTTAGCAAAAATTTTCTTGTGGACCTTTAAAAGGAATGAATACCTGGAATACAGCATTTTAATCTGCCTCAGAGCATTAATAATCAAAATCACTGTATTTAGACAGCTACCACTATGCCACTTTTCTTCCTTCTGAAAGAAATGCATTCCATACTAAATGGAATGTATTACTTCAGATCACGTGCCCTCAGTGCTCTGTAAAAAAAGTTAAGGACGTAAAAACTCTTAACAGTAAATCAAGAACTCAAAAACATGTTTAAATGTTTAGACAAGTTTTTGCAATAAATTGCAATGTAGCTTTTCTGTAAGTCCTTGTAAGAGATGATTGTGCTGTGCCACTCATTACACAGAAAAATGGTACAAATTTATCAAAAATGTAGTCACATTTCAACCAGAAGCTGAAGTTTTTCTTGATTTTTTTTAACATTAATTCCACAGAAGAAGGTTAAGCTAATTTGTATTAGAATGTTATTCCCTTTATTTGTACTTATTTAGGAGATATTAAATTATTTAACTATCAAGGAGAGAGAAGAAAACCATGCAATAACTAAATGATATGGCCCACCAAATAGTTTTAAGAAAAAATTAGTACAAATATGCAAATTTACTCATTCACATCTTAATGATAGCCCGTAAAAATCACAAGACAACGCTGACACAACATCAGGAAACCAATTTCACAAATCTCTTATGCAGTTTACACACTTACTGTTGGATAGTGGCCTCTTGCCATCTTTGGTAACTTTTTCCACCTAATTTTAGTCAATTTATTCTGTAGATTACAAGGCCTGATGAGGGAAGGTGATTGATTCCCTTCTTCCACTCTATTGTTCTCTATCTTCAAAGCTGCTAACAGACTGAGAGCAGCTCAGTCTTTGTCTGAAGGGCTTGAGAGTTCATATCCTAAATTTATCTTTCTAATGCTGAAATGTCTGCAAGGATTCTTAAAGCTTTTTACAGTCATGCCCAGAAAACAGAAACAAAGTTAGCAAAGAGCAGGGATCACTCCAAAGTGTCAGGTTTGTTTGCTGAAGTAGATCAGCATCCCTTCAAACCCTCAAAGTTTAGGGGGTTTTGTTTAATAGTCAAACTGTCTTATCAGAAGTAGCAAATGGGATAAGCCAAAAATTTCTGAAGTTCAGTAAATCTATTAACAATTATGAATGCTAGTTAAGAGGGCTTAAAAAATCAATGTTCAGTATACAGATACAGTTCAAATACAATTTCATGGGGTCTAACAGGAAAACTAAAATATAAAGAATACAAAGGCTAAAATATTATGTCCATACATTGAAATAAACAAAATAATTGTAAGTAAGCTGGATTTATGACATACCTTTCTTAGAATTTTTTAATCCCTTCTTAAAGGCTACTCTAACAAACAAACAGCAAACAGAGATCTCTGGATAGCTCCCTCAAACATTTAAAGTTGGAGAACAAAAGGTTTATTTTAAAAATGAAAACGCTGGCTTGTACAACTCCAGACATGAATCTGCTTTCAATTACTGAAAGTATTTCCACTTCAGTGGAAAGGGATCAGATCTTCAACTATACCATCTTTAGGCAATTAATTTGATTATATTAGGCTTTAGGAATACAAAATCACTTTGTGGCATAGCCATGTATTCTGTACATATCATTCATTAGGTACACAGAAGAGAAATAGCTAATACTATAACTGAAAGGCAGCAAAAATTGTGGCTGTTCACAGCAGTACCATATTTCCATAACAGATCTCTGCTTTATTGAAGGTACTTACAAAAATCTCAAATCTCACTTACATTTTAAAGTAAAAATATTACATTTCTCTCTAAATCAACCGAGACTGCTTTTCCACAGTTTAATGTGCATTATTTGCTCTGTTATTAAGTTAAATTATTCCTCACAGACTTTGTTCTAGAAACAATGTTCTGACAAAATTATACACTAGGTATTGTATTCTCAGGGAAAGGTGCTTTTATGATTAGAAGTATTTTATACTTTTTTTCTTAAAGTAATCAGTGTAGAAACAGAAAGGCTTATAAAGCAGAACTATATACAGAATCTTAGCTATCTCAACTATAAATTATGCAAAAACTATTTCTAATAAAATTAAATACACTGAAATGCAGTCATAAAATGTAGAGAAATATAAAAGTTCACATTCTCTTCAGAATGCATATATTACCTTTTAATTTATATATATATATATATATATATATATATATAGACACACACACACACACACACACACAGAGCAAGAAAAAAATTCTGTTACATAGCAGCCACTTGCAGAAGTATCTGGTATTTAGAACGATCTCTAAAGTTAAGCCATTGCCTAATCTAAATCCTCAATTTGGTGCCTCAGGGGTTAAAAAGCCACCTCATTTCAAATGCTAATATTGCCTCTGCACGGATTCAAAGAGAAACTGAGCCTCCTCCCATTTCAATACCATACCATACAAAAGCATACAAATAAGACTCCATACATATCTATTCTGTATAAATGATTCATCTAAATATATTTGACTGACTTCACTCAATCTGAAAAATCACACTTTATCCTGGCTCAGCTGTAAGGTCAAAAGGGTTGGTTTTCAGTCACCCACCTTTCCGTGGTGATTCCTCCTTCTGTCTGGATGTGAAGCGCAGATCACGGCGTTTCCAAGTTGAATCAGTCTATATAATGTATCATGTTACAGAGTCTGGCTTTCTCCTCAAGCACATAACAGCAATCAGACATGATAGGCTGAGGCTCCTCTGTTTACACCCAGGCAAGCGAGGGAGGCTGGGCTTGGCATTCCTTAACCCTTTCTAAACTACAAAAGTGCCTTCTATAGTTATCATTCTTCAGTCATACACAAATCTGAAAAAAAAAATCCAACTCATTCCCAATATTCTTCTAAAGTCATCTCTGGTTGCCAAATATCCTACTGCGGTTGCTTTTAAATATACAGATAACTCTTCTGTGATGTTAATTTACCATGTCAAAACCACAGATTTTCAAATAATCTTATGCTTAAAGATTTGCAGTATGACACATTTTATTTACACTAACATAAAAGACATGCCACAAAAATGTTTTTGATAATGACAATATTTCTAAACTCTCTAGATAGAGAAGAGAGATTTAATCAGAAAGCTCTATTCCTTGGATTGTCACAAAAGGATCTTTTCCTGACCAAATAAAATAAAAGAACATTGTCCTGCCAACATGTATACATCACGTATCAAATATAATTTAGAAGCAAGCTATGGAATTTGTCACACATTTCACTTAAGCAAAACTGGTTGTGTCTTGGACAGCTTTCCATTTATGAGAAGAAGATGGACAGCTTACAAAGTGGTTTAACTAACTGATACAAACAAAAAGAAAAGGAGTACTTGTGGCACCTTAGAGACTAACCAATTTATTTGAGCATAGGCTTTCGTGAGCTACAGCTCACTTCATCGGACGAGCTGTAGCTCACAAAAGCTTATGCTCAAATAAATTGGTTAGTCTCTAAGGTGCCACAAGTACTCCTTTTCTTTTTGCGAATACAGACTAACACGGCTGTTACTCTGAAACCTGATACAAACAAGTCTCATGCATCCACCTGATATTGCAGCACTTCCACATCCATAAACTGCCAGTGAAGTCCACAGGAGTTTTACAGATGGAAGAAATGCAAAATCAGGCTCAGGTCCTTTTGACATACATTCATAATTGCCATTAACACTAATGAGAGTAATGCGTGGACATACTGGAAAGAGGACAGCCCCTTTAAACTGAAGCACAGGTTATAAAACAGAGTCAAACTAGCAGTTCTTATATGCACACACTAGAACCCACTGTATATATAATAATATAATTCCCAGATAATATCATTTCTCAGATCTGTGTTTTAATTGACATAAAGGGTCAGCAGACTATGACAATTGTAAAGTTTACAATGTACTCATTCTTCATTTTGTATATTCAGATAAGAATACAATAGGATTTTACAAATCTTCCACATTAAAGATAAATTTAAAAAACAAAATAAAAACAAAAATACCCACAATACAGTCCATTGTTATTTAATCCAATGGGGGGGTTTCCATGACTTTATTGGATGCAGGATCAGACACAAGTGTAACAACTTTCAACTGAAGACAACAGGGAACTTGACAAAGTGAAAAAACTACAGATACAGGAATCACTAATCATTAATTGCAGAAATACTATACACGAGTTCAGGACAGAAAGTGGAAAATGTGTTAGCCAACCAGAATTATAAGGACATTTATAGAGGCAAACAGAATGATCCAATTATCGTTTCATAGAATCATAGAATATCAGGGTTGGAAGGGACCTCAGGAGGTCATCTAGTCCAACCCCCTGCTCAAAGCAGGACCAATCCCCAACTAAATCATCCCAGCCAGGGCTTTGTCAAGCCTGACCTTAAAAACCTCATAAGAAGGAGATTCCACCACTTCCCTAGGTAATGCATTCCAGTGCTTCACCACCCTCCTAGTGAAAAAGATTTTCCTAATATCCAACCTAGATCTCCCCCACCGCAACTTGAGACCATTACTCCTTGTTCTGTCATCTGCTACCACTGAGAACAGTCTAGAGCCATCCTCTTTGGAACCCTCTTTCAGGTAGTTGAAAGCAGCTATTTGGCCAGCTTACTAAGGCTACTGGCCCCTACCTCTTGAGAAAAGCATCATGAAATGTTTTATTATTAGCAGGGAGGTAAATAGTTTTATATTCCCTCCATCCTGAAGAAATTTGGTTCTGCATTGACTTGAAGAGCAGACTGCCACCTACTGAATCATGTGTGCAGTGTTGTTAAGCTGTGATCATCCCAGGATATGAGAGACACAAGGTGGATGAGGTAATATCTTTTATTGGACTAACTTCTGCTGGTGAAAGAGACAAGCTTTCGAGCTTAAACAGAGCTCCTCTGTAGGTCTGGGAAATGTACTCACAGTGTTACAGCTAAATACAATTGTTTAGAGTGAGCAGTTAACGCATATTTCAAGTAACCATTCAAGGTGAAAGGTTTCAGAGTAACAGCCATGTTAGCCTGTATTCGCAAAAAGAAAAGGAGTACTTGTGGCACCTTAGAGACTAACCAATTTATTTGAGCATAAGCTTTCGTGAGCTACAGCTCACTTCATCGGATGCATACTGTGGAAACTGCAGAAGACATTATATACACAGAGACCATGAAACAATACCTCCTCCCACCCCACTCTCCTGCTGGTAATAGCTTATCTAAAGTGATCACTCTCCTTACAATGTGTATGATAATCAAGTTGGGCCGTTTCCAGCACAAATCCAGGTTTTCTCACCCTCCGCCCCCCCACCCCCCCAAAAAACTCACTCTCCTGCTGGTAATAGCCCATCCAAAGTGACCACTCTCTTTACAATAAGAAAAGGAGTACTTGTGGCACCTTAGAGACTAACCAATTTATTTGAGCATGAGCTTTTGTGAGCTACAACTCACTTCATCGGATGCTGTAGCTCACGAAAGCTCATGCTCAAATAAACTGGTTAGTCTCTAAGGTGCCACAAGTACTCCTTTTCTTTTTGCAAAGACAGACTAACACGGCTGTTACTCTGAAACCTCTCTTTACAATGTGTATGATAATCAAGGTGCTCACCTTGATTATCATACACATTGTAAAGAGAGTGGTCACTTTGGATGGGCTATTACCAGCAGGAGAGTGAGTTTGTGGGGGGGAGGAGGAGGGAGGGTGAGAAAACCTGGATTTGTGCTGGAAACGGCCCAACTTGATTATCATACACATTGTAAGGAGAGTGATCACTTTAGATAAGCTTTTACCAGCAGGAGAGTGGGGTGGGAGGAGGTATTGTTTCATGGTCTCTGTGTATATAATGACAGGTTTCAGAGGAACAGCCGTGTTAGTCTGTATTCGCAAAAAGAAAAGGAGTACTTGTGGCACCTTAGAGACTAACCAATTTATTTGAGCATGAGCTTTCGTGAAGTGAGCTGTAGCTCACGAAAGCTCATGCTCAAATAAATTGGTTAGTCTCTAAGGTGCCACAAGTACTCCTTTTCTTTTTGTGTATATAATGTCTTCTGCAGTTTCCACAGTATGCATCCAATGAAGTGAGCTGTAGCTCACGAAAGCTTATGCTCAAATAAATCGGTTAGTCTCTAAGGTGCCACAAGTACTCCTTTTCTTTTTATTCAAGGTGAAGTGGCCCATTACCACCTCTTCAGTCATAGGTGGGAAATGAGGGGAAAAAACTGGGGGTTTGGGGTTAAGTTGTAATAAGCCATAAATCCACCTTTATTCAGTCCATGATTTTTAGTATCTAGTAAAGTTATGAATTTAAACTCCCAGGCTTGTCTTTTGAAAGGCTTGTGCAGGTTTCCTTTGAGGAAGAGGACCCAGAGGTCAGATATAGAGTGATTGTTTTTTGAAAAAAAGTGTTCATCCAGAGGTGATTATGGTGTTTTTATCTTTTTATCATTCTTCTGTATGAGTTCATTCAAGATATCACCTATCTGGTTACCAGCATGCCTCACAAAGATGGCATTGCTGCCTGTCTCAAATATTTACAAGATAATGGACAACCCTAAGATACTCCAAACATTGCCAAACTAATCCATTTCATCCTCACCCATAATAATTTTACACTGAACAAGACTTTGTTGAAACCACTGGAACAGTCCTGCATACTAGGATGGTTCTGTCGAGGTGGCCCGTGTACTGCTTCATGAGCCACAGGACTAAGGGGTAGGTTGGCTCTCCAACATTCCCAACAGTAATCCTCTGGTCTGGAAAGAAAATCCTACTTGCAGCATTCTGAATAGGCCTGTGTTCTTAAAGATGTGTACGTCATGCACCTTCCTTGACCATCCTGCGTTGATGTCAGTAAAACATCAATGGTGATTTACCAATACCATAGAAAAGTAGCCCTTTCTGTTAATGTACTCTGTGGCAAGGTGGTCTGGTGCCAAAATAGGGCTTTGCATCCAGGAATGTGGCCTTGTGCATCCGAAGTTCTGCAGCCACTGCTCATCATCCCATACCTGCATAACGACGTGATCCCACCAGTCAATGCTCATTTCTCAGGCCCAGAACCATCCACAGCTGCCAACAACCACCTTGAATTGTTTCTTTGTATGTCCCACAGCAAGCTAGCCTTCAAGCAACCATCATGTTCCCCACGGCTCCTCTGGCAGCTTTACAAATACTACAGGATCAGGCATATTGTGCTCTCAACACTCATTACAACAATGCAGAGCTGTGCAGGATCCATGCTTCTCGCAGAGATGGAGGATGCACGGGTTTGCAGGGCTTTTGAAAAGAGGCGCGGAACATTACAGAATGCAGATAAAATTAAAGGATGAAGAAAACTGCCTCATGGGAAGTTGAAACTGTGTTCCCAGTCACCCCTGCATGACTCATTTGACCCCATGAGGCAATGAAAACCCTACCCAAAACACCCGGGGCTATATGATGGCAAGTTGCACAGTGGGATAGCTACCCACGGTGCACTGATCTCTGCATCAGTGCAAGCGTTGGTAGGGAAGATGCACACTGCCAACACAAGGAGCATAGTGTGGACATACAAAAGCAATTTAATCACTGCTGTACATCGATGTAACTTAGGTTGACTTGCCCTTAGCTGTAACACTCTAAGAACCTTTCACAGATCTAACATAAAGCTCTGTGCAGCTCGAAAGCTTGTCTCTCTCACCAACAGAAGTTTTTCCAATAAAAGATATTACCTCACCCACCTTGTCTCTCTCATATCCTGGGGCCAAAATGGCTACAATGCCACTGCATACAAATATTTCCTGCACCAACTGAGCTTTTCTGTGGGAATCTTTTCAACTCTACTTATCTTTTTATGAGATCCGACACAGTCACAGTGAGCATGGCAGCTGACTAGAACCATACTTGGCCAAATAAGTGATCAATAAATCTGTTAATGATGGTATAAATACTTCTAGACGAAACAAGACAGCTTTAAATTATCTCAATTTCAGTTTGCACTTTTTGGTATAAATATGTATTGCAAATACATATTTTACATACATTGTGCATAAACATTAAGGCATTAGAAATCCCAGATTCATATTTATACATATTTCTAAATAAGTATGCATTTATACACACACACATCCCCCTGAATATAGTTATTCAAACCTCATTGATCACTTAGTTTTTTTAACTCCCATGGGAAATAAAACCAGGCTGTATTCAGTTAGCTGGAAGAATAAGAACCTATGAAGCCTAAGTGTGACGGCTGCCATCTTGGCCAACACATGGGGCAACTGAATTGGAGACCTCCAGACCTACGGTGTAAAGGCGAGAGCTGCTGCTTCCTGACCTATAGGTCTCTAGCTATAGCTACAACAGACTATTATTCTCTGTGGACGGGGCACAGAGGGGGACCTGTAACACACACTTACCTGTAGGTTACATATTTCCTCTGATCAAAGAAAGCTTGTCCTGATCATCTGAGCCCCACAGCAATTCAAATCCCAGACAAACCCACACTTTTGTGACAATCACCATGTTGGCTAACACCTGGGGATTGAATCAGAAACTGCCAGAAATAAAAGCGTAAACTGCTATAGCTTGAGATAAAGAGGGAAACTCTCATGCTGGCTCTGAAAGATTCATGCCCTCTGTGGATTGGTAGAGAGGAGGACCTGTAACACTTATTTACAAGTAAGTTACATAAGCTTGTCAATTTATACCTTGATAATACTATTTTCCTGGAGGGGAATTATTCTAGAGATGATAACCCCACAGACAATGTGCTTATATGCTTGTGTAGGAATCCATGTGGACATTGAGCTCTCCAACTATACAGATGTTCCAAGAGTCAGAGGTAAAGATGTTATCTGAAGGGGTGGGGTGCTACTTCTTGGGCTCCACTTTCACTTTAGAAGAAAGCTGATTGTGACTTCCCATATATACCTGATCCATAATTTCTATATATCCAATTTATACACACATATGCATACCATTCTGAGGAGGGTGAACTATCACATAACAGGACTCTGTTTAAGTTTACTCTTGGAAACCACCCCTCCCCTCACTCACCCAACCATCACTGCACACTTTTTAACCACACATTGTTTTTGTACAGAGGAGCATGCCACTACACTCGACCGCTTGCTCTCTGACAATTTTGGGACTGTCTGCAGTGGAATTTCCTTTGCTTCGATCCTGTTTGTGCCGTTAAATGTAGGTGATGTGACTGCTAAATTCCATCAATTTATTTATGAATAATTCCAGCAAGTTATTTATGAAAATTCACTAGCTATAGTGCCAATTAAACTGAAAAGTACATGTTTCCCTTGTAAATATATATGAAATATTGCAAGTGGCAAATACCCAGGAAGCAAAATCTACCATGTGCCTACATATCTTCCATGTTAATAGAGCAGAATATTTTGCAAAGTACATACTGGACTTGACTCTCCACACAGTTGCACTGTTGACACCAGGCTAACTCCATTAAGTGGAGTGATCCTGGCATAAACCCAGCGTACCCAGTTTATATAGAAACTACCCATACAGAATGAGGGACACACCCACAAATGCAGAAGAATTTGGCATACTAACTGCAGACAACAGACCATGGTGGGTGTATGACGGATTCAGGACCAGGAGGAACCGGCATCAGAGATTTAGTAATGAAAAGCTAATTGAAAGAAATGAGTTTGGAGGAGTACAGCATGTGTGATTGATTCACAGGGAAATATACAGACAAACTAATTTTTGTAACTATTTAGCCAAATGTCTGTTTTGTGACTTGGTAAAGGTATGTGGAGTCTTTAACCATTATATTTGAATCCAACCCAAGTCAGAGGGAACAATATTTATCTAATTACAGATCAGTGACTTGTATGAAATGAGTTGGGTTGCCTCAGTCCAAGTCTTAGTAGACAGGTGTTTTCATTGTAGCTGATGCTAATGTTAGTCTCCTTGTTGGAAGTTGCATTAAATGGGAAGGGAGATTACCCTTCGTGCACTAGCTGGAGCGGTCTCTTCAGGTTCGAATTGAGGCACAGTGGCAGTATGGTGTAATACTTATCCACTCATCTAAAGCACTGAAAGGTACTATTAGGGTTACCAACTTTCTACTTGCACAAAACCAAACACCATTGTCCCACACCCTGCCCCACCCCTCTCCAAGGCCCCTCCCTCTGTCACTCACTCTCCCCCCAACCTTTACTCACTCGCTCATTTTCACCGAGCTGCCTCAGGGGATTGGGGTGCGGGAGGGGTTGACGGCTCCAGTTGGGGATGCAGGTTCCGGGGTAAGGCCAGAAATGAGGGGAGTATGAGGGGGCTCCGGGCTGGGGCAGGGGGCTATGGGGTGTGGGGGCTCTGGGCTGGGGCCAAGGGGTTTGGAGGGCAGGATGGGGATCAAGGCTGGCGTAGGAGGTGTGGGTGTGGGCTCTGGGATTTGGGGTGCAGGAGGGGGCTCCGGACTGGGGCTGAGGGGTTTGGGAAAGGGTGTTGGGGAGCAGGGTGGTGTGAAGGCTCCTGCTGGGTGTGCGGGCTTTGGGGTGGGGCTGGGGATGAGGGACCTGGGGTGCAGGAGGGTACTCCCGGCCAGCACTCCTGCCCCATGCTGGGCAAGGGGCAGCTCCATGCCCCATCCCCAGTGACGCTACGGTGAGGGGCAGCAGCAGTGGAGGCCACACATGATGGCAGCGCTCTCTCCACCCCCCGGTACCCACCATAGGGGAGGTCAGGGGGCTTCCTGGACCTGAGAGGGGCCCTAGGAGTACATGCAGTGACGATGGTGCAGAGTGAGTGTGCTGGGGGGTTCAGCCGGCTGGGAGTACCTGGCTGCCGGCTGGGGGGTTCAGAGGATGGGAGGGGAGATCAGGGCTGGGGGAGGGGGTTGGGATACAGGAGGGGATGAGGGGTGGAGACTCCCAGAAGCAGCGGCATATCCCTTCTCCGGCTCCTATGCAGAGGTGCAGCCAGGCGACTCTGCATGCTGCCCCATCTACAGGTGCCGCCCCCACAGCTCCCATTTGCTGCAGTTCCCAGACAATGGGAGCTGCGGAGCTGGCAGTTGGGGAGAGGGCAGTGCCCGGAGCCCCCTGGCTACTTCTACACCTAGGAGCCAGAGGGGGGACATGTTGCTGCTTCCGAGAGCCGCAGGGAGCCAGCCTTAGTCCTGCTACGCCACCAACCAGACTTTTAATCATAGAATCAAAGAATATCAAAGTTGGAAGGGACCTCAGGAGGTCATCTAGTCCAACCCCTTGCTCAAAGCAGGACCAGTCCCCAATGTTTGTCCCAGATCCCTAAATGGCCCCCTCAAGGATTGAACTCACAACCCTGGGTTTAGCAGGCCAATGCTCAAACCACTGAGCTATCCCTCCCCCATGACCGGGTCAGCAGTACTGACCAGAGCCGCCAGGCAGGGGCAGTGAGTTGTATGGGCCTGTGGTGCCTGGGCTCCAGGAATATTCAAGGCCGGGGGCCCTGCTCCACCAACGTTTGGAGCTAGGTCTCTCCCCCGGCCCTGCCTGGAGTGGCCCCTAGCCCCTGCCTGCCCCCCATCCCTCTGACCCCCAGAGCGTCGTCGTCCCCCCCGCAGCATCCCTCCCCCCTCCCCCCAAGCCCCAGAGCATCCCTGCCTGACTGAAAGCGGCGCATGGCTCTCCCTAGGCTGTTTGCGCTGCCAGCAGCTGCTCCACCTTAGGAGCGGGGAGGAGGCGGCACACATGTGCTTGGCAGTCCTCCCGTCCCCCAGCACCCACCAGGAGGAAACCCCGAGGGAGCTTCTGGCGGTAGACGTCACTCACTCACCTGAGCAGCTGCTGGTGCTTCAGTGAGTGTTTGACCCTGTGATCCACCCCACCAGCCACCACTCCTGCCCCACACTGGGCAAAGGGCAGCCCCATCCCCCATGAGGCTACGGTGAGGGGCAGCAGGCTGCAGCAGGGGAGGAAGGAAGCCACATGTGATGGCAGTCCCCTCCCCCCCAGCACCCACCCACCCACCACAGGGGAGACAGGAGGGCTTCCTGGACCTGAGCAGCTGGGGCTTGGGTGAATTTTGTGACACCCTTCCCTCCCCCCCGCAGCCAGCACTCCTGCCCTATGCTGGGCAAGGGGCAGCCCCATGCCCCATCCCCAATGACGCTACGGTGAGGGGCAGCAGCAGTGGAGGCCACACATGATAGCAGCACTCTCCCCACCCCCCAGTACCCACCATAGGGGAGGTCAGGGGGCTTCCTGGGCCTGAGAGGGGCCCTAGGAGTACGTGCAGTGATGGTGGTGCAGAGTGAGTGTGCTGCCGGGGCGGGGGGGGGGGGGGGAGAGAAGGGGTCACTCCGCTGAAGTTCGCTGCTGCTGGTGGGAAGGGGATGGGGGAGTCCTCTGGCCCTAGCCCTGGGGCAGCCTGTCTGCATCCCAAGCTCCTCATCCCCACCCCACCCCACCCCAGAGCCTGCACCCCCAGCATCCCAAGCTGGAGCCACAGCTCTGTGAACCCCTCCTGCACTGTGAACCTCAGCTCCACCCCAGAGCCCTCACCTGAGGGGAAAAACATGCAACTTTAATTTGGCAGTCAGTTTGAGGTATGATCGTGTTTAGCATAATACTTGATTGCTTTACACCCTTTAAAGTATATAATTGGCTGTATACAGGTGTTCCTAAATGGGACTGTTTTTAATGTTTTCTCTGAAGACTGTGTGGGTGCTTCAGTTTCCCCTATGCATTTCTTAAGGATCGAGGTGGCGGGATAAGGGTGTGTGATTGTTGCAGAGCCCTAGAGGGCCAGTGTGATGCTGTCTGCACAGAGAATGGCCAACACCCTGTCTCGTGGCAACTGATGGTCTGAGCCCCTCCCCTGCAAGGTGCAAACTGAAGGTGTTGGAGAACAAAGAGATCAGGTAGCCTCCTTGCATGGAAAAGAGACAGAGACCAGAGGTGGGGCTGAAGGGAATGTCAGTGCCTATGCAGACTCGTTGCGGGAAGCGCACGGTGTGGAAGGGGATGCCGGGATGCTCTGGAACTACTTCATATAAAGCTAGTCAGGACTCTGGGGGAGCATGCCTCCTCTCTCTGAGCATATTGTCTCCAGGGCAAGAAGCTTACACCTTCCTGGATCTGACCTCGGAGCATTTAGCATCCCCTTCTACATCATGCGCTTTCCGCAGCGAGTCCGCACAGGCGGGGCTCCCGGGGAAGCCAGAGGGCCCTGCATCCCAACTCCGCAGTCAGACGTGACTCTTAGCCAGCCAGTAAACCAGAAGGTTTATTAGATGACAGGAACACAG
The DNA here is from genome assembly GCF_965140285.1 of Lepidochelys kempii. Classification (NCBI taxonomy): domain Eukaryota; kingdom Metazoa; phylum Chordata; order Testudines; family Cheloniidae; genus Lepidochelys; species Lepidochelys kempii. Next base: position 77,774,847 of record NC_136383.1, on the reverse strand, counting down.
TCTAAAACAGAGCTTGTAGGTGCAGAAAACAGGACCCCTCAGTCAGGTCCATCTTGGGGGATGGGGAGCCCAGACCCAAGTTCTGGGCCTCTCCCCGTCTCCCCAGCCAGCTCCAAACTGACACTTTCTCCAGCCCCTCCTCTGGCCTTTGTCTCTTTTCCAGGCAAGGAAGCCACCTGACCTTTTTGTTCTCCAACACCTTCAGTTGGCACCTTGCAGGGGAAACTGAGGCACCCACACTGTATTCAGAGAAAACATGAAGAACGTTCCCACTTCATCACAACAGATACAGCAAAATACAGTATTGTGAACCTGGCGAGTGCTGCTTCTGACTTTCCACTTTTAATTGGCCCTTGTAACCTTGTGGTGCTGGCACACTGTAGCTTCATTTTATCCCAGCAACAATTTCTTGATCATCGCAAAAGAAGAGGCTATATTTGTTTTTTATTTGAGAAAGTATTTGCTTTTGAGGGTTACTGATCAAAGACTGCTTGGTTGTTTCTGTATTCAAAAGAGTATTAACAACATTGATATTCTTAGTTAAATATTTTTTTCTTAGGATAGTGATATTGTGTAATAAAGGAAAACTGTTAAACGCTTATGGTTTCCAGTCCATTTTTACATTATTTAAAAAACGCTTATGGTTTCCAGTCCATTTTTATACTATTTAATAAAATATATATCTGCTTACAAGGCGGCGGAGGGGGAGGGGAAAGCGGAGACTTAGACACATTCTGAGCACCACCAAAAATTATACAAACCTGCCACCAGGGACCCTTTTGAACTGGGCGTTCCAGTCGAAAACCAGATGCCTGGCAACCCTAGGTACTATATGGCTAGATCCCATGTAACTACAAGAATGCCTCTTTCTTTATATCAGAATACCACAGTTTAGATCAATTAAGGTACTTGAGCTAGAGCTCCATTGGTATAAATGAGAGGAGGGAAGCTGTCAGCATATTCTTTGCAGGGACCTGCAGGCTTTGAAATTGGCTCCCCTTCCCTAGTCCAGAAGTCCTCAAATTTTAGAGCCTCTTTTTCCCCAAAACATCTGAAAATTGGAGGGGGTCGGGGGGGGAGAGAATGTGGTTAACTTTTGGAGAGAGGGATTTTAAATTGCCTGGTTTGCTCATTGGGAGTTTCATGGTATGGAAGTGCTGTAGTTTAGTCATAACAATGGGAATTTTTCATATTTGTATTTTAAGTTATGTCAAGGTCTCCAGGGATAAAATGGGAATAGAGACCACCCACACCCGCCCATGAAAGGCAACAAATTGCACATAAAGGACCAAGTGTTGGTAATTATACCACTTTAGGATGATATCTAGTCAGAATTCATGGGCAGTGTTGAAAATAAATAAACAAATAAAATCTGATGTAGCACTAAGTTGCGTTAAACACCAATCATCAGGCATCACTTGTCCACTAAGCCAGAACTAAACTCAGGCTCCAGTGTAGTGCTATTGAGCCCTATTCTGCAGTTGCTGTCTTTCAAATAGGGTTGCCAACTTTCTAATTGCACAAAACTGAACACCCTTGCCCCGACCCTTCTCTGAGGCCCCACCGCCCACTCATCCAGCCTACCTCCCTCTGTCACTCATTCACCCCCACCCTCCCTCACTTTCACTGGGCTGGGACAAGGGGTTGGGGTGTGGGAGAGGGTGAGGGCTCCAACTTGGGGTGTGGGCTCGAGTGTGGGGCCAGAAATGAGGGGGTTCAAGGTGCAGGAGGGAGCTCCAGGCTGAGTCAGGGGGTCTGTTTGACTGTGGTGTAGATGTCCAGGCTACAGATGGAGCCCAGGCTCTGGGACCCTGCAAGGTGGGAGGATCCCAAAGCTCGGGCTCCAGCCCAAGCACAAACATCTACATTGCAATCAGAGCCAGCGCTAGGCATAAGCAAACTAAGTAATTGCTTAGGGTCCCAAGCAGCTCAATTAGGGCCCCCCGTATTCCTTTTTAGCTGTTTAACAAGTTTTGGGGGTAAATATTCCTGGGCTAGCACTGCCTCTGACTCCAATTAAACCTCCCTTTAGCCTGAGCTAGCCATAAGTGTCTAAATAGACATATAGACATACCCTAGAGTTCAACATCCCTGCAAGGTAGGGAAATACTATTATTCCCATTTTACAGTAGGCAGCTGAGCACAGACACTCGATGACTTGCCCAATGCTGCACAGGAAGCATGGGACAGAGCAGGGACTTGAACCCAGCCTCCTGGGTCCCAGGCTACCACCCTAATCTCTGGACCATCCTGCTCCTCATTTAGAAATGGGATGCAAAAACTAATTTTTAACTATTTATTATCATTAACTGCTATCGACAATGTAGGAACACTTTTCTGGTCAGGTACCTACTCAGCTAATTATATGTATGCCTATCTAATTGTACTGTGCAGTTTCAATTCCGTAAGTCATTCTTTACTTCTTGTCTTAAACCATTAGTTAGTGTTAATGACACTTTACTGCAAATTGCACACAGTTTTCGGAAGCACTGGTATCTGCATTTTTATTATAAACAAGCATGCAGAGAATACCTATATATAGGCTACACTCATGCAAAGTCTAAAAAACAACTTTGAAACTGTTTTTCTAGATAATAGCACTATATAGAAAGTAAGGTACTGTTCCTGCTTGAAATATATTTGAAAAAGTCCAAACATCATTTGCAATAGAACAGAAATAAATGCCTACAAATGCTATCATTATTAAAGGAATTATCTGCAAGGAAACGCGCACATAACTACATAATCTAGGTCCAAATCCTGTGATTCTTACTCACATGAATAATGCTACTGCAGTCAATAGGTTGGCTCATATGAATAAGTATTACTGGATTCAGCCATTGATCAGGCAAAACTCCCACTCACTCTGAAGGGAGAAGAATAAGGCCCCGGTAAGAAGTGCAGAATTTGTTGCCCAAATACAAAAGTGGTAGTTTTTTTTTTCCTTTTTCACTATCTAAAACTAAATCTTACTGAAATTATTTATTTATAATTTACAGCTCCCCTAGAGTATATTAGGAATTTAACAGTCTCAAAGAGCTTACAAGCTATATTTCAATGAGGATGATGTAAGAGTACATAAGAAACAAAAAGGGAAGAAGTTTGAGGTTGGTCAAGGGTTAGAGTAAAATACACATTACTGCTATTATATAAAATAGTTGACAGTGACAATTTTTTTGAACATGATGGACTCCCCCATGAGGGCTGGCATAAACCACCCTCATGCATAGGCATCTGGACAATTTCCCTGGTTTGTATCTTCATTGTCTGTCCCCACACACAGTGAAAACACAGCATTCTATTGCGTTTTTGAGCTCTGTGCACTCACATTGGGCAGGAAGTGGGCAGTAATTGTCCCTCTGTACTTATTCACACAAATCTCCCAATTAACTCAATATGGCATTATGCTGAATAAAGACTTCAGAAACAGAAATACAACAAAATATTCCTACATAATGATATAATACTGTACTTAAACGCTTCCTACCTATACCTAATTTCCACATATAGATAAAAGATAAAGGACAAGTGTAAAATAAAATTATTAAGCTTAAGGTATAGGCTCAAATGAGATGCATCAAAGATATAAACCTGAATAGTTATGGTTTTCATTGTCTGAAACAGTTTTAATTAGTTATTTGCCCATAGGCTTTTTGTTCAAGTGAAGATAGTCTCAATCAGTCAATAGGCTACACTTAACAATGACCCATCAACTGTTTAATGCAGGAGACAGTTCTTGGAAAACATGAAGCATACATACTTTTGGTTTCATATTTGAAACTGAAATAGTACAGCTGGTTAAGTGGTAAGAAACAAGACAATTTCATGAGACTCCTGGTGCGTTAGACTCAAATCAACAAACATTTCAGAACTGACATTAAATTTGCATGAAATTCACATTCTTTCAAATGAGGATGGCTACCTTAAAAAAAACAACCACCAGCAAACAAACAAAAACAAAAACAAAACAGAACCCAGCTAATCCCAATTCTTTCAGAACAACCAAGGCTGTTCTGCTATCAAGAATAAACTATCACAATTAAAAATAATGCTCTGGCACTGTTCATGCAAAGGTTGCTTTATTTTACGAGAAAACAAGTGACATTACCTTAGGGAAACATGACAATTTTAAATTCTTCACTGAAGAAAACACAAAAACAAGTTTGGATTTTTTTTTTTAAAAAACACCCAAGCTGATTGCAAATTTGGATTCTGTTTCTCTTATTAGATTCACCGAAATGTATCATCTCACTATGAACATCTAAAGCGAGAAAAATTGAAAACTCTGAAGTTTATAATAGCATCATTTCCCTTTCTTTTTCATATCAATTTTACATTTTCTCACATTCCTCTCTGCTGGCAGCTGCTACTCATAGGCTTTTATCTGGCAGGGAAGCAGTTGCCTGTACAACTGATGCCAGCACTACTCCCAAACTGGAGACTGACTGTCTAATCTTCATAATACAAGCAACCTCCAACTGACCAACTTCAGACTTACATTTTTAACACGCGAGTCCACAGCTCAGACTCCCTTTGGATTAGCAGTACTTTTTTTTAAATTAACACTTTTGTGGAAAAGAGGAGTTTATTGCAAATGAAAACTGCAAAAAAAAGAAAAAAAATCCTGAACAAAAGTGAAGTTGGTATGTAAACACACAAGACTTAAGAAGTCACATAATAAACAAGGTATTTCCAGACTGTCTGAAGCAATATATTTAGAGTAAAATAGTTTTGTATAGTGGTCTGACAAAAATAATTGGTTTTCCTAGACAAACTACTATTGCAAATCACTGTGAATTGATAAGGACCACCAACAGAGCAGTCCTACTAGTACATGAGAACAAATTCTCAGAAAAATCACTCTGTTGTTCTGCTGAATAATGAAGCTGGCATCTCAGACCTTTAGAAATGTTTAACTGGAATTCTGATTGTAAAATATTTTTCAAGGTTCTTTTCCAAAATTACATCTTCACAGACATTCCTTGGAAATACAGGCAAAAAGCAAATTTGCATCCTTGTGATTCCCATGGAAAATATTTCACATATTTTTTATAGGAAGTGTTCTGTAGATTATAACCAAAATTACATGCTGGGATTGTGGATTCAGCTGCTGCTGTCCTTCATATCTATCTTTTGTCTGTCTAGAACACAGAAGATGACTGAAAAGTCATTAAATAATTTTGATCAAAAAATTTCAGTTCTCTACAATATTAAGCAACCATGCTCTCCCTCTAGATTAACAATCCTCCATAAAAATAATCCACTGGATCTTTTTTGTTTTGTTGCTTTTTAGACAAGATCATAAAACATTGTCATCTTTTATGTAGGTCTGTCAGAAAAATTTCTAGCCTGAAGTTAATTGTTCAACTATAAGTAATGTATGTTTTAATATATCTGCTTATCTTACACTCAGAGCCTTGGGAAGGTGGCATAAAAATAATTTCATACTATTCTGACACCTGATATCAGATGCTTCCCTAACAGTCACCTATGCATTAAAAAGGTCAATTAAATTAATAAAACATTCAAAATAAAAGAAAAACTCCCCTCTTTCTGGCTGCATGGGCTGCTGTTCCTAATTAAAGCTGAAATGCCCAGTTCAGTGGGCACAGTGGCTGACTGACCCATGCTTTGTGTTTGGACTCAAAATGGTAGAAAATAGGGGTAAATTGTTCAAAGAATCACACAGAAAACACAATATTAAAAAAATCTAAACATAAGAGAATTTTATTGCAAGAAATTACCTAAGATAATTGCTATATTAGTCACTTAGCAATTGTTGCAGGTCAACAGACTGATTAGGATAATCAGTAAAAGGTCACCCAGAATGACAGAAACCTCCTCAATGTCAATGTTGTTGGGTGGAAGTAGTTCCCCTTTTTCCACTCCTGAGAAGACCAGAGTTTTGGAAATTCTACAGTATGAATTTTGACTAACTACCCTATATATACACATTCATGATGATCCAATAAGGCTTGCTTCATTATTAGGTAGAAAGCCTTTTTTATGATGTACTTCCAGGCTTGTTTGGGGATAGAAAGGGAACACAGAATGGGCACATATGTTCTAACAATGATTCCTGCAATGTTCAAGAACCCCAACTTTTTAAATCCCTTCAATGATCTCTGGCAGGTTGGTCACCTTGATCACGAGTTCTTGCAGTACACTATATAGGACCTACTGTGGACTTCCCAAATCCAAAGGCGGCAAACACTATTCTTTTCCCCCCTCAGCGAAAGGAATGTCTGATATTGAAATGTCAAGGCTAGTTCACTACACAAGGTACACAAAGATCTCCTCTCTCTCCTGGAAATTATGCAGCCAGACTCGAACAACTCAGTCCCACCAGTCTGTATTCATGGTCCAGACCAAAAGTGGTTCTCCATACAGTGACCATTTCACACTTACATCACAGAGACATTTTAAGCCAGCCTGCGAGCTCTCACTAGGGCTTCGGGTCGGGGGCCACACCACGCAGCTCCCGGAAACTGCAGCATGGCCCCGCTACAAGGGTTGGGGGCCTCTCTGCGCCTAGGAGCCAGAGAAGGGACACGCCACTACTTCTAGGAGCAGTTTGAGACAAGCGCCGCTCAGAGCCTGCACCCCTGAGGCTCTCTCCATGCCCCAACCCCAGCCCTGATCCCCCCAGCTCTCCAAACCCCTCAATCCCAGCACGGAGCACCCTCCTGCACCCCAAACCCCTCAGCCCCATCCCAGAGCCTGTAGCTCCAGCCGGAACCTGCACCCCTTCCCACACCCCTGCCCCTAGCCCTGATCCCTCTCCGAACCCCTCGGTCCCAGCCCAGAGCACCCTCCTACACCCCAAACTCCTCATCTCCAGCCCCCACACCTCCAACCAGAGCCCTTACCCTCTCCTGCACCCCATCCCCAATTTTGTGAGCGTTCATGGCCCGCCATACAATTTCTATTCCCCGATGTGGCCCTCAGGCCAAAAAGTTTGCCCCCCCGCCCCCCGTTCTACAGGACCATCCTCTGCAGTCTTGCCACAATTACTTCTGTTGCCTTGTGACTGGCTTTCAAAATCTCCAGCAAAAATCTTCTTGGAGAGCTGAATGTTCTTCCTGGTCTCATTTTGAGAAAGGTCTAGGAAATGGCCAGCACCATAGGACTTTTGCGATGTCCCTGGGGGATTATAGGAGTTTGACCTTTTTTCGTTTCCCCAGTGTTCTCAGAAGACCTTTTGGAATCTCTCAGAATCCACTGTTTTAGGCAGCTGGGCCAAGAACCTGGGACAGGTTCCCAGAGAATTGTGCAATTACAACTGCATAGCACCTTGCTGGGCAAAAGTGACTGACCTATACACAAAACAGCAGTGGACACACTGCACCTCTGGAAATTCAACTGCCAATTTTGTGTCTGTGTGTGTGTGTGTGTGTGTGTACACGCTGTGCGCATGCGCACAGGGCCAAATTTATACATAGTGTACAGACACATGGATATATGCATGTAACATTTAATATAAAGTAATTATATCCTAAACCACATCACAAGGATTTATTAACTTAAGTCAATTGGCATTTCTTTGCCTTTTTGCCAACAGGCATGTTAACATCAACACGAGGCTGTGCTGCTATTATGAACTCTACTGCAGGAATGTAAACAAAACAGACATGAATAGATTTCCTGAACTACCCTGAGCCAGATGCAGTTTGAGGAAAGAAAGACAGACAAGGAATGGGGGAGGGGAGAGGCTGCTGGAGGGGGAGCTGCTTCAGGTACTCTAAATCTCACTATCTACAGTTCATACTACAGAAACTCCCATTACATGACAGAGAATTTTTTATTACAGCATCTCTCTTTCTCAGTATTCAAAAACTGAATACTGGAGCCTGCTTGTTACGGCAAAGGTTACCATGATGATTAAATGGGTTGACAATGTCCCATTCACTGTGATGGACCAGGATGGTACTGCTAGCAATACAGTTCCTTTAAAAAGACTGCAATATCCAAGAGATAAAAATCTGTCATGCCAATGGTGTTTTGAAAAACTCTCTGATCCAGTTAGCAACGAATGTGTAACTCCCCCTAATGGAGGAATATTTGAATGTACCTCAGAGAAAATTTCAATAACTCAAAATTATAGTGTAGTCATTTCACTTTCCTTCACTTCTTACGGTTTTTTTAAAATAGAGGTTTTAAGACATATTGTCATAACTCATACCAAACATACTTTCTCTATTATGAACACAAGTTTTTATTTCCTTACTGGGTTTTGTCTGCTAAGTCAGACCTTAAATATACATGTATTTTAGCATAATTCTGTAGCATTTATTCCTTTATCACTAAAATTCTTTATATAGTCATCTGTCAATCATTTTAAGTAAGCCTTTGTGCCAAATGCTTTTATGGTTCCAGCCAGGTCAGCAAATTGGCATAAAGATGACAGTGCCATGTCACATTGATTTTGGTAGGCAGGATAAAGGGTCACTTCTCATATACCCAGCTGCTTGTAATGAATGCAACATGTTTGAGGCCTATTCTTGGACAGGTTCCCCTACATTTTAGACTCAACTTTTCTTGGCAAGCTTTCTGGGGGTATACTATGTACGTGTCCCAGTTACTTCAGCCAAAACTTTTCAATATGAAAATTCAGCAGTATTGACTCCATGTGTAGATGGTATGGCTTTAAAATGTCTGTCTTTTGAACCTAATCACTCACCAGAAATCTCTTTCCTAATTCCATTTTTAGAATCCCATGGTATATATCTTTTTTTTTTCCCCTGGAGCTGTAGATAAAGACGGCATATATATCAACAGTTAATAGGGTATACATATGAACAGAGGTGTGTGTACAATATGTAACTTTGCTTGTTCTTATGTGTGTATATATAGTGAACTAGTTCTTGTGAAAGATGCCAGATCGATATTCTTGGAGTCAATATGTTTGTCCACAGCTGCAACAATGCAATCCTTCAAAAACAAACAAACAAAAAAAAAATCACCCCACAACCGTGCCTCATTCCTGAACTATGGGACTATTTTTCTATGGGTGAGAGAGTAATTCAAGTTTCTGTTCTTTGGTCCTCAACTACAGTGCCAAGTGTACCATCTCTGGTGGTGGTTTTAGTTATATGACTATTGGTGCAATAAGAACAGGACTGAGACCAATACTTAATTTCAGATAGGTCACTGTCAGCCATTTTCAGTCTGTATTGACCTGGACTGGATTTGACCTAACTTTCTGGTGGGTGAAATTTTATGTATCCTACTCCATTACTGATCCCCTGGTCCATCCAAACCCACCTAATGTGGAGAAAATGTAATGAGGATAATCAGCCTAGCTTGAAGGGATGGGTGAAAAAACAAATGACCCTAAATTGGTCTGATCTATTTGTTGGATAAAAAGCCTGGGACAACTGCTGCTGAAGAGCTCCCCACTCAAAAAAAAAAAAATTATTTATTTTTAGTTTTTCTGTTTAGTGTAGAAAGCAGTACATTTATATGTATTAAAAGGAAACCTCCAAAAGATTACCGCCTTACGGTCACTTCTACTTTCCTTTATATTATTGCAAATGAAGTTAGATTCAAGCCCCATTGGGCAATATGAGGCTTAAAGATTTAAATTGTGGCGCAAAAGTGGAAAAGTTAAGAATATTCTCCCATGGACAAAGTTACCAAGACACACTGATATGCAGAAGCACATAATGGATATTAATAATATACATAATCCATACGACTCATTCAAGATAGCAAAGAACTTGTAAAATCAAAATATATAATGGTTTAAAAATATTGGAAACAGATGCGAAATTAGAACAAAAAACTAGAGAGAAACAAAGATTACTGGCAGAAAATCGGAAATATAAAGAGGAAACCCATACAAGAAATAGGTTGGGAATAGCTAACCTTTCTGGCTCAGTTTTTAAATATGTTTCTAAGCAGAGAATAACCATAGGGGAAGAATTTATTGTTATATTGATTTAACAACAATTAAGATTCAGTAATCAGTATTAGTGTACTGGATTATGGCAAAGTGAGAAGGAGGAACCTACAGAAGCAACAATTAAAAAACTGCTGGCAATGTGGGAGGGAATGTATGTGAGACACAATATTATGTGAAAAAAAAATTATTTCAGAAACTGTTGTATAAACTACTGCAGTATTTCAATAGTATTGAAAATATTTAAATTTTGGGGGGCTACTTAAATATTCTCCTGGTTTATGATTTCTAATCTATATTTCTGTGACAGAATCAGAGAGTTCATACTGCATAATGGCTAATCATCAGAATGAGTATGTGAAACAATGACACTAACATCTGTCTTTGATCAGGACATTCAGAAAATGCAGGACATGACACTATGGAAAAATTCACTTCAACCCCATCCCCACCTCTTTTTTAATGGAATGTTTTACTGAGATTTGTTTTATATGTTTGACAGAAAGTAAATTACTAAGATATAGGAGATCCTCCAAAGACCTGTGATCCTTGCAGAAGAGGTTAATGCGAGTCAGGGAAGATCAGAGTTTAGGATATATAAGTAATACAAATGCTGTCAGTCATTGTCTTAAGATGATAGCACAATTTTGTTTGTCGTATTTTATTGAAAAAAAATCTTTCATTATTACATCTGGGATTGCAGTTTCCAAACCAATGCACAACCCTAGCTGCTTGGCATTGGTCCTTCAGAACATTCTGTAGATCAGTTCTCAAACTGTGGGTTGGGACCCCAAAGTGGGTCACGACCCTATTTTAATGGGGTCACCAGGGCTGGCTTAAACTTGCTGGGGTCAGAGACCCAAGCCCTTCCACCTGGGGCCGAAGCCCAAGGGCTTGAGCCCTGGGCGGCAAGGCTCAGGTTACAGGCCCCCTGCCCGGGGCTGAAGGCCTTGGGCTTTGGCTTTGCCCCCTGCTCCCCCAGGGCACCGGGCTCAGGCGCGCTCAGACTTCAGTCCCCCCTCCTGGGGTCATGTAGTAACTTTTGTTGTCAGAAGAGGGTAGCAGTGCAATGAATCCACCATTCACAATGCAGTACAAGTTGGCACAAAAGCAGATTCAAGTAAGTGGGAGAGGTGAGTTAGCAATCACTGACTAATTTTCTATCTCCTTTGTAAAAACAAAAAAAACCAGCAGCACACCAGATAAAGGATGAAAGAACAAGCACGAGCAACTCTAATTGAAGTTGCATAAAACTTTCTGAGCCTTCCACTAACATCTAGACTTCCTCTAATAATGTTAAATAACTTCATAATCACTTGGAGGTATATATTAAAACTGTGTGAAACCCATTTAGGTTACATGGTTTCTGTGAAACAAAATCAGTGGGTTTAATGAGTGTGATTCGTAACACTGAACGTGAAAACTGCTAACAGAATCTTTATCAAATCCAAGCAACTATCACCATCCACCTGCTATCACACAACTCCCCACTCGCAATAGGCCATGGCCTTTAGGGGCCATCTTTTCTGGATGTTGGAGAGGCCAAGTCATTTCACCCTATTACACTTTTAAAGGGCAAATAATGAGCCTGCTGCCCAGCCACAGATAGGTGGCCCGATCACCTTTTCGGAGGGAAGTTAGGATATTGTTCAAAGAAGGGAACTATCTGCATATCCACCGTGGGCATTTATACTGTACTCATCTCTGTACAGGTCTTCTTCAAAGTTTAGACAACCCCCAAAATTTCAGGCTGAGCTCATGGCCCTACTACATGTGTTAATCCATACTTTCTAAGAGAAAAGACAACTAATCATGTTTCTGACTGTGACTTTCACTCCACCTCTAAAAGTCTTAAATCTTAAAATATGCTCTATATCCTGTGTTTTAAAACATTAGTAAATACAGAACCAAAATCAAAAGTGTTTGTAGCTGCCCAAGGAGCTTCGTGTATATATGGATGAGAGAACTGCCTCTTTCAGATATCCTGTATAGCTGTAGCCATGTCAGTCCCAGGATATTAGAGAGACAAGGTGGGTGAGGTAGTATCTTTTATTGGACCAATTTCTGTTGGTGAGAGAGATAAGCTTTGGAGTCACCAAGAGCTCTTCTTCAGTAGACTTGAAAAAGAAATCTGTGTCGTTGGAAAGCTTGTCTCTCTCACCAACAGAAGTAGGTCCAATAAAAGATATTGTCTCTCTCTCTCTCTTTCAGACATGTCAGCTGAACCATAAATTTAGCATAATATGCTAGCACGGCAATTTAACTCACTTCTCTGTTCGGCTAAAAGGCCAATAATAAAATGGCCTAGTTTAAGTCCAGTATCAAGCCTTACTAAATCAAAATCATTTCAAGACAATACTTATTAAAAATGTGTTACAAATATTTTCATTTCACCATGGTCTAGGAAAGACCTTACAGCTGAATCATGATTTCTAATCTTCTCTCCTACCCCTTGTTTGTGTTTTAACTAATTTCTTCTGTTTGACTCTAACTCTCAATTGTCCTGCAATCAAAGAAAAACCAAGAAAAAAAGATCAGGTGAACCATGTGAAGCATATTGGAATGACTATTCTTAGCTTGTTTATGGTTTCTTTTCCTACCATGTATTTTCTTTTAGTACTCCTATGCTTTCAGAAACAGAAACTGATTTTTTTTTTAACATATTTGTGGTTCATTGATAATCCTGCTATGCTTTATCCTAGGGTCACAGTATATACCAAGATAAAGTGGCTGATTAACTGTTAAGTTTCTTGTTTAATGTATTCCAGTCTGATTAAATCCTGAACAAAATTGTTGCATGGTTGTCAGCAAAATATAAACTTAAGGAACATCTCAGATCCACCCATAGGCTTTTTCTTGTGTCCTACTAAACTTCCACTGGATAATGAGTAAAATACAAAATATGTTCATAGCCTGGAAGTAAAGTTAATGCCTATGTGAAATTACACTCTGTTACATGATTAACATTGAATTAAGAGCTCAATACTTTTATCATTGAATTCACAGGAGTGCACTAACCATAGTAATTTGAAAGATCATTTTTTAAATTTAGTTTGACAATTTAAAGGTTTTGCAGCTTACATGCAGTGCAGAGCAACAGTATTCTTACTTCTAGGATAAAAATCATTTTAAATGTACAAAAAGGTAAATTGGAAAAAGAACACTTAAGCCATACAAAGAAACAACGTCTAGAGAAACAGCCATAATAGCTGTTAGCTGATATAATGGGTATGTGAAACATGATACAACCAGGGCTAACTTGGTCCACTCATAACGTTTGCAAACACACAAGGGAGTGCTAAACTGGAGACAGGTTTCAGAGTAACAGCCGTGTTAGTCTGTATTCGCAAAAAGAAAAGGAGGACTTGTGGCACCTTAGAGACTAACCAATTTATTAGAGCATAAGCTTTCGTGAGCTACAGCTCACTTCTTCAGATGCATATCGTGGAAACTGCAGTTTCCACGATATGCATCTGAAGAAGTGAGCTGTAGCTCACGAAAGCTTATGCTCTAATAAATTGGTTAGTCTCTAAGGTGCCACAAGTCCTCCTTTTCTTTTTGCTAAACTGGAGAAGATCTCTTACCTTACAATATCTGACAAGTACACAGGCTGAAGTTTATCAGTGCAAACACGGTTATTGTTAAATCATATTAACTAAAGAGCTATGATAAAGACACGAAATACCCAGCTATCTATGAATCAAAAAACAATTGAACATAAGCATAATAGTTTCCAAAGGAGAACTTCACTCAAGAGACTAACACTGGGTTTTCCTTCCCCTTCCAATTCCCATTCTCTCTTTGCTCCTTCTCTCTCTGTTCTTGGAACTCCACTGGAGGAGAAGCATTTACTGGAGCAAGGCCCTACAAGATCAAAATCTGTAGATGATCAACCCATTTTTCAAGTAATTACCATAAATGTATTTGTTACAATGAGACTAACACATTTTTCTATTTAGATGGAAAATGAAATGTGTAAAATAATTCTCTTCAACTTTGTAATCATAACAAGGAAGTCTCAACCATGTATTTTTCATTCCTTTATTTGCTCTTTAGTAAAGATAAGATAAGAATTCATCTCTAGCTGAATCAAATGGAGCTAGCTGACAAAAGCAATACAATTATAAGCCTGCTTTCAGAAAGGACTACTTCAAAGTCCTGGATAAATCCTTAGGGAGGTCTTAACTTGGTTTCTTGGGACATCTATTTTCACTGATACCCTAATTTAGGCTTAATAATTTATAGTCTGACATATGGGGAGCATCTTGATCAGTCTCAATGGGAAAAAATGTCCTTACCATGATATTCAGGGCAGTGGGGACTTAGTTATAAATTTACAGGAATTCAACAACAGAGGCAGAAGTGAGACTGTGACAGTAGGTCAAAGTACTGCAGTTGTACATTTCATGTCTCTACTGCATTAACCCACATGGCTACAAAAAGACCACTTTAATTATTTTCATTTTATTTACTCTATTGCCTGGCTTTCTCTATGCAGTTTGTAAATTATCTATTCTCACCTCGGCTGGGAAGGGTTTACTCTATGGTGAGCTGCAGGAGTCCCAGAAGCCCAAGGGACCATCCTGTAGGGCACGCTGGGGCCAGGGCTGGCCGTACCCCTGGAGCTCTGCCATGCACCAGTCCACACTAGGCTGGGAGGCAAGAAGAGCGCTGAGGAGAGAGCTGCTTTAACCCAGTGTCTCCTGCATTCACCCCAGGCTGCCTGGCACAGCCTGGCCACCAAGGTAGCTGCTCACCTTGCCCATGGAACAGGGGAGGATGGGGCACATCCGGGCTAGTGACGAGAGCTCCTGAGGGTGCACAGCGGTGTCTGAAGTTGGACAGCACTGAGGAGTGGAGGCAGCAGGGCTCCCCAGGCAGGTTCTCAGCAACTCAGGGAAACAGACCCTGTGCCGGGTGCATGCTGCGCATAGCTTCAGTTTGTGCACAGTGCTGCTATCCCCCTGTGCTTTGCCCGGGCACAGGTACACCATTCTCACTGCTGGCGCCAGAGGCTTGGGTGCAACAGTGATCCAGCATTGAGCGTATGGGCTGCACAGTCCCTATTGTAACTTAAAAGCTTATCCAGTAAACTCAAGGTGTGTGACCATATTGTGTATCTGTACTGAAACTCCCAGAAAGGGGGCCAAAATACAAGTTTGCCCAAGGTGCCATTTTCTCTAGACTGGCCCTGGAGGAGTAATTTCCTATCAGACCTACAACTGCTATTGTTTAATTTGGTCCAATGGTGTTCATCTGCCTGATGTAAGAACCAGTATATTCACAGTTTTCACCTGCTGAGTTCACTGAAACCGTTTCTGAAGTCCAGGAGGCTGGAAGGGGGAACAAACAAATGAAGAGATAATTGATCCTTGTGATGGTTAGTGTTTTCCTATGAAAGTGGGGATTACAGTAGTATGTATACAGTGTGTACAACTATAGGATGACCCTTTCCTTGTACAAGAATAGGCAACTTTTGGGGTGGATGCGGTTATGCCCCAATATGACTGCATCCCTATGGAACCAACTGATGTTCCCTCTGCATTTAACCACAGTTGCCTTCACAAGGATGGTTTGTGCGGAGGACATATAGCATAAGCCAAATTGGGACTCCAGATGGATTTATAATAAAGTAGCTAAACAAGGTCTGACAATGACAGCCTGCACACTCTTATCAGTTGGATTTGAAAATAACGTTGCCACTTCATTCAGAAATACATATCTGTCTCTCAGTGGTGGCGCGCCTGTTGCAAGCCCTCCTTACACCTTTAAAATCCATTCCTTTTCCTTCTTTCTTTGGCCTCATTCAGTTCACCAGCATTTGCAATCACTAAGCAAAAGAACCTGTGTTTCCAACACAAAATGTTCTTCAGATAATGGTTCAGATGCCATGCCATTCCCTGTTCAAATTAAATAACCCCCGCCCCACAAACACAGATAATATACACACTCATTTTCTTAGCTTTCTATTTGAATTGAACCTTTCAATCTTCTCAAATTTTGGGAATCTCAGAATATCACTTGCAAACGTTATTTGAACATAACATAGTACCATAAAACCACTCTAAGGTTTCATTATGAATAGTACCAAGATATAATGACGACGCTCATTTGGAACCTAATAAGTTGTTCTTCACACCCCACTATCTATTTCTCTTTCTTCCCTTCTCCACAGGGAAAACAGTGAAAGAAATCTCTCTCTCTCTCTCCCAACCCCCACCCCACCGCCCCGCTCTTTCCTGACCGCTAACTGATTATACAAAAAGTTATATTTTATAAATTATATATTTTACAACTATAGCACAGACGAAAGAATAACACACCTATTGTTGATACTTACAGCTCAAGGGCTTCTGTTCAACAAATGCAATAAAATCAAGACACTCTGCAAATGTAAATTATCTTTGTACACTTTCCACAGAGTTGAATTCTGATTTGTATTTTTGTGCCTTTTTTTTTTTTTTTTTTTACAGCTGGCAATTAAATAAAAATACAAAATTGCACAGCTTTACACACAACTTAAAAATAAATATACCATGATTCATAAAATACAAATGCAACTTGGAAGTAACCACATTATGAACCATTTCCAAACAAACTGGAAAAACAAAAACACAAACAACTTACAAGACCACATAGCTCAATGTTTGCTACTGTACATCTGCAGTGTAGTGAGTGACAAATATTTAATGAAACATGTTTATGCACAAAGCAGATGATGTGTAATAGAAATTAAAACATTTATAAAAACATGTAACCCCCAAGGAGCTTACCAAAGTTCCTGGGACTGTGTGCTGGTAGCTCAAAGAGAGGCCTAATGTCCCTGGTAGGGAGGGGGAAGCCAAGGCAGACTCAAAGTCTGCTCAGCAACCAATAGGGAGTGAGATTCCCCTCCCAGGGAGCTCCCGAGAGGGGAAAAGCTATTTGGGAGCTCTCTGAAGCCAGGCAGGGAAAGGGTAGGATTGGCTGTGGGGGGGGCTGGTGAGTCCCAAGCCTGCATGCAGGGTTCCCCCTCAGAACTGGCCTCTGGGGACCTGAAAGCAAGATCCCTCAGCTTGATTCTTTCCTGCTCCAAGGTGACTCTCAGTTTGTAGAGCTTTGTTGAGAAAACTTCCCCCAGCCAAGCTGAGTTAGCTCTCCAGCTCCGACATGAGCTCAGTGACCACATGGCCAGCTCTGCTCTGACTGCTAGTCCAGGGCTGCTGCCTGCTGTGAGTGTGTCTGAGTGCTGGGGTGGGAGAATAAAGTTTGGATTTTAGTATAGTTTTGTAATCTGCACCTTGAGCTCTTCACCCCTTGGTGGTGAGGGAAAATCCTGACACCTGCATGAAGAGGACGCCTGCTAGCAGTGATCATCAGCTCTCTGCAGTGACTGAAGAGTCCAGAGCCATCTCTGAACCTGAGGATCGGTCAGGGAGTTATGAGTCACCATTTTTTAGTTAGCTAGTCAGGCAAATTGTTTGGGAGACTCCTTACTCCCTGAATAGTGTCCTGAAACCAAGGAGTAACAGTTTGGGCTTTTGTTACTTGCTGCCTATTAAATCTGCAGAGGGATTTACCACCTTATCCCACTTGTGAGTCTCTGGGCTGTACTGAACCCAGTAAGCCACATTGCTAGTTTCTGCACACAGGCTATCCTGGTCACAGGTCATCAAGCATCCCCTACAAAGTACGTGTACCAACAGGACACTTATTTGACATTTGATGTATCAGATCACGTGATTGCAGAAATTCATGGGTATTAGCAGCATGGGCACCAGTGACTCTGAGAATAGTGGTTTACTCTGTTATATTTATCTCCTGTTTAATATAATTACTTTGTTAAATATATTGTATGTGTTTGTGTTATTTCTTGGAAGTCTCTAACTATCTGACAAGTAAATGGGGGTTACCCTGTGATTAGAATTTTCCTCCCAAGCTGCCCTAGTGACCCTGCCAGGAAGGAGCAAGTGGGGTGGAGGCACCGCCAAATAAATTCATATGGGAAGAAAGAAGTTACACCCTGCAGAGTGGATGGCAGCACAGGCCATTTCCCAGTCGGTGCTTCACCCCCCCTCTGCCCCAAAGCCCCACCCTCACTCTGCGTCTTCCTCCAAAACCCCACCCTCTCTCTGCCTCATCCTGCTCCAGAAGCCACCAACCACTAGCTGCTCTCCACCTTCCAAGTGTTTCCTGCCAGCTGCCAAACAGCTGGTGGGCAGCCCCACCGAACAGCTGTGGCTGGTGGGTGCTGAACATCCCCTATTTTTTTTCTGTGGGTGCTTGAGCCCCAGAACAGCCACAGAGTTGGCGCGTATGGGCGACGGGATCCAGAAGAACCCAGGCTTGTCCATCAAAAGCCTAAGGAGACTTGTGCTAAAGGAGGTAACCAGATGGATAGGGGGCACTACAAATGTTTACAGCGAGTTTAAGTGCTGTATGATAAGTAAATTCTTTCCCATTTTTTTGGCAAACAAGGAGAAATGTGACATGAAGCATATTTTCATTATTATAAGAAAAAATGGTGAAAATTAAATAGTGGTGGACCTACAATTGTATAAATCTGTTTTGCATCATTTGAAACCATTTTTAAAGGGTGTATGAAAAGGATTAAATCTTGTACAGTTATTTGTTTGAAGATTTCAAGCATCATGTGGCCTTAAAAGTATTTCTTACTAGGCCAACATGCATTTATTCAACTGGAATCATTTTATAATGATTTAAATCATGATTTATTAACCCCTGCCTGGCTCAGGAATTAAATCCCATAAATACCTTGGAAAAGAATTCAGTGAATCAAAAGAAATATTAAACTGAACTAAAACAATCCTAAGACAGCTGGATCATGAAAAATTGCTCAACTCAGAGAACATTTAAAGGTTAGAGCTCTATTACGGGGAAGGGGGTGGGAGAGCATAGAGAAAAAAAGATTAATACAGTAACTGCCTATTTTTTATTTTATTTTCTTCATTTTTTTTTCTGTGAGGTTACCATTTTTGCAGCTGGTCAGAAATATCATATTCCCGACTGTCTCAAAAGGCTTTACATGACTAATCTTAACCATGTTTAAAACTGAGCAACATAAAAGCAGCTGTTGAAAATAAAATAGGCGTTATGGAAAAGTTTACTAGTGCACCAATAAGAATAAAAGCACCTTCTTTTAGGAATATATATCTTGAGCCCTGCTTTAACAAAGTATAAACTTGAGCAAGGCTGTAGCAGCTGACATTTTGAGTTCTGTAGCATGGAAGCCAGATGTACTTTTGTTAGACAGGCTCTTATAATTGAAGAGTAAAGTACAATTTTTCTTTTCCAGAACCTGGTCCTGTAACAACTCCCCATGTCAAACTGCATTTGGCCTAAAGTTCAACATGCAGAGGACTTGTAGGGTTGGGCCCAAATTAGTTTACATTATGTTAAAATCTTTTGGGGTAATGGCAAAAGGTGGATGAGTTTATTGGAATGTACCTTGGCAAGATAAGACACTCTTTATAAAGCAATATATTATTTGCTACATAAATTTCATGTCTTCTAGAGCAGTATTTCTCAACAACTGGTCTGTTGACTGGCACCAGTCCCTGGGACATCCCTGACACAGTTTAGGAAGGCATCAAGCTGGTCCCAGTGTCAAAAAGATAGAGAAACCCTGCTCTAGAGTAAAAAAATAACACCAATTTAGTCCACCATACTGGAATTTTTGAACAATGTGATTACCAAGTTTCTTTCATTCTACACTTTGTACTAGTCCTCAGTTTGCTCCAAACCCTAGATGTCTACTTCACAAATGCTAATTTGATTTCTATTACCTTAAATTACTTTGTCTTTTAAAACATTTATTGATGATAACCTATTTTAGATATTTATAGGGCATTAATCTCAGTGGTGCCTAGGCACCAGATACAATATTACAATAAGCATTAAGTATTAAAAATGCACTCTATTCTTATAATTTTCATTCTTCCAACTTAATATCTTTTTCTTCCTTTCCTTCATTTAAAGATGTGTGTGTGTGATTATTTGTACACATTTATAAGTGTAAACTTTAAGTAAATTTAACTTCTGTAAGTTGTAAACGTGGCTATCAGTTTTCTTTTGCTTATAATTAGGGATCTACTTAAACTGTGTAGAAATCGCACATTTTTATGGGTTCGTCATGGCATAAATAGCAAAATTTGAGATGTGAGGTATGCTGTTCCCACCCTTACTTCTGTGTTGCTGCTGGCCGTGACGCTGCCTTCAGAGCTGGGTTCCTGGCGACCAGTTGCCGCTCTATGGCCACCCAGCTTTGAAGGTAGTGCAGAAGTAAGGGTGGTAATACCGCAACCCTCCTACAATAGGCTTGCAACCCCATTTTGGGTCAGGACCCCCAGTTTGAGAAACACTGTGTACTTTTGTATACGTTTATCCTATAGTATAAAAAATGAAAAAATGGGTGTTTATCACTACAAAAGGTTTTCTCTCCCCCCACCGCACTCTCCTGCCGGTAATAGCCTGGATTTGTGCTGGAAATGGTCCACCCTGATTATCATACACATTGTAAGGAGAGTGATCACTTTACATATGCTATTACCAGCAGGAGAGTGGGGTGGGGGGAGAGAAAACCTTTTGTAGCGATAAACACCCATTTTTTCATGATTTGTGTGTATAAAAACATCTTCTGTATTTTCCACAGTATGCATCCGATGAAGTGAGCTGTAGCTCACGAAAGCTTATGCTCAAATAAATTGGTTAGTCTCTAAGGTGCCACAAGTACTCCTTTTCTTTTTGCGAATACAGACTAACACGGCTAGTACTCTGAAACTGGTTAAAAAGGGTAATGTAAAACTGAGCTCCCATTCAAAGAGTTGATAACTGAATGAAAAAAATGAGCCTTTACCCCACCTAAATCCTGAAACCAAAGTTATAGCAAGGTAAAAATTTACATAGTTGCTGGGAACAGAAATATAAAGAAGAGATTTCTGGCCGCCTTTCTTCCCCCTCAAAAAATCTACACATCTAACACATTTCAGACATTTGAAAACTTAACATTCCTGTTGTCATCAAAGACAACAGTGCCAGAATGATAAGACAACCAAGCAGTCAAATGTGCCATCATGCTTGAAAATCTCTAAGGTCAACAAACTCAGTTACGGGAGCTAGAAATGACTGACCTTTCCTTTCTTTAAAAAAAAAGCGGGGGGTGGGGGTGGGATTTGAGATCCGCATTGACTCACAGAAAAATAGATTTAATGACCATCTGAATATTTTGGAACAGGGTGTTGATTTATTGGGTGTCACCAATTAGTGTTGGAAAGCAGAAATTCACTCACTAGCACGTTTAAAATTAGTGAAGTAGCAGAAATGAAATCAGCTGAAAGGCTGTAAATGGTTTTAACGCTTTCTTTTCACATCATATTATTCACTATTAATGATTTTAAAAGAAGAGTTTATTTATACTCTCTTTTTAAACTAAGCTAAATATATACTATAAGATCTAAACATTACACTACATAATGAAAAGGAGACAAATGTATATTCCTTGCATTTTTCATTAAAGCCTAGGCACGTCTATTGTAACTTTTATGAAAATCTAATCACAAAAAACTGCCATAACGAGCTCACTGAACCCCTATTAGGATTTGGAAAAGGGTGTAAGCAGCTGCCAAAATCTAAAAATTTTTAACCATTTAAATAAAAACCTATATTTGTGACTAAGAGAACACAAGAGCACACAAAAGTAACATGCATGTCTTTGAAGAAGTTCTCCCCACTTTTGTTTCATAGCATAAGAGAGACTTCACATCTGGCAATTTTGCAGGCCACTGGGCCTGAGCCAAAGACCAAAGAAGTCAATGGGAATCGTTCCATTGACTTCAATGGGCTTTGGATCAGTCCCTTTTCCACTAAAGCAGTGGTTCTCAAACAGGGGTGCGCAGGAGTCTTCCAAGGGGTACATCAACTCATCTAGATATTTGCCTAGTTTTACAACAGGCTACATAAAAAGCACTAGTGAAGTCAGTACAAACTAAAATTTCATTCAGACAATGACTTGTTTATACTTCTCTATATACTATACACTAAGTACAATATTTATATTCCAATTGATTTATTTTATAATTATATGGTAAAAATGAGAAAGTAAGCAATTTTCAGAAATAGTGTGCTGTGATACCTTTTTTTGTATTTTTATGTCTGATTTTATAAGCAAATAGTTTTCAAGTGAGGTGTAACTTGGAGGTATGCAAGACAAATCAAACTCCAGAAAGGAGTACAGTAGTCTGGAAAGATTGAGACACACTGCACTAAGGTAAAATTCACCTCTGCACAGAAGGCCAAGGCCCATATGTACACTTGAGTCCCACTTAAGCCCTCAAAAGCAGGGTAATGTGGTATATTGGCATTGCTTTGGGTCTTTGCATGGAGTGAATTTCACTTTGAAGTAACAGCATCGCCTCAAATAGCGTTTTCACATCTGAAACACACTGCTGACTCCTACACTGCAGTTCCACTCTTCTCAAAAACCACTTGCTATCTTTTCCTTTCCAAAAAGTTCTTCTCAGAGAAGATTAAAAATTGAAAAGAAAATAAGCTTCCTGATGAAAATATTTTTTCAGGTTTTTTTTTGGAAAACTCAACTCTCTCAAAATATTGTCTAAAAAACCTAGTATGGTTTATTAACATCAGAACCAGTTCCATACTGACAAGCTCCCAGTGCTGCAATGTGGAACACAGACCTTCCATTTCAAACCAGTAGGACACTGACTGTAGTAAGCATGGTGTTATTACTACTGGAATGACTATGCAAACGAGAACTCACTATGCAAACACTTATGTTTAATCCCCTGAGCACATCCTCCGCAAACCAGATGTGAATAGAAACCTGAGCAAAACATTCATGCTGTTAACAATCCTGTGCCTTCTCTGATGACAAACCTTACTACGAAGTACTTACTAAAAACTAAATGGACTCCTGGGAATAGGGACATCATTTTTCTATCTATCATTTCTCACCCCACTTCTCTGTCAGCTACACCTCTATGTTTCCAGTCTCTTCACCTAATTTGTTCAAACTTCCCTCCCTCAGATTATGGCTATTCATTATGAATGTTACTGTAGTTCTTGGAGATCCCAACCCAGACTGGGGCCCCATTGTGCTAGGCATTGTTCAAATACATAGTAAGAGAGAGCCCCAGAGAGATTAAGTGACTGCCCCATGGCCACACAGCCAGTTAATGAGAGCACTTTTCTTTTTTCTCCCTTTTCTCTGCTTATCCCTTCTTCCTCTCCCAGTGTGATTTATGTAACTTCCATATCACCAGGTCACCTCCAATTTCTATTAATAGGAGATCCGCTTCCCCTCCCTGTATCACATTGGCAGAGAAAATGAAGACCACAGAAAATATAGCGGGCCTACTGGGATGCAAGCTACATAAGAAGTGCTTCCACTATGCAAGACTCACTGCTTAAGAAATATAGTGAACTCTTATAGAGGAACTTGGAGTCTGATACTAAGCTCAATTTTTTTGTTTGCTACATCATATAGTAAAGCAGAAATAAATGACCCAATAATAAAACTGAAAGGAACAGTTTAACTACAACACATTTTTTGAGTTAGCAAGTGGCAGTATTGTCAACACCAAATATTCAAAAATAATCAATAAGGTCCCTAAACCCATGAGATTTTGAAAAATATATATTTTATCTTCTGGATGGATTTGGGTCATGTCTTCAAGCTTTTTATACACTTTTGAGGCAAGAAACTTACTTTTTGTGTTAATGAAAGTTGAGATTCTCATATATTCACATGATTCCAGTTGCTAGCGCTTTAAGAAACATACCAAATATCATGAAACTTGTGGTAAAATCACAAGAGTAGGCAACACTGAAGCAGCATTTTGGCTTTCAGGGTAAATCTGTGACTTTAAGATGTAAGAGTACTTCAGATATAGGGATCTGCTTGGAGTCAGGAGAGGGAGAGAGATTAATTGGATATAGATATGCTTTTAAAATGAGATGATAAAAAGGTACAGCAAAGCACAGCTCTCTGTTAAGGAATGCATTAGTCAAAGAGCAATTTAGATTTCAAATCTCAGTAATTGCATGTGAATGATCAGCCAGTAAGACTGAATGAATGGCTGAAAATTCTAAGCTCTTTGTATATAACATCATCACTTTTCTAAAATGTGGCCTCAAACTTTCTATTGCCACTGCTGGGGAATGAAAAGTCTTTTAAACAAGTTATTTTTTTTTAAAATATAAAATCAAATTTCAATTCACCTTAAAGAAGCCTTGTCTAAGTTATTCTCAAGCACAAACTTGGAAAAAAACTTTTCTGAACATGGCTTAGCCCTGTCTATCTTTGTGTTCAAAGCTGGTGGGAGCTGTGTCTGAACCATGGTTTGAAATTGTTCTCAAAGCTCTCTCTCTATTCGAGACTATGTTGAGTGTGATGAGAAGGCTCTGCTCAGCTATGCTATGAAGTATAAATATGTGCACCTGGAGGTCTCTCTTCCTAAAACTAATCTGGGTGAGACAGACCCGCTCATCTCTATTCCAAAGTCTTGGTATGGTCCAAAGTGTTCACAAGATGACAAAATAGGAAAAAAGAGCCATTCCTAGGCACAAATATTGGGTCAAATTTAGCCAACTATAGCCTGTATTTAATGGGTGGAATGCCTATGCAAGTCCTTAGGTTAAATCCAGCCATGACATAAATGGTATAAACCAGTGGTTCTCAACCCAGACTACTGTACCCCTTTCAGGAGTCTGAAGCCCAAGCCCCACCGCCCAGGGCTGAAGCATGCAAGTTAGCTTCACATGGCCCACTGTGGTGTGCAGCGCCCGGCAATAACCCTGCTTTCCACCCCCTAATGTTGGCCCTGCACTTGCGACCCTCCTAAACCCATCCCTGGACCTTCCTGTGGTTCATGACTCCCAAGTTGAGAAACCCTGATCTAGATGGGTTGGCGTACTCCTGGAAGACTGCTACGTACCCCTGGTTGAGAACCACTGGTGTAAACAACACATTGGGCCTGATTCTTCGTTGCCTTGTATATTGTATAGTAATTTACATTCACGTAAAGCACAACATGGATGTAGAACATTATCCAATCAAAAGGAAACATATCTGTGCAAAGTGAGTGTAAATGACCTCACAACATACAAGGCAGAGAAGACTCAGTATCACTCAGTTTAAGGTATTGAGAAAACAGGTGTCAAAGTGACTGTAAATGACTGATTAGTGCTTTCAACAGAATGAATATATTTTTACAAAAACGTAGGACAGCATACTAGAGTAGGGATCCAAAACAGTATCGTTAATCTATTGTACACTATAGCGTTCTGCACTATTGCAGTTATATACTGAAATGTTTATAGTTTTTAAGGATAAACAACATGCCAAAGAAGTGAAACAGATAAAATGTGTGTGTGTGGGGGGGGGAAACTAACAGGAGAATGTAAGATTAAAGTATTGTCTCTTTATCATTAATTTATGCCTACACCACCCCAGTACTAGCAGGGTAAAATTCAGTCCCTGGTGTAAGGAGTGAAGGCTTCAGAACAGGTAACTTCAAAAATACAGATACCTATTTTCCAGAAGGGTGACTTATAGAGAGTCCTAGAAACTGAAGTAATTTATTTATCTACAGAACACAAACAGCACAGGAAGAAGAGTCTCAACGCAGACCTAAAACACTACCTGTAAAGGTCAGTGGGTTGTTCATTTTCAGTACCCATTAAATGCTTGATCTTTCTCCTGAACACAGCCAAAAAAGGATCAATTAGTGGTGAGTTCTGTATTACGGATATCTGTTCATCAAGAACTTCACTGAGACCATCAACTCATTTCATGTATAACACTAAGCAGCCATCAGACCCTAACAATATTAATCATCACTTACCTACGCTGAATTTAAACTAGTGATTTATGTGAAAGACACCATACCCCGTTACCAATCCAGCCTTCTAGAATATCACTTCAAATGTTAAAAAATCTGATATTTCCATTTATTCTACTGCAGGCACCTTTTTCTATGGACTCTTAAGAAATCAGGGAAGCAACACATTCTGGATTTTGAAATCAAGAGAATCAATTCCAAACACCAAAATGGCAGAATTATTGATGCATGTGGTCACTAACTACTGCCACCATTTGTGCTATAATATTTAGACAAAGTAGTATGAATGCTTTAAAAAAATACACTGTTGCAGAACAAAAAATTGCATTCTCAATTCTGTGAAAAAATGTAGGAGGAACAAAAGAGTAACCAAACGATAAATAATGTGGGTGCTCAAGAAAGCAAACAGGACTGGCTGGCATTAACCATTTATAGCTCCAATGCTATAAAGAGCACAGTGCACCATGCTAGGGCAAAAGGTACATGGTTCTTTACAGGGCTGGCATACTACCTTCAGTAGCATGTATGTGTTACTCCAAATAGTTCATACTGCAGACAGCCACTAAAGCAGTTAAAGGAAAGCATATTTGTATCTCATTGACTGGAGGAATAGTGCTGAATCACCTACATGGTGGAGGCCACCCAACCAGATGGTGTTCATAGAATCAATATTAGGGTTGGCAGGGACCTCAGGAAGTCATCTAGTCCAACCCCCTGCTCCAAGCAGAACCAATCCTCAATTTTTGCCCCAGATCCCTAAATGGCCCCCTCAAGGATCGAACTCACAACCCTGCGTTTAGCAGGCCAATGCTCAAACCACTGAGCTATCCCTTGTACTAAAGCTGCCTCAAGATTATGTCAGTGTATACACTGTTGTAATGTGTCATAAGACTTGAAACTATCTCTGCTTCTTCCTCTGCTTAGGGGAAGAGTCATGGTGCTGTAAACAGAATCCCTCAAAAGGGGCTGTAGGTCTGTGGTGGACACAATGACAAAGTTGATGTGGCTTTCTATGATGTAGGCAATCCCTTCCAGGAAGATACACACAATAACTATTATATTATACTTGCACTTAAAAAAATCCTCCATTTTCACAGATAGTACCAGTTCCAACAGTATTCTCCATTTTAAGTGCAAGGAATTTCTTGCACACCAGTAGAATGTTTTCAAATTGGAAAAAAATGAAAGTGCACCTTATGTATAATATATACATATTTTATTTTATATCTGATGTATACTTATGTGATAAATAAAGGGGGGGGGAAGCTACCTTTTATGGACACCCAGCCAGCTATAAAATCGGTTAGTAGCTGATCTCTACTTGCTTTACCTGTAAAGGGTTAAAAAGTCAGACTGCATGCATATGTAATAGGAATTGAGTGGGCACATGGCCAAAAGAGCCAATGGGAAGGCTAGAGCTTTTTCAAATTGAAACAAGACTCCCCTTTTGTCTGTCTGTCATCATCTCCGGAGAGGAGACACAGAGCACCAATGCTGTAAGAAGCTTCCGCCAGATATGAAAAATCATCAGATCATACCTACAACCTCTCATTTGAAACCCGAGATATGTAAGAAGATCAGGAAATGCCTAGGAGGACGTGATTAGGTTTATCTTATTTTTGTAAGGCTTATGGGCTCCTCTGTGATAACTCCAGGTGCTTTTGTTTTGTTTGTAACCTTTAAGCTAAACCTCAAGGAAGTTATTTTGATGCTTAATCCTTATAAGTGGTTCTTTTTAAAATCTAGCAATAGTCTGAGTTTTTAGATGTATTTTCTTTCCTTTCGTTTTTAATAAAATTTACCTTTTTTAAGAACAGGATTGGATTTTTGTGTCTGAAGAGGTTTGTGCACATGTTGTTTAATTAGCTAGTGGCAATAGCTGATTTTCTTTGTTTTCCTTCGCAGTCCTTCCCCTCCCATCCCCCCCGTGGCAGGGCAGGGGGGAAGGGTGAAAGGGCTTGAGGGTACCCCAGAGGAAGTAATTCCCAAGTGCTCCTTCCTGGGTTCTCAAAGGGGGCGGGGGGTTTGCACTTGCGTGGTGGCAGCATCTACCCATCCAAGGTCAGAGAAAGGTTGTAACCCCCATCTTTTGCACTCAAAGTGAGGAATCAGCCTTGACAACTTAAATGGACATGCACTATATATACATTCTGGAATTTAATTGGTGTGTACTAGTATAGCTTACCTGGAGACAAAGAAGCTATGTCAATTTCCACCAGGTAAAAATCTGGCCCTTTATATATAATTGTCTATAGTACAAAGATCATGACTATACATAATACATATAATCTACTTGTAAGAGGCTACCAGTGAGTATCTGAAACATGCCACATTGTCCTACTAGGAAAAGGCTGACACATTTGTTAACCCACTGGGACATAAGGAAGGTGAGACTCACCCTCTGGGAAGACATGGTCTAGATTCTAGGGTATGCACTAATCAGATTTGAGGCCTCCCCCATAGGGATAGCTAAGCCATGGGAGAAGGCTTGAGCTGCTCTTAGTACTATTTTGCTTTCAGAAAAACCAAAAAGCCAAAGCCAGAAAGGGGGTGGGGTCTGGGTTGGACTTTCCATACTACGTGCACTTTGTAAAGCTGGTCGAGAAAGGTCTCTAATGCTCATAATATTATTATGCCAACACCATATGTTTAGGTAAGCACTCTCAAACTTGGTTAATGTCACACACATTCCATATGTAAAGTGTTGTATATATATTACCTCACATGTTCTTGACAAACTTTATTGAATGCTTAGATGGCCAAATTTGTCTTTTTTCCACTAAAAAAACACTGCTGCTATGCACCACTTTGGAAATACAAAGTGACCATAAACTTATCTTAAGTGCCCAGTTAAGCTGGGTTTATGACTGTTGCAAAACCAGAATGGTGTAAGGCTTCTAGAGCATACCAATCTGACCATAAAACTGTACAACAATGTTAGTTTCTAGTTACTAAATGAAGACCCTTTTTAAAAAGCAGTCTGCTAGTACTATTTATTTGCATTTATAGAGGATCCGCCATTAGGACCAGGTCTCCATTGTGTTGGATGTTTGTTGTCCAAACATGTAGTAAATGACCGTCCTTGTTCTGAAAAGTCTGTATCATACCTCAGAAATTACAGACACAGGGTCTGATTCAGAGGGGAGGACACTTCGAAACCAGCAAGAGGCACTCAGCACCTCACAGAATATCATAATGGTAACTAGGAACAAGGAGCAAATTTTATCCTTGGAGAACAAAATCACATCTCCCATTTGTTCCAATGAGAATTACATGCATTCATACAAGAGGAGAATTTGGCCCAATGTAGAGGATTAAAAGCTTTGCTCAAATACTACAGAAAGTTATCAACTGCAATGCTTGATACATTACAAGCATACTGTGTACTTGCCCTTATTATTGACAAATAAAAAGAGATTTGCTAAAATGCAAGATGCCAGAGTCAAACAACAGGTTACAGCAGTCAGATCTTTTAAAAGAGACACATAATATTTTAATTTAATATAGACCTTTTCATGCATGCCAACTGTTTTCAGTAAAATGCTAACAATTATTCTACTCTGTCCCTTCACAAAAGTTATTTTATTTTGTTTCTACACTTAAGAAATTTACTAGGGTCAACACTGATTTTTTCCCCTCAGTTGATTGAATTTCATCTTGCAGCCACACACAAAAATGTTTCAATGAATTGTTGAATGGCAACAGTTAGTGGAAGATACCCCAGACTATGCAGGGGTAAATCGAATTGTATCTTAATCTACAGTTGTCACCTCAGCTGATGAGTTTCCTTAGTTTGCTAGCTGAGAGTCACCTCTCTACCTCCCACTATCTCCCTCCATTGATAAACATCACAAACATGCCCCACAATAAATTTACCCCCACATTACTTCTCACCTTCCCAGCCCCACTACAGTTCTGCAGGTCCTCATCCAGTGATCCAATTCTGTCAACACTATAGCCCGGCCTATAGTATCCCCCCCCTTCACCTTTTGGTCATGGCTTTCCAACCATAAAAGGGGGCAAAGATCTATTGAAGAAAAGGTCCAATGAAGCTAAACGATTTCTTCCTATTTTTCTCTCTGAATGTCCCTGTTTAGCTTTCAGGGACAGTAAAGACTGTTTTCTTCATCAATGATCGCCTATGCTGTGGCATATTTTTCACATTCCCCCAAAAAAGCTTCATCTTCCCACCATCCAGGAAGTACTGCATGTGTGATACTGCGGTACGTTCACTCTGTCATAAAGTCAGAATGGGTTATGCTTGGTGTTCTTCTGCTCTTTGAGCACTTCTTCATAAGTCCCTTTTGACACAGCTTTGATGTTGATAGATATCCATTGCAGTTTTTGCATACTGATTGTTCTCATAACTTAGTGCAAACTCTAGCCCAAAGCCAGGATGTGTGGCCATGGTATGCAGTGCAACTTTAGATATAAGGATATATTTCACCAATGAGTTACATTAATGGAATTTTAGTTTCCTTTTGTCTGACTGAGCCAAGTTCCTCAAGCTGGGAAGGGCTGCTTGGAGGATTATGGTTCATGAGGTTGAATTTCACTTAATCAGGTGTTATGTTTGTGTTGCACCATTTTAGGACCTGGAAACTGACCCTGAGACAGTTTTTGACAAAATATCTTCTACTGCTGGATTGACTGTGATGTGGTTTATGACAAGAGTATATTTTATTGTTGAATTTTCCTAGGCTAGGCATTTGTCTAGGTATTGTTAATTTGTTGAAGTTGATGGTAGCAAAGTTGATTCCACAGTGACTGGCAGATGAGTCATGCCCAGAGAGATAGGAAATAAGAATTCACCATGAGATTCGGTGACTAAGTTAATTACCAAGTACTGCCTTATTGTTTAAATACAGAAGCAAAAACACTGGATTTGAAAGCCACTGTGATAAGACAGATGTTGAATGGTCTCAGTGGAAAATGTTTGGAGTTTTGCATCTTTTGATTATTATAAAATACCCACATATATGGCACAAATGTTGGCCTTGATTCAAAAGTATTTAGGACTGAATGAGCAGGGAGACTTCTTGCCTCACTGTAGGCTGCACTCTGGTTTGAAGATCAATTTAAGTGTTAGTCCTTCATCCTTTACAAAGACATTTTTCACTTAGAGCATTCAGTTTTACAAAAATCAAAACAAAATAATATGCATGACATTAAAATCACTGTGGCCACAAAATATGATTTCAAACTCTTACAGACAACATGACAATCTCATTCTTCTAAATAAATAATTAAATATAGCTATACATTTACAAATGACCTTTCCATTCATAAAAAGCTAGGGTCTCAAAGGAACCCCAGAACAACTCGCATATGAATTTCTCTCTAATCCATCATGAGCAAAAAACTCAAGCTGATAGAGTACCCTACTAATCTATTGTGAATCCAGTGGAGCAGAAGCCTGAATGTTCCAGCTGTAGTATTTCTCTCCATCACAACAGCCAGCTGCCCGTCATGGATCATATACACTACTTATCAACAGTGGAGTGTTGCTTCGCATTTATCAAAAATCTCCAGGCTAACAATGCTTTCCTTTTCACCTCCAAAGGTGCACTTTGAGTCTTAATCTAACCCGACACACAAAAATATGGAACAAAGCCAAATAAATCCTTCAAATAAACATCTGTAAATTAGACGAGTAATTTTACTATCTGAAAAATATTGAAAGAAAGACATACAAACACATACATGAAACCTCTTTCCTAATCAATTTCAGCATTAAAGATATATAATATTTTTTTAAAAACTAATTTAACCTAGTTTTAGTCTAATTGATTATTTTTATCATCTTGTATATTTATGACTGTTGTATGTTGGTCTATTCATCTGTGTTACTTCATCTTTAAAAGCTCAGGCTGAATTTACTTCACCTGCATACAGCCTGTGTAATTGGGCTTCATGCAGGTGAAAATCTGTGGAGGATGGAGAGGAAGAGTCCCACCTTGATATGTGCATGCATACCAAACTGCACCTGCATAATCACTGATCTGTAGTGCCTCCCAGAGCTCTCCATCATTTCTGCTCTTTGCACAGCTATGGGTATGGAGATACACAGGGATGTGAAGGCTGCTTCAGAGAAAATCTCCCCATGCAGGACCTAAGTGAATCAGAGAGCCTGGCAAAGAGTGAATTTCAACTTCCAAACACAAAATTTTGCTCTTGAATCTGTACTACTGCATATTCTGCACTTGATCCTCGCGTATCACTCCCCTGGAGACCAAAAGAATTTCACATGATGGCAGGTGTTCAAACTACTTAATAAATCTGCAGCGTGAATGCTAGAACAGCATGTAGGTCCCAAAAAGGAATTTTACACTAATATTTTATGTTGTACTTGCTGGGTGTTATGATGTCAACAAAGGATAAAAATGAATTACATGAATACATTTCTTCAGTATAACCAAAAAAGAACTTTGGCTAAATACAAATGGAATAAACTCCTAGTAAGATGATTTAAAGAAAAATACTGTCTGTCTGTGATAAACTTTATTCATTTGGGGTTCTAGAAACTGATCCTTGAAAGCAGACACTTCAAATGTTTAAATCATTAAAAAAAAAACAGCTTTTCATCAAACTCAGAAGGAGATACTTTGCCAAAATTTCACTAGAAATATTTAGAAGGCTGTTCATATCCAAAAAAGAAAAATACATACTGGTGTTCAAAACTGTATGTGTGATCTCCTTTCCAATGAAAACCATAGCCAACTAAGCTTTCATTAAATTGGAACAAGATGACAAATATAAAAACTCTAACCTGTACAGCAAATTGAAACATTAAACATTACATAAGGTCTCTAATGTACAACAAAAATAGGGGGGTTTGGCAACAGGAAAGAAAAGATAGAAAATAATTTCTGATAGGCTTCACTCCCCTACTTCACTCAACTGGATTTATAATGGCACAGCTAATGATATTTGATGGTCAGTCTAAGGAATCACTTACTTCTGTGCAATTCCTACATGTACTAGTCTAATCAGTATATCTAAAGGTCTGCAAATACGATAAACACTGGCATATGAACGATAGCTGCAAATAAGCAATAGCCATACCCATACAACACTTTTGGCAATCTAGCAGGCAGGTGGGCAACCAGCCACAGCTCATGTAATCTGTTTGCACTTGCAACATAGTAAAAAAATATATGAAAGCACAGCGCACATTATTCATACTTAATCAAGACCACAAACAAAATTTAAGTGGTGGAATGCAACTATTGTAGGCAACAGAAACACTTGATTTTGTGTTAATCTAAAGGAGCACACTAACCTGCTTTCTCCAAACTAACCTCTTCAACAGGTGAATCACCAGACTTGTTTTATAAAGTTCACCAAGGGTTTTATATGTTGCACATCATCAGCCCATAAACATCAACTTATACCGTGGGGTATTTTGATGGGAAAAAAAGAAACTCTTAAAATATTATTTTACATATATGTTAATTATTTACAATGACATTTGCTTGATGTCTGTCATTAGGTTTGCTGAATTGGCATAACACCTCCTCCTATTAAAAGATATCCCAGTTTATTGGGTCAAAAATCTGCATATTAAGCGTTTGCTCTTGCAAACATTTGATCACATAAGTAATTCTACTCATCTGAATAGTCCCAATTAACTTGAATGATGAGAAATGTATGCACTTGCTTAAATGTTTACCAGATCAGATCCTAAAATGTTTTTATGTGACAAGTCATAGTAGCTCATTTGAATTAAATAATTAATCCACATTTAATTAAGTGACATCAAATGGATATACAAAACACGTTAAACATGGATGGTTATAAGTATATTAAAAATTATTAAGCTGTCTAGAAAAACGTGTATTAAACCATATAAGAATGTAAAGTCCATTTATTCATGTCTGAATACTGGTGACATCAGAGCAGAATCTCCAGAAGCCTTCTTGATTCACTGCTAACTTTGCACACACAGCAGTTGATCTCCCAGTTATCTGCTGCACACCATTTATACATCTGCTCACAGATCATCCCTTACTATGATGACCCGCCAGCATTCCTTCCTTGGTAAGTTTCTTCAGTTTATTTCCACCTCTACCACTGATGTGACCAACATACATACATTTGCATCTACTGATTTCTGAGAGCAGGGTCCACTTCTCTCCAATAATATTTCTAACATAACCATTCATCAACTTTTCCATCCAAGAGATAGGTAGCAGTCTTCACCAGCACATCACCAAGGCTTCAATTTTCTTTTTGACAGCAGTTTAGTGTCCCAGGATTCATATCCATAAGTCGCTATGTAAATAATTAAGCTTTTCATCAGTCAAACCCTTTGTTCAGCTTTGAAATACCACATTTTTTCCATACTTTTGTAAGGGAGGCCATGGCTGAGCTAACCATCATTAGTCTTCTTCCAGTTTCTTTGGCGCAGTCTCCTTCATTGGATGTGTATAATCTCAGATAATTAAATTAAACTAGTGTCTCTACAGCTTGACCATTAATTGTGATGTTTGCTTGCTTCATGTCATTATTGATTGTGTCAACATACTGTATATGCATATACACGTTTAGGGATAGTTCATATTCCTCACTGTTTTTACAGGCTCAAATGTTAGTTGCATTGCATAAATAGTGGCAGCAAAAAGCATCATATCACAAGCATATCTGAGGGTGGTGAAGAGGCATCCACCAATGGAAACCTCGTTCCTCCCACTTTATCAAAACCTTATAGGCCTTGTCTCATAATAAATCCTGCACAAATGTTGAGGACAGAATGCACCTTTTCCTCAGACTCTGCCCAGTAGAAAACCACTCGCTGTCACTCACTGCTGTTCGCACCGCAGTCTGCAGTTGACAGTAGAGACTTGCCATGAGTTCAATGAGATGCTTTGGAATCCCCATGTCTGCCAACGTCCTCCAAAGATGGACATGTCAGATGGTATTAAATGATTTGGAAAAGTCAATGAAACACATAATCAATGAGTGATTATACTCGCTGGATTTTTCAATGAGATGGTGAATTATCATGATTTGATCACATGCAGATCATCCCTTTCTGAAACCAGCTTGTTGTAATGATAGTTCTGCTTCTAGCGTTTGCTTCATGCAATCCTAAATTATGCAAAGCAGCGCATTATTCGTGTTTGATACCTGGGAAATGGTACAACAGTTACTGCACTGTTTTATATCCCCTTTTTTTTAGTAAGAGTAGAAAGATTCCCTTCATCCATCCATCATTGCAAATTTTCCACATGAGACTGATACTTTAGTCACCAATCATTTTTAGCAATTCTGTTGGTATGTGATCTACCCTTGGTGCTTTCCCAGGCTTCATTCTAAGAGCTCGCACCACTTCCTCTTGCTGGACTGATGAGGCAAACAGATTGGCACAATAATCTCTCCACCTATATTTGATATCATCATGCTCAATAAGAAAGAATTCTGTCATTATGATCCTTTATGATGTTTGGTCACAGGGAAAACTTTTTAGTAAGAAGTCTGACCACTGCAAAGATATCTTTTGTATTATTACTCTCTCTAAAATTCTCAAGTTCCTTGCATTTTGCCCTGATGTATTCACTTGTCTCCTCGAGTCTGTCTTTGAATCTGTCTGCTCAATTCCTTATGTAACCCTGGCTTGCTCGGAGGGGTGGCTAGCCCCTTAGAGATTCATAAGCCTGCTACTGCCTTGGCTAAGAGACTTGTTTCTTTTAGTTCATGGAGTACCAGCTCATGTATTTAGCTCCAGAGGTACCAGGTTTGATCCCCACTGCTGACACCCCCATGTAGTACGGTGTTAGACTTGTATTTTCTCCTATGCTCTGCACTCTCCATGAGCAGTGGGTAACATATGATGGGGGAGGCTGTGCCTCCCCCAAACAGCCAGGTGTGGCCCCTCCCAGGCCCCCTGCTTCCACACTATGGCTATGGCCTGGCTCCAGGGACTGGGGCCGCACCACTCACCCTCCCTCCTGGATTTCTGGGGCTGGGGAGGCTGTGGCTGTGCTGCCCTTCCTCCTAGTGCTCCAGGGCTGTGGGGGCTAGAGGCCGCGGTGGGAGGGCTCTGGCAGGGGGGAAGGAGCAGGGTCATGGGATGAAGGGGCAGGGCTAGGAGCTGCGCCACCCATGGCAGTCTCCAAGCCATTCTCTTTCACTTTGCATTGTTTTTTCACCAGCTGACTTTTCAGAATGAATCGTTTGGCAGCTTCAAGCATAAAAACTTTGGAATAGAATGAAAAGTAATTCGGGTTGTTCTCCTCTTTCACCTATAACAATGCCTCAAACCCATTCTGGACAGAAGTCATACAGCTTTCGTTAATTTTCAACAAGTCCAGACACAGTGGACCTGCCAAAGTCTTACCTTTAAGTATCTTAAAATTAAGTTCTAATTTTAAGTTTGAGGCTAAAAGTTGATGGTTTGACCTTAAGCCTGCATTTGGAAAAGTCTTTGTCTATTGGATGCCCAATCTCCAGTACCCCCGTACCATTACATAGTTGATTTGCTTCTTTGTGACACCATCAGGTGGCCTCCATGTATATAAACATCTAGGATGTTGGGTGAAAATGGTGTTTGTAACGACCACATAATTAGAGCAATGGAATTCAACTCAACACCCTCCTCTCTCATTTTGTAAACCCAGACCACTGTTTCCCATTACTTCTTCATGAGAGCTTACATCTCCAACTTTCACATTAAGATCTCCAATTACTAGGGTGATGTATTTGCTTGGTGTTTTAATGAGTGTCCCTTTGAACCGCTCATAGAACTCATCAAACTCGTCATCCTCAAGTGCCAGGAGCATAAACTTGACTGACATTAACTGGCTTTGCTCAAAGGCGAACTGTAATGATTCTCTCACTCATTGGATTATATCCAAACACATACTTGCATGTCTCCTTGGATAAGATAAAGGCATCCCCATTTTCTCTCACTTTCTTGGATGATGAGTAGTATACCACATACCCATCCATCATCATGAATTAACCCCTACCATTCCATCTGAGATTATACATAAATCTATCACATCTTTCCAATTCCTTGGTCACAGTGGTTAGCTTCCCTTCATATATATTCCTCATATCATGTTTTTACTCTCATGATTTATTTATGAAGGTTCAGGTCATTCTTTTCCTTGGTGCAAACATCAGGCACTGTACTTCCTGAAAGATGTGGTATGGCCCTATTATAATTGCAACCAGTATTCTACTGGCTGCAAAGCCCATGTTTTTGTGGTGACTCTGACCTGATTTTGTAGATGCCTCCTATCCTATATGTGGAAAAGAGTCTGGCCTGGATCCACACAGATACTTAGGCATTGAAGCACTGAGCATCAAAATCCCTCACACTTTTAGGCACCTAGAAAATCACTGGAATCCATAAAGCCTACTGGGGATTTGTCATGAGATAGGAATCCTGACACAGAGTGAAACATTGTGCACATGCCCAGTGGCAAAAACATAGGTGCCAAGAGGACTTTGGAGTGAAAATTTGGGTGCCAAGAGATTTTAGGCACCTACAGGGTTAGGCAGCAGCTAAGCAGGAGTTTTGAGGATCTCAATAGTGTCTAAATAGTGGGGAATTCGGTGCCTAAAGACCTTTGATGGATCTAGGCCTCTCTCCCTCTAACTGCCTGTGTTAGTTCCCCTTGCTAAATCTTGGGGTTTGCACAAGGAATATGAATTTCACCCAAAGTATTTAAACCTTCCTTCTGAACCTCTTGATTAATTTTAGATGGTACTTGTTTTTGTAAAGGGTTAAATTCACAATCCCACTCCTAAAATGCTTAGTATATCCATTTGTTTCAGAAGCGTCACATCAGGAATGAATCAATGTGTTAAGAATTGCCTTATAATGTTGTTGTGGGATTAATCTTACATAATAGATCATAAGCACGATTACCTTTGGCATTCTCTGTGCACACAGTTCCATTTTAAGCATGAAAAGCCTTCTAATGCCAAAGTATGAAAGTCATATATTGAATGATCTGCCACCATTCAATATTTAATTCTGCAATTGAAGCCACTAAAGGGATACAGCAAAGTAACAAGATGAATGAATTGTGACCTCAAACTTGCAAAAAGACAACCCAAACAATTTATCTTTCCGGCCTGTAGCACATCCTGTAGCCAATATTCCTATCACTTCCACTCAGTTTGGGATTTGTAGATTGATCAATGCCACATTAGCAAAGTACCTGAGAGGACAGCTTGGGAATTCAAGCAATCCACTGCATATGCTTGAAGAATATTCTGGGTCAATTTGGCTTAGCTCAGGCCTAAAATAAAGACCCCTTAATGAAAAATCAATTTGATTTTCACAACTGCATTCCGAAGCAACTCTGGCAAGGTGACTAGAAATAAAGTGTTTACTAAACAACAACAAAACACTACAAATAAAATATTATAGAAATGACATTCAACACAAAGAAAGCTTTAGGTTGGTGCAGTTTTAAGATCACTAGAGGGTTTCCTTTTAAAATTTAATTCTGAAAAGGAATTTATTCCTTCTTGCTCTTGTATGGGAGAAGATCTGTTAATATGGTTGGCACACTGTTAATGGTCTTCAGCCTCGGAGCCTCAAACTAAAATCTTGTAAGAGTTTACAAACTAAGCAGAGCTGGGTCTAGTCAGTACTCTGTTGGGATGCATCAAAGAAAAGATGCAGTAGGTGGCAGTTGTAACTGAGTAGCTGGTAGTGTACTCTCTAGGATCCTGATTCAGGAAAGTGCTTAAGCTTGTGATTAACTTCAAGCAAGTGCTTATATCCCATTGACTTCAGTGGGATTTAAGATATGCTTAAATTTAAGTATTCTTCCTAAACAGGGATGCTTTCCTGAATCAGGATTTTTATTAGTGCTATTAATACACCAGCAGGGTGCTAGAAGAATACACCTAAATTCTTAGAGTATAGGCCTTTACAGACAGGCCTGAATATCTATATCCTAACAGTAAGTATTTCTAATAGATATTTTTCTGTTATGAAACAAAACCTACTGTACCTCTGTTGAGCAAGAAGTCTCTAGCCCTGAGAATCATTTAGGAGCCATGCTTGAAAATGAGCACATAAGAATGGCCATACTGGGTCAGCCCAATGGTCCATCTAGCCCAGCATCCTGTCTTCTGATAGTGAACAGTTCCAGATGCTTCAGAGGAAACAAACCGAACAGGACAATTATGGAGTGATCCCATTCTGTCATCCACTCCTAGTTTCTGGCAGTGAGAGATTTAGGGACACGCAGAGCACAAGGTTGCATCCCTGACCATCTTGGCTAATAGCTATTGATGGATCTATTCTCCATAAATTTATCTAATTGTTTTTTTAATCCAGTGACACTTTTGGCCTTCACAACATCTCCTGGCAACAAGTTCTACAGGCTAACCGTGTGTTATGTGAACAAGTACTTCCTTTTGTTTTAAATCTGCTGCCTATTAATGTCATTGGGTGATCCCTGGTTCTTGCATTATGTGAAGGGATAAATAATGCTTCCCTATTCACTTTCTCCATACCATTCACGATTTTATAGTCCTCTATCATATCCCCACGTAGTCATTTCTTTTCTAAACTGTATGGTCCCAATCTAATCTCACCTCATATGGAAACTGTTTCATACCCCTAATCATTTTTGTTGCTCTTATCTGAACTTTTTCCAATTCTAATATATCTTTGGGGAGACCAGACCTGCACACATTATTCGAGGTGTGGTTGTACCATGGATATATAATATAGTGGCATTATGATATTTTCTGTCTTATTATCGATCCCTTCCTTAATGGTCCCTAACACAGTTAGATTTTTTTTGACTGCTACTGCACATTGAGCTAATGTTCTCAGAGAACTATCCATGATGACTCCAAGATCTCTTTCTTGAGTGGTAACAGCTAATTTAGACCCCATCATTTTGTATGTCTAGTTGCAGAACTTCCAAATTGGAATGAAGTGTCGGACCAGCATCCTGAGACAACAAGCAGTGATGTAGAGGATCTCTCAGCAGCAGAAGAGAACCAAACAGTTAAGGGTACCTTTTTCTGCTTGAGCTTGTTGAGAATTTTCAAGATCAATTACATTGGTGAGTAAGTATAAGGAAGACCCCTCATCCATGGAATAAGAAAGGCATCTCAAAGTGACAGACACTCCTCTCCAAGCAAAACTTCCTGCACTTTGCATTGGCACCAGTGGGGAAAAGATCTATTTCTGAACACCCCCCCAAGTTAGAAATATATTGTGGAGCATTTGTGAATCCGACTCCTCATTGTACGTCTGAGAGAAGTGCCTGCTGAGGTGGTCACTGTGACCTAAGAGGAGGAGATGGCTATCTGGTTGGTTATGCACTAATTCCAGAGCTTCATCACCTCAACACAGAGCAGGGGGATGGGAGGTATTCCTCTCTTATGATTGATGTAGATCACGCTGGCCACATTGTTCCCTGTTAAATTTACAGATTAATGAGCCCCTCACAGAGTGACAGTTTATAGTTGGTATTGTTGATGCGAACTAGTAATACGTAAGTACTTATGTGAGAATAAGACTGAGTTTCCCTTTTGTAGTTATGTTCATTCTAGTGAAAGTTTCAACAGAAAGATGTGTTTTTTAAAATAAACTTGTTCCCAATTTTGAATAATTGATCCAGGTAAAAAGGTAGGCTGGTAAATTTGGAATACTCAAATTGAATGGAATAAATAAATGATGTCTTTTTTCAGTTTTGTGTTTTGAGACGTTGTATTTGTAATGTCAGTCAGCTCTTTGGAAACTGATGAAACCCAATTACTGGCTTAGCGAAGGCATGTTAAGTCATTTCACAAAAGTTCTTAAAACAGAATTATACTCTGAAAAGTGACTTTATAAAAGAGACTGCAATAAAATGGAGAAACTGCCCACCAGTAGGGCAGGGGTTAAAGAGATCCTTTGGGCCCAGCTAGCCCTGCCCTGTTATACCTGTTGCCAATGCCAGGCCTGAAGAAGGGAGAAAATGAGAGAGCCTGGCTCAGTCTAGGGTTGACTGGCGAAGAGGCAGGAGCTCACTGCCTCCCTATCTGAGAGGAAGGGTCACTAGCCTGCCAGCCACCAAGGAGTAAGTATTGTCTCCTTCCGGCCAAGAGAGACTAAGGAACCTGGGGTAACAGATGTAACTGGGTGATAAAAGCACGAACACATTTATGGCTGCCCCACCTGAAGAAGCCAACAGGAAAATAAATTAGTATTTTCCATCACTAATTAGGATTCTGTACACACATACAGATCAGAACAACTGAATCAGAAAGGGTGCTTTTCAGAGTAAACCTATGATTCAAATATCAGTTGCATGCCTCAAGCTTTTTGGAAGGTAAGCACACAGAGAAGGTTTCTCTGGACACAAGACGGGCTTTGCTAACTCTGTCTGGAGTCAGATACATTAGAATCTTTACCCAATAGAACTAGTTATGAGAATACTGGAACCTGTTAATTTTGCCTACCATCTTTCAGACATCAAAATCTTTCATTGGGTACACAGCCTTCCCACAGAAAATACTCAAGAAAAGCATAAAGGATACTAGTGACAAGTGACCATTGCTTCATCCTTTCGGTAATGGAAAAATGGTGACCTCGTAGAAGTGGAAAAGGTAATTTAGGACATGGATGTATGAGAAATCCATGAACTCCTCTATCCACAACCAGAGCATATGCCCTTTCACACACAACATGGACTCCTTCTCAACTCCTACTATGGTGGTGCATTGCAACCCCATCCATAAGTAGTTACTGCCGCAGTGGCAAGATTAATTCTGTCCTACCAGGGTCAACCTCCACAGATTTATACTGTAGAATTTTGCTATTTGTGCTACATATTGACAGATATTCCCCTGATCTGCTTCTACAGATCCAGAGTCCATACTGTATGGAAACCCTGCAGAAGGAATAGCTTCCCATGCCTCTTGAATGGCATACCAACCCAGTTCTTCATGTGCAATCTCTCACCTGCCATAAGAAGTGGAGAGGAGCATTGGGCCCCATGTAACTTTCCTAGCTTTTAATCTTTTTCTCTTTAAGCAGGCAAACAGTGACACCACCATGTACTTTTTAAGACCTGTCTCTGATACCATCTGTCCTTGCTATTGTTTTAATTCTGTATTAGGGCAGTAAACAACATAGGAGCAAGACTTAGTTGGAGTAAAAAGAGATACCCCTCACTGCCATTATATCTAAGCACTAAAATAAGTAAAATTAAAAATATAAATTATGTGAAGTTATCCACAAGAGCTACCTTAAAACTACTGTCATTGCTACAATCTGACATATGTTAAACCGTCAGATTGAATGAGACCAGAGAAAACTGCCTATCCCACCATCCCAACATAGTAACAAACATATAGGTAGCAATGACCACCAATAAAAAGCTTTAAAAAACAATTTATTCATTTAACACTAAATTGTGTTTGAATTAGACTCTTGTAGTCCTGATTCACTAGTGTCTCACTCCAATTTTATGCTAGTGTAATATCAGTGAAAAAATCAATGGTGTAACTTGAGTAACATAGTGGTAACCACGATCCTATATTTTCTAATTAGTAAATATGTGGTAGGAAACACAAATGCCTTTTTACAGACAGTTAAATCCTATAAACATGGGGAACTGCTATGGATTAATCATGTCGGGGAAGTGGAGGTCAGATGAAGAATAAGAGTGTGAAAAGGTCAGCATTTAATATTTTTCATCTCCATTAAGTGGCCAGAATGCAGACTTAGCATTTCTCTCACTAGGAAGTTGAAGAAGTATTAGCATTTCTTCTTAATTAACTCTGTTTTGAGTTCCGTAGCAGGTGGCCTTAGTGAGGTGCAACAGCTTTGAAGAACCCTTGTCTGTGCATTAAAAACCCACAAGTGACTAACCAAGAATATGCCTCCTTGACTTGAAGAGAGAGACCTTATATTTGTGATAAGTAACTCATTTAGTGTTTAAGACTATACCTCCATGATTCACATTCCAAAGATAATTTTTCCTGCTACCTAATTACACAAGAGTGTTCTGGTATCCTTTAGGACAATGTTAGGTCCTGAAATTACTCCTGACGGGAATTCTGCACCAAAAAATTAAAAATTCTACACACAATATTTTAAAATTCTGCATATTTTATTTGTCAAAGTAACACAATATAATCATGCCAGTTTCAATTATTTTGGTAATTTATTTCAAAACACCTGTCAACAAGTATGTCTGTAACAGACAAAAAAGATTCAAGAAATGTTTTTGAGAAATTGATTCCTTATTACGCATATTAATACAGAACTAAGAGTAAAAATGTATTTAAACTACAATACAGAAACGTATTTCCCACACCCCTCAGAAGCAGTGCAAAGGCTTTGGAGAGTCAGGGGAGCTGAGGGAGAGGGGAGGAGCCTGGGAGTGGACCTGGAGGATTGTTGAATGTGGGTGGGAGATGTATGAAATAGGGGTTTTATTTGGGGGGGGGTTGTTAAAGAGTTGGGGAGCCTCCCCCATTTAGACCCTGGCTGACCCCTAGCCTTTCGCATTCAGTCAGATGCATCTGCCTCCTGTCCCCATGTGTTCCTGTACTCCCCTCCCCCATCCCCATGGGTCCCTGCCACCTCCCACTCAGATATTCCTGCCCCCTGGTGTCCCTGCATCCCTGCACCACCACTCAGCCACTCCCGTCCCCTATCCTCGTGTTCCTGCACTTAGCCACGCCCCACCCCATGTCCCCATATGGCCCTGAAACCCCTGGTGTTCCTGCATCCCCACTCCCATTCAGCATCTCCCCCACCCCCGGCCCTTCTGAACCCAAGTCTACCCGCCAGCAGCCCTGTGTGCTCCGCTTTGTTCCCTCCATATCTCATTACCCCCTCACCTGGCCCTGCAGGCATGTTGCTGTCAGAAAAGCAGCCTCTGCTCTCTCCCTATCGGTAGCTGGCACCACAGCAGCCCCTGTTGTGTGAAAGGCATAACTGCAGCACCGCTCCAGCAGAATATATTTTCTGTGAAGAAAAAAAAGCTGCAGGGGATATGAATTCCACACACCTGCAGTGGCACAGAATTTCCACAGGAGTAAAATGTAGAGGGATATTTAGCACCTCCTAGATCTCAGCCTGAGTGTGCAGACAACCACATATTAACATTTCAAAATCAGTATTCAGACTGATTACAGCCTCACACAATATCTGTCCATGCAAGTTATTCCTGCCAGATGAATGGAGGCATCTGGATCAGGGAGAGCATGGACCTAGCCTCCTGATCTGGAATGTTCCCCTCTTCAGTTTGAGCCATGAAGGTACAATGAACTGTGAACTTTCTGAGATATCGAAGAGCCAGGAGGGGGTGCAAAAGTTGCATTTCAGTATGTGCCTATGCAGAGCTTTAAAGCACAGATTCGACTCCCAGTACGTAGAATGCACAAAAAGAGACTCCTAGATTATCTCATGTAAATATGAAAGTTCCTTGATATATAGAGCATCATTAAAGTTTTTGGATTTTAGACTACATAACTAATAGAATTTAATACACATTATATATACACACAATATAAACAATATATTGCCTTTACAGAATAAGACCTCCTAACATCCTGAAAAATTAAACATGGTATGTACAGTGACAGTGGCTGATGAAGGATTGTTATTTTTGGAATTCTACTATAAACAAATATAAATAAACAGCTTAAAAATTTACTTCAAACAGGCACAGTATAATGTCATTAGTCTGCTAAATATCATACCATGTGGACTAAAGCATGTTAGCAAACTAAACACTGATGTAGCAATTCCACTTTACAAAGCAGAACATTTTCTTCTGCTTCCCAACCAGGTAAACCAGTAAGCTCTCAGAGGAGACCTTAGCAACAAAGAAAGACCATAGCTTTCTTAAAGGATGGGCTTCTGTTAACTTCTGTGTATTTACAGTGTTCATTGACTCAGCAGCATCACACAGATAAAGCCCACAGGAAATGTAGCAGTTAATAAATTATTAAGCTGCTCTCCTTTAAAAAAATCAGCACTGGGCAGTACAAAGGTTTGGCATGTTCTGTCAAATGCAAAAGGATCTTTCCAATATTGAAAAGAAGAATTATCTGAGCTTTGGAACAGCTGGCTCTGCAGATCCCAAGACCCACCTGGGATCCACTTACTGCAGCCTGTCATTCTTGCAGAGATTTAATGTTACTACAATGAAACATAAAAAGAAGCTTCAAAACTACCGCTCTCTGATTCTGCAAAAATGTTAACTGATATTTGCGATTTGT
Organism: Lepidochelys kempii; assembly: GCF_965140285.1. Taxonomy (NCBI): domain Eukaryota; kingdom Metazoa; phylum Chordata; order Testudines; family Cheloniidae; genus Lepidochelys; species Lepidochelys kempii. The sequence continues at coordinate 77,729,883 of NC_136383.1, read as the reverse complement.
TTATAATATGGCATACATTTAAGTAAAAAAAGAAAAGGAGTACTTGTGACACCTTAGAGACTAACACAAGTACTCCTTTTCTTTTTGCGAATACAGACTAACACGGCTCCTACTCTGAAATCTGCCATTTAATTGAAGAGCCACTTTACTAAATTACCAGGTTGATTTTTACATTTCTTTCTTTGATGCTTAGGAACCACCATCTACCACAATGAACTGCTTAATTAAAAAGTTATCAGAATCTATACTTTTTGAACAGGAATCGTAAGCTTAGAAATTACTTTAACTCATTTTAAAATCAAATAATTGTCTGACCGACAAAAAAACAACCCCCGCTCAAGCTGTGTTGTTTCACTTAACTGACTCCAACAAGGGTCTAGCTTTCATAAGTGTTCTGTACACATGGAGTTTCTTGGAACTTTTTATTCACAGGGCAGGTGGGAAGGGCAGCTGCCTAACCAGATCAGGTTTGTTAAACTTCAAAACTAATACTTACATCTGCCCCCTCCTCTCAAAGCCTTTCCTCAACATATGATTCTAAATTTAGCATCAGGTTAGGAAGCTGGATAGTATGCTAGTTCTAATGTATTTAGCTTGTCAATTATGCAGAATGGATGAGAACTGTGTATCTCCTCATACTCATACACACTCAAATCTTAGTTAAATGTGAGGTTAATGAAAATAAAATACCAATATCGATGACTAGATCCAGGCATAGTAAAAGATAACACTTTATAAACTTCTTCACACAGGTCTGCCTAATCATCTCAGTCACATTTCTACCTCAGTTATTTTTCATGGAACTCTTTTGAACACAGATTGATAATCCTGCCAAACTGGGCTCTAGGAGTGTTACTTGGTAAAGCATTCACTAGAGTCTTGGCTGGCTTGAGACCTAGTCATTCATTTTCATTTGCAACATAAGCAAATCAAGGCAATAGTACTATCTGGGGGAAAATGTTATTTGCCTTTCCATATCTGTTCTTTGAGATGTGCTATACTGGTCCATTCCAAAGTAGATGTGTGCATGCCCTAAGCCTGTGTATTAAAGATCTGTGACCTTTTTGTACAATTTATCAGGGTGAGACACTGCTCGATTCAAACCCTCTTTAGTTTGTAGAACTCATATTCTGAATTTACTTTTATTTCTTAGGTAATCAACTTTCATCTCTATGCTTATTGCTAATAATCACTTAAAATCTTTCTGCAGTTAAAAAATCTGTTTTATATTTTACCTAAAACAGTGTGTTTTGGTTAAAGTGCTTAGGAAATCCCAGGTCAGTTTACAAAGGCGAGTGTGTCTCCTCTACACATCAAGGAAGGGGTGGGCTGAGTAATGAACTAACATTGGTCAGGCTTCTGACCAGGGCAAGATGGTACAGTTCTGGGGTGCAGGGCTGGGAACCTGGTGGGAATTGTCTGCAGCCTCTCTATTGTTGGTTCATGAGTGGCTGGCAAAGCATTCATGTAACTCAGTTGAGTGTGTCCCTGCCTGTGAGTATCTTTGTAAGTGCAGTGCCTGCCAGAAGCTTGTAGCTTGACAACAGCATCACAGAGTGAGTGGGACAGAGGGTTCAGTGGTCCCACAGTCCAGGTTTCACCCCGGAAATCCCGTTACACCTTCTGTGTCCTGGGAAGGGCAGAATGTGAAAGTAGAAGTCTCTCTAATTGAGGGTAGCATACCAGTCCCCGGGGAGTGAATAATGGAAGCCAATGAGACGATGTGGAACTTCAGCCTCTTGGGTTGAGTTCGTGCAGGTCTAGAATAGGCCTGAGACCACCCTTGGGTTTCGTGATTATGAAATAACAGAAGTAGAACCCCCAACACCTTCAATTCTGTGGAACCTCTTCCACAGCTCCCACCCGTAGGAATGATTGAACCTCCTGGGCCAGAAGCTGCTCCTAAGAGGGGTCCCTGAAGAGGGACAGGGAAGGAAGAACTGAACTGAAGGGTATAGCCACTTCCACCAACCTCAGCACCCAACAGTCCACAGTAATACAGGACCATGCCTGGAGGAAGTGGGACAGGCAGTCCGCAAAGGGGAAACAGGATCCAGAAACACAGAATGGTATGGCATCCTCAAGCATCCCGTTAAAAGGTGTACTTAGAGCCCCCTGAATGCCTGGGAGGGCTAGGTATTGATACCAAGGAGGAAGGGTGCAGTGGTCTTTGTCTAATGCCCCTGCTACTTTTCCTCTATGAGCTCCGCCAGGTGGGCGGAGGGAAGTACTCAGAGGATTGCTGAGGCCAAGAGTGCGTCCTTGACATTGCCAAGGTATACAGATCCAGGGACTTAAGAGTTGTCCTGGAATCTCTCTTTCAGGCCATACAGCTTTGCATCAGTCTGCTCTGAAAAGAGTGAAGCGCCCTCAAAAGGCAGGTCCTAGAGCATATGTTGAACCTCCTGCAAAAGGCCTGAGGACTGGAACCATGAGCTCCTACATATGCAGAGGCCATGGACCTGGCTGCCAAATCCGCTGCATGCAGGGCCACCTGAAGGGAAGCCCTCATTATAGACTTTCCTTCCTCCACCAAGAAGGAGATCTCCAGCCTGGCCTCTTGCAGAATCGAATCCTTAAACTTCAACCTGGACCCCACATGCTGAAGTCATATCTGCTCAAGAACACCTGTTGATTAGTGATCCTGATCTCTAATCAAGTAGACCTTTCTACTAAACAGGTCCAGCTTTTTTAAGTTCTTTACCTGGGGGTTGCTCCCTGAGAATGCTATTGATTTTGTTCATTGGCAGCAGAGACCACCAGAGATCCTGGTGCAGGGGATAAGTATACAGGAACTCATAGGGGTTACTCTCGATGGGCCCTCTCTTTGGTCAGGATGTCAACAAAACTATGGGAGGATTCCTTTACTATCTCCACTTGTATGCCCAAATTTTGAGCCACCCTTTTCACCCCCTTTCTGGTGGGCCTTGTAGTTATTATGGGAAGGCAACATGCCTGCTCCAGCTGAGGGCACCACTCCTCACCTTCTGCACCGACTGGATCTTGCAGGGCCAGCTCCTGGTACTCAAGAGCCCGGAGAGGGCTCTGCTCGAAAGGGTGGCAGAGTCCTTCTTGCAGAGGCCATCGAATAGGAGTGCTCGATGGGGGTAAAACGCCCATGGATTCCAAAAAGGCCACTGCATGGGTACAAGTGACCAGAAGGGCAAGGACCTGGTTGCATTCCCCGGCTCAGGGTAATCACCAGGTAGTACCGACTTGAGGAGTGTCGGGATTGACTCCTGGGACAGGAGCAATACCACCTCACCTCCGACTTTGAAGTTGAAGAGTGTCTGCCTGGCAACCACGATGGAGCGCTTCCCAATGGTACAGGAGTGGGGAAGTCAGGACATGGCAATATGGCCAGATTCCCTTTGGCTAGATGGCCCTGGTACCGAAAAGTAACTGGTGGCCACATACTCCCTTCAGCCTGCTGGCACTGATGCCACCGACTCTTGTACTGCCAGTAACACCAGCACAGACAGTGAGAGCAGGTCCCTGGCAGCAGCAAAATCCTCTGGCATGGATTGCATCGTAATAGCACCAGCAGAATGCAGATCTTCCATTGCTGATAGTTTGTTCAGTCCAGACTCAACGGTGCCCATGCAGGGGCTGGAGACAATGGCATTAACTGCTGAGCTGCTGGAGCCAAGGAGTGGCCTGACACAGGCTACACTCTGCTCTGGTGTCCGTGCTTGGTAATCCTTGGAGTCAGGAAACATCCTCTCTTGGCCAGCAGCTTCTTCTCCCTCTTTGTCAGGACCAGGAATGGTGAATGGTGTTGTGCCTCCCAGAGAGTGGGAGGAGCACCCCTCACCAAGATTGAGGTGTTCAGTGCAGAGTTTCCCGGTCCTTCTTGGTCTGGGGCTGGAAGTGTGCAAATTTTACAATGGCCTCCAATGTGATCCTCACCCAAGCACTTAAGGCAACTGGAGTGCAGGTTGCTCAGGGGCATAGAGTTGTTGCAAGCGGCACAAGGCTTGAAGCCCAGCAACCAAGGCATGCCTTGGTACCAGGAGCAGATGAGACACTGCTAAAATTTGGAGAAACTAACTAAACTAACAGCTAAGACTTAACTCCTAACAACAATTACACTGAGAACTATATACAAATAACAGAGAGATATAGTCCTCCGAGAAACTTGCAAGGGGAAAGAGAACAGTTTCAGTGACTGTCATGGATGGTAAGAAGGAACTGAGGGTGTGTGGGGTTGGCCAGATCCTTTATACCAGCACTATGGGCACGTGGCATGAGAGGGCACCAGAGCCAACCCAACAGATACCACCAAGGGAAAAATTTCCGACGACTGTGCATGGGGCGCGCACACACCTACTTGGGAATGGACATGTGCAATCACTTGAACAACTGTGAATTTTCACTGTGCATGGTATTTCTTACAAAATATTATTTAGGTGGTGAAATTCTTCACAACTAATCCCAAGCAGATGAGAAACTACAAAAAACGTTATGTCAGAGAAATAATAGTGATGATAAAATTCTCTCTCTGGAAAGTCTTGTACCACTTTTTCATGAATGTTACTTTTCTTGGTTTGATGTTAATAGAGACCATAGCGCAGGGGTGGGCAAACTTTTTGGCCTGAGTGCCCCATCTGGGTATGGAAATTGTATGGTGGCCCATGAATGCTCATAAAATTGGGGGTGCGGTGCGAGGGCTAGGGGTGCGGGCTCTGGGGTGGGGCCAGAAATAATGAGTTCAGGGTGCGGGAGGAGGCTCCAGGCTGGGGCAGGGGGGTGAAGACTCCGGCTGGGGGTGCGGGCTCTGGTGTGCAGGAGGGTGGGACCAAGGGGTTCAGAGGGCGGGAAGGGGCTCAGGGCTAGGGCAGGGGGTTAGGACGCTGGAGGGGGGCAGAGTGGCAGGCTCTGGGCTTACCTCAAGCAGCTCCTGGAAGCAGCGGCACGTCCCCCCTCCGGCTCCTATGTGGCAACACGGCCATGGTTGCCAGCCAATGGGAGCTGCAGGGGTGGCGCCTGGGGCGGGAGCAGTGTGCAGAGCCCCCTGGCTGCCCCTATGCACAGGAGTTGGAGTGGGGACATGCTGCTGCTTCCGGGAGCCACGCGGAGCCATGGCACATGTAGAGTGGGGCAAGCCCCGGACCCCGAGGGCCGGATTAAAATGTCTGAGGGCGGGATGTTGCCCCTGGCACATAGTTTACCTACCACTGCCATAGTGGGTGTGGAGAATGCTTCTACTTGGCAAACTGCCTGAGTACCCGAGACTGATGCAAAGAGGTAGTTTAATACTTTTTGCAATTCAACAGCCACTGCGTTGCCTTCACTGAATTACAGCTCCATCACAGCCATACCAACAGATGGAAAGATGCTGAGCGATATCCCACTAGACAATCTGGGAGTCAGAGACCTGAAAAATGGGCAAAGAAAGCTACCAGTTGTGACTCTCCCTGCCTCAATCCAAACCACTGTTTTGTCTGTTTTCTGGCACAGCAGTGTTCTGATTCCAGTAAGAATGTTGTTAGAGTCTATTTTCATGAGACTCTAGTGTCTTCTATACTGAGTTACGGGGAATTAAGCAGAATCCCTACCAGAAACTAACCAAACCAATTCCCCAATATGAGCAGTTGAGGCTACTTGTACAGCATGGGAAAGAGTCTTCAGGAGCTGCAAACACCACACCTGTAATGCTCACAATATATGCCATCTCAGCATAGAAAGCAGCAAACTTGAAATACTGGTTCCCAGTAAGTAGTGCATTACCTTCCCTCTAAACGTGGTAAGAATGCCCTCAAATCCAGTTTCTTTGAAAATACTCTGAACACATTATAATTGGGTGATGTATCTGAGAAACAAATTCAGTGCTCAGTAATTTTATCTCCTAATGCAAAAATATTGAACCGTTTGAGGACCTATAGATGCTACAATGGTAATGCTACAGCTTTATGTACCGTTCACTCCGCTAATGTGACCTGCTTCAAGTTAATTTGGTTGTCATCTGAAGTTTTTAATGAATACAACCCTGATATTTTTAAATGCTGAATGCCTTAGTCTACAGAAGGTATTTCACTTCATCTCCAGCCTTTGAAGCAGAAAAAAAGCCTCTCAGACAAATTGAAAGTAAAACACGTTTAATTTTTTTGAGAGACATAATTCTGTTTATTGACTAGATAAACTAGTCTTCATTTAGCACCAATAGGCAGAAACAAAATTACAGAGAAAATGCAGATAATTTATGTTTCTATATATAGTTCTAAACAAAAAAAATATTTATTTACCAGGTCCCATAAGAAATATTAGTACTAAGCTGACAAAGAAACTGGCTTTAAAGGTCAAGGAAGAGTTGAATGATCTTCTTCCCTTTCCTCTTTTTTAAGCACCATTTTTGGGGATATGCTAGTTTGAGGGGAAATATTTTTTTCACCATTTGAATATTGACAATAGTGGAGGGAGGTATCGGATGTCCCTTCCAAATATCTCTGCCCTTTCCCCCACTCTTTTTATGTATCACTCCTCATTCTCTCAATTTTTCTTCTCTCCATTATTCTCCGAGCTTCTTTTCTAAGGGCTGATATACATTAAAAGAGTTACACTACTGCAACTAAACCATTTTAAATTGATGTAGTTACACCGGTGCAAACCCCTAGTATAAAGGCTGACTTAAACCTGACCTGTATTGATTTAAGTCAGTAAATTACTGAATTAAACAAAAACAGTTTAAGTGAGGTTTAAATGAGTTTAGGTGCCCATATTTTGGGGATTTGTAGCAATGTAACTAGATTAATTTTAGATCAGTGCAACTTTTTTCTAATGTAGACTAGCCCTAGCTTCTCTTCTGTCAGCATCACTCACTACCCCTCTCCTTTTGCTTTTTCTCTCCCACCCCCTTCTTTCACTACACTGTCAGTGTATTAAGGTTGGAATGTGTTTGCTTCACCTTCTCAGGCCTGACCATGAAGCCTCCTAGAAAACACTTTTCTCCCAAACAATGTTGATAAAGTAGAGAAGATACAAATACCCTTATATTAGCTCATATACATCATTAAACTAAATTCCTCCAAAAGACTGAACATGGCAGAGATTAACGGTATTTATGGAATTCAACATTTTATTGCCCTCCCAATTTTATAAGCCTGATTATATGACTGCTTCTAGTACACCGATTTTAGATGCTACAATTTGAGCTCATCATAACTACTCCACCTTTAGTGGCCTACAGAAAGTGTGAACTGTATAACACAAAATATCATTACATACCAATACTTCCTACATGCTACACAATACTTATCTCTTGAAGAATTATATATCACTACTTTTTTGAAGTTTAGACATCAAAGATTAGCTATTATATTTTACTTTTCTACGTTATTGTTCTAGCACAATTTGCCATGTTCTGCACAAAGCCTCCCAAAATGAAACTGATTGACAACCCCCAAATCATACAGTCCAAATTGGCTAAGGACAGACACAAAGTGAATTAGTGATCAAACATCCACTGGTTTGACAGAAATGCTTTGACACCATTTTCAAAGCTAATGGTATGCCATTACTCTCCTTATTATGCAGGATTTGCCCCATGGACTCATACAGAACAGGCAGGAATGCTATTCAGGCTGGTCTGATGCCTCTCAGCTTGAGGATGTTCATATGTAATCTTAGGCAGCCCTGACACCATATTTCTTGCATCTGTAAGTGGTTAAGGTGGGCACCACAGCTTGTTCCTGATGTGTTGGTGTTAAGTGCCACAGTCAGCAAACTCTAGCAGGTAAGAGTCAACTTTTGGAGTTGATCACACATCTATGAACTCTATCAACTATAATGGTGTGAAGGACAATTTCTTGTAGTTCACAAGGACCTGCCTCTGATCAGGTAATCATCCAGTCTCAAGTAGACATGGATTCCCACTTTTCTTAAATGTGCTGTTACAATTGGCAATCTCTTCTCAGCCCATTCCACATTGGAAATTACTGCGGCACAAAGCCTTACCTGGGTCAAGCGGTCCCTGATAATATGAGGTGAGCAAAACCTGACTGTACCAGAAGTTGACAGGATGTCAGATAACTTATAGGATTCCTCTTATATCAATGACATCTCTTTCTCTAGCATTATGGTGATCCATACAAGGAGTCATCAGGTACCAGTACCGGTGCTGAGGATATTGCATCATCAGGGGGTTTAGACCAGAGGTCCATAGGCAGCAATAGTGGGGTACTGATATTGCTCTACCCCTGGATCCAGTTCCTTCCAACAGAATACTCTAGTGTAGGCCTTCTAGTCAGAGACACTGAAAGGAAGAGTGACCTCTTCCTCAGTGCGGTGGAGACTGGCTTCTCAGTGCCTAAAATGGTGGATACCAGTAATCCCAACAGTGCCATGGTGACATACCATATGATTAATTAGTTAATTGGGTATCATTCAGTCCAGTGCCAGTCCTGACAAGCTGGCAAGGACCATTTCTTCTCACCATTATGCCCCGATGACTGTGAAAAGAACGGACTTCTTCTAGGGGTGACACCAACACGTATGGTCTCAGTACCAGGGGTTCTAGCCATCACTATTCTGATCAGGGCAATATAATATAATCAGTGGTCTAAAATCAAGGTAATCAAAAGAGTTCTGAAGAAAGAAAGTTTGTAGAAGGGTTAGGCAAAGCTAAGAACTAAAAAGACAGACATTTGCCAGGTTCCATTTTGCTGCCACAGGTGGTCAGAGGGAGGGTCATGGCCACCACACCCTTTATGCCCTAGTCAAGTGTGTTCCCAGAAAGAACAGCATTATAAATAAGATTCATCTGGTAAATGCTTAGTCTGTGCACAATATATACTCTTGAGCATCACTTTTTGGACTATTTCATTTTTATGTTACTATATTCTATACTATATATGAATTTTAGTAATCTTTATTTGATATAAAATTATAGTACACAGCCTAGGTTTCAAAACACTCACTTTTGTGCATACAGGTAAAGGTCTTCACTATGTGTATATACCTACATGACATATAGATTAGATATATAGATTAAAAAAAAAAAGCAGAGATGCTTCACTGCCCATTCAGACCTTGATACTGCAAGCTCTTCCATGTGGGTGGACACCTGCATTGAGCTTCACTGACTTCAAGTAGTATGTAATACTGTTATTGGGAGTACAGACAATCCAACGCACTCTTAAGTTTATGTGGTTTTGAGGCTATTTATACCTTCAAAGAAAATTAATTTAAAAAAATTAACAAAAATAATTTACTTTAAATTTAGGAGTTTAAGGGGGAGTGGTTGAGGGAAACCATTTCTTACCTGGTAGGCTGTGATTCCAATTAAAAGGAAAAAAGGGGAGGTTTGCCAGAAACAGATGGTATCCCACTTCTTAGGGCTAACATATGTATACTGCTGTAAATAGAGAAGACAAGGCAGGAAAGGCTTTTTTGCAAGCAAGGAACAGAGATTGAAGAGCCTGCAAAGCAAGTTGCTTTCTCTGAGACCACAAAAAGAGTATTTCAGCTTCCAAGTTTTTTCATGGGTTGAGATAGAAAAGGAGATGGGACGAGAGGAGCTGGCAGGAAGGCCACCAATGTAATCTATCATGACACTGTTTCAGAGCTTTCCAATACATTTTGCAGAGGAAGAAAACAATGGCTCTTACCCAAGACCCTACAAAATTCCTGACACCTTAGTGAATAATGCTGCAGTGTGGCGTTTAGGTGGGTCCATTAATAATGATGGCATCAATGAAGGAAGGGGGAAGATCACCGCAAGATGATGTGTGGGAAGACGATATGTAAACAGCAGAAGTTCACAAGCTCAGTTGACAGCTATGACCATCTGCTGATAACTTGGAGACAGCAGGCTGAATGACAGAGAGAGATACTGAAACTGGCTTGAAAGCATTAGGATGACAAGCAGGAATGGCAGCGTAGGTATAATAAATATAATATAATATAATATAATATAATACAGGGATAATAAATCTCTTCAGTATTGAGAGCTCATTAGTATTCTCATGCCACTATGAAAGGGGAGATTTATGGGGCAGAGGGAGGAGTTGGGTAATGTTAAGGGTGCATGTGGGAAAAGCTATCTGTTGATAGTATAAGACAATGGAAAAAGAAAGCCAGTCATTGGCTGATTTATCTTCTCAGAGAAATCATCATTAGGTGACATTCTGGATAATGTTTTTAATAAGCAGTAGTCATTCCCACAATTCTAGGACCGCAATGACTTGGGCTTTCAGTTTGCTCCCATATCTGGTATAGCGGGGGAATATGACATGACAGGGCATGACTTTCCTTGTTCAGGGGAATCTGCTACATATAATTAAATAGGGGAGTCTGGTCTCACCATTTGTGTGGGGTCTGCCTATCATGTTACAGGTCTGGTAATAAGCAGATGTATCTGTTGGAGTTTTGGGACTGTAGCTAGAAATACTGTTCTGCATTGCTCATTTTGCTTTCTAATAAAGACAAGACCTTTTTTCACAATACAATATTATTTCAGTCTTTCTTTTTGCAACAGGTACAAACTATCAGTTCCTCTACTTAACAGCTACCAGTTTCTGAAACATTTTTATGGAATTCTTTTGGCTATTTATACTAAAGATCCAGATATTAAGTTTAACTGACACAGAGAAAACAAAGTTGGTCAAATCTCCCAGTTTCATAGAGCTGGCCTCTAGGAAATACAAATCCTATGGCTGTGGGGCGCGCTCAGTTTTGCCAGAGCTAACTTCAGTTTTCAATTAAAAAGAGAAGGGAAATGAGAGAGAAAGTGTTATAACCTTAAAAATGCAAACCGACTTGAAGTTTTGAAGTATGTCCTTGAATTTTCTCCTCAACATTTCCCCCTACCCACCCCAGCATTCATTTGAATTCTGTAGGGAAAAAGAGGTTGCAGGCCTGCTGATTTTTTGAGCGGACCCAAATATCACTCTATAGCTGTAAAATGGGAATAAACACCATGGTAACACTTAAAAATAACACATCACACATTAATACTAACCAGTGGTGCAAGTAGATTTTAACTCTTACTGGTACGGTACCAACCCCAACCCACCCCCCAAATGTTCCATGACTAGAGCCCTTCACGGATACAAATTTATACCTTCAGATGCGGATATCTGTGGACAGAAATTGGTATCCACTGAACCACAGGGCTCTCCCGGGAATCACAGTGGTGAAAGGAGTAGAATGTGGGGACGCCGCTCCCAGAAGCCAGCACCCCACGCTGGCAGCTCCTCCGGCACAGCTGTACCGCCCCGCAGCTCTATCCTCTGGTGGGGCTGTACAGACCCCAGACAGTAGACGCAGCTGCATGGAAGGACTGGGGGCAGTGCAGCCATGCCAGAGGAGCTGCTGGCACGGGACACTGGCTCCTGGGAGCGGCAGCCCCATGTTCTGCTCCTTTTGCCACTGCAATTCCCGGAAGAGCGCTGCGGTTCTGAAAATGTATTTTTCCAGTATTGTGTACTGGCAATAAATATCTTAATGGTACAGCATACCTGACGGTACTGGCTTACTTGCACCACTGATACTAACCAAAAGGACTCAACAGTACAATAGCATCCTAGCCTCCCCACACTTTAAAAGCCTATGTGGCTCAATTAGCCTTCCATCATGCCCTAGGGTCAACAAACTGCAGCTTTGGTGGACAAATGGCAGGAATTGATCGCAGAGTTGAGGGCCCTTAATTGAGAACAGCCTGTGCCTACTTCCTAACAATGTAAATCTAGGGGCTGTTAGCACACACATCTAATCTGATATCAACCGCCTCAAGCTCTCAGGACCCAACTGTACTGAGTTTTTATACACTAAAAGCCTCCTTACACTGCACTGAAAGCAAATAAAAAGCAAGAACATCCAGTAAAAGAATAGGTGAAATACGTTCTTTGTAGCTAAAGCGGCTAAGCAAGTGAGCTGCAGAACTCCCCACTGTCTGCAGTTTCTGAGTGCTCCCTACACAATGCATTGCAATCATGGGATCAGAAAGTCAGAGGCAGGACTGACTGTGGCAAAGTCTATATCGAAGAGAATTTGGTACTATTGTCTAACCAAACCCTAATAGCAAAAAGCTATTTCAGTCACTGAAGTCATGTGGGACTATAGTAGAATTCAGGAATCCAGAAGAGTTAAAGATATAATGAACCATCATAACAGGCACACCTTTGTCATCTACTGTCAATATTGGGGACAGGCATCAACCCTGCCACCTTCTCCAAGTGCTTCTCTTTGCCTATTAGCATTGTTTCCATCTTGTCTCATCTGAGCCTCAACAAAAATTTGCTCTCATACAGGCTCCAATTTCTGGCCATTGGGAAGGTAACAGACTAACATTAAGATATAGTTTCTTGAACAGGGGCCTTGAGAGATGCCAGGCTTCGTTGCTTTTGTGTAGAGGCTAACAAGCTCCACAAAAGAATCCCATACCTTCTGTTGTAGACTTTGCCATCATAAGGATCAGGGTCTAATTTACAGGTCCCTAGCATATTCAGATCACATCAAAGGAATTGTCTGAAACTCAGCAAGAAAAGTTGGGTTAGGCTTATTCCTCCTGACTTGGTTCTACTAACCACAAATGTGGACAGACCAGTCTGAATTTAGTCAATCCTATTTCCAGACTACACAGAAAATGCCTCACAACAAGAAATATTCAGTTCCATTTCAGAGCAACCAAAGCCCAGATTCACTAGGCTATCTACCATTGTTCATTGGCACCTCAGACACAATAATGATATTCAACTTTTATACAGTGCTTTTCATCCATAAATGTCAAAGAACTTTACAAAGGTAGGTAAATATCATTATCTTCATTTTGCAGATAGGAAAACCGAGACATGGTAAAGTGAAGTAACTTGTCCAATATCACACAATAGATCAGTGGTAGAGCCAGGAACAGAATCCAAGTCTCCTGATTATAGTGGAGAAGAAGAAGGTTTTCTCGGTCTCCTGTTCAGCCATTACGTAAGACTTTAAATGTAGTTTCCATAATTAGTTCATGTGCAATAATCACTACCAGCACTGAATCTGGGTCCTCAACATGCCATGTGAATGCCCTAACCACCAGGTTTCCACGGTATGCATCCGATGAAGTGAGCTGTAGCTCACGAAAGCTCATGCTCAAATAAATTGGTTAGTCTCTAAGGTGCCACAAGTACTCCTTTTCTTTTTGCGAATACAGACTAACACAGCTGTTACTCTGAAACAGGTTATATTGGCGGTTCTAGGGTGGGTCTCCTGCTCTATAGATTACACTATTGCTCCTTTTCAGTCCCAACTCCTGCACGATTACTTTTGTAACTGTATAAACTAATCCTTTTTATATAAGAGGTTAATTAACCTTCTGAAAGCTTCAAAGTGCTTCACAGAATCACAAACTACTCTATGCACTTAGCATAGAGGTTTCAGAGGTGATGAAGTGAGCTGTAGCTCACGAAAGCTCATGCTCAAATAAATTGGTTAGTCTCTAAGGTGCCACAAGTACTCCTTTTCTTTTCACCTAATTAAGGCCAATTGAAAATGTCAGTAGAAAGATGCTGGCTGGCTTCAGTGGGCTTTGGATCAGCCTTTTGATCACCTCTCCTTATCCAGGACTCAAATACAGCCACCATGGGCAGATATGAGAATGTAACAGTTAACTGTATACAGCAACACTGCACAACAATTTAAGAGAAGAATGGGACACACTCAATGGAAACTATGGAAGACACTGAGGCATGCAGAAGTAGAGCTGGGTGGGAAACAGTTGTCCTTTCAAAAAGAAAAGTTGTTTCAATCTGAAAAAAAGAACTTTGCAAAATTTTCTAATGGGGCATTCCAACAATTAAAAAAAAATCACAATTTTTTCAGAACAGGAAACTCAACATCAACCTTTTCACACAAACAATTCTGGTTTTGCCAAACCAGTATTTTCTGACAAAAAACATTTCAAAGAATTCCCGACCAGCTGCATTCAGAATGTAATTACTCAACTTGGAATTTGGCCTGGACAGTAGGGCTGATGCTTATGGTCATTCCTGATACTCAGGCTGGAAATGGCAGGTTAATTGATAAGTTTGAAAAATTATTTGATTACCTTTCAGGATCATACTACCAAAAAGTGATTGTGACTATAATCTGTTATTTTAAAATCAGAATCTGATTGCACATTGCTAGTTAATAAAACCTGATATTTAACAAAGGATGGATATAAACTTGTGTAACAGCATCTCTCTTTTTTTAACCAAACATTCTATTATTTAGATTACACACACACAAGATTGTGTCTGGATATCAAATATTACTTTTGTTAGCAAATAAAAGCAATGTTTCGGTCAACTTCGGGATATAAAATTTCTCCAAAGTTCTTAAATATCTCTCAAATGACACCAACGAAAATAAAGTCCCAGAGCTCTGACAGTTTTTTTCCTTTCTATTCCAGTGATAATTACATCAATAAGCCTGATTCAGCAGATTTGTTGCTCTCCAATTCATTAATTAAAACAATTTTACTGCTACCACTGTGATTTTTCAAGGACATCAAAAACACATTCAGAATCAAAACAGCACACATCATCAGTTTTGATATGTGCACAGCATGCTTTGCTTTCATTGCAACCCCACAATTAAAGGGACATTTACAACTTACACAAAAATGGGATATCAGGTTTTTCTTAAAAGATTTCTTTGTTTGTAGGACACATTTTGTTCAGTAGACTTGAGAAGCAAATTTTTTTGTAGTTTACTTCAGTCAAAAAGAGAAAATATGCCAAAAGTTCTCGGGAAGTGATGATTAGAAGAATGCATCTAAATGTAAATGCTAATATTACAGTAACTTTCATAGCAAAAGTCCTACAGCCTCTATTTCTCAACCTGTAGTATAGAATGGTTTCAGTTAAATACTACTTTGGTATGACCCATTTTACAATAAAACGTGCAATAATATAGTTCAGTCTCAAATCAGTCTTGAAAACGTTCATTAAAGAATAGGAAAAAACATGCAGATATAAAATGATGTGTATAGAAGCAATACAATTCGTTTATTGGGCTGTTTTCTGCAAGGCAGCACTTTGATTCTGAATCAGTAAGGACCAGCAGGTTACCTTGGGCACTTTTGTCATCATCTGAGAATACATAGTATTATATGTAAATAAAAAAAATAGTATTCAAAAAACAGTAAATGCCAGACACAGTGACATGTGAGAAGACCTCATAAATAAGTAAGAAGATTAAATTCAGAGCTATTTTGTTGTTATATAACAGAATCTTATTAGAATTAGAGTTGCACTGAATAAGATTATATGTCATATAATATTTATGGGTTAACACTAAGAAAGTGAAAAAACAGGCATTTTGCTTACTCTGTTGCAGAGGTTCAAAAAGGAATTTGAAAAGGATATTGTTAAGATGGATAGACCTAAAACTGATCTGTCACCCTATAGCAGGTATTTATGCCATGCTCTTCCATCATGTTATGCGTAGACCACAGAGATTATATAACAAGCAGCTCCTGGACCTAGAGTGTCCCCCCTTCTGCTAGTGTATGTTGTAAATTTAGGCTAGGGTTTGGTTAATTATATTTATTTTATTTTCTACTTGGGAAAGGAGAATCACAAAGATTGGTTTGGGAGTTAATCCTGGATATGATAAAATCCATAATCTCTCTTCCCACAGCTCTAAAATAATATTTTCCAATTTTAAACTGGTGCTCTAGTAGTTTAAAAAGTACACTAACAAAACAAAAATCACTAATACCCCTCCAAAAGAAGGGCTGCAACAATTTCAAAGATACAGCTACTAGAACAGGCAAACCATATACATATTTCATTGACCTAGGCATGTACATAACGTGAAGGAATGCATGCATGTCTGTTGTGCTGGCTCCATTCCTATGAACCATCTGGAGAATGAAACTGTAAAGAGCAAAGAATGTGTTCATTTCCATCACACTTTTGGCTCCAAAAGCTCCTGCAGGGGGAGCAGAGGAACAGCATGACATGAATATGCATACTCACTATATCCCAACCAACTCCGCATTTTGTACTTGTTGGTAGGTTTCCCAGATTAGTAGATGTGATTTTAAGACTCAATCCTTCTTCTGGTGGGCTGACATAATCAATCTAGTGGAATTTCTTGCTAAAAGTCACATGTGGAACTGAAATGAGAACCTTCTATCAAGAAGAAAGAAAATACCTTTCTTTGGCTTTATTCATTTAACAATCACCTACGACAATGAACCTCTTCCACTGTGCTTGGAAAACAAATAAAAGGTTTCCTGAAAAATGCTGATGTCTATATGGTATGCTACCTGTTTACTTGAAATTCTGCAATTTAATCCTTTAACAGCATTGTTTTGTGACTAAAGCTCTTAATCCTTCCAATATTAAGCATGAATTAGTGTGGCATTAGTGGGGTCTTAGAAATAGGTATATTGCTAACACCCTGATAAGTCAAAAATAATGTCTGCAGGGAATTACTTATTCCATTGTGCAAACAGCTTGTAACATTTAAATGATTTTCTAATGGGATTGGGTAGTAGAGTAATATAACACCAGGCTGGGTAAGGCTCTGGTTTTGGTACTATTTTTAGCTGGTAGAGGCTAGAGGCACCATCCTTGGAGAAGCGTAGCTAGGGGACAACCACGACAGTCTCCAAGATGCAGTGTGCACAACTAAGTTAAAAAAATGGGGTGGGGAGGAAACGGCAGCTGAGAATGAAAACCAAGCTCTGATTCCCAGCTTTTTAAGGGGAAAGCCACCAAGTAAATATTGCGCATACACACTTTGCACACTTAAGCCCGAGTTTGCAAACCTTTTCTATGGGTCACAGTGCTTACGATCACAAATGGTCCCAATGACTTCAGTGTGGCCTACTTATGACAGGAAGTCAATGGGACTATTTATGACAGTGAACACAACGCCTAGCAGTAAGTACTTTCAGGACTGGACCCATAGTTATGAGTGTGAAAGAGGGAAATATATGTCATGATGTTTCAGAGCTCTTGCTTTTTAACACATTGAAAATCAAATTCTTTCTCCTAATCTGGTTTGCAAGTGCATATTTGGGATACAGATGCGTCTGTTTGTAAAACAAAATTATTAGAGAGACAAGGTGGGTGACATAGTATTCTGCTCACCAACAAAGTTGGTCCAATAAAAGATACTACCTCACCCACTTTGTCTCTCTAATATCCTGGGACTGACACAGCTACAGCAATACTATATAAAAAACCCAACATTTGGAATTCAGTCAGGATCTTTTAACCACCACCACAGGGATAGCAAAGAGGATTGTAATCTGTAGGACATGCTCATAATTTTAGCTTACATTAGGGAGCCACATCACATTTATTTGTCACATTTCAACATTTTACTAGGATGGTTATTAATTGGCAGGCATAAATCACAGAATCACTAGTATTTACACTCAAAGCCAGATACTCCAGATTTGCCACGAAAGAAAAACCAACGTGTGTCATGACAGGAATAATTTCCCCTTATTTTAAGCTATATTTACATTTTATATTTTACCATGAACATTTAACATATTGATTCCCTGTATTTTAAAAAAATGCACTTCAATATGAATCTTCCACATTTGGTGGAAACAAAGTGTCAAAGAAGATAAACTTTCACAACTTGCATAGTCTCTCCTCTTAAATGGAGACCTGTAACATGGTCTACGTGAAATATGTTTTGAAACCTAATGGGACATTCAGGCCATCAAAATTTCATTAGCCTCACAGCAGTTCTAGTGTCTTCTTAAGTTGGACTGTTGGCCTCCCTCTCAATAAATAAATCAACTGTAATCCTTTTTAGTAACTAAACTCTTTTTTGAAGCAGTATCTAAAACATCAGACAGTCTGCTTGCATAATTTTACCAGTGCTGAATAATATGTTTTCCCAATTTATTCACAGTTATTTCACGCATTAAAAATAAAACACAATTCCAATTTTAAATTCATGAATGGAGCCAGAGAAGAGTACAAACCACTTATAAATATTGGCAGGGTATAACCAGATTTTATTTGTTTAAGAATTTATAAATGGCAGAAATACAAGATTCATAAAAATAATATCCTAAAATATAACACTGCTGAAGTACTCGTCTCTGACTAAATGAAGGCCTGGCTACCTAGAAGTTTTATGGTGTTTTCTAAAGTTTGTAAAACCTAGGCTCTGGCAAACCACTAAGAAGGAGTGAGCTCCAGCATGGGCCCTTCTAAATAGGGAGATCAGTAGGTTGACTCACCATTGGTTCCAGATAATTTAGTACCGAGAGCCAACAGGTGCAGCCCAACAGATCTAAACTTCCATGATGTTAGATACATAAGGGAATAAGTACAACCCTCAAAGAAAATCTCCTTTCCCCAATTTGAGATGTGAAATCTTCCCCACAAAGAACAGCTTACTCTCCAGGTTTGATACATCAAAAGTCCAACACACAGAGAGTAGTATTCCATTTGAGACCTCCATACTTTAGAGGCACTCACTTCCCTCCCCTCAATGTTCTTGTTTAACAGGAAAGAACAAGAAAGCGTTCCTTGGCTTCCTCTAACAATATCATATATTTTCTCCCACATACAGGAGCCTGACAATCCTCATTTAAACCACAAATCACAAAAATATTTGGTATGAATAAAAATACTGATTTGATTTCCTCTTTACAACATTAAGGGTACTCCTGTAAATAGTTACAATAAAAACATACTATGGCTTTTAGTTTAAAATCAAGACCAACTATTCTTTGCAATAGGTCGAGGACACTGAGATATACAAAACTGCTTATTACCACAGTGAGAGACAGTTTTAACTGAGCAAACAGCAGTAAAATTGCCTCTTCTATTTCACAGCTGAGCCAACAAGGTTAGTAAATTAATAAAACAAACATCCAGTCAAATAACTACCTCCCTAGTTTGCATTTTACTCAATACTTTCACCCACTTCACGTATTTTTTCTCTTTATGTTTCTTATATATGGTCATTTATGGAATAAAGACAGCATACTGTAATTTTGGTTATATTAAAAATCCTATGAAAATATTATAACAAAGTTATTACAAGAAAGCTAAAAGGGACATGTCTTCTAATATCTGGTGTACTTTAACTATTAACACTATTTCAGGTTCTGCTAAACCACCCAAAAGTAGGGTAAGAGTATTTTTAAAAAACTTTATTTTAAAATAATTAAATTCTGTATTAACCTCTTTTCATGCACTTAACTGAAAAAAAAACTTAATATACAAAGACTTCTTCCTTTCAACATGCAAAATTGCTGTTTAGGTTTTTGTGGATTTTAATTGCACAGTAATCCAGTCCCCAAGGCACATCAAAGGCCAAACTCCCCTCTTTACCATGATTTCAATTGCTCTCATCAACTTGTAAGTTTAAAGCATGATCAAATTTGTTCTTCAATCACTTGAGCCCTGTTAATACACTATTCTGTGTGCTCATTCATCCATTCTAAGATTCTGCAACTTCTTTGAGATGTCTTCAAGAGGAATTTACAAATACATCTTTGATTGCAAGCTGGCCTTGGGGTTAAACTTTATAACCACTTGCTTCACTATTCCACAGAGGATAACAGGTGACATGGTCTGAGATAAGTTAAAACTAATTTCTATTTTTTGTGCAATTAAATTCTTCAAAATTATAGCTAAAACATCACATGCACCACTTGTATAATGTAATTGACTGATGCTGAATATTGATTTTTCCTGGAAAAAAATACATTATTCAAGGTCATTCCTTGAATTTCATTGTATTTAAAAATATCACATCAACAAAAACAGAAAATAAAGTGTTGAATTATATACGTATACACATAAGAACTTACCATTCTCACTGTCGGACTTGTTTTCGTGTTCAGTATCAGTCAGAGTGAGGGCTGAGTTGGAACGGCTTGATAGACAGGAACTGCGCCCTGATTTGACCCCCCTGCCCCAAAGTCTCATGGCATGCTCTGGAGACATCACTCCTTCATTTTCAGTATCAGCATCTGACCCTGCACTGATAGAGTAACCTCTGTGGGGGAGCCCCATTTCCGCACAAAATGTCAGTCCTCGACGAGTTGCTGGTTCACAAACTCCTAACTGCCTTAGGGTAAAATTCTGTCCTGATTAAGGGAAAAAAAGAACAAAAAGTGAGAAATGTTTTAAAAACCTATAAACAAACACTCTTTAAGTGTACACGTTCCTCAGGTATCACTCAAGGTGTTTTGTTAAAGCTCCACATGTGTTCTGATCTAGTGAATTATTTTTCTTTCGCACACTGCGGTGCCCCTTTTCAGTCTGTGGCTTTGCACTGCTTTG
Organism: Lepidochelys kempii; assembly: GCF_965140285.1. Lineage (NCBI taxonomy): Eukaryota > Metazoa > Chordata > Testudines > Cheloniidae > Lepidochelys > Lepidochelys kempii. The sequence continues at coordinate 77,709,643 of NC_136383.1, read as the reverse complement.
TCAAATGCTTAAGCACATCAAAAGTGTTCTAAGGTAAGAAAGAAATAGAACACGACCTGCAAACTAAGAAAGGCCAAATCAGCACATAAAAAGGATTAAATATAAATGACAGACTTTTTTGCTTGACCAAAGTGTAAAAGCAATAACAAGTACTTGTTGGGATTATTTTTTTTCTGTCCTGGATAGAGTCCTAAACAACAGGGTACTGTCCCATCCAGATGTCACCTGTCATGGCAAAAGGAAAGACTTCCCTCAAGAATAAAACAGTTGTTCATTAAATGGAAATAGGGGCTCAGTTGGTCTTTATTAAATCTTCTGACTTAGTTTAATGCCTAAAGACAAACAAATATGTGCTTTTATTTCAAACAAATATGTGCCGGAATATAGCACCTGATTAAACTCACTGCTGTTTCTAGCCTCTTGACTTTTGCTACATATTCTAGATATGTAGAATCTGTATATTTTACTGATGAAACAAAGCCAATATATTTTTGTAAAATAGCTCATGTTTCGGGGAGGGAAGGTGACGATGTGCAGGGACAGAGACATATAAGTGTATCCCAAATGACTGTATTAATAAATTAGGCATAATAAACTCATGACACTTCAATAACTTAAACTGTTTAAATTGCGACACTCAAAAATTACGGCTGTTTTTAATGACTCTCTTCATCCTGCTTTTATTTCTGAAATCTACAGACACATTTTATGATATATAGACACTTGACATGTTCATTGGCATGTCAATATCCAGAATGCTCTACCACTCCAGCTCCCAGCTATTTCATGGTAGTGCTGGTCTCCAAACTCTAAGAGCAAGGGAAACATTTGGCTGTGCTGATAGGTGCATGGAGTACTTTTGGTAGCTGTAGTTGGACAGACATCTTAATTTCCCTTAAAATAGTCATATATTTCTTTTGAACATCAAAAGTATATGTTTAACAATAAGACTATAAAAGTAGATAACGTAATAAGAAAGGAAAGATTAGAAATCAGAAGTTTTGTGGGCGCAGAAGATAGCATATTTCCTGAAATGCTAAAACAGTTAATGTCGCTTGGACCTTGACAGTTTTAAATGTGCCAGCTAATTACTTTATTGCTGTGATCGTATCAGTTATTGCAAGCCATTTTATCTCAGTCAGAATCGTAAATGGATTCTGACAATGACACACATAAATAATGAAAACCAGTTGCTACAGTTAGCCACAAAATCAAATGGTACTTATGCAGTTGTGAATAAATGTCAGGAGTAAATTTCGGGAAGGTGGAGGATGGGGGAAGGAAGGTAAATATAACAGCAGAATATCCGTAGTGGTGAGTGAACTGCATGAAGGTTCTGATCTGCACACCTCAATGGTGTGTGCTACCAGTTTAAATATAGTCACACCAAATGCAGTTGTATGTGGTTTCAGCTTTCACAAAAACTGATCATATAAGCAAATTAAAAAATAATAGTAATTGTGTCATTGTTGCAGGTAAATCTAGTATGTGTGACAACACTTATTATTTAGTCATTAACATTTAAGTAAATATACTAGAGGAGATGGGGCTATGTATGCAGCTTTTGCTTGTTTGATATATTATGTATACAGGCTAACATTTCAAATGTGGATGTCTAAAGTTAGGCACTTAGATATGTAGCGTGGTAAATTTTGGTAAATTTACCATCCTTTGGTAAATTTTGGCACACTATATAATACACATTGTAAACTACACATTTTATATGAGACCCACAAATTGTATATAAAAGATAAGAGCCTGAATGGTGTTTTGAGGACAGGGGAAAAGAGAAAAAGAGATGCATTGCCTGAGTACTGATGACTGGAAACAGAGTCACAGTGGTCAATAAGAAAAGGAGTACTTGTGGCACCTTAGAAACGACCAAATTTATTTGAGCATAAACTTTCGTGAGCTACAGCTCACTTCATCGGATGCACTGAGCTGTAGCTCATGAAAGCTCATGCTCAAACAAATTTGTTCATCTCTAAGGTGCCACAAGTACTCCTTTTCTTTTTGCGAATACAGACTAACACGGCTGCTCCTCTGAAACAGTGGTCAATGGGAGTTCTGCCATTGACTCAAACGTGGTAGAAGACCAAGGCTGTTATGTTTAGAGATTCAATCTAGTCATCTCCAAATCTATGCATCTCCATCTATACAGATACGGAGGTGGGAGGGGGGATGGCACGCTCACTCACACCAGTTACTATACCTGTAGAATAAGAGTACAGCATTCTCCCTCCAATGCAGATTGTAACTGCTAGCAATATCTGACAGAGGGCCAGACTATAGCCATGCTCTTCTTTGCATTCAGAGAACCACATTACAACAGTCCCTGCACCGACGTGTTGAGTGGAAAAGATTCCTTGAGCCCTCTCCCCAACTACAGAGACTATTTTGCTGGAGCAGTCATAATCTGTCTATATAGATACACACATACACATTTTCTATGAGACTCAATTAAAGGCAACTCACGTCATCTGCCCATTTGTCAACTGCCAGTTTGCTTATTTTTTGGTATGTAATTACAAAATGACCAGTACGTGCCTGGGGCAATTTTTTAGTTCCCATTATATTTTCCATTATAAAATTGCAACTAACAGGTGCATAGTGGAGCCAGAGCAAAGCTTCACTATACCTTTTAAGGGAGATCACAGAATTGCTGCATCATTCTCCCATCACAGCACAGAATCTTCGATCCTTTCAATGCCACAAGGAAATTTTATATTATGCCAAGGGTTTTGCATACTGGAGGACCAATCCTTGATTCACTGAACTAAATGGTAGTTTTGTCAGAAATTTCAAAAGGAGGACTATTGTCCCCTATGTAAAACTTCCTAAATAAAACACTTAATTTTAAAAGTTAACAATGGAACTGTGTTTGTCAATATAGTTCACCTACAATGTAACACATTCTGAACAAAAATTCTACATCTTTGAAAAACCCAAACATTACAAAGTCTGGAAACTAACTCTAAGGTATGTCTACACCGCAATGTAAGCCCAGGGTTTGAACTCAGGCGCAAGCCTAAACCCCTTCCGTCTACACACAAATTGTGCTAACCCAGGGCTTGGACCCAGGGTGGAGGGTCCAAACCTGAGTCAAGGGTGGTACAAGCCCTATTGTTCTGCAGTGTAGATGCAGCCCCACTGAAGTCATGCTCTGGGGGGTCTGCCAAAAGTATCCCACAGTCCCGAAAGGAGACTTTCTTTGTCCTCAGGATGGGCAAGTTTTACCAGGCTGGAGTAACAAAGAGCTAGAGCAGCAACATTTTGGGAGGCACTAGGAAGTCTGGGATACGGGTGGTTGGACTCAGACCCATGTAGTGTATTGCAGATGCTGGAGCCACAGATGGGAACCAGGGTTCAACAATTCCTAACCTGGGGATACAAATGAGTATGGACACTCAAGCCGCAGTTTAACAAATCCAGGGTCTGATAAGTCGAGTTCTGCTACTCCTGAGCAGTAATCTTTTATTACTCACTATCATCCCACCCAGTTTAAATTGGGAACTGGCTACATCCCATAGTTTAACTCAATGTTGTTAAAACTTTGGGTTAAAAAAATGTAAATCATCTGTAAATAAAATTTATTACTGAGGGGGGCGGCGGTTGTTTTGGTTTGGGGTTTTTTGAGCGTTAGCTGGGCTTCAATTAAAATAACTTTCCACTTGAACTCTTTTCATTTAAGATTTTTGGTTTGGGAATTTACCTGTTTTTTAATTAACATCAGAAATTAATTTTGTGTCCAGATCTAAGGTCAGCAAGACGAGAACTCTGTTCAGATATATTGCAACAGGCCCAGCAAAGCAAGGCTCTATCCTGTATACTTTAGATAATCAACAGGACTACAGTGTGATGTTGCACTCGATATGCTTTATGAAAATATGCTTGGAATGTGAATATAATGTAACTGGAATATGATTTATGCAAAAGGTCTCTTGTGATTATCTTATTACAAAGATCTTACCATTACAAAGCTTACAATTTACTGAGTTTGTTCCTCCTATTTGTATGAACGTATCATTCTTGTATCTGAAGCTAGAAATATGAAGTATTACTCGAAGTCCTATTGTACCTCTGCAAAGTGTTGGCCATTAACAGTGGCTTGGAATCTTGATGGCTCCCATCAACTAGGGCAATTGGTTGTAAATGGCTCTGTTTGCTTGTAAGCCAGGGCAGTTTTTATTAGTAGTGTCCCTTGACCTGTATGTGCATCATCCGCATTAGCACATCTGAGGTTACAAGAGGCCATGAGGGTAGACGCCTCTCCAGTATCCCTCTTAAAACTAAGCAGTGGAATCCGTAGCAGGGGGGATGGAGGGCAGGTATTGGAATCCAAATTGGGACCACACATCGAAAAACCTCCAGTTACAGTAAGTACCCCCTTCTTCTTCGAGTGATGGTCCCTACATGGATTCCAAACATGGGTGATTAGAGAACAGTGCTCAGCCTGGACATGGGTACAAGGACTCACAAAGTACAATGTGTAAGACAGCACAGCTGACTGTTGCATCTGCCACCATTACTGGGGCAATGGCGTAGTGAGCGATAAAGGTGTGGACAGAGGGAGGCTAATGTGGTAGCATGTGCCTCTGTGGAGTAAGCCATGACTCCAGGGGGCAGCGGTTTGTGAGAGAGAGTGTAGCATTCAGCAATGCACCAGGAGATCCATTTGGAGATGCGCTGTGAGGAGAATTGGAAAGAGTCCAGCGAAGGGCAACAAAAATGATTAGGGGTCTGGAACACATGACTTATGAGGAGAGGCTGAGGGAACTGGGATTGTTTAGTCTCCAGAAGAGAAGAATGAGGGGGGATTTGATAGCTGCTTTCAACTACCTGAGAGGTGTTCCAGAGAGGATGGTTCTAGACTATTCTCAGTGGTAGAAGAGGACAGGACAAGGAGTAACGGTCTCAAGTTGCAGTGGGGGAGGTTTAGGTTGGATATTAGGAAAAACTTTTTCACTAGGAGGGTGGTGAAACACTGGAATGCGTTGCCTAGGGAGGTGGTGGAATCTCCTTCCTTGGAAGTTTTTAAGGTCAGGCTTGACAAAGCCCTGGCTGGGATGATTTAATTGGGGATTGGTCCTGCTTTTGAGCAGGGGGTTGGACTAGATGACCTCCTGAGGTCCCTTCCAACCCTGATATTCTATGATTCTATGAGAGGGCTTAGCCCTTGCAACATTCAGCAATGGTGACAAAGAGCCTTGGAGAAGTTCAAAAGGCATGGGTGGGTTGAATGTAAAAGACAAGAGACCAGGCAAACATTGAGAGAATGTAAAGTTTTAGCCCCGTGGGAGGTAGAAGATGGGAAGGTGGATGCTTTGATTGAAGACAGAGATCACCTTGGTAATGAATTTAGGGTGTAGGCGCAAGGAAATTCTGTCTAAGAAAACGGGCGGGGGGGACCTCAGCCATCACAGCTGCCAGTTCACTGACACGTCTCACCAAAGTGACAGTCACCAAGAAGATCAGTTGCATGGAGAGGTGGGAAAGAGAGCAGGCTGTGAGGGGTTCAAAGGGCAGTTCAATAACAGTAGAAAGAGCAATATTCAGGTCGCAAGAGGGCGTAGGCATTTGTACTGGTGGAAGGGCGCTGTACAAACATTTGAGGAAGCATATGGTGGTTGGGTGAATGAAGACGAAGGAACTGTCTATTGCGGGGGGGGGGGGGGAGATGAAGGAGCGGGGGAGGCCCGACAATTTAAGTTGGAGTAGATAGTCCAGAAGGATAGGAATGACTATGGAGTCTATTGGGTCATGGTGGCGGTGTGCCCAGGTGATGGAATGCTTCCATTTTGCCTGATAGCAGGGTCTGGTAGATGGCCTCCTGCTGTGCGTGAGGACATCACACACTGGGATGGTGCATGCTGTTTACCCACAAGCCCCATGCAAATACCAAGCCATGAGGTGGAGCGGGACCGGGTTGGGGTGGGTGCAGAGTTAGATCAGGGGGCGAGCGGAGAGGTGGAGGACGTCCATGAACCAATACTGGCAAGGCCAAAAGGTTATCAGTGAGACCACTGCTTGAGCCTGTTGAATTTTGTGCAGGACTTGCAATGGATGGAGAGGCATGGTGGACTTCATTGGTCCAGGGCAGGAATAGTGCATCACCCTGGGAGTCAATTCCCAATGCCCTTCTAGAGCAGAAGAGGGGGGAAGTTTGTGGTTCTCACTGGTCGCAAAGAGGTCCCAGCAAGGGGTGCCCCACCAATGGAAGACTGAGCTTAGCTTGGGATTGTGTATTTTATGATTCACAGAGATGGATCTGCTGAGCATGTCTGCTAGGGAGTTGCTGCCTGGAAGATAAACCGCCTGTAGCGTGACATCGTGCTTGATGCACCAGTTCCAGAGTTGGACGGCCTCCACACATAGAGAGGGCGACCTGTACCACCTTGCTTGTTGATATATACAACTTCTGTCATGTTTTCAGATAGCAGTGATCTTATGAGGGGGAGAAATGCCCGACAAGCAAGACAGGCAGTTCTCAATTCCAGGAGTTGATGTGCCTCCTAACCTCTTTTGGTATCCAGAAGCCCAGGGCCATGTGATCATCCAGGTGGGCACCTCAACCAGCGAGGGAGGCATCCACAGTGAGAGTGGTGCAGGAGTGGGAGGTGTAAATGGGGTGCTGACAAAAACTTTGGACATGTTGGTCCTCCATGGGAAGGAGGCTAGGATGAACTTGGGGAGCAGGATAGACATGTCCAAAGTGGTGCGTCTGAGGTTTGTAGATCGACCTGAGCTACAGCTGAAGGCAGTGCATATGGAGGTAGGCATGGGACGTTACAGAGGTACAGGCTGCCACATGGGCAAGGAGGGAAAGACACTGGCAGATACAAACATGTGGTTTGTGGCATAATGTTGTGACACAAGAGGTGAGTGTGGAAAACCGGTTTGCCAGTTGGAAAGCTTGGCTCACAAAAGAGTCCAGGAGCACCCCTATAAATGTGATCCATTGGGCAGGGATGAGAACTAATTTCTCTTCATAGATACAAATGCCCAGGTTGGCAAGGAGATCATGAAGAATCTGGATAACTGAAAGGAGGTGGTTGTGTTACGTCGCAATGAGGAGCCAGTCATCCAGCTATGGAAACATGGAGTGGCCAAGGTGTCGCACCTGGGCTGTGACAGCAGCAAAGACTTTTGTGAATATGCAGGGAACTATGGTGATACCAAAGGGGAGGACACAGAACTGATAAGAGGAATGAGAGAGAAACAGAGAAACTTCTGATGAGCTGGGTGAATGTCAATGTGGAAATATGCATCTTTCATACAGAGAACCACAAACCAGGCTCCATGGGGGAGAGATAATGAGTGGGAGAGTGACTTTTTGTATGAACCTGTTGAGTAACTCAATGTCCAGAATGGGGCGGCAGTCGCCTCCCTTTTTCAGAATAAGGAAATATAGGAAATAACATGCACACAGTCCTACCATCCACATTATATGATAGTGGTAAATTTCATTCAGACTGTGGCCAGGAAACAAACCTCATGCACCATTAACCCTTAGGTGCAACTGTTACTTCCAAGGTGGGAAGAATCAAAATTATGTTTACTGAGACCTCCAGAAATGCTGGCCCAACTGCTTTGTTGGGCCCAACTGCTCTACTGGTTCCAAGGAAGAATTGGTAAAGCTAAGAATGGGTGCCCCTGTGTGTTTCTGCTGCTCATACACGGGCTACCAAAAACACCACCCAGTCCTAGACACTGCCTTTTTTAATTGAGAGCTCATTAGAGAAGGAAGTGTCCTATGTCCTGCTCCAATGAATTTCTAACTTACCCTTTCCCATACAATCTTAATGTGAAGCTCCTTATATATCTTTGTAATTACCCCACTAACTTCATGAAATACCAAAAGGCACTTATCAGAAAAAACAGCAAAACAAGATCAATTTGAAGATTCCAGATCAAGTGATTTTGAGATAAAATTAGGAAAAGTTAGAAAATTATTAAAAAAATGTATTGATAGAGATTCTTATTCTGTATTATTCTTCTAATTTAAACATCCCAGAAGTAGTCTACTCTGGGATGAGATGTGGCATTTAATATTATATAATTAAATATAATATTTACCTGTAAATTGATATTCACAACCAAGTTAATTTAGGGGCTGTTGAGATAATTCACTCAGCCAAGCAAAAGGAAATCAAAATAATAGCATGACATTAATTACAAAATCTCCTACAGCAATTCTTGTTATAAAGTCAGGATTTGCCAACACTTACCATACAGTGTCATAAGAACATAAGAACCGCCATACTGGGTCATACCAAAGGTCCATCAAGACCAGTATCCTGTCCTCTGACAGTGGCCAATGGCAGGTGCCCCAAAGGGAATGAACAGACAGGTTATCATCAAGTGATCCATGGCCTGTCACCCAGTCCCAGCTTCTGGCAATCAGAGGCTAGGGACACCATTCCTGCCCATCCTGGCGAAGTGCCATTGATGGACCTAGCTTCCATGAATCTATCTAGCTCCCTTTTGAACCTCGTTATAGTACTGGCCTTCACAATATCCCCTGGCAAGGAATTCCAGAGGTTGACAGAAGACCGTATTTTTTCGTGCAACGCACTGTTTGTTTTAAACCTGCTACCTCTTAACTTCATTTGGTGGCCCCTTGTTCTTGTGTTATGAGGAGGAGTAAATAACACTTCCTTATTTACTTTATCTGTACCACTCATGATTTTATAGTCCTCTATCATATCTCCCCTTAGGTGCCTCTTTTCCAAGCTGAAAAGTCCCAGTCTTATTAATCTCTCCTCATAAGGAAGCCGTTCTATACCCCTAATAATTTTTGTTGCCCTTTTCTGAACCTTTTCCAATTCCAATATATCCTTTTTGAGATGGGGTGACCACATCTGCACACAGTATTCAAGGTGTGGGCCTACCATGGATTTATATAGAGGCAATATGATATTTTCTGTCTTATTATCTATCCCTTTCTTGATGATTCCCAACATTCTGTTTGCTTTTTTGACTGCTGCTGCACATTGAGTGGATGATTTCAGAGAACTATCCACAATGACTCCAAGATCTCTTTCTTGAGTGGTCAAAGCTAATTTAGACCTCATCATTCATTGTATATGTATAGTTAGGATTATGTTTTTCAATGTGCGTTACTTTGCATTTATCAACATTAAATATCATCTGCCATTTTGTTGCCCAGTAACCCAGTTTTGTGAGATCCTTTTGAAGCTCTTTGCAGTCTGCCTGGGACTGAACTATCTTGAGTAGTTTTGTATCATCTGCAAATTTTCCCACCTCACTGATTACCCTTTTTCCAGATCATTTATGAATATGTTAAATAGGACTGGGCCCAGTACAGAGCCCTGGAGAACACCACTATTTACCTCTTTCCATTCCGAAAACTGACCATTTATTCCTACCCTTTCCTTCCTATCTTTTAACCAGTTATCAATCCATGAGAGAACCTTCCCTCTTATCCCATGACTGCTTATTTTGCTTAAGAGCCTTTGGTGAGGGACCTTGTCAAAGGCTTTCTGAAAATCTAAATACGCTATATCCACTGGATCTCCTTTGTCTGCATGCTTGTTGACCCCCTCAAAGAATTCTAGTAAATTAGTGAGGCATGATTTCCCTTTACAAAAACCATGTTGACTATTTCCCAACAAATTATGTTCATCTATGTTCTTAACAATTTTGTTCTTTATGATAGTTTCAACCAATTTGCCTGGTACTGAAGTGAGGCTTGCTGGCCTGTAGTTGCTAGGGTCACCTCTGGAACCCTTTTTAAAAATTGGTGTCACATTAGCTATCCTCCAGTCATTTGGTACAGAAGCTGATTTAAATGATAGGTTACAGATGACAGTTAGTAGTCCTGCAATTTCACATTTGAGTTCCTTCAGAACTCTTGGGTGAATACCACCAGGTCCTGGAGACTTATTGCTGTTAAGTTTATCAATTTGTCCCAAAACCTCCTCTAATGACACTTCAGTTTGGGACAGTGAAGACTGATTCAAAGAATTCATTTAATTTCTCCGCAATGGCCTTATCATCTTTGAGTGCTCCTTTAGCATCTCGATCGTCCAGTGGCCCCACTGGTTGTTTAGCAGGTTTTCTTGCTTCTCAATATCTGCTTCTGATGTATTTAAAAACATTTTTGCTATTACTTTTGGAGTCTTTGGCTAGCTGTTCTTCAAATTCTTTTTTGGTCTTTCTAATTATATTTTTACACTTCATTTACCAGAGTTTATGCTCTTTTCTATTTTCCTCATTAGGATTTATCTTCCACTTTTTAAAGGATGCCTTTTTGCCTCTCACTGCTTCTTTTAGTTTGTTGTTTAACCACGGTGGTTCTTTTTTGGTTCTTTCATTATGTTTTTTAATTTGGGGTATACATTTAAGTTGAGCCTCTATTATGGTGTCTTTAAAAAGCTTCCACGCAGCTTGCAGGGATTTTACTTTTGGTCTTGTACCTTTTAATTTCTGTTTCACTAACCTCCTCATTTTTGTGTAGTTCCCTGAGATGTGAGATACTGCAGCCGTTTTTTATTATAAGGGTCAGTGTACAAACAGTTTATGTACCACTTTAATTGTACTGCTCTAGAAAATGATGTAGTTAAAGAGGTGCAACCCCCAGAGGGTTATGGGATGCACAGTTATACCAGTACAAATATGCTTATATAGGTATAGCTTATTTCTGTATGTTTTTAAGCCAATATAGTTAAGTCCATACAAATACTGTATTTGTATGGACAAGTCCTAGGTATAGGGAAATAGCAGTATTTCAGATACTATTAGTAAATGTTGGCTTTTTTAAAATGGCAACCCACTGTGTAACAGGTATACAGCAAGCCTGGTCTACAGGAGATATCCAGAAACATCCACAGCCATGTTAACCTCAAATCACACATGCTGATTGTACAAAGAGCAGGTGATCACTGTACAAAAACAAAACAAAAACAAAACAAAAAACCCACAGATCGAGAGGTCTCATGCCTCCTTGATTATCAATTTTTGCTCTGGCTAACGTCTCTTTATTTGTACTTAGATATTTACTTAAAATGACAACACTTAACTAAAAGGTAAACTCCACTATATTCCAGAAATAGCTACCTACTAATTGCAGCAAAATACGTTAAAAAGCAAAGACAACCTCACTCTCCCCAGACAACTCTTCCCTGCTCAGGAAACTCAGTAAAATATAAGTTTTTGGAGTGTGTCTTTAAAGTTGGAAAATTTAGGATATTTTGAACCAAGGGAGGGAGTCAACTCCAAAGCTAAGTAGTCCTCAAGGAGAATGTTCAGCCAGCAGTTCCTCCTCTTTTAAATCAAGAGAGTGCTACTTTTTATACCTTCACTGATCTGTGGCAGAATGGGACAGAGACAGTGTGAAACAGGCAGATCCGAGGTCATCGGGTAAAAATCAAACCTTGCTTTGGTTCATACTCAAAACTCCACACAAAACTCTGCTCATGCCTGCATTTCTGATTTTATCTTCCTGCTTCTCATAAGCCCTTCACTTCATGACAGTATCATTCCTAATTTTGCCCTTTACCTCCTTCCATTCTGATCATCTTGCCTTCTTCCATGCTGGCTGTTATGCAACTACCTTTGCTTCATCCAAATCCTTTCAAGAACACCACTCTCTCCATGAATGCACATTGATAATCCACCACATGAAGATATTTAAATTATTTTTTTTAAATAAAAGAGTTATAACATATAACTGAGAAATAAACAAAACATGAAGTGCTTTGAGTGAAAAATACCACCCTCTTCTCTAAAAAAATTATTCCATATTTTACTCTATTTTCCCCCTTTCTCTCACTTTTTCCTCCTGCCAACCATCAATTTTTTAAATATATTTTTAGCTAATGTAGATAGTAAGGTCATCAGGGAAGAAATGTCTTTTTATTTGTTTGTAAATCACCGGGTATGTCTATGTCCGTATAATAAAATGTTTATCATGGTTGTCCCTGAAATGCACTACAATACCAGTCATTTCAAACTGCTCTTGCAACCAGCACTTTCCCCAGTTGCCAGATGAGGGATTATTTGAATTAATTCAGATTCAACCCAGTTATTTTTAATTTTTGTATTCATGCTCATATGTGTAAAGGGCACAAAAAAAAATTAGAAGTCACAGCTCGTCACCTGTGTGTCATCCTGAATAGGTCTCCTGAAGATACTGTAGATACTACACAGATTTTTCATAAAACTCTACTTAGCAGGAGCCAGATACACAGTGACACTACCCTTTTGAAACACTGCAAAGCCATTCTTTGTTCAGAGTCTGTCAAACCTACAGAGGGTGGAATTCTATGTGATCAGCAGGCTACTCTGATTGTGATAAAACAACTGTATTAACTGGAAAATGGTTAGCATATGTCGAACATTTTGTGTATTCCTAAAGTTATGACAGCTAAATTAAAACTGTGTGCAAAACAAGGACAAGAACAGATTCTTCGTAGTAAAAGGATAATCATGCTGTGTGCCATCCGACTGTCAGGACACTGGATGGATGAGAATCACTGAAGGAAGCATTATGATGCGATGTAGACTTTTTGGACCCTGCAAAGCAGGGCCAGACTGGGACTCGTAGTTTACAGAGAGTCCTGAGTGACCTGCATCCGAATGGGGAACTGTATGTCTCCTTTCCTCATTGTCAATCATGGTCAGTTTCTCAGGGCATACAGCATCAGAATCCAAGGGATTCTTATGCAGTTGCAAGATATGGGTGGGGACTGAGAGACATCCCATCTGCAAAGGTAGTTTCAAATATTTGGTGTCCAGGCTGAAGCAGGGCTAAGAGTCACATTTGAGAAACTACAGGGACAGAAAGGGGCAAGGAGCAGAAACAGGAGCAAGACAGAAAAGGCCAAAAGGCAGAAACAAGAAGAAAAAAAAGACATGAGCAGAGTTACTGAGCTCTTGTCTAGAATCCGAAGGATGAGTATGCAATGTTTACCTTTAGGGTTCAGAGCATTAAGCTTAGGCAATATTACTTACAGGGGAGAGAAAGGAGACACTGAACAATCGGCATGATACATGCCCCTTTTGTCATGTAGCTTCCACAACATGTTTACTGAATGATAAGACTTTGCAAAGCTACACCTGCAGTATTGCTTGCCACCGGGCAAGAAACCTTGTTGTCTCTTGTTGAAGACGACTAACAACTAAGTAATAGGCTATACCTATGCTAACACATCATTTCTCTGATTTAGTATTATACATATGTATGTTCCTTCATTCTGGTTTTCTCCTCCTAGTCCTTTGTGAAACATACCCTTTTTTCTAAATCACGTTTCTCTTCCCCCTTCACCTGTGTCTTGATTTCTCTTCTCTTATGTTTTTTCCTATATCTCTCTCCTTGCTAATCACATCCTTCCTCCTCATCACTCTTCCCCAAGGTCTCAATCTTTCCCTTTCAACCTCTCTCTTTCCACTGTGTTCACCCCATTTTACCTCACACTTTACTTCCTCTTCTCATTCCCCACTGCCCTCAATCTCTTCTCTCATTTCTACAAAGTCTCTATCTCTTCCATTACAATCTTTCCTTTCTCATTTTCTTCCTAAAAAGTCTTACAATCTTTCCCTCTCCCAAACCCCATTAGCAGAAGTGAAGGGCAGAGTCTTGGCTACCCTCCTCTTGAGCCAAAACAGAGTACAGTCTTTATCTTCTGCTGCTTTCCATATATTGCTAGACTAACATAGTTATTTTTCCAAGCAGGCAAAGTGCAGTGCCATCATTCATAAAGTAATAAATCCTTAACTAGGTTTTCTTCTGTGAACCAATGGTCATAGTCTGATTAGCTGCGAATTGCCAGACATCTGTTTAAAAACAGTCACTCAAACCATGCCAAACAAACAAACAACTGTGTGCAGGTTCATGGCACCAGACTCCAGAAGGGCAAAATTTGTTCCTCTTAATGTTTTGCATATATATACACAGACACATACACACTTTTGCAGATGATCCCTTACCAGCACAAATGTGTTCTCTTTTTATTTCTATGGGAGAACTCATGAGGGCCGCCAAAATATTGCAAAAACAGCTCTGGAGAGAGTTCACCTAACTGAACGCTGTACGTAAGGCCAGAGATGGGACTACATGAGATTTCTGAGCTTGACCATTTCTTGATTTCAGATTTCTTTTAATCTTCCCAAATGTGATCTTCATTTTGAATGCCCCCTCCCGCCCAAGACCAAATATTACATTATGTATTTTCCTTAAAGTCATTGATATGTTTACAACTTTCATTCTAATTTCAGCAAATATTTCTATCTGGGAACTTCATTCAATTTGGGACCTTTTAATTAATTAAGTTTAAATTTACATCTTGGAAGCTCTTCACTGATTCATCCTAGTGATTCATCACTTTTCAGCAAGGACAAATGTCAAATGAACTCACTCATTAGCCTAACCTTTTTCCCTCCTATCAACCCATGCCATGTTTTCTTTACCTAAGGTGTGCCTGCATGCATGCGCACATGCATGAGGTGATTATGCAGGGTCATGGGTAAGCAGAAGGCAGTGGGAGGGATGTGAAGCTCGAAGAGTATGAACAAGTGATGCACCAGAAGAGGTGAAAGCCCAGAGAATCATAGAATATCAGGTTTGGAAGGGACCTCAGGAGGTCATCTAGTCCAACCCCCTGCTCAAAGCAGGACCAATCCCCAACTAAATCATCCCAGCCAGGGCTTTGTCAAGCCTGACCTTAAAAACCTCATAAGAAGAAGATTCCACCACCTCCCTAGGTAATGCATTCCAGTGCTTCACCACCCTCCTAGTGAAAAAGTTTTTCCTAATATCCAACCTATATCCAATCTTTATCCTAATATCCAACCACTGCAACTTGAGACCATTACTTACTTTGCATTTGCCACCATGTTTAGTGAGAAGAGGCCATGTACAGCAGCCAGGCCCGTGGAATTCCATGAAGCCAGCATGGAGACGTTTCCACGGCCTGGGGGTTGGGAAAGACATGCTCTGTTGGCTTCACTCCACTATCTCTTTCTGAGGTTTTAATAAAATAAGTAATATTATGGCACCTTCAATCCAATGAACTCATTAGAATTTATAATGAAATAGCTGGAACTAGAAACCTGACTCCCAGTCCCATGTGCTAGTCAGTAGGTAATGCTCTCTATCCTAGGCCTTTTGAACTGTCCCGCCCCCTTCGCTACCACAGAATGAAGGGAAGCTTATGTCCCTTACTGATATTCCATGTCTCACTCTTGAGGTAAACCTTGGATAACTATGTATGCTGTCCATTGGCTTCAACATTACTAAGAAAGAATGAACATTAATTAAAGAGATATACACCTCTTCCTGTCTATACACCAAGGACCTGTCAACCAGACAAGACCATAACAGCAAGAGTGGTTCTTCTACTCTACAGTACTTCATCTTGAGTCAAGCAGGAAGTCTTTGTGGAGATTTCCTGTCCATATTCAGAGAAGTCCCTGCCCTTATGATCAAGATCCTGACTACCTTATACTACAATAGGGCCAGCTGAAGTCTAGGATTCTTGTCTGTAGACCTAGGCTGCACAAAATGCCTAATCAGGCATTCTCCAGCCAATAAAGAAAGAGTTGATGTCCCCCTAAAGAATCACTATTACCCTATATGGCTGCAGAGACAGGAAATCCACAGATCTTCCACGGGTCATCACGCATAAGAAGCTAATTTCAACTAGCTTGTTGCCTTAAAGAAAGTATGTATGCGGCTGAGTGAATGAGGGTTAGCACTGGCTGTTCAACTAATCAAATACAAGTGAAATGCTTGTCTTAGCAGCACTCTATCACTAACAGAATACTGTAACTTCAAAAATCAACTGATTTTTATCATCTGCAAGCTGAAAACCAATTACTTTCTTATGGTCGCTTAAAAAAAGTTACTAGTACAGAATAACATGATAATATTACTGAGCACTTAGTGTTTTTATCTTCAAAGCACTTTACAAACTAATTAACCCTTACAATACCCCTGTGAGGTAGGTAAGTATTATTATCCTTATTTTATAGAAGAGAAAACTCTGGCAGAAGGGTACATGATTGCTCAAGACCACTGAAATATCCAGAAAGTACTGGTGATCCTGAAGTATCCTTTCAAATCTAATGTGGATACTGCAGAGAGTCCTTCTCTGGCGTTTAACAAACATGAATCAGGCAGAAACACAATGAGGTTTATTAAATGGAACTGAGATTGGCATGGTGGCAGGGTACACTGTATACAAGTTTAAAGCTGGCACAAATGCTAGGAAGCCAGACCAAGGTGGAAGAGGATTACTTGGCTCCATTTCAGAAGGACAGCACTAAGCCACATATAACTGTTAAGACTTTCTGGTAGCTAACCTACAAAACACATTGGTTCGGTTCCAGAAAGAACCACTTGCCTACTCTATGGCCAAGTTAGTCAACCATCAATAAGACAGGGGATTTGGAAAAGGGGCGGGAGGAGGGAGGGGAGAGATTCATACATAAAACAGTGGTAAGAAAGAGCTATTTAACCTGTGGGTTTAAATACAGGAGTTTAAGGTTGAATAAACATGACCATCTAAATCATTTAATCCCGCAGTTGACATTTATGGTGACTGAAAAAGATCAATCATTTTGCTCTCTAAATGAATCCATGTGGGAAGCTAATATTTAAAAGTAATAAACTTGAAGTCACATTAATTAGGACTTGAGTTGTGATTAATGTATGCAGTCTTTCAAAACAATATATCTGCCTCACAAAAAAAATATCAATAAATGATCCAAGCAAACACAGTACTTTTCAGTTCCTTTCTTTGCAAGGTGGGTGGATTCAGAGAATGGGGAGATCAGAGAATTGCATTCACACAGGTGAGGAATGAGAACATTCACTATGATATAGCGGGCAGTGCACAAACCACCACATACAGCTTTGCTTGACCGCATCCCATATTTCTACAGCACTGCCAAGGAAAAAAGACCTAACTTTTGAAGTCCAGCACCTCTTTCTTCACCTGCAAATATTTATTGGTGCAGTGAATGTAATTTAGTTGTTTAAGTACCCTCATGCAATAAATGGCACTAATGTACTCGCAGGTATTTGCAATAACAAAACTGAAGCAGGGCGGGGGGAGGGAATCTGGGTTGAAAGCCAGGGACAGATAGTGGACTGTAATGTTTAGTGAACATTGCAAACTCATTCCCACTGCCAGCAACAAAGACCACATGCAGGCTAAATCACATTTCAAATCAAATCTTCAAAAATAAAAAAGTCTTGCGTAACCTACACGCTGCCTCACCGAGGCTCTACAATGGAAGAAGACTCCTCTACCTCTGCTTTTGAGATTGGAGCACTTCTGATAAAATATGGAAATTACATTGTGTAAATTGTATTTCAATCCAAAATCTGATCTGTATTGGCAGCCCTCAGTCCCTCTAAAGAAACCCTTTGACTTCAGGGGGATTTCTACACAGGTGTAAAGGTCTTCCCATGTGGATCAGATTACAGGATCAGCACTCTGGCATGCAACAATATGACAGTTTGAAAGGGAACAACCACAATTTTAAGAAAAATCCAAAAGTATCAGACATTCTTAAGGTATACTGTGAAATTGTCACAAAATATTCAAGTAATTGAAATTTAATTTCAGAGTTGTAACTGCAACTATGTTTCTTTTCAGAAAACAAAACTAAAATATTTGACAAGGACTTAGTCCTTCAGGCCTTACAAAGATTTGCCTTTAATGGAGTTTTATCTGTACAAGTAGCTACAGTAGTATGGATTGCACTCTAAAATGATTAGATATTGGAAATCATGAATGTCCATTTTCTTTTAATAAATTTACTTAATGTCATTATATAAAGTACAAACAGTGTTTGCATTGTATGTTTCCTAATAGCTTAGCATATCCATACAAAGCACTTTCACATTTATTTTGCTGCTCATGTGTTTGACTCATTACTGCTCTTCCAGCTATAGTCTCTTATTGCACTGTTAGATATTCATTCTTACTATTTTTTAAAATTAGTTCATTGTTATATATATATATAAACAAATTTTTAAAAATAGTAAGAATGAATATATATACACACACACGTAAAACAAAAACAGGATTATTTAAAAATAACATCTTGATTAAAAAAAACCACACACACTTGCACCCCTTGTGCTAAAAACTGTATTCAACTCTTTTTTCCAACCTGTTTTGGAATATTTTCAGATATTTAAAGATGGCTGCTTTGTTTTAATTTTTTGCTCAGATATAGTTTAGTAAGTTATTTTTATACGAGTATTAGGGCACAATCCTGCTCTCACTAACATCAATTGGAAATTTTCTATTATTAGGGGAGTGCACTTGGCTTTCATTGAATGACTGTTCTTTATTATCTACCGGACAAACTTTACAAAATTATTTCTCTTTATGTAAGAGCTTCAAATTTGAGTTCTGCACATTCTGCTTTAGTCCCTGATTGAGGAAAGTATTAAAGCATGGGCTTAACTTTAAATACGTGAACAGTCCCACTGAGTTCAACTGGACTACTTGTGTGCATAACCAGGGACTTAGCAGTAGCAGAATTTTTGTTATTCCCATCCTCCACCTTTTGCTAAAATAATCACTAGCAAATAAAAATGTACTCTGCCTCTCCAAAAACTACAAGGCACCAAAATGCATATCCTCCTTTTAGATGGTGAACATTTGTCTGAAAATTATGCCATCCAGTATAAAAAATCAGGTTGACAAAGATTAGCTATTTATTGAAAAATGCAATACAAAACTGACTACATAAAATTTAAAAAAATAGGCCCCACTGACCTCAGTACAATTAGGCTGGGCTCGTTTACATCAACTGGATGCTGGAGGCTGTTCTTTGAGGAAAATATCAGACTTTTAAAAAAATTATTAAATTTGTCTTCAGTTAATTGTCAGTTATATCTCTACAACGAAGCTATTACAATTATAAACACAGATCATTTTTATTTTCTAACTCATTTAACAATTGAAAACCAAAACCTTGTAGTCGGACATCAAAATACACTTGAACAAGAATCTGTATCTTTCTTTTGTTACTAAACTGAGCAAAATACACAAGAAGCAGTTGCCTAAATCACACCTCCCTAAAAATCCATATATGATCATAGAATCATAGAATATTCGGGTTGGAAGAGACCTCAGTAGGTCATCTAGTCCGATTCCCTGCTCAAAGCAGGACCAACACCAACTAAATCATCCCAGCCAAGGCTTTGTCAAAGCCAAGGCTTTGTCAACCATCCTTGAAAACCTCTAAGGATGGAGATTCCACCACCTCCTTAGGTAACCCATTCCAGTGCTTCACCACCCTCCTAGTGAAATAGTTTTTTCTAATATCCAACTTAGACCTTCCCCACTGCAACTTGAGACCATTATTTCTTGTTCTGTCATCTGCCACCACTGAAAACAGCAGAGCTCCATCCTCTTTGGAACCCCCCATCAGGTAGTTGAAGGCTGCTACCAAATCCCCCCTCACTCTTCTCTTCTGCAGACTAAATAATCCCAGTTCATAGAATCATAGGATATCAGGGTTGGAAGGAACCTCAGGAGGTCAACTCGTCCAATCCCTGCTCAAAGCGGGACCTAATCCCCAACTAAATCAGTTCCTTAAGTCTCTCCTCATAAGTCATGTGCTCCAGCCCCCTAATCATTTTTGCTGCCCCCCACTGGACTCTCTCAAATTTGTCCACATCCTGTCTGTAGTGGGGGGACCAAAACTGGACACAATACTCCAGGTGTGGCCTCACCAGTGCCGAACAGAAGGGAATAATCACTTCCTTGATCTGCTGATAATGCTCCTACTAATACAGCCCAATATGCCATTGGCCTTCTTGGTAACGAGGACACACTGCTGACTCATATCCAGCTTCTCTCACTGTAATTCCCAGGTCCTTTTCTGCAGAACTGCTGCTTAGCCAGTCGGTTCCCAGTCTGTAGCAGTGCATGGGATTCTTCCTTCCTAAGGGCAAGACTCTGCACTTGTCCTTGCTGAACCTCATAAGATTTCTTTTGGCCCAATCCTCCAATTTGTCTAGGTCACTCTGGACCCTATCCCTACCCTCCAGCTTATCTACCTCTCCCCCAAGCTTAGTGTCATCTGCGAATTTGCTGAGGGTGCAATTAATCCCATCATCCAGATTACTGATAAAGATGTTGAACAAAACCAGCCCCAGGACCGACCCCTGGGGCATTCCACTTGATACCGGCTGCCAGCTAGACATCGAGCCATTGATCACTACCCATTGAGCCTGACAATCTAGCCAGCTTTCTATCCACCTTATAGTCCATTCATCCAATCCATACTTTAACTTGCTGGCAAGAATATTGTGGGAGACTGTACCAAAAGTTTTGCTAAAGTCAAGATATATCACATCCACCGCTTTCCCCATGTCCACAGAGTCAGTTATCTCATCATAGAAGGTAATCAGGTTGGTCAGGCATGACTTGCCCTTGGTGAATCCATGTTGTCTGTTCCTGATCACCTTCCTCTCCTCCAAGTGCTTCAAAATGGATTCCTTGAGGACCTGCTCCACGATTTTGCCGGGGACTGAAGTAAGGCTGACCAGTCTGTAATTCCCAGGGTTCTCTTTCTTCCCTTTTAAAAATGTGGGCACTATATTTGCCTTTTTCCAATCATTCGGGACCTCCCCCGATTGCCACAAATTTTCAAAGATAATTGCCAATGACTCTTCAATCACGTCAGTCAACTCCCTCAGCACCCTTGAATGTATTAGATCTGGACCCATGGACTCGTGCACGTCCAGCTTTTCTAAAAAGTCCTTAATCTGTGCTTTCACCACTGCGGGCTGCTCACCTCCCCCCCCCATACTGTGCTGCCTAGTGCAGCAGTCTGGGAGCTGACCTTGTCTGTGAAGACCAAGGCAAAAAAAGCATTGAGTACTTCAACTTTTTCCATATCATCTGTCACTATGTTGCCTCCCCCTTTCAGTAAGGGTCCCACACTTTCCCTGACCACCTTCTTGTTGCTAACATACCTGTAGAAACCCTTCTTGTTACCCTTCAAACCCCTTGCTATCTGCAACTCCAACTGTGCCTTGGCCTTCCTGATTACACCCCTGCATGCTCTAGCAATATTTTTATACTCCTCCTTATTCATCTGTCCAAATTTCCACTTCCTGTAAGCTTCCTTTTTGAGTTTAAGCTCACCGAAGATTTCACTGTCAAGTTGGTCGCCTGCCATATTTGCTATTCTTTCTGCACTTTGGAATGTTTTGTTCCTGTTCAATAAGGCTTCTTTAAAATACAGCCAACTCTCCTGGACTCCTTGCCCCCTCATATTAGCCCATCAGTTCCCTAAGGGAGTCTAAGTATGCTTTTCTGAAGTTCAGATAAGCTTTCAGATATTTTTATATTCCTGTAGCAGAGCATGGCAGAGCACCCTTGGCTCCTGCCTCTGCTAGGTTCAAAGACACTCTGAGACCCTGGGGTTAGTAGCCACTGGTGCAGTTTATTCACAGACTTGTTCCCACCACCATTTCACCATATACAGTTGGACCTTCACCATCTGCAGGCAGGAGGGACAAGCTACCTCCCTGTTTCCTCTCCCTGCCTTTTCATTTCCTTTCTGCTCCCCCTCTCCTGCCCAGCTTACTTCCTCTGAGGGTTTTATACAGCCCCAGGCTAATTAAGCAACAGCTGTCTCTGCTTCCCCAATTAGGGCCAGGTTACCTCCAGCCAGCTCTAATTTATTTCTAGAAATGGGAGCTGGAGTGACAGAGGGCTGAATCAGGAACCCGTTGTCACAGTTCCCTTGTCCCTAAAATATACACTTAAGAGAAACTCCTTTTGCAGGGAATTCGCTGCTGCTGTACAGCTGACAGACATCCATTTCCCCAGCTCCTGGCATGAGAAGGAGGGGATATGTTGGGGCAGGGTAGGGAGAGGGTGTACCACTGCTTTTACTTTATTTTATTTTTTTTTGTAGATTTTACTCCCCATTCACTTAGAAAACTAGAGGCTTAAATTAGGACTATTGGTATGTAGCTCTGTACACAATATGTATTTATAAAGAGAAAACAAAAATATATATTGGAAATAATCTTTTTTATATTTATAAAGCTTTGGAATGACCTGGGATTTTTTTTTTTAATTTTTTTTTTTTAAAAACCACACAACATCGCTCTGCAAGACCAGGAGAAGCAAATTCTCTTAGGTCAAGGATGACTCAAAGGGAAACTATCTAAGAATGCAAAACAAGCCATCAGTAACTTGACCCCATCAAACCTACAGGTAGTTCCCACATCTGCTAATACAGTAAGCATTAGAGGAAGCCAACAAGCCATACAAAAAAGACCTAAAAGACCGAACAGAAAGCCAAACAGGCCCAAATGTCATTACTAAAAAACAACACATTCCAGAGTGTGGCATCTCAGTCTTACAGCTGCCAAACATACCCTATATTTGGCAATAAATGTTGGCTGCAGTACTGTAGCACTGTTGTAAAGGAGATGAAGAAAAATACAACATAAGCTGCAACATGAGTACATTGAGCCCAGTTACACAAATGCACAACTTGGATATTTCACTGCTATTTTATTTATTTTTTAAAAAGACAATTCTCTGTTCAGACAACAATCCATGTGCATATTTAGTTAACAAGGCCAGAATTCTTTTAAAGTATCTATATGATAAGGTTCCAGGAATGTCACTCTGAAGTCTATTAGGTCTGTTGAGTCAGTGTGGAGCAATGGAAACAGCTACAAGCCTGGATGAAGGCTCTTTTAGTTCAGAATATCACCAGGATGAATTGTCATTGGGTTTCACAGTCTGTTACCTCCAGATTTTAAGTTCTCAGCCATTTTCAGCCTGTGAGGTGTACAGCTACAGTAAGGCATGTGTCTATGCCATGCCACCGGTCCTAAGCTATTCTGATATCAGAGGTAGCTCAACAAATCACCACCCTGACTCTACAGTTAATTTGCATGCAACACATTTTCATTGTTATATGAGGTAGACTGCACAGACAGTGGATTACTTGGCTCAGCTGCCATGCATGCAAATCATCAAAACCGTCCCAGCACAACCCGCCCTACACACAAATCAACTACACACATAACGGTCCCTCATTGAAGCACCTGCTCCTCCTTCAACACCTGCACAAATCCACAAAACTGTCCCAGCCCAACACAACCCACACTCAAATCAACACAGCCACCCACACACCAACACATCCAATAACCCCAAACATTACCCTGAAGCCTAGAATGTCTATTGAATCAGTGTGAAATGATGGAAACAGCTACAAGCACGGTAGAGAGCTCATTTTGTTTAGAATATCACTTGGTTCAATCATCACGGAGATTTGCAGTCTAGCACCACCAACCATCTGGCAGACAGTTGATTTTTTTTTTTTTAAAAAAAAAAACACCAATGCACCAGCCTGGGCTTTCAACTTCTACTTATTATCAGGAGAATATATGCAGTATACTCCAAAGAAAGGGTCACTCCTCTTAACTCAACCCAAATAAAGTGATGGGCTGAAAATTATGGTAAAAAAAAATAAACTAAACTCACAATGAATTGAGATTTGAACACTTTACAGAAAATAACTAATGCACTAATGTAGATACTTCATATGTTTATGTTCATATGTCATATGTTTATCCTACTGTAAAAAAAAAGCAACAGGAGAGAGTCAGACTATGGGATTGATAATTACCTGTTATAGAAAGAGAAAAAGAGTACTTGTGGCACCCCCTCACGAAAGCTTATGCTCAAATAAATATGTTAGTCTCTAAGGTGCCACAAGTACTCCGTTTCTCTTTGCAAATACAGACTAACACGGCTGCTACTCTGAAACCTACCTGTTAGATGTACTTTGACACAAGTAGAGCTGGTAGAAAATTGTATTCCAAAACCTTCTCAAGAAAAAATAGTGTTTTTTAAAATTGCAGAACATTTTTATTTCATTTATAATTTTCCAGTTTTTCCACTAAGCATTTTTAGATTCTCAAAAAAAAAAGTTACCAAGCTTTTGTAACTGTTGTTCTAGATGTGTTCCTCATGTCTATTCCATGCTAGGTATGTGTGAGCACCATGTGTACAGTTGCTGGAGATTTTTCCCTCAGTGATATCCATAGGGCTGGCTCCAATGCCCTCTGGAGTCAGGTGCGCCACCAGTCCCACACCCTTTCAGTTCCTTCTTGCCAGTAACTCCAACAGAGGGGAAGGAACGAGGGCCATGGAATGGACATGAACAACACATCTCAAACAACAACAGTTATAAAAGATGAGTAACCATTTTTATTTCTTCTTATGCTTGCTCATGTCTATCCATGCTAGGTGACTCACAAGCAGTATCCCCAGAGGTGTGCTCAGAGTTCATGCACATGCTGACTGCAACACTGCTCTCCCGAAACAGATATTGTCATGGGCCTGTTGGGTGATGGTGTAGTGCAACGTGAAGGTATGAACCAACGACCACGTAGTGGCTCTGTAGATATCTTGGATTGGTACCTGTTGGAGGAACGCTGCTGATGAAGCCTGGGCTCTCATGGAATGAGTAGCCACGAGGGCCAGAGGCGGAACCTTCGCCTGTTTGTAGAAAGTTCAGATACAGGCAGTTATCCAGGACAAGATTCTTTGGGACGACACAGGTAGCTCTCATACTTTCCACGACTGCTACAAAGAGTTGCATTGACTTGCAGAAGGGCTTAGTTCTCTCAACATAAAAGGTGAGAGCCCGCCTAATATCCAATGCATGAAACTGACATTCCTTAGAGGTCTTGTGAGATTTTGGAAAGGAGACAGGAAGAAAAATGTCCTGGCTGTTGTGGAAAAGCAAGACCACCTTTGGTAGATAGGCCAGATGGGGGAACAGCTGGACCGTGCCCTTGAAGAACACCGTGTAAAGGGGTTCTGACATGAGGGTTTTTCTCTCAGAGACCCTTCTAGCTGAGGTGATCGCCACTGGAAAGGTGACCTTCCAAGAGAGAAGCAGTAAGGGGCACGATGCTAATGGCTCGAAGGGAGGCACAGTGAGCTTCAACAGGGCTAGTTTTAAGTCCCAGGGTGGGAAGGGGGGAATGGAAGGAGATCAATTTGCGAACCTGAGAAGTCTTTCCAGCCCCTTAAGAAACCTGACCTTCTTCTCGTGGGAGAACACTGATCTGCCATGCACTGGAGTGTGGAAGGCTGAGATGGCTGCTAAGTGAACCTTAATAGATGAGAGAGCCAGACCTTGATGTTTAGGTGGAGCAGATAGTCCAAGATAGACTGCAGAGAAGACCGAGATGGAGAGAGATTCTATTCGGATACCCAACAAGTGAGCAGTTTCCACTTGGCCAAATAGGTAGCCCTGGTGGAAAACTTTCTACTACCTAGCAAGACTTGTTGAACCTGTTCCGAGCAGGCCTGCTCTTCAGGGGGTCAGTCATGCAGCAATCATGCCATCAGGTGCAGGGAGGTGAGGTTCAGGTGGAGACAGAAAATATCATATTGCCGCTATGCAAATCCATGGTGTGACACTGTATGGAATACGTGGGACACTTTATGATATTGTTGACACCAATATTATAAAATGTCAAGAAATCTGACCAGATACACTGTGTGAGGTATCTGCAAAAATATTATAATTTGCCAAGTATGATAATTTTGTTTATATGTTTGTATCACCTTTGTATTATGAGTTATAGATATGTATGGCATATCTGTATTTCCAAACCCGAGAGAGATTGGCATCAGCAGCAGGCCTGCTTGATGGCCCATCAAGGTACATCTGCTGTACAATGAACCCATTGAAAGGAGCCAAGGACTACTCCTTATGAGTCAGCAAGCCTGTAGGGGCATGCCTATGGACAGAACTTTAAGGCCTTTCCATGCCATGTACCGGGAAGCTTGTGTTTGGAACAAAGGAAGTACAAGCCACATGGCAAAAGACTACAAAAGGCAACTGCATCTTCTCCAATGTCTTCAATCCCACTTCTTACCTCTGGAGTGACTTTTCTACAAACTGAAGCTCTGAACAAAAGACTGAATGACCCATCCAAGCTATGACTGTGTTCCAGAGGGACTTTTAAGCCACCAAACTCACCAACACTGCTAAGAACTTGATATATGGACTTTGATAGTCTCTGTATGTATGATTGCTTTACCATTTAACAACTCTCTTTGTTCTTTTTTCTTTACAATAAACCTTTAGTTTTAGATGCTAAGAATTGGCTGGCAGCATGGTATTTTGGGTAAGGTCCAACCTAATATTGACCTGGCAATGTGGCTGGCACTTTGGGGTTCAGAAGAACATTCTGTAGAGTGAGAAGAATTTTTAAATAATTCCTCCTTACTGCACCTAGGTGCTAACTGGGAGCCAAAGAACTGGAATGCAATGAAGGGGGCTATGTGATTTCCTTTTTTTGCTAACCAGTGTGGGGGGATCAGAAGCATAGTTGTGACTGGCTGAAGAGTTTAACTTCAGTGTTAATCACAAGTTTTGGGAGTGCCTGCTCTCCCTTTTGCAGCCTATCCTGCCCTTGGCATTTCCAGTGAGGGCTACCCCGGGACCCCAGGACCCCAGGTCACACATGGTATGCCCACATCTCGAAATGTGGTCACCCCATTTCAAAAAAGATATATTGGAATTGGAAAAGGTTCAGAAAAGGGCAACAAAAATTATTACGGGTATGAAACAGCTTCTATATGAGGAGAGATTAATAAACTGGGACTTTTCAGCTTGGAAAAGAGACAACTAAGGGGGGGGATATGATACAGGTCTATAAAATCATGACTGGTATGGAGAAAGTAAATAAGGAAGTGTTATTTATTCCTTCTCATAACACAAGAACTAGGGGTCACCAAATGAAATTCATAGGCAGCAGGTTTAAAGCAAACAAAAGGAAGTATTTCTTCACATGATGCACAGTTAACCTGTGGAACTCCCTGACAAAGGATGTTATGAAGGCCAAGACTATAACAGGTTTCAAAAAAAGAACTAGATAAGTTCATGGCGGATGGGGAGGGATGGTGTCCCTAGCCTCTGTTTGCCAGAAGCTGGGAATGGGCAACAGGGAATTATCACTTTATTATTACCTGTTCATTCCCTCAGTGGCACCTGGCATTGGCCACTGTCAGAAGACAGGATACTGAGCTAGATGGACCTTTGGTCTGACCCAATATGGCCGTTCTTATGTAGCAACTGTCCAGAATCTTGTGAAATCAAGTCTGGAGAGGGTGGGAGCATGAGTGGAGCTATCACAGAGGCTCAGAAGCATCTCAAACCAATGCTGGTGTGACCACACTGGAGCTAACAGGATAAACCTCATCTTGTCCCATTTAATTTTTAGGAGGACCTGGTGAACCCAGGGGATCAGTGGGATGACATATAGTAGGCTGTCTGCCCAAGAGAGCAGGAAGACATCAGAGTGGGAGCTCATGCTGTGCCTGTGCAGCAAACAGAACTGATGGCATTTCCTGTTCTGTCTGGTGGCGAACAGATCCAGATAGGGAGGCCCCCATTTCTGGAAGATGACACTAACAACCTCCAGATGCAGAGGCCACTCATGGTGAGAGGAAAAGGATCTGTTGAGGTGATCCACCAGGACGTTTCAGACTCCTGGGGGATGTGACGCCTCGAGATGAATAGCATGTTTCAACTAGAGGGCCTCCAAGCACAGGGCTGAAGAGAGAGCCTCCCCCTGCTTGTGGATGTAAAACAAACATTGATGCTCTGTGGTCCATCAAGACCTGCACTACTGTGTTGGCCATCAAGACCTGTCCATCAAGACCTGCACCCACAAGATCTAGAAAAGGAACATCTGGCAAGTCATGTGTACTGCCCTGAGTTCCCTGACTTTTTTATGCAGGGAGAGTTCTTCCTGGACCAGAAGCTGTGGGTCGTGAGTCTGCCGAGGAGGGCTTCCCCACCCTCGGTCTAACATGCCCAAAACTAAGGTTACTGACTTATGAAGGGCAGCAAAGGGTACCCCTTTCATTACAGATCCTGGGTCTCTCCACCAGGTCAGTGAAGCAAGGACTGGATATGGAATCGTGAGTATTGAATCCAGGTGGTGTCTGCTCGGGGAGTAGACCAATGCCAGCCACATTTGAATGGGTCTGAGGTGTAACCTTGTGTGCTGCATCACATAGGTACATGCCACCATGTGATCCAACAGCTTGAGGCCAACCCGAACGGTCTTTAGTGGGTGGATTCTGACCTTGGAAATCAGGTCCAACATAGATTGGAAACAGGCCAACATAGATTAGGTAGGGAGGCTTTGGCCTGTGTCTAGTTGAGCACTGCCCCGATGAACTCTGTTCTCTGAACCGGGACCAGAAGGTACTTGGGCTGATGTTGCACCTCCCCTGAGCCTGCAACCGACCTTTGATCAGCCAGTCATTGAGGTACAAGTATGCTTACACACCTCAATTCCTGAGGAAGGCTGCCACGACCACCATACACTTCATGAAGACCTATGGGGCTGCCGATAGACTGAAGGAAAGAGCGGTGAAATGGTAGTGGTGTTGCTCCACTATGAACCTTAGCAATCTTCTATGACCACGGAAGATAGAGATTGCCATAGTCCCGGCTGCCAAGTTGGCCGCATCCAGAGCCGCCTGAAGGGGAGGTCCTAGCCACAGTCTTGCCCTCGTCTAGGATGGCTGCAAACTCCTGCCTCAATTCCTGTGGGAGGACGTCTTTAAATTTGGACAGTGAGTTCCACAGATTAAAATCTTACCTCCCCAGTAAAGCCTGTTGGTGGTAGATATGTAGTTGGAGACTGCCTGTTAAATAAAACTTTTTGTCCAATCAGGTCTGGTCTCTGAGCTTCTTTATTTTTGGGGGTAGCACTCGACTGCCCTGTCTGTCTCACTTATTCGCTGCCAACACTATCAGGGATTCCAGGGGAGGGCGAGAGTAAAGGTAGTCAACCTGCTTTCTGGGGCATAGTATTTCTTCTCTGGCCTCTCTGAGATGGGGGGAAGAGAAGAATGGGTCTGCCACAGTGTCTTAACAGGCCCGAACGTTGCTTCATTAATGGGTAAGGCTATTCTGGAGGGAGCAGCCGCAGCCAGGATGTTGATCAGGCTGTGCGCCGACTAAGTTCTGGGGGGAACCCGCAGGGGTTCCAGTACTGCCACTGCATCAGCCAGTGGCCCAGAGACCTGGTGTCAGCGGGAGAGCCAGTATCAAAGTCCGGAGGCTGGGTACCAGTAGGTCTTGGATGGAGTGAAGAATTCCCCTTCCGACTCCAAAGAGGATTCTTCCCTTTGGAAACCAAGACAATGCAGTACCACTTCTGCCACCG
This sequence comes from Lepidochelys kempii, assembly GCF_965140285.1. Taxonomy (NCBI): domain Eukaryota; kingdom Metazoa; phylum Chordata; order Testudines; family Cheloniidae; genus Lepidochelys; species Lepidochelys kempii. The sequence continues at coordinate 77,680,410 of NC_136383.1, read as the reverse complement.
GGCAATGCCGAGACACCAGGGATCAGTGTTGGGATAGTGACTGATGCAGGGGTACCATGGAGGGCTTGCCTCTGAATGGTGCTTCGGTGGTCGGTACTGGGACAGAGTTTACCAGACCTTGTTCCCTTCTGACCCTAGTCGCCCTAGCCAGCAGGGGTCCTTGAGAGGTCGGCAGGATCAGGAGTGACAGCAGATCCTTCACTACCTGAAAGGCCTCCGGTGTCGAGGGGGCCAGCAACCGTCTGGGCCCACGGCCGTTCCTAGGAGTTGATGGTGTGTCCTGTACCGGAGTCTGTGGAGCCATGTCAGGGAGGACGAGTAGCCTGACACTGATCTCACTATGCCAATCCCTCCCTGCTTGTCTCTCTTCGGCACCAAAGAATGCCCTCTCGGTGCACTGTTTCTTATGCTTCTGGTGGTAATCATGATCACTTTAGGAGTCCTACCATAGCCACTGGCTTCCACTTTGCATAGAGGATGACAAAAAGAAAAATCTCTCAGCCAGATTTAAAAAAAAAAAAGTCCTGAAATTTATCAAAATCATAAAAGTAAAACCAGAGAATTCTTTACTGTAGAGAAAATTTCCTTTTCTACCCATGAAAGCCCCCTCACACAAAAGGACAAACACACAAGGACCTGACTTTTTGCACAGAATTCGTGTCAGCTCCAGGTCTTTTCTTTTCAGGCAATGGGATTTCAGCACTGTATACTTTTCATCATTTTGTTTCTTAATTAAATTAATGGAGCACTAATTAAAAGTGCATGAATGAGAGTCTGGGAAACTAAAATTCTATATCCAGGGTTTATGGAGAGTGACAGTGGAAGCTTCCATATGCTGCCCAACTAATTCACATCTAATCAAACTGGAGAGGACCATCCTTAGGTTTAATCCTCATGTCTTTTCAGACCTTGACCTTGTTGAAAAGCCAAAAATGGCGTAAGTTAGTGCTAGTAGTTTTTCTCTTCTGGATACTCATCCACTAGAAATAGACCTTAACTATGAACTAATTTCACCGTGGCCACGCAAAAGCTGTAAAACAGTACAACATACAGTTTTTACTGCCCTGGTAACCTAGAGGAGAAAGACATTATTATACTTCTGCACAAAATATAATGATGTGGTTTAGTCCCTTGGGACAGAGGTTTTATTTATTTATTATTTATCACCTTGTATCTATGCATAGCTTTAGGCACCTTATATGGACACAACATTGAGCAAGGTGATAATCAGATGAAGTAGAGCTGTGGTCTAATAATCTTAACATTGGACAAGGATTCAGGACACCCGAGTTCTGTTCGCAACTTTGTCACTGGCTGGCTGCTTGACTTCAGGTAGTTTACTTAATTTGTCTGTGCTCTTTTTCACTATATTTAAAACAAGGATAATAATGAGCTATATACTAAACGTACTACATACATGTTGAGTATTACTATTTATAAAACTATCATGACAACATACCCCACTCAGAGATGAAATGCCTCACTGACACACTAACCAAATTGTGCATACTGTTAGTATTAGAACACTTTACCTACCTTGCCTGGTGTACTCATCTGCTTCCCTGTGGACTAAGTCCTTTACCCGGTTTCCATACAATAACCTGGAGGAATCATGATCAAAAGCTTTCAGGGTTTCAGTTGAACTGTACGACTTCTGTGTAGGCACTCTGCACTCCTCATTTTCTGCTGAAGAATTTGTGTAACGTCGTTCTTTGTCTCTTCTGCTCTTTGTCAGGGAGCAATAAGGCCTACGTTCTTTCACATCCATACTTCATTCCTTCTATATACACATCAGCCCAGCTTACTTGAAACTCTTCTCTACATTTAATTTATGTCCACCTTTAAGAAGATAAAAAGATATATATTATAACACCACATTAGTGGTCATCTAATTTCTGAGAGTTCTCCATGTCTTTCTGACACAGAAACAAAGACCCTATTTATAAAAAAATACAGTTCAATAGTATCTGAAACGAAGTTCTATGTTGTTCCTGAGACACAATACTTTAATTTTTCAACAGCATGCCTGATAGATTAGCCAAGAAACCCGTTAACAATAACGGAAGTTACAGTATACATCTAATCTGCTGTGTGTGCAAGTGAGAGCACCAAAAACATAAGCTCAAACTGCATTGCCAAATTCAGCTAGAAACCCTGTAATAAAATATTTCTGGCTTTCAGCACAAGGAAAATATTATCTGTTATTTGTTTTTTCTTCTTTTCAGAAAGATACACCAGTTCATGCTTTTAAGGGGAGCCTGACTTTTTCGTACCCAATGGATCTTCTGTTTCAATGTCTGTTTCTGAAATGTAAATGTTTAATTTCCATGGTTTTTGTTGCTGTTTATACGTTTAGAAAATTGTCCTTCAGTGAAAACCCAAACCTAGTATTTCATGACAGGCTACTGAAACATAAGCACAACACAGGCATTGGGAAGAAGTTCTCCCTGGTTGTGCATTTCAGTGTGCCTATTCCTGGATAAGAACTGTAATATTTCAAATTTAAATTCTGCAAATATAATATATAACTGCAAATATAAATCAGAAATCATTTTTCTAGTCCTCATATCTTGAAATGACACTGTAAAGATAAAAATGAAAATAGATTTTAAAAATCTAATATATTTCTGACAGTTAGTTAGTGATGTTTTCTTACTATATTTCCAGTTTCATTCAGTTTATACTGAGTACTCTATTTCACTTACTGGGTCTCATACACAAAGCTCAGGCATTTGATTTTCTAACACAGCAAAATATTGTTCAAAAATATTAAACATTTCCATTGCCATTTTAAATAAAAATTATTCACTTTAGTTTTTGGCAACTATTTAAAAATGTGTATAAATACTATATTTAAACAAAACCTAGGTCTGAGGAGTCAAATAGCGGGCAATGCCCCATAAGCTGAGGAGCTGCTGTTTCTTATATAACATGTTGTGTGCTAAGGTTATTTCCTTTGTCTTTAGGGGGAAGACTATGAGATCTCTCTTTCCTTGGAGCCCTTCTCCGTTTAAAGTACCACACAATTATTTTATGAAGAGTGATTGTAACAGCCATTCCCTTTGTGACAAAGGATTAAAATGATAATGTACAGTGCATATCACAAAGCAATATCAAACTGTATTTTCACTCTGTTTTACAAAATGAAGGTTGCTTTAGATCAGTTCACCTATTACATTTTTAAACATATTTCATTTCAAACAAACTAATTAATTGTCCCTCTTAAAATGATTCTCAGCAAGTATTTAATTTACTACTGAACAGTAATTAAAATTCTTTAAATGAAAGGTGTTTGATCATCCTATCTAGTTTGAAGTTCTCTAGAAGGCTCTAACATTTCTTGACCTATGTGAACCTCAATTTGGAATTTCAAGATAAAGTGCTAAATTACATGGAATACATATATAATAAATACAGAGCTAATTTTTTTTTTATTTAAGCAAATTCCCTTTTACCTTTAGGGCAATTTCAAATATACTTTATACCTCCTTTTTCACGTCAAAATGTTTGTTTTTCCTAGCACAATATAAGTTGATAGATATAGGTACAATTATACTGTTCATTCAATCTAGGGATACTGATATATGCAGGTGCATGTAGTCCAGGAATTAAAGATTAAGTCATGTGATTAAATCTCCAGGAATAAGTCCAACCAAAACTGGCAACCCTAAATGCAGGTTATGTTTTAAATCCTTTTATATGAAACACACCCACCTACATTTTGTGATCAAATACTTTTCTCCCCAGACTGCTGAATATTCATAGATACTAAGGTCAGAAAGGACCATTATGATCATCTAATCCAACCTCCTGCACAACGCAGGCCACAGAATCTCACCCACCCACTCCTGCGAAAAACCTCTCACCTATGTCCGAGCTATTGAAGTCCCCAAATCGCGGTTTAAAGACTTCAAGGAGCAGAGAATCCTCCAGCAAGTGACCCGTGCCCCATGCTACAGAGGAAGGCAAAAAACCTCCAGGGTCTCTTCTAATCTGCCCTGGGTGAAAATTCCTTACTGACCCCAAATATGGCGATCAGCTAAACCCTGAGCATATGGGCAAGATTCACCAGCCAGATACTACGGAAAATTCTTTCCTGGGTAACTCAGATCCCACCCCATTTAATATCCCATCACAAGCCATTAGGCCTATTTACCATGAATATTTAAAGATCAATTAATTACCAAAATCATGTTATCCCATCATACTAAATGACCCTTTTATTTAAAAATAGCTTTCTAAACATTTTACACATTTTCACCCTGGCATATTATGAACATCTTCAGAAATAAGATGTATTTTCCCCCTCTCCTCAGCAAAAATCATTGTTAAGGTACAGAGGTTGTCAGTTACTATGTCTGCTCAGATCTCACACTGTAAATTAACATGATTTTTTTAAAAACACAATATTGCTGCTTTAAGTTATCAATAAACAGTTATTTTAGGATTTTCCATGTCAGCATGTAGACTTCATATGAAAGCGTCTCTTTTTTAGCCATATACTTCAGGATATCTAAAGATATTTTTTATTCTTGGAATCTCTAAATTGTGCCATGAGAAAATCGATATTCAGTATTAACCATCAAAGATAAGATCAATTTGATTTTTTTTAAAAACTCTTCAAGCTTCTGCAGTATTTTTGAAAAATAAAAACAAAGCCCTATCTTTAATGCTTTTCATGACTATACAAAGCTGAAAATCCTCAAATTTAATCTACACTGTAGTGTTAGAAACTACTGATCTGCTTCACACAAAATCAATCAATTCAATACAACTTCAAAAGGCAGTTTTCTGGCTTATCTACTGCCTCTCCAGGCTAAGAATGAGAAGGCTAGAAAATACAGCTGGTTAATAGCACCAAATTGTTGGAATACCTTCATGGCAATTATACTGTCATGAACTATGAAGATACAGTGGACACCATAGTCATGTTTTGCATAAGACATTTAGTAGCTCCTGTGAAATGCTGAGTGCTCCAATAGCCTGATCCTGCACATCTTGAATTTAAAGGTAAAACACATGCTATCTTTAATGTCCTCAATTAAGTCAATTTGAGTGGATTGCCTTCAGCCCTTTAGAGGAAGAGCTCAGCATCTTGCAGGATCAAGGCTTTTAAAAAATTATTTAATCATTGGCTTATGTAAGTGTAAAGGACTGTTGGCTCCTTACTGAAACTTAGTTCAGGTTTTTAGTTGGCCGAATCCCAGGACCAAAGGAAAGGGGACATGCCTACGAGAAATCAAGATCCTGAGACTTACAGTCCCCAGGATCAATGGGGAGAGGCCAATGCTCCTGGTTAGCCTGACTGACAGGGAGGGCAGGCCAATGAGGGAGTCAGGAGCATGTGGCCCTGTCCTCCATGTAAGCTGGAGCTGCCTGAGCCCGAGAAGAGCAGAAGAGCAGCCAGAACCAGAGGGGCCAAAGAAACAGCCCAGAGAGGAGAGCCACAGCAGCCAGGACCAGAGCAGCAGCCCAGAGAGCAGAGCTGAGCTGGAGGCAGAACAGCAGCAGGCCCGAGGCAGAGTGAGGCTGGAGCAACCCAGAGCCGAGTGCAGTGTACAGCTGGGAAGAGAGTGGGGGGACCCTGGGCAGGGAGCCCAGCACAAGGAGACGCCACGAGACAAGAGGTCTTGCAGGCCAGACTTGGAGGAGGATTATATCCCCAACAGGAGAGCGTAGAATCTGAAGGTGTATGGCCACTACCAGACCAAGTGTCTGATCTGCGGTATCACTGCAGTGCAGACAGGGCCACTGAAGAAGGCCTGCGACGTGTGAGAAACAGACTGTGAAGTTTCGTTGAGTTCCAGGGACTGCCGTTTGTGGTGTCCCCATCCCCCCAAAGCAGGGTTACTTGTTGTTCCCTTTAGCCTTTCCAATTTTTTTTCCTAATTTTATTATTAGCTGCTGTTTAATAATGGTGTATTTGCTTTGAACTATATGTAGTGATCAGTGAGTCAGGAAAGTTTCCGGAGTGGGAGGTCAAATCGCCCAGGAATCCTGGGCCCAGTCTTGTTGGGGTTACGAGGACTCTGCCACATGGGAGGGAGGAAGGGGAGTCCTCGAGGTCAGGTAGGCTTCTGGGTAAAGGGAGTGGGCGTGAGGACTCAGATCCTTTTGCTAGCCAATTCCACCAGGTTAGCATATAAGCCAGGCAAGTTCCCTACAATTGCAGGACCATTCCCCCGCTTACATAAGGTAATCTATAGAATGGAGGAACAGAAGGAAAGTTGTCAGAGAGAGAAGCCATGTCTATACAGTCAGCGCTGCAGCGGCGCATCTGGTGAAGATGCTCTGTGCTGACTGGAGAGAGCTCTGCTATCGCCATAATAAAACCTCCACGAGTGGCGGAAGCTGTGTCTTCAGGAGAAACACTCCCACCAACATAGCGCTGTGCACATGAGCACTTATGTCGGTGTAATTTATGTCATTCAGGGGGGTTGTTTATTCACACCCCTCAGCGACATACGTTATGCTGACATAGCCTGTAGTGTAGACATAGCCAGAGAGGAGTCAGAAGAAAGACGACAGTCTGGTAAATATGCCTAATCTAGCCAGCAGTAAAATCTTTCTGCACTATTCCAATTATGACACACAACATTCATCGAGAAAACTGTAGATAGCACTTGAACTACAATACATGCATTTTTTCTGAGTTCAGAAGGGCACTTCATATTGAAGTCTATGTTGTCTGTCAACAAAGCCAGGTCAAGGAAAGGAAAACTTGTTGTTGGCTTTGTAAGGCTTCTGGTCAGGGTTCTTGCTGTACTTCATTTTTTAGAAGTACTTTCTACTACAGCACTTTCTCATTATTGCATGACATTTTCACCCTGTCATATTATGAACATCTTCAAAAATAAAATATACATTTTTCTCTCAAGAAGACTGAGTATTTTTTTCCTCAGCAAAAACCACTGAAAAACAAAGTGCAGAGGCAGAGGTTGAAGTTGTCAGTTACTGTATCTGCTCAGCTCTCACACCATAAAATTACCTGTAATGGTTATTGTGTTAACAAGTTTTCCAGCAACTTTAAGTGACCCCTTGGTCATCAGACTTTAAGATAGTTTCATTTTCCTTTGTTTTTTGTTGCATGAGCTGCATCCCAGTTACCTGAATGCACTGACTATTCTCATTTTACTATGCCTTATATTAAGCTCACATGAAATAATAAATACAATACAAAAACTCAAGGGAACAGAGTGACTCTAATTTGACACATGAACAGTTTTCTTGACAAATCAGATTAAAGTTTTAAACCTAATAGAATTAAACCAGTTTTAGAACATATTACAGAAACGTTTGTCCTCATCTTCAAGTAATACTTTTCCCATATGTCAATATTTATGGTCTACCAAATAGCTTTGTCCCAATTAATGGAACAGAACAAGAATTTTCTTAATACATTATTTACAAAAAGACATTCAGCTACTAAATCATCTAGCCTCAAAATGACATTAAGATGGCTAAGTTGGATACTGCTGCTCATTTAAAAACTTTCTCCACAGTATTTTTGCAGATCAAAGATTTCATAAAAGAACCTGGCATCTCTGGCTATGAGTACAGAGCAAGCACATGCCATCTATATAATTGCGTACAGTTTTTAATTTCCTGGGGACACCATATCTCTTGGCATACATGCAGAGTTTTTTGGGTTTTCATCAGTCTTTTTACTAACACCCTGCTATATCTCTCAGTCTGCACCTGCTATGCAAGGGATTATAGTGTGTGTATAACGTTGAAATGTTCTGCATATACTGAAGGAAATGGACAATGTACTGGCTGACATATGTCCATTTTTCAAAATGCACACCAATTTCTGTGCTGGTATGGCAACGCTGATATATTCTTTTTAGTCCTATCTAAAGATACCCATTCAATTTGGGGTTACCATCAAATACCTACCAAAGACCCAATCCTGCATTCTTGGATCCAGGATCAGTTTTGGCTACACCAAGGAGATGGGATTGAGATATAAATGGCTAATTTATAGGAATCCCAAGGTGAATGATTATCTGAAAATATTCGTTTTACAAGAACATATAGTATGAGTTGCCATGCCAGAGCAGATCATTGGTTTATCTACTCTAGTCAACTACCTTCACCTGCAGTTCACACCTGGTGTTTTGGATGAATGATTAAAACTCCCATAGTGCTAAATCACAGTGTGAAAAATTCTGTCTCAATCTTCGCATGTGGTCAACACCTCTTATAACATTTTTACATAATTAGAATAGTAAATGGTATTCTTGTTCAGAGATATGTCCAACCATTTCTTGTAGCTTTCTAAACCACCTACCTTAATTTCCTGAGGCAAATGAATTATACATGTGGACAATACATGGTATAAAAATATTTCACTTTAGTCATTTTAAAATGTTGCATTCCATTTTCTGATCTATAACACGATGAAAGGACACAATCACCAAAACACCATTATACTTCTTTCATATCTCCTACTACTGCATACCTTGCCAGACTAAATAATGCCATTCTTTTTAATCTTCTCATATAGGGCATGGTCCAAAGCTGACTGAAGCTCTGATTCGGGCTCAAAACTGTATATGTCCCACCAGGGGTGCTGGAACAATTTGTACAGTGGGGGTGCGGAGAGCCATTGAATCAAACAGTAAATCCTGTATATAATGGAGACCACTTGAAGCCAGGGGGTGCAGCAGCACCCCCAGTTCCAGCACCTATGCGTCCCACCAACAGCATTACAAAAACATGCTCCTTCTTTTAATGACCTTTTTGAGATCTTTTCCATTTCACCTGCTTTCTTTTCAGGCTGAGGAGATCAAAATTGAATACAATATTCAGGAGATGAAATTCTGCCATCCTTACTCCAGCTAAGAGACGAGACTCACTCTGAGAAGACCTATTGAATTCAAAAGTATTATACAATAAGTAAGACTATACTCGAGGTGAATAAGGGTGACCAAATCTGACCCAAAGTAAGAGTTATACTAATAGTTTATTGTACTGGGGTGCATCCACACATGCCAGGGCATCCTGGACTTTTAAGATGAGGGGTTGCTGGCAGTTTAAGTCTCTAGACAGGCAACGGGTCAAATGATGAAGCACCATTGCCTACCTGTTGGACACTATATAAAGGAAAGCTTCTGACTCACTCTTGGGAAGATGAAAGTTGTGGTAAGATCAGTATTGCCAATCCTCTGTTTAGTTGGGGCCCTATTGTTCTAGGCACTGTACAGCACCTGGGACGACATGAACCCTGCCCCAGGAAACTTGCAATCTGATTAAAGGTAAGATGCTTCAGTGATCTTAACACACAGTAATTGGGAATAGGATGTGGAAGAATGAGGGTTACAGTACAAAATTATAAGGTTATTCAACCAAGCTACACGCACAGCCTGACCAAACTTCCACAGCAACTGACATCTGAAGTTCCCAAACCAATTTATAATAATCAAGAGGCTTCTTCCATAATGGCAGTGATTTAAATGATTGTTTACAAACTACTTATTCATTTTTGCGGTTAATATAGGAAGATGGGGGGGAGGAAGGAAGGAAACAGATGATGATTAAATGGAAAATGATCAAGGGATGCTGGAGGACACAGAGATGGTATATAGTGACTGGCTGAGGGCAGGTATGACCAAGAGGCATGAAAGGAGTAGGCAGAAATAAAGATCAGAAGGATAAGCAAAGGACAAGAAATTACTTCTCCATCTTTGTTTACTCAGTTTCCTTGAGTCCCTTTTAGCCACTATTTTGTGACTCTCTGAAAAGTTTATTATACATAAAATTTATGCTTACAAAAGCATGCTGCATTTTTTTCCCGTCAATAGCGTGACAGAGACATAAACTTCAGGAAATCATCACAGAATATTAGACCTGTGGGATGTATGTATCTTCCTCATCATGGAAAGTTACTATTGCTACACAGACTATAAAAAATGCAGATAAGCATGTGTCTGACAGTAAAATACATGGGGTGTAATCTTAAGGGAGTTCTGCATGCAGATCAACTGAAGGATCAGGCCCAAGATACCAAAAATGGACACCTACAAAGAAATCTTGTACCAAGAGATGCTTATGTGTGCAAGTATCCCTTGTACTTATGAATAGGTAACTGGCTCACACAAAACTTGTTCATATACATGTGTGAGATTATATTTCAGATCTAACCGACACCTCAGTACTTTTACTCTGCCCCTTTGTTACTGCCGTCAGCAGGATATGTAAGCATACAAGAATTTGATTATCTGATGTACTAAAAAAAGCAAAGTTCTTGTACTGTATGACTACCTCGAAACTTGGAGTTAGGGGTGCAATTTCCAGCTTCAGTAGACATACTCGTATTAACTCTATTCGAGGTAGCATGCTAAAAATAGTAGCATAGCTGCAGTAGTACCAGCAGCGGAAAGTGCGAGCACAGGCTAGCTGCTCCAAGTATAAACCGTCTAAACCCCTGGGCATGGACTCAGGGTGGCTAGCTACTGCCCATGCTACTGCGCCTACACTGCTATTTTTACTGCGCTAGCTTGGTGAGAATTAGCGGGAGTAAGTCTCACAGTGGGAATCACATTCCAGCTCCAAGTGTAGACAGCCTGAATTTCAGGACCCTGCCTGATCATAAGGCAAAGCAGAAGATGAGAGAAAAGAACATGAGACATATGACACAACTGCAAAGGCACCTGTTGGCCTTTTCATAATGTTTAATTACAGAGTGATGGACACTGAGATATGAAAGAAGCTGCAAATTTTCTCATGTTGTGCCCATGTTTTTTGGGACCTAACATTTTTTTCCACTGTTAAGGGATGACTATTAAAACTGAGCACAACAAAATTACTCATCAGCCTTTTACTGAGGAGCATGCTTCAAGACTAAACTTCATATTCTCATCTGGTACTCTTTTTAATCAGTGTTTGGTAATAGTTGTGAGTTAATTAACATTGGTACTGTTATACAATACACAGGTTGGCAGGGATTTTTAAAATTAAAAAATAGCCCCCCCCCATGAATGATGTCATCTTCTCAGCCCTAAAGACTGTTTTTTAATCTACAGGACAGAAACAATAAGGGCAAGAGCAGCACGTGTTCCCCCATGTTATCCCACCAACGTGGGCCAGTATCCATGCTCACTTATCCTTGCCTTCTCTGATATGACAGCCACCAGGACACCAGTTAAGCATTAAATAGCAATTTCTCATCTTTGTGCCTTTTTCATCCTGCACTATATATGTGCCATGATATTTCTCTTCCTGAAAGCCAAGTGTCATCCCTCATCTTGAAACCCAACAGCTCTCATTCTACTCCACCAAATCCCCTCTCAAAAAGCATTTCTTTCTCCCTGTTTTCTACCACTCTTCACTCTTGCACTACTTCATTCTTGTACTCCTTCCCTCTTCTCCTACCTTATCCTCCATTGGAAGACACATCAACATTTATGCATTTCATTTGTTTAAAAACTCTCCTTTCCCTACTCCTCCTTTGTGGGATGTCAACTATAAGTCTTTTTGGGCAGGGTCCATGTCTACCATCTCTGTAAAGAGGCATGCAAAATTATGGCATTATATATAAACATATAATCACTAAATAATTATAACTTGAGTTTGCGATCTAGAGGTAAAAGACTTCAGATCCCATTAAAAATCCAGAAGGCAGTTTTTCTACTGATGTACATAACCAGCTTCTATGCTGGGAATTAAAGTTCACAGAGGTGGATGAGGAGGAAGGGAAGGATATAGGAATGAGGATATAAGGTTTTTTGTTCTTCAATTTTGAAAAGAAAAAACACTACATTATATTACTTCTATATGGCAGTAAACATACTGTAACATATTTAATTGTGTGATGTAAATTAGGCTTTAGGGTCATATTAGAAAGTGTTAACTGAAACATCTCGCTACAACTTTAGCATGTGTGCAGGCCTTTTAAATTGTTATGGGAAATTGCTTCATTCAATTCAGTAGTTTCAACACTGAGTTCCCCTAAGGTTTATTACAGTTTGGCAACACGATGCCAGTTTTACCTAATGCATATAATGCTCCCCACCCAATCTCATACTTCAGCTAGAGAATCTTTCTAGTATGAACAGCATTAAAAGCAAGAAACATTGGATAGATTAACAAGATAATCGTTGAGAGTCTAACAATACCTTAATGGTTCATGCCCTTTGTTAGCTAAAAATTACAGAAATACAAATTTGTTAAAAGATAAAAAGAACAAAAATACTATAATTACAGGGGGTGATGAGAACAATATAGAAAATATGTCACTACATAAGTCAATTTATCCAACTATAGTGGTGTACATTCTCTTCACTTTCAATACTTAATTCAGTTTTAGAACCCTCATCTCAAAAGAGGATTAGCAGACAAGAAAAAGGTCCAGAGAGGAGCAACAAACAATTTGATACATGGAGGACTGATACAGGAAGTAATTCAAATAGAGGAAAGAGTAAAAAGATTAAGATTATTTAGCTTGAAAAGAGGAGGAAGAGGACACAAGTATTAAGAAGACCTACAAGGTGCTCACATTTAACCTTTCTCATAAGAACAAGAAAGTGAGTAATGACGAAAAAGCAACACATTTCAAAGAGAGATAAGGAAATACTTCTTTAAAGCAACATATAATTGACCTGTAGAACACAATGCCATCGAATAAAATTGAAACAAATCATGTAAGATGTGATACAATAATTAGATTTTATAAGTAAGCTTAGCATCCATGGTTATGTTTCCAAAATAAATTACAAGGATTACTAGTTTTTACAGACGGAGCACTTGCTGATGACAGGAATAAATTTCTTTCCATTATATAGGATTGCAAAAAAATAAAAAAAAAGTGCATCATCAGAGTTGTAATACTTCTTGAGAAGCATCAGGATTGACTACTCTTTCAAATAAGTTATCAGACTAGATTAACCATTGGTCTTTTCTGTTACAAGAATTCCTGTGTGAATGTTGATGACCATTGCTAATTTCTAAAAAAATAAGAGAAATACTAAAATTATTACATTTTGCAATTGGTATATAATGTTTATACATTTTTAGTGTTAAGAAAGCAAATCAATTTCATCTTTATAATGTATATTACAAGTACATTAAACTAAAGTCTTAATGCTGAGCACTACAGACAAAACAGAGCGTTTATGAAAAAAAATTAAGAAATCCTTTCATCCACAAGAATGCCACAATTCACATAACTAATCACCCATAAAACCTATTAAAAACACACACTAAGAAAAGCTCAAAAGGCATACAACAGTGATGAAATTTCCACTTCAATGACTGATAAAGTGAGTACGTCAGAAATTAACTGAGCTGGAAAAATGACACTTTGAAGGGGTGCTTAGGATGATCTGTAGCCATGATCTACCATTAGTCAAACTGCTGACTCTTAATTCATGGATATTTCAGGTCATCATATCTAGAAACTAACTTCTTAATAATGGAACTCTGTCTTCTAGCATAGAAACTAGAACGTATGCCTCTCCAAAGTCGTCATTCTGAAGAAAAAATGACCAGTCAGACAAGTAGCTCACACCTTGAAACTTAAGAAAGCCTGTAAGTCCATGATCTAACCCAGGGGTCATCAACCTTTTAGAAGTGGTGTGCAAGTCTTCATTTATTCACTCTCATTTAAGGTTTTGCGTGCCAGTAATACATTTTAACATTTTTAGAAGGTATCTTTCTATAAGTCTATAATATAGAACTAAACTATTGTTGTATGTAAAGTAAATAAGGTTTTAAAAATGTTTAAGAAGCTTCATTTAAAATTGAATTAAAATGCAGATCTTATCAGTTTAGTGTGATCCTTGCCCTTGCTTTTTCTTGCTGAGTTTTCCAATGTCTGGCACGTATTTGCATGCTTCAAGCTGCACACAGGCTTCTGAGTGATCAGTTGTTAACCGGCTCCGAGAGGGACAGAGGACAGATTTCATGTGTGAAAATACCTGTTCACACAAGTATGTTGATCCAAATGCTGAAAGCATTGCAAATGCAATTTTCTTCAAATAGTTTAATTTCACTGGAAGGGATGTCCAGCAGGTCAGAATAGAGGCCCCATGATCTCACGCGGTATCTTCAAGTGCACTCCGTAGATCTCCAAACTTGGATGCCCACAATTCTGAGCTTTTTAACAGAATGAGCTGCATTTCAAAATCTTCAACACCCATCCACTGAAATACAGACAAATGCAAATCGCTTTCATTGAACTTTTCAGGTTTAATTAGAACAGAAAGCATTGGGCCAAATAGCTGGAAATCTTGAAATCTGTCCGAAAATTCTGATTCCAGTTCTTCAATGTACATTCTAATCTCAACATCAAACGCAGTGCGCTGTTCCATGTGGCGGGATAGTGATGTAAGCAGCAAATCGGGACTTAAAAATATCCCAGTACAGTGGCGCTGGAACAATTTTTAAGGTGGGAGTGCTGAGCTGTGCCCCCTCTTGCCCTTGTCTGCACCCCTCACTGCCCCAGGCTGGGGGTGGCTGCAGAGCCCCAGGCCAGCGGCCAGGACCCCAGGCCGGCATCAGAGCCCCCCAGATCAGTGGCCAGGACCTGGGGCCGGCAGTGGGCTGAGCGGACGGAACCCCGGCTGGCTGGCGGACGGAACCCTGGCTAGCAGGGGGCTGGCAGCTGCTACCCCAGGCCAGCAGCGGAGCCCCCGGGACCGGCAATGGGCTGAGCGGGGCCAGAGGACGGAACCCCAGCTGACAGAGGGCCGGCGGCCGGTGCCCCAGACCAGCAGCAGAGCCCCCCGGACCGGTGGCCAGGACCTGGGCAGTGTGAGTGCCACTGAAAATCAGCTCACGTGCCACCTTCAGCACCCATGCCATAGATTGCCTATCCCTGATCTTACCCCACATTTCTTAATAACATAAAACACAAAATATTATATGCTCTAAGTATTTTTTTCCCCAGCACTAATCTCATGGCTGCGGAACACATTCTCTCTTGTGCTTACCGTTGCTACAAGACACAATTAAAAAGGAATGACTTTAAATTTTCTAAAACCCCTCAAATTCACTAAAGGAAAGAATTTACAATAAACACATAATTCAGTATTAACTATCAAGTACCCTGCAATCAAGCCCAGACTAGCTCACAAGGATACCAGGAATTTTCATGGGAGCTCCTGACCCCAAATAAGCACAGAGGTTTTGCGGGGTTTGTTTTGGGTTTTATTTTATGTTGATTGTAAATGAGAGGCCTCTCTCTTTAAACCTGACATAAAGAGACTTTCTTCTCCCTTTGGGGAGCTCCTCCAACTGATGTTACTCTTTGATGATTTGAGCACAATCAAGAAAGACCCTTTGGCCATTATTTTCTCATAAAAGCCCTACAAGCAGGCAGAGGGCCTTCAGAGGAAAATAGTGACAACAGCTGCTCACTACACACAGACACACACCCTGCTGAGGAGTGAGTGAGCAAGCAATCCTGGCAGAAGAGTATGGTCCTTTACTCCTGGAAGTAAGCAAGAAGGGTTGAGGACTGCAGCAGTAGGCAAACTGTAGAAAAAGAGCAGCATGCAACAAGATATTGAGTGTGGGAGCATTTGATGCGACTATGATGGATTATTCAAGTTGCAGTGGGGGAGGTTTAGATTGGATATTAGGAAAAACTTTTTCACTAAGAGGGTGGTGAAACACTGGAATGCGTTACCTAGGGAGGTGGTAGAATCTCCTTCCTTAGAGGTTTTTAAGGTCAGGCTTGACAAAGCCCTGGCTGGGATGATTTAACTGGGAATTGGTCCTGCTTTGAGCAGGGGGTTGGACTAGATGACCTTCTGGGGTCCCTTCCAACCCTGATATTCTATGATTCTATGATTATTTGATTGATTTTTTGTTCGGGAGTGAACTTGTGTTGGCAAGGATTTGTTTGAGGGGAGTTGATTGCAGGGATTGTGTAGATGAAATCCGATGTTTGTGGGCAGGGGGGATCAACTGATTTTAATTTGGGGCATTCAAGTGAGGATGTGGGAATCTATTTTGTTAACTGAAACATAGGGAAGACTAATGAGGGAGAAAATTGATTGACGGAGGAGTGAAATGACTCATTCTACTGACAGAGGGTTTGGCCTCCAGGAAATAAAATGAGGGTGAGAGTGTGATCAGAAGAGGTTGGGGCAAGAAAGGACGGCAGGATTATTGGAGAAGACTAGACACACAATGAAAGGAGACACAATGAACAAGAAAGAGGTGATATAATCTGTGCTTAATGTAGAACCGTAAGAAAAAGGGAAAATGCACTGAAAGGAAAAGATACAGCAAATGAAGAAAGTGTGAAGAGAAAAAATGGAGCGAAGGGAAAGAGTGAGGAACAAATTTGGATTGAAAAAATAAGTCAATGCAGTTTCATTTACTATATTTTAGTTCAAAAAAGTAACGAACTGTGTGTGTGTGTGTGTTGTGGGGACAGAGAATTATTCAGGGACATACACACATGGAAGTTCATCAAGAGCTCCTAAGCAGAGTAGAATTTAGGAAGGTATCTGCTAAATTTGAAGCCTACCCCATAACTCCAAACTCTCTGACTTCTAGAAGGGACCTCTCTCCGGCTATGACTACACTACGGAGCTTACAGCAGCACAGCTGCACTGAGGCAGCTGAACTGCCGCTGGTGCAGATGCTCTAAGCCAACGGAAGAAAGCTCTCCCATCAACTTAATTACTCCAGTCCCTGTGAGCGGCAGTGGCTATGTCAGCAGGAGCTCTCCTGCTAACATAGTACTGTCCAAACCGGCACTTAGGTCATTGTAACTTATGCTGCTCAGCAGGGTAGTTTATTCACATCCCTGAGTGACATAACTTATATCGACATAAGATGCAGTGTGTACATAGCCTCAGTCTCCTTATTCCCTTGCCATATCCTCTTGGCCGCTACAAAAGTGGTAGTCTCTCCTACTTTGTCCCCTCCCTAGTTTAAAGTTGTGAGTCGTCCTCCCTTGCAAATAGCTCCAGTACCTGCTTTTGCTGCTGCAGGAAGCTTTTCTAAGCACAAACAAAATGAAACTGACCTGGTTCTGGTCACTTTCAGCGCTGCCAGCAGACTTCTGAAAAGTTTCAGTGAAAATTTATCCTTACAACTGACTAATGATCAGATATCACTCTACTGCAACTTGGAAAAGCTATGAGCAGTAGCAAAGGCACTGAAGTTCTCTACCTGCAGACTCAGTAACATGACACTACATTTTATTCTCTGTTCATATTTTGAAGATTACCTTCCCAGCTTCCCCTTTTCATAATACAATGAAACCTTACAGTCTGTGAAAACTGAGGAAACTCACCCAGGAATGTTTTCTGCTTGCAATAAGCAAATGGTTGAGTGGATTTTTCAAGCCCTGATTATGCCAGAGTCAAATAATGAGGATGCCTGACCCTTCATAATTAATAAGCTCACTGAAATAAAAACTATAATAATGGATATAATCTATACAGAAATGGTTATATAGTTTAAATTTAACATCACAAAATTTTGTTTCTTGTAGGGTCCACATGACCCTATTTTCCATCAAAGAATTAATATTTTGGTTGTGTGGAAGACATGACAGATGTGGGAGACCTGGAACAGGACTTTCCTCATTCCAACACTGAGTAATTAGTACAGTGGGCATGGTATGGCATGCTGCCAGATTTATTTATTTTTTTAAAATGCTGATCATTTGGATGTTCTGCAGAATTACTCCTCCTGGGCTAAAACACAACAGAAGAAACATTAAAAGTAGCAAGTGAAATTAGTGCAATAACATTTGCTTCCCTACCCTCACAACAGGATTAATTAATTTCTCTACAGTGCTTTGGCAATGTAAAGCACTATATAAGTGTTAAATTATATCAGTAATCATTACTAACGCATTCATGTAACCCATGTATCCAAGCTGTGAGAAAATTTGTGCTTCTTTCTCCATCTTCACACCCCCCTCTCTTTCCCTTCTGCCTGCATTGTTTCATTATCTCCTGTCATGACTTCTGCCATCTCCTCTTCTCTGGCATTGTCTCCTTTCATCTGCACAAAAAACAGCCTCCAGGATAATTTTCCTTGCCTGGTGTCATCCCCTTTTAAAATCCCTCTACTAGACACCCCTTCTCCAACCAGGGAACACTGATTAAAATCAAAGCGATAGACGTGATCAGTGATTCAAATCAAGATTTCCTGCTTGCTGATTTAAATCATTAGTCAAATTGGTTATCAATTTGACAAATGTTTTAAATCAGCAAGCAGGAAATCTTGATTTGAATAACTGATTTTTAATCTTGCTTTGCAGTTGTACTTTTAAGTTATTTTTCTAAGAAAGTCTCATTGGTTGGCAAAATTTGGTACTTGCTTTGCTAACCTGGAGGGTACACTTTACCTATTTATTTACCACATTTATTCCCATTCTTCATTTTTACATTTTTTATGATAGAAAATGTAGAATAATTTATTTACTAGACGATAAATTTTTTATTCTTAATGTGCGTCAAGATGCATTTGATGGAAAAGAGATTCCACTCAAAATGCAAAAAACAAATATTTTTTATTAAATAAAACTACTTAAATGTGTGGGATACATAAGGACATATAATTTTATTAAAATATGTTTTGCATTATAATTAGCTGATTTATTAAACAAATGAAATATTAGCTGTAGTTAATTAACTGAACTGATAGCTTCTAATCCTTCAAGATTTTAGAACCAGCAGATCTCATTCTTTGACACCTCACTTTTATTCATAGTCTGGAAAAGGGAAATAAGCTTTCCTACTTCTCCAACTCTGATCAGTTTCTCAACTTTGAATGAGCTAGTCATTGAACTGAACCAACTGAATAAACTGAAATGAAGAAAATATTTTCTCTGCATCTGCAGAAGAGGTGACTGCCATCAAAAGCTGGTTTAGCAGGCCAACAAACGCTAGTTCAGGTTGCTTACTGTACTGATTACTATTTTTAATTTAAGTTAAATGATTTGTAGTGTTTATAGTAAGTTCAGGCCTTATCAGAGGTTGTTTTAATTTCAAATTTAATTTTAAATGGGTTTATTTTTAAAAAGAAAAAAATTAAAATCTTATTTTTGTTTTAAATTGATTTTTATTCACCATCTTCACTACATGAAGTTTTTATCCTTACCTTCAAAGCTCTGTATAACTTTGCTTCTCCCTACTTATCTGAATTTGCATCACATCTTCTACCTCCAAAATCATGCCAGTCTGCTACCTCACATTCATCTACTTCTCCCTCAGCCATCTCCATGCTTTCTTCTAGAGCAGGGGTTTCCAAACTTGGTTCGCAGCCTGTTCAGGGTAAGCCCCTGGCGGGCCGCGAGACGCTTTGTTTACCTGGGTATCTCCAGGTATGGCTGTTCCCAGCTCCCAGTGGCCGCGGATTGCCGTTCCCAGCCAATGAGCGCTGCAGGAAACAGTGGCCCAACCCGTGAACGGCAAACCGTGGCCACTGAGAGCTGTGAGAGGCCGTAACTGCAGACGCTCAGGTACACAAAGCGTCTCGCAGCCCACCAGGGGCTTACCCTGAACAAGCCGCAAACCAAGTTTGGGAACCCTTGTTCTAGAGAGTTTTCTGTCTGAGCTAATTTGCCAGGACACTGTCCTCTTTCAAATCCCTTAAGACTCTCCTTTACTGTGATGCCTTCAGGAAATGAGGCAACACTGAGAAAATAATAAGTATTTGCTCCTCTATACTGTACACTCACCTTTGCTAAGTAACTACATTATCTTATGGATGTCCCACCATCCTACCTCCTGTATGCTCCCCAACTAAGATACCAGCACTTCATAGCACTGCATTTGATATGACAGTATACACTCCTCAGGGAAAGGACCATATCTTTTCATCTGTACTGTCAGGCATCTAGCATTCTTTTGGACATTGTAAAATAACAATAATTAACATAGCATGCTATTGCTTAGATCAGTTAGTGTTCTCTAGCATACACTGCCATGCTGACCCTGTATTTATTCTGTCTGTTATAGTAATCATCATTTTCCTATATGCATGCTAGATGTCCTCTTCCTTGGGTGTCCTATTTGTGAAGGGTAAGTGTGAAATCTTGGCCCCACTGAAGTCAATTGAAGCTTTGTCATTGGCCTCACTGGGGTAAGCATTTCACTCCAATGTGAACAAACAGACCCACTTCTGCTGCGACCACTTACAAGAAATCAGCCAACGTATGACACCTACACTAAGGGTCAATTGTGGAAAGTTGATATTCATTTCTGTAATTGAACATAGCAAATACGTGCGCCATAAATATAAAAGGGAAGGGTAAACACCTCTAAAATCCCTCCCGGCCAGAGGAAAAACCCTTTCACCTGTAAAGGGTTAAGAAACTAGGATAACCTCGCTGGTACCTGACCAAAATGACCAATGAGGAGACAAGATACTTTCAAAGCTGGGGGGGGGGGAGGAACAAAGGTTCTCTGTGTCTGTGTGATGCTTTTGCTGGGAACAGAAAAGGAATGGAGTCTTAGAACTTAGTAAGCAATCTAGCTAGATATACATTAGATTCTGTTTTGTTTAAATGGCTGATAAAATAAGCTGTGCTGAATGGAATGTATATTCCTGTTTTTGTGTCTTTTTGTAACTTAAGGTTTTGCCTAGAGGGATTCTCTATGTTTTGAATCTGATTACCCTGTAAGGTATTTACCATCCTGATTTTACAGAGATTATTCTTTTACTTTTTCTTCAGTTAAAATTCCTCTTTTAAGAACCTGATTGCTTTTTCATTGTTCTTAAGATCCAAGGGTTTGGGTCTGTGTTCACCTATGCAAATTGGTGAGGATCTTTATCAAGACTTCCCCAGGAAAGGGGGTGTAGGGTTTGGGAGGATTTTGGGGGGAAAGACTTTTCCAAGCGGGCTCTTTCCCTGTTATTTATTTGTTAGACGCTTGGTGGTGGCAGCAATAAAGTCCAAGGGCAAAAGGTAAAATAGTTTGTACCTTGGGGAAGTTTTAACCTAAGCTGATAAAAATAAGCTTAGGGGGTTTTCATGCAGGTCCGCACATCTGTACCCTAGAGTTCAGAATGGGGAAGGAACCTTGAAAACATGTATATTAAAAAGTATATTTTTAACTGTCTTTCTCTCTCCCACCCTTTGTATACTGTATTAGAGTGTTGCCTTAATATGGTGTCATGCCAAGGATATTGGTAGATTCCAGCAAGCCTGTATTTCAAGAGTAACAAGCCTTGCCAACTCTTGTGGCATGATAGACAATCTTCATTCAGGATAAATGTCAGAAACAGTTAAGCTCCTGTTTGGAGTAAGATGAATGAAACAATAGACGCCACCACCGAAAACAATGACCACATGCGAGACAGGACAGAAGCTGAGCTATGTGCAAAGGGGTTTTGCTGGGGGCTGATAGCAAATACAGGAGGCTGTCTGTCTGTCTGAAGCAGCCACAGGCAGGCAGAAAGAAGCAAGAAGAGTACTATTAATGTTGCCCTGACAAAAAGACAAGAAGTGATTTTGGGGGCTGTAAAAAGGATTGGAGTGGTAAGCGAACAAACTGCCTCCTGTTGTTTGATTCCTATGTCTGTGGAAATGGAACTGCATGCTTTCTTCATTAAAAAACAACAAGATTGCATCAAAAAGTTACATTACTCTACCACCAATTTCTCCTTCTGAGGAAATCACCCCACAAGATCCAGAATATTGACTAACCACTTGGGACAAAAGAGATAAGATGGACAAGGTCCTTGGATCAGGGACAATGTCTACTTTTACCTTTGTAAAAAGCCTGACATAATTCTGACCAAGGCCTCTGAGTACTACAGTAATTTTCATATCAAATAACAAATAAAACAGCTACTGATGGTCTGCTGCTGGAGATAATGTTGCAGAAGAAAGCCACTCACTGAATACTAAGGCTGACTCCTCTAAAAAGCATGTCCAATTCCTGTAGTGGGAATCCAACGATTGCTTTTAAACTGGGGTGGTTTCTATTTTCTTTTAGTTGATAATTGAAAAGTTGACCCACACACAAAGTTAAAACCTACCCCCAGTAGAATTAACTTTAATATTTCTTTTACTCTTAATTATCTTCAGTCAGAATTAAAAAGACCATACTTCCTTGTCAAAACAATACTATGTGCAGAATAAAAAAAAAGCCTAGTATGCAGAAAATATAATTATTCCTTGCCTATACAACACGCACAAAAAATGTGTTTAGTTACATTAAAGTTAGGAATATTTTAACTGCCAGTCTCAGGCGCAGTGAAAAATTGCCAAGAGAAAGCAATTTAAAGGAAATTATTTATAGAGGGATTTGGAAATGCCTTCAGGATCCATTCTGTTTTACATCTTTTAATCCCCACACTTGCATAGGACCTGGGGCCTGATCCAAACCATACTGAAGCCAATTTTAGTTGTTTTTTTTTTGTTTTTTAAGTGAGCTTTGAAGCAGGCTCTTAAAGCCTTCATATCTCTAGTATATTCATCTATGCTGCTCCTTCCTTCGGCAGGAGATGATTGCTGGAAGGTGACACGAAGAGCACGTTCCTGCTGTCCTCCTTTTCCCCTTGTAATTCCCACCCTGCTTGTGGCTTGCACTGCTATGCTCCCACTCCTGGTGGAGTTCTGCCACCATAAGGCTGTAGTCTGGGTTCTGCCAGCACAATGAGCATATCTGGAGCACCATGCAGTGTTTAATATCCCTAGGTCTCTATCAGATTCTGAGCTCAGGACCCATAACAAGACTACCTTGTTATTAGATCTCAGTTCTTTATAGCTTGCACTTAAATAACAATAAATACAAAGTTAATTGGCCCCAGACTATATAATCTTTTGTGCGGGTTTTTGTTTTTTTACACTCTACTCATTTCACAATTTCTTTTTCATAACAGGTTTTTGTATCAAACAATTCAATGCATAAAAATCTGGAAGTGACCTTTAAAGACATGTGATCTGTATTCTTACAAAAGTATCTTGATAAAATAAGTGACAAGGTGGTCTCAAAACACACCTATAATTAATTGTAACTGAATAATTAAGCTGTGCACCATTCAATGTATAAGGAAAATATTCAATAAGTTTCTACTGTACTCTACTTTCCCAAATTATTTTTTAGCACAAATTCCACAGTACTGTCAATATCAGAAGTGATTTTACTTGCTGTACTGAATTTGAGCTGTATTTTTTCTAAATGTATTTAGGGTTCATGAAAGGTGCCAGCTTGAAAGCCCTGGAGCCTGTAGCTCTCCATTATTCTACAGAAGAGGTAGAGCAAAAGAAGCCACAGCACAATCTTTTCCACAGTGGCACGCATCTATGTGCCTGAGCTTTGCTCCAAAGGGACTAGCTCTGTGGAGGAGCGTATGATTTAATCTCCATGCCAATTCAAATCCTTGGCTTCTTTTCTCAAGCTACCATCTCGTCCATACACCTGGCAGTATATAGTGTTTTTCCCTGCATTATTTTTCCAGTCCCATTATAAATGGTAGAAATAATTACATTTTCACATCCTTCTTTGTAAAACCATTCCAGAATCTGATAGATATAAACTATTTAATTTTTTTCTGCTATCCAATTTAAATTTTCCTTTGTTTAATTTCATTCTTTCATTCTTTATTATATTCTTTGGATTACCCTAAACAATTCCTCCCTCTCTGTGGTGTTTTTACAACTCTGGAATACTTTGAAACAATCACCCCATCCCTGTGTTGGCACCAAGTGGCTGAGCAACACTCATGCAGTTCTTCTAATCTTTCTTCATAAATTAAGGGTGTTTTGAAGGCCCAACCCTGTATTGGGGTGGTGTGAAGGAGTGCATCACATCAGTGAGAGCTATGAAGGCAGACCCATGTAGGGACACAACCACTGAGCCACCCCTGAAGTTGCAATGACTGATTGTAATGCCAGCAATACTGTTTGGAGCAAAGACAGGTGAAGCCATACCTCTGTTTGCGGTGAACAGACCATTAGCAGTGTCACCATACCCAGCTCTGTGAAGGTCTGTAAGAGAGGCGCCCTCTGCCTTCTTTCCCTTCCCCACACTTTGTGCACACAGAGAGGGCTGGCACTAACTTGCTCTCACTTTCTCCAGCCAAATTTTTTTTTTCTTTTCTGAATCTCTGAAATGTATCTGCGGGAAACAGTACTCTAGGTATGGTCTCATTCATTTTTGCATAACAACAATCATGCTCTGGTCTCTGATGCAATACTTTTATGCATGCTGTCTAAAAAGAATCTAACTGGTCAATGCTTGTTTAAAGCTGCCTGCAGTGATTCAAGACTGAATACCAACCTCAGGGCAGACTGTTAGGAAACAGGATACAAACTCCAAATTGGTTGAGAGTTCTACACTTAGATTTCACCAACCAATTATCAAGAGTAAACTCCTCAGGCACTATAATAATCTAAAGAGGGAGTCATAGACTGTCCCCTCAGGTACTCTGATCTATCTCATCACCTGTATGAACATACCTTTGTGATAGGTTGCTCCTTACACCAAGAACAGTAGCAATATTCAGTCCCAAAGGACCAGTCACTTACCCCAGGTCAGTTGCACCTTAGATCTTACACCAAAGACAACACTTGTAGCCAATCATATAATGAACTATCTAAAGATGTTTTAAGTAGGAAAAGTAAAGTATCACAGCTAGCAAAACAAAAAGGGGTGAGAGAAATAACCGTATGCAAGTATTTGAAAGATAAGAACAAGAGGTAATTTTTAGTATGGTCAAAGGAACTACAATTGGGAAAAACAGCACAAAATTCTGATTACCAGGAAAAAGTTCCTTACAGTTAGGTCTATTTGGTTCTGGAACAGACTCCCAAAGAAACCTGTGTGCAGTTCTGGTCTCCCATGTTTAAGAAGGATGAATTCAAACTGGAACAGGTACAGAGAAGGGCTACTAGGATGATCCGAGGAATGGAAAACCTGTCTTATGAGAGGAGCCTCAAGGAGCTTGGCTTGTTTAGCCTAACTAAAAGAAGGTTGAGGGGAGATATGATTGCTCTCTATAAATATATCAGAGGGATAAATACCAGGGAGGGAGAGGAATTATTTAAGCTCAGTACCAATGTGGACACAAGAACAAATGGATATAAACTGTGCCATCAGAAAGTTTAGACTTGAAATTAGATGAACGTTTCTAACCATCAGAGGCGTGAAGTTCTGGAACAGCCTTCCAAGGGAAGCAGTGGGGGCAAAAGACCTATCTGGCTTCAAGATTAAACTCGATAAGTTTATGGAGGAGATGGTATGATGGGATAACATGATTTTGCCAATTAACTGATCTTTAACTATCCACGGTAAATAGGCCCAATGGCCTGTGAGGGATGTTAGATGGGGTGGGAAATGAGTTACTACAGAGAATTCTTTCTTAGGTATCTGGCTGGTGAAACTTGCCCACATGCTCAGGGTTCAGCTGATCGCCATATTTGGGGTCGGGAAGGAATTTTCCTCAAGGGCAGATTGGAAGAGGCCCTGGAGGTTTTTCGCCTTCCTCTGCAGCATGGAGCACGGGTCACTTGCTGGAGGATTCTCTGCATCTTGAAGTCTTTAAACCACGA
Source organism: Lepidochelys kempii (assembly GCF_965140285.1). Lineage (NCBI taxonomy): Eukaryota > Metazoa > Chordata > Testudines > Cheloniidae > Lepidochelys > Lepidochelys kempii. The sequence goes on along the minus strand of NC_136383.1, from coordinate 77,654,933 downwards.
TTTGAGGACTTCAATAGCTCAGGCATAGGTGAGAGGTTTATCGCCGGAGTGGGTGGGTGAGATTCTGTGGCCTGTGTTGTGCAGGAGGTCAGACTAGATGATCATAATGGTCCCTTTTGACCTTAATATCTATGAAAACCAGTGGAAACCTTATTGCTTTGAGTCACTGAAAATTAGATTGTGCAAAATACTAAAGAATACAGTGCAAGGAGGATGGACAAAACCATTTATTACTTTATGTCTTTCTGATCTCAAGTTTCTACAGACCTATCTGTGCAATTATAATTAACTTTGACACATCACAGAGAACAAATATCACCATAATTTGTAGTAGTACAAAAAAACCCCCCAAAAAACAAAAACAAAAACAAAAACAGGGTCAGCAGCAACCTTGTTTCAAGAACCCTTTTTTCTCTCTGTATCGCTCCAGGCTCACCACCAACTCCTCTCCCACAGCATTGTGTTCCCATATATGTACAAAAACATTAAAAATTACTACTAAAGGCCTAGTAAGAGTCCTTTAATGTTTTCCAGTGAGCTGGCAGGTTATCCTAACAATGTATAAGTTTAGGCAGTCCAGTGATAAAGCATAGTATGGGAAGGCAAGTAACCTGCACCCCTTTCCCAGCTGCCTCATAAGGTAACAAGAGCAAGTCTCAAATCTCTCCATGCCTCAGTTTCCCTAACTGCAAAAGTGGGAATAATACTCATCTTAGTAAAACACTTTGGATTCTCCAGCACTCAAATACTGAGAATGTAGAAGACAATATTCCACTATCACCATTACCTACTGATGATATTCTGTGGCTAGTTTGGTCCATCACACTCTAATCATCGGGCCCAAAACTGAAGATCTCACTCAGAGAAGACACCTCTCATTTGATCAAAGATCTTAGGAATTCTTCTATTATAATTTCTTTTTTATTTTAAACCTAATTTTCTCTATGATTTCTGATATCTTCATTTGTTCTCTGACCTCTTTGTCTGTCTTCCTGCTTTGACATTTTATTCCTAGCATATATCACCTGTACTGTGATATCTTGCTCCCAATCCCTGCTCCATATTTATTTGTAATTGTTTTTCATTCATATCATAGTTTTACTTGCCTAAGCATAGATATATCCAGATTTTGAAAATTCAAATAATGTTTTTAGTGGAGAGAAACGGTCTTCCATACGTCTAGTGGTTTTGGAGAAACGCCTTTTAAATATGTATAGCAATGATGAGACAATCAGAATATATGTCACGTAGAACTTTGCTCCAATTTTGTCTCTAGACTCTCCTAGCAGAATAAAACTCAAAACTGACACTAAAACAGAAAAGGAAAGTAGTTAAACAAAGCATATGACATAACACAATTTTCAATCCGTCATACTTTCATAGTTTCCGAAGGTATAAAGTAACTTTTTCCTAATAAATAGAAAGTAAAAAGGTAATTTAACTAATTGAAGTTTTCTAAATAAATTTATTGTATGATCCAACCTGACAGATACAGTTATTTTACAAATTAAGCAAGAGATTCTCTATGGGTCTCAAAATTTGGATGTAACCAAATCTCTATCACCCATTTGTTAAATTTCCAAATAAGCACCTTCAGGCTTTCTTCCACGCTGCCTCTCACACTTAGGAGGGGTACCTTTTAAAATTCCACAAAACTAAGTAACTATCCTCCTTAAAACTTTCCTTTTCTGTGAGGTCTACAATAAACTTGTACACTGTTGGTTTGTCTTTATCCATCTGTTGTCTCTGGTCTTACACAGTATAGTCCCAATTAGCTAAATAGCATGAGGGACGTGGATTTTATTTGGATTATTGGGAGTTTCATTAATCAAGAGAACAGGAGCTATTTCGTCATTCAGGAGCTAGGTGGTCTCCCACCTGGCCAGGGGCTCCTCCTCCTCACAGTGCTGGCTGGGGGGGTCTCTGCTCCACCCCCTCACTCACTCCCATGACAGCAGGAGTTGCAGAGAGCAAGGTACAGGGCACAGCAAAGACTCCAGGTAAGGACTCAGCCCTGCCAGGACCACAGCCTTCCCTGCACCTTTTGCCCACTGGGATTGGGTGTTACTGGCAGCACAAGGCACCCTCTGCAGCTCTGCTGTCATGGCCCCTGTGATGGGTTGGACCCCCCTTATGTAGTGGGGTCCCACTGAGCCCACCTGTTCCACCACCCTGAGCTCCCTTGCCCTCTCCTGCTGCGCGCACGCACACACACACACACCCAGAGGAAGGGAACATGCCCAGCTATAGAATCACACACAGTCTGCAATCAGCTCTGTGTGGGAAAACTCAGCTCAGGGATTGCTCAGTATTCTAGTGCACACTCCCTCCAGAGTATAAATCCAAAATTATATTGTCCTGTGCTGTATAGAGATCTATATAGCGTAAGCTCATGAAATTCGCTCCCTCCCTCAAGGTGGAGGAAGATATGCAGAGCTTTTTGCGCCCTCTCCCAGGTATGAATTGCACAAACTGTGTTTTGGAACAAACAAAAAGTAGATTTTAAGTGATTATAAGGGATAGCAAACAGAACAAAGCAGATTACTGAGCAAATAAAACAAAACAGGCAAACTAAGCTTATTACACTGAATTAACTGGTTGATATTAGCAAATTCTCACCCTAAATGTTGTTTTATACAGGTTGCAGAGTTTCTTGAAGGTAAACTTTACTGCTTTCAGCTTAAATCTCCAGGCATTCCTTTCACAGGCTAGACCAGCGGTTCTCAAACTGGGGTTGGGACCCCTCTGGAGGTTGCGAGGTTATTACATGTGGCGGTCACGAGCTGTCAACCTCCACGCCAAACACAGCTTCACCTCCAGCATTTATAATAGTGCTAAATATAAACAAAAGTGTTTTTAATTTAAAAGGGGGGGGGGTCGCACTCAAAGGCTTGCTGTGTGAAAGGGGTCAACAATACACAAGTTTGAGAACCACTGGGCTAGACCTTTCTTGCCTGGGCTCAGCCCCTGCCACTTCCCCCCCCTCCCCAGCTTAGTTCTTGTGTTTCCTCAGGTGTTTTCTGCAGTTTTCCTTCTTGGGCAGGGAGGCAATGGAGAAGAACCAAGATTAACTCACTCCCCAGCCTTAAATAGGATTTTATGGTGGGAATCCTTTGTTTCCCAGTTTGACTCCCACCCCATCTTAATAGAAAAACCCTAGAAGTTCAAGATGGGGTCTAGTACCAGGTGACCCGGATCATCTGATCCTGCAATGTCAAAGCTTCTCAAAAAGAAGGAAGATTAGTATCTTCAAAGTCCTACTGTGCTTCCAAATGGCCCATCCAGGCTGATTGCCTACCATCTGGTGGGCACTCCCCGAGTGCAAGCACTTTTGTAATGGATATATAGTCCATATTCCTAACTTCAGATACAGAAATGATACATGCATACAGACAGGATAATCACATTCAGTAAATCATAACCTTTCTAATGGTATCTCATATGAGCCATCTTGCACAAAACAAATCTTAGTGATGCCATATTAATATCAGAACAATATTTCTATGAAGAATATGGGGTGTAGCGTCACAGTCCCGCTCGCTCACTGCAGGGCTGTAGAAGGCTTCCTGCACAGCTGGAGGGGCCATTCAACAGCAGGGTGGCCTCCCTCATAGCTAGGCTTCCTCCTCCTCACAGTCCTGGCCAGGGTTCTCTGCTCCATTATCCAAACCTCAACATTATTCAAATGCCTTCTTGTTCCCAAGCATGAGATACATGGGGCACAGGGAAGGGATATGGATAATGTGGAGGTTTGGATAACAGGTTTTCAGATAAACGGAAGTATACTGTACTTAGACTATCATCTGAGACAGGTACCATCTTTGTGTTCTGTGTTTGTACAGTGCCTAGCACAACAATAATAGGATTTGGCCCATTCCATCCATTAATAGATTAAAAGGGAATGGCTCACATATCTTTTTGTCATGATGTTATTGATGACATTTAAATTATTACATGGCTTTACAAGCAGTCCAACAAGATATCTGAACATTTACATAGCTCCAAATAGTATGAAATAGCATTTTTGCCAATACTATTGCTCTATATGCCTTTGCTTTATATAGCATGAAGATTATATTCTAAAAGTTTGTGCAGCAATTGACCAGAATACTATGGAAAAGATCTAGAGATGACAAATACCATTTGGCGGACTAAGTGCCATAGGAATTTGAAGACTACAGTTAGTGGAAATCCTGGACTCATACTCTTAAAGGGGAAAGGTTTGCAACTAGACACATTTCTAGGAGAGTGTTCCAAAAGGCCTGGAGTATAATCTGTGCCATTTTGAGACAGTCAGAACATTCAGGTTGAGAGCAGGCCACATTATGGGGCTTGAGAAAGAGGTGATCTTTGAGAGAGACATTTACATACATTTATCACTAAATAGTTAAATAAACAAAGCACATCATATACTTAAAATAACTTGAAAGAGCACATGGTACACTTGCTTTGAACCTAAGGAAACAATTCTTTATCTCACACAACTTGAGGAATAAGGAATGAAGGACTGAGCAGGATTCAACACTATTTTCATATATGTGATAATTCAACCTTTCTTTGAGGAATCAGTTACACTATGTGTGATTAAGCAAAGTGGTACATTTTCCCAAGGAATACATTGAACCTTGCCTAGGTACCTATGATTAGAGAGTACTTTTAGTTATACTCTACAGTCCAGGAACATCTTATATCCTGCAATTTTAAGCATAACTGAAAAGCACCATTTTACAATACACTTCAATATTTTGACCTTTTATACTCATCTGCCTACTGGATTATTTCTAATAGCCGTCTTTACTGCATTTAATGAGGCTCCAGCATACAATATTTTCCAAAACATAGATCTTCCACACTGATTGGAGGCAAGCCACAAAGTCTGTTAGTTAAGTGGTGGAAAATACCCTCCACAGGAACCTTTGTCCCCAAAGTTATCTGGAAGCTTAAAAAAAAATTTTAAAAAATTAAACACCCACTGTGACTTTATACCAAAAAAAGTACCATAGCAAACATACATATTTAAATATGTTTTTAAAAGAATAATTAAATCTGTTCACCTATTTCAAATCCCTCCTAAAGATTCAATTGTACTGTCATACCAACATTTAACAAACTTCCAGATGTACACAGACCTTGCATTTTATTAGTGTCACCCTTGTCCTTCCTTCCCCCTCTTTTTTATATTTATTGGGTCATGTCAAATTTAGATTGTATGCTCTTTTGGGAAAGCACTTCTTCTGTAAGGGTGTCTAGCACATTTTTGGGCACAGAAAAAAGGACAAGCAACCACCACCATCATGCACAGTGTTTCCCAACATTTCTTGCTGGGGAGGAACTTCTCCATACCACCTCAGATATGCTCATATTTTTCAAAGCTGGAGGTTTGTAATAGTTGCCTACACTTCTCAAGTGACTATTGCTTTTTCTTTTTGGATCTCTAGGTATTTTATATCTCTTGTACTCACTCTGGTTTGAGTTCAACCACAGTTAACAGAACTTTCCAAATTTTAACATTACCTATTTCTGCCTTGCAATTATCTACTTAATTGCAACTGGTTTGATGAGATCACAAATATTTTGTACAAAGTTCACTAATGCTGTTCCCTGGTGAAGGGGAGATGGATTTGAGACTCATACTTGTTTCATATTCTGCGATAACACAGATATCGCCATAGATCAGCATGTCTGCTTCATTTGCACAGAACAACACCTGAATGTAAAGAAAGATTTAAAAGAATTTTAGGGGACTTCTAAAAGCATTTCTTCAGCAGTTGTGCATTGTTAAAGATTATTATTTCCCCACCTCCACCTACCCACCAATACATTTTGACTGTAGGAACCTCCTAGTGTAGTGGTGGTGATATGATATATTATGGATAGGGCCCTATCGAATTCAAGGTCCATTATGGTTAGTTTCATGGCCATAAGATTTGAAAATTGCTAAATTTAATGTTTTCAGATGTTTAAATCTGAAATCTCACGGTGTTGTAACTGTGGGAGTCCTGACTCAAAAGGGGATTGCGAGGGGTCGCAAACCTGTTGTAGGGGGCCCTAGGATTGCCACCCTCACTTCTGTGCTGCCTTCAGATTTGGACTCTGAAGGCAGCAACGACAGAGCTTCCTATAGCAGGTTCCCAGAGGTGGAGATGGGTTTCCGCTCCTTCCCCAGAGAGTAGCTGTGTAGGGGATGGACAAGTCCTGTCCCACCCCAGCCCAGCAAGAGCTAAGAGCCCCCTGGCTGGAGCACTCCCAGCAGCAGGGGGAGATTGGATTTCATGGGGAAGGGCATATTTCACAGTCTGTGACATATTTTTCATGGGGGTGAAATTCGTAGGGCCCTAATTATGGATCTAATTCACAGCATCTATTTCAGATGATGTGAGAGCGCAGTGTGGTCTAGTGGGTAGTACCTAAGCTCTTCTAGCAATACCACACACAACATATAATATTGGTCATGAATACCTCTACTTTAGTTATGATGGATACAGGAAAAAATCCCAACATCAGCTTCATTTTCTTTAAAATGAATATTGGGATGTTAATTTTGGACTACAAATGGCTCTCTCACAAAATACAAGGGAGTCAAAAGCAACTGTACAGAAAAACTTTAAATTAAAATTTGAGTGAAGATTGAAATGAAAAATGTGAAAACTGTATATGTTGTATGTTATTAAATACTGATCTCTTTAAGCAAGACAAAGGTCCTGTTCCCACAGTCCTTAATCAGACAAAATTCTCATTGACCTCAATGAACAGCACTGGTTCAGGCCTCATCTCTGTAACTTTCAGTTAATGTTATTTTCACTAATTGAGTTATAAATATTTATGAGAGAAGCACTAAAAATCAAATTCAAGAAATACACACTAAACTAGCTTGATTCTAATGGATATTATTGTTTTGAACTACATTTGTGACAAGTAAGAAATGGATATATTTAAATATATTTGAAATATAAAGCCTTATCCAGTCTAGTAACAAGACAGGAGAATTTACATAAAGTCAGTTACTGCATTATTGGTTCAGAAGGTTTGCTTTGTTACATACATTTATAACTGACTCTTGAGAAAATTACTTGCTGAAACAGCAGATCCTTCTCACACAGCTTCTTTGTTCCATCATTGGATTACTGAAAATCTGTGCTACTGTTAAATATTAACTTGCACCTCTTTGACCTAGATTTCTAGAAGGATAACAAAAAAGTGGGAAAGATTCTACATCTAGTCCTTAAAAAAAGCCACCCAAAATCCAAAGACAGTTTTGTGAAGTGAATCCTTTGATGTGTAACAGAATCAGACAGTTTGACAAAAAAATTCTTGTCTCTATACTCTGTTGCTGTCACCATTGCTAGCAATTATAAGCTTTCAGTATTGTGAATAATTCAGAATCTCATCTCTTCCATTCAGTGTAAAGACAATGTTGAGAGAACAAGTTGACTATTTTCCCCCCACCCCAACAACTGACACTTCCACCCCGACACCGGTCTGATTGCATGATACACCTAGTGTTTGACATGCATCTTCTGAGAGCTCCTTAAGAGCAGTTAGTCTATTTAGCTTAGAGTTTGAAAAATAATAAGGACACAGTGAAATGACAGATTTCAATGGTTCTAAACACAGTATCTGCATTAAGGTTTTCTGCAGCCATTTCAAGTGCTTGGTACATAATACACCTATTTAATTGTAAAACTGAGATATCAGACCACATATTTCAACAATATAAGACTGGTTGGCTGCATAGTACCAATGGGACATGCATAACAAATATTAAAAATACATATGAAAGCTATAATTACCTGTTTACAAAAGAATAATGCTTGTGACTAGGCCCTTATAGCCTTATTTAGAAAAAGATTGCAAACTCACTGACATTCACCCTTTAATTTTGTAACAAAAAGTAAACTGGAAAGCTGTCCATATTTATGCAGGTTCATCTGAAAGTGATTCATGTCAGAGAGAGTAAGACAGATTATTGTAACCACCAAAAGAAACACTACATATTTAAGTGCTCAATTTTTATTTTTTTCCCCCCTCTAGAGCTAAGGGCTTATACACTCGACAAGTTTTTTTCTAACCTCTCACACCCTTAGAGTGTATAATGAATGTTTGTCTTTCAAAAGGAAAAAAAATCTGTTACAAGTTATTAATGAGGTAATGCTTATAGTTTTTACAAAGTGGATACATTATACTCAATTATACCCATACTAAACTTGAGATATAGTTATCTGTCCTCACATCAGACAGAAGAAACCCAGAATTAATATCATTTGTTAAATATTTTAACAAACTGCTATATATTGCAGCAAAGTCTGGCACCAATGTGGTGGTGGTTTTTTAAACTTTCCCCTTACCCCAGGGGTTCTCAAACTGTGGGTGGGGACCCCAAAGTTTAATGGGGTCGCCAAAGCTGGTGTTGGTCCTGGGCCCAAGCCCCAGCACCTGGGGCTAAGGTTACATGCCTCCCCGTCCAGGACAGAAGCCCTTGGGCTTCAGCTTTGCCCCTCCCCACCTCCCGCCTGCCCAGGGCAGCAGGGCTCAGGTGGGTTTGGTCTTCGGTCCCCTCTCCTGGGGTCATGTAATGATTTTTGTTGTCAGAAGGGGGTCACGGCACAAGGAAGTTTGAGAACCACTGCCTTACACCTATTATTGCTGATGAACAAATCAGTATTTCTACTTTTTCCGACTCAAATTCAACTTATTATCTATAGTTAAAGGTGATTGGTAATGGGGGAATAAAGGGTTGTGCATTTTACAAGCTCTCTTGGGCCGTGATGGTGGGTTTTTAGTTCTTCCCTGGTTTTGCTGAGAGATTTTTCATTGATCCCAATAATGAAAATAATGAACTTCTCCCTCAGACTTCAATTAACAGGGACAAGAATGTTCAGTCTTAAGCAAAAAATTATTTCCCACCCACATTTTACACTCATTTAATTCAAACAGGACTTAAAAATAATTGTAAAGTTTTTTTGGTTTTGTTTTTAAAGTCCATCCTCTCTCAATTAATCAGATTTCAACACCTAGTTACTTGAGATATCATAATCCTACCAGTTCTCCTGTCTATTAGTCTTCCAAATATACAAGGCCAAAATTTCTAATGTAAACAAATATAAATAAGGATTTTTTTGTAAAATAAAAACCATATAAATATTTCAGGCCTTCTTTATGCAACAAAGGGAACAGATGGGGGGGGGGAAGACCACAAAGCCCATTCTCCCTCTACAAGTTACCTTACCTTTAAAGGAAAATTGCAGAAATTCATTCTAAAACTGTGCATAATTCCCAAAAGGAACTGGGAGGGGTAGAGCCCTGGCTCCTCTGCCTTCAATATACTGACAAACAGAGCTGACTAACTGGGCTGAAGGTGAGGAGAAATATAAGCTGCATCCTGCAAGAGCATGTAGTAGGCACCAAGGAACAGATCTTCAAAGGTGCTAATGCCCATTAGGTACCTAAATACCTTTGAGGACCCAGTCTTGAGCTTCTACACACTTGGGAGTCCTGGAAGGAATTCTGGCTCCCTGAGAAAAGATACGTCCAAATGCCATACTGGGGTAATGCAGTTATTTTTCATGAAATGTAATGAAAATGTTCAAATGAAAACTAAGGTTTTGTTGTGTATCTATTCACTTCTTCAAACAATATACAAAAAGAGAAAATAGAATGAAATAAGCTCAAGATAATGAGGGGCCTTCATCTACAAACAGCAAGTATTACATAGTGTGTGTACAGACACAAACCTCCCCCTCCCCCAACTACTCCCACTTAGTGGTTCTCCTGTGAGGTTCTGGCTATGATAATAGTGCAAAAACAGCATATTACCTGTCTGTTTTTTGTGGTTCCTTTCAAAGAGAGGAATAACTTGAACAAATGTATACAATTTAAAATCAGTCATGTTTAAGCACTACAAAATCTATATAAATATCCTGCAACAGTAGTTTTTGTTTTTTTTAATTGAAGCATGATCGGGCTTTCCATTCAGATTCAGGAAGTTCTCAAGGAGAAGAAAAGAATTTCTAGAGAAGTGATATTTTCTCAGAGAGGAAATATTTTGTCTACTCCAAAAATATATTTACTACCAAATTTTGCCTATTTAAGAAGTGTTGCTGTTTGTTTTGCCTTTGAGCAATACACAATAAGAGAAGAAATTATAATATCTATTAACAAGAAATGAAGATGAAATATATTCATCCCCTTCTCCCCAAGATAAAATAAACTTCATATGATGGTTTCATAAAACCCCTTAAACCTTTTAATTCTAATTCAATTGCATTATTTAGATGTTACAAATATTAGATTACCAAGTACAAATATTAATTGCTCCGAAAAATGCAGTTTTCTTTTTTTCCATTTTCATGTGCATCAACTGCCAGGATGTATAGTATTTTACAAAGGATGTATTGATTCCAAGATAATAACAGGTGGTAGCCCTATGATCTTGGCAGTTTCCCTTCAGAAAAAGGATAAAGTAATATTATGATTCTTAAAGGCCACTGTGCTGGCAGCTCAAATCAATCTTTTAGCTTTAACTTTGGCCATGGCTTCACCTGAACTTTTCCACTGTTAAATGTTGGATCCCCTTAGTACACAGCTTAAAAAGAAAAGCAATAAAAATATGCTAAGACATAATTAGCATATTTTGATGTCTTCATTGTAGTCATTTATGCTTTTAAGATTGACAACTGCTTCTCAGTAAGACAATTTGCAACCACTAACTGCTTATCTGACTTTCAAGTCAGTTGCTGTGTGTCTCTATTCAACCCAGTTGCAGCTATTCTGCCCAGTTTCTTGTTTTATTTTTAACACTGAAGGAGAGACTGCAAATATGAATAAACCACACACAATTCAACAGAGACTAGCTGCAGTTAGACTTTAGCCATTTAATAACATGCTTATAATGATGATACTTTACAGTCAGATCCCTTTCAAAATGGATACAGGGCAACAATCTTGAGTTTTAGAGAGGCTCTTTTAAAAAAATCTAAATACACAATCCTAAAATAGAAACCTGGAAAGGGATGGATAGAGAGGCAAATGTGAAAGAGGAACATATTTGTATGAACATATCCTGTTTAAAAAAAAAAAAAAAAAAACCTGCAAAGAAGTCTGCTTTTTTTTTTTGCTAATTGGCTTATCTACAAAGATATTCCCATGTAGTACTGTGAAAAGGGGAAAAAAGTCAGGAGAGGTGACACACAAAGGAACACAATAATAAATCTTTGCCATCATTTTCAAACTTGGGTGCCTATTTAGATACCTAACCAAGTAGCCTGATTTTTCAGAGATGCAGAGCTCCTGCTGCTCTACTGGCTTCACTAAAAGCGACAGGGTGTTCAGCACAGCAACTGCTTAGAAAAAGAAAATGAGTGATACGTTTTTCTTCCATACACTTTATCCACATAGATGCTCTAGAGAATTATACTTTTGATGCTTGAAAAGCTGTATTAATTCCATCCCCATGAGAGAGCTTTTGCTTTTTTGGTCTCTCACAGTAGTCTGACCCTTTTCCCCTACAATACAGCAGAGATTGATCTGCTGAGGTGCCAGCATCCATGACTTTCTGGAACTGGTGTATCTCAGAAGACTGCAGATATATTTTGCTGATTTATTGTTTAAAGCAAGTTTATTTCCCTATATGTACATGACAATGCATCAACACACATCTTGCAAAATCAGCGATCAAATGCGCACATATCTCATATCTCAGCACTGATCTCCACTGACATGGACAGAGCCAGGAACCATTGCACTGTGTATGTTAAGCAGTCAACAAGCCCACGTCCCCAGCACCAGAGTTGGCAAATCAGAGGATCTTGATGCCATTCATGCTGGGGCATGGAACTCCTCTGGCAATCAGTTCTCCATAGTCAACAGTGTTTGATCATCAACACTGGACTTGTTCACTCAGGAGAGATCCAGTGACCTCGGTGCCACATACGGCGGGCAGAAAGTCATTGTGGTAAGCAGATCTGCAAAGTTGGTGCTGGGCATACAGGCTGCCAGACCAAAACAGCAATGAAAAGACAGACAAAAAGAAAGAGAAATAAAGAGGAAGGAAGGAAGTTGAGGATGCAAACACCAAGATCTACCAAGGCATTTCCACTGAAATCAATGGAAGTTAGGAGCCTAAATGCCTTTGAGAATCTGTGCCAAAGTACAATCCAGGCTTGCTGCAACTTCAGTAGCAAGAAGGAACCGAGGGGTGATTGGCATAACTCCCCCTTTTAGACCTTGAGAATTCTGTCAAAACAGAGAAGTATTGCTGGGTGTGTTGCCCAGCAAACAGCGCTCACCACAAGATTCCAGAAGGTCCTGATGAAGACACTTTAATCCCAAGAGTGGGACTGTCCAGAGGCTGCTCAAGGAACTATACAATTTACCCTATTTATGTATATATTCATTATCTCAAAATGAATTATATAAGGTCACTGGAGTGACCAAGTATCCAAAATGGCGTACTCATAGATAAGTTTTATAATACATTTTATTTACTCTGGAAAGCCTGAAGGGCCATATGCAATATTTCAGACTCGTGATTAATCAATTTATATTTTGAAACCCAAACAAATTTGAGAGAGAGCGCGCGCACACGCGCGCGAGAGAGAGCAAGCGAGCACGTGTGTCTAAAATTAATGTTAACAAACTGAAGCAGCTTAATAAATTGGTGTAGCAGCTTGACGGAAGTTCACTAAGAAGCAATCTTTAACACCTATACATAGTTACAACAGCTTACGATACACATCTCCTTCAATTTAGCTGGGGCCAGTGGTGCAAGAGAGAACGAAACATAAGAATGTAGGAGTAAGTCAATGTAGGTTTTGAAAAAACAGAGTGTAATTTTACACTGGGTACTGAAATGAATAGGGAACTAAGTGAGTTAAGAACGTAAGAGCAGTCACACTGGTTCAGACCAATGCTCCAGACCAATGGTCCATCTAGCCCAGCATTCTGTCTTCCAACAGTGGCCAATGCCAGGTGCTTCAAAAGGAATTAATAGAACTGGCAGTCATTGAGGGATCCATCCCATCGTCCACTCCCAGCTTCTGGCAGTCAGAGACTAGAGACGCCCAGATCATGGGGTTGCATCCTTGACCATGTTGGTTAATAGAAATTGATGGACCTATCCTCCGTATAATTGTCTAATTCTTCTTTGAACCCAGTTGTACTCGTGACCTTCAAAACATCCCCTGGCAACAAGTTTAACAGGTTGACTGTGCATTGTGTGAAGAAGTACTTCCTTATGTTTGTTATGAACCTACTGCCTATTAATTTAATTGGGTGACCCCTGGTTCATGGGTTATGTGAAGGAGAAAATAACATTTCTTTATTATTTTCTCCACACCATTCATGATTTTATAAACCTTTATCATATCTTCCTTTAGTTGTTTCTTTTCCAAGCTGAAAAGTCCCAGTCATTTTAATCTTTCCTCATATGAAAGCTGTTCTAAACCCTTAAATCATTTTTGTTGCCCTTCACAATACCTTTTCCAATTCTAATATATCTTTTTTTGATACATCAGACAATGGGGATGATATAGGTATGCTTCTTTTTGTGTGTGAGAAGATTCCAACCTACTGTAAATACAGAGAACTGCCTAGGAGGAGGCGAAAGACAGGAGAAATATAATAGTCAAATAGGGGAGGTATGGCTGAAGGATTTCAGCAGTGGTTGAATTTAAGGCAGTGTTTTACTGTATAATGGTAATGTTGTTAATGTGGCAACAGACAGATTTACAGATATATGAAATATAACAGGAGAGATGTTCAGGATCAAATATGACACCTAGGTTACGAATAGGAGGGACAAGTGGGAAGTCTAAATAGAGGAGAGAGAGAGGAAGAAGTTGACTTGCACCCCAGAAAAACACTTCCAGATGAAGTATTTAGAAACAAAGTCATAAGTTTAATTGGTTAAGACAAGCGTCACTAAAGGTGTCAAGAAATATGCACGCTTGAGGACCATCAGCACGTAACTGTCAGTTAATAGTAGAGATAAGATAAAGAGTATAGAAAAGGGCAGATGGCCGAGAAGTGAACCTTGTGGGTAGAAATCCAGACAGTAGGGAACTTGACCCAGAGAAGAAGCCAACAGATTTGTTTTATTTTAGGACAATCAAAGAGTTCCTTGGAAAGAAGAATTATTCACAAGGGCAGTGACGTGAGGAAGCAGGGAAGGGATCTTGGACAAAATATTAGGAGAAAAACAGGAATCAAAAAGAGGTGGAGAAGATTAAGGAAACAGTATTAGTGTATTGGAGTTGTTGGGTGCAGCCAGCATGGTCATGGATTAGGCCAATCTTAAATACAAATTGCTTAAACCTAGATGGGAAAAGGCTGAAAGCACGGTCTATCACTAATAAGCAGCCCTTCCCTTTACTATTGAGTAGTTCATGATAAAACTATTCTTTAGTTGGTGGCTATTATGCAATGCCTTTAATAGAAATGACATTTAAAAATTTTATTAACTGAATAACCTAAGCCAACTCTTACAAAGCAAAGCAGCAGATATGCAAGCTCATTGCAGTTGTTGGGTACATTTAAACATGTATTTAAATTATCTGACTGGTCAGATCTATGTTAAATGAAAACACCACATCATTATGCATTAGCAATGTTGGAGCTCCATCGTAAAAGAAGCACAAAAAATTAAATATATATACACATCTTTAAATATAAAGATGAGGCTTTCTTCCGGCAACTAACGGAAGTTACTAGATTCCAGGCCCTGGTTTATCATGGGAGACTTCAACCACCCTGATATCTGCTGGGAGAGCAATACAGCGGTGCACAGACAATCCAGGAAGTTTTTGGAAACTGTAGGGGACAATTTCCTGGTGCAAGTGCTGGAGGAACCAACTAGGGGCAAAGCTCTTCTTGACCTGCTGCTCACAAACTGGGAAGAATTAGTAGGGGAAGCAAAAGTGGATGGAAATTTGGGAGGCAGTGACCATGAGATGGTCGAGTTCAGGATCCTGACACAGGGAAGAAAGGAGAGCAGCAGAATATGGACCCTGGACTTCAGAAAAGCAGACTTTGACTCCCTCAGGGAACTGATGGGCAGGATCCCCTGGGAAAATAATATGAGGGAGAAAGGAGTCCAGGAGAGCTGGCTGTATTCTAAAGAATCTTTATTGAGGTTACAGGGACAAACCATCCCGATGTGTAGAAAGAATAGTAAATATGGCAGGTGACCAGCTTGGCTTCACAGTGAAATCCTTGCTGATCTTAAACACAAAAAAGAAGCTTACAAGAAGTGGAAGACTGGACAAATGACCGGGGAAGAGTATAAAAATATTGCTCGGGCATGCAGGAGTGAAATCAGGAAGGCCAAATCACACTTGGAGTTGCAGCTAGCAAAAGATGTTAAGAGTAACAAGCAGGGTTTCTTCAGGTATGTTAGCAACAAGAAGAAAGTCAAGGAAGGTGTGGGCCCCTTACTGAATGAGGGAAGCAACCGAGTGACAGAGGATGTGGAAAAAGCTAATGTACTCAATGCTTTTTTCGCTTCTGTCTTCACGAACAAGGTCAGCTCCCAAACTACTGCACTGGGCAGCACAGCATGGGGAGGAGGTGAACAGCCCTCTGTGGAGAAAGAAGTGGCTTGGGACTATTTAGAAAAGCTGGACGAGCACAAGTCCATGGGGCTGGATGCGCTGCATCTGAGAGTGCTAAAGGAGTTGGCGGATGTGATTGCAGAGGCATTAGCCACTATCTTTGAAAACTCATGGCGATTGGGGGAGGTCTCGGATGACTGGAAAAAGGCTAATGTAGTGCCCATCTTTAAAAAAAGAGAAGGAGGATCCGGAGAACTACAGGACAGTCAGCCTCACCTCAATCCCTGGAAAAATCATGGAGCAGGTCCTCAAGGAATCAATTCTGAAGCACTTAGTGGAGAGGAAAGTGATCAAGAACAGTCAGCATGGATTCACCAAGGGCAAGTCATGCCTGACTAATCTAATTGCCTTCTGTGATGAGATAACTGGCTCTGTGGATGAGGGGCAAGGAGTCGACGTGTTATTCCTTGACTTTAGCAAAACTTTTGACATGGTCTCCCACAGTATTCTTGCCAGCAAGTTAAAGAAGTATTGGCTGGATGAATGGACTATAATGTGGATAGAAAGCTGGCTACATTGTCAGGCTCAACGGGTAGTAATCAATGGCTCCATGTCTAGTTGGCAGCCGGTATCAAGCGGAGTGCCCCAAGGATCGGTCCTGGGGCCGGTTTTGTTCAATATCTTCATTAATGATCTGGAAAATGGGGTGGATTGCAGCCTCAGCAAGTTTGCAGATAACACTAAACTGGGAGGAGAGGTAGATACGCTGGAGGGTAGGGATAGGATACAGAGGGACCTAGACAAATTAGAGGATTGGGCCAAAAGAAATCTGATGAGGTTCAACAAGGACAAGTGCAGAGTCCTGCACTTAGGACGGAAGGATCCCATGCACCAAACACACATTCAGAATGGAGGGAGAGTAGGGGAAACTCCACATCTATTACAGAAATCAGAAAAATGGGAATGGGAGGGAAATTAAAAGGTGATTGCACAACAATGCAATATCACCAAACACACATCCTGGCATAACATTTGGACATTATCATGTTGTTTTATGGATCTTAGTTTGGGCAAATGATGCTTTGCTTTTAGCAGCTGAAATAGTTTGTCATTTGATTAAATAACTGAGTATTATTTTAAGTGGAAATTACTTGAATTTAAGATATTTGTTACTTGCCCCCACTGACTATACACTAGTGTTGCAGATTTCTGCTTTGGTTCAGAGAATCCTAGTGTTTAGACTGCATTGATTGGTTAATTTTAGGATCTCAAAGATTAACTGATGTTAGCTCACCAGTTAAAATAATGTATCCCTTTTTCTCTATCAGTATCCAATGCTCATAAATGCGTTCAGTATCGAACATTTTTCATGTAATATTGTTTCTAGTGAGGCAGCTCTAAAGCTTAAAGCTGTTGCAATTTTAAATTACTGCTGCCTTGCACATTCTTCAACACAAAATGATTAACTGCTGCACATTTATTTACTGGTGACCTCTATCGGTTGACCAGACCTTGGGATTATTTTAAAGTGATTCTACTAGCTCTGAACTCAAGTTCATTCACCACAGCTTGACATTATAGCATCAAAAATAAAAGTAATCTCAAACAGAGACCTCATATTACAGAATTTCTCTCACTGACAAACCTTCCCTGACTAAAAGCTTGATAATTTCAAGCATTGTGACATCATTAGTATTCAGGCTCTCTCCTAATTTATCATTCCAAGGCTCAGCAGCGAATAGATTAGAAATACAGCTATATTATACATAACTATGGATCATGGGTGGGATTTTGAAAAGTGCTCAAATGGGAGCAGTAAGATCAACTGAGCGCTTTTCAAAAATCCTTCCCCACATACATAACTGCAAATATATACAGGTTCTCACACACTCAAATATATGTGTATTGTATAATACATAGACACGTGCCCCTACAATTTTATTGAATCATTACTGAAGTATTAAGAAACAACATACACTGCAAAGCTTCCCATAGTGTTATGCAAAATGGATGAGTGAATGAATTTTGTCTATTTTCAAAATTTAAACATTGTGGGTTTGAAAGTTCATCTTAAATGTTAATGATTTTACATTTCATTTTGGAGACACTGAAGAAAGAAGCAAATGGGCAGATAAACAAAACTTCTTTTAAAATATAAATAGGGCTTTCACTTGTGACAATCTAGTGTTTGGAAGACATTCTTCGATCTCCAATATACTGCACAGGTTTCTTTTTACCTAAATCTCTCTCCCCTGAATATTTAAAAAAACTTCACCTCATCTTGAGAAACCAAAAGAATAGCTCAACTTGCTGAAGCCCCTCCTCTCAATACCAGAAGATGATGGTAGCTCAGGCATTGATACACTGTACGTAGCGATAAATTTGTAAATTCCTATAATCTGTTATCAACAAATGGCATCAATAAACTAGTCATTCTGAATATGAAAAATGTCAGTACAACTTGGTACCTAATTCCCCTTCCTCTAATTCGGTTTCAATACTATTGTCAAGTCTTGAGGCTTTTTTTGTAATATATACAAATTGGAGGTCATAAATATGCTAAAATTTTCCATTTTCTTTTTGGGTTCCCAGTACTCTCCTTCTACAGCAAAACCTTTGGCATGAGAAAAAGTAGTCAAATTTCAGTGGCTCCAAAGCCACAGAGAACACAGTAGATTCTCCCATTTAATGGAAAGATGTTTCAGAGACAACAGAGGGAGCAGGAATGTAGCCCTTTAAACTCAGGGAGACCAATGTTCTGCATGGAACTCTGCTACCAACTCAGTGGACCACTTAGGCATCCAGAGGGATGGCCTGCCTCTCCGTTCAACTTCCAACCCTTCTAACAGCACCTCTCCCTGAGCACCTCAGGTACGTCTACACTGCAATTAAACACCCACAGCTGGCCTGGTTCAGCTAAATCAGTCTCACTCTGTGAAGATGTAAAATTCTGGTATAGATGTTCAGGCTCAGGTTCAAGCCTGAGCTCTGGGACCACTGGGAGCTGTGAGGTGCTGTAACGGTCAACATCAGCGAAATGTCTCGCGCCCCGCAATCAGATTACCCTGATGGGCCATGAGACATTTCATTGGGAGTGGACGAAGGGATAGTTGGGACAGGACCATAATTTTGTTCCAAAAATAGTAACAAGATCTTTAGCTAATTTAATAGAGTGTTTTCTAATTCCTCTGCATTGACTGCAGAAATTCAAAACAGAGGCTATCTAGTCTGAAATACAAACACAAATATTGCTAGGAGAGTCAAAAACTTAAATAGTCATGGACAGATCCAGGGGAAGATAAGAGTTTTTAAAGGAAGCAGAGAATACAGGAAAGCAGACCTCCTCTAATAACTATTTGGGAGAAGGCCTGGAGTTAATTATAGTTCAAGTATACATTACATAATCACATTCCTTGTACAACAGGTAACACAACTTAGCATTTCAGACAGTTGCTAAAATTTACCGATTGTATGCATAAATTTACGCATTATGAAACAGGCAGATGATTTCTTAAGAAATGTCCGACTATAATGTGTCTGGCTAATCTATTGTACTGATTCAATACTAATGAGAGTAAATGGAGACAGATTTACAAGATTTCTCTGTGTGTGCCCTTAAAATATTTTACTCCAAAAATATCAATGCTATCTTTGTGAGAAGAATAATGTATTTTATTACAGAATACAGCTTTGACATCTGTAAACTGCTACCAGGTTGGTACCTGGGACTACAAATACATTTTTGTTCAGAAAAAAAAGTAGTCTTATTTTGGTGCAAACACCCCTCATTTTCTCTTTTCATGATATTCTAAAATTAATATTGTCCCCAATGATAGCTATATTCTACAGAAGTATAGAGCCTGTAACATAAGCTCAGTTAGTCTAAACCATGCTTTTTCTCAAACCATGAGCCACATTCTGAGTGGGATGTGAAGGAGGTGCCCATGTGATCACGTCCCACTTTCCATGGAGAAGGAAAAGGGTGGGGAGGGGTGGAAGCCCCAGAGGAGCTAGGACCAATCAAAAGCCAGGGAAGGAGAATAACCAACTAGCTCCCTCCCTGCCCCACTCTAATTGTCACAGTGTAGCTCTCATTGTCCCCTTTCCACCCTCTACCCATTTGCACAGCGCTCAGTTCTAGAAGTGGCTACTCTATAGCCTGTGGCAGCCTCTCTCAGAGAGGAGAGCTGAATGGGTGGGAGAGTAGAGAAACAAGCTCATTGTTCCAAAGACTCACCCTCCCAGCAACTCCCACCAGCTCTACACCAACTTCCTGCCAACACTGTCCCAGCCAATCCCCACCAGTCCTACTTCAGCCACCTCGCCCCTTACAATTGCTATCCTCCCACTCCACAGTGCCTAAAACCTCCTATTGTATCTTCATGGGGATCTCAGGGGCAAAAACATTAAGAAAAAAACAACTGGTGTAAATGTTTGGCAGTTCCTAATGCCCTAGCAACTATAAGCACAAAAACAACCTTACTGAGTGTAATTACCCTAATTGGCATTTACCACAATGCTGGGGCCAGTATGCTGTTTGTCAGGGTTTTTGAAGAGGCTTGAGGATATGTCCCCCGAACTATGAAGGGATAGAACGCAACTTCTGTAGGTTTCTGGCTGACAGTCTGTGCTCCTCAGATTTTAACTGTGTTTATTAATAATGTTAGGGCACGCAGAACCTGGATAGGTGTTGTCTTATATTTTTAAACAAATAAATAATTTCTCAGAAGAAGATGATCTATGAGACTCTTACTGACTACAGCTAGTCATTTGTTTTAAAACTTGTCTTTAAAATTGTAAGATGGTACCTGCTGCAAAGTACCAGCTAAAATGGCAGGCTGGCATTTGTTGTGGGATGTTCATACTCCATGACACATGCTGCAGGGTGCAAACTTACTCCTAACAGAGATCTGTGGAGATAACTTGAGCCGCCTGGTGAGCAGTACATACACACACCCCCACCCCGGTTTGGGACACATTCCCTACGAGTTGCCAGCCTACAAATCACAAACCTTCTCTATCAGGGGGTGTGGCAGAGCTGTTTGTGGTAGGTAGAGCTGGGAAAGGAAAGGAATTCATTGAGTCTTGGGGCCTGTCAAGGAGAATTCACCTGACTGCTTTCACAGGTGCCCCATATTTGTTTGAATTGGCTAGGTTTGCCAGGCATCTAGTTTTTAACTGGAACAGCCTAGTCGAAAAGGGACCATGGCGGCTCCAGTCAGCACTGCTAACCGGGCCACTAAAGTCTGGTGTGCCGCTATGGCCAGCTCTGCGCGGCTCCTGGAAGCAGCCAGCATGTCCGCCAGTTCCAAAGCGCAGGGATGACTAGCCGGCTGGATCCCTGCCCCGAGCACCAGCTCCACAGCTCCCATTGGCTAGGAGCCCAAACACTCTCCCAGAGCCCACATGCCCTCAGACACCCCAACCCCCTGTCCCAAGCCTGAGCCCCCTTCTGCACCCAAACTTTCTCCCCAAGCCCGCACTCCCTCCCTCACTCAACCTCTCAGCCCCAACCCAGAGCCCCCTCTTGAACCCCAAGCCCCTCATCCCCAGCCCTACCCCAGAGCCCACACTCCCAACTGGAGCCCTCACCCTCCCCATACACACCCCAACCCCCTTCCCCAGCGTGGAGCCCCCTCCTGCACCCCAAACCCACACCCCCTCATACACCCCAACCCACTGTCCCAGCCCAGTGAAAATGAGTAAGTGAGCAAGTGTGGGGGAGAGCGAGCGATGGAGGAGGGTGGTGAGTGGGGGTGGAGCCTCGATGAAGGGGTGGGGCAGGGGTGGGGCCTCAGGGCAGAACAAGGGAGTTCTGTTTTCTGCAATCTATTAGTTTAGTAGTTACCTTAATTCCAATCTATGTCAAAAAAAACAAACTGACAATTGTGCTGCAAAGACAAAAAGACATGTTATTTGTGAACAAATAGATTTGTTCTTATATGGTTATAACTTAAAATGTTCTATTCACTCAATACTTTAGTCACACAGTACCCTTACATAATGTCTGAGATGGCCAGATTGCTAAATTTTTAAATTAGAATTTGCACACATCTTTTCCTTTCGATAATTCAAATACTGTATCAAATGGCTAACATAGATGCACGATAAACCTCTTTAAAAATACAAAGCACCCTAACTAACTCAGTCCATAAACAATAGGTAAAAACCAGATACTGTGGGCTGGTCTGCCATAGAAAATTTGATCAATCCAGCTATGGTGGTCATCCCTGAGTGACGTTGTTAAAGCAACCAGAGTCCCCATGTATGCAGCGCTAGTTCAACAGCCGAATTTTTTCATTGTCCTAGCTACGACAGAAGGACATTGGGGAAGTGGATTCACTGCAGCCATGGAAGAACCCGGTCCATTGCTGTAGTGTCTATGCTAAAGCTCTATAGCAGTGCTTTTTCACATTTGGGACAACTGATTCAGTTAATTTCAACACACTATGACATTACCCACTGAAGTTCAACCATTTGAGGTTTACTTCTGAAAGGCAGAAATATTTTTATAGCATAAACAGTTATTACAAACAACTTCTAAAATAAAGATTAACTTTCAAAAATGATTCCAGTTCTCCCTATGCAGATCACTATATTAACATATTGGAAAAACATGTAGCACACTGCAGTTAAAGATGAGATTAAAATGTCACTGGTATAAAGTCAAGAAAATTTAAACTAAAGTCAGCTATATGAAGTGTAACTCTTTCTCTGAAAATTTTACACTGGAATACAAAACACAAATTAACAGTCATGTTTGAGCAATTATCCTTCATCAAAATGATCAAAAACCTAATTTATACAAGAAAATTGATAATATAAATGAAAGCCATTTGATTTCGAGAAAGGTTTTAATGGAGGAGCAAGGGAAATAAAGGGGGAGCACAGATCTGGGAGCCAGGATCTCTCAAAAGGACTGCCTCCTATGGCCTTAAGCAAGTCGGTTCGTCTCTGTGCTTCAAAATGTGCCCATCCATAAAATAGGGAATATCATACTTACCTACATAACAAAAAAACAAAACGAACAAAAAAGTGAGGTTTACTAAATAGCTATAGAACGTTGGGGATGGGGGACACTCTATACTTCCTACTTATTTTGTCCTTTTGTGGGCCTGAACCATATGCTACATCAATAGGAGCCCGTGCCTGAGTTCTTGAAAGTGTAGGCCCAGGCATATTTGTAGTACGCTGGCATGATGTTGTTTATGGAGTAAAAATATAAGTGCAGATTGATATGTGTAAATCCCACTGAGGACCCAGAAGACTTGAAAATGGCAAACATAGTATTCACCTTCAAAAAGGGGGAAAGGGAGGAACTGGACAATTATAGACCAGTCAGCCTAACTTTGATACTCAAAAAGATATGGAATAAATTATTTGTTCTGACCTGGAGAATTATAGGATAGCAAAGTGATAATTAATAGACAACACAGATTTGTCAAGAACAAAATCATGACAAACCATTCCTTTTTGACAGGCTAACTCACCCAGTGATGGGGAGAAGCAATGGACATGATATACCAGGATTCTATAAGGCTTTTTGAGACACAGGCCTGCATGACATTCTCATAAGCAAACTAGGGAAATATTCTCTAGATTAAATGACTATAAAGTAGGTGCACAGCTGGTTGAAAAGTCATACTTAAAGAGCAGTTATCAACGGTTCATTATCAAACTAGGAAGACATATCAATCATGATCCCACAGGTGTTCTATTTTAGGATTAGTACTTCTTCATTAACAACTTGGATGATGGAGTGGAAAGTATGCTTATAAAATCTGCAGATGACACCAAGATGGGAGAGGCTGTACCTTGGAGAACAGAATATCAATTCAGAATGATCTTAGTAAACTGGACCATTGGTTTGAAATCAATAAGATGAAATTCAATGAAGACAAGTTCAAAGTACTACACTTATGAAGGAAAAATCAAATACATGAACACAGAATGGGAAATAACTAGCTAGGCAGCAGTATTGCAGAAAAAGATAGGAAGTTATAGTGGATCACAAATTGAATAGGAGTCAAAGGTATGACACTGCTGTGAAACTGGCAAATGTCATTCTGGGGTAT
Source organism: Lepidochelys kempii (assembly GCF_965140285.1). Lineage (NCBI taxonomy): Eukaryota > Metazoa > Chordata > Testudines > Cheloniidae > Lepidochelys > Lepidochelys kempii. The sequence goes on along the minus strand of NC_136383.1, from coordinate 77,631,313 downwards.
ATTAACAGGAGTGTCATATGTAAGACATAAAAGGTAACTGTTTCACTGTACTCGGCTCTAGTGAGCTATCAAGCAGGAGTTCTGTGTTCATTTCTGGGCACCACACTTAAGAAAGATGTGAACAAATAGGAAAGAGTCCAGATGACATCAACAAACAGAACCTCTGAGGAAAAGTTGAAAGAAGGGGACATGTTTAATCTAGAGAAAAGAAGATTGAGGGGGGATATGATAACAGTCTTCTAATATGGAAAATACTGTTTCTAAAAGGAAGTAGTAGTAATAATTTGCAGCAAGGGAGATTCACGTTAGATATTAGGAAAAGCTTTTGAACTATAAACACCAGAATAGGTTGCCTAAGCAGGCTGTGGAAATCCAATCATTGGAGATTTTTATTAACTGGTTAAAAAAAAGATGATGGGATGATCTAGGTCTACCTAATCCTGCCTCAGTGAGGAGGGTGATGGACCAAATGACCTCTCAAGATCTCTTCCAGTTCTATGTTTCTATGCTTAATCAATGAAAAATCCCAACATATTGCTTTGAAAACTGAAAAATACATGTGGGACAAAAGCAACAAAGAAAATATTCTGGCAGTGTAAACCCCTCAGAATTTTTCTCCCCCAATACACACAACCTCATAACTTCGCTAATGGAAATGGAATCATGAGTGCTCCTGAATTTAGGTTTTCTTGCAACCACATAGAAAGCAGTCTGTTAGATATAACATTTGGGGAGGGAGACAGAAAAAAGAAGAATGACAAACTAAAGAAGCAAAACACAATGGTAGTTTTCTACTTCAAATTAAGAAAATAAAATTTGTTGCTAATTATTTATTTAAAAATCAGTGGGGCAGATGGATGTTGTTACTGAGTCAGACAATAAATCATTATTTTAATGCTGAAAAGGTAGTGTATATTTTGTTCTTTTAAATCAACCCTGATTTTCCTCTTCCCGTTCTTGCACTCCTGTCCTCACCAGGAAAGACAAGCTAGAAGTTTCCTCTAGGATAGACTGTAATGTACCAGCTAGAGACGTTGGTGGAGACCACTCTGATGAGAGTTTATAGAGATATATCCCTTCTCATAAATATAAAGGGAAGGGTAACCACCTTTCTGTATACATTGCTATAAAATCCCTCCTGGCCAGAGGCAAAACCCTTTCACCTGTAAAGGGTTAAGAAGCAAAGGTAACCCCGTTGGAACCTGACCCAAAATGGCCAGTGAGGGGACAAGATTCTTTCAAATCTGGAGGGGAGGGGGGGGACCACAAAGGTTTTGGTCTGTGTGTGATGCTTTTGCCAGGAACAGATCAGGAATGCAGCCTTACAACACCTGTAAAGTTAGTAAGTAATCTATAAGTAATCTAGCTAGAAAATGCATTAGATTTTCTTTTGTTTAATGGCTGATAAAATAAGCTGTGCTGAATGGAATGTATAATCCTGTTTTTGTCTTTTTGTAACTTAAGGTTTTGCTTAGAGGGAGTCTCTATGTTTTGAATCTGATTACCCTGTAAGGTATTTACCATCCTGATTTTAGAGAGGTGATTCTTTTACCTTTTCTTTAATTAAAATTCTTCTTTTAAGACCCTGATTGATTTTTCATTGTTCTTAAGATCCAAAGGTTTGGGTCTGTGTTCACCTGTACAAATTGGTGAGGATTCTTATCAAGCCTTCCCCAGAAAAGGCCTGGGGGGATATTCTGGGGGAAGGAGTCTCCAAGTGGGCTCTTTCCTTGTTCTTTGTTTAACATGCTTGGTGCTGGCAGCATTTGTTTTCAAGGACAAGGCAAAGTTTGTACCTTGGGTACGTTTTTAACCTAAGTTGGTAAGAATAAGCTTAGGGGGTCTTTCATGCAGGTCCCCACATCTGTACCCTAGAGTTTAGAGTAGGGAAGGAACCTTGACGTCCCTTAAAATAGTAGAAACAAATCTGATACATTGAGCACAACTGGTAAACTTATCTTCAGCTCTGTTACAAACCAAAAATATTCTCTAACACAAAGAACAAACCTACTGACACAAAGAACTTACCAGAAGATATCGGTTGAGTGGTTGTTGAAAACAAAATTAAGAACAAATCAGTGTATACTAGTATAAACAACATTTGCTAAAAACAGATGGGAAAAGAATCACTAGTGGGACAAACGTTGTGCACTCCCCATTAATAATAAGGTTGGTTCCTAAAATCTGCACCATGATACTTTCATGTCCACAACTTCCTCTTTAGATGGGGAATCCAACACTGACTAAAACAGTGGTTCTCAACCCGGGGTATGTTTACTCCTGGGGGTACACACAAGTTTTGCAGGGCATAACATCAATTTATTTAAATATTTGCCTAGTTTTAGTACATGCTACATAAAAAGCACTAGTGAAGTCAGTACAAACTAAAATTCATACAGACAATGACTTGTTTATACTACTCTATATATTATTCACTGAAATGTAAGTACAATATTTATATTGCAATTTACTTTTTAAATAATTATATGTAAAAATGAGAAAGTAAGTAATTTTTCAGGAATAATGTGCTATGACACTTTTGTATTTTTAGGTCCGATTTTGTAAGCAAGTAGTTTTTAAGTCAGATGAAACTTGTGGGTACGCAAGACAAATCAGACTCCTGAAAGGGTTATAGTAGTCTGGAAAGGTTGAGAGCCACTGGCCTAAAAGTCATACACTTGAGGCATCATCCCGCAAACAATGACATAACAGTACATTTAATCGACTACTTGCATGGATAATGTTACTCATATGTAAATATTTGCATGATCAGGACTTTGGTTTCAAAGAAGAAACTAACTAGCAAATATATATATATATATATATATATGCGCATCATATCTATTGCTTTTTAAGGTAAAAATGCATCTTCCCCATGTCTCAAGAAAAAGTTGTTCAAAGAAGAAATACATGTGAGGAGTGGGGATTGAGAAGATAACAGATGTAGATAATTATCTAAATATATAATAAACATTTCCATGGGTTTCTTATGAGCCTTCATACTGCACTGTTATTAAATGCACAGTGAACTGGTCATGAGAACATGTGGGTCAGTCTACACCACATTCTTAAAATGAAGTATTCTTTTTTTTTTTTTTTAATTCTGACCAGTATTCATGCTATCTTGCATAATACGCTATTTGGCAAAAAATGAAGCAGCAGAGTCCCTAGGGCAATTCTGAGGAGAAACTGACATTTTGGTGGTTCCCCATGTATATATAAACCTCCTGCTTGGAATTATTGATATGGGGCTAATGGATGCATTCCACTGTTACAAGGACTCCCAAGTAACTCAATCAAGGGGTTAACTGTGATAATTATAGAAATGAGTCAATTAATATGAGCTAACAAAGACAAGAATTTAAATACAAAAGAGCAATGTCCTTTTTTCTCTCCATAAGAGAGCTATGAAAAAATAAAAAGAGCCACAAAAACCAGAATCTTACAGAGTAAGCTGGGTTTCAAAAGCCACGATTACATCACCATATAGTCACAGTACTACTTTCCTCTATGTGCTGATATTATTGGTTTTAGAAGGGTTATCGAGATGAGATTTTGCAATATATTTTTTAAAAGGAGAACCAGCAACCCTAAGCTACATGAATCGTCAGAGTGATTGCCAAATAAGTAAAGCAAAAATGCCAGACAATGGTATTTTGAAGAATCCTGTACTACTTAGGTGTTCTTTCACTACCAACTCTACTCCTGTCTGTCCTGGCAATCCCTACACGGCTCTGGGATTTGAGTGCTAGTGGCAAATGCATGTCAATCACTGTTATCTCCTGATCCAGTAAGTGACACAGGCATTGCTGTGAGAAGGCTCAGTGTCATAGCAGCTAGCACTCTGAATATGTCTGGGATCATCCATGGATTTTCAAAACGGTCCTGGACATGCACAGACCTGGAGTCTGTTGCAGATGTAGCCAAAGAGTATTTTGCTGCAGTGGCTAGGAGTCACAATGAAGAACATTAGCTGGAGGTTGCTGCTTCCTATCCTCCTCTGCAGCTGGACTTTTAGTATTGCCAACCTAGAATACAGAAAAATCATCATTCAGGTGCAAAAAAGTATGAGATTTTTAAAATATATTTTTTTAATTTGCCTTATGGTTTTGGAGCCCTTATGGTTCATGTTTGCAAACTTTTCTTCATAACTGTGTGTCATAACCCTACAGCTAAGGGTAGCCTAGAATTCCTCCTTACCTGTAAGGGGTTAAGAAGCTCAAATAAGTTGCTTCACCTGACCAAAAGGACCAATGGGGAAAGAAGATACTTTCAAATCTTGGCCGGGGGCAGGGGGAGGCTTTGTTGTGTGTGTTCTCTTGGGAAGCAGAGAAGCATCAGGTCAGAAAACTCCCTCACCTATAAACCATCCTAAAAGTCTCTCATATTACAAAAATTGTAAGTAAAAGCCAAGCTAGATTATCTTTTGTTCTGCTTGTGAATTTTTCCTTTGCTGGAGGGAGGTTTATTTCCTGTTTTTTGTAACTTTGAAACTAAGCCTAGAGGAAGTTCTGCTGTGTTTTTGAATCTTTTGTTACCCTGTAAAGTTATTTTCCATCTTGATTTTACAGAGGTTATTTTTACCTTTTTTTAAATAAAATCCTTCTCTATTGTCCTAAGACCCAGGGGTTTGGGTCTGTGAACACTTTGTAACCAATTGGTTAGGATCTTATTCTCAAGCCTCCCCAGGAAAGGGGGTGTAAGGGCTTGGGGGGATATTTTGGGTGAATAGGAACTCCAAGTGGTCCTTTCCCTGATTCATTGTTAAATCACTTGGTGGTGGCAGAGTACACTCCAAGGGCAAAGAATTTGTGCCTTGGGGAAGTTTTAACCCAAGCTGGTAGAAATAAGCTTAGGGGGTGTTTCATCCGGGTCCCCACATCTGTACCATCGAGTTCAGAGTGGGAGGGAACCCTGACACCATGGTAGTTACTTGTCTAATTTAAAAAAAATAATAATAATGAAAGCTGGGTTTCCACAGGCTCAGGCCTTCAGAAAACATCAAATACGAGATTTGTTCATAAGCAAGGAGCAGAGCAGGGTAGAGTAGCTACTGTCAAAATCTCTATATGCCTGGGTCTGGGCAGTAGAAAAATAAAAAGGTGTGGGAAGAAGGAAAAATGAAAAAGAATTGATTGAGAACAGAAAAAAGGCACCTTCGGGGTAGAGACAGTGGAAGAGATGCTCCCTGAAGTTGCCTGCAGGTGAGAACTCAATCCTGCCTCCCCCTGAATGTATGTTAGAAGGTGGGATAGCAATGTCATATACAGACTCCCTTTCTCTCTCCCTAAAACAATTACAGGAACAATGGGAGGGAAGCCCTTGCGGGGGTGGGGAGGAGTGCAGATGTGAAAAAAAGGAAATCACAAGGTTCCACTGGGGCTTTAGCTGAACACCTGAACTTCTGGATGCTTGTCTGAACTCCAAGCTTTTGAGGGTCTCCCACACACTGGCAAAAATCAGGAAGGGGAATTAATAAGGGCAAAGCTTTGAAATTGACTCATCAAGATTTATGTTAGGAATAATCTGAATTTCATCCAGGTATGCACACTGTGCAATCTTCCGCTGGATGGGTTCCAAGGAGGCCCCATTTTATTTGGAGAAGTGCCTCTGGAAAAATGTTTTAAACTCTCTAATCTCAATAATATTTGCACGGTTCACCCCACCCCTTTTATTGAAAACTAATTTAAATGGGACTTATTGGGTCTTTAAGAAAAAACAAACAAAAACCCACCTTACCATATGAGTTTTTCCCCAGGTTCTCAGACCATTCTAAAACCATGTTTATGTTTAAAACAAAACAAAAAGCTCTTGAACAGAAACTACATAGCAAAAACTCACATTATATGAACACAAAAAGTTATGCCCCTTTCTCCTCATTTGGGTCCATCACTACTGATGAAATGACAGTACATTTAAAAATATTAACTGTTTTTACAGGATACCATATAAAAAGCTAGATTTTTGCTAAAGTACCTAAAAAAAGCAGTATAACAGTTCATTTAAACAAAAGGTCTAAGTAATTTGACAGACTTAAATCTTCTTTTATTCAAAATGGAAACAAGAATAAATTATATAGTTTCAAATACACTTGTCTGTCTATATATGTAGATCGACAACCACATACACACACTTCTTTAGATGCTTTACATTCCATATAGACTGAATAACCAACATATATGTGAGGGCTTTGACAAAAAAATTCCTTGAGAGAGAGAGAAAAACAGGGAAGTCAGGAAGAGAATAATAGAATGTCCTAAAAAACCCTGAGCACATATAAATTATTGTTAACTCACATTGTAAATTACCTGTCCACTACCAGCTATCAGAGTAATGTAACGAGAGAGAAAAAAATGTTTGTCAAATCACTGTTATCCATCATCTTGGTAAACAAGTAAAATGTATATACTCTGCCATCTGCTAGCTATTAGCTTGTATAATCAAACTATCATGTAATGCAATCATAAAAACACACTATTATTACCTACTCTTTCAATTTATAAATAAATATTTCTACCTGTCAAATGATTTTATACTAGCATGGGGCTTGAACCTTCTGTAACACTTACCATCAATCTAGTCGTCAATCTAAGATACGGCTGTCTCCAGTTCAGTCCTTCTACATTTAGAAAATGCTCAGTATGGCAGTATTCTGTTTGATCTCACAAGATATTGTATGAAAAGAAGGGTCAGTAAATGATCCGGCAGTCAGGGCCCTGAACAGTTCAACACTCAAGAGCAATGAGACAATCACGGCTTCATCAGACAGCTTTCCTGAATGCCACCAAGGCAGAGGACAATTCTGAGTTTCAAAGGAAATCTTTTATGCACTTCATCATTTTTTTTTGGAGTTAAATAAATTTTGCATGAGCATTTTAAAACAAAAATTTCACCACAAATAATATGATTGTAAAATTAAGTATAGCTTGTTAAAATCAAATATCCTTAAGGCCTGTTAGAAATAATGCAATTTTAACATATTTTGGTTGGTACAAGAGAAAAAAGTGCAAGCCTTTTTTTAGAATAAGTTTATAAGTAGATCTATTTAGAAATATAAGCACCATAACTGCTAGATGACTAACAGATTACAGAAGTAATTTTTAAAACTATCAAAGTTTTAAAAATTTGATCTTGAATATGAATGGAAATTGGCAGCTTTTTTTCTAATGGGAAATGTTTTTGTTACAATATCTTACATTTCAAATGTAAATAAATTATCTATAATCACTGTTGTGTTGGTTTCCTTACTAATTTGCAAACTATACAATTCTAGGAACTGTCAATGTTTCTTAATTTCATCTCCCAATTAACATTTGCCAAAATTATTTAGTGATTATGCGAACATCAACTTCTTGGTCCAGCACACCTTGGCAAGTGGTGGGTGAGGTGCAAAGGTGGTGTGTGCGCTTCTCCAGTCCATGACCAGCTGAATATCAGATCAATCCCCTGATTTAAGTTAAGGTTGCCTTTAAATCAGTGGGACATAGGCTTGGCTGGGACTTCTCTCTTTCCCTCAGCTATGCACGCACTCATGTCAACAGCAAAGGAAGGGTGACACACAAGCCATTATATTGGTTCTACACCACCAAATGTTCCTCTTACACTAGGCTGATCCTTCTGCTGATCAGCTGTACCGACTTGAGCACCAAAATCTGCTGGTACCGTGGCACAAACCAGCTGTATCAGACTTGAGATTCTGTAATGGTTTATTAATGGAGAGCTGGTGACAACTCCTATATTTTGGACATCTATCATTACAATGATCATTGTGACTATTTTGAGAATCTCTATCACCACCACTGTATGCAGCCAGCGTATGAAATTTAGCACAGAGAAAGCCCTAGGGATGGAAGAGTGCCTTTTCTTTTTTCCTTGACTTCCCCCTCCCCCCCCCAGTTTTAAACTGTTAAAAATCACGACTTTCTCTCTCTTGTTTGCATTGTTCAGGAAAATTTTGATACACAGTAAGATGATGATGATGGTTTGGACATTTGTCTGATCCAAAACTAAATTAGTCAATTGACCAAATATTGGTCAAGTATTGTAAAATTAGAATTAGTGGGGGAAGCAAAAGTGGATGGGAATTTGGGAGGCAGTGACCATGAGTTGGTTGAGTTCAGGATCCTGACACAGGGAAGAAAGGTAAGCAGCAGGATACAGACCCTGGACTTCAGGAAAGCAGACCGACTCCCTCAGGGAACGGATGGGTAGGATCCCCTGGGCGACTAACATGAAGGGGAAAGGAGTCCAGGAGAGCTGGCTGTATTTCATCCTGATGTGTCGAAAGAATAGTAAATATGGCAGGCGACCAGCTTGGCTTAACGGTGAAATCCTAGCGGATCTTAAACATAAAAAAGAAGCTTACAAGAAGTAGAAGGTTGGACATATGACCAGGGAAGAGTATAAAAATATTGCTCAGGCATGTAGAAATGAAATCAGGAGGGCCAAATCGCACCTGGAGCTGCAGCTAGCAAGAGAGGTCAAGAGTAACAAGAAGGGTTTCTTCAGGTATGTTGGCAACAAGAAGAAAACCAACGGAAGTGTGGGCCCCTTACTGAATGAGGGAGGCAACCTAGTGACAGAGGATGTGGAAAAAGCTAATGTACTCAATGCTTTTTTTGCCTCTGTTTTCACTAACAAGGTCAGCTCCCAGGCTGCTGCGCTGGGCATCACAGCATGGGGAGTAGATGGCCAGCCCTCTGTGGAGAAAGAGGTGGTTAGGGACTATTTAGAAAAGCTGGACGTGCACAAGTCCATGGGGCCGGACGAGTTGCATCCGAGAGTGCTAAAGGAATTGGCGGCTGTGATTGCAGAGCCATTGGCCATTAACTTTGAAAACTCGTGGCGAATGGGGGAAGTCCCAGATGACTGGAAAAAGGCTAATGTAGTGCCAATCTTTAAAAAAGGGAAGAAGGAGGATCCTGGGAACTACAGGCCAGTCAGCCTCACCTCAGTCCCCAGAAAAATCATGGAGCAGGTCCTCAAAGAATCAATCCTGAAGCACTTACATGAGAGGAAAGTGATCAGGAACAGCCAGCATGGATTCACCAAGGGAAGGTCATGCCTGACTAATCTAATCGCCTTCTACGATGAGATTACTGGTTCTGTGGATGAACGGAAAGCAGTGGATGTATTGTTTCTTGACTTTAGCAAAGCTTTTGACACGGTCTCCCACAGTATTCTTGTCAGCAATTAAAGAAGTATGGGCGGGATGAATGCACTATAAGGTGGGTAGAAAGTTGGTTAGATTGTCGGGCTCCATGTCTAGTTGGCAGCCGGTGTCAAGTGGAGTGCCCCAGGGGTCGGTCCTGGGGCCGGTTTTGTTCAATATCTTCATAAATGATCTGGAGGATGGTGTGGATTGCACTCTCAGCAAATTTGCGGATGATACTAAACTAGGAGGAGTGGTAGATACGCTGGAGGGCAGGGATAGGATACAGAGGGACCTAGACAAATTGGAGGATTGGGCCAAAAGAAATCTGATGAGGTTCAATAAGGATAAGTGCAGGGTCCTGCACTTAGGACGGAAGAACCCAATGCACCGCTACAGACTAGGGACCGAATGGCTAGGCAGCAGTTCTGCGGAAAAGGACCTAGGGGTGACAGTGGACGAGAAGCTGGATATGAGTCAGCAGTGTGCCCTTGTTGCCAAGAAGGCCAGTGGCATTTTGGGATGTATAAGTAGGGGCATAGCGAGCAGATCGAGGGACGTGATCGTCCCCCTCTATTCGGCATTGGTGAGGCCTCATCTGGAGTACTGTGTCCAGTTTTGGGCCCCACACTACAAGAAGGATGTGGATAAATTGGAGAGAGTCCAGCGAAGGGCAACAAAAATGATTAGGGGTCTGGAACACATGACTTATGAGGAGAGGCTGAGGGAACTGGGATTGTTTAGTCTGCAGAAGAGAAGAATAATGAGGGGGAATTTGATAGCTCCTTTCAACTACCTGAGAGGTGGTTCCAGAGAGGATGGTTCTAGACTATTCTCAGTGGTAGCAGATGACAGAATGAGGAGTAATGGTCTCAAGTTGCAGTGGGGGACGTTTAGGTTAGATATTAGGAAAAACTTTTTCACTAGGAGGATGGTGAAGCACTGGAATGCGTTACCTAGGGAGGTGGTGGAATCTCCTTCCTTCGAGGTTTTTAAGGTCATACTTTACAAAGCCCTGGCTGGGATGATTTAACTGGGGATTGGTCCTGCTTTGAGCAGGGGGTTGGACTAGATGACTTCCTGAGGTCCCTTCCAACCCTGATATTCTATGATTCTAAAACATGGTCAAATATTTTAAAGCACTAATTTATTGGAACAGTAACAACAATACCAAAAAAGAGTAAGGTTTTATAGTCTCTAATGGCATAGACTTAGGTAAATACTTATGGCTAATTACAAAAAAAATAAAATAATTCATTAAAGTAACTTAACTCAGCAAAATGTGAAACAATGAAATGAAGTTCTAAAGAAAGAATAATCATTATTACCTTTTTAGCAATGTTAGGTTAGCATTTAAATGTGAACTTTATTCAAGATTGAACAGTTACACAAGAAAATTATTTTTATCTGAAATAAAGCAAACACATACCAACTATAAAAGAACAAAAGTCATTTTTAAATGCACTTATACTAGGCAGGAGTAGGTAAACTCTTCAAACAGTTTAATGGCTGTGCATCTATTCTCTGTGTTGGGGGGGGCGGTTTAATGACTGTTGAACCCTCTACTCCCTCTCCCAATTCCTTATGAGTTTTTTTTTGTATGTGTCTCTTTATCAGTTTAGATTGTAAATTCTTCAGAGTATGGATAGTGTTTTAATTTGCATAATGTGCTTTGTAAGCCACCATGTGCATTGTGGCCTTTTATATACATAAATATATGCATAGATACATAAAATACTTGTTTCTAGAAGATGCCAGCCAGTCAAAATGATCAACTTTCAATTAGTTCATCTTTTCCCCTACACATGGCATTAGCATGTTGTAAAGTGAGCGATCAAGACATTTAAAGCAGCGAAGAGTCCTATGGCACCTTATAGACTAACAGACGTATTGGAGCATAAGCTTTTGTGGCTGAATATTCACTTCGTCGGAAGCAAGACATTTAAGTAGGATTGCTAAGCAATAGCACCATGATAGAATCAAAAGGGTGGGCTGCCAGGGACATCAGGGAATTGTTGCTGGAATATCTGACATTATTTGACCACGGTCAAATATTAAGCAGTCAACTGACATCGTGTGACCAGTCAATTGATTGGCTTCTCAAGGCTATTCTGTATTATTATAGGTATTACTGTAGCACCTAGGAACCCTAGTCAAGGACCAGGAATCCCACTGTGCTAGGCACCGTATAGACATGGAACAAAAGATGGCCCTTCCACCAAACGTTTACATTCTAAGTACAACAGAACATAAGCTCTCTGAAAAACCAGGCCCATGCCACCACGAAAGTAGTAGTATTACCACACCACACTGGAAATGTCTGGGAGTTGCCAGAGCTCCTGAAATGGTGGGGAGTCTAAACTCCATGATTTCCTCTCTCTTGGAAGGCAAGAAAGCTGGTACCACCTAACCCAAAGGCCCAACAGGGCCTGCAGTAGCTATTGGAGGTAGAGCACAAAGGGGACTGCCACCTATGATGTGCGATGCTATAAACCTTAGCTTAGCACTTGAGAGGCGCTATGAGTAAGGCTATGTTTTAGTCACAGGTATTTTTAGTAAAAGTCAACAGATCATAGGCAGTAAAAAAAAAAAAAATTCACGCCTGTGACCTGTTCGTGACTTTTACTACATACCCCTAATTAAAACTTGGGCCGGGGGGACCGCAGGTGATCTAGGAGGTTGACCCGGGGTTCCCTGCTGGTGCTAGGCAGGCCAGGGCGTGTGGACCCTGCTGCTGCTGGGGGGGTGGGCAGTGGCACATGGTCCAGGACCCTCACTGGTGCTGGGAGAGGGGGCCAGGCAATGGCATGTGGCCCGGGACCCCTGCTGGTCCTTGGTGGGGCTGACAGGCTCCCTACCTGGCTCCGATCGGCATGTCCCTGCAGCTCTTAGGGGGAGGGGTGGCAGGGGGCTCCACAGCACGTGCTGCTCCTGCCACAAGTGCTGGCTCTGCAGCTCCCAGTGGCCAGGAACCGCAGCCAATGGGAGCTGCGGGCACAGGCAGTGCGTGGAGCCCCCATGGCCACTTGGAACCGCAGGGACATGCCGGTGGGAGCTAGGGAGCCCCCGCCAGGTAAGCCCCACCATGCACCCCAACCACTGCAGAAGTCATGGAGGTCATGGAATCAGATGATTTCTGTGACCTCTGTGACAAACACACAGCCTTAGCTATGAGTGACCAATTGCAACAACGTGTGCAGATCTAGTGGGTGCCACGTCATTAACTGGGGATGAGGATGGATCACAGGACCCACATGAGCAATCCTGGTGCTACCTGCTAGGGCCAAGCACCTTGATCAGGACAAGTTCTATGCCAGGGGTAGGCAACCTGTGGCACATGAGCTGATTTTCAATGGCAGTCGCACTGCCCGGGTCCTGGCCACCAGTCCCGGGGGCTCCGCTGCCAACTGGGGTTCTGCCCGCTGGCCCCGCTCAGCCTACTGCCAGCCCCAGGTCATGGCCACCAGTCCTGGGGGCTCTGCTGCTGGCCTGGGGTCCCGGCCGCTGGCCTGGAGCTCTGCTCCTGGCCTCAGCTCTGGGCTCTGCAGCTGGCCCCAGCCTGGGGCAGTGAGGGGTGCAGACAGGGCCAAGAATAGGAGCAGCTCAGATCGCATGGATTCTTATTATTGGCACATGAAACTTTAAATTAGAGTGAATAAATGAAGACTCAGCACACCACTTCTGAAAGGTTGCCGACCCCTGTTCTATGCCTTTTAAAAACAGCAGTTTTCCATCATCAGTTTAGAATCATGCTTTCAAATACTGAAACTTCAGTCTGTTTTCTCAATCAATCAAGTCATCCTGTAATTTTCTGCCTTACCCATTACTTAACAGATATAAAAAGAAGACTTCATCTCCTTTACAAATTTCTTTGGCACATTTTCAAAATAGGAGCCTCATAAAGTACTGTACCCTAAAGGTAAATTTTTAGCATGGGAGATAGCTGACTAATTCGACCACACCTCCTGAAACTTTTCAGAACTGTCTGTCTGAAAAGGGAAAGCTTCTGAAAGTCTCATGAAGGCTTCTTAGGCCTGGCCTACACTACGAGGTTAGGTCGAATTTAGCCACATTAGGTCAATTTTATAAACACAACCAACCCTGTTCCGTCGACCAAAAGGGCTCTTAAAACAGACTGCTGTATTCCTCCCCGACAAGGGAAGTAGCGCTAAAATCGAGCTTCCTGGGTCAAAATTTGGGGTACTGTAGACGCAGCGCTGTGAAATTCGATGATCTTGGCCTCCGGGAGCTAACCCAGAGTCTCCAACATGACTGCTCTGGACAGCACTTTCAACTGTGATGCACTAGCCAGGTACACAAGAAAAGGTCTGGGAACTTTTGAATTTCATTTCCCATTTGGTCAGCATGGTGAGCTCAGCAGAAGAGGTTACCATGCAGGTCCCCCCAGAAACACAAAAGAGCTCAAGCATGGAGCGAACGGGAGACACTGGATCTGATTGCTGTATGGGGAGAAGAATCTGTGCAGGCAGAACTCTGATCCAGCAGAAGAAATGCTGATATATATGCCAAAAATCATACAGGGCATGGTGGACAGAGGCTATACCAGGAGGACACAGCAGTGCCATGTGAAAATTAAGGAGCTCAGGCAAGCCTACCAAAAGACAAAGGAGGCAAACGGTCACTCCAGGTGAGAGCCCCAGACTTGCCGCTTCTATGATCAGCTGCATGCCATTCTCGGGGCGGGGGATCTTTGCACTACCCCACCATTGTCCATGGACACCTGCAAGATGGCAGCCTCATGCAACACAGAGGAGGACTGTGTGGATGATGATGATGAGGAGGAGGAGAATGCGCAGCAGGCAAGCGGAGAACCTGTTCTCCCTGGCAGCCAGGACCTTTTCATCACCCTGGAGCCAATACCCCCCCAGAGCGTATAGTTCCTAGACCCTGAAGACAGAGAAGGCACCTGGGTGAGTGCTCATTTGTAACTACACTACCAGGGTTAAAAGCAATTGTGTTTAATATTTGATTTGCCCTGAACAATTGGGATGCATTCGCGGCCAGTACAGCTACTGGAAATGTCTGTTAACATATCTGGAGATGCTCTGGAGGATTCCCGCTCCATCTCCATGAAGCTTTCCTGGAGGTACTCTGAAAGCCTTTGCTTTCTGGGGAGGGCTGCCTTATTTTATCCTCCATGGTAGGACACCAAACCAGTAGCAAGTAGTCTGGAATCACTGCAGCACAAAGCATGGCAGCAAATGGTCCTGGATTTTGGTCGCATTCATGTAACATTTGGTCTTTATCTTTCTGTGTCAGCCTCAGGAGAGTGATATCATTCATGGTCACCTAGTTGAAATAGGGGAATTTTTATAAGCGAACAGTAATCCCCTCTGTTTGGTGATCCTGGCACATTCGACCATGGTCATGCTGGGCTGTCTGCGCCTGGCTAAAAGGGATCATCCTGGAGAATAGACACACAGGGGTGGGGAGGAGAGAAGAGGTGTGCTGCACATTCACCCCAAAACCGCAGCCCCTCCTTTTAAATGGCAAACCCAACCAGCATTGGTTGTTATGGGAAAGGAGGGCGCTGCAGTTTCAAAACATTCTCACATGTTATGAACACGGAAGAAGCCAACCCCGCTCACCCTTTGGCTTACCATGGGCTGCCTGGAAACTGAATTCTGTTGTCCAGCCATGTGTGACGTGTCACCATACTGGCAGGCACTCAATATAAAAGGCAAAATATGACCTTGTACCTAAAACACATGTGCTGTCCACTGTGAATTGCTTGATTCACTGGGAAAGAGTCTCCCTTTTGTTCTCAGAAATGTATCTTTTGTAAAGTCTACTCTCCCTTTTTTTCCCTCCTGCAGCTACATATGTTTCTATGCTCCCCGTATCAACTCCGTCCCTGAGGTTATCGCAGATTAGAAGGTGGAAAAAAACTACACTCGCGATGACATGTTTTCAGAGCTCATGCAGTCCTCTCACACTTATAGGGCACAGCTGAATGCATGGAGGCATGTGATGGCAGAGGCCAGGAAAGCATACAGTGAGCGTGACTGGAACACAGGAGATGCTGAGGCTAATGGGGGAGCAATCGGACACGAGGAGGAGTCTGGAGGAGCTGCAGGAAAGGCAACTAGAGTTCAGAACCCCACATTGTGTAACTGCCTGCCCTCCTTGCCAAGTTTCATATCCTCCTCACCCAGACACCCAAGAACGCAGGGGAGGCGGCGGCGGCTATGGGCACCCAGCCACTTAACTTCAGGGGATGGCCCAAGCAACAGACGACTGTCATTCAAACAGCTTTGATTTGTAGTGTGGCTACAAGAAGAAATGTGGCCTTGACCTTCCCTCCTCTCCCACCCCGGCTACCTTTTACTAATCAGCTTTGTCAATGATCTCAAGTTTTTTTAAATAAAGAAATGAATGGATTCAGAATAGGGACTTTATTTCCTGTGCCAGCTGTGGTTGAAGTGGGGGAGGGGGACTGGTTTACCGGGAAGCACATTCACCAAAGGGGGCAGCTTTACATAAAGGACGGACACGGACACACACACACCCCATTACACCATAGCCTGGTCAGTCATGAGACTGTTTTTCAAAGACTCTTTGATGAGCAGCGCGCCTCGATGTGCTCTTCTAATAGCCCTGCAGTCTGCCTGTTCAAAATTGGCCGCCAGGCGATTTGCCTCAACCTCCCATCAATGACGCCATGATATCCCAATTGCCACATTCCGTGCCTTCAGGAACGTCTGCGTCCTCCTCACAATCTCACAAGGAGGGAGGGAAGACTGACGACATGTACCCAAAACCACCCGCGACAATGTTTTTGCCCCATCAGGCACTGGGAGTTTAACCCAGAATTCCAATGGGCAGTGGGGACTGAGGGAATAATATTTCACATCCTTGAGCCACATCAGTTAAAAACTCTGTGCCTAGGACATGAGTTCACATTGTAAATTAGCAACATATTCTACCTAGCACTATCAATAAAAAGGTCCAAAGCCAAATCTAGATCCTAAAACTGTGAATGACTCATCATGTACACACTACCCGTTGAACAAAGCTGCCACTTGTTAACTCATCATACCCTGGAGAATCCCTAAAGCAACACTAAATTAACTGTGATAACTTCCAAGAATAGATGGAGGAAAGTGGGGGCATGAGGCACCAGAATTAGTTCCATGAGGCACTTAGGTGGTATTTCCAAATCAAAAATTATGTTTTTTCTTTTTTAGTTCAATGTTTTGCTAAAAAAAAACTCAGTTTTCCATGAACAATTTCAACAAAAAACAACAGATTTTTGAATTTTGTCAGAATTTTCCATAGAAAGTCTTTCTGACCTAATGTTTCAACTTATTTTCCTTCACAACTATGAAATATAATGCTCATTTAGGATTTTTTCCTGTAAATAACTGATAAATATTTTCATTCGTCAAGGTTTGGATTACAAAATGTGATTATTTTTAAAAAACATTTAGGATTTGTGTGACATTAATCCATGTGGATAGCTTTCCAGACAACCAGTACTCACACGAGGTTATTTTGGAAGCTAGGAGAGTAAAAAGCAAGGTCAGTGACAGATTATTTATCAAGATATACAGGTTCATAGAAAAAAAGAGCCTTGAGTAATCAAGATTCAATTTTAAAGCATCAATTTCCCCTTTGTAGTTGGTGCAGGATAGAGATGGCTTCTTGTGGAAGCTGGCCAAGACTAGAACTGACTTCCCCACAGAAATCTCAAAAAATGATCTTGTCCAAACTACACTGGACAGGCATTTGGAAGAATGATAATTTTGCTAAAAGGGACTGCACCATGTGAGTGGGTGCTTGGGCACAATAGCTATTAGAACAATCTAATTCCAGGAATTATATGGGCATGAAGGAGATTTTGCTAGTAGTACTGTCTAATACCATGATGAAAAAAGATGTTTTCACCTACTCACTGTACCTACCTCCTCTGCATATATACAGGCATCTATATATAAGCTGGTGGAGGGCAAAGTTTCATTAGGAAAGTTGCTTGGTAAAGGAGGGTAATTGACATTCTTTTTCCCAGATAGTCATCTGGATCCCAAGTGCACCATAGCCTAATGAGACCAGTAAGAATCGGCTACAAGACAGTATGCAGGCCAAGCGCTTCTTGACTTTTTAGAAAACTCCTATTCAAGTATCTCTCTGCTTGAAATGCAAGATTATTGCCTACACGGCACTACAGGTTCCTCCTTTAAGATTTCTTGTGTAAGGTGTATGATACTGACTGTCTCCTTCTGAGAGATTAAACAGAAGGAGATCCTTGACTCTAAACCTTCTGGTTAACCTTCACCGATGCTGCCACCAGTCACTCAGAAAGGAAGAGCTGCATCAGTCTGTATTGGTGTTATTGGAGCAGACCAAAAAATCGTTTCTAGTACCAAGAGCAAAACTGCATTTTGAAACAGCCATGTAGACAGGGAAAGAATCTGGCACAAAATCTCAAACTAAACTTCTGGTTTTGGAATACCTTCTCAATTTGTTTAAAAATGTACATAACCAGTTTAATACCGAGTTTTAGCCCCCTTAGTTCATGTGTTACTGAAATAAACATGACATTCAACATCTCCTTCCAATGTAATGTACATCCAGAATTAATAAATTATAAAAATATCACAAAACTCGGTTACCACTAAGGATGTTCAAAAGAATTAAGTTTACTGTGTGTTATAGAGAAAGCTATTTCTAATGTATTTTTATACAGGCTTTGAACAATGCTTATTTCAGCCGTATTTCTCACAATAAAAGTTCACACACAAATTCTTTACAACGGAGTACTTGTGAAAACTCAGTGAGACTAAATAAATCTGCATGTACTATTTTAGTGGGTTAGAGAGAGAGATTCAAATCATTCCTTAAAATACCTTGCAACATCATATGACGTTTTATCATTTGTACCTCTGTACTGACTTGTCGGTTACATGATATTCTGAAACATGGTACATCTATAATAGGACTAAAAGCTCTCTCCTTTATTCAAATTTCTTATTAGTTTCTGAGGAGTTCTTTAAGAGCTTAACAGAACATCCACTTATAATAGGATTACCAATTACAGGGCAAAGCTGGTTTTGCTGAAGTAGGAAACAGCCATGCAACAAAACATTAAAGATCTATGCTTGTAGAAATTACTGTATTAGTCCTCTTTTAACATATCTGAAACTCTTGGAATGTATAAATGAAGCCAAAATTACTCAGGAGGGTATCGAGTGTAGAGATTAGAACTTCTTTAGTGTGCTAGGTATTAGGGACAAACAGGTTT
Source organism: Lepidochelys kempii (assembly GCF_965140285.1). NCBI lineage: Eukaryota > Metazoa > Chordata > Testudines > Cheloniidae > Lepidochelys > Lepidochelys kempii. The sequence continues at coordinate 77,612,900 of NC_136383.1, read as the reverse complement.
TATTTAATCAAAAAGGAATGCATGTTCTTTTTCTATCTACTTTCTTCTTCATTAAAAATTATGGTTAATGCAAGGAAAACTCAAGTAATCGTTCATATGCTTTAATTTTCACATGTCTCTGTCAGAATACCCTTACCAGTAAGATAATGATTCGGAACAATTAGCAATTTTTTGCAGCAACAGTTGAAGTGAGCTGTAGCTCACGAAAGCTTATGCTCAAATAAATGTTAGTCTCTAAGATGCCACAAGTACTCCTTTAGTTTTGCTTAGAGTTTGTCTAAAAGTGATTTGTCTCTTCTTGACTTTTGAAGATCCCCATGTATATAAAGTGGTATGAAGTTTTCTGACTTGATTTTGTACAGTTATGAAAATAAACATGAGAGAACCTGCAAAAGCATGCAACATTGTTAATAATAGCTCAAACAAATGCCACAAGTAGGTCTGGATTAAAGAAGAAACTCTAAAAACTGAATGCCCCAATGCAGAATAAAAGGAAATTTCCTCCCCTTTTCTCAGCCTTCTCCTTCCTTCCTTTGGATTTAAAGGAAGCAAAAAACTATTGAATAAAAAAGACACTTTCAAGGCACTTGAATATTGTCATTACTATTTTGGAAGCAATCCTGCAAGCTACAGTATGCCTCCTGTGTAATGCCGAGCACCATTAACTCCTTCAATGGGAGTTGAAAGTGCTTGACACCTTGAAAAACTGTGCTTTTACTAAAAAGCATTTTTTATTTAATACTGGATAGGTCTGCTGCTGTTGCAGTGGCAAACTTTTGTACTGGTGACCCCTTTCACAAACCAAGCCTCTGAGTGTGACTCCCCCCCTTTATAAATGAAAAACTTTTTAATATATTTAACACCATTATAAATGCTGGAGGCAAAGCGGGGTTTGGGGTGGAGGCTGACAGCTTGTGACCCCTCGTGTAATAACCTTATGAGCCACTGAGGGGTCCCTATCCCCAGTTTGAGAACCCCTGCTCTATTGGCTATTGCAGTCATTCTGGGTGACATTAGTCTGTCACCACCAGCAGGACTGTGAATCTCTAAGCACATTGTGGTATATCTTACCGTGTCATTAGAGATCTGCCCCCATAAGACAAACTGTACATTTACACCAATGTAGCATCTCTTGTAACAACTCGCTGACATCCTCTAAAAGGATTATAACTATTAGCAATGACACTGTCCAATAACTAAATAAAATTTACTAAAATTAAAGCACCACCAAAGATATCTGTCTATCACTGTTAAAAGTAAAAGTCCACTCTTCTATGGAGTAGTTTCACTTTTAAAACATATGAGAACACAAAGTTAAACAGAGTCAGGCTTGGTCAATACTAGGATGGGAAACTTCCAGAGAAAATCAAGGGAACTTCAAGAAGTCATATTGGTGATTGGGTGGCATTTTCCCCTTGAGACAGTAGCACACTAATGCCCTAGAGAAGTGCTGGGAGGTACTGTTGAAAGGTGTCATCAGTTGGATGACAATTAAAACAAAAAGAAAAGGAGTACTTGTGGCACCTTAGAGACTAACCAATTTATTTGAGCATGAGCATGAGCTTTCGTGAGCTACAGCTCACTTCATCGGATGCATGCCGTGGAAACTGCAGCAGACTTTATATACACATTCTCTGTGTGTATAAAGTCTGCTGCAGTTTCCACGGCATGCATCCGATGAAGTGAGCTGTAGCTCACGAAAGCTCATGCTCAAATAAATTGGTTAGTCTCTAAGGTGCCACAAGTACTCCTTTTCTTTTTGCGAATACAGACTAACACGGCTGTTACTCTGAAACCTGTAATTAAAACAAACATCCTTAAAACTTGCAGGTCACTTGAGATCTCACCACAGATTTTGCAACAGTATGGAAATTAGCTGGCTAAATTCCATTTAAGGTCATAACATTCTGCCTATCAAAATTCCCCTTGCAGTTTCAATTGGATAGAATATTTCTCATCACCTTATTGCACTCACCTTAATACTAGTAGTTTTCAGCTTCAAAGCACAAAGTGAGGGTGCATGAATTGCATAAGAGCTGCACTGGCACCAACCCTGTTGTCAGTGCATATCTTTGAGTGGACTCAGGTTGAGGGAGCAACACAAAAAAACAACAAAACAAAACAAAAACCTTCAGGAAAGAAAATTGTTTGTCTCATATCCTTGGCTATAGGTCCAGAAATGGTAACGGAGGGGTTCAGACTTAGTCAAACCCTTGATTCAGAGCTGAATCTAGAAAGAACATGAATTTCTATCAGTCTCTTTATATGGTCAAAAATGATCATCTCCTCATACATTTATGACATTCACAGTCAAATATGAAATTAAACCCCATTCAGATGCTGGTAGGTGTGAAGAAAGGTATTTTGAATGTGGTTATTAATGAATATAATATAGACAAATAAGGTACAGATGAAAATGCGTAGGAAGCACTCCCTATAAATATCCATAAAGCAACCCTATTATCCTTCCAATCCCTCCTCAAAACTCTCCTTTGCTGTGATCACTACAAAATAAAAACAACACTTAGGCTGCTGGTGTACTGAGACCACTGCTGATCATACTGACCAATATTGTCTCATTGTTTCCTAGTACTCAGTTTATCCATCTGTTGTCTATTATTATGCTTAGATTATAAGATCCTTTGGGTAGGCACTATCTTTTTGTTCTGTATTCATACAGCGCCTTGCACAAAGAGGTCCTGGTCCTCGACTAGGGGTACTACACAGTACCACAATACCACCATAAATATATTATTATTTAAAATCTTATAATGGGACTACTTACACGCTGGTTTAAATTTACGCATTGTAAGTATTGGCAGGTTCAGGGCCTCATACCCGAACAAGAATGCTGTGAAACTACTGTTTCACTAAAGACTTAGCTCTTGACTTCTACAGTCTTGAATATCTAGGAGAATACATTTACAGTCCTTACTAAAGTAGTATGAGTTAAATACAAGATTCTTGAAGCTTGGATGTTGTCTTTTCCATATTTTTTAAATGTCATGCACTCTTACAGCACTCCGTAAATAAAATAAAAACGTAGATCATCTATTTCATTGAATATCACTATTACATACGTATTCTAAGTAATTGATTTATCGACTCAAAGAAAGTAAACCTCACACATTAGCAACGTATGAGAGTGTGGGTACCTCTGGTAAGATATACATTCTTTGCAAACAACAATAACCATTGAAGTCCACTTTTATTATTACTACAGTGGCAAAGAATAGATGTAGGACTCTTATAAAAGATTTATTCGAAAGACCATTCTAACAAATGCATTCTTATTTGCCAAAAGGTAAGTTGCAGTATTAGAGTAACTAGGAGGACCGGCACTATAATCACATCGTCAGCCACCTTAACTGATTTATAGTTATAACTCAAGGGCTCCCAGCGCAAATGCTAAGGAAGTTTACTTAAGACGCAGCAGAAAAATAGCTTTGGAAGATCATGGTATTATATGTAGCTAATCTCAGTGGAGAGAATCTTATGAGGGAAGCTTAAAAAAGAAAAAAGGGAGGTAAAACTTAACAAATTTAGCTTGTTTTGGATACATTAATTTTTTTCAATTTTTTGCATGATTGTTGTTTGTCTGTGTTGGTATGAGAACCAGGATCAATAAGTCACAACACTAAGAACAGATATATTTCTAGAAATATACCGAGGAATTGCAACACAGGAAAACAACAATGCATATATTTACAGCTCAGACTTTCAATTTACAGTAGACTGCATATTTAAGTCTTGCAATGTCAAAACTTTGGGGAAATAGCTTGCTTTGGTTCTTCTAAAGTTAAATTCCAATAAAAGTACATTATTACAACATAAAAGTATCAACGTGTTCAGTATCATCACAAGTTCTATCATGCCCCAAGATGTTCATGCACTTCGGGTAATGTTGCCAAAGAACATACAGAAACTAAACAGGTACAGAATTAAGAACAGCTCCACCAACTGTATCTGAAATGGCATGGGTTTAGGGGAAATGCTCACAATGATACTGCAAGCAAATAGGAGGAAGCCTGCTTAACAACTATTTACAATGAAACATAAAATAAAGCCTTTAAATTGCAAGTGTAAAAAGCCTTAAAGTTATGTATATAAATACTATCTACCAACTGCACAGAATGCTACTGTTATTTTATATATGTATTTTTAATAGCAGGCATTCAGCTATTCTGCATTAAAGATACAACTAAACTCTCCCTTGGCAGTAATCATTTTCATTGTTGCCAGGTCAGTGATTCAGACTTCTGACTAAGGAACCTCTGACTAAGGAACAGCAAGTCTTTTTAGGTCATGAGGTCTTATACAGGGCTCCTCAGAAGCCAAGCATAAAAGTCCTGAAATAACAAGCAAACACACAGGTTTCTTAATTTGCCCTGTTGGATTCCTGTAATGAGTGCTTAACAACTGCAGCCCCTGAGCAACTCTGCAGTCATCAACAAGACCATTTACCATATGATTTAGCAAACAAATATCCAAGATTTTCACTTACATACAGTACACAGAAGATGAATTAATGTAAGGACATGGGGCAAATCCAACTCCTACCTTCACAGCTCCTCTAACAACAGATCCAGCATGGTTTCCCTGCACAAGGCGAAAAAGAGGGCACGAATCTAGGACTTGGAGCTCTGTGGGCTTGGTCTTCACATACACCAGCATACAGGCAGCAGGTGGAGTCGGGTTGGCCATGTGAGAAGAGTGATAGGAGGATCAGCTGGTACTGCTGAGGGAGGGATAGCTCAGCGGTTTAAGCATTGGCCTGCTGGGGGAGGGATAGCTCAGCGGTTTGAGCATTGGCCTGCTAAACCCAGGGTTGTGAGTTCAATCCTTGAGAGGGCCATTTAGGGATCTGGGGCAAAAATTGGGGCTTGGTCCTGCTTTGAGCAGAGGGTTGGACTAGATGACCTCCTGAGGTCCCTTCCAACCCTGATATTCTATGATTCTATGTACACGGATACAGAGGTAATGGGGATAAGTGGGGTCAAGTGACCCCCTAAATTGGCCGGCAGGGAGGCAGAAGCTCTCTGTCCTTCTCTCCCTGCACCTCTCCCCCGGCACAGTTCACTGGCTCTCCCTGTCCTTAGCAGCTGGGTGGGAGAGGGATGGAGCCATTTCTGCCTGGAAAAGCCTGGCTGGGAGGCTCACTCTCACATACTCACCTCCCAGCCAGGCTCTTTCAGGCAGAAGTGGCTCCATCCCACTCCCCACCCATCTGACAGGGACAGGGAGAGCAGCCAAAGGTGCCAGGGGAGAGGTGCAGGGATAGGACAGAAAGCCCATCCCCTCTGGTAACATGGACTGGGGAAGAGCGCTGCAAGGCAGGAGAGGTCACCAGGCAGGGGAGACACGTAGGGCAGTCTTTTAGCTGATACCTCCCCTGCTCTCAGTATGGGAAGGCACCTGTTGCCTATGCATGGATCCTACCATCCTCTCATCCTACAAAGGGATTGTGTGTTGGCCTTTTCTCATTATCTGCTCCAGCCCAAAAGGATTAAAACAGGGGGAAAAACAGTTTATAAATTTTCAAATAAAATGTTATTGTTCATAAAATCCACAAAACACCCATAATTATAGCTAGCCATCCTTGATGAAACAGTTCATATCTCCTTGTTCATTTCCCTCTATTTTATTGTCGAAGCAGGAACCCATGTGTGACAGGGTAGGGCCAGAGGTTACAGGAGAGTAATAGAAGGCAGATATATTAGCCCCAAGCTAAGTAGGTCCCTTTTTCCTGGGTAAGGTAACAGGGATGGTTCCAGAACAATCAGGAACCTTCTGGAGACAATTAAGACAGGCTGATTAGAACACCTGCAGCCAATCAAGAAGCTGCTAGAATCAATTAAGGCAGGCTAATCAGGGCACCTGGGTTTTAAAAAGGAGCTCACTTCAGTTTGTGGTGTGCATGTGAGGAGCTGGGAGCAAGAGGTACTAGGAGCTGAGAGTGAGAACGCGGACTGTTGGAGGACTGAGGTGTACAAACATTATCAGACACCAGGAGGAAGGTCCTATGCTGAGGATAAAGAAGGTGTTGGGAGGAGGCCATGGGGAAGTAGCCCAGGGAGTTGTAGCTGTCACACAGCTGCTCCAGGAGGCACACTAGACAGCTGCATTCCACAGGGTCTGGGCTGGAACCCGGAGTAGAGGGTAGGCCCAGGTTCCCCCCAAATCCTCCCAACTCCTAGTCAGACACAGGAGGAGTCGACCTGGACTGTGAATTCAGAAAAACGGCCAAGCTGAGGGCTGCCATGAAGCTCCAAGGTGAGCAAATCCACCAATAAGCGCAAGACCCACCAAGGTAGAGCAGGAACTTTGTCACACCATGTTAAAAGTTCAGAGTGAATAACCAGCCAAGGAGTAGTTAACTATTTGCTAACTAGCATTAAGCAAAAATGCTTCAAAAGTTGCACATTCCCAGTCAAATGCTATCAAGCCCAAGTATTTGATTAATTTATGTATACGGAAAGTTGAGTGCTAGTTGAGAACTTTCACACAGATTTCCAGCAGATAGAGCTGCTGTTGTCCTTGTCCTACACTTCCAACTCGTCCCTTTTCTTTGCTGCCTGTCTGCCTGGCCCGTAAAAAGGACTCTGACACTCCATGAATCTCCTGCCAGGAAAAGTGAAGGTACTATTAGGCCCCAACTGAAATCCCCCCATTATACTAGGTGCTGTTTACAGACAATCTGGAGCACAGATGGTCTCCCATAGCCGACAGTCAAGGGGACAAGACAGATAGAAGGGGAGAGGGGTGGGGAGTAGTAATATTATCCTCATTTTACAGCTGGGCAACTGAGGCACAGGGGAAATTATGTATCTTTCCCAAGGTCAGAAAGAAATCTGATAGACCTGGGAAATTCCGAAGTCTCAGTCCAGTACCTTCACTACTATCCCATCACACAGTCTCTGATGTTAAGAATATTTGTGAATGAAAGCAAGAGACAAGCAGATATTCTGCATGGTCCTGGTGTCACCAGGAAGGCTTTGGCTTCCTTGACCACTCAGTGCTGCTCCAGGAAGGAGGATGGCTGAGCAGAGATGGGGTCCACACCCACCTATTGAGGAAAGGGAAGTGTGTCTTTGGATATCAACTGGCTAACTTAGTGAGGTGAGCTTTAAACTAGATTAAACAGCAGCAGGAGACAAAAGCCCACCGGTTTTTCAAAAATATGGAGATCTGGGTGAAGGATTGGAATCTGAGGGGAGCAGAGTCAATTATAGAAGGGACAAAGGAGAGACGAGGGAACAGAGGGAAAAACAAATCAGTATCTTAGATGTCTGTATACGAATTCAAGAAGTACAGGGAACAAACAGAAAGAACTAGAAATTCTAGTGAACAATCACAACCACATAGCTGCCATCACAGAGACTTCATGCAATAATACTCATAGCTGTAATATTGGTATAGAAGGATACAACTTGCTTAGCAAGGACAGGCAAGAAAAAAAGTGAGGAGGTGCCTTGTATATCAAAGATGCATATACGGAAATAGGAGACCAACTTATTGAAAGTCTCTGGGTAAGGATAAAAAGGGTAAAAAAACATAGGTGATGTCATGGTAGAATTCTATTATAGACCACCTAAGAAGAGGGCAAATATAGTAACAATCTATAAAAAGGGGAATAAAGACAACCCAGGGAATTAGACTAGTCAGTTTAACTTCAGTACCCAGAATGATAATGGAGCAAATAAGCAATCAATTTGCAAACACCTACAAGATTATAAGGTGATAAACAGCAGTGAACATGAATTTCTCAAAAGAAAATCATGTCAAACTAACCTAACAGATTTCTTTGACAGGGTAACAAGCCTTGTGGATAAAAGCTAAGTGGTAGATGTGGTATATCTTGACTTTAGTAAGGCTTTCGATACCATCTCGCATGACCGTCTCATAAACAAACTAAGGAAATACAACCTAGATGGAGCTACTCGAAGACGGATTCATAACTGGTTGGAAAACAGAATAGCTATCAGTGGTTCGCAGTCAAGCTGGAAGGGCATATTGATTGGAGTCCCACAGGGATAGGTCCTGTTCTGTTAAATATCTTCACCAATAATTTAGATAATGGCACAGAGTACACACTTATAAAGTTTGTAGGGAGGGAGCTGGGAGGGGTTGTAAATGCTTTGGAGGATAGGATTAAAATTCAAAATGATCTGGACAAACTGGAAAAATGGTCTGAAGTAAACAGGATGAAATTCAATGAGGTCAAATGCAAAGTACTCCACTTAGGAAGGAACAATCAGGTGCACACATACGAAATGGGAAATGACTTGCCTCAGTAGGAGCAATGCAGAAAGGGATCTTGGGGTCATAGTGGATCACAAGCTAAATATAAGTCAACAGTATAACACTGTGGCAAAAAAAAGCAAACATATTCTGGGATGCATTAGCGGAAGCGTTGTAAGCAAGACATGAGAAGTAATTCTTCCGCTCTACTCCACGCTGATTAGGCCTCAACTGGAGTATTGTGTCCAGTTCTGGGTGTCACATTTCAGGACATATGTGGACATATTGGAGAAAGTCCAGAGAAGAGCAACAACAACAATAAAAGGTCTAGAAAACATGACCTATCAGGAAAGACTGAAAAAAAAAGGGTTTATTTAGTCTGGAGAAGAGAAAACAGAGGGGATATGATAACAGTTTTAAAATGCATAAAAGGTTGTTACAAGGAGGGTGGTGAAAAATTGTTCTCCTTAACTTTTGAGGACAGGACGAGAAACAATAGGCTTAAATGGCAGCAAGAGAGGTTTAGGCTGGACATCAAGAATAACTTCCTGTCAGGGTAGGTAAGTACTGGAACAAACTTGTGGAATCTCCCTCATTGGAGGTTTTAACAGGTTAGACAAACACCTGTGAGGGATGGTCTATTTATTACATAGTCCTAATTTCAGTGCAGGGGACTGGACTAGACGACCTACTGAGGTCCCCTTCCAATCTTACACCTCTATGATTTTATGATTCTGGTTAGGCTTCATCTCTCCTTAAGCAAGACTCAGAGAAGTCAGCAGCCATTCTGAGTTGTGAAACTGCAACAAGGCATCCATTTTGGAAAAGTGCCTCTTAATGCTGTGGCCACTCCTTTTCCAGTTTCCTACAGCTGTGCATTCAGGCCACCTTAGAGGACCTGGTGTGCCAGGACTGAGATTTTCCTGTCTGATGGCTACACGTATAGTGGCAGATCCTCTAAGTTCACTGCCCTCCTAATTTCATTGGAGTGTAGAAGAGTTAACTTGGTCCTTTTTATAATTTTTTTCTCCTGTCTCAGTTCTGTGTTCATTCTCCCTCTTGGGGTTTCTACACATGCAGGGGGATTTACACAAAAAGAGAATTTGTCTGTTTAGAAATGTTCCCTCTAGTTTAGTAAGAATTCACCGATCTGCAGAGAGTTAACTGTCTGCTAGTTGAAAACTCTAGTTGGGTACACGGTTTACTTTTCAAATATGAAAAAGACTTGACCTGTCTGAATGTATCTAAAGCTGTTTACAACACATCCACCTCTTATACACAGTTTACAAATACATCTTGGGATAGATTGTGTCCAGAAATCTCTATTTTTGCAAAAAAACATTTTTGTCTACTGTGTAGTATACATTTAGCTCATTTACTGCACAGGCCATCCTTGAAGAATTGTCATGAAAATTTACTATCCAGGCTCAAAATCTACTCATCTGCCCTTTGCCATAATGACTGATCATAAAAGAATTAATGATATTTTATTCACCCATTAAAAAAAATACTCATCTCAGGCAAATGGCCAGGTAGAAACTTGCATGGCTGTTCCCCACTATTATCACTTCGCTTTACCATGCAAAGAATAGGTCTAGGCACATTTGCTCAAAAATAGAAGGGTATGATGTGAAATAATTAAATTTGGGTCTTACACAAATCTTTTTGGCTAGGCTCATCCCCCTACCATTTTTCTTATATTCGTTTTGTATTTTGGTCTTATACAAATGCCACACCAAAGGGTGCCCATCCAGATCTCTAGACGCCAAAAACAATTTTAAAAACAGAAGAAAATTGGAACAACAAAGTAAAACAAATTGACTCAAGTAGCAGTACTTCTTCCCACCTTAGCACAACTTATTTGATCAGTCATGTGACAGCTTTAAAACTCCCACACTTTCCCATGAGACAGAAATCTACCCGCTCAATCAGATGGGTTTTGCAGCATGCCGAGAAGGTAAGCAAAGTTAGGTTACTTTGGACCTTGGGTTAGTGTTAAAGTTAGGATTCCAACCTTCAAAACAATGTTTTGCCAATAACCCACTCCCTTTTACATCAAAGAGACTCAAACTCAAGGTTCTCTGCTGACTGCAACTTTGGCAGCATGGCAGGGAAGAGAATGTGCTCGCCACAGCTGAATGTGAGGAATCTTTGCCTGGCTGGCAGGAAGAAGAGGGGATGCGGCTCCTTTAAGGGTTCCTACTGCATCTGGCTTGGGAGGGAGGGGACTTACCTGCGTAAGGGAGGAGGCGGGGACGGGGACAGGAAGTGGCCAGATCAGCTGAGGAGCACTGACTCACCATGTGCACTAGTGGGAGGGCGGTATTTATGCTCTGTGCATTCCAGAAGGAACACACTCTCTCATCTACCATCACTAAACAGGAGATCACAGAGCACTAACAACATATGCTGCCACTAAAGGTATGACTACACTGCAGTCAGATGTGATGGCAACACATGTAGACATATCCGAGCCAGATTTAGCGTAGCTAACATGAGCACCAATAGCTGTGAAGCTGCAGCAGCATGGACTTCAGTGTAGGCTAGCTGCCCAATAAGTACCCAGGGCAGGGTTGTACACTCTGTGCTGAAGCCTACGTGTTTGTGGCTTGACTGCTATTGGTATTCACACTAGCCAGATTAAAGCTAGCCCAGATATGCCTGTGTGTGCTGCACTCACAGCTCCAGCTGCACTGCAGGCAAAGAGGTACTGCTTAACACCCTCGTGCTGAATTCTGCACTAGCTTAAATTTTCACACAAAAAACAAAAACAAACCCATAAGATCAGCAACTTTAAAATCTTTATCCCCCTCTAATAGTCTAGCAATTCAGATTTGTTTTCATGCCTGCTCTCTTTAACTTTTGTGTTTCTGCCACTCATTTACTGAGAACACTTCTGAGAGTCAGTCGTCTTCAGCAGCTTTCCAACCAGTCAAAACTGAGCACCGGGTCCAATACAATAATCAAGCCTGAAGGTTAAAATGTTATAGGTAACTGCAATGAGGTCTGCATCAGACATGAAATGCCAACAGTAGATAGACTTGGAGAGTATCTATCAAAGAAATATCTGAAATATGAAATGAGAAAAGAGTAGTGATAGCTAATAAACCAGTTCTCCCTTGTTCTAAGAGAAGAGAAGGGGGATTTTTGGAAAGTTATTGACATTTCAAACTTCTTCAAATGCTGTTGGTTTCATAGTGATGCCACTGGTTCAACAGAACTATATATCTGAGTAAAGTAGTACTTTCTAAAAATGAAATTAATGGGTAAACAGAATGTGAGATCCAAGCCATATGACTACCTTTAGGTACTTGCGGCCTTATTACTTGTATTGTAGTCCCTCCCTCTATCTTAACAAATAACAATACCTAGTTCTCATATAGTACCTTTCACCAGAAGATCTCAATACACTTAACATTAACCCCATTTTACAGATGGGGAAGCTGTACAGAGGCACAGAGAAGTGAACGACTTGCCCAAGCCACCCAGCAGACCACTGGCAAGCCAAGTCTCCTCAGTCCAAGTCCAGTGCTCTATCCACTCGACCACATGCCCAGCCCTCTGAGATAATGATGGTCTGTGGTGGGTGCTGGTGCAGCGTCACAAATTTCCTAATGTTTCGTTATGTAGACTGTAACCCATCAAGGGACTGGGCTGCTCCAGTTGCAGCTTTATTGTGGGACTGTGGTTTGGAGCCATCCAAGTTTCACTGTGGGTAGAAACCTCACAATTAAACAGAAAGCCATTAGTCGAGTAAACTGGTATTGGTGCCAAGGATTTGGGAGCTCATGATCTTCCATGTTGGAGAAAAAAAAATCTGGATATTTAGAATTCAAGAATGTGAAAAGCGCAATTAAGTCCCCCTTCCTCCTCAACTTCCTCCCATGCCAATTCTCAGCTGCAGTTCCAGTGCCCTGATACCCTTCTCTTTCAACATTAGATCACCTCTCTCCAAATAAATGAGCAAATACTGCTATCTTGTATCACCCAAAATAGAAGATAAGGTGACCAGGTGTCCGGTTGACCAGGTGTCCACTTTTAGACCGGAACACCCAGTCGAATAGGGACTCTGGTGGCTCTGGTCAGCACTGCTGTTAAAAGTCCGGTTGGTGGTGCTGCAGGGCTAAGGCAGGCTATTCCCTACCTGTCCTGGCACCGTGCTGCGCCCCAGAAGCAGTCAGCAGATCTGGCTCCTAGGCAGGGGGGGACACGGGGTTCTGCAAGCTGCTCCCGCCCCGAGCACCAGCTCCACATTCCTATTGGCTGGGAACCATCCAATAGGAGTTGGGGGGTGGGGGCGATGCCTGTGGGCAAGAGCAGTATGCAGAGCCTCCTGCCGCGCCCCCCCCGCCCCAGGTGCCAGACCTGCTGGCTGCTTCTGGGGCATGCGCCACGCACTGCCAGCACAAGTAGGCAACCTGCCTTAGCCCTGCTGTGCTTCAGACGGGGAGCTGCCCGAGGTAAGCTGATGTCCCAACCTCCTGCCCCAGCCCTGAGCCCCCCCATAAACCCGGCACCCTCCTGCACCCCAAATGCCTCACCCCCCAACCCCCTGCCCCAGCCCAGAGCCCCCTCCCACACCCTGAACCCCTCATCCTGAGCCTCACCCCAGAGCCCTCATCCCCTCCTTCACCCCAACCCCCTGCCTCAACCTGCAGCCCCCTCCCACATTCCGAATTCCTCGGCCCCACCCCCAGCCTGAAGCCCCATCCTGCATCCCAAACCCCTCATCCCCAGCCCACCCCAGAGCCCGCACCCCCAGCCAGAGCTCTCAACCTCTCCTGCACCCCAACCCCCTGTCCCAGCCCAGTGAAAGTGAGGGAGCGTGGGAGCGAGCAAGCCATCGAGGGACGGAGAATGCAGTGATCCAGGGTGGGGCTAGGGTGTTCAGTTTTGTGCAATTAGAAAGTTGGCAATCCGAATGGAAGACCATACATGAAGGGAAGGTTTAGACCTTCTGGAACTGTGAATCGGTCAATGAATCACTGCAGAACTTGAAGAAGAATAAATTTTCATGTGATTCAATTTCCATAAATGACGATGCCACTTTATATAAAGTGCATTACAAAATAACGCTTTACTGCAGTACTAGGCAAATAATACATAGGTAATAAAAGATAAACCTCTGTGTGTAAATGATATTGAATTAATTTGTTTGAATGGTATTTTTTATTTGTTAACAATTCTGACTTGATCCAGTTTGGCTCCAAACAAGAGGACTATAAATGTAGTAACAATATCTGTGTCTCACTTTTGAAGGGATGTTCAATAAGGTACTGTCCTTTTTTAGTATATATAAATTTTGAGAGTAACATTATAATATAATCACATATACAAGGACTATAGATTTATATCAAATATGTTATACTCAAACATTATTTTCCACAGGTAAACAAGTAATGTGGAGCTGCTGCTGACATCTTTTTTTTCCCGGCCTCATTGGTAATTTTCTTGGGTACTTTATAATTCAAAATTTGTCTTTAAGATCCTGATGCAATATGATCCTAATTTCAGCATTGGAATGCCAAGAGCATCCAGTTCAGAAATCTAGCAGTGCAAGTACCTCTCAGATAGAGGCTGTATTTTATCGTTTACCATAAACACACAACAAAACAAGGATATGCTTTTAAACAAATACTATGTCCCTAAGATAATGAACAGGCTAGGCAGAAAAGTTAGAGTCTGTAAATGTATAAATAAATCCCCATACAGTAGCACCCAGGTGCTATAAATTCTCTAAGAAGAAAAACAGACAAAGAAAATAAAGTCTTCCGGACACAGGGTGACCAGATGTCCTGATATGAAGGGCTTTGTCTTATATAGGCAACTATTCCATCCCAACCCATCCCAATTTTTCACACTTGTTATCTGGTCACCCTATGATAAGATAGTCACACTACACTATATAGCTGTCCAAAAACATACCGACAAATTGCTACCACAGTGCCTCAAAATGGTTAAATTAAATGTCCTAGTTAAAAACCTGTAGGAAAAAAAGTGTGCCTTGCAGTGGGTTCTGAAGCCTGCCAAACCGGAGTTCTGACAAGTTTATTGAGGTTTCTAGCCCCCTAGAGAAGAGCCCTCTGCTGAAAGCACCCTGATACTGACCCTAGGAAGCTTTATCTTGGGAAATGTCAGCAGTTTTCTAGCCAAACTTCATTTTCACAACAGGTATAGGGTACCTTGCAGTAATCAAGCGAGAAGCTGAAAATGCTAAGGGTAACTGCAATGAGGTCTGTATGAAACATGGAAGGCTAATAGACAGATAGATATCTTCAAGTCACCATTACTACCCACGATTCCATGCACAGGGGCTGATCTACTACCCTGATATAAGACCCTGCCACAAGCCTGAAAAGAAAAAAGAAAAAGAAAAAAAAGATGGAACATCAGAGCACCTCTACCCATAAGTCATCCATATGCTTTTCTACTGCCACCTAATATCACTTGCTGTAAAAGATCAACAAGTTGGGACCATTTTATACCAAAGGTATGTGTAAACTCCCATGTCAAGGTCTCTTTCAGAGGATGACTTGACAGCAGCCTCTCCCTTTTAAACAGAGAGGCGTCCAGCTTGAGTGCCTCCGCTAATCTGATTTTGAATATGTTGCCATGTTTACTGCAACACTGAATTTGATATGTACTTAAAATTCCATCTCCCATTGGAAAGTGATTGTTGCACTTTTAGTCAGTAATAAGGAGCACAAGCTGTGAGGGAACTCATATACAGAACAACAGAATTGAGCTGAACCATTTAGGAAAGATATCACGTATCTGTAATTGCAAAGAACCCATGAGCATGATTACTCATATTTTTACGTCTTGTTTTTTTTTTTTTTAACTCAACTAGTGTTATTTGGGTACATTTACAAATGTTGGGTTCCAAGAATGTAGCAAGAAGCCATCAGTCCCGAAGATAATTTCTGACATACCAGCATCAGGCAATGTTAATGCAGAATGACTAATGTTATGCCTAGATGTACTATTCCTCTCTATATCTGGTGATTAAGCATCAACAAATGTACCACAAATGGGACAGAGGGCATTACTTGCCAACACTCGTTACTTCAGCTCTACACCTTATATAGAGTATGAGGGAAGCAAACTAAATCTAATACTTATCCAAACAGAATAAAATAATATGGAAGCCAGACAAAAGGAAAAGTCCTAAGTTATTATGGTAAAATTGTATCCACTCTATAGTAAAGGCTGCAACCAGCTTCCACTGTAATATCCTTGGTTTTAGCCCCGCTAAAACTTTGGCCTGGAAAACTGCTGTGGCATAGTAATTGCTAGATTTACTCCAAAGGCAAAAGTAGGAGTAGTTCAACAGCTGCACAAAACTTACAATTTTTTTGATTATAGGTCATAAAAAAAATTTAGCCCCATTTGAAAATTTGAATGTTGTCAATGTTTCTTTGTTTTCCTCTTGTTGACAATAACTTATCATTCCTAAAATATTCCACACCATGAAATCACCCTGAAAAATTACAAACAAGTGGTATTTGAAAATAAAGGGTATCATTAAAAGTACAGTTAATACTTTTGGGCAGTTGTGGAGCCAGTCCTGCTCCTGTTGATTTAAATGGGAGTTTTTAGCTCAATGTCACTGTGACAGCATCCACTTGTCTCTTGCGAGCACCTCCTACTGGGTGCGTTTGCATCTGCACTCTCTTAGCTTTTGTGGTGCTCTTGACCAGCAATTTCTTTTTTCAGGTGGGTTTTCAGTGACTCAGCCCTCCAGACAAGTCCCACATCCATGTGTGAAACACAAATAGAACCCGTCTGGAGTACATAGTCCAAAGAACCTCAGTAACCCTTCCTGCACTAATTCTCCAGTAGTCTCTCCTCTGGAAGGGAGATGTGCTTCCTCCCTAGAGACTCTTTGCTCTACAGTGAGCCTCATAGAATCACAGAAGATATGGGTTGGAAGATACCTCAGGAGGTCATCTAGTCCAACCCCAACTAAATCATCCAAGCCAGGGGTTTGTCACGCCGGGCCTTAAAACCCTCT
The DNA here is from genome assembly GCF_965140285.1 of Lepidochelys kempii. Classification (NCBI taxonomy): domain Eukaryota; kingdom Metazoa; phylum Chordata; order Testudines; family Cheloniidae; genus Lepidochelys; species Lepidochelys kempii. The sequence continues at coordinate 77,596,645 of NC_136383.1, read as the reverse complement.
AAGGATGGAGATTCCACCATCTCCCTAGATAAACCATTCCAGTGCTTCACCATCCTCCTAGTAAATAGTTTTTCTTAATATCCAACCTAAACCTCCGCCCCTGCAACTTGAGACCATTGCTTCTTGTTCTGTCTGCCACCACTGAGAACAGCCAAGCTCCATCCTCTTTGGAACCCCCCTTCAGGTACTTGAAGGCTGCTATCAAATCCCCCCTCACTCCTTTCTGCAGAATAAATAAGCCCAGTTCCCTCAGCCTCTCCTCGTAAGTCATGTGCCCCAGTCCCCTAATCATTTTCACTGCTCTCCACTGGACTGTCTCCAATTTGTCCACATTCTTTCTGTAGTGGGGGGACCCAAAACTGGTCACAATACTCCAGATGTGGCCCCACCAGTGCTGAATAGAGGGGAATAATCACTTCCCTTGATCTGCTTGCAATGCTCCTACTAATGCAGATCAGTATGCTGTTAGCCTTCTTGGCAACAAGGGCACACAGTTGTCTCATATCCAGCTTCTCGTCCACTGTAATCCCCAGGTCCTTTTCTGCAGAACTGCCTTTTAGCCTGTTGGTCCCCAGCCTGTAGTGGTGCATGGGATTCTTCCATCCTAAGTGCAGGACTCTGCACTTGTCCTTGTGGAACCCCATCAGATTTCTTTTGGCCCAATCCTCCAATTTGTCTAGGTCACTCTGGATCCTACCCCTACCCTCCAGCGTATCTACCTCTCCCCACAGCTTAGCGTCATCCGCAAACATGCTGAGGGTACAATCCATCCCATCATCCAGATAATTAATGCAGATGTTCAACAAAAATGGCCCCAGTACCGACTTTTGGGGCACTCTGTTTGATACCAACTGCCAACTAGACATCGAGCCATTGATCACTACCAGTTGAGCCTGATGATCCAGTCAGCTTTCTATCCACCTTATAGTCCATTCATCCAGCCCATACTTTTTTAACTTGCTGGCAAGAATACTGTGGGAGACCGTATTAAAAACTTTCCGAAAATCAAGGTATATCACGTCCACCACTTTCCCCATATCTACAGAGCCAGTTATCTCATCATAGAAGGCAATCAGGTTGGTCAGGCATGACTTGCCCACGGCAAATCCATGTTGACTGTCCCTGATCACCTTCCTCTCTTCCAAGTGCTTCAAAATAGATTCCTTGAGGACCTGCTCCATGATTTTTTCCAGGGACTGAGATGAGGCTGACTGGTCTGTAGTTCCCCAGATTCTCCTTCTTCCCTTTTTAAAAAGATGGGCACTGTATTTGCCTTTTTCCAGTAGTCCGGGACCTCCCCTGATTGCTACGAGTCTTCAAAGATAATTGCCAATGGCTCTGCAATCAGCCAACTCCCTCAGATGCATTAGATCTGGACCCACACACTTGTGCATGTCCATCTTTTTTAAATAGTCCTAAATCTGTTCTTTCACCACTAAGGGCTGCTCTCCTCCTCCCCATAGCGTGCTGCCCAGTGCAGAAGTCTGGGATCTGACTTTCTCTGTGAAGACCAAGGCAAAAAAAAAAAAAAAAAAAAAACCATTGAGCACTTCAGCTCTTTCCACATTTGTCACTAGGTTGCCTCCCCCCACTCAGTAAGGGTCCTACATTTTCCCTGACTTGCTTCTTGTTGTTAACACACCTCTAGAAACCTGTCTGGTTACCCTTCACATCCCTTGCTAGCTGCAACTCCAATTGTGCTTTGGCCTTCCTCATTACACCCCTGCATGCACAAGCAATATTTTTATACTCCTCCCTTGACCAACCCCAGTTCTCCAGTTGAGTAGCTTTCTCAATTCAGTCCCCTTCTGGAGTATCAAAGTCCACAAATGCTGACCCTCTTTGGGAATGCTACCTTCATCCCTCCTTGAGCCTATGTAAACTCCCTTCTCAGGGCACTCAGCCACCTCACCTGCAGCTGGTGGGGGACCTGAGCCTGCCCACTACACCAGGTCCCAACATAGGGACCCTACAAATAGGAATCACTTGCTGCATCCCTTTAACATGTTGCAGTTACTGTTCCCTGGGTCACTTTCCCATAGCACATTCAGCTTCACACTTACCTCAGGCTGAAGTCTTGCTTGAGTTCCAGAAGCTAGCCAGGAGCACTTAATTTCTCCCCTTGTCCCTGCCAGCAGCTGTTCTGTCCAGGTACTGGAACTGCTGCAGCCAGCCATAAGCACCGTCCTTGGTCCTCTGGTTCCTGACAGTAAATGAACTTCTCAGGCCCAGCATCTCCTTTCATATGACCCTGCTGGGCTCTGATTGACTGCTTCTCTGCAGCCTCTCCACGCTAACTGGCTGCTTCCCACACAGCCTCTCTAAGTAGCTTAGAGGACTCACCTTTTCTGCTCTATTCCTGGGGCAGTGTGTGGTAGGACCATAAGGCCTGTAGCAGGGGTCTTTTGGGCCTAGTACACCCCATCTCATTAATGTTAGAGAGTTTTTTGCCAGCAACTTCAGTGGGAGCAGGAGCAGGCACAGTGCATCTTTGTATGTTGTCCTCTATTGACTTATTGCAGTTTACAAAGAACATCACAAATGCTAAATTTGATAGCTCACAGAGTTTTTGCTTGAGCTCAAGTAGTAGTTTTACAAGAGAACTGAACTTGACATAAAACTGAATCTGTTTTGTGTACTCAGCCACCACAAACTGGAAGCAAGGATACCACGTAGTCAAGAATAATTTGGTCTTTGCTGAGGCAGACAGAACTGCTGCAGTGTTTGTAACTAGGATACATCAGGATACAGATTCATGAGAATGGAAAGGAGTGTGAATAGCTGACATTGACTCTGGGTGTCTGAGAGTTTCTTGCTGGGAGTTGCTTTGCTGATAAATAGAAATGATGAGTTCTTTGCTGTTGCTAGAGATTACTAGCAGTTATTTGCTTTGCTTTGAGTGACCTATAAAAGAAATTAGTTAGAATGTGCACTTTGGAGAAGTTTTCAGAGAGATTTTGACAAGCTAGAAGTCTGACACCCAATTCCCCAGCTGCCAGGAAGAAGGCTGGCCACCAGAACCCTGCTGCTGACCACTCAATACCATCCCAGTCTTTGGTTAGCTATATCTGGTATGCACTAGATCAGGGGTCGGCAACCTTTCAGAAGTGGTGTACAAAGTCTTCATTTATTCACTCTCATTTAAGGTTTCGAGAGCCAATAATACATTTTAACGTTTTTAGAAGGTATCTTTCTATAAGTCTATAATATAAAACTAAACTATTGTTGTGTGTAAAAGTAAATAAGGTTTTAAAAATGTTTAAGAAACTTCATTTAAAATTAAATTACAATGCAGATCTTATCAGTTTAGTGTGATCCTTGCCCTTGCTTTTCGGTTGGGACCCGGGACCGGCAGCAGGCTAAGCGGGGCCGGCAGATGGAACCCCAGCTGTCAGGGGCCAGTACCTCAACCCAGCAGCGGAGCCCCCGGGACCCGGGCAGAGTGAGTGCCACTGAAAATCAGCGCACATGTCGCCTTTGGCACGTGTGCCATAGGTTACCTACCCCTGCTCTATACTATTGCTATTTTAGATGTAAACTCAATAAAAACAAGACATTTTGCTTGAAAGCACTTGTGTATGTACCAATCATTTATCCAAGGAGGAGTTATCACAGTAGTTTTGTCCCCCATTGGATTTATTTTCTGGCACTACCTGGAAAACAGACCCTAGTTACCACAGTTTTGGGTCCAGATAACCCCAAGTAACAGTAGAGGCCTGTGTCTGGAGCTGCAGGACCACAGTTCTAGTTTCAGTATGTGGATGGTTTTGGCCTTTCTATAATTAAAGGGTCATTTTTATCCTCTGGGGAGCCCAAAAACTAAAATGTCATGCTTTAACATTGTTAAGGTAAAGTCTTATTGATAATTATAACATTCTGAAATTTTCAAAAAAAAATATTTTTGAAGTTATGTGACTTCAGAATGCCTTACTTCTGGTAAAGCATTGAGCATTTAGTATCCCTTTGTCTGTACAAGGGAATCACACTATTATGACAACCCTGCTCCTTATACCAGGAATTGCAAGCGTCTTCCAAGGACAGCTTTATTGGTTGTCTTTTGCAGTGCCTGCACCCAGGCAATCTTCTCAAAAGCAGGATGGGGCTTTTATGAACTTTTTACCTTGCATAAAAGAGCCGGACTGTGGGTGAGACTCATACCCTAGGGCATGAAAGCTATAACTGGAAGAAGTGAAAGATTTTTCCTTTTAAAAATGTAACAGTGTTGAAAAGTCTTAAGAAAAGGGAGAGTTTAAAAGGGAAGTGATGGTCATCCAAAGCTCTTTGTTTTGACCACTTGGGGTGTTGCCTATTGAAGTATCTTCTGATTTCCAATGCATAATCTAGAATACACAACCAAAAAACAACCCTAAAATTCCTCTTATTTTTAATTTTGTATATTTTAGAAACATTACGCAAAGTGAGTAAAATTACTGAAGTATTCAGGAATTCTAGTAGGAAAGCACAGACAAAACCATCATAAAAAGTACACATGACCTCAAGTACTCCCTGGAATCCCTTATTACCTAGCTCTGAAATTGTTGGGTTGGTTGCACAAACAGAAGATCAGCAGAAAAAGGACAGGAGAATATTTAGTTAAACGCCAAAATAAATCTGGTTTATAACTTATTAGCCTTATGTCTCATCATCACATTTTCTTCCTGGAGATCAAAGCTGGACTTTGAGGGGTATTTAATCTGGCTAGCAGACATCCTGACTGAAATTTTGTGGGTAAAAAGCAGGGTAAATAATATGCCTCTTGGTATTTTTTCTGCTTCCTTTCATATACACTCAAAACCTCAATACACTTTTCATTTTGCCATTGTCTTATGCAACTTACAAGCACGTTTGTTTCTAAAGATGACATAAGGTTTTAAAATAGTCCAAGAATTCTTTGGTTTATATTTGTATAGATGGATATAGATGGGAGAAAAAAAATCTCCAGTTTAATTTTCTGCACATATGAATGAATCCCACAATTTGCAGCATTTATAACAATTCCAACACTTCCTCCATCATTCTGTTTAGTTACCAATCAGAAGGATCACTTAAAAATTCTGCTCAAAAACAAAGCAACTAAGATCAAGGATACTGTTGGATTCATCTACACTAATAAGTACCATACATTATTTACTGAATTTCAAAGCCTTAAAACCGGAGAACACGGAGGCAAATGTAGGATTGTTTGTTTATTATCAATTATTTACATGGTATGTTTTACAGTGTAAGATATGCACAAAAGGCATAATTCTGAAGAACACTGTATAATAAAAATGTTATATTATGTTAATTCCAGTAAAACCTACTGTACTGATACAGCTGTATGGAGATTACAAATGGAATCACTTGAAACTTTTCAATAAAATTCCTCATTAACATGAAATACAAAAACAAATTTCTTTGAGCTGATACACAGTGTAAAATATTTACATTTAAATATGTAAAATAGTATTTCAAAGGCATGGCAAAAGTAAGCTTTGAATCAAAGTATATTGCAGTGCTGAAGCTAACTTAACTAATAAAACGTTTAGAGCCTAGGGTAACAAATGGTAACTGAACTAAATTGACATCAGAAATGGATTTTTTTCCCCCTGGGAATTCAAGGTCAGATCAAAAATTAAAACATGCCGATCTTTATAACTAAGGTAACACTTCAAATACAGACAAAAATTTTGCTCCAATTAAAAACAATAACCCTGGGATGCCAGGAAGCTAGTGTTTTTAACGTGCCTTAGGTCAAATGTGGTAAACTTCACACTTTTAACTGGTGTTGTCTGTAATAGATTGGATGAAACAGGTCTACAAAAGAATCAATAAATGTAAAGACTGGAAAGAATTAGAGAGGCTTGCAGACTTGTACCTATTGTCTGGGGGAATTAGATGTCAGTTTGAGTATTATAACTCTGACAAAGGTTTCCTAGCTTTAATTTACTAGAAAACATAATGGATGATGTAGAAGTTGGGAAACACTAGTCAGTCTGAATACATTATTTAACAAAAACAATTTAATAAATGTTACACACATTACTATAATCCTGACGTACTCTATGTCTGTCCTTTCATTTTTACTTCAGTCTTGTTTATCAATGAAAACACATTTCTCTGTAAGTTACATGCCTTAAATTTCAGAAGAATGGAATAAAAAAAATAATGCGTGGGTTTTTTTCAAATCTTTGGATCTACATAACTTCTGATTATAAACAGCTATGGTGAAAACTAAGTAAACTACTGATTCCATACACAAAACTACCAAAGCTTGTCTCACATGGTATTCGTGCAATTTTTGCACATTCACCAGATACAATTTAGAGATACTGTGTCCTACATATCGGAGGCAAGGTGAAAGCATTCCATTAGTCAAAAGGGAATATATAGAAAGAACACTAGTGAATAAATGCAGGCCACGCTGAGAAGTAACACTTTATCATGTTCTTTAAGAAATAATGGACTGACTGATGTCAAAGAACACTAAGTCTAGGTCCAGTCATTAAAAAGGACTGGATTACTAATAGTTTTTTCCTGATTTCCTTTAAATTCTTCAAGCAACTGTCTGTGAAACGAAACCTCTGTCCGTACTCCTCAGAGTTAAGGAGTTAAGAACCATACTGTTACATATAGTAATCTGAATTTAACTCACTTATACAAGACATACAAGTCAATAAACCACAATATCATACCTAATGTTTTGTTAGAAATAGAATCTCTCACCCTGCTAAATTGGAAAAGGTGCACTTAAATTTTCTCAGAAAAATATTTTTCAGACTTTCTGAAAGATAAAGTATTAAATGAAAATACTGATGCGGTACACAATATATACAGTACCTGGTTTCACAGAAACTTTGAACATATGGTCCTATATTCCAAAAGACAAAATGAAATTCACAACACACAATAAGATTGTTTAATGCAATAGTCCACTGGGTAAAATTGGATACGGGAGGTTGGATGCCTCTATCCCAGGTTCCCTCTTCAAATCACAAGGTGTTCATGTGCAGCTGAAACTACAGTATCTCTGAAACTCCCTTTATAACCCAATGCATATATTGAAAAGAGCACTCAAGTGTATTTTTTTCCCTGTGAAATGAGCAAGGAACCCCATTTGTGAATACATAAATGTCCTCTACCACAGTGTTCTGAATAAAAAGGTATTGTGTTCTGGTACTATTGTGATGGGAAAGTCTCACTTGGGACTACCTGGCTTATATGACAAGATGTTACCATGGTCATAAAGGTAAAGTTTAGATAGAGAGATGATCACAAGAATTTGCTTGTGGTTGAAGAGGGAGATTGTGTGGGTCTGCTTACATGCAATTTATGCATTAAATGTTTACTTGTTCAGCAACAAAATTATAATTTATTTTGTACCTGCCATTATTGTTAGTCTGATATTAGTTTTCTATCATGTCAGCACTGGCCTACTAGGTTTATATACTCATATATGCTTTCACTAAGAATATAAATATTATTAAGGTGTATATTGCATATCCATATAGATGCATATGCATATTTGATATACTGTTTACTTTCTTTTCAATTAAGTCCACTTTAATGACTTGAGAGCCATCCCATCAGGACAACCCAGGTCCTGTTTTTTCAAGAAGGTGCATCACAATCAGCTCAGGAAGGCCTACGTGAGTCTCTCTTTGAATACATCAAGAGCTAAAAAGGGTTAATCCCTACTTTAAAAAGCAGAATGGCAATAGGACGCGCTTTCCGCAACAAGCTGCTGTTTATTGTACTTCTGGACTGCTTATTCTGGAAATTTGGTAGACCCAAGTTTAGATCACATACTAGAAATAGCCATCTCTTGGAAGACACCACATTAATCTTTTCATAGGTCATCAAACTACTACACTTGTAATGTTCTATACTGTGGGAACATATTAAGCCAATAACTTTCTTTTAACAGCTATTATAAGTAATAAATAGAAAATGTATTAGGCCATTTTGGATTGTTAAACCTGGAGTATGTTGTGTATTGAATTACTAGGTCATCTTATTATTGTTGCATGTGTTTCAATGCACAAAAAGCTGCTTTAATCCTTAGAAACCTGGCTAGTTCCAAGGCGGATAACACCTGGGAATTGGTTGTTTTTGAAGTCTTTTAGAAGGGAGGCAAGAGTGTATGCAGTCAATAAGGATTTCTGGTATCAGGAAGAAGGGGCAGAACTCTTTTCTGGCACAAGTCCTGATCCATCCAGCCTCCTGAGAAAATCCTCTTTGTTTCCAGCTGCATCTTCCCATGTAACCAATCCCACTTGATGTATAGAGCGACCACATAATTGAGCCATTAAATTCAATGTTTTTTGTGTCAAGATTAGAGAGGCAACAGGGATGGATAAGAAAACTTATAAGACACCTTTAGCAGTAGGGGATGGGTGAGTGTCATTTTTGGTTTTGGTAGGTAGAGAATACCCTTGGGATGGGAATATGCCATCGGTGTGTGGAATAATAATGGAGGTAATGGGACCCATATTCATGAGTTATGTACATTTGTATGTGGTGGTAGGGAAGGGAAAGACAAATACATTTGACATATGGAAACGTGCTATCAGTTTGACCCCCATCCTTCACCTCCTACTCTTCTCCCGTAGCTCCCCTGCCAATGTGGTGCACTTTAAAGCTCAACAGCTTATCTCTGAAGTCAGAATGAGCAGTTGCCAGTGTACTGCCTCTCTCTTAACCATTGATTCCTCCAGTTTACCTGTGTTTTGCTACTGCAAGGCTGTCCAGAGCACAATTTGAAACCCGTTAATGCAGCAAAATCAAAGAGGGGGTGTGTGTGTGCGTGCCAGAAGGAGATGAGCCAGCTGGAGGTACCTGAGCCCTGACCAGAGGCAGATGCTATGTCTGTCTTCAACATTAGGGTACGAAGTGAAGAGGAAATTGGCTGGGAGAAGTTAAAGGAGGATGGAGAAAGGAGCAAGCATTGGTGCCCATAGGTCTTCCTGCTAGTTCTGTTGAAACTGGTAGAGTAACTCCACTGAGTAATAGATCCAGCTCCTCGTCAAGTCAGATGTCAGCAAGGGGAGAGGAAACAAAAGAGGAAGCGAGAAAAGAATGCTTCAAGCCTTTGAGCCCATGTACCTAAACCTCAATCTCTTGGTTTTCTTTAATCCATTTTAAGCATTTATTTTTTTTTTTCTTTCTTTCTTGATGTGAGCAGCAAAGACAAAGCAGAAGGGTGTTCTGAACTGCTTTCTTCATGGAAACTAGATTTGGGGGTAGTTTGGGGAAAGGTAGTAAATTAACTCATTCTGGAACACCAACATACAAAATTTTTCTACCTTTCCCCAAACTACCCCCGAATCTAGTTTCATGAAGAAAGCAGATCAGTGTTTCAACAGCTTCCGCCCTTCAGGTCAGAGAAGTATGCCTCCCAAACTCCATTCCTGTATGCTACTCACTAATATAAACTGTCACTTGATTGATGAACACCGCATGAAAGGGGACATTCTCCCCTCTTGATTCACATATGTTCAATTAATAAGCGTTTCAGACTTGCACCATTTCTATAGCTATAAGAGGAGCTTAGGCAAAATTATTTGCAATTCACATTCAAATGTCTGGTAGTACTTGCTGGACCTTGAGATTGAATGTTCCTTAAAACAAACACCTGTCTGTGATACTTCACGTACTATGCAGAGACATATATACCCACATTGCTCGTAAGATATTAATATTGCTTAGCCTAGCCCATAAGTGTACAGTTTATTATCAAAGATTTGTTTGAATACCAAGCATCTAAGGCATTCATCATGCTGCATGGAATATCTGTGGGAAGCCAACAGTATGCATAACTCACCCATACAAAAAAGTGAGATTAGAAACACAGGGCATATGTAGGTATTCTAAGTATTCTGTACAAGTAATAAATGAGACAAGTCTAGTAATGATCTATATGAAACATAAAAAAATACTATGAACACCGCATAAGAAATCAGTGCACTCCTCCTCTGAATATTATAGGTTGTCTTTCACACAACTATAGTAACATGTTTAATAAAACTACAAGTAACATTTCAGCGAGTGTTTTCTGAAATGAAATAGCATGCTTAAAATTTGCAAAAAACGGTCACTATTATTAGGAAATGAGAAAACCTAGCTGGTTAACTACTAGAACATAAATCTGACCACATCCTTCTCGGTACTATTTCAGATAAAGTTTGTTGTTAGCACGCCACATGCTGTAGACACTTAAAAATACTGTTTAATTGTTTTTAATCCATTTCTTTTATGGATGTAAAATGGCCATCAGAAAATAATACAGCAGTTTCCATATAAAATAAATTGTTACTGCTTGACAAAAAACTGTTTAATACTAGAATAGGGAAATATTAAAATGTCTTTTTTATATAATTATATTAACAAATGTGTTATCGAGTTCCCATTTTACAGTGTTAGAACCTTTAAGCAACTGATACAGTTTTCTTTCCTTCACTATTTTTTTCCAAAATTAATTTCTATTCTTTATAATGGTTTGTAATGGCATGCCATTATCAGATGCACCCTTCAGTAAAAATAACTCCATTCTGGAAGGGGAGACTATTTCTACTGAAGATTTTCTTCCCTTTTCTTTCTTCATCGCCTGTTCATTTTTCCTCCACTGGCAAGTACATGAAACCAACAAGGGCCCAATACTAGAATTGTATTCACTAGTCCCACTAAAGGCTACAGAACTACTTACGTAAGTGTTACACAATTAAAATCCAATATTGAACATCTCTTCTACTTGAGTCCATTAGCTTCTCAGCAGGATATAGGTCTTCAACAGCTCACAGATCTTGCCTGCTGAGAGCATCACCAATCCCCGACTTGATATTCCAAGTCCATTCCTAAACTCTGACAAACATTCTGAATTTTCTTCTGCACTGATCAGATTTACAGTTCTAAAAACAATGATTTTTGCTGATCTAGGTGTCCAACCATTTCCATTTTTAAAAAAAAATCATTCTATTACTCTAAAAATAAAATGTATCGGATTTCACTATTTCTTTCCTGAATGAATGTGTATATATCTCCTCCTAACTTTACTTGCTGTTTCTCTTTAATTTTCTTGTTCATATTTGGAAAATCCAACATCAACTGGATTTTCACACTTTCCTTGAGTTTCTTATGAAGCTTCAGAGCCTGCAGACCTTTGCTTCTCATCTCCCTTCATGAACACTTAACTTTCCTCTTGCTTTTAGGCATGTCTGTGAATAGTCCCCCATCCCCCGTGGAAAAAAGAAAAAAAGCTGTGAGTATTATATCTAACAAATGCAATTTGACTTTAAAGTTGTTTCAAGCATAGTATAGTATTTAAGCAAGGTAACAACTTGTAATCAAGTCACAAAAATCATTCGACAATTTTTGTTGTTTACCATAAGAAATTGACTTGCTAGAAAACACTCACACTACACAATATTAAGCACTTTAAATGTAGGAAGTTACTGAATGCAAAGTTTGAATTCTTCTGTGCGGGTATAATTATGTTAAAACTAGTGTAACAGCTGGAGTAACTAACATCTGTGGAGCCATGCCCTAAGCATCTCAACGCAGGGGGTTGGACTAGATGACCTCCTGAGGTCCCTTCCAACCCTGATATTCTGTGATTCTGTGATTTAACAAAAAGAAAAGGAGTACTTGTGGCACCTTAGAGACTAACCAATTTATTTGAGCATGAGCTTTTGTGAGCTACAGCTCACTTCATCGGATGCAATTTCATAGAATCATAGAGAATCATAGAATCATAGAATATCAGGGTTGGAAGGGACCCCAGAAGGTCATCTAGTCCAACCCCCTGCTCAAAGCAGGACCAATTCCCAGTTAAATCATCCCAGCCAGGGCTTTGTCAAGCCTGACCTTAAAAACCTCTAAGGAAGGAGATTCTACCACCTCCCTAGGTAACGCATTCCAGTGTTTCACCACCCTCTTAGTGAAAAAGTTTTTCCTAATATCCAATCTAAACCTCCCCCACTGCAACTTGAGACCATTACTCCTCGTTCTGTCATCTGCTACCATTGAGAACAGTCTAGAGCCATCCTCTTTGGAACCCCCTTTCAGGTAGTTGAAAGCAGCTATCAAATCCCCCCTCATTCTTCTCTTCTGCAGGCTAAACAATCCCAGCTCCCTCAGCCTCTCCTCATAAGTCATGTGTTCCAGTCCCCTAATCATTTTTGTTGCCCTTCGCTGGACTCTCTCCAATTTATCCACATCCTTCTTGTAGTGTGGGGCCCAAAACTGGACACAGTACTCCAGATGAGGCCTCACCAATGTCGAATAGAGGGGAACGATCACGTCCCTCGATCTGCTCGCTATGCCCCTACTTATACATCCCAAAATGCCATTGGCCTTCTTGGCAACAAGGGCACACTGCTGACTCATATCCAGCTTCTCGTCCACTGTCACCCCTAGGTCCTTTTCTGCAGAACTGCTGCCTAGCCATTCGGTCCCTAGTCTGTAGCTGTGCATTGGGTTCTTCCGTCCTAAGTGCAGGACCCTGCACTTATCCTTATTGAACCTCATCAGATTCCTTTTGGCCCAATCTTCCAATTGGTCTAGGTCCTTCTGTATCCTATCCCTCCCCTCCAGCGTATCTACCACTCCTCCCAGTTTAGTATCATCCGCAAATTTGCTGAGAGTGCAATCCACACCATCCTCCAGATCATTTATGAAGATATTGAATAAAACCGGCCCCAGGACCGACCCTTGGGGCACTCCACTTGATACCGGCTGCCAACTAGACATGGAGCCATTGATCACTACCCGTTGAGCCCGACAATTTAGCCAGCTTTCTACCCACCTTATAGTGCAAATTTAACAAAGCAGCATTCAGCTGAACATCAGACATTTTGTTATGACATGCAAGAACTCCATATTTCAATATCCTGGCCTTGAAGTAGTGATTTATCAGTATACAAAAGAACACCGTGGGGAAAGTAAACAACATGACCAAAACGAAAAGACTGTATCTGACAGCAAATAAAATCCTTAACTGAGTTAAGTACAATAGCAATAACAGTGCTTATAATAAATTTATCATTGTGAAGGTTCCTTCTCCACTCTGAACTCTAGCGTACAAATATGGGGACCTGCATGAAAACCCCCTAAGCTTATTTTTACCAGCTTAGGTTAAAACTTCCCCAAGGCACAAACTATTTTACCTTTTGCTCTTGGACTTTATTGCTGCCACCACCAAGCGTCTAACAAATATATAACAGGGAAAGAGCCCACTTGCAAATGTCTTTCCCCCAAAAATCCTCCCCAAACCCAACAACCCCTTTCCTGGGGAAGGCTTGATAAAAATCCTCACCAATTTGCATAGGTGAACACAGACCCAAACCCTTGGATCTTAAGAACAATGAAAAAGCAATCAGGTTCTTAAAAGAAGAATTTTAATTGAAGAAAAAAGTAAAAGAATCACCTCTGTAAAATCAGGATGGTAAATACCTTACAGGGTAATCAGATTCAAAACAGAGAATCCCTCTAGGCTAAACCTTAAGCTACAAAAAGACACAAAAATAGGAATATACATTCCATTCAGCACAGCTTATTTTATCAGCCATTTAAACAAAACAGAATCTAACACATATCTAGCTAGATTACTTACTAAGTTCTAAGACTCCATTCCTTTTCTGTTCCTGGCAAAAGCATCACAGAGAGAGAGAGCCTTTGTTTCTCCCCCACTCCAGCTTTGAAAATATCTTGTCTCCTCATTGTTCATTTTGGTCAGATGCCAGCAGGGTTATCCTAGCTTCTTAACCCTTTACAGGTGAAAGGGTTTTTCCTCTGGCCAGGAGGGATTTTAAAGGTGTTTACCCTTCCCTTTATATTTATGACAATCATATAACACATATATTAGTAGCTTTATCTTCCATGGATGTCAAAGCACTTTATCAAGACAGATATCAACCAGTAAACACAGATGGGAAAACTGAGGTAAGAGTATGTAACTTGACCAAGGTAAAATTGCCACTCAGTGGCAAAGCAGGAAATCAAACCCAGGCATCCTGAATCACAGCTATTTCCCCTATCACTAGACTATATTAACTCTGTTCAAGCCATATTATCTGCCAAATTTGTAGCATGAACTAAATATTTTCTCTAGAAGAAAAATACATCTTTCATTTGCTTTTAAAAACCTTCAGCTAAATAAGCAAAATAATAATGGGCCAAATCTTGTTCCCACATACATGCAGGGCTCCAGTTTACTGGAAAGTCAATGTTGACGCCTGCATGCCTCAGTATGATTTTATATTTCTAAAGTGTAAGAACTGTAGTATAAAATTGCAGGAACATCTTGAAATTGCATACTCAGTTGTACATATTGAAGAACCTCAAAAATATATATATTTAAAATAAATGCACATCTAAATAAATATAGCAAGATTCAAACTCTGTTCATGCAATAAAAAGAACTGCGATGACTAATAAACCTTAAATATATGCAAAAAGAAAAGGAGTACTTGTGGCACCTTAGAGACTAACCAATTTATTTGAGCATAAGCTTTCGTGAGCTACAGCTCACTTCATCGGATGCATACTGTGGAAAGTGTAGAAGATCTTTTTATACACACAAAACATGAAAAAATACCTCCCCCCACCCCACTCTCCTGCTGGTAATAGCTTATCTAAAGTGATCACTCTCCTTACAATGTGTATGATAATCAAGGTGGGCCATTTCCAGCACAAATCCAGGGTTTAACAAGAATGTCTGGGGGGAGAGGGGGTAGGAAAAAAGGGGAAATAGGCTTGAATAGAGACTGGGAGTGGCTAAGTCATTATGCAAGGTAACCTAAGTTAATTGTATCCAATTTGCAAATGAATTCCAATTCAACAGTTTCTCGCTAGAGTCTGGATTTGAAGTTTTTTTTGTTGTAATATAGAAACTTTCATGTCTGTAATCGCATGACCAGAGAGATTGAAGTGTTCTCCGACTGGTTGAATGTTATAATTCTTGACATCTGATTTGTGTCCATTTATTCTTTTATGTAGAGACTGTCCAGTTTGACCAATGTACATGGCAGAGGGGCATTGCTGACACATGATGGCATATATCACATTGGAGGATGTGCAGGTGAACGAGCCTCTGATAGTGTGGCTGATGTTATTAGGCCCTGTGATGGTGTCCCCTGAATAGATATGTGGGCACAGTTGGCAACGGGCTTTGTTGCAAGGATAGGTTCCTGGGTTAGAGGTTGTGTTGTGTGGTATGTGGTTGCTGGTGAGTATTTGCTTCAGGTTGGGGGGCTGTTACTCTGCAACCTTAAATATATGCTAATGAAAATATTTTTAATGTTGTGATCATTTAATTCCACCATCATCTTTCCATTCTAGAGAGTTTTTTTTTTTTTAATTTTGAACCATCTTGTAGTAATTTGATATAGTTAATTTTTTCCTCTTTGTTGCAGGTTTTGGCATTTTGTCCTCTGAATATTTTCTGCAGTATGCAATATTTCTAATTAAGCTACACATTTCTTACGTTATCTACTCAGCTATGAAAGAAACATGATTATTTCCAACCACATACTTACTAACTACAGTCTAGTATTTTAGACTAAAAATTTATTACTATAATTACCTTATAGTAACAGTCCAGAAAGTGCCAGAAGTCATGATAAACTTCGTTGTTATTTTGTTGCAAAAGTGTGAATTAAAAGCGTTTTCATTTTTTGTGTATGTAGGGAGAGTAATTTTTGTGCATATATATATATATATATAAAGTAGTATTTCCTTGTGAATTGATTGAGCGCAAGTTAACAAGTGTATGCAAGGTAACAAGACGTCAAGTTTTATTCAGTGAATCTATTTAACATGAGAAGCAGAAATTTCCACAGAGGGAAGAAAATTGCCTTTAAGTCAGTTGGCATTACTCTGTTTCAGCTACTGGTTCTGAATGGGAGGACTAGATTATACACAATGTTTGGTACAGCTCAGAGTTGTTCAGCCTTGTACTCTTCAAAGGTAGAAGGGCTGTTCTGAAGCGTAATAGTAGAATTATAACTGAAAAGCACTGTCTTATGAGACCCTCAAAATAGGCTAACTATATAGCAATGTCTAAGAGCCCTTTCTTTCTTTCTTATCAAGACAACAAAGTATTTTTCTTTTTGAGGTCTTCACTCAAATTCTGACCTTATGTTCTCTAAGTCAAAGATCCAGTGTGACTCAGTGTCTTTGATGAGATCCAGGATAACATCTACAGAATGGATCATTGTAAGGAAGATGTAAAACAAACAGTTTCTATTCCAACAAGTGTTTGGAAAGATTGTTGTGTTTATTCTGCTATACTTTCAACTTAAAACTTTGTTCAGCTGCCGATCTAAGGCTGAAGAGGACACTAAAGTTAATGTAACTGACAGAAGAGGTTACATGGTTTCGGCAATTAGCTAAATAAAAAGTAATCAAATAGATTAAACTGTCATTACAATACACAAAATGTATTTACTTTTTAGATGTTTATAGTCTATCATAAAAGCAGTCAACAAAAGAGTACAGGCACCCTTTTACATTACATATCAAGAATTGTCGCTCAAAAAAAAAAAAAGTCTACATGACACGCTGACTAAAGTCTGCCCTATGTCTTGTGGTTATTTAACCTTAGTTATCAATGTGCACTTGATGTCGCAGCTAATTCAGATCTACAGCCTCCCAATATTTAAGAAATAATAATTAACAAGGTGCTCAAGGAACAGAAAGACAAGAACTGGTGGAAAATTTCCAGAAGCAATGTGTTCCAGAGTCTGAGCACCAAATACAAGCTAGTTATCTATAAAGGTTAGCATTATGAAACTCAGATAAGGAAATAGTCTATACTGAACAACAGTTCTCAAAACCGGCAAAAGCAGCACTGTTTTGACAGAAAATGCTGAGATGATTCGGTTTCTGTAGTACAGAAATAATCTGAAATATGCTAGTATTTTCTGTGTAATGCAAAGAATCATTTAGATAAGGAAAATGAGAGTCTGTTCCAAAAAACAACCATTAAAAGAATGTCATCAAGCTGCTTCACAGCACTGAAAATCTGAATTACACAGAACTTCAGTTTCCACAAAAATCTCGACTTTAAAAAGTCTTTTGGAAAGGTAAAGGTCCAGCAAATTTCCCAAAAGTGTATGGTATGTGCCAAATACCCTCCGTTTCCAGAATAAGAGGAACACTCAATGCAATTAATTTGTCACATCCATCCACCCTCCCACCCACCTAGTTCCTCCTCTGATACAATGCATCAAAAAGTCCATGCTCCGTCGTCATTGCTACAACAAAATTCTGAGTGCAGAGATGGCATACCAAGTGGGTCAGACATGTTCTCTTTGTGGATTTTTTAAAGTAAGTTTTGTACCCAAAATGACACGTGTTCTTGGGGGCCACACAGCATATTCAGAATCTTAACTGTCGTTACAGTAGTCCCATTGACGACAATACAGCGTGTAAAGTAGGTGCATAAATTCTTGTAGGATTGTAGTCTAAGTGTTTAGTTACCACGTAAAGGCCTCTATTTGCAGGTTTGTGTAAATCTCCCAATGATGTTACTGGGAGATCTGCTGTGGATTGAGGGGAATATTGGTCTTAAATTTCCAGGCTTACATACCACATTTAAAAAATAAAAGCCAGCCCTCTCTATAAAACGAGTTTGTCTTCTCTATTATTTTACTCTATTTCCAGAGCTTTGTCTTTAACAGATTCATATATTTTAATGCTAAGAGAGACCATTACAAACATTTGATTTGATTTCCTGCATAGCACAGGCCATATACTTCACCCAGTAATTCCTACATGAAGTCCAACAGCATGTGGTTGAATTAAACACAGTATAGATTTTAGAAAGACATCTTGTAAAAAATAAATAAATAAGAAAGACTTAGCACAAAAATCCAAGCACAAAAATGTGTCTTTTTGACCAGCTTTTAATATAACTTTCTTAGTTGCGTTTCATTATTACAGTGAACGCTAGTTACTTGTGTGATTCCTTATTTACTTGTACATCAGGTTATACTGAAATATGTTGTATAAACAGACTTTTTCTTATCCATATATCTATATTTAAACATTAATGATGAATAAACTAGGTAATGTATATGAATCTTTGCAGTACAAGTATAAAACTAAAAAACCCAATGTTTAAATAAATCTTGAAATTCTGAACAAGATATTCCAAAAGTTTCTGCTCTCTCTTTAAGAGCACTCCCCCAAATTAAAAAAGAAAATGAAAGAAGACTGTCAATTTGGAATCAGTGAAGCACAGTAGGAGATTCTAATTAACATATTCCACATGGAGAGGCAATCAATAATTTTGAAATACTGAAAGTTCACATTTTGAAAAATATACTTGTCAAGATCAAAATATTTAAGAAAGCATAATAAAAAAATGTAATCCATTTGACAGATGTATTTAACAAAGTTCACGCAAGATTTTTAGGGAAAAAACAAACAGCCTTATTTGATTTAACACCCTGCTTCAATTGCACTATTCATTTGTGCATTTTATTGACAGATTGTTAATTTTCCATTAATTAATTTAAAGAAAATATTTCAATGAACATATACGTTATATTCAGTATACAGTTTTATAAAACTAGATAAACATATTATGTTCTTTAGGCTATCAAAATAGAGGTAAACACAAACACCACTGTGTCGAGGTGAAAATATAACCTTGGTATCGGATTAGAAAGCCCTTTAAAAAAAAAACTGGCTATAGAGACATTGCTCGTGTTTTCATGCAGAAAAGCAAACAATGGGAATACGAAAAGAAATACTGCACAATTACAATACCTTCATAGTTAGTGTTTCATTCAAAGCAAAGTGTGATGAGAAAGCAAATCACCATAGCAACAGTTTTACTAATCTAAAATTTACAATTATAGCTAACTTTGTTATTTTAGTCTTACTTCACTGAAAGCACGTATTTTGTTTATTCACTGTTCAAGTGCTATAGAGGCAACAGACTATAGAAACCTCTCTTTTCAAAAGATCACTAATAATGTAGTCTACTTGTCAAAAACATATCAATTTTTGTTGTTTTGTGAAGTGGATTCTTGCCTATATAGCTGAACTGAGACCATCTAACCCACCTTTGTTATGAATATCAAGAAGGACTTGCAGTTCAGCTCCAAAAAGGCAAGGCCAAGGATTTATAGAATAAGCCACTAAGATTACTCAATGCAAGAAAAAAAATCCTATGATTCAACAAATACCTAGTGAAGTGATAACATAAGAAATTTGGCTGCTTGGCATATCAGTAATTTAACACACAATTCAGGCTTACATTCAGAAAACATGATTACTTTGCTAAAAAGCATTTAACTTAATGGAAACATTGCATTTGGAACTAAATTCACAGATTATATGTAGAACAACTACTCTGTGTATTAAGGAAATTATTTTGATATTTGGACTGGGTTGTCATGTCACTTATGCACATATTTTGATTTATGATACTGTTTTTACACACATGCTCTCAAAGCAATATTTAAGTGCTGTTTTGTTTTTTCTTCAATGTTTTTATGTAGTAAATATCAAATATTAAATTAAAATAGTATTTAAAATATGTACATGTAAATCAGAGGTCCAGAAATGCTTTCACAATATTATCTAACTCCTGCTGCGAGGAAAAGTGACATTTTAAATTTCACTCAGTGAAAAACCCAAGACCTTGCACCACTGACCTGCTAAGGTTTCAGTTCAACTTGGCTATATATTCCAAGTGAGTTTGAATGAGCAGACATTATGTAAATGGGCAGACTTAAATAAAAGGCAGCTCTCCTGTATTAATCCAAGGCCTGGGGTGCTTTTAGAGTAGGCTGGAGACAATCCCAGACACCTGGCTTTTGAAAGACCACCAAGGGAATATGTAAAGAGGGGTCTGTAAAAGCAGTCAGAAATTAAACTTCATTCAAGAGTTTATCTTAAAGAATCTGTACTCAGCAGCTTTTAAAAAGCTTGTTTTAATTATCATTCGATACTGAAATATACTCTTTCACCTCAAAGACACCAAATATTTTTCAAAGCTGTGAGTGTTGCACTCTTAAATGAAAGGTATTAAAAATACTCAGCTGAAAATAAATGATTTGTATCACAGCTCTGCAATGTGTTTTTCCCTTGGCATATCAAATATCCTTGGTCTCTAACCTCCAGTATTTAATTCTCTCTGAAAAAAAAAAAATCATAGAAGTGTCTCTGTCCTTAGAATTTTAGAGATACAAATGTCAAGCTGTCTCAGGAATGTATAAACGCTGCATAACGATTGCTATCACTTCTAGAAAGGAACTACTATATAATCATTAACAACTCAGAGTTCAAATTCAGGAAGGTGTGGGGAAGCTGATACACCAGCAGCACACCACATACGCACTATCCTGACCTGAAAATTTTCCCTTTCTCCCCAACCCCATGAGATGGGCGGGCACGCACGCGCACACATGGCTTTTTCTTTTCTGCCAGTGAAACTAGAAAAAAACATGTGAACATGAATAAAGAAATAAAATACTAACCTTGAAGTTCCAATTTTTTTTCTTGCTTTTCTCTCTCTACTTCTATCTTTATTTCACCTCTCTCCTATCACCCCCCCCAGACCATTTGCTTTTTAGCGATTGTATTGATTCCATACCATTTGCTCCGTTTCACCCTTTCTATTGTTTCCTCCTGCTTATTTTCTACCCTCTTCATTCATGTGTATCCCCATTTCACTTTTTCTACTGAATTGCTCTTCATTTCTTTCTCTATTTCTGCTGGGCTCTCTAATCTTTCTTCCCTCTCCTATTTTCCTCAGGTCTTCCCCATATCTATCACTTGATCTCTCTCTCACACACACACACTTTCCACCCAGCCTAGTGTCTCTAATGCCTTGCTGTGACAAAATGTTAACAAAAAAAAAGGTGCCACAAGCACCTGACCTGTTTTTCCACACAATTTCCTTTTGTCTTTCCCTACCTTGTTCCCTGGAGGCTCCCGTACTCCTCTCCCAGGAGCTTCCTAACCTTAATGGTTCCCTCATTCCTCCTCTCCCCCCTCCCACTTCATGGGTTTTCACTCCAAAGGGTGACATAGCCTACAGTAGTACAGAAGGACCCCATATGTTATGTAGTTCTGTGCATGCATGGTATTCCATATATGCATTGCCATACATGGCTCAATTTGAGCCCAGGCAACTTGCCACACTTTTACAAAATCCTAGTTGGCCCCAAGATAAAAGCAACAAATCTCCACAAGCACGCAGGCAAAGTTTGAAGATGATACCATATAAAAAGAAAATATTTTCCTTTCTGACTTGTATATGTAGTACTGTATTATATGTATAGGTAGTATAATTTAATAGTAATAGTTTTAAAAAATCCTATGCTCTCAAACAATTTTATTTTTTTTCGCTAAATTGGCTTCTTAATCCTCTGATGCCTGTTGATTGCCCTAGGGTAATAACCACACTAAACATCCATTATTGCCAAACCATTCAAACTATCCAGCTGAAAAACACTAGAAATTAAATTTAAAAAGGTTTGGAATAGGGAGCTGCAAATCTGTTGGGGCAGTCGGGAGCTCATCTAAACAGACCTGAAACTGTGCTTCTCAGCACGTTTACTGCAGAAATAGGGGTAGCACCAAGTGCTGTCCCATGAAAGGATGTGGGAGAAGAGGAGGAGGAGGAGGGGTGGATACACTTTGGTCCAGACACCTTTTTCAAATATTAAAAATAATCATTCTTCTCTAATTCAGACTGAAAAGTCTGCGGTGTGTTTGAGCACCTCATAAAATGGTGTCCCTATCCTGACCAGGGCCTCTCGCTGCTATCCAAACACAAATAAAGGAGTTATAGCTCCTGCCCCCAATTTCCTCACAAGGGTACTCAAGTGGCTTCTCGTCTGACTACCGAATATGGAAGACCTTTCCTCTTACGGATTCAAGTTGGGGTTTCAGCCTCCATTCACTATTTGGAAAGATATCCTGGATCAATCTTTCCTTGGTGGAGCTCTACAATGAATGGTAAATCATGGAAAATTCTCCTTCTGTGCGCTGTATGACCTCTTTAAAAGGGTTTCTGCCCTGGGAGGGAGTACTCTCCTTTACATTAGGAATTCCTTGATATAATTCCCACTCTTTCTGTGACTCAGCTCTCTAAAGGTATGTCTACACTGGCACCACCATGACTGGCATGGGTCAGCTGACTTGGGCTCAAGGGGCATAGGCTATGGGTCTATAAAGTTGCAGTGTAGGTGTTTGGGCTCAGGCTGGAGCCCAGGATCTAAGACTCCATGAGGGAGAGCCCAAACACCTACACTGCCATTTTTAGACTGGCAGCCTGAGCCCTACAACCCCAAAAAGTCAGCTGACCCAGGCTTTGAGACTCAGTGCCATTGGTTTTTATCACAATGTTGATGTACCCTAAAAGGGCAGAGTCTTCTATGGCTGTTGATTTTGACATCTCTGAGCTCCTCTGAGAATAAACTCTGACACTGTTTAGCCTAAACAATCCATGTAGTCTCAACGGATCAGCAGCTATGGAATCAGTTTGAGAGTGGCTATATCTCAAAGTAATTAGCAATTCTCAACTTTGAACCTCTAAAACTGTTCAATTCCAACCGTGACAGTCATTTAATTTGGCAAAACACTAAAAACAATAACAACAAACAATAAAAACAATAACCCCACCAAAGAACCTATTTTATACCACTATCTGTCATGCTGACCTGAATTAATTAAAAATGGCTCAGCTCAATTCAATTTAAACAGAGAAACAAAAAATGACTTTTTTAATATTTAGAGAGGCTTTTGATGTATAGCAGCTGGATACTTTGCATCCTTTTCATTCTTACTGTAATTTCAGTAACTTGAGTTAGAGCAGGTATGACTGATCCTTGTTTCTTGTTGCTTTTTATTATTAATTATCATTAAATCAAGCTCTAAATGAACAGATTAATTTCAGCCAAGTCAAAAGCAAGCCTATTTTATATAGATATATTTTTCATGAAGTAGCTTTTAAAAAACTATCTAAATATGAAAAAAGTTAAAATAAATATACTTAAAAACATAAGAATGATCATACTGAGATAGACCAATGGCCCATCTAGCACAGTATCCTGTATTCTTACAGTGGCCACTGCCAGATGCTTCAAAGGAATTAACAGAACAGGGAAATCATCAAGTGATCCATCCCATCTTTCAGTTTTAGGGAAGTTAGAGGTTTAGGGACACCTGGAGCATTGAGTTGCATCCCTGACCACCATGGCTAAAAGCCACTGATGGAACTATCCAACATGAACTTACCTAATTCTTTTTTTAAAAACTTTGGCCTTCAAAACAACCCATGGCAACAAGTTCCACAGGTTGACTGTGCATTATGTGAAGTACTTCCTTTTGTTTATTTTAAACTTGCTGCCTATTAATTTCATTTGGTGACATCTAATTCTTATTTTACATAAAGGGGTAGATAACATTTTCCTATTCACTTCCTCACATTCATGATTTTATAAACCTTTATCATATTCCCCCCACCCCCTGCACTCGTCATCTCTTCTCTAAGATGAACAGCCCCAGCCTTTTAATCTCTGATCCTATGGAAGTTGTTTGATACCTCAATCATTTTTATTGCATATTTTCCTATTCTAATATCTTTTTCTGAGATGAGGTGACCAGAACTGCACGTAACATTCAAGGTGTGAGTGTACCATGGATTTTCGTAGGGGTATTATGATATCTTCTGATTTATTTATCCATCCCTTTCCTAATGGTTCCTAACATTGTTCGCTTTTTTGACCGCTGCTGCACATTGAGTGGATGTTTTCAGAGAACTATCCACAATGACTCCAAGATATCTTTCTTGAGTGGTAAAAGCTAATTTGTATGTAGAGTTGGGATTATTTTTTCCAACGTATATTACTTTGTACTTATCAACACTTAATTTGATCTGCCATTTTGTCACCCAGACACCCAGTTTTGCGAGATCCCTTTATAACTCTTTGCAGTCTGGTTTGTATTTAGCCATCTTGAGTAATTTTGTATTGCATGCAAATTTTGCCACCTTACTGTTCACCTCCTTTTCCAGGTCATTTATGAATACGTTGAACAGCACAGGTCTCAGTGCAGCTCCTTGGGGGACTCTACTATTCACCTCTCCCCATTCTGAAAACTGACCATGTATTCCTATCCTTTGTTTCCTATATTTTAACCAGTTACAGATCCGTGAGAGGACCATCTCTCTTATCCCCTTACTGTTTAGTTTGCTTAAGAGCCTTTGGTGAAAGTCTAAGTACACTGTATCAACTGGAAAAAGAAAAGGAGTACTTGTGGCACCTTAGAGACTCACAAATTTATTTGAGTATAAGCTTTCGTGAGCTACAGCTCACTTCTTAAGCTCAAATAAATCTGTTAGTCCCTAAGGTGCCACAAGTATTCCTTTTCTTTTTGCGAATACAGACTAACACGGCTGCTACTCTGAAACCTATATTAACTGGATCACCCTTATTCACATACTTCTTGTTTGCTAAATTTGAAGTCATTTCTGCCCCTACCAAAAAATGGGAAGGAAAGAGCCTGCACCCTCCTCCCCAGTACCAAAACCTTTAGTGACTCCTGGATTTCAAATAGTAGAACACTTTCCTGCATGCCAGAAGTCTAACTGTCCTTTCTTTAACTGTGAAACCAGTTCTTCCCTTCACCGTTCCCAACATTATCTACAATGCAGTTAGTACTTGCAATAATAAAACCTGCAAGCTCTGTATGATCTGGAACCTGGCCCCCTTAATACCTTCTTTCCCTATAACCCTCAGCAGAGCAATTAGAGAGAAATGGGAATTTTTTTTGTATTTTTGCTGGATGGAATTCTCAATAGAAGTCAATGGGGAAAATATTTCAAAGCATCTAAGTGACTTAGGATCCTAAATACTCCATCACTTGCTTATTAAAATTTTCAAACAAGCACCCCTCCCTGCTTTCTCCCATGCGTGGAAGAAGCTACTGTAAACCTCTGTAAAACTAACTGATGATACTCTTTAAAACTTTCTTTTTCCATGAAGCTTACAAAACAATTTGACAAAGGTTAGGCTGTCAGAATGCTGAGACCACAGCCTATCATAGTGAGACAGTACTGTCTCACTGTTTCCTTGTACTCACCGACAGTCTGTCTAAATCCTCTGTTGTCTTTTGTCTTAGTCTTCGATTATAAACTCTCTGGGGAAGGGACATTCTTTTGTTTGTTTGTATAGTGCCAAGCATAATATGGTCCTGGGTCCATGACTGAGGCACTATGACAACACAAGTAATAATTTTCAAACCAGACTTAAGGGCAGATTTTCTAAGGCATTTATGTGCCTAAAAATGCAAATAGGTGCTAGGCACCTAAATATGTTATGCACTCCAAATAGGTGCTTTTGAAAGTTTTACCTCCTACTTGTAACCAGAACACAATGAAAAAGGGATGAAAAAATATATCCCTTTAAATTTATCAGGGATTTATTGGCAGTAGATGGGCAGCTGTCTTGTTTTTATAATCAGTACTGAATGGTTATTTTATAATATTTGCTTTCTTCCTTTTTCACTTGATGAACTTTAACAGCCATTACGGTCAGTCCAATAAGTCTCTCAAAGTTTAAAATCTGAACTCATGAGTGTCTCAAAACTAAAAACAAAAACAACATTTTAAAATACATTTTAATGGTTTGGGGCTTGAGGACGAAAGCAATGTTAGAATCACGTACACGGAGTTACACAAATAGCAACTTTTTAAACTTACAAGGGCACTCAGTACTTAAGTATTTTCTTGTTTTGTAGTAGTTCAGCTACCTGGATTCAACAACTCCCACTACACGTATCATTTCAGTATCCAGAACCCTGCTACATATCTGAGCCAGCCTTATTGGAGAGGATAAAATTCCTATATATTTTTTTAAAACAACACTGCATTATTAAAATGATTATATTTAATACCATGCAAAATCATGCAATATTGTTTTAAAAAAAAACAATTAGCCATAACTACGACTTACCAGAATATAGGCTGGCTCCAGTATACAGCAGAGTTCCATACTGGCTGCGAAACCACCAGCACAGTACAAACTGAGCCCTTTCACAGAACAAAGGCTGGAGGGTCTTGACATCAGGAGCTGCACAACAATTAAATTAAAAAGTTAGTTTCAAATCAGTAATATGTTGAATGTGGCTTTTATCACTACTATTTAAGACATCCAAAATAACATGGTCTAGGAGAGAGCGAAAGTAGGAAAATAAAGTGGCAGATTATATTAATATTTGCATGTCTCATCTGCATGCTGCAAGACCCTTCCCATAACATGATTCAGAGACAAAAATGGACCGAGGCATCTTTGGCAGAGTGATCTTTTTCGAGCTGCACTGCCAGGGAGCAAAAGCGTGATGGTACATTGCGCGTGCGGGGGTGGGGGGGGGGAGAAGTCGTCCTTGAGTGAATGCAGAGGCATGGGACCTTCAAACACAGATCTTTAATAGACCGACCAAAACACATGGGATTCTCGGGGGATCTGAAAGATCTCAGGACAAAATCCGGAGCATCCTCTGGTGGAAGACTACATAGGAAATGCCATGACTTGCACTTCTGCCATTTTGGTATATTGGATTACATCATTCTCTAATAAAAGGGGCCATAAGATTAGTGTGTAAATTACATACCACGAGGTCTCCTCTATACCCATTCCATGTGTAAAACAAGATTAGAATATGCCTTTGCATTTGCTACTATTAAAGGACTAAATTTAATCTAACTCCAAATCCCCTGTATATTTTTAATTTGTATTAAAGCCAGAGCCTTAAAATAATAAATATTTTTAGAATATAGGTTGTAACATTCAAGAATAAATAACTTCACGTGACAAGTTAGGAGTCACACATTAAATATAGGTTCTCTAAGAAAAACAAATCACTATTTGATTATTTCTTTTCTAATTAAGCAAGGAAAACAATTCCACTGTAAAATATTTTTCTGTGCCAATTTAATGCGATACGTGACCGACATCAATGAAAATGTTGCTTCAGCCACTTAACGATTTACACAATTTCTATAATACGGTTGACTAATATGACTTTATTATAGCTATTGATGGAATAAATCTAATAAAGGTGGGGTTTTTTTTAAACTTGGAACAAGATCAAAATGCTTGTATATTTCAGATGGCTATTGGGTGTAATAATTATATGCTAAACTAATTACAACTAAAGCAAAACCTGACTTACACCTAATTAAATTTTATTACATCAACATAAAAGATTGTCTTTTCTTTTACCACAAGGCACAACTGTAAAACGTTTAGCTACACACCACAATGAATGTGGATGCAGCCTGCCTCTCAGTGCAGCACATAGCTAAATGTATCCTACACACAGCTCCAAGTGTAGACAAGGTCTCAATTCCCCTTCCTCAGGAAGGCTGCCTTTGGTAACCTTCAGGAAAGGCTGCCAGGCTTTATTGGTTTCCTCTGACTTGTTTTCAGGACAAAGGTTTGATTAGGATACTGGAGTGATTTGAAAGATGTTTGTTGTGGTGAGTAGGAAATCTTTTTTAATGAATTTTAGAATTTATTAAACATGGTAGTATTTTGAGTTTTCTGGACATGACCCAGCCTGCTTTTATAAATCTAAATAAAACAAATCAATAAATTCTGTCAGAAAAGAGGGAAAACCAGAGACACACAAAATGCTAATATATGGGAGGTGTCAAGGTTCCTCCCCCCACTCTGAACTCTAGGGTACAGATGTGGGGACCTGCATGAAAACCTCCTAAGCTTACTTTTACCAGCTTAGGTTAAAACTTCCCCAAGGTACAAATTAATTTTATCCTTTGTCCTTGAAATATCCACTGCCACCACCAAACTCTAACTGGGTTTACTGGGAAACGTAGTTTGGACACATCTTTCCCCCCAAAATCCTCCCAACCCTTGCACCCCACTTTCTGGGAAAGGTTTGGTAAAAATCTTCACCAATTTGCATAGGTGACCACAGACCCAAACCCTTGGACCTGAGAACAATGAAAAAGCATTCAGTTTTCTTACAAGAAGACTTTTAATAGAAATAGAAGTAAAGGAATCACCCCTGTAAAAATCAGGATGGTAGATACCTTACAGGGTAATTAGATTCAAAACATAGAGAATCCCTCTAGGCAAAACCTTCAGTTACAAAAAAGACACACAGACAGAAATAGTCATTCTATTCAGCACAGTTCTTTTCTCAGCCATTTAAAGAAATCATAATCTAACACATACCTAGCTAGATTACTTACTAAAAGTTCTAAGACTCCATTCCTGTTCTATCCCTGGCAAAAGCAGCGTACGGACAGGCACAGACCCTTTGTTTCTCTCTCTCCTCCCAGCTTTTGAAAGTATCTTGTCTCCTCGTTGGTCATTTTGGTCAGGTGCCAGCGAGGCTACCTTTAGCTTCTTAACCCTTTACAGGTGAGAGGATTTTTCCTCTGGCCAGGAGGGATTTTAAAGTGGTTTACCCTTCCCTTTATATTTATGACAGAAGGCATGAGAGTGGACTGAACCTTTAAGAGTAGCGTAACCAGGTGTCCGGTTTTCAAAAGGGACCCTGGAGGCTCCGGTCAGCACCACCGACCGGGCCATTAAAAGTCTGGTCATCCATGCTGCAGAGCTAAGGCAGGCTAGTCCCTACCAGTCATGGCTCTGCGCTGCACCCCGGAAGCGGCCAGCACGTCCGACACCTAGGCAGGGGGATGGGGGGCCTCACAGGGCTCCATGCACTGCCCCCACTCCGAGCACTGGCTCCACACTCCCACTGGCCTGGACCCATGGCCAATGGGAGCTGCGGGCGTGGTGCCTGCAGGTGAGAGCAGCGTGCAGAGCCGCCTGCCATGCTTCGGCCTAGGAGCCAGACCAGATGGCTACTTCCGGGGTGCAGCATAGAGTTAGGTCAGGCACCACTGACTGGGAGCCACTCGAGGTAAACCCACACCCCAGCTCTGAGCCACCCCAAACCTGGAGCCCCCTCCTACACCCCAAACGCCTCACCCATGACCCCACCCCAGAGCCTGCACCCCCAGATGGAGCCCTCCTGCACCCCAACCCCCTGCCTCAGCCCAGAGCCCCCTCCCACATCCTGAACCCCTCTGCCCCACCCCCAGCCTGAAGCCCCCTCCTGAACCCCTCATCCCTGGCCTCACCCCAGAGCCCACTCCCCAACCCCATGCTTCAACCCACAGGCCTCTCCTGCACCCTGAACCCATCATTTCTGGCCACACTCTGGAGCCTGCACCCACAGTTAGAGCTCTCACCCTCTCTTACACTCCAACCCCCTGCCCCAGCCCAGTGAAAATAAGTGAGAGCGAGCCACCAGGGGAGGGGGAATGTAGTGAGCAGGTGGCAAGGCCTTGGGAAGGGGCGGGGCAAGTGGCAGGGCCTCAGGGAAGGGGCAGGGCTAGGGTGTTCAGATTTGTGTGATTAGAAAATTGAAACCCCATTTAAAGAGCAGAGAAAAGGAGTACCGAAAGAACCAAGGTGGGGTCAACAGTAATCTTAGTTCAGAGGAAGAGACTGTTTTGGGCAGCTGGGGTGGAGTGGGGTTGGTCTAGCATCCCAGCAGATTACAGTGAAGTTGAGTTTTTGTTCCCATTTTACCATTACAGGCTGGCTTAACAATTGACTTTCCCTCACTATTACCGCTCATGCCTCTGCCTACTTTTCTTTCCACCCTCACTTCTGATATCCAGGGCACCAATATTTTTGTGCTAGGCCATAATGCACTTCTTGCTTGTGTCTGAACTGTGTGCAAGCTGACAACGTTGCCAGATCTCACAATTTCATCATGAATATCTTAACATTTGGGGTTTTACTGAAAGCCTCAGTTTCCGGAATCAGGCAATTGTGTGAGAATCTCAGATTTAGTTTGGGGTATGGGGGAACCAACAACAAAAGCCTAAGGGTCTCACCCTTATGGTTGTGGAGAAAGCCTTGAAAATGAGAAGCATAAACTCAAAAACAAAAAACCCTGTAAATTTATCATTAAAAAAACCTATTTTAAACCAGATTTATGGTTTTTAAACAACTGGGATTGGCTGTACTGGCTCCAAGAGCACCATAGCTCACAGGAGACATAGGACATGGAGATTTGGAATGTGAGATAATCTTTGGTGCACTAACATGAACGCAACCTAATGAAGGAGATTGACGAAATGGGGAAAGCGGATTGCTGCAGAGGTGCACGTGGATCAGACAGAGACTACTCTTAGAGGAGAGTCTATTGATAGAGATTCTCTAGGTTTTAATCAGGAGGAGGGGATGAAAGAGGATAAAGTATGGGCCAGATCAGACAAGAAACATTCACATAAAAAAAAGAATCTGACACATCAGAAAAGGGCAGACAAATAAACAGTGACAAGTTTTTAAAGTGCTTGTACACAAATGCTAGAAATCTAAATAAGATAGGTGAACTAGAGTGCCTCATGTTAAAGGAGGCTATTGATATAATAGGCATCACAGAAATTTGGTGGCGTGAGGACAATGAATGGGACACACTCACTCTGTGGTACAAAATATATTGGAAGGACAGAACAGGTCGTGGGGGGGGGAAGGGAGGGAAGAGTGGCACTATATGTGAAAGAAAATGTAGAATCAAATGAAGTAAAAATCTTAAATGAATCCACATGTTCCACAGAATCTCTATGAATAGTAATTCCATGCTCTAATAAGAGTATAACAGTAGGGATCTATTATCAACCACCTGACCAGGATAGCGATAGTGAAGATGAAATGCTAAAGGAGATTAGAAAGGCTATCAAAATAAAGAACTCAATAATAGTGAAAAGAAAAGGAGTACTTGTGGCACCTTAGAGACTAACAAATCTATTTGAGCATAAGCTTTTGTGAGCTGTAGCTCTGTAGCTCACGAAAGCTTATGCTCAAATACATTTGTTAGTCTCTAAGGTGCCACAAGTACTCCTTTTCTTTTTGCGGATACAGACTAGCATGGCTGCTACTCTGAAACCTGTCAATAATAGTGGGGGATTTCAATGATACCCATATTGACTGGGTATGTCACCTCAAGACGAAATGCAGAGACAAAATTTCTTGATACTTTAAATGACTGCTTCTTGGAGCAGCTGGTACAGGAACCCACAAGGGGAGAGGCAATTCTCAATTTAGTCCTGAGTGGAGCGCAGGATCTAGTCCCAGAGGTAACTATAACAGGACCGCTTGGAAATAGTGACCATAATATAACAACATTTAACATTTCTGTGATGGGAAGAACACCTCAACAACCCAACACTGTGGCATTTAATTTCAGAAAGGGGAACTATGCAAAAATGAGGTTAGTTAAACAGACATTAAAACGTACAGTGACTAGAGTGAAATCCCTGCAAGCTGCGTGGACACTTTTCAAAGACACCACAATAGAGGCCCAACTTAAATGTATACCCCAAATTAAAAAAAACACAGTAAAAGAACTAAAAAAGAGCTACCGTGGCTTAACAAACCATGTAAAAGAAGGAGTGAGAGATAAAAAGGCATCTTTTAAAAAGTGGAAGTCAAATCCTAGTGAGGTAAATAGAAAGGAACATAAACACTGCCAAATTAAGTGTAAAAACGTAATAAGAAAAGCCAAAAGGAGTTTGAAGAACAGCTAGCTAAAAACTGAAAAGGTAACAACAAAATATTTAAGTACATCAGAAGCAGGAAGCCTGCTAAACAACCAGTGGGGCCCCTGGACAATCGAGATACAAAAGGAGCACTTAAAGGCAATTAAGTCATTGCGGAGAAACTAAATGAATTCTTTGCTTCAGTCTTCATGGCTGAGGATGTTGGGGACATCCCCAAACCTGAGCCACCTTTTGTAGGTGACAAACCTGAGGAACTGTCACAGATTGAAGTGTCACTAGAGGACGTTTTGGAATTAACTGATAAACTTAATAGTAACAAGACACCGGGACCAGATGGCATTCACCCAAGAGTTCTGAAAGAACTCAAATGTGAAATTGCAGAACTATTAACTATGGTTTGTAACCTGTCCTTTAAATCAGCTTCTGTACTCAATGACTGGAAGATAGCTAATGTAACGCCAATATGTAAAAAGGGCTCTAGAAGTGATCCCGGCAATTACAGACCGGTAAGTTTAACATCAGTGCTGGGCAAATTAGTTGAAACACTAGTAAAGAAAAAATGGTCAGACACATAGCAGAACATAAATTGTAAAGGGAAATCATGTCTTACTAATCTATTAGAGTTCTTTGAAGGAGTCAACAAACATGTGGACCAGGGGGATCCAGTGGACATAGTGTACTTAGGTTTCCAGAAAGCCTTTGACCAGGTCCCTAACCAAAGGCTCTTATGTAAAGTAAGTTGTCACGGGATAAGAGAGAAGAGCCTTTCATGGATTGAGAACTGGTTAAAAGACAGGGAACAAAGGATAGTAATAAATGGTAAATTTTCAGAATGGGGAGGAATAACTAGTGGTGTTCCCCAAGGGTCAGTCCTAGGACCAGTCCTATTCAGCTTATTCATAAATGATCTGGAGAAAGGGGTAAACAGTGAGGTGGCAAAGTTTGAAGACGATACTAAAACTGCTCAAGATAGTTAAGACCAAAGCAGACTGTGAAGAACTTCAGAAAGATCTCACAAAACTAAGTGATTGGGCAACAAAATGGCAAATGAAATTTCATGTGGATAAATGTAAAGTAATGCATTTTGGAAAAAATAACCACAACTATACATACAATATAATGGGGGCTAATTTAGCTACAACTAATCAGGAAAGAGATCTTGGAGTCATCGTGGATAGTTCTCTGAAGACATCCATGCAGTGTGCAGGGGCAGTCAAAAAAGCAAATGTTAGGAATCTTTGAAAAAGGGATAGAGAATAAGACGGAGAATATCTTATTGCCCTTCTATAAATCCATGGTACGCCTACATCTTGAATACTGTGTACAGATGTGGTTCCCTCATCTCAAAAAAGACATACTGGCATTAGAAAAGGTTCAGAAAAGGGGCAACTAAAATGATTAGAGGGTTGGAACGGGTCCCATATGAGGAGAGATTAAAGAGGCTAGGACTTTTCAGCTTGGAAAAGAGGAGACTAAGGGGGGATATGATAGAAGCATATAAAATCCTGAGTGGTCTGGAGAAAGTAAATAAGGAAAAGTTGTTTACTTGTTCCCATAATATAAGAACTAGGAGCCACCAAATGAAATTAATGGGCAGCAGGTTTAAAACAAATAAAAGGAAGTTCTTCTTCACAAAGCGCACAACCTGTGGAACTCCTTGCCTGAGGAGGTTGCAAAGGCTAGGATTATAACAGGGTTTAAAAGAGAACTGGATAAATTCATGGAGGTTAAGTCCATTAATGGCTATTAGCCAGGATGGGTAAGGAATGGTGCCCCTGGCCTCTGTTTGTCAGAGGATGGAGATGGATTGCAGGAGAGAGACAGATCACTTGATCATTACCTGTTAGGCTCACTCCCTCTGGGGCTCCTGGCACTGGACACTGTCAGTAGCTGGATGGACCTTTGGTCTGACCCAGTATGGCCACTCTTATGTTCTAAACCCCCTTGCGGTTGGAAGAAGTCAGGACAAGAGGATACTGCTTTTGTTTATTAAATATATATATATTTCACACACACACACACACACACACACACACACACACACACACACACACAGAGTTAAAGAAAAACAGAAATGGGAAGAACAAAAACAGAAGACTAAAAGGAGAAAAGTGAAAATTTGTGAAAAGGAAAATGGAGGAAAGATTGAGAAAAGGAAACAAGGACAGAAAAAAAAATGGCAAAGAAAACAATTACTTGTCCCACTCTGGTTAGTATATTTTATTTGCATTATATATGGCTGTAAGAAAAATTGCAGGCTAAAATTTTTTTGTGGAAAGTAACT
The DNA here is from genome assembly GCF_965140285.1 of Lepidochelys kempii. Taxonomy (NCBI): domain Eukaryota; kingdom Metazoa; phylum Chordata; order Testudines; family Cheloniidae; genus Lepidochelys; species Lepidochelys kempii. The sequence goes on along the minus strand of NC_136383.1, from coordinate 77,562,815 downwards.
TTCAGCGCTCACCACAACTTTCAGCACACACTGCAAAGTTATCACAAATTCGAATGATGTTACGACCCCCAGCACCGTGTCACAACACCACTTGCTCAAATTTGGCCCAGTAGTAAAACCACAATCTCCAACTCTCTCTTCCACTTCTGAACCAAAACATTCAAAACTTACTTTCTTTTACATGCACACACACCCCCCTATGCTGCATCATATTTCACCGGAAACTGTGCCATCTCTCTTGTTTTGAGAAGAGCAAAAGTGGTGACAAACTTCTTGAAGACAATGCTGTAGTCAAAATTGCATCTAACTACTGAACAAGTAGGGAAGTTAATAGGTATTTTTTAGAAATGTCATGACCGCAGTGGCACTCAAATAATAATCTAAATATATCAGTGATGAACTTCCAAATGTACATTTTTAATAAACTTAGTTAAATTTAAGATATTTGCATCAGCTGGAAACCACAAGGGGGTTTACTTTCTTAACTTTAATTTTCTAAAAAATGTTTACTTTCTTCCAGATGGTAAGATTAAATTACATAAACACTGTCAGCAAGTTGAATCCTCAGACGTATTCATTTCTACCGCAGAAGCCTCAGAACCTGTCTATAATTTTGTTACTGATGTTTGGAAACAGCTGTAGCTGACATGCCTATGTGTTGTATATGTCAGCATTAAAGGATTAATTATTCTTTACCCCCCAGTGGAGAGGGCTCGAGCTGTTAGCTTGAGCTAGTGTAAGATATGTCAGAAGCTGTTACTACAATAGAGATGTCTCATTACACCACTGATAAACAGAAAGGTCAAAGATGCAGCATTTAGCTTTTTCTCTATAGGGGATTTTAGGGAGAAAAATCTTAAAACATATAAAGAATTTTAAAACTATAGCATGGCTCATGAGAGGGAAAATATTAAAAGATTATCAATCTGCTACAGAACATCTTTTGTTAAACAAAATGCTTTTATGTTTTATGCAATATTAAGAAATGACAGCAGGTAGTTATACAATTTAATCTCTTCAGAAAATCAAAAGGATCTCTCTCATGCTCTGTTTTCTGAATGTTCTATTACATATATCATTATTTTTCAAGCATTAGGAAAGCAGCGTGAGTGAGTACGGATGGTAATTCAGAGTTCATTTTTATGAATGTAATGGAACACCAAAGCTTCATGGCTTAATATTTTAAGTTGATTACAGAAATTTACCAAGTTATGCAATTATTATGGACAACCGTAAGAAGAGTGTGCACAGAGTACTTAAGGCCATACTTTCATCTCATTTACTAAACTCCTGCCCCTATATATTTCATACTATTATTTTTAAGTATTGCAACTTTCTTCCTAATACTTCATGAGAATATTTTTTTAAATTGCTAGATAAGGGCTTGATCCTGGACCTTCCAAGGCAACAGGAGCTTTTACACTGACGTTAGTGAGAACAGAATCAGGCTCTAAATGAAAGGTAGAAGAGCACAGGTCCCCAAGGGAGTTGAAAAATAGAAAAAAAGAAAAGAACTTGCAAATGAGCAACACGGAACCTATTACCATACATTAACTTTTATGAACTTTTACAAAAATTAGAAGATACATTAAAAGCTGTCCTAACAATTTCAGGAGATCACGAGAGTGCACTGGTCTTAGCAATAGAGACATTTTCCCCCCCAGGTATATACAGGGCTTTTGAACGTTTGCTTCAGTATATTTAACACTGAGGAAAAGCCAGGTTGTGTGTGCCATTCACATCTTCACTTCTCACTTTTCTCTTCAATTTAGGACACTGCAAGGAAAATGCCCATGTTTTTCTGGTGTTTGAACAGAGTTAAAAGATGAGGGAGGAATAAAAAATATATAGTCCCTCTCCCCCCACAAGGTCCATAACAATTTTCATTATCTTTAGTTACATTCCATATCTAAATGTTAATAACCAATAGGACTTGATTTTCCTCATCTTGTTACATGAAGATCCAGATTATGACCTTTGTCCCACCAACTTAGTGTATTTACATTAGAGTGTGACAGCAGGCGTTGAAATCAGTGTTCTTGGTTATCAAAATGAGCATCAGTATGATCAGACTGTTCAATCATTTCTACTATCAATCACTTTTCCCACATGCTGTTTCAATCCACTAGCCTTGGGAACAAACTGCCCTGTGGCAAAGTACTGTATAAAGTACTACCACTATGATAAAAAAAGTGAATCCACTTGTATCTATTTAAAATTCCTGGGGCGAGGGGTTGGGGTTTTTAAATTTTTTTTTTAAGCACATCTGCCAAAACATATCCCAAAATTAGCATACAACATTTTGTGACGTCAGAATACCATTCAGTACTGGCATGTACAGAGTCACAAATTAGATCAGATTACAGGTTGTGTAAGGAAGTACAAAAGTCTGATTAGAGCCATAAATGTTTCTAAAATTTTAAATAAAAGCCTTATACGTTTTGTATACAAGCATTTTCTTTGTAAAAGATGCTGTGCAATTTTGCAAACTCAGAATCCGAATGCATGACTTAGCCCATTGCTTATTCTAATTATTTCAAATATATAAAATGACAGTTTTGTTCTGATGTTAAATATTACTGTATTTCTAAAGGGAAATGAATAGGTTACACAAAGTATTCTGAAGATGGAGATATAAACTTTGAAAAAGGCAACAGATAGACAGACATATCAGCCCGTTTTACAACAAAAACAGCACACAAAATGATTCCTTACCAGACTGAGAGCAGCTGTACAGCTTGCAAAGCCATTGTGACATCGCTGTTCAGTCTGGGTCACCTTTTGATATCATCTTACTTCAACATGCTTGTTAGTCTGACACAGACCTTGCAGACACATGTCTACCTTCATACTAGACGATTTAACTAAAATGTCCCTATTGCTTACACAAGGACACGGTATCCTGGATATTCTAGACTGACAGGGGCTGATACTTACACACCTATCCAATATAATTTAAATTGGCAAATACCCTCAGTCTAGACTTCTCTGGATCTTTAGTTATGAGTATTTTCTACTAACACCTTGTTCTCAGGCCTGGAAATGCCTGTCTCACCAAAGTCATCGTGACTGCCCCAAGCGGATATAGTCCATACTGATGCCAACAGCCGCAATCCTAGGGTCCTGAATATGGCATAACCAGTCACTGAAAATCCATTTTAATGTAGCTGCCAGGCATAAATAGTGAAACTGAAGGCTCCTCCTGAAGCTTATTCTGTGTATTACCCTTATTCCCATAGTCAAAACCAAGCTTTTAACTCCGTCCTGAATTCATCCACACACAGCATAAGATTCTCCTGCACCTGGAGTTCAGTGTGCAAGACACGTCCTTGACCGAATACCAAATGCAACACACACAAATTACATTAAACATCTTTCAGTGTGACCAAACACTATATGAACATATGGTCAGTCATACTAACATATCAGTGACTTTCAGAGGAGACTCACTGCAAAATTACTTTATACAGAAAAATGTCCTTGGGCATAAGCTTGTGTGGGCTAAACCCACTTCATCAGATGAATTTAATTGGATCTAAGAAATTGTATATAAATGCAAGTTGAGACTCCAACAGTAGTCTACCAACATATGACCCCTTTCGGCAACTCAGAAGCCACCAATTCAGATGCCTGAGGAATCTCCTTAAAAGGCCAGCAGATGCCGCTTACAGGGTGGGAGGGACTTTTAAAAAAAAAAAAAAATAAAGCTTGATCTCTAACTCTTCTGATTGCTGTCCAAAGAGCAGCATAGTACCAAGTATATCAGTGGTTTCCAAACTGTGGTCCCTGGATCACCAGCCCTCTTCAAAACAGAGGCTGCTAATCCACAGCTAATCTTGTGGCAATGGTTCTTGTTTCCTTCTGCTATGCTGCATTAAAAGACAGCTAAAAATATATTATTTTCCAAATACTTTTTTTCTAAGCAATTTCTGTAGTTGCCACAGGGATGTTATGAAATTGCAAATCAGAGAGGAGGTGATCCATGAGACAAACTCTCTATTAAAGTGTGGTGAATACTATGAAAAAGGTTTGAGAATGGTAAAAATGTTGCAGTTAAAAAAAATACAAGGGCTAAATAACATACTACATTTTCCCTAGGGTCAGGCAACTTCTGAAATGTAAAAAGCATTATCCAGCTAGAGATTCCCAGAGGAGATTTCTCCCTGGACAGCAGGAATCAGAGCTGACATAACCCCCTATGCAGCCTCCACCGCCAGTCTAAGGGAAGAGAAGGGTCATGACAGAGGCAGGTTGAGGGCATGAAAGAGCTGAGCTCCACCATATCCACAGGCACCAGAAACATAAAAGTTAGAACCAAAAGTATCTAGAAGACCCCCTCCTGCTCTAATTTATGCTCAGGCCAGGCACCCAGTCCTAAATTAGGGAGTGGCAATCAAACAGTGGCCAGTCCTCTCCACTACACTCAAGTACAGCTCAGACATAGTTTAGAATCAGGTGCACTAGCTCTATGAACTTTGACAAGCACATTAGGAAAACTGAGGTAATAATATTGCTCACCTCTATCTCACTCTCGTCCCCCTAGTGTTGGTAGAATACGTTCTAGATAAATTAGTATTTTGACATTTAGAAATTAAAGATTCCTCAGTAGAAAAAGTAGGATTAAAATGTGCACATTCCTCCTAGGTAGAGTTTTTTCACTTTGAAAACTAACCTGAGCTGATTCAGAGATAAAACACAACTTATTCTCCAGTGCCATGTTTTCTTCCACTGTCTTCATGAATAAAGAATTACATCTAGTTTTCAAGTAATGTTAATTTCTTGAACTTTCCTCTATCCTGTCCTTGAAAATTGCCTTTTCCACAAGCAAATCTCAAAATCCTCCCAGGTTTTACATTTTTGATGCAATGTGGTTTTGTTGCGCAGATAAAGGAGACACTAGAAACACTTTAGAAAAGTTGGCTTTGTTTGTTTTTTGAAAATGAGTTGAGCATGATCTCTGTGCTTGTTTGAGACCTACTATTTTTATTTGCAAGAGTATAGATCCCGAGGGATCTGAGAATTGCCCTCATATCCTTCAGGGTGTGAAGTGACTCATCTGTAGAGTCAGAAAACAACTTGTGACCATCAAAGAGAAGATCCACTACAGTAGTCTGTGCATCACTTGGAAAACTGTATAGGTGGAGCCAAGACGCTCGTCATATCACAAGTCACAGAGAACATGGACCAGGCTGCAGAATCAGCTGCTTTCAAGGAGACCCATAGAGATGTCTTTGCCAAAAAGCTGACCTTCACTTACAATGGCCTTAAATTTGTTCTCTTCAATGGAGATAAGGTGATGTCTAAAGTGCATCTACAAGATAAAGCAAATCCTGTTTACTATTCCTCTAACCTGTAAGTGGAAGAAGAAGCAGTAGAATAAGGAGTAGGGTAACGCCCTTAAGGAAAATTCAGGTATTAAATATTTGTTACTTGCATGTTTGTATTAGATATCTTTAACTAATTGGTTGTGCATTATTATTCCAAAAATAGGTATCAAGTTAGTTGCAACTCTGGACTTCCCCAACATAGTAAAGGAAGCCAGCAACATATAACCTTTGTGCTTTATCCAACGAAGTGGGTATTCACCCACGAAAGCTTATGCTCCAATACATCTGTTAGTCTATAAGGTGCCACAGGACTCTTTGCCTCTTTTAAGGAAGTACTGAAGCCTCTCACAAGCAATATGTAGCAGACTTTGCCAACCACAATATAAATCATGATTATTATAGGTCCTAATTCATTGACGTAAAACGTTAAACTTAACTAATTGCAAAGTTTGCCTTTATATTTCCTAAATAAAGCATGTGTTAATATTTGTCGTTTCCACCCATTTCTGTTTCAATCTAGGATATAAAGACTCAAGAAAAGCAGGCTCCTGACTAAATAATCACACTTATTTTACAGACACACCAAAGTTGTAAACCCAGGACAATTATTAATTTCAAATCTTAGGTTTGCTGGACCTGCTCTAAACAATGTGTAATCCATTGGTGGTATGGTTTGTGGTATGTTGGGGTTATTGTTTGGATTTTTTTTATGTCATGTGACTGGGTTATAATTTTTCATATTTTGGGGGAGCTTTTGTTGCAACAACTATCTCTTTGTGCACAGAGAGGTAAACAACATTATTAATAATGAAACATTCTTCTTTGTGGTATCAGGCTATTTCAGTATTAGAATTGGAATCTAACTACCATGGGTGTGTCCCAAAAAGACACGTGGGATGGTTCAATCTTTGCAGAAATTAGTCAGGTATGTTTCTTTCAACAATTTAATTGGAACTAATTGTCTATATAGACAATTTTGATTTGAAGTTTGTCAGGCAATGTGGCCAGTTGTTTGGCAGAACCCAGATTAAAATTCAGAAGTTCATTGAGCAAACCATCATCATATTAATGTAGGATTAATAGAAATATTACAACTACAATGTAATAATATATTTTATTTGGTTCTCATAATCAAACTCCACAAAAACAAAATCAAGTTCCAGCTAAAGTAACGTGGTGTTAAAATAATCAACCAGATTACCATCCCAATAAGGGTGGTGGTGTATGTGTCTATAATGGAAGGAATTCTTGTTAACTATTTGTGTATTTGCCCTTGTAGAATTTGAGACATTCTGGTGTTTTGTTTAAGAATAGTGAAAAGAATTAAGTTGCCAATTTCAAAGCTGGTACATGCTGTAAAATTAAGTCCCACAATGCTGTACCAGGAAAGGGACATGTCTTTACAGATACTCAGCAGTAAAACAAGACCCTCAGAGGAGGCCCAAGCCAAACCCAGCTCACGGCACTATGTAGCTGACAGCATTGTTCCTCCTCTGCAGCAGTCTTGATGTCTATACAGTTTGTTCATAGAGGCACCTGGTCAATTACATGCAGACTCACAAGCTTTAGCGTTTATACAAGGTGAAGAGAGCAAAGAAAACAGACTTTGTTGTAAACCTCCAAATGATGAACTCTACAGCTGGGGTAACTGGTCTGGAATCAATGGCAGCAGCTCAATATAAGGACACTCTTTGGTGCACTGGTGCCAGCTGTGCATCTCTATCAGTATTATGGAGGGTGAACAATTTATGAGTTTACCTTGTATAAGCTTTATACAGGGTAAAATGGATTTATTTGGGGTTTGGACCCCATTGGGAGTTGAACAGCTGAGTGTTAAAGATAGGAACACTTCTTAAGTTGCTTTCAGCTAAGTCTGCAGCTCTGGAAATGTGACTCAGACCCTGGGTCTGTGTTGGAGCAGACTGGCATGTCTGGCTCAGCAAGACAGAGTGCTGGAGTCCCAGGCTGGCAGGGAAAGCAGGGGCAGTAGTAGTCTTGGCAGTTGGCAACCCAAGGGAGTTTCTGTGATCCTACCCGTCACAAAGACAAATAATCAAAACATGGACAGTATTGAGTTTATTGCCTGAACTAGTGGTATCAACATATATATGTATCGTAAAAAAATATGTATTGAAAATGATCATATTGTAAAGGGAATACTAGGCGAAAGTGCAACCCTCAGCTATAAGCTAATGAGGGTAAACATGCCACCTTTAGTAACCTGGTCTAGCCTCTAATCAATAACTCCAGGGTAGGAGGTGGCTACACTTACAGCAAAAGTGTAATGGATACAATATGGTATACCAATTTCTGCATACAGTATACACATATAGCAAAATTTAGAATTGGGAAAGGCCCTACATCTAATCAAGGATTAGCAGTTACTAAATGGTATTGTTAAAGCTGTTTTTAAAATATGGCACAGGAACAGCCACTTGTTTTAATTCTTATTAAAGAGTGCCACTGCTCTCCACTGAGAGAAACTCAGATATGGGGCCTGTGACACTGCACCCTAATTAAGACGCTTATCTAACTAAGATTACATCATGGCACCTCCTTGCCTATGTTCAGTCCAGATGAGGATATATTTGGTCATTTGGCAGCTATCCATCCAGTAGTTCACCTTGAAAACAAGGTCTACAATAAACCCATCAGTGTACCTCCGCTGGTAGTAAATCACCCAAACACAGGAAATTCCACTGATGGTCTGTTGCTCTGAAAAGTAATATAAGTACATTTGCAAATAAGAGATGTTTGAGGTGGATACACCACAGTGTGGCCAGAAGAAAGGTACCAACGAAATCAGTCATCCTCATATTAACCTACCAGGTTAAACAAGTGAGGAGCGCATATAAGAAGGGTGAAGTACAGTGGAGATGGCCAGTATGGTAATGACCAAATATCAAGATATTTTTATGGTCAATTGAAATATAAGCTCACAGAATTAAATTTTTGTTACAACCCACAGGCATTTATACACACATACTAATTGGACAGGTGGCATTTCTCTTTTATCAGTCATTCTTGGGCTATGTAAAGCATGGGTTTTAAGCAGTGTGTAAGGCCCTAAATTTATGTGATAGGGTTCATTAAAAATCACTCTATCAAGGGGTGGCCTGTAGCCCAGCAAGCTAGCTTACCTCTATTCTATTCTCTGCTTTGCATTATATTCTACTTTATTATATTCAGCAGTAACGCAAGGAACCTACAGGCTTGTATCCTGTAAGAAATTGGCTTCAGCAGTTAGCATGAGGCTTAAGGCCTATGAACTTTGGCACAGATATACTTAGGTAATTCATAAGTTTGGGGGAATTGGAAGTAGAGCGTAGGGTGGAATTTTGTCCATAATGACATCAGCCAAACACACACCAGCTTTTAGAAGGTTTTGGACAGAACATCTGACTGCAAGAGTGCCATGGCAACGAATTCACATATATGATGATGATTTCACAAACAAGAAAAACAGTGATTAATGTGGAAATAAAGATTCCAAATCTTTGGCTGGGACATAGTATTTCTTGTCAGCATGTCTACATGTCAGGGTGTTGTAGCTGGAGATTGCCACATAATCCCGGCCAGCTCCAGAAGAGCCTCGTTAATTGGAAGTGGCATGCATTCTGAAGCTCATGTGTGTAAGCCATGCACACATTTATGATTAGCAATTTATGATTATTGGTTCAAGAGGTATCTGCGATTTACTTCATCCAGTCCTGGAATTACCTGAAGTCATCTGCCTTTACAGCTTCAACAGGTAATGACAATGAAATATTCATTGACGATTTTACCTCCTTATCAGCAATTAAGATCTTGTTCTTCAAAGGTCAACTCAACTGGTTCTGGTTGGTGAGGCAGAAAAGAAGGTACAGGGGAGAAGAGAGAGAGAGAAAAAATGTTTATGCTCCCTGTATGGGGAACTCTGGAACCTCAGAAATTGTTAGTAATATAGGCCCCATAGATCCCGGTAAGGCTACTTAGATGGACCACACATCATAGGGAAGAGGCAGCTACTGTTTGCCATCACAGGTGGTCAGAGGTCAAAGTCACCTCTTCCCTCCACATGCATAGGAGAGTAATATCCCACTGAACAAACAGGAAACCCTCCCGAACAGAGAGTTGAGAGTCAGAATCTCCTTCAATATATTCCATGGGAAGCGATAAGTGCGCTCCCTGGATGGTAGCTGGGGAATCAAGAGCGGCTTGATGAGAAAAAAGTGCTTTCAGTGACCCAGAGGATCTCGCAACCAAAGGATGTGCAAGTAGTAGAGACCACTCTGGTTCACTGGATACAAAAAAAAAAAAAAACTCTCTCGAGGACTGGAACTCCGCAATATAGAAGTAAAATGGAAACTGACATTGGTACCTGGCTAGTATGAGCCATAAGGTAAGCCTGCACAAACAGATTCAGGAGGTACAAAATGAGGCACCAAAGGCGGCACTGAGAGTACCAAGGAACCAGCTGGTCCTGAACTCTTCATTGTAGAATGTCTGCTGAAATGGCTGTGATCTATAGCAAAGGAGGTCTTTAATGTCTTTTTTTGAAAGAAGCATGGCTCTGAGAAGCCTTAGTTTCCTTTGCAGTACCGTATGCACTTGGAACCTCGGTAGCTCTCCTTTAGGGAGCGGAGGTCTCTGGTGACCAGCCTCTTTCAGGGAGAGCTCTCAGTCATGCTCCTCTTAACAGTACTTGTTAACTTTGAGTTAACAAAGATGTCCATACCGCGGTTACAGGTGTAGACATCCCCCAAAGCTTTGGTGACCAGGACCTCGAGGAGGATAGGGTAGCAGTTGTCTTCTCCCTTGTAGCTCTCTCTGACCAGGATCCAGAGGTGGACAGGGCACCACATACAGATGGGTTCTCAGAGTTCTGTTTGGAAGCTCATTCTAGGGCTGAATTTTTTCTAGGGGTTTGAATTTTATCTCCCTGTACTTAAAGGATCTGCTTTTAAATGAACAGCAGATTTTACAGATGATGATATTTCCCAAACACTTTAGAAACAGAGTGTCCACCGCTAACCAGATAGGAAAAACAAAAGTTTAAAGTCTAGGGATCCCAATAAAAGAGAGTCCAAAATAATCCTTGAAATGGGAAAACACAAACAAGGGGGAAAGAACAATCCCAACACTAACTTTACTATCTAATAAGCATGGTCAAGTGGGCATGCTTGACGCGCCACCAGAATGAAGGAAGTTGAGAAAGGACTAAGGTGGGTTTGCCTGTGCAGCTGTATATATCCTTGCTACAGAGCATGAGGATGTGTAGGGCACATGCACAGACCAAACAGGCACCGCTACCAAAAATCAATGATCAAAGTGCATGCACAAATGAAGTTGCGCACCCACAGGGACATTACTCAAAGAACATGCTCAAAAACCACACTTAGCGCTCAACACAGTTTCCACTCAAGTCAATGGCAAAAGTCTCCCATCGCTATTAATGGGAGCAAGATTGGGTACCAATAAAAATCATTAATAACTATGATTAATTATAACTTCTTTTCTTCATCTATAGCCCGCATGTATTTCCAAAGAGAGTCAATTATATGGAAAGTCTGAAGTGCGTCATTTTTAAACTAGAAGGAGGCAAAGAAGCATTGGACAGAAGACAAAATTTAAAGCAGGACCACCTTTAATGACCGGTAGTTAAACAGTTTGACATTTTCTTTAGTCTTTATAGAAATATTCATCATTCCCTTTAAAATAATTCTAGAAATTTGGCTGCCATATAGCCAGACTGGTAGTCTTGATAGATGGGTTCTAATCCCAGCGCAGAAACTAACTTGCTGGGTGACTGCAGACAAACAACCTCTCTGTGCTTCAATGTGTACAGTGTAAAATGATGGTAATTATATTCACCTACTTCATAATTATTGTGAGGCCTAAAACTCCACTGGTTGTTTTTTTCCCCCCATGAGCAACTGAAAAAGAAGGGTTATTTCAGTCTTAACTATGGCAGTCCCATCGCTCTCAGGAATGTGAAATGAGCTGCAATGCGTTTAGAACGTCAACAATCAAGCTTAAGACATTGGTGAATACAAAAGTAGCGACTTTAATTATGTAAGCAACACTTTGCCATTGCCAAAAGAAGAAGGGGAGGGGAGAATCTTGAAAGGGGAAAATATTTTTATTTGTCTATGCATAAAACATTGTATTTTTGGCATACGAATTTAAACTGAAAACTTCCTCCCTTGGGTGCACAAAACCAGCCTTACTTGGACCAACCGCAGGGTGTGAACCTGGGATTGCTCACACAAAGTATGAAGCTCTCCTGCTTGAGCTAATGGCTTCACTAAGTCCCCTAGCTAGCTGCTTTGGGTCAGCCACTAGAGGGGAACAAAATCCCACATTATACATGAATTACATGTGCTTTTCTAGCAACAGCTCATTACATTGTGCCTTTTTCTTCAGACTGTGCTAAATAAAACAGCAAGTACAGCAGTGATTTCACAATACGATAAGATGGCCAGAGGCATCCATTTTTTATAAAGACTTTATATCTCTAATGATTCCATTAGTCAGGATGCTACAAAGAGGAAACCTAGTATATGTGGTATATACTCTGCTCCTTTCCATATGATGGTGGGGATTTAAAGCAAGCAACAATGGGATGTGGGTGTATAAAAGCAAAAGGTAAACACCAAATAGCCATATCTAGTCCTTCTGCAATGCAAAATCTCATCTCCAAAAGGCCAGGAGCCTAGGAAGAAGAGTCTAGGGAGCAGCTGTACTACACAGTATGATTCTCCCTCTACATGGAGACATTCAGGAATGTTAATCCAAATTAACTAAAAGTTTGAATTTAAAGGTTATTTACACTAAACTAAACCAAATTAAAGCCACTCAAACTCCAAATGAAAGTATCTACACGAAGGTTTAAACTATTTAATCCACACGGTTAATTAATTTGGATTAATTTTCCCAAGCATCCCCACATACACAAGCTGTAAATTACCACGAATTCTAGGTTACTGTTCCCTTGAAAATTTTGGAGCATTAACTTGTGGAGGACTAACCAACAATAGCATGGTACAGGCAATATATATGTTTCAAAGAACCTGGAATGGGCAAACAACAGCCATAATGGTCATCCGATACTAACTGCTAGATCATTCTATCAGCTCATTCCACTCCACCACACATCAAACTCTCAGAGGAAATAATGCAGCAAAGTTGAATCCCAAGAAAGGTCACACAGCTATGGAAGGAGGAAGGATTGGGGTCACTGCACTCCATCCATACAGATGTGTATGTGAAGGGAGACACGTTTACACAATCTCAGTTAAGTCTCTCTTACTTAGCCCAGCCCCATAAACTGCAAGTCTATTATAATGCTAAGTTTGAAACATCCGACATAACAAAAATAGGGAAAAACAAAAGAGGAAGTTGTCCACAATCATTTCTAGGAATCCCATTCTTGCAGGTATAGAGGGAATGAGTGGCAGAGAATGCATTCACTTGTAATTCCAATCACAAAAAATACCCCTAACCAACAACCAATTGTGAAGAAGAGTAGAGATTACAGTCTGAAGGCAATTTAGAATCACGGGGGGAAAAAAAAAAAAAGGCTTAGTAGAGAAGTCTAGAGGGCAACGGGATAAGGAGCAAGAGGAAATACTTAGACCTTTCAAAATGCTTAATGCATTAGGTCCTTCTGAACACTGTATTAAAAAACCCAAAATACAACACTCCCCCCCCCCAAAATGTAGAAAAAATATTAAGTTTGTGATACACAAAAAACCCACAATGGACAATACAAACTGGTATCTTTTTCTAGTTTATTTAATGTTTTATAACAGATTTTTTAAAAATTAAACATTTAATATTTCTATGCAGCAAATATGCAATAGAAAGCTACAACTATGTTAAGTCATACACAGGATTTAAAACTATTCCGTGCGAACAGTCGCAAGCAACACAAACTACCTTTTCAAAACAAGACAAGCAACTGTACAAGAAAATAAATATAATCATAGAATATCAGGGTTGGACAGGACCTCAAGGATTGAGCTCGCAACCCTGGGTTTAGCAGGTCAATGCTCAAACCACTGAACTAGCCCTCCCGCCTCAAAAAAAAAAAAGCAATCTTGAATTTTTTTTTTAAACAATGATATTGCAAGAAATATTGTTCTCATATCTCATGAATAAATGTTAAATTTATTGCATAAACAATTTTTGGCAAGAGACCTGATCTTATAAACACTAACGTGTGAAATTTCCTGCACGTGTATAGTCTAATTTTCTTTCAAATGGGTTCCCCAAGTATGTAAGTGTAGAAAGTTCAATCCCTGAGGGGGCCATTTAGGGATCTGGGGCAAAAATTGGGGATTGGTCCTGCTTTGAGCAGGGGGTTGGACTAGATGACCTCCTGAGGTTCCTTCCAACCCTGATATTCTATAATTTGGCCCCCAATTTGCATCCATTGATCTCATCCAATAATAATAGTAGGGATAAGATTTTGGTTATAAAATTGTCTTTGTATGCTATTAATCTCTTGAGTTAAAGAGGACGCTCAAGATATACAGATTTAGACAATTTTCCATCAATCCAATTTCCATAGAAAAAGTTTTAGTTCAGGCATTATGTCTTCCAAGTTTCATTATATTTGGCATAAGTATCTGAAGAAGTGAGAGTTGCTAAAAACAACATCTTGTCTTTATTCTTCTCCTAAATTCAAACCTTAAAGTTACAAAGTCCAATCCTACAAACTCCTACTCTTGTTGAACAGCTCTTCCATATGATTAGTGGCATGCCAGCGTTCAAGATCAGAATTTAAAAAAAAAAAAAAAAAAAAAAAAAGAAGAAGAAAACACCCTAACAAATTGGAGCTTCAGTAATCTTTACTTCAGGTACTATCATTTGTAATCTATTCTCAGAACAAAACAGTTTACTTCAAAATAGGGGCCTCACGGGTCCACAACAGGAGGATTTTTTTAAATGCCTGTTAAACTACTCATAACATTTTCAACTACTATTATACATCCTAGATTGTCTGACTATACTGAAAGAAGGACAGGAGACACGTGATATGGTTTTAATCAGGCCATAAATTTATTATTAGATGTATAAAAGTACACAGTGCAAGTAACTCCATGTTCATTCAATATCTAGCTGGGGGGCTTCCACCATCTGCCCCGTTTCCATCCACGTTCCTCAGCCAGTCCACTGCTGGGACCTTACCAGCCACCCCCCTCTTGTACAAGGTTAAAGTGGGCTACAAGAAAGGGGGGTTGGCTTCCTGCTGTACCATTTATAGGAGTCTCTCCCTCCTCCCATTCCATTCCTTTAACCAACACCTTTTTTAAGTCCTGTACCAAGCCATTTATCTGGTCACTGTATGCCTTCCCAATGGAGTACCTGAACTGAACATCTGCCCCACACTTACATAATGAGTTGCAACGTGTAGCCTCACCGCCTTCACTCCTCACCATAATAAAGCCTGCCTGGAACTCGCTGTGTGGAAGGCGAAAAAACAGCATTCCACCTAAGCCAATCTGGTGGTGATGGAAAAATTCCTTCCCAGCCCCCCCCCCCGCCCCGCAGAAAGGAGCGACTAGCGTGATGCCCACAGCAGTTCCTGACCAAACCTGGTATTTTGCCACCTCAAGGGGATGGAGGGTGGGTGCTCCCTCACTTGTTCTATGGGAAAAAGGGATTCTCACACCCAGGCTTGCTCCTTTTCAGCCCCTCAGTCCTACTAGTCCCAAGGGATAGTCAGCATCACCACACTGACCCACACCCCCTTTTGCACCAGCTTCTGACTTCTCTCTCTCTCTCTCTCTCTCTCTCTTCCCCTCGCCCCATAAAACACTGTTCTGTCTCCGTCAGCTAGCCAGACAAAGGCTCTCCAGCTTAAAGGTGTGGTGTGGCCATTTAGCATAGTGAAACTATGTCCTGTTGGGTTAGCTTTACAGTTAAATTAAAATGAATGTCTGTGGCTATTAAACAAAACTGGCTACTTCTTTTTGCACATTTGCATCAAGTTTCTCTGGACTGGAGACATTCTACAATTATCTTTTATTCAAATGTTTTGAAATTAAATATTTTAACATAATATTTTAAGCAGTCAGTTCTGAGATGGGTGCATTTTAATGCACCCATCTTCTTTATGAGGGAGGTGCCCATCATATTAAACATGTACCATGAAATGCTAACTTACTAAAGAATTTCTGATATTTCTGAATGTTTTTCTTTTTTATAGCTGATTCTTTTCTCCAAGCAGTCATCATTGTATCTGACATAGGAGGTTCAAATTCTGCTCGTCTAATTTACACAAATACTCCCAGTGAATTCAAAGGAACTATCTTGCAAAAGAGGTGAACAGGGACCTGCCCAGAACAGATTACAGAAAAAAAGTTAAACCAGTTCAGTAAAGCTGCATCTGACTGAATGTGAAGGAGTATGGACCCTCCATATCCAACTGTTGGGGGGTTTGAAAACCCCAGGCAACCAAGCCACGGAAGTGATGGAACCATTTGTGTGAACAGAGATCACAAGCAAGTAATCATTTACAGCTCTAACCAGTTGAAGAAATAAGCATTTCTGAGGTCTAGTGAAAAACAGCTAATTTGGCATACATTTTGAACTTGTGAAAAAATATTTGACCATTGAATACATTTAATATTTAAGGTTTGAATTTGAGAAAGAGCAACAAATATCTGTAAAGTATATTTAAACTGCTGAACAACTTATGATAAATTTTTAAAAAAATCACCCATTAACTTTCTAAGTAATTAAATCAAGTGACTGCCAGTCTAGTAATATTTGATAAGACTACAGTGCTGCATATCCCAGTATCACAGTTCGGGTAGAATCCCTCACCAGACATTCACATCTTATCCTTAAACTCTCCTAGCTCCTAAAGAATAGTTCTTTAAAAGTAATGAGCCTGATCCTACAATCCCTTATATATATGAATAATCACTACCCACTAGAGAGATCCTATTGAAGTCAATGGCACTATTTGTGTGTGTACAGATTACTCATGCAGCAATTTGCAGGATCAGGACCAACAAGTGCATAAAAACTGCACATCTCCCTAAATTTACAGTCTCCCTCACAAATCCCTAATTTAGAATGAATTACAGGTTTCCTCAGACCAAAATTCTTT
This sequence comes from Lepidochelys kempii, assembly GCF_965140285.1. Classification (NCBI taxonomy): domain Eukaryota; kingdom Metazoa; phylum Chordata; order Testudines; family Cheloniidae; genus Lepidochelys; species Lepidochelys kempii. Next base: position 77,546,384 of record NC_136383.1, on the reverse strand, counting down.
GTAATTATTTCTCAAACCAGGACTAAATGTATAGATGTAAACACATAAAATAAATGCACAGCCTAATTCAGCGATTGAGCTCAGAATCAGTATAGAATGGCATTGATCAGGACATGCAAGCAAAGAGGACAAACACGGGGATGGATTTTAAGTGGCTAGTCACAACATCATTTGCATTTATCAATGGATAGGGGCACCATTTATCCATCTCCCCATACCTGTTGTTTAGGTGGGTCACTGCAGGGTTTATAGAGCATCTATCATACAGGCCATAACCCAGGGTAGATTTTCCACTGCCTACCCCAAGGATTCAGCTTACTCTGCTGAATCCTGCCACCTTCAACCACCAAAAAGGGGGCAGATTGCAGATCATGGCCCATTTTTAGTACCTTTTAAGGACTTCATGTCTCCCTCCCCCCGGAATCCACTAGCAAAATCCCACATCTCTTACTTTCTTGTTGCCAGCCCTTTGGCTTTTATTTGCCCTGAACTTCAGCCGCAAGTTGTGATGAAACAAACAAACATTCACACAACTCCTAATATAAACCCTAAATCCTATACCTATTTAACTTAGCTGTGTCTCCATGTTGCTATTACGAAGATTTTAAATAAAAAATAAAAATAAAGCACCTAGGTCCCAGCCAATTTGGTGCCAATGGGAAAAATTCCTTTCTGACCTCAACAGGCAATTAGTCAGACCTACAGCAACCTGAAAATACAGTTCCTATACCATAAAACTACAGGGAGGGAGTGTAAGGTTCATCTAAAAATGAGGAAAGAGGTCTTAAAAATCCCTGCCCAAGGGTTTAAACAAATGAATGTGAGAGGAAAGAGTCAATCAGCTCCCACCTCTGGCGGGCCCTTGGCAATGGGACATTCAAGGGGAAGAGGGTCCTATGCATGTGTACACTCCCTGTTTATCCTAAAGCTGTTCAGCAGCTTGCCGATCCAATCAAGTTTTGCATCTGTTAAATCAGTGGGTGGCAACTGGATTGTCCTACAATTCACGATAACTGCTCGTGTTACTATTAACTTAAAAAAAGAAAAAAAAACAACTGCAGAAAATCCATTCCTATGAACATTTTAACAGTTTCTTTAGAGTTAGGGTTTTCAAAGGGAGAAGTAGCCTTTTCAGAACTCAGGTAGTAATGATACTTTACCATTCATAGCCTAATAAAATTTGATACTTAAATACAGATCATTTGTATAACTGACATAAAAGAGTTTGCTCCAAATAAATATGAAGTATGCTGAAAAAGATCTGTTAAAGTGCTTATTTTTTTACTACATTACAAATAGATAAAAACACTTCTATCCTCTGATGTTTAGAGAATTAGCTGATGGCATCCATAGAAAAATCACTTTGCCATCGTTTTCAAGTCCCTCGTTTGTCACACCACATCAAACCTCTTCATAACAGAGTTAAAATATCTTGCTTCAAAAAATAGATATTTATATAAGAACACCTGGAAGATATTAAGCTTCTGCCACTACTGCACTAAAGCGAGGGTTGACCTACACAGCTAATATTAAATTTCAAAAATTAAATACATATCCATACTGTATGCAGCCTAGCTGGAATTCTCTTGATTAAACATCCTAATTAATTTGGCTATGGTGTGTTTTATATTATAATTTAGCTCTTATTCATGAGGTCCATTTATTCAGTCCGTTGAATTTAATGACTGTACCATATTTAAATATATTGTTAAAAGTTCTAATATTACATATCGTGCCATAAGTAACTATTTGGCTACTTCATGAAACAAAGCATCATTTTGAACTTAGCTTTATTAAAAGAATAATAAAGATGGATATGCACTTCTGAGAGCCATTTAAACACTTCAGAAACAATCTATTCTGTGCTAAGTGTTTGTATTCAAATTTTCTTGTGCTTTAAAGACATTTTTCTCTGTAATGTATTTTGATGGTTGCATTAATTAGCCCACTCTTTTTTATGCAATTTATTGCTTTCAAGCTTCAAACAAACAAACTCTATTAACACAAATGCATTTCCAGTTCATTCTCTACATAGATAGATCACTAAACATTACTGGCAGACTATAATTAAATAGGTGAAAGATCCATAGAACGGCAGCATAAGCATGAACATCTCCATTCAAGATTGTTCTTCCCTCACAGCCCAATCCTGTGAGGAGCTGAGCATCCTTAACTCCCACTGACTTCACCGAGACCTTAGGATACTAAACATCTTGTAAGAGGTATGCAGCACCTCACATCATTAAGCTCTCAAATACTTATTGAAATCACAGCATTATACAATTTACCTGAGATACGGATGGGGGAGGAGGGGGAAATCAAGTTTTTCTGCAGTTCTGTACCGAGGTGCATACTTAGCAAAACAACATTGTGTGACCACTATTCATTTAAAGATCATTCCTCCGTCAACTGTTTATGTAAAAAAACAAATTATTTCATTTGAACATTATACAACTATAAATGTTATGGGTTTGCTGCTATTAAACTGTAACAAAATAAAAGGGGAAAAGCTGTAAAAGATAAATTCCATATAATCTTTTGCCCCCAATTAAGTGATCAGTACAACATGTTAAATCATGCTCAAAATAAAAACACATGAAGCCTATATTGCTCAAGGGTTCCACTGGCCAAAGTCTTGATTTGCTAACTAATTATGGATTAAAGGAAATCAAAGCTGAAGTCTCACCTGAATGTCTACCAGTATGACTTGTCAAATTCAAGCTATAACCTTTCAGTATTCCTGAAAAAACTGTGGACAATCATATGTGCAGAAGTAGCGGACCTGAAGTTCTACTTTTGCAAAAGGTCTTATCAATTTACTGGTCATATGGGATAGCAGTAAAATACCTACAACGTCCTTGACTGCTGACTGAATAATAGAACTCCAATGATTTTTCCTCTCCACCCCCAGCCCCCCCCAGTATTACAGAATCATATGACTGCTCAGTCACTATGTCATCACAGAACAAAGAAGATGACTGGCTGAACCATAATCAAACCTTTTCCTAGCTACAACTGCATGATTCAGACTAGACCACTGGCATGCAAATCAGAAACATCTCCTGAGAGGGGATAAGGAAGACACTGAAAGCTTTATAATTTCAATGGTATGAACGAGGACAGACTTACAAGAAAAATTGATTATTTTCTGCTTTGTCAGGTTTTTTAATGCAAAATTAAGGATACCACTGGAAAGCAATAAGGCTCAGACCATCAGCATTCACTCAAATAAATAATACATTTTATGAATGGAAAGAATTATTTATATTTTGCTGAAGAGGAAAGAAAGGGCTAACATAGTAAAGTTAAAATTTATTAACGGCAAATGTCTCATTCTGAGAGACCCTAGCCCTGTTCCACAACTAGTGTAAATCACCACACATCCACCGAAGTCAATGGAGGTACGCTGGATTACAACAGAGGAGCATCCAGCGCACTCCTAGCTTCAGTTGTTATTAAAGAATTAGCCATAAAAAGACTAATCCTGTTGGCACTTTTCCTCTTAGTTTATAGACAGTAATTTGTGATCAAATTTACTGGTCGTATTATACATGTTTTAATAACTATCAGTTTGCTAGGAAAATGTTTATTTTTCAGAGAATAAACTGTTTATTAATCTACCAATGGTTACCTATAGGTACTAATATTTACTTCATGTTCTGATGAGAGATTTTTATTACATTCTATTCTGTAGATAAGTGAAATAAATTACTTATGATGTTTTTTGGTATTAAGGAAATGCTGATGCTCCTAGTAATTAATATTAATGACCCCCCGTTATTTAGATTATAATTTTTTGGCCAAGGTCCTATACATTTTATTTATGAAGCACCACACATCTCTCTGATATAATGTAACTTAATAAAATAGTCAATGGCAAATGCTCTGTTGAGTTCAACAGCAGTGGAAGGGCCTATACCTGTATGACAGCCAAAGTACTATATACTGTTTGCTAATCTGAATGACTATTTATTAGCACCAATGATTTCTTAGATGACTGTACTTTAAAAACATTCACCTACCCTTTGACCCGAAAGAAATTAAGTCAAATGCAAAACTCATCTCAGAACTCTATATTTTAGGAAACTTTTTATCCTTCAGTGAGTTGGTTTATAGTGAATAATGTGCTGTTTACACTGTTCAATTTCTTTTAAAGACTCTGAAATGTGGTTGTCTATTGTGTTCTCTCTCTCAAGAGAAGAAAATCCATATTTTAAATCTATGCTTCACCAATTACAGCACTGGGAGTAGTTTTTTTAAACCATCAGAAATTGTAAAATCTCAAATAAAGAAATAGAACAAACACATTGGACCCCAGTCTACTGTGATTTTACTGTTATTTAAAAATAAAAATAAAAATGCTTCATGCTGACAGAAAGTAATGCAGCACAAACCGCAAACTGACTTCGCTACCACATTTTACAGTATCAATAGACAACTGATGGTTTATACTACTGTCAGTATTCATTTTTAGGATTGTTATTTCCATAGGTTATTGATTTCCTATAGGGACAATTATTTCACCTCCATACTTAAAGCTGTAATGCAAAATATTAATACAAGATGCTACATTAGATTTCTGTAACTTGGATGTAAAAATTTAGTAAGAATAAAACTTCAATTAAAAATTCTAACTAGACATTTTAGACAAAATAGTCTACTTTCCACTCAATGGGCACATAAGATATGAATGTTAAAGAGAGACACATGGCTGCCTCAAAGTGGAATAAACCCCTAAAAATAATTAATAATAATAATCAGTTAATTCTTTTAAAGTAACAGAAGTACTAAAAAGTTGAAAACATTCCATTGGAAATAAACGAGATGTAAAAAGTAGGTATAGAGATTAAATACTAAATTTGTGCCAATGAAATCTGATTTGCCAAAAGGGGATACTTTGTATAAAGTCACACAGAAAAACTTGAAAATGCAGCAATTATGCACATTTACACCCAGCCCAATTTAAAAAAAAACAAAAAAAACCCCACGAACAATACCACCTTCATATGAATCATGCATTGAAGATCTGACTATCTGTTCCTTCTCTATGGAGAGTTGGTTATACTGATTTAGAACAGCATGTATGTCATTAGAAGAAAGTATTCTCTTTCTTTAGATTAGAGGAATATTTTAAACAGTATAAAAATAAAGCTGGCAGATAGTTTTCTGCAAAATAATGTAGTAATTGCAATAATCTTTAAAGCAAAAACAAATTCAAGAAATATACTAGTTACAGCAGACTGATAAATGAAAAAAGATTTCTCACTTTACAATGTTTCAGCACACACTATCTTTTGATTTCTTTTTCATTACTGCAAAAAAAATTTTTTAAAGGTTGATCAAAAAATGTCCTAAACAGATTGTTTCTTTTCTGAAATTGAAAATAGTTTTTTTTAAAAACAGATTTGATGTGCATGCATGAATGCCAGATTAGAATGGAGACTAACTGCATTGAAGTACCCATTACAATCTATCATACACAAGTAATTTACAATAAAAAATTTTCACAATAGATATAGCCAGCCAGATTTAGACCCCACCTAGTCCATTGATTTCAATGGGTTTGCAAGAGATATTAATTTAGCACTGGAAAATGTTGAGCCCAATTCAGTGTCCTGGATACAATTTAATGGTTTGTTTTGTCTGGATTCATGACCATTAACTTTCAGACACACACACACTAAACAATGAAGTTTATATTAATGAAAGCCAAAATTCAAAGTAAGATTGCCAGCTGATCTTTAACTTGTCTGTTGAGTTTCAGTGTTATAATATACATAGATTTACACCCTGTTCCTAGACATGACATATCTTGACACAACAAAGGAAGTTAAAAGCCAGAATTTCAATCTTCACTATGAATTTTCTATCTTGTATCAGTTAAAGGTGTTATTTTATATTATTTTTATGTGAATATTTTATTCCAAACTTGCACTGGAAAAAAAATGTATGCATGTATGTATGCATGCATGCATGCAATGCAGACAGACATCAGTCTGGAAAGAGACTCTAAAGGTTATTATTGCAAGTGTTATTATTCTGTACTCTGGAACTTGTTGAAAAAGATTATTCCCTTTGTAAGAGTTCTGGACTTCTGTTACGGCTATTTCAGCTACAGGTTAAGATGAACACGTACAGTAAGATAACATGTAAAAGAATGTATGGTTCTTCCACAAACACCACCAGCCTTTCTGTAGTTGTGTTTAATATTTAACTATGTAATTGGGCAAACATTTCATAATTTCTGTATCTTGTGTTCTTGTGATTAGGCAAAACTAACTCTGAAAACACTTATATTCAATAGTTTAATTGTAACACACCCAGAATTATCTAAACTATCTAAAGTGAAAATCTATCAGCCATGTATTTAGTGTCAATAGCGTGACAGAGATTAAAACCACTGGACAGACCATACATAAATGAAAGCAACACCAAACTAAAGACCTGGCACAACTCATTGGGGTTTTTGTTTGTTGTTTTTTAAGGACCCTCTATTTCTTTGTTTTAATCTTGTCATCCTGATTTGAGTTCTATTGAACTACATATATTTGTGTGTCACACTCAGCAGTAAAACGCAAACATGTACTTTTGGTCTATAACAAAATGTTCATGAAGACGAGGTAGAAGACAGACAGAGAACAAAATATGCAGATATCACAGCAGGCACGAGAACATCTACTATCCTTACTCTTTTTGGAAAATGATAAAGAATTACTTCCCCATGCACTACCTTTCATTACCTGGGTTATATCGAACACCTCAAACAGTAAAGTTATATCACACAGCAGTAGGTTTACATATTGTACACAAAGACCATTCCCATTATTTATGATTTGGGAAGTTAAAATATTTATACCTTTCTAGAAGAACAAGTTATTCTTCAAAATAATGTTCAAGACACGCAGTATCATGGTAAAGTATTATTTACAAATAATTTCTTATCATTCCAGATTTAAAGGAAATACATGACTTTGTACCTAGGCAGCAGTTTAAAAACAACATTCAAAGATGCATGAATTAATTGTTCGTAAAACAGCCTCATTTTCTCTAACTCTTCTATAAAGCTTCCATCAGGCCACAGAAAGGGCATCTGAGTAGTGTGACCCAATAGTCTGAAACTCTTAGAAGCCATAACACTTGTTTTGAAACAAATGACTTCTCAAGCTGGAGCAGTCCTGCTATCAATCACCAACAAGTTAATTCTACATAATAAGGCCGGTTTGGATGCAGACTGATACATTGTGAAACGCTGTATCTAAAATTGATTAGAACAGCACTCAAAATGAATACAGCCCTCCAAATCACTTCTTTGCTCAGAAACATTAATCTCAATTATAAGGAGAGCTTCATAATGGTAATGCTTGGTATGAAAAAAAAAGTATTAAATAAATCAGGGTTTATAAGACATAGCGATTAATCAGTTTTAGAACTAAAAAAGGGAAAGCTTTTTAAAGTGCACATTTCTACTGTAAAGCCTTTGTAACTTCCAAAACTTTAAAGATTTATTTTTCAAAAACTGTGTAAACTGACAATGTAGAACCCATCTTAACTATGGGCTTTTAAATAAAAGGTTACTGAAAATTGGAAACCTTCATACATTAACACTACATTTTAATATGATACAGTTCATTGATCCTATATTTGTGCAACTTGTCACTCATACTGAAAGTGCCATAAAAGAACTCCTAAGTTCAAGGAGTTATTTGGGGAAGGGAGAAATTTCTTGCACCCAACCAAAGTCTTCATGATAATACAGTAGAATCCTATTTGATAAACAGAGTTCAATTGAATAAACTAGCAGAAAGACTAATTGCAGTGGGCTAAAGTGGCAAATTCGCAATCCATATCTGTTAAAACAGCAAAGTGGTTAGAAGAGTTCACATACAAGAAAACAGGTAGTAAAGTAATAAAGTAAAATAAGCTTCTAAAATAGAATTAGGAATACCATATATTTTCTGTGCTCAGATTTAACATGTCTATTTCATGCACACAGTAGTTCAAACATGGTCTTTGTCAAACTGATCAAGCAAAATACAATATATCTGTGCATAACAAAATAACTCAAGAGAAAAGTATTTGGAAGAGATTTTCCTTCAGATTTTTTCATTGCTACAGTATGTTTAAATAGGGATATGTATTTTCTAAAAGTTAGAATTTTATATGTCAGCATTAACTTCAGTAAATTCAATCTCATGTTAGAATACAAGATACTTCTGTCCCAAAGTTTTACTATAAGTTATTTGCATTTTCTTTCAGATCTACATAGCACCATGCAGTTTTGTATACATGGTCTAATCTCACAAGGTGCTGAGCGCTCACAGTTCCTACTGGGCCTAATGCAAAGTCCATGGAAGTCAATGGGAGTATTTTCCTTCTCTTTCATGGGTTTTGGATAAGGCTCATTGATTTCAATGCAGTTGACAGTGCTCAGCACCTTACAGAACTGGAACTATAGTTTGTTAACTGTTATGTTTCTAGGAGAAGACGACAATGTAATGAACTTCAACTTTGCCAAAATTTCATTTTCTAGTATTTGTATGGTTTATCTCCAATAAAAATTGTTTATTTGCACATTGATTTGTATCTTTAAATCCATTTTCTTTTGGTATACCCTACCGGCTTGGCTGTTTGTGTATAGGATAATTACTCCTCAATCAAAAGGGGTTTAACTGAAGTACCAGTTTTAACTTACTAACTGGATTATGAATGTTGATCTGGAGTTTTCCCCTTCCCACTAAATTTTAAACAAAAAGGATTTATTTTTGATGGAAAAACTATTTGACCATCCTCTATCTTTCAGTTTTTACACATGTAAAATTAGCTCACTTTCTACATATTACACATACATACATATACATACACACACACAGTAGCCTGTCTTCTAGTTTATGAGACTAAATAAGTAATGTAACAAGTCCATAGTGACCAAAAAAAAAAAGGAACCCATACAGCAGTGTAATATAACACAATTTGAAAAATAATGTTCTAGACAACTTTAACATTTTTATTTTATATAATCAACAGTCCATTCTAAGGTCTAAGAGCGTATATTTTTTCCTGTTTTGTATTTACATACAATTACATTTTGGTATAGAACATATGTATAGAAATTCTTCCACAATCGTCTTTATGTGCATTTATTTGTAATCCTGAATATCAGTTTTTTGTTCAGTTTTGTTTGTGTGGGGTTTTTTTTGTTTTTAGGGGGAATTATAGTTGTGTTTATTGTATTTTTCTTCAAGGAACATGCACGTAATTTAATTTGCCATTTTAAGTTCATTAGTTATCTTATAGAGGTATCATGTTTACATTTAAATTTGTGCTTTGAAACTCAATATTGGAATTTACCTATGCATAGAATTTTTTTAAACTGTTAAATATAGTTAAGGCAAAACATCTGCATCTAGAAGCAAAATAAGCAATATACTGGATATCATACAAAGAAAGAATTTGTAAAGTTAAAAAATTTCTAATGTCAAACAGGTTTATCACATTTAGTGAGTACAGATGCAGGCTATTTCACTATTCTCACACTAAAAACAGTTTTGAATCTAAATATAAACAAATTTGAAAGAACCTTGAACTGCAGAAGACCACAGAGTAATGACCGATATTAGAACTTAAGATTGTGGTTCGACATACAGGCTATTTTTTGTGTATTTTAATATGGTAAATTACTTGGTTATAAAGTGAAGTTTACAATATAAAACTTTTTAGCACACAAACCACAGGCACTGACAGGATTGACCATATCAAGCACAGTATTATTCTAAGAAAGAAAACAAAAATACAGGAAGTTTAAATAATATCATTAGAACAAACAAAACGCCAGCAACTTGGAATATGTTTCAGTCACTACATATTAACGCTGCTTATTTTACATTTTCTTTGCAATTTACTGAACACAAGTAAAAAGAATATCCCTGCCCATTCTCTTTTCTTTCTTCTTTAAAGTAACAGAAAGAACAGGGAAAACCTGAACATATTTCTATTTCCAGAGTGTACAGACCACCCAATGGGGTCTGCCACTGCCTACAATCGTTTGACAAATACATTATCTTTATTCATAGCACTATATTTCTTATCTTCTGACAATCTTAAGCATACAGATCACAGATAACATGAACCATGTTAAAATCTACCACAAGTCAAGCCAGGGCAACCTTTTACACTTCTTCAACTTCCATTAGTCTTACAAAATAAAAGTCTGGACACTTTCATTTATCTTCCAAGTGTAATGAAGTGACGTGAGAAAATAAATGAAACTGCTGTGGTAGCAGATCTCTCTGCACTAGATCTACACTAGAATGCAATAACGTGCAAGCCCGCACCTTTGCTAGCGTACAAAGTGTATGTTTGGGATAAGTAGCGTGTGTACGCTTACTCACTGCATCGTTTCAGCAAGGACTGCGAGACCCACGTTTGGGAACAGCAGCACCACGCAAGCGGAGAGCATCGCCAGCAGGGAGAAGCACAGAACTCGGATGAGCTCGTTCTACAAAAACTCCGCTCATTTGCTCGGCGCGTTTTCCTCCTCTCGTGGTCCCCGTGTCCGTCCCCTCCTCACGGTGGGGTATTTAGCGGGGAACCAAACAGCAGCTGCCAGCAGCCCAAGTTCCCCTCAGAGGAGGGGATGCTGGAGACGGGGGCAGGAGAGAGGAAATAGTGTTGGGGGGAGGGGGGAGAGCCTGCCACACACTCCCAGCAGACCGGCTCACTCCGCTTGCAGCCCCCGGGAGGGGAAGGACACGAGTCCCGATTTAAGCAAGTCTCTCCGACTCCCCGGGCTCCTGGCACCCTGCGCCGCTCGCAGCGGCAGCGCCACCCCGCTCGCTCCCCCACAGCCACCGGCCACTCGGACCAGCACAGAGAGCAGCGCTCCACTTACCCAGGGCTGCCAAGCTCGCTCCGGCTCTCCTCCTCCTGCTCTCAGTATCCCAGCAGCGGCGCCGGGGAAAGCACCACGCACCCAGCGCTTGGCCAAAAGCCGGGGGAGGGGAAAGCAGAAAAGAAAGGAAAAGAGTTACAAGTTCCTTCCCCCGCCCGCTGCTGCACCCTGCCCGGGGCGTGGGGCGGGGGGAGAAACGCACCGCGCCCAGGAGTTCACTTTCTCCCTCTCCCCCGCCTCCCCCAGGCCCCTCTGGCTCGGTCCTCCCCTAGCTGACAGGGCGCGCGGGGACGCGTTGCTTTCCGCTCTCGGGAGCGGCTCCGGAGAAAGGGGGGGACGCTACAATAACGTGCCCGGGACCAGCAGCCACCGCCGCCGGGAGGACGTAATTGTGCACGAACACCGGGAAGCCGGACGGGAGACTTGGCTCAGCCGCAGCCCCAGCCCCAGCCCCTGCCAGTCAGCCGCACACGCGAGAGGAGCCTACCATGCGCCGCCCCAGCGCAGAGCAGGGGGAGGGGGGCGAGATCCGCGCCCCAGCGCAGGGCGACGGGGACCCGCCTGAGCATTTATAATCCCCAGCGCCTCCGCTCCAGCGCCTGCCGAGTGGACGGTGGCTTCCCTCTGCTCCCCTTTCCGCAAAGATGTCCCCTTGGCTGCGTTTTCCTGCCAGCTGGGATTTGCTGGGCTGAACCACCTTTGCCTTCTTCCCCGCCGCTGCCGCCTGCCTGGGTTAATGTAAAATACCGAGGCTCCCATGCTGTGACCAATCAGTACATCTACTACTAGTGCAATGATTTAGGGGTCATCCATGACTAACACTTCACGCTGATGAATGGCTCTTTGCAGCTTTCTGCCCTGATGAGGGTGTCTGCACGCTACTGATTGCAAACACTAATGAACTTACAGCCTCATGATATATTCTCTCCGACCAGCGCCAGGAGAGCGGGTTTTTATTGGGGGCAAGGGGGCTGGTTGATTGATTTTTCCATGGGGAGGGTGATAATGGTGATAAATAACTCCATTTTTACCCCAGTGCATGCACGTCATCAATGTACTCAAAACCCCTGACAGTCTTAGAAAATACTTTTCTTGGTGTTTCAGAGGTTGGGCATATTAGGTCAGCTGAGTCCCTAGATAAAGGTGGGAGCGAGCAAGAGACTGTCTAAGAAGATTGATGCGGAAGCAGAGGGGTATAATTAAGGTTTCACAAACCCAGCAGCCGGACCCCATTTAAAATAGCTCATGAGAGTGACCTGCGATGTTTATGAACAACCCGTTGTCTGAAGCGTACACCTTGTGATAAGCCCGAAGTCTTTGTACCCATAAGTAAAACACTCTCCTACCTATTTTAGCTGTGCGATAGTACAGCTGAAATATTTGCTCTGTGGCCTAACTTGAAGATTGTTCGAAAGTAGACTAGACTTAGAACAATATCAACAAAGGCCAACACTGAGAGTCACCTGACTGTAATTTATGAGGTTTCCTTTTAAAATAAATTTCCCCCCTAACCATACATACACGTACACATACACAGGCATAGAGAGACTTCTGTTTATTTTTCTTCCTCCTCTCACTCTCCTTTTCCAGCAATCTCCCCCGCCCCAACCGGCACAAAAAGTAGATAGCAGTCAGAGTCAGTAGTGGACTGTATACAAAGTATCCACCTGTAACAGTCATTAATGCATTATAACATTAATCTTCACATTCATATTCCTGAATATCCTGGCCCTGGCCCTCCTCTAAAACAGAGAAATAACCATAATTCCTCTTTTTACCTCTTTCATTTTAGGCTTAAAGAAGTTCTACACACCAACTATGAACGTTCACTAATGTTCATGAAATTAGCAGTGTTTTAAACATTTAGCTGCCGGAGCTATCTGCCACGGTATGCTGATATTCCAGTCTCAGATATATTCATCACCTTTCCGACTCAATAATGGAAACGCCACTATATTATCCAAAAAGTTTCTTAGTAAATTCCCAAGGTATGCAATTACTTGGAAATACCATGTAATCGAGGAAATTATATATACATAATTATATATTATGTTATTGACAAGCATGGTTAGCCTTACCTATGATCCACTCAACAATTCTTTCTTTTCTATGGTGTTTTACCCATTTGTCTACTATTGCTTTTAACGAGCATTTATACTGTGGAGGGTTCAATCTGGGAAGCAATGCATCTGGACATCTAAACTGATTCCTGAGTGATGTACGAGCAACGAGAGCCACATCTGTAAATTATAGTGTGTACCTCATCAAAGAACAATCATCCTGCATTATCAAACATTTTTACAGCATATATAATAGACAAGCGTAATTATAATATTTAATCTAAAGGAAATACTGTGGCTATTTTATAATATAAACAACTTATTTTCGCTACAAAGTTGAAATATTACAGGCTAATTGTTTCTAAATCCCTACACATAGCTTAGTTTACGTTTCTGACGACGCTAAAAATAAACCAGTGGGACAGAAATGTATACTGTCCTGGCTCCGGTGGTGTTACTTAAATGATGGGGATTTCGGTTCAAAAAGCAGGAAGTATAAATACATCTCAAGAAACAGTTTGAAAGTTTTCTTTACACCACACCTAGATTTGCTCATTTTAACACTTATAATAAAATGAAGTATACAGACAAAGATAGGAGTTGTATACAGTATTAACTTGCTTTGCGATTAAAATCTGCTACTCACATTCTGAACTCCTATTAGGAAAGCAATCAAAATGTGAAAATGTTGATTACATTACATTAACTTTATATCAAAATATATTTAGCTAGATAAACGTGAATATTCTTGACTTGATACCAGACATCATAAATACATCTATGTAGTATAAACAACAGCAATGACTGTTAAATTTAAAAACAACTTTTACAGCGAGGGCTTTGGTATAATTTTTCTTTTTGGCTTATATTGTTCTAATGTTAAATGAAAAATGCGATGTTATCCAGCTGTCAATATTCAAAATGCTTTCTTAAGGGTGATAAGGCATTTGCTCTAATTTAGCCAAATCTCATGATATACCAAGATGAACTTTCTGTCATCTCCAAACACAGTGAATTAAGATTTTCCTGCGTTATATACAGAGATTATAAGCCTTCTTCCTCATTCAAAGCTCAATAGGATGATCTACTGTCAAATGCTTGTCTGCATTTCTGAAGTCCACAGTACATTATTTTTAGTACTCTAACTTTACTGAGGTAGTATGATTAGGCTTACAAAGTTTAATTACATTTCAGCCTTCAGAGTTTAAACTAATTTTAAAAGTGTAAAGTCACATTTGTTTTAAATCTCTGTAGGCTAGTATCTTTCTAAAGACTGTCATTAAATGTGACTAAACTTGCTAAAAATCACCGTCTAGACTTTTTTAAAAAAATGTAACAGAAGCAGCAGCAGCAGGTTTTAGGATGCTAATAAGCTTGTATTTTGTAGCGCCAGAACAAAAGAATATGCATTCCTTATATGAATTAAATAGAGACTTTTTTATGTGACGATCAATAAATCTTGCTTTCTTCTGTGAGTCTAGGTGTTACTGAAGGAAGAGAGCAGAATGTACTCTCACTCAAGACATACTGGCTCCTGCACTAATTACCAATAAAACGAGAAGATGAGGTAAATTCAAGATGTCGTTATGTACTTCCCAAACTTGTTAAGTTCCTCTAATGTGTTCTTTTGGAGGTGTACGTTATCACAGTCTTTATGTACTGGATAATGGCACAGTGCTTGGAAACGCTTGCTGTCTCTAAGACTATATACCCTTTTCAGGATATGTAAGTGTCTGAATAGAAAATATCGCAAAACCCCTTCGCTGTCAAATACCACTGAAATGCAGCTTATACCGGAGGAAATTGATTCCCGCTACCAGTTTTGCTTTTGGGGTAAGCATCAAAATGTGGTTTAGGACAGTTAGATAAGAGATTGCCTATATGGGATCTCAATAGCTAGCGTTGTGTATTACTGTGAATAAGGATAAAGCATTACAAAAAAAAAAAAAAAAAAGCTTGTTTCGGCTGCTCAATCTTGTTTGCTGACCATAATGTGACAGTTACTATTCCCATTTGTTCTTTCGTACAATTAGCTTCATGGTTTTTGTCCCTGTACAGGATCAGAGAGGGACTGACTTAACAGCTACTTAGTATTTCCGTTCGAAAACACAGCAGAGTTGTCTAATTTCTCCTGTGCATGTTTTACACGCATGTCAAAGCATTCCTTTAGGTCATCGGGGTCTCAGGTTTCACAAAGGCTCTAAGAAGATAACCTCTGGACTTCATAATTGTACTTTACTGTTACTACATTTGTCCAAGCACATTGTAGAAACGAGTATTTGTGGCTCTGCCTAACTTAATTGGGTATAGGTGTACACTGTGACTAACCCCAGCGAGCCTTGCAGCTGGAAAGCTCTCTCAGTGTGTGAAGGCGTTGAAGCAAACTGTCCTGGAGGATGCACGCATGAATCTGGACAAAACACATGTTTGGACTAAATCTAAGATTCAAAACCAAGCCACGATAAATGGATAACTAAATTAGTAAATATCACATACCTCCTCCTTTGGGTAGAAGAAAACTTCCTGAAAATCATATGGACTGGACAGTTAACAGTCCCGGAGGGAATCCAAATTTTAGTAATTTGTCAATATTAAATTAAAAGCACTGTGCAAGTATTAGTTAGTATGGAGATGTGAGGGGTGGGGGGAGAATAAGCTAAAAGCTAAAACACCCACAGGAACATCTCAGATACTTCTATTAGCATGGTTTACTGCCAGAAATAAGTCATGACATTTATTTTCCTCTGCTGTTAAATTGTGGTAAAATTGTAAAACAAATATTCTAATCTGATCACTGACAAAGCCATAAAATTAAATGGCTGTCTGCAGAGAGAAATATGTCTTAATTACCTTATTTAAGGCAAGATAGGACCCTACATACATTCATTTTGGAGCCACCTAATGTATGGATTATAACACAAATCAACCTTTAAATGCGGGTCATGCTTTTCTATTACCTTAGTTTGTAGATAAACCACTGCTATAGTGAGGTTGAGCTCTAGTGAAAATGATGTTTTCACTGAACATTACTGCTGACCCTCCTTACTGTATTCTCAAAGAAGAACCGGAAACAGTCTGCATATAATTTGGAATACAAAAAATGACTTTCCCATATTGTTACTAGGTTACTTCCAGATATTGATTGAGGTAATTTTATGGCTTTATAAACAACCACATAATCATTTCCTAATCATAATTAGTAGCCATCACAAAGAGCCTTTATAGTCTTCCTTGTGCATTAGTTACACAATTCTGTGAGAAATTTAAGGGGGATGCTGACTGATACAACAGTCTTCCACAACATGAGGTACTATCAGATAACTACTCTCAATCCCTATTGAGAAGAATGTATATAGTTTTTAGAGTCAGAAGTCAATATACAGATCTCTTATAGAACTATTCAGTTTCCCATAGCATACATCAAATTTATGCAGAATTTATTATTATCTATAGTTTTTCCCCGCAGAAAGATTAACTTCTGTTATAAATAAGGCGCATACCCATGAAATTTTTTAAGTTTCTTGATGGTGTTTCCCCTTCTTTGATTGGAACATGTTTGAAAAAAAAATCTAATGATCATTACAACAATCCCACTATTAACTGTTCAAACACAGCTTAATTTCACAGGAAAATATATTTTAAAAAGATTTAAGGTAATGGAGAAAAGCAATAAGGAAACCAAAGTTTTCTCAATAAAACATAAAAAGAAAAGGAATACTTGTGGCACCTTAGAGACTAACAAATTTATTTGAGCAAATTTATTTATTTTATTTATTTATAGCTTATGCTCAAATAAATTTGCTAATCTTTAAGATGCCACAAGTACTCCTTTTCTTTTTGCGGATACAGACTAACACAGCTGCTACTCTGAAACCTGTCAATAAAACATCACTAATAAACTAAGTCTGAAAAACAGTCCACTAACTAAAAACTCTGAAGGAACATGAGGAGTTGCTACTAAATGTTGATACACTGGATGTTAATTGCTTTTTATCTGTTGTGTCTAACCTGAAATTTTAATAAAATATTAGTTTTCTAAATTTCCTTGGACTATTGCTAGTAAAGTACATAGTACTCAACATGACTTCTTTCATTTCTAGAAGACAAGAGTTCAACCAGAGTAGTGGCAACAATCTGTTTGTTCCTGTCTACTCAGAGGAACTGTTTCTAATTGATCTGGCATGGAATTTAGTTGGAGATGTGTATGCTGCAACCTAAACACAGTCCCTGTATGCTTTGTAAAGTGATCGACATATGGGCCTTATTTGAAACATTTGAGGTTTCAACCATTAACCTCAGCTAAACTGAGTTGTAAATTCAGTTCAAATGTATATAGCCTAACTGCATAGAGTATGTGCCTATTCCTAATCAATAAAGCTAGTGGCCAATTATATTTTGAAGCTTGATATAAAGCTAAAATGATCTAGGAATGTACATTGTAAAAATAACTTCAGTACATTCTACAGATATTTTCAACTGATGACATTTTTATTTTTGTAAAAAAATAAAGTGAAGAGGAAATATGCTCAGAACTATTTCCACATATTATATTTTTAAAAGCACTCTATTGTCATCATAGATATTTACCTAAGGAAGCTCAGCTAAACTAAAAGCAATGTTGTTTGAAGTTCCTACTTATAGAAAAGGTATAGAAAATAATTCATTTACTATCATTCCTTTAGTGAAAGGATCAATCATCAATTTTAACCCCAAAATTCTAAAGATTGATGCCTATTTCTAAATATTAAATGTATAGCTATGCTCTGTTATAGTTAATAGCACTAAGTTATGAATGCTGATAGCCTTCTAGTGCAGCCTTAAATTGCCTTGAAAAAGATACAGTTTCTTTAATTAAAAAAGCTGCACTGAACTAATCCCTCTAGCTGCAAAAGGAAAAGTTTTAAGCAATCTCTTTCTGCTCTGGGAGAGAAAAGCAGACAATACCATAACAGATCAGAAACATAAGCTATAGTGTGCAGCCAGGAGCACAGCAGGGAACTGAATACTGCTCCGACTGTGTCATTTTTTAATCCCCCATCCCAGTTTTTCCCCGTCTGACCTCATGCTGAGATGAAGTTATCACAGAAGACAGCTTTACTCTCACCAATGAATCCAACCCTGGATCTGTATTATCCTCAGCAGATCAAAACACTGCTTTCATCAAATAGCATTATCTGCATAAAAGGCATGCAATTGCCTGATAATTTCACCCAAACTATGCTATTCATTTAAAGGACAAGGAAAGAAATGTAATTCAATCCTCCCCTCCACCCATGGAAAAGCTAACTTATACTTCACTCATGGGAACTTTTCTTCTTTTAACACAAGATCCCAAGAAGAGCGCCATTAAAAGTCCCCCTAGTTTGCGATTAATTGTTGAAGCACCTCTGTGCAGCTTAAGTGACAAAAGTATAAACTATGCAGAAAACTGGCAATGAAAATTCACAAAGCTTGCTATAGACATGATACTGATTCAATTAGCCATGCTTCCACTAAACCTAATAATCAAATCACATATGGCATAATTTTAGAAGCCTAAAAATAAGCACCAGCTAAAGATATTTGCAGGAGAAAGTGAATGGTATGGCCTTCCAAATAAATAGAAATGTTAGTTCTTATCACTTTTATTTATCTTGGAAATGATGCACCATAAGATCCAGAAATGTAATTATAGACATATATCTCATATATAACATATGCATAAATATTAAGAACACATGATAGTTTTTTGTCTTTTAGAAATGGAAGCACATGATGGTGTGATGCAAAGATTTTACTGGCGTACATTACAAGTGGAATGAGTTAGATAGGTTATTCCAAAAGGATGGCAATACAACTGCTATGTATTCTTACACATTCTACAGAAAAATGAAAGATTTTTTTGAAGTATTATTTTTCATATCCCTCTGGCTCTGAAGCATGGCTGGCTTAGTAGTATGTTTCTCCCACTTCAGGCCTCTAAGGCAAAGAAAAATGATAACTAATGCATTTTAGAAACTTCTAAAAAAATCCTAAATCGTTTTTCCATACATATTTGTGTCACAGTATAAATGTCCACTTTGCTGTGACGTACCAAGGCTAGAAATATGTTTCTTACTTTATTGGCAATGAGGTCCCTGTTTTACAAATGGTATTAATCTCAGCAATGTAAAAGCTAGAAGCAAATGCTTTGTTGTGTGGGCGGGATAGGAATCTCCAATCCCTCTGCAATGGTATAACACTTTTCTTATGTCATGAGGCTGTGAACATTAAACCAGTCACTCATTCTGGACTAAATATTTCCTATCCTATGACCTCAAATCAATTAATTGTTTAAATGATGTTTGGGGTGAATAAGAAAACTTTTTTCTGGCCAGGCTTTGGGTTTTTGTTTTTTTTAACTGGCAGTTCTTTGAAGTTGCTCAGAGGATTGGAATGCTAGCAGTGGTCTCAGAGGAGGTAGATTAGTGGGCATAGCGCAGGTGAGGCACTCAAAGATGCATGATAAAATTATCACATGGATACAAACACTACATAGATGTGTGTGTTACACACTCTGTAATACATAAAATCAGATGTTACAAAACTCCAATTGATCCAAAATGCCTTTGTGTTTTCTCAGCCTGAGGGTAGCCTGTATTACATGCCCCTATTTTATAAAAAAGTTTTGGATGTTCCCCATAATCTTTGAAAAATTAGTGTACACACACACACAACGAACACCCCTTTTCGTCCTCCAAGGCATTTCTTACTTTGTAAGAAAAACTTCTTACGCTATATTAAACTGTGGGACAATTCAAGTAAGCTCGATAGGAGCTGGAACTCTGTTTCTAAACAGTATTTCACTGTAGATTGTGAGGTTGTAATGGGTTTCTATTATAATGGAAGATAGCTCCTTATTGTATGACATCATTTGTTTTTACAAGATATACTGATATGCTAGGGCAATCAGACCAAGTTCTGTGTGTCAAGGAAATAGCATTACTAAGGGTTATTAAAATTCCCATATGAGTGACCTATTATGTTCATGTTAATATCCTAATGTGTGGTACTCAACATATTGTTAATGATTTAGGACCCCATGCTTCCCTTCCATTTATGAAGTGGAGGGTAGCAGACCCATCTGGGGATGGGGGAAGGATACAGAAGAAGGAAACTGCCAGTTCAGCAGTATGCTCCCCCTTCTCCCAGACTTCAAAGAGGCTCCCACAATAGTACTTTGTGGGGCTGGAGATCTGTGGAGTGTTTGGAGCAGAGCTCAACACAGGCAGAGGAGGAGTCAATGGCTAAGTCATTTCGCCCTTTGACTAGGAATAAGAGTGTATATTGGTACCTATGTTACTGCTATATGAAACAGTAGTAACTGGGACTTTGTATATGCACTCTCCGCTCTGAGAAGAGCTGGTTCAGGGCATCTTGCCAATGGCAGGGAAAGAAAGAGGGGTTAGAGCCAGGGTTCTCAACCCTTTTTCTTTCTGAGCCCTCCCAACATGCTATAAAAACTCTACAGCCCAGCTGTGCCACAACTGTTCTTCTGCACATGACAGGGTGGGTATCATAGGCTGGGGGAGGCTTAGCCTCGCCAAACAGCCTGATGTGGCCCTCCCCACGCTCCGCCCCCAGGAGTTCCTGTGAGTTCCCACTCTTTCGTGGCCCAGGCTGAGGCTGGGTTGGGGCTGGATGGCCTGCCTCCAGGACTTGGGGAGGCTAAAGCTGGTGCCTGCCTGGCACTCTGGTCAGGGGCACTGCAGTGGTGCTGCCTGCCCGGTGCTCTGGGGCTGGAGTTGGGGTCGCTGTGGCGTAGGGTGACCAGATAGCAAATGTGAAAAATCAGGACAAGAGGCGGAGGGTAATAGGCGCCTATATAAGAGAAAGCCCTGAATATCAGAACTGTCCCTATAAAATTGGGACATCTGGTCACCCAACTGTGGAGGCACCACCCACCCCACGCTCCGGGGCTGGGGTCAGGGGTGCTGCTGCTGTGCTGCCCACTGGGGCTGCAGTCAAGGGTGCTGGTCTAGGGTAGCGGGGCCAGCGGCTGTGGTGGGGCTCTGCTGCTCTGGGCTCCAGTGGGGGTGGGGGGCTAGCCTCCCCCATCTGCTGGTTCACCCACCACCCATGTTTCTGCATATAAACCCAGTGCCGGTGTTAGGGAGTAGCAAGGAGGGCAATTGCTTGGGGCCCCACACCGTAGGGGGCACTGCAAAGCTAAGTTGCTCAGGCTTCTGCTTCAGCCTCAGGCATTGGGGCTCGGGGCAACAGGCTGCAGTCCAGTGAGGTAGGACTTTGGCTTTCTGCCCTGGGCCCTGGCTAGTCTAATGCCAGATATGCTTGGCAGGCCCCCCGAAACCTGCTCGTGGTCCCCAGGGGGCTCCAGACCCCTGGTCACAGGAGCAGGGGGGAGGTTCAGTTCCTCTGTGGAAATGCAGTTTTCCTGCAAAAGCCATTGATTCCAATGACCCAATTTGTACGGAGATATTTTTGCAGAATTTGAGGAAGAAGGGAATAATGCAGCAAAGTAGGCACACTCTCGTTTTCTTCATCTCTACCACAGAGGTGAGAAGAAATTATATGGAATTTCCCACTCCACCACCAACCTTGAAGCCCGGCTACTCTCCCTCCATTCCCAGCTCCATGCATGAATAACCCTTCCAAAACCAGTTCACCAAGCCATCATTCTTTCTTCATGTAAGTAATTTATTAAAATCAGCTTCTGCTACAACCACAAGTAGAAAGTTTGTAATTTAGCCTATATACACACTTGAATAAAATAATTTGTATAAATTATCCAGGATTTTCCAGTCTGTCCTTTCTGCTGTGTCTACCTTCTAGACTTCACATCCTCTGGGGGCAGGGACTGTCTTTGTTTTTCTGTATTGTGTACAGTATCTAGCACATTGTCACTTTGAAATAATAATCCATCCACATTATTTAAATACTACATTTCAATAGCATATTTCATTTTGTAAGAGCTATTTAAATAAATATCAAGCTGGGTTACAAGACTGAATTTTAGATGTGAACTGCACTGAACTTGAAGATCTTAAATCATTAAGGGCCACATACTGGTTAAACTTTTTTATGCAAAACTTCAACTGACATCAGTGGGAATTACATACATGGAAAAATGTGTAGCCTAACTGACAAATTCTGCATTCAAATAAAAGTTTTAAACAAAGTTCTTTCAATTACCTGCAGTGACCTGAGTTCAGGAGTCTATGGCTTTTGCCTTGCATTCAAATCCATGCAGGTGTATGTGGTGCCTATAGGGAGGAGCCCCCAATGGCTTTACGGGAACTTTGTGCAAATGTAGGAACATGCCCACATGAATCAAACTGTAGAATCAGAGCTTATGTTTCTGTACTGACAGTAGATAATACCATATACACATGAAAGAAAAAGAAGTTAAGCGCCTGAGATGAGTTAAAAGAGATGATATCCAGTTACAATGATTATTTTTTAAATAAATTTGCTCATCTTCCATACTAACAGCCTAGATTAAAACTGACAATTAAAAAAAATCCAATTTACTTTTCACCATATATTTATTTTACCTACTCTTTGCATTTTCATTGAGCATTTTACTCTCCTATATTCAGTAATGTGTATATTATTTCAAGTGATGTCAGAGGACACAAAGCTTTTAGATAGGCAATTTTTTGTTATTTTAGGAATCTAAATACATAAAAATGAAACAGACAATGAAAACAAAAAACATCAATTTCATTTTTGGCTTTAATCAGTTCCAATTGCCAGTTCTCAAGCTCCTGCATAATATTGCAACACTTATGTTACCAACCCTCCCATGTAATGTTTAAAATCGGAGCATCTGATTCTGCAGAACTCCCACTGACTTCAATGGGATCAAGGAACATTGTACTCACTAAATATTTTTTTTTTAAAAAAAGAAGAAAATATTGATATTAGGCATTTTAAATCTAAATTTGGGGACTAACCAACCAAATACTTCTGCTGTGTATGTGATATCATAGAATTGTGGATTCAGGGCTAAGGATGAAATCCTACACCTTGTCTACACTACAAATGCTTTGCCACTACACTGGCAGAGCCCCCAACTCTAGACACTGGGACCAGGACTAGACTATAAATGTACATTGGGGTAACTACGTCACTCAAGGGTGTGAAAAATCCACCCCAGAATGATGAAGTTATACTGACCTAACCCCTGATGTAGACAGCCCTATGTCAATGGGAGATCGCTATTTCAACAGGAGACCGCCTCTGGGGGTGGTGGATTAACTACACCGAAGGGAAAAGCTCTCTTGTTGTCACAGTAACATCTTCACTGAGGGGCAACAGTGGCGCAGCCAGCTGTGCCACTGCAGTACTGTAAGCGTAGAACTGCCTTGGGTGTGCTGATGGTGTTACTATGCCAACAGAAACACTCTACCTCCCCAGTGACATTAGCTATGGCAGAGACAAAGTAGGTGAGGTAGTATCTTTTATTGGACAAACTTCTGTAGATTGAAGTACAAGCTTTTGAGCTGCACACAGCTCTTCCTGAGGTCTGGGGAAGGAAATCAGTGTGCCAGAGCTAAACACAAATTGGGACGAACTGTTAAACATAAGTCACTGAAGTTGAAGTAGGCAATTGCGGGTTAGATTGTAAAGAGTTTACAGATGCTGTAGCAGACCATTTAAAATGAAGTAGGCAATTAAGGGTTAGCAGACAGTGGGTTGAGTTACAAACTGCAAACAAATCAGCTATGTTGACAGAAGCATAGCTGCATCCACACTGGGGATTTTTGAAGGCATAGCCATGTCATCAAAGGGGTATGAGTTTTTTCACATATCTAGGCTGACAAAATATTCTAGTGTAGACCTGGCCCTAGAAACCATTAGGCCCCAATTCAGCAAAGTACTGAGGCCTGTGTGTAAGTGCTTTACTGAATCAGGGTCTAATCCTCTGGCATCTGGTTCTAGGACAATCAGCTTTACCATTCCCCCTCCCTGAAATAGTGCAAACTTTCATAGGAGCCTCAAGATAGAATTCCAAGAGGATTTCCCTCCTTCCCCCCCCATTATATTCACAATCTCCCAAACAGATTATTCATCAGAATAATGTGGTATTTGGAGATGAATCAAATACTTACAATCAGTCTGTTGTGTACATTTCTTTTATTTGACTAGATTGTCCGATGTCTTTCTCTCCACCCATGGAGAGTTTTTTCCCCAGGACAATTTACTTATTTTATATCCAAGAATTTATCCGAGTATAAAAATAAGATGAATGATCTGGATTTTTTTAAAGTTTTGGAAACTTAAAAAAAAAAAAAAGAAACAGGATTAGCTGAGTCTGAAATCATAGATTTCCCCAGTTTTAAATCCTTCCTCCAAGGAAGAAGTTGATGGTCAGAAAAGGATCATATCAGGGAGACTTGCCACCTTGGTTTCCTTACTCCTGATATTCAGGCTATAATTAAATTTTTTTCCTGATCTTTTAGTATTAAATATTTATCTCTCGTGCTCTCCCCCCAACATTACTGAGTCATGGTGGGAGAAACTGGCTGAGAAAATTGATATGGTATGTCTTCAGTTCTCAAGGGCTCATCTAATTATTTTGGGGAATTTTAATGCTCACATAGGTCTTCCAATGATCTCAATATCAGGGGAAGAAAACATTCAGGAGATTTTTGAACTGCCTCTTCGAAACTCTAGAGATCAGGTGGTTAACATCTCTGGACAAAAATAAAGGCTTTATTAGATAAATTTAATTAGATACCTGTAAACAGAAGTAGCGTGGGAGATAAAGTAGGATGTTTTACCTCTAATTCATCAACTGGTGGTAGTATTATTGATTATATTATTATCCATATAATTAATTAGTCCTTCTATAGGAATTTCTCTATACTTTCTCGCATGGATAGTGACCAACAACTTCTCTCTATAATTACAGTTTTAGAGAGAGTTTTATTTCTGATGGGTGCGGATGGCTTAATTACCTGTTTGGAACAACACAGTTGCAAAAGACTAAAATGGGCCCCAGCCAGTCATGACAAATTATCTCGGAGATTGGAGGACACATGTTAGATTTCTTAGAGATGTAAGTCCGAGAATTCCTCTCAAATTTGTGAATCATATGAGTTGCTGCTGAAGTCCTTACAACCACTTGTCTCTAAAGAAATAGATTTTGGTTTTAATTATTCCGGACATGCTTTCAAAGATAAGCACACTTGGTTTGATGTGGACTGCATGAGGGAAAAGTCTGCTCTAGTGCTTATAGAAAACATGGTACAATGCAATCCCTCTCCTAATTTACTTCAGTAGCTGCCAGAAGAAGTATCATAAAAACAAGAATATCTTTGATCCAAGGGAAGAATTTTGAAGCAGCAGCTAAAGCTAAAACTTCTTCCTTGTTTTGGAAGATGGCAGCCTTAGGCTTTGGTAAATATAGTTCAGTTGAGGAACCCCATATTAATGATGAAGCCCAAATTGCACATTTTGGCCAAGTCTTTAATGATTCCTCCCAATCACGTTTTTTTAATTTCATTGCAGCATGGGTGATACACTCTGGCAGTTAGGAATTTTCCTAATGTCCATTTTCCTAATGTCCAACCTAAACTGCCCTTGCTGCAATTTAAGCTCATTGTTTTTTGTCCTATCCTCAGAGGTTAAGAACAACAATTTTTCCCCCTCCTCTTTGTAACAACCTTTTATGTACTTGAAAACTGTTATGTCCCCTCTTCTTCATCATTCAGGTCATTGGTGCCCTTATCATAAAGGATTAAAACAAAAAACCCTTAGCACCCCTTGAGCAGAGCTGAGTTTTACCCTCTTATACGGTGGGAACAGAGTTTCCCCAGTGTTAAGAATTTTTAATCCAAAATATCTCAGAGATTCTATGGGGCTGAATTTAGGTTTAGGGGCCATATTTTGTCCTTAAAGATCATTCAAAATATTTTTTTGAGGAAACTTAATTCTCCCAAATTCTACCCCACCTCATTTTTACGTGCCACCCGCCCACCAGGCGCTCCTACCATTGACGGGGTGCTGGGGCTTGGGGAGAGGGGTTGGACCAAAGGAGAAGTGGGGAGTAGCAGTGGTTTCTACACAGTAGTCCTTACTTAGGCAAATCTATGGGTTATTCACAAGAGTAAGGATTTGCAAGAGGGGGCTGTTAGGTGATAGAGTTAGGAGGAATTGATTTGCAATTGTATTTCAAAGCACAACTGCTTTTGTAACATTTTAATGTACACAGCTGCAATTTACCTTTCAAAAACAATCAGCACTAGAAGAACATTTGTGAAACCTTTTATATATTTATATGAGACAATTACAGCTTCTGTTTTTCCTCTCATCATATTAAAAAAAATGGCAAAAGAAATAGGTACCCATGGATGTCCCATGTGTTCAAGGGATAGCTGCAGCTCTGCTTGTAGCTGCGAAACCTTCTTCCCCTTATAGGGTAGAGAAGTCTCAAAATAAACTTAGAATAATAAAATTGTAACAACTGGCAAAAGAAATTCTAATCACTGAAACTAGGGAAACTGTAAAATAAGGCTGATGGTGTTAGTGAGAATAGTAAATCAACAACAGTAAAGAATTTACATACCATTTTTTGTTGTATTTGTATATTTGGATGTCAATGGTATATGTGTATGCTGACTGTTTTTTATTTCTGTGATATATTTAGGACTTTTGTTTTACATATGCATTAGAATTAATTTATTACTGAGAAAATAAAGGATGCAGCTCCATGAGATAACTCATGTATAAATGATGTGTTGGACAACAACAACATCTAAAATATTAGATTAAAAGAATGATAAGATTGCAGTGTTAAGCGCTCAAAAGTGAGGAAGTGCCATATAACCTTAACTTGGCTTCTTTGTGCATATGTATTATGATTAAGGCCCTACTTGAATTGCGGGATGATTGTCAAAAAATTGCAGCTGAGTTGCACATAAGCTATTGAAAATTGTGGAAAAGTAATAATGGACCTTATTATTTACAGTAATAAAATCCATTATTTTTCTGCAATTTTCCAATGTCGTCCACCTGGGGTTGAGAGCAGGGGTACGAGGGTGACAGCGGGAACCTGGGACTGACAGTGGGAGTTCCCACTGTTGGCCACTCGGACCTGAGAGCAGGGACCCGGGGCTGAGAGCGGTGCTTCCCACTGTCGGCCTCCCGGGGACTGAGAGTGGGGGCTCCTGTTGTTGACCTCCCAGGGCTGAGTGCGCGGGCCCTGGGCTGACAGCAGTCACATGGGGCTCCTGGGCTCAGCCCTGGGGCAGCTGGGACTCCCACTGTCAGCCTCATACATGGTGGGGCTCCCGCTATCAAAATTGCTGTGGAAGCCTAATATTGCTGCATCTGCAATATCGCAAGTTAAGTAGGGCCTTAATTATGATACAGTCTTTGATTACATGATCATGTAATATTTTTTCCACAGGTCCCCAGCCTCATTCAGTGAATATATTTTTTTCATTCTCCTCATTCAGTGTGTGGCTCCAGGTCTTATTTATTGCTCACCGTTAAAAGCTTGCAGTGAAGTCTGAGTACTTCACGAACATTAATGAATGTATCTTTCCGACACCACTGAGCGAGTAGATGGTATTTTTATCCTCATTTTACACATGGGGAACTGAGGCACAGAGATATTAAGGCCAACATTATCAAAAGTGTCCACTGATTTTGGGTGTTCAACTTGAGATTCCTGAGACCTAATTTTTCCAGAGTACTTAGCATTACAAAACACTTATGTTCAAAATAGAGCTTCAACTGAGAGCAGTTTGATTTCATAGATACTAAGGTCAGAAGGGACCATTATGATCATCTAGTCTGACCTCCTGCACAACGCAGGCCACAGAATCTCACCCATCCACTCCTGCGAAAAACCTCTCACCTATGTCTGAGCTATTGAAGTCCTCAAATCGTGGTTTAAAAGTAATCCCAGGCCTCCTCTGCCTTTAGATCCATAAATTCTTCGGTCCAATCCACTTCCCTAACTAATTTCCTTAATTTTTGAAAGTCAGCCCTTTTGAAATAAAAAACCCTCAGTTAAAGTTGTGAGCGTTCAGCACTTTTGCAAATCTGGCCCAGTATCACGGTACCCAGAAAACGAGGAACACATAATTAGTGGCCAACTGTCAACATTTTTGCAGCATCACATAGGAACTCTGTGGCAGAGGCAGGGATAGAGTTGAATGTACCAGGTGGAACTGAATGGCCTCATGACCATCTTTTCTTTCTCTTACTGCAGTCACCTGCCTCATTCACTACCCATCTTTCAATGTATAAAGCAAATGAGACAGGGGTCCTACAGATGACAGTCTCATTCAGTACAGAACCCTGGGTCATTTACAGGGATCTGAATGAGGCAACAGATCCCGTGGGAAAAAACAACATTATGATGTAATTTAAGGTTCTATCACAATGACTAAACACAACAATAAGGATCTGTGATGTTAATTTTGGCATTTCTGAACTTTTAGGAGTTAATATTGTAACCTTAATGTTTTTTCAATGTCATTTTTAGATACAATTTCTTAATTAAAAACACATACCTGAATACCAGAAATGCATTACATGGAACCAAACTGACCCCCAACTTCAGTTAGCAGCAGCACAGACCTCTATCACTTGAGATAATGCAAGGAGTGGTAGCAGTAGTGGGCTGTTATTTCCTATGTGACATCCTTTCCCCCCTCTGCTCCAATGAGCCCATCCCAGCTCCTGCCTTCATCCTCTTCTGTTCCTTTCCACACTTCACTTGCTCCTCGCTCCCTCTGCTGCCCTTCTTCCTCTGGCTCTTACAACTCCTTCTCTCCTCCCACACACCTCTACATTCAAGTCAGGTTGTTTCCTCTTCCTATTCTTCCTGCCTGGGCACCAGCAGGGGGATCATTGAGAGTACAGGACAGACAATCTCCCTGCTTTCAGACCTTGTGCCCAGCACCATAGTGGCTCTCAGCATCCAGGAGGAGCAATTGCAGGGAAAAGCCTGCTCAGCCCCGAAGCGCTGGGATGGGGCATACTCAGTACAGATGCAATATTCATAGAACTTTGCTTCCAAAGCCTAACAAACCTCTACTGAGTATGTAGAACTGAATTTTTTCCAGAGGCCTATAATTTGGCCAGATCTGGGCAAATTTTTCCATGACACTTATGCAACCACCCTCTACCCTCTCACCCTGCCAAATTTCACATCCCTGCCTCAAAGCATGAGGATACCAGAGCCTCTGATCAAAACAGTGGTATGTTTTCCCCCCCCCCATCATGGCCAAAACAACTTATTTTCCATAATCACATTCTTGAAAATGACTAAAATAATTTTTATTTTAAACTTTCAAAAATAAGAATAAAAGTTAATGTGATGCAGACACTCACTATGGAAAATTTCAACCCAAATGGTTAAAATGTGGCAGTTATAAGCAACTGAAAACAAGGTCTTATAGTAGAAAGTGTTGGACACCCTTAACTATGTGGGACACTATCAGCTCGGCCCATAATAAATATAAGATATCAAACCTATTATAAGCATGGATTAGTAGTGATGCAATTGCACTGAACTTCCACAAACTATTCCTCTCAACAATTTGCAGTAGTATTGCTTATATAATGCTGAAAAGAGGACAACTGCTCTTCCAGGGATTCCTTTGTTATAAGGGAACCGCCAGGATGGTGAAAAGCTGAGTCACTGGCACCAGCACCTCCCTCTTGGCATAGAAGGTTTGTCAGTAGGGAGGCTGGTACACATGGTGCTTCAGCCAGTTCTTGGCTTGTGGAGCAGTCTTTACGGGACCACTCTAGCCAGTGTGACTTGGAGCAGCTTAAGGGCTACTCTGAGATTATGTCTGCACAGCAAAGAAATACCCACGGTTGGCCCATGCCAGCTGATTTGGGCTGGGGAGCTGTTTCATAGCTGTGTAGATTTCCAGGGTGAGGCTGGAGCCTGACCTCTGGGACCCTCCCACCCCACAGGATCCTAGAGCCCAGGCTCCAGCCCACACTTGGAAATCTACACAGCAATGAAAAAGTCCCATAGCCCAAGCCCCGTGAGCCTGAGTTGGCTGGCACTTTTTTTTTTTTGCCATGTCGCCACACCTTAAGTTACTTCAGCTGCAATGTTCTCAGGACTGGCAGAACTGAAAAGTGACTTAGAGCTAACTTTCCCCCTTCGTCGCAGCACCAAGCTGAGCTCAGTGAAAATGAGGACTTGGGCCACTGTGTTCTATTTTTAAATAGAGACTTTAGTGAAAGAACAAGAAACAGTCAGTTGTACTAAACTTTTTCACAAAAGTTATAGTTCTCTGTACACAGTATTTTTAACTAACTCAGTACTAAAGAAATGCTAATCAGGCTGCAGGAAAATAGCTGAGTGGTGGAATGTCATAAAAATAAGCATTTTTCTTGTAGTGTCTAATGTTAAACATTTGTTCTTGTTCTCTGTACAAAAATTGTTTTAATGTAGTGAAACACTAGCTCTGGTTCAGCAGTGCTCATGATTGTTCCCAGACATTCTTACTTTTTCTTCTTAATGCATTTTCAAGGAATCTTAAAATTACCTGATTCCAGATTCTATTCCTGCTGAAATCAGTGAAAGTTTTGTCATTTACTACACTGGGAGCATGCTCAAGCCCCAGAAGAAAGATGGGATGCTTCAAATTTGTTACACTTGAGTTCAGAGGTGCCCCTTTCATGCATTTCTTCAAGTTAAAGCAAATAGTAATTTTGGATAATGGATTTCAGCACCGTGTGTGTGTGTGTATGTATATATATATATATATATACATACACACACACACACACACACACACACACACACATACACACTATGTGTGTATATATATATATATATATATATATATATATATAAATAAAAAATAAAATGGCATTTATTGTTATTTCTATTATAGCGTAACAGGGTAAAGACTCACCCACATGGCGCCTCCTGCTGGTCATCTGGGAATTATCTCAACTCCAGCTCCGGAGTGCCTTCTGCAGGCCGGTGTCTCGCCTGCCTCAGGCCCCGTGTCCCTCCTGGACCCTGGTGCCCCTTTACCTTGGGGTTCTGCCCCAGAAGTACCCCCCACTCTCTGGTCTCCCCTCCCAGGGGAACCCCCCACCCTCTAAGCACACCTTGCCTCAGTGGCTACTGCCAGTCATCCTCTAACCCCTGCTCACTGGGGCAGACTGCGATCTGAAATGGGCACTCATCATTAGCAAGGGGTTAGGACCTGCTACCTCTGCAGTCCCAGTACTTTTTTGGGCTTTTAACAAGGCCTGCAGATTTACACAGCTCCCTGGCCATATTCCCCAGCACTGCTCCAGTTCAAGTACCTTCCTCTCAGGCAGCTAGCCCTTCCCACTTCAGGGCTAGAGTAAGACCTCAGCTCCTGGCACCCAGCCCTCTTATCAGGGCCAGCTGGGCCCTAATTGAGCTGGCCACACCTGTGTTCAGCTACTCCCTCAGCTGCCCTTACTCCCTGTATCCCAACACAGCCCTCTCCATGGCTGCTTTTAACCCCTGTTCTGCCACAGTGAGGCAGCTGCCGTACTACAGGTAGGTTCTGTACACAGCTAGAAAAAGATACCATACCTGCCCTGAAAAGAAGGAGGGAGGGAAAGCAGACGATGGGAGGAAAGGATACAATATACAGGTAGATAGGTTTGGGTGATGCATGGCACATGTATGGTTAGTTCTAAATTTGTTGGGTTTGGTTAATTTATTTTTGCATAATCTCATTTCTTTTTGGTATTGTTGCAAAAGCAAGTCTCCAATAGAATCCAAATGTGGAGAGTATAATGTCTTGCAGGCAAGTACAAGAAGGGTGTTCTGTCTATAAGGGACAGTATAGAGGCAGAGACAATTATGGGAGAAGTGGACAAATGTTAATGTCATCCAGCCCTTTGGACGGATCACGGCCTGGAATATGAGTGTGGGGCAATCCCTAGCTCATGTAGAGCCAGTTTAACTAACTCTGAACCACACCCTCAATCTTTCCCTCCAATGTGCTGGGGGGAGGTGGGCATGAAATATAATGAGTAACCTGTCTTTCAAAATTATAATACAAATTAATCAAATTATTATAATACAATTTGAAGACTTGAAGTAGTTGCAGGATTATAAAGATTAGATAGTCTGATATAAGGAGGTGGAAAAGGTATTTCTAGAGAAAATAAAAGAAATATCCAAAACTCAAGGCCTAGTAGTAATGGGTGACTTAACTAACCAAACATCTGTTGGAAAAGTAATATGGCAAAATACCAAATTTCTAATAGGTTCTTGGAATGTATTGAGGACAAGTTTTTCTTTCAGAGAGTTGAGGAAGTAACCTGGGAGACCACCATTTTAGACTTGAATCTGACCAATAGGGAGGAATTGGATGCAAATCTGAAGGTGAAGATAATATGTGTGAAAGTGATCATGAAATGATAGATTTAGTGATTCTAAGAAAAGCAAAAAGTGAGAGCGACAGAATAAGGACAATGGACTTCAAAAAAGCATACTGTAACAAACGCAGAAACTGATAAGTAAGGTCCCATGGGAAGAAAATATAAGGGAAAAAGGAGTTCAGTGAGCCAGCAATTTCTCTGGGAGATAATGTTCAAGGCACCAAAGCAAACTATCCTGATGAGAAGGAAAGATAGGAAGAATAGTAAGAGACCAATATGCCTCCATCAGGAGTTCCTTAATGATCTGAAAATTAAAAAAGAATCCTACAAACTGGAATACTAAAGAATAGCACAAGTGTATCAGGACAAATTCAGAAAGGCTAAAGCACAAAACAAGTTACATCTAGAAAGGCAATATAAAAGGCAATAAGAAGAGTTTCTTTAAATACATTAAGAGCAAGATATTGCACTTACAAATGCAAGCATGCAAAAGAGACAAAGGGAAGTTCTCAGTTTTATTGTGTCATATGTCTAACTGGAGTATAGATGTAAACCTGAACTCATTGCAACGGTTGATGCCCTACACCCATTCTGTCAATCTACAAATAATACTAAAAAGATTACAGGAAGTGGGAAATCTTTTTGTGATTATGGTTACATCTATATGTTTTCACCTTGTTCTCTTTTGTTTATGGGTCTTGTGCCATACTGAAAGTTGTACGTGTTAAAACAACACAGAAAAATATTAAAGCAGGAGCACTAAGGTGAGGAAGATTTACCACTCACCTGAAAATGATTTGTAAAACAAAAGGTCTCTCAAATGGCTGAATTTAAGAGTTCAGCTTAAATGAACGTAAATGGAGTTTAGTTGGAAATGTCAAGCCTTTATTTCCCTAAACAGTTCCTGAAACATAAAAGGCCACATCCCACTGTAAATCAGCAGAGCTCCAGTGATTTCAATTTACGCAGGCTGAGGATCTGACCCAATATATTCTAGGAGCATTTTTTTAAATAGTTAAACAAACTACTATTAGAATGGCAAAGAGTTTGGATGACATGCATCCGATGAAGTGGCTATTCACCCACAAAAGCTTATGCTCCAATACGTCTGTTAGTCTATAAGGTGCCACAGGACTCTTTGCCGCTTTTACAGATCCAGACTAACACGGCTAGCCCTCTGATACTATTAGAATGGTGAAAGAAACAAAAAGGCATGCTATTTATTTTAATTGCCTGAGCAAAAAACTCTCAAAGTTTTTTGCCCTCCCACAAGCATGTTTTGCCAAGTTGATGAGAAAGGAATAGTGATGTCCTTTATACTGGAATGTTTATTTGCAACTGTGAGCCTTTCCACAGATGCATTAATAACATGTATAATTGAATATTATATATAAATTTTATAATAAATATTTTACTTGTATTTGATTCATACTGTACACAGATACTTGCAATGTATGTATTTTTAGGAATATTTTAAATTAATAATTAAAAATCACCCACTTGTATAAAATAGTATCACAGCACTAGTCTATAGTAAGTGTCTAAAACATACGGATTACAATTGTCGAACTGTACTTTTTGGCCTATTACTGTAGGAATGTTGTAGGGGTCCCTTTTTATTTTTAAGTAAAGGTCAGCAAATTTAGGTGTATTCTGGCCCCAACTTCAGCAGAAAAAAAAAACTTTTTGGGGAGTTCTTCCACTAGCAGGAATATCAGCAGTGATTCTCCCCAAGAGAAGCGTGAGCTCACTGATGGCAGCTTCCGAATCCACTGCCTTCATGGGCTCCTGCTCCCTCATGCATTCTTCTGGCATCTGGTATGAGCTGGCTCAACAGTACTCTAACTGTTGCCCATTAGTGCAACCCTGGCAGACAGAGAAGGAAACCCACGCTAGTTCAAGATGATCCTCTCCCTTTAGTTCTTACATTGACCAGCTACCAGACATGTAAGAATTTTTGTTTAACTGCAATTTACTGGCTACATGTTACTCTAACTTCAGCCATGCTTAAGACAACACTCTTGCCTCTATACCCTTATATCCACAAATCTATATTTACCTATTGTATCTGCTTATATGTGGCACTATCAACAGCTACATACATATATTGTCAGCGCTCAATCAAATAGACGTTTTGGTGCCTTTTAGCGTAAAGGGCTGTAAATCCACAAAATCTTATATTGCAAACAAACACATCTTTATCTATACTACTAACACGACTTTGGATTTTTAAAATTCTTTACCTTTTGATAATCTAGTGTTCTTGTCACTATTTATATACTTTTTTTCCTATTTCTATTTCTCACAACTTGGACAGCCAAAGTTAACGAAGACAGCTGAACTTGGTCACTGGTTTTATGAAAGCTTGTTTTTACAAAATTGATATTTTAGCCTAAATGATGTTGATTGTGTCCTTAGGAATACATATATGCAATGGACTGCAAATGTAAAAAATCTCCTGTATTAAATATTACATTTATTTTAGGATTTTCACTAGATTATACGTGCTTTAATTTTGCTCCATTTGGCCACTCTTTTCCATGCTATTGAAGTTCTTCAGCTCCTGCTGCCCACAGAGATGTTTCCAACAGAGAACACCTGTTGATATATATGGTCATTTTAATTACAGTATCGTCCACTCAGTCATGCTCAGTCTCAGATTCTGACTTTTCCTCCCCCAGAAGGTAGCACCTATGAAGCTGTCTTGAGACCAAAATCTTATTCTTGGTCACTGGAAACTGAAGGCTGATCTTTAAGAACAACACCCTAAATCCATTTGTCCTTTATTCTCAAATATAAGTAATATATATTTTAAATTTATCAGTTACAATACAAAAAGAAAAGGAATATTTGTGGCACCTTAGAGACTAACCAATTTATTTGAGCATGAGCTTTAGTGAGCTACAGCTCACTTCATCGGATGCATACCGTGGAATGTCTACTGCAGTTTACACGGTATGCATCCGATGAAGTGAGCTGTAGCTCACGAAAGCTCATGCTCAGATAAATTGGTTAGTCTCTAAGGTGCCACAAGTACTCCTTTTCTTTTTGCAAAGACAGACTAACACGGCTGTTACTCTGAAACCTGTCAGTTACAATACACTTATGGATTCATGTGCTTCCATTTTTTTTAATGTACAAATTTAGTTGACTAACATCTAAAGAGACACAACTGATCAGATGTCCCACCATCAGCACTTAGGACAAACACCTGATTTAATGTGCCTGGTCAAAAGACTTGGGCTTTGTGAGACAAATGGGGAAAGCAAATTCAAGAACTGGGTGCACCCTTCACTGAAAACACACTGTCCCCAGACGTTCAAATCTATGGATTAAAAGTGAAATCACATCAGCTAATTTCAATTTTCATAACAATATACAGTAAGAAAGGTGGGTTTCTCTGGTAACTGGGATCCAACTACATACAGTTTAAAGATCAAGAGCAAACCTTATGTAAGCAAGGGAATAGTCCCGCTTTTGTGGGGAACTTTCCTGGCTTCTGCACTATCCCGGTGAAGTGGGCTAGCGAAAGGATCTGAGTCCTTGCTCCCACTTCCTTTACCCAGTGGCCTCCCTGCCCTTGAGGACTCCCCTTCTACTCTCCTGTCTGGCAGAGTCTTCGTATCCCCAACAAGTCTGGGCCCAGGATTCCTGGGGGGCTCGACCCCCAACCCTGCTGTGGTCACCTAGGACAGGGGCTAGGGTGTCGCCACTCCGGGGTACTCTCTCTGCAATGGGCACTTCTCTGACCCACTGACCACTACATACAAGTTAAAGCAAATGCAAGTTATTTGATCAACAATTAATTTTAAAAAGAATAAGGAAAAATGGGAAAGGTTAAAGGAAACACATCAACCCGCTCTGTGGCAGGGAACATCACAAACAGTGTCTCTGGAATGTCAGGGCAGTTCACAGTCTGTTCCTTGTAAGTCCCAGGCCTTCTTCTCCGGCCCTGGCTGTGCTGCAGGGATGCTGTGGGTTGGACACTTGCTCTGGCGGTGGCCACACGCTCTCAGGTTCTAAGTGGCAGGACCCTTCTTCCCAGTGTCGCCCCCGCCCTGTTGGGGTTACGATCCAAGCCTGGCCTGCAGAGCCTCTTGGCTGAGGCGTCTCCCTGTGCTGGGCCCGCTGCCCAGGGTCCCCCTCGCTCTTCCCAGCTGCTCACCGCACCCAGCTCCAGACTGCTCCAGCCCCAGCTCCACCACTGTCTCAGCACTGCTGCTGCTGCTCTGCCTCCAGCTCCCTGGGCTGCTTCTTTGGCCCCTCTGCCTCTGGTTGCTGCAGCTCTGCTCCCAGGACAGGTCTGCTCTCTCTGGGCTGTGCCTCTGGCTTTGGGGTTGCAGCTCTGCTCTCAGGATAGCGTCTGCTCTCTCTGGGCTACTTTTCTGGTCCTTCTGGATCTGCACAGCTCTGTTCCTAAGCTTTGCTTAGGCCCCACTCTGCCTGACCCAGGCAAATCCAGCTCACACGGAGGACGGGACCTCCCTGGCCTCCTGACTCCCTGATTAGCCTGCCCGCCCTGTCATTCAGGCTGACCTGGAGCCTTGGCCTCTCCCCATTGTTCCTGGGGGCTGTCAGTCTCCGGGTCCTGATTTCCCATAGACCCTTCCCCTTTTAGTACTGGGAGCTAGCCAACCAAAACACCCCCACTGACTGTTAGTAAGGGGGTAACAGTCCCCTTACACTTAAATTATATCTGAAAGAGAATATACAGCTAGGCTGATTTTTGGACCCTAGCTGTATATATTTTGTGTTATGCTCCCTGTGGCTAACAGTGCTAATAGTCTGCTGCATTCTGCATTTGACTTATCCTCTTAAGTTTTTTCAAGAGAAGCCCCATGTAGAGCATATTACAACCATAGCCACTGACTCTGTGGGTGCTCCGGGAGAGCAAAATTGGTGGGTGCGCCACACAAAAACAGGGAAAAATTGGAAAAACAAAAAAATGGGAAAAACAAAACAGGGAAAAATTGGTGGGTGCGCCACACCCACCGGCAGCTCCCTGCCCCGCCCTAGCTCACCTCCGCTCCGCCTCTGCCTCCTCCCCTGAGCGCGCCGCCACTCAGCTTCTTCCCAGCACTTGCCGCACGAAAAAGCTGTTTCACGGCGGTAAGTGCTGGCAGGGAGGAGGGGGAACGTGGCACACTCCAGGAAGAGGCAGAGCCGGGGTGGGGATTTGGGGAAGGGGTCCAATAGGAGCAGGAAGGGCGTGGAGTTGGGGAGGGGACGTTGGGGAGGGTTTGGGATGGGCCGGGGCAGGGGTGGAATCGGGTCGGGGGCAGGGCTGGGGGCGAGCATCCACCAGTGCCTGGAAAAGTTGGTGCCTATGATTACAATCATTCAGTCTGGAGGTCACATAAGGTCCATATCAGAGCGAGACCTTCAGAAGAGAATGATCATGTATACCAGTGGCTTTCAACCTTTTTTCATTTGCCAACCCCTAAAAAAATTCGAATGAAGGTGCGGACCCCTTTGGAAATCTTAGTCATAGTCTGTGGACCTCCAGATATCCATGGACCACAGATTGAAAACCACTGGTATTTACTGTTGCTAGAGGCCATAATAGAGTCAACAACTACTTGTGATCAACAATATCAAAAGCTGGTGTTAGTTCTAAATTAATCAACCTGGATCATAGCTGACATTTATCTGTTATCAGAAGACAACAGTCTAGTCCACCAGTACAGTCTCTAACAAACCCAATTTTCTAACTAAAAAAGAAAATTAGTGTTTTATGTATTAATGCAAGTTGGATCAAACTTTAGAAGAAATTATTTCTGTATAAGGCAGTTCACCTCTCACGTTCAGTATTTGTAAGTTCAGGATTTGCAATGTATATGATTTCTTTAAATATCTGTTTATTTTGCCTTTGTTAATTTTCTTCTGATATTTATAACTTGATTCCAAAATGATTTGGTAATAGGCACTGAGGGCCATATCACATTCTCCTGTGGAAAAACCCTGGGGAAGACCGGGAAACAGTAGATCTCATTGTACCTGAAAAAGCGTGGCACAACTGTGAAGAGGCCCTAGTCCCTATTCATCTCCCAAGAGACATGTTCTTACTAATCCCTTAACATACCTCGCCTATTAAAGTTAAGCAGTTTGCTCCTGGTCCTGACACCTCTTGGTCCACCTGCACCTCCCCCAAACATGTGGAGATTACACATTACGTAACAATCCAAATATCATACAGGAAGTCTGTGGCAGAGCCAGAAGCTGAACCCATATCTCCTGACTCCCAATATCACACCTTCACCACCAGATCAATCATCTTTTCCCACTTCTGCTACACCGTTTGGTGGTCATAGACCAAAACGCAAGGGGATGACTTTCTAATCACTATGCAAAGGGCAGCGGGTAACTGCTCTCTCTAGAAAGAGAACAGGAATAGAAGCTTATAGTTTATCATAAACTGAACTTGCTGCTGATCAGATTGGTTGATGCATTTCATTCAGGTACATTTATGGCACTATATAAATGACTATTATTAATTTATGATTATTTTTATAATACTGCAAACTCAAAAGGACACTAATGGGTAATGCTGACGAATGTATATTTTTAAATGGCTGCACAGAAGATATATATACAAGAGCTTAACCATTAACAACATACATTGTAGACAATCATATCAAACTTAACACATTTATAGAAAAACATTTTTAAAAGTAAAAAAGAAGTCCAATACCCCACCCCCCAAAAAAAAGGAAAGAAAAAAGAAAGAAACCCTAATGCTTTTGTTTCATAACCCAAGTGTAAAAAACCTATATGAATTTATTAATAATGTGGGTTTGCATACAAGGATGAACAAATACGTTATGTCATATGATCAGACTAGACTCTTTTAAACTCACACCTTGCTATTCCACAGACCCCATGTTTTGCACGCACAACAGTGGTTTTGCCCCACTTAGAGCAAAAATATAGTAGCAGTATACTATACTGAGGTGCCACATTACTAAGACTTCATTATATTTACGAACTATACTGCAAGACATTTACACGCAACTATGAAGTATTATGAATAATTAAAACTAAACTACAATTATCAAATGAACAGAGTACATTTTATGATGCAGCATGTTTGCATTATTGTTTGTTTGCATATTCACTCATTCATAGAATTCAATCATTTGCTATGGTTCCCCCAGTCATTAGCGTGAAATAGTAAAATTGTATAGTATTAGTAATTTACAACCTTGTAATCCCTCACATTACTTCAGTGTCATGTTTACTGTTAAATATACAGCTGAACTCTCTGCTTAATGTTTGCTTGGATTTCTATTAAGCTATTTATTTTCCTTATGAAAAGATAAACATAGAATTAATTTATTTCAAACAATTTATCAGATAGGTGATGCACTCCTTTTACCCAACTTTGATATAATAGATGGAATTATTCACTTATAACAATTTACTGTACTGCACCCAAGATAAGGGGAAAAAAAGGCTTGGGACATAGATCAAAACCGAGAATACTAAGATAAAAAGTCTATTATTTGGAAGGGAATTTCAGTAAATTCTGTCCTATTTGGCAATAATCGGTCTGCTTTTTAATAAGATGAAATAAATAGTTAAGTGTGGCCTTTTCTTTATGTTTTATTTAAGATGTTAATGGAGTATATCCACAATTCAGATAATTTAGTTTTAAATCACTTTCCCCCACAACGATGCATTGTGAGTACTGTAATATACAGGAAAGTCTTCTTACAGAACATGCATCAATTCAGTTTCCTTTTGAAGCATACTGAAAATGCCCTCTAACAGGGCTCAGCAACATTACATAAATCATCTTATATGAAAAATTAACATGACATCAAATATTTATAAATATTAATGTGTATGTTAATATAACCAAAGCTGTAACAAACAATCATAACCTTGCCAAGTTTCCTAGGACAGGCGCCGCTGATAATGATATCCATTATCTCTGGAGGAATGCACAATTATGAAAGTATATGCGGGATGCTATATTCTTATCTGCCTTTAAATGTATCCATTAAACACTCCACCTTGTATTTGATATTAACCCTTGCCTCACATAATTTTGTAATTATTCTTTTTGGGAAGTACTAAGTCTCTCTTTATCAGTTGTAAGTACTACTCTGTGTATGCATGTGAGTGAGAAATCATGAGTTTTGCACATTTATATTTGCACTATTTTCTCTAAAGCATGAATATGTAAGCTAGCTTCATACATCCCCCTATAAATATTAAAGCTTAAAATGTCTTATATTTACAGTAGGTCAAGGCTGCCCCACTTACGAAGTTTTAAATACAAGGGTGTCATTTGGGGTGCTATGTGTAAGATTAGAAACATTAGAAACACCTAGTTTCAGGGTTCCATAATTAGTCCTTAAAATTCACTTGACACATAACATGATATACAGTAGAAGGTCTCCATTTGGGAACAAGTTTGTTTGGCTGTTAATGGTTTCAGACACTTTTTGTTATTGCTATTAATATAGCAACATAAATGTACACAGTGCTTAAAAGAAAATGTTGCTGAACCAGTAGCTCAGAAGCAACTCTGTTTTTCAAATGGATATTAGGCAGGTCTGTAGTTTGTATATTTTACAACACTGAAAATGCACAGAAGATTGTTCTGTGAATACCACTTAAGGGTGTTAGCGAGCAGACTGGGAGCCAAATTGTGAGGGGGGGGTGTTAGTTACAACTAAGGCTTTCCTTGTTTACATTTATTAAATAAAAGACCCAGGAATATTTTTTGATACACCATGCATTCAAATATGTCTGCAATCCTATTTATAGATGTGTTACACTGACTCTTAGAAAAGCAAATCTTCAAAATATGCTTAGAAAAAATATCAATAAATATCCACTAAAATCTGCCACTGAAATCTTGGCTACTATCAACAAGCCTTATCATCTGAGAATAGTGAAGTCAGTAACAGCAACAATTGTATTATATTTAAAAAAAATAAATTGCTACTTCTGCTATTATCTATATTTAGCACAAGTTTAATAGAAGAAGCTCAAAGTTCTTTATAGATATTAATGAATTCCACTTTATAAAACCCTTCTGTAGTAGGAAATTATTAACCCCATTTTACAGATGGGGAAACTGAGGCATAGAACAGTAAAATAATTTGCCCAAACTCAGAAAGGAACTGCATGGCAAAGCCAGGCAGAACTTGGCACAACAGACTTCAAAGTAAACATCTCTAAATTTCAGAGTAACAGCCGTGTTAGTCTGTATTCGCAAAAAGAAAAGGAGTACTTGTGGCACCTTAGAGACTAACCAATTTATTTGAGCATGAGCTTTCGTGAGCTACAGCATACGGGCATGCATCCGATGAAGTGAGCTGTAGCTCACGAAAGCTCATGCTCAAATAAATTGGTTAGTCTCTAAGGTGCCACAAGTACTCCTTTTCTTTTATCTCTAAATTTGTTAAACCAAACCAGTTAAAACCTGTTTATATGTATTTAGACCTACTTCTATTACATTTATCCCCGTGGTATGATAGGAAAAACAAACAAACATTTTTCTTAGAAAAAGCAAAAATAAAGCAAAAATCTTTGGATTTTTAAACAAATTCTAACTCAGCTGTTCCTTCCACATCAAATGAGGGTGGGAAAAGCAGCGGCCAATGTTGTAGTATGTTGTGATGTCTTTTTCCCACTCCAGTTTCACTAGCCCTCCACTGAAAACTCAATATCTCGTTTCTATTTCTAAGGTATAAAACAATAAATAACATTTTGGAAAAAAAATACTGAAGCCAACTTTAGACAAAATAAAGGAGCAACAAAGAGCCTCACTTGCAGTTCACCTTTAGAAGTTCTGTCAACAGTTTCCTGAAAGATCGGCATTAGCCTCCTAAGTCCATGCTGGTGAACTTGGCGTCACATCTCAGTCCTTTTCTTCTTTTAAGAAAGAAGGATAGCCCTGTGGTTAAGATACTAGGACTCAGGAAATCTTGGTTCAGTACCAGGTGATGTCCCAGACTTCCTGTGTGACCTTGGCACATCAATTAATCTCTCTGTGCCTCAGTTCCTCATCTGTAAAATGGGGATACAAATGCTTGCTTTGTTGGTCTTGTCTCTTGAAGGCAGGAATTACCTCTCACTGTGTGTTTCTATAATACCTAGTACAGCTGAGACCCTGCTTTCCTTTGGGGTCTTTAGGCATTACTGCAACATTAATAATAATACAAAATAAATAAATACAAAACCTTGTTTTTTAAAATACCTAAAAAGTATTTATATAGTTTACATTTTAAAGCCTGTGAGAGGGAATTTTATGTCTATGGCAAACCACTCAAAGTAATTATAGCCTATCGTCTCAGATTTAAAATCTCGGAGCCCATGTTTTCTACACAATCAGAAAACAATATGCATACAATGTGAAATAAGACCCCCATTCCTATACAAAGATACTAATCTAAATAGGACCTTTATTCATCTGCAGATTTAATTTTTACTTATAAAAAAATCAATAGTTGTCTAGAAAAAAGTTACCCTTGATTTCGGTTAGCAAACTACAGTGTATTTTCCCTATATGATTAATAGAACATTTCTTCCTTGCAATTACCTTTGTACTCCCATTCTCTCCATAACAATGCAAATGGACAGTCAAAATATTTTACTTATATGTTTAAAGTAATGTCTAATGCCTACAGTTAAATAAAGGAACAGGAATACACTTGCTCCCGCACATTTTATGTAGTTTTGTGAAGGGCTATAATCTGCTGATTTAAATAATTTGCCACTTGTTTTATATTATATATTTTAAAATCAATACAATAACATTTTAAAATTAAGTCGGTTAAAATGCAACATTTTTTCATATGCATTTTATGGTGAGGAAGGATTGGTATTCCCATTCCCAGCTCCATACTCAGTAATAAATCGATTTATTTTATTTATACAGCAGAACCCTATACCTTCCCCAAGTGGATTTTTTGCACTTGTGCATATTTGTATTTTGTTGTTAGCAATGTGGAAGTGTGACAGTTTGTTTTTTTGGCTGATTTTTTACTGAATGATTAATACTTCTTCAAATTTTTAAATAAACTAAAATATCAAAGTAATGTTTGAAGGTGGTTGTAAAATCCAAATAGCAATTCCAAAAATGTTACCTGAAGAAAAGTTTTGTTGCTTGCCTTCCTGATGTGAATGTTGCTTTTAAGTTTTTGGTTGCCATCTTATCAGAAGTAAACTATATTGACTTAACAACTTTTTTAAAACAAATTTTTATTACACTTCATTTTAAAAGACTGTTAAAAATGACAGTTTTAAATATCTGAAACTTGTGAAACACTTTTGAAACAAGTTCCATATTTACAGTGTGAAACAGACTGAAGCAGCATCTTGAACAAGCAAGTATCACGCGAAAAATGCTAAAAGCACTTAGTGAACCAAGAAGGTCCCTATTAGACTTCACTAGTTATTCAGAAAATATTGTTGTTATAGAGCAATATACTAAAGTCCTTATTTTAGTTTCCCTTATCAGATTGCAAATTTTATATTTGTATGAAGTAATTCATCTATCACTGGAATAAAAAGTTCTTTGAGACATGAGGGGAAATGCCATGAATTTCACTTAAATAAACGGAGACATAGCTGGTCTGGTGCCACGGTGGACTGTGTACAGCAGCCAGTAGGGGACTGGGTTGAGGAATGAATAAGGATCTCAGGGTAGTGGAAGCTAAGCATGTTGCTAGGGTGAC
The DNA here is from genome assembly GCF_965140285.1 of Lepidochelys kempii. Lineage (NCBI taxonomy): Eukaryota > Metazoa > Chordata > Testudines > Cheloniidae > Lepidochelys > Lepidochelys kempii. The sequence goes on along the minus strand of NC_136383.1, from coordinate 77,502,402 downwards.
ATACTTCATCTTGGTGGGACAGCTGTACTATTATGACAACAGCCTCCCATTTAAAGTAATTCATGGTGCACTGCTGCTCTGAGACACAAGTCACTTACTTTCTCCATCTGAAAGATATAATACTGCAGTATCTGCTAACAGAAAAAAATAATTCAAGGAGCATAAAAGGTGTGTATTTTGGGGGGTCTGGGCACTGGACAGGGAGCAAAGAGGTTATAAATCCTAATGATCTTTCCAGGCTACTAGTTTAGATGAGGCCATTCTGATATCAGGTTCTCTTTGCTATTAATAAAGATCACTATCTAGTCAATTACCATTGTATGCTCATATAATTATTGTCTTAATTGTAAAACAATGCTTATGGAGTTCTTAACAGCAAGGAACTAACTGCAGGAGAAGAGGGTAGTGTTTCTAAAGTTGAATAAAGGGGCTTCCCTCCCTAGCTGTTACTGACGGTCCACTGTCAGTTGAAGGGATTGCTGTAGGCAAGAGAGAGCAACAGTCACTATCTGGAAGGCAGAGGCTTTCTTCAAGAGGAGATAGGAGTTCAAAGTAAGAGTCAAGGGCTCTATTTTCACTGATTAACACGTATAGCAACAGTTCTCTGCTCTTTTGTTAATAATTATATTTTTAAATTTTTCTTGTGGCATCTCAGAAGAGCTGTGTTAGGCATAGAAATACAGTGAAGTGGGGAGGTTTATCTTTCAACTACCTGAAGAAATAATGATCACATAAATGACAAGAGATCAGAATTGATTTTTGCTGCTTTTGTGCTTTGTCTTCTAGTATTTTTTCCCTTTTTTCCGCCTTTGTCAATATTTTACCAAAATAGCTAAGCCTCAGAATCTTTTAAAATAACATCTAGTATTTTCTCTCTTCAGGGCTTGCATACATTCTGTTACTTTGTGCACACGGAATGGCTCTTTGCACTCATGTGCCTGACATCTGAATCATGGAGTGTGGAAGAATAAATGCAAGTTGCTACTTTGGCTGTAATTACACAATTTGGTGTCTGTGATTTTTGTTGAATGTTTTCAAAAAGGAGCATAGAAAAAACAGAAAGGAATCCAGTTTAAATAGCTACTGGGAACTTTTCCGGTTTCTTTTTTGGCGGGGGGGCAGTGGGCATGAGTTGATAGAATTTAGGTGGTTTAGGGTTAGGAATGCCCTCTAAAAAAATCAGGGGTTTCTGTTTATTTTAATATAGTGGGTTCCAATAAAAAGCCTAAACATTTTCTAGATTACGAGTTTTCCCATTACTTCTCAGATAGCGAGGAAACTTGCACAAATGAGAAGAGCAATGGAAAGTATCTAGTTCGTGTGAGTGTAACTCCATTTAAGATAATGGAGTTATATTAATTTATTCTGTGTCTGAATTCATTCCCAACAGATTTATCACTACAAATGATGCAAAATAAATTTCCAGTTGAAACCAGTTTAGCTCGGCTCCTGCTGGCTCAGCCCAGGGGAAGGAGTTCTTTTGGCTCCTGTGATAGAGTGGTTCCCTCTGGAGCACTAAGATACTGTAAAGTGCAGGAATTGAATCTCCAGATGGAAGTCTCCATTAATTGGCTAAATCTCCTTTAGTATCTGGTCACTAGTTGGCAAACAGAACACCTGACAAAAAAAACAAACAAACAAAAAAAAGCAGAATTGGCTCCTTCATGCAGCACCCAAAACGAGAGAATGCCCTGGAATGGTTCAAGGATCAATTTAACTCATATTAACCAAAAATGTTAATCCTGGGGAGACAGGTTGCTGCTTACAGTCAAAAACCCACGGGTCACTTTTTCAGGTCTGAAGCAAGTCAAAAAAATCACAGCCCAAGGCCTGAATCAGCCATTCTTAGAAACGTGGGGACTCTTGTGGAACACAGACTTGAACAGCCTGTGGAGATCCTATCTGAAACCCACCTTATGTAATATGCAGGTTGCAGACAAATTGAGTTATATGCAGGTGCCTTTTGGAAGCCACAAAAACAAAATTTGTGTGCAGCTTGCATATGAAAACCCCACACTCAGAGCATAAATGGAAATGTATGCATTTTAAACAGCCACTAGTAGTTGAACATGCAAATAGGCACTTAGGAGAGGGGTGAGGTCTTGCCTTATGAATGCAGAATGAATAGAACTTTCTCAACTCAATTCTGACCTTTACAATACCCCCTCTGTAGCTTTGGACAAGTCACTTTAAACTTGCTCCCTCAGTTTCCCCATCAGTAAAAAGGAAAACATTTTCACTTACCTCTCTTACAGGCATGAAAGTGACAAGTACTATACAAGTGCTAACATTACAGCAACACAATATTTTATGTACATTATTTTACAAGCAAGCAATGCACATATTTTTCAGCTCCAATGCAGTCACCCAGGCTTGCATATTTGTCCCATTGAGTCTGGGACATTTCTAATTGCTCACCTCTTCACTAGTGTCTGGCCATGAATTGGCAGCTAGATTTTACAAATAGGCAGGGCTGGAAGCTGCACCCACTGTAGAACCATCAGCTGCTACTTGGTAAACAACTGTATTTACCTAATACGAGCACAAAGGCATACAGTAGAGTAATTGTGTTATGCTGTACCTATTTTTTAAATAGTAAAACTGAAAAGTGTACCTAAAGTTTTGTACCTACCAAAACTCAAGAAAACAGCACGGTGTCAGCAGATCTGTATGCATCAAGAGTTTAGAGTTTTTAATCTCTAAGCAGTTTTTAGGAGTCTCAAAGTATAAACCTGATCATGTGATGAATAATTCTTTAGACGCTGAAGTCTATTGGGACTATATCAACCCTTAATAATTAAAAATAATTCTTCTGGTGGTTGCCCAGGAACAAGTTGGACCCTGAGTCAATACTGCCTTTATGAATACCACAGCATATTAAAAGTACTAATTTTTAATACAAAGCAATAAACTGTATCTTTTCCCTAATGACACTGACAACTAATTTTATATAGATTTACACTTGGGACCCCTGGAAGAAACACTTTAGTAATCAGTATAATGGTATATAAACAGAAAAGCTTGACACAGCTCTAACAAAGAGATACATTTATAGCCCCCTCTCTACTCTCTCCCCCAAAGCTCAGCAATTTGAAACAGAGACATTGCATATGAAGCACAGAAAATATTTCTCTATGGTTACATTTGAATTAACATCTGTGTATAGGTCAACTTCAAACACCACAAATATAGGCACAGTGTACCAAAGGTCATATAAAACTGTCCCTGCATTGAGTGCTATTTTGTCCTCCTTGTTTATTAATGCTGATCCATCTATACTAATGGATTTAGCATGAAGTGGGGGGGATTGAAAGTCACTAAATCTCAGACTTCGATCCTTCATTAATATTAATATTATTTTCAGCCATAGCATATTGGTACAGTACAAGCTAAGAATTTATTATAGGACAAAGAGCTCCAAAGCTTAATAGGCATGTGTATTCATATTTTTTAAAGCTCAAATATATTGTATAATATAATATTTAAAATAATTTACTACAATACTACACGATAAAGAGGAATTTTGCTTCAATACTATCAGGTCATAGTAAGTGGTCAGACTATGTATATCATAATAATGCCTAATATTTGTAAGTGAGGAATGAGTTTATCTTAGCAAATATTGGCATATGATAAGCCAACAAAGAAAACAAATGCAGGGCTCTATCCTGCAGTCTTTGAACAAGTAAAACTCCCATTGCTCTCAGTTTGAGTTTAGTTACAAAAGCACTGCCAAATCAGGAAGTTAGAACTGAGTTCTGTAAACTCTTACTTGCATGAGCAATCCTCACTCACAAGCAGTCCCTTTAAAAATCAGTGGATCTACTGTACTTGTGTCAATCAGGACTGGTCATATGAATAAGGACCTCAGGATTGGGCCCTTATGTTTGGAAATTGGGGCAATATTTGCATTAGTGCATCTCTCTGCAGCACTGTCATTACAGCTCAGCCACTGAATATGTAGTTGGCTAAACAATCTGTACATTAACGAGGAGATTTTCTCCAAGGCACAACTTGCAGTTAGGCACCTAATTCCCACTGAAAGTAAGTGGAAGCTAGGTGCTTAAATGCCCGTTGAAAATCTCCTCCTAAAATGTTAATTTTGGTAGAGTACAGACGCTGATATTGTCTCCTTTATCTGAGCGACAGGTTAAACAGAACATGAAAGTCTATGTGTTGCACTTAGACAACGGTTTTTTGTGGGTTTTTTGGGAGTGTGGGAGAAATAGGAAGAATGCAAGGCAGATGGTTCAAATAATATGCAGATGGTTCATATAAAATGACACCTACATGCAATCGACCCCTGATTTTGGTTTTACAAAACAAAATCCTATCTGACAAAATTTGCAAAACAGACCCCTAAAATAATGTAGCTGTTTTTCTCTTAGAACAGAAATTAAATGGTGGGTACAAAGGGGAATTGACCTATGAAATAGAGTCTAGATGATTTACAGGTACTTAGGGTGACCAGGTGTCCCGATTTATAGGGACAGTCCCGATATTTGGGGCTTTTGCTTATATAGGTGCCTATTATCCCCTACTCCCGTCCCGATTTTTCACACTTGTTATCTGGTCAGCCTACAGGTACGGCACTACTTTCCTCAACCAAGTTTTCAACCAAGGGAACCAACAAGAAGAGAGAAAATATTTAGATTTGAAAAAAAAATCTATCAAATAAATGTAGAAAATGGCAGATATATTCATTATTTTGTTACAACTTGTTCTTCATTCATGCCAATGGGATGTTTTCACCTCTTAGCATAGAGTATTAAAGCATAGAGCTTAATTTCCTGTCGATATTTATATTACTCTAATGCTGCTAACAGGTTTTATTATCCTAATGAAATCGGGCCCCACCAATGTTATAATTTTCTTATTTCTTTACTATTTTTTAAAAAAAACTAACTTTTTTTCACTATGTCAGTATATATAACAGGCATTTCTATTCTCATTTTAAATATTTTCAAAATACTGATGTTCATATTGACAAGACTAAATTGGTGAAAAAGTCATAATACTTTAACCAATTGATGATAAAAATGTAGAGATTTAATAGAATTTTAAAAATTGCTTTTGCAAAACAAAAATAAAAATTTAAACATGTAAAAAGAGGAATAGTTTTTAATACCATGTACAACAATGCAATATATGTGTAGAAAACTGATACTTCATATGAATTAGTATTTACATGTTTTGTAAGCTAAAATAATGTATGCGTTTCATTATTTTAGTAAAATTAAAGAATGGGTATTCAGCAGTATCTTTAAAATTTCATGTTGCTCAAGCTAGTTTAGGCATGCCAAATCATTTTAGTATGATGAATTTCTACACAGCAATGGTAAGGATACTTAAAGACACTGTAATCTTTTTGTATAAATGTGAATCTAAGAAAAATATTAATAGTCTCATTTTTATGTAAGCCATTATTAGAATTTACTAATGAGAAATCTGACATACTATTTCCTATTGCTTTAATATAAGCTATATATTATAAAGTATTTTTCTGCGTTATGTGGTGTTCATAGCAGCAAAGGTAATTGCGTAACACGGCTAAAAACATGGCTAAAGATCAGTGATTTATGGGATAGAGAGTGGCTGCGGGTGGGATGAATGAAAACTATTTGGACCTTTTCTGGACCTACTGCAGGGAAGTCAAAAGACCCTGCTAAATCTCACTAGAAGGAGGGCACCTAAAAATATTTTTTCAAAATATTTTCAGGGGCAGGAATTATTTTAGCATGACAATTGTACAAGGTCACGACTGTTTTAGTGCCTGATTCTTCACTTCATTATTTCTATTTTACTCCAGTATAACTCCATTAATTTCAGTGGAATTTCACCAGCATAAAACTTGAGTAATACAGAGGTGAATAACGGCCTTAGAATGTGTGGTGACCACCATCTTTGGTTAAGCAGGTTATGGCTAAATTTAGAGGAATTAGACTGGCTAGTACAGATGCTGGAATTTCAGAAAGCATTTCAGAGCCAACCATAATATACAAATCCCTCCTCTTCTTCCTCCTCCTCCATTGATGGCAATCACTAGTATTCAGATTAAAAACTGGGTAACTGCAAGGCTGTCATGGGCTTTTTGAGCTGTTTTGTGCTTCCAGAGACTTATCTTCCACTCAGTTTTGATCGAGGAATTTATGAGATTTTATCTGTATTAAGAAGAAAGATATGCACAAATGTCTCATGATTTTATATGAAGGCTTTTCTATATTAATGACTAAATCTATACATATATTGTATAGATTCAAAGAAACTGCTTTCAAACTATCCACATATGTGAAAGAATTTTACTTGCATAGAGTATTCAGTGTACACAAGGAATCAAACAAAATCTTCTAGTTCTTTGATATGCTCGGAAACTTTTCTTATTTAGTAAATATATATGCCAAATTTATTTCATTCTGGGCATGACCTTAAATGGAATCTTAGACTAATAGAATTAAATGGAAAAATATTACTAAATCTACAATTTGTAAACTTTTTCATAAAATATATTTTTCTCTACCAGTTAGCATTAGTGTTATACCCATCTTCAGAGATGAAAGTTAAGAATGACTGCTACTAATTTGACACGTAATCCATTTGACATAAACCCAGCCAATGAACACTGTCTCTAGAATCTAATCTTGAGACAGAACAGATTTTGTTACACCGATTATTAAAACAATTGCTACTTTCTGGTGTAAAGTGATGTCAACAATGAACAATCAAGTAACGCCCTTTCTTTTTGGTACAGTCAAGCACTCAAAGTCACCGTGAAATAGGATTAGACAGGACCTTTCATTTCATATGAGAATTAATTCTCTAAGGACAGTGAAGAAGAGGCTTTATTTTTTATTTTTTTATTTTTTTACAGCAAGCAACTAGAAGTTTGAGGGTGGCCATATTTCTTTCTGAAACATGTCTATTTTTCTAAGCAAGGGTCAGGCAGAAGAATGCATTCTTAAGATAAAACTTCACATGGAACACATCCAATTTTGAGCACGGCCAAAATGTTGCCCTGCTATTTTATTACAGACACACACACACAAAATTGTTTTTTAGAGCTGAAAAAATGGTCACTTTCTTCTGTTCTCAGCAATAACTTCCTTTATACTTTGTACTGTTAAATGAAAGGGCATGATTCTGCTGTGGTGCTTACTCTGAGTTTTCTTAGGAAGAAGGCATTCAAATGTAATTTTGTGGTTAGCCAAATTATAATCTGGTTATACTGTATGCTTTTATTAGTTTCAACCAAGTTAAGCTAGTAACTATATAAAACCAAAAAGTTACATGTATTGCATTACTGAAATCTCTGTATTATAAAACTGTTTCTAACATAAGATTTCTCTAGCACACTGCCTTGAATTGTATTTTTTTTTCTTATATCCCCATACGGTACCAAAATTGAAAACCCCATTGTATTCCATGGTGGTATATGTGCTGACATTTGACCCACTGGGCCAGATCCTCAGCTGAGTAAATAGGCACAGCTCCACGAAGGTCAGTAGAACTATTCTGATTTAAACCAGCTGTGGATCTGGCCCACTGTCTTCAAAGCTCGCATTACTGACGTACAAGACGAAACAATACGTTTCTTTCAAGCTTATCTAGCTAAGGCATTTTAAATAAAGAATCGTATTGAGCTGTGTTTCGTGCTATATGAGAAGTCTGCAAATTAAACTAGTGAAATATATATATATCCTTTTAATTTAAATTCAGGAGGAAAATAATCGAAAGGTTATTCCACTGAGGTGACATGGAAATTCAAAAAGCATAATTATAAATGGTATAGGCTACTACAGATTACAGACCTATAAAAGGATCTTGAATTACAGTAAGTGAATTTAAGTCAGCAATAGACCTTATTTTAAAGCACCTCAACAAATACTGAAATAGAGATGCTGTTTGTTACTTTACCATCTCGTGCCATTCCATAAGCCTCAAGATCCTCTAAAGCAATAGAAGAAAGCAAATGATAGCACAGACGAGAGAGACATAGGCACATACTGGTTAGACCATCTTATCCACATATTTATGCTGTGACAATGTTGAACTTTGGATCTCAAGAGGACAAATGTAAAAGAGCTAAACAAGTGCCCACACAAATCTCTGCTTAATATTAAATAAAAATATTCAGAATGATGCACATTAATAGATTAAAATCTCCTTTGTTCTGGTTCACTGGTGTTCTCTGTATCTGACCCAAGCCAAACCCATCACCTACTAGGCATCTGACAGAAAGCTATCATATGTATACACTGCTATAACAGAACTGAAATGAGTGGTTTTAGATAATTTAATTAAGTTGTAGGTCTTCTAATATAATTCAGTAAGTATGTGAACTTTTAACTTGTGTTAACTCAATTTCCTTATGCTTTCATTTACCATTTGTTGGGGACATTACAGTGATTAGCCCAAGTCCTTCCAACTCTTAATGTTCTCAATAAATTCTGATTTAAATTGACTGTCACTTACTGGCTATAATAAAGTAGGTATTTGACATCTCCAAAGGAACCAGACTATGGTCTATTACATTCTCCTGAAGCAAACCTTTCTAGCACACAAAATCAACACAAAACTAGTCTTAATAAAGACTGCAGTGAGGAGCCATCATAGGTAAGTGGGTTGAACACACATATTCTCAAAGGCAATTTCACACCTCTGCTCCTTTCGGGAATTAAAATGACGCTGTGTGCCTTTGGTATCACAAGTTAAATAACACTACTTTCACATTTAATTGTTGTGCTACTTAGTTACTATCAGTGTCTAAACACCCTGAATTGTTGTTCAGCTTGTCATCATTAGAATCCTACTGTGTTGAGATACAAAAGCAACAGCTGTGTTATATTTCAGTTGAGCTCAGAGATAAGCATGGGCCAAGTGGTCTGAAAGCAAATATAGCCCCCACACTTTCTCAATTCAGATAACTGTAAATGGCAAATGATACAGACAATAATACAGTGAAAATCCTGCAAACCCATGTTTGTTTTGGAAAACTTCTAAAAAAAAAGATATTAAATGTGATAGAATTATTTGTATTCAGACTGGAACCATTTAAGATCAAAAGTTATATTTTAAGCTTCCACATTTATTTAGTCAAGTAGATATCAGGAATGATACATAGGGTCAAAAAGGTGAGGATTCACCCACAAAAGCCTCCCAAAATATATTCAATGGCAGAAAAACTACATTAATGCCGAATTAAGGTTGCTTGGTGGTATGTTGTCCCCGTACAGAACTTTGAGTCTAGCAAAACTCAAACTTCTGAAAACCAGGAAATACACAGTCAAGATTGCCCATGCAACCTAACTCTGCAGTCTTTCTTCAATGCCACACAGTTGCTGAAATGTTCAAGCGTTCCACCTCCTTTTACCACCCACTTCCTCTCACCCACAGGATTCCATCTAACACTATTAAAGGAGGAAAAGGAAGAAATAAAAGTTGCCCATGCCGTTCATCTCAGGGTGTGTTCCCATCCCCATTCTGAATGCTTCAGAGCCTGTGATATGCATGACATATACCAGGGATGGCCAAACTGTGGCATGCGAGCCACATGTGGCTCTTTTACCATTAAAGTGTAGCTCACAAGCCCCCCAGGTTCCCCGCATTCTCCACCTACCAGATGGGGGCGGGGGCGGGAATGAGCTCAGGACCTCTGCCTTGCAGTGGGGTGATAAGGTAGGGGCTTCTGTCCAGCGGCAATGGGGGGGTCTCGGGTTAGGGTTACAGAGCACACCTGCCGGGGCTTGAGGCTTCAACAGGAGTTGTGTTGAAATACCAAGCACTGGCTCTCAGCAGGTGCGCCCTGGCTCTCGAACTTCTGAAGATTGTCATATGCAGCCCGGGGGCCAGTAAGTTTGGCCACCCCTGACATATACCCATTTGCAGCTCCCCACCCAAACAGGCAGGTCTTCCCCAGATCCTGGCTCATATGGAGTGCAGGGAGGGAGCCTCAAACCCTCCCAACAGGGCAAACTCCCCCAGAAAAGAGGGAAATGGGGAGTGGGGATCCAATTCCTGTAGCTGGGCATTGGCCCACCAGATCCTGGCATAAACACAAGGGGCAGTGAGAGGGGCTCAGAACCCTTCTCCCCCCCAAGGACCCACAAATGGGAGGGGAGAATGCAGGGCTGACAGGTGCTCGGCCTTTATTCTCCTGCAGCCCCCCTTCCCATTGTCCCACCCATCCACTTCCCTTAACACCCAAACCTCTCTCACCTAACCCCGCAACCTATCTCCCCTCCCCTACCACCCATCCACATAAGCCCTCTCGCCTTGTGATACAGGCGGACCACGTCAAGATGCCAGCTCACATCAAGGACCCCAGGCCTCATTGAGCACTGACAGATGCACAGCTGGAAACCAGTCTGGCTTGCCTGTGTGTTAAAATAGGTGTTCAGTTTAAATGAATGTGTTTAGCATTTAGACTTTGTGAAATGCTTGTAGGATGCTCCATGTATTAATCTTATAACATCATACCCCATATAATAAGTGCGACAGGGTCGGGCCAGATGGCCACAGAAGAATAATAGAAGGCAGATATATTAGCCCCAAGTTAAGTAGGTCCCTTTTCCCTGGGTAAGGTAACAGGGAAGGTTCCAGAACAATCAGGAACCTTTTGGAGACAATTAAGACAGACTGGCTGATTAGAACACCTGCAGCCAATCAAGAAGCTGCTAGAATCAATTAAGGCAGGCTAATCAGGGCATCTGGGTTTAAAAAGGAGCTCACTTCAGTTTGTGGTGTGTGGGTAAGGAGCTGGGAGAGAGAACGCACACTGTTGGAGGATTGAGGAGTACAAGCATTATTAGACAGTAGGAGGAAGGTCCTATGGTGAGGATAAAGAAAGTGTTGGGAGGAGGCCCAGGGGAAGTTGCCCAGGGAGTTGTAGCTGTCGCACAGCTGTTCCAGGAGGCACTCTAAACAGCAGCATTCCACAGGGCCCTGGGCTGGAACTCAGAGTACAGTGCGAGCCCAGGTTCCTCCCCACTCCTGGTCAGACACAGGAGGAGCTGACCTTGACTGTGGGTTCATGAAAACGGCCAAACTGAGGGCTGCTGTGAAGCTCCAAGGTGAGCAAATCCGCCAATAAGCGCAAGACCCACCAAGGTAGAGGAGGAACTTTGTCACATAAGGTTACAGTAAGTGTTTGCATTATAATCCTCTGTAATTGTGTAAATCATCAAACAGGAAAGGAGGATTAATAATGTAGAAATGCTGACTTCCTACAGAAGGGGTTAGGTCCTGCCCACCAAGAAAGCTCACTGAAACGAAATGAGCCATTGTGAAACAAAGACTTTGTTGATTGCTCTCCTGCCCCGACACCTAGGAAGAGGAGACATGCTGGTGGACATCATCTTGAGGTCTGGGGGAAGGGAATAAAAATCCCTGACAAGAAGGAACTCTATCTCTATGCTGCTTGAATTCTGAGGGGTGAAGCATAAGCAAGAGATTCCCAGCTGCTTGGCCTGGGTTAGTCCTTCAGGACCTATAGAGCTTGCATATTACAGCAGCTTCTATTGTCTTTTGGAACCTAAGCCTGAGACCAGGTCTAAATTACATAAGAACATAAGAATGGCCCTACTTGGTCAGACCAAAGGTCCATCTAGCCTAGTACCCTGTCTTCCGACAGTGGCCAGTGCCAGGTGCCCCAGAGGGAATGAACAGAACAGGTAACCATTAGATGATCCACCCCCTGTCGCTCATTTCCAGCTTCTGGCAAACAGAAGCTAGGGACACCATTCCTGCCCATCCTGGCTAGCAATTGATGGACCTATCCTCCATGAATTTATCTAGTTCTTTTTTGAACCATGTTATGGTCTTGGCCTTCACAACATCCTCTGGCAAGGAGTTCCACAGGTTGACTGTGTGTTGTGTGAAGAAATACTTCTTTTTATTTGTTTTAAACTTGCTGCCTATTAATTTCATTTGCTGACCCCTAGTTCTTGTGTTATGAGCTGTAGTAAACACTTCCTTGTCTACTTTCTCTACAGTCATGATTTTATAGACCTAATCATATCTCCCCTTAGCCATCTCTTTTCCAAGCTGAAAAGTCCCAGCCTTATTAATCTCTCCTCATACGGAAGCCGTTCCATACCGCTAATCATTTTTGTTGCCCTTTTCTGAACCTTTTCCAATTCCAATATATATTTTTTGAGACGGGGCAACCATGTCTGCACACAGTATTCAAGACATGAGCATACCATGGATAAAGGCAACATGATATTTTCTGTCCTTTTATCTATCCCTTTCTTAATTATTCTCAGCATTCTGTTGGCTTTTTTGACTGCCGCTGCACACTGAGTGGATGTTTCAGAGAACTATCCACAATGACTCCAAGATCTCTTTCTTGAGTGGTAACAGCTAATTTAGATCCCATCATTTTATATGTATAGTTGGGATTATGCTTTCCAATGTGCATTACTTTGCATTTATCCACATTGAATTTCATCTGCCATTTTGTTGCCCAGTCACCCAGTTCTGAGATCCTTATGTAGCTCTTCGCAGTCTGCCTGAGTCTTAACTATCTTTAGTAATTTTGTATCATCTGCAAATTTTGCCACCTCACTGTTTATCCCTTTTCCCAGCTCATTTATGAATATGTTGAATAGGACTGGTCCCAGAACAGATCCCTGAGGGCCACCACCATTTACTTCTCTCCATTCTGAAAACTGACCATTTATACCTACTGTTTGTTTCCTATCTTCTAACCAGTTACCAATTCATGAGAGCACCTTCCCTCTTATCGCATGGCAGCTTACTTTGCGTCTGAGCCTTTGGTGAGGCTTTCTGAAAATCTAAGTATACTATATCCACTGGATCCCCTTGGTCCACGTGCTTGTTGACCCCCTCAAAGAATTCTAGTAGATTGGTGAGGCATGATTTCCCTTTACTAAAACCATGTTGACTCTCCCTTAACAAATTATGTTCATCTATATGTCTGACATATTATAGTTTCAACCAGTTTGCCCAGTACTGAAGTCAGGCTTACAGGCCGGGATCACCTCTAGAACCCTTTTTAAAAATTGGCGTCACATATTGGTATAATTACAGACCCATATCGGTATAATTACATCGCTCGGAGGTGAGCTCTCCTGCCAGCAAAGTGCTTTTCATTAGCAAAACTTTTGTCATTCGGGGTGTGTTTTTTGTTTTTGTCATTCAGGTTCCAGTGTAGACAAAGCCTAATAGTACAAGGCAGCAGAAGGAAACAGGGTTTTTTTTGAGCCTGTAACTCATGATCCCCTTGGTCATATGATCCCAAATTTGGACTACTAACACTACCCCATGTCCCCATGGGGCTCACCAAATGTCAAACCAACCTGAGTAACCATTTGGATTTTAGATCACTTCCAAGAGTTGAGTTTAAATTGTATAAAATGGTGGGAATGGGAACCCTCTAGGCATTTTTCTGTATTGGCACGGGTGCGCTTTAAAAAGGTACACTTTCTTAAGTACTGTTCTCAGTTTGAGTACACCAAAGATTTAGTGGATGTCATGAACTACGTTGGGTCAAACTCAACAGATTAAGACCACTTTAATCTGCATCACATCAATAGTTTGATCTCTTGCTCTGAACAAAAAGAAAACCCACCTACACAGTTTAAAAATGCCCTTTTCCCCCAAGGGATAGATCACTAGAATCCCAAGCCCAAATGAGTCCAAATTTGGGTCATGAATCCTAGCCTGTAGCCTCCTGATGCACACTAAATTTCAAAGAAATCTAACTCAGGCCTGGTCTACACTGCTCAATTAGGTCGACATAAGCTGCCTTGCATTGACCTAGTTGTGGAAGTGTCTTCACTTAAATTTGGCTCCCGCTGACGTAAGTGCCCCTGTATGCCAGTTTAGTAACAGCCCCTCCCTGAATGGCATAGAGTCACATTTGATGTAATTAGGTTGACGCAGTTGACATTGACTGTTACTGGCTTTCAGGAGCTGTCCCTCAATGCCCAACACTGACAATACAATCTATTCAAGCGCTCCTGGGAGAAGGCGCACTGCCAACACAAGAAGCTAAGTGTGCATACACACAAGCCATTTAATAACTGTGGAGGTTGTATGCTGATGTAAGTTAGATCGACAAATTTTGTAGTGGAGACATTGCTTAAGCATGTTGATTTTAGAGGATTTAGAAAAGTCAGCCTTCGAACTGATGCAACATGATGCAACCTTAACTATAGTGTTGCTCCTGCAGTACTTTAATATCCCATCTCTACCAAATCCCTCTCACACACAACCTTGGTTCCTGTAGCCCATCTTCCTAAGCCCTTTCTTACCTCATATCTCATTATTTATGGCTCTGTTGTCAGTCTCGTAAGATTTTGCACTCCATAAATCTACCCATCTTCTTTGATTGCTAAATCTGTTAAACCAGATCCCTTTGACCACATCTCCTCCTAGGTCTCCTGTGGTGACTAGGTTTTGCCTGGCTCTGTTCCTGTCCTATTTACATAGATTCTTAGGCAAAAAGGGACCATTATGGTCATCTAGTCTGACCTCCCATATAACACAGGCCATAGAACTTCCCCAAAATAATTCCTAGAGCATGTCTGTTAGAAAAAGCTATCCTAAAGTTGTGTCCTGATTCACTCCCTTTCCTACCACAGTCACCCTTTTGCTTCTTCATCTGTAGAGAACGCTATCCTGCCCGCGTACTAAGGCCAAACTTTTCAAAAATAGGTACCCAAGGTTAGGCTTATTTAGCCATATTCAGATGCATAAAGAGGTGGCTTGATTTTAAAAAATGCTCAGTGAAACCTGTTTAGTACTCAGCCCTTTGTAATATCAAGTCACTTATTTAAGTGTCTGAGTGTGGAGTTAGGAGCTTAATTGTAGGTTCCTTTTTTTTTTAAAAAATCATGGTCTAAAATAATTTTGTCTTCACATATTTTCTTTAAAAAAAAATCACCTTTTTGGCTTTAGGGTATGTCTAACTAAGCCTTACCCAACTGTCTAGTCCCCATTATTGAATCCTTTCCTCCTCCACTAACACTCAAAATATTTTTTACATTTTATTATTTTTAAAGTTCAGCTTTTGCTTTTCACTTATTTTTGTGTCATTCTCCTTTCAAACTAGTACAAGAGTCACTGTACTTAATTTTGATAATCACACTCTTTCTATTCTAGCTCTCTATCTCATCAAAAGCTTTTAATGATACTTCATATGCAGGACACTCAGCAAAAGGAAATGATATTGTGTTGTGTTAGTCTATTTGCATTATTCAGTATACCATGCAAATTTAAACCGTCAACCATATACTAGTATGTAAGAGTGGGTAGTTATAATTATTCTGTGAGAATAAGCAATTTAAATCTAAATTAACAGCTCTGTATTTATCTCATGTTAAATTTGTAATGCACACTCACAATATTAAGTTAATTCACAATTATAGGGAGTGTCAAAATGGTAGTTTGGTTTAGGTGCACATTGTCATTTTATTCTGTCTGCTTGCCCCATTCTTGTATAGACTGCACAAGCACTTTAGAAGAGTATACTTGTATATTTAAAATACTCTGCCTGCTCACAAGAATGGAGAGGGCAACTAAAGGAAATTTACAAATTCACACCGGCAATCACAAAGAAGGAATGGGGTTCATGCGAGCTGATTGTCCAGCTGGGATTTTATCAGTGTTAGAATTTTTTGGATCATAGCACATACAAAAACCAAAACCAAAAAAATACCAACCCCAAACAGGAGAAAGAACTTTTGGACATGTCTAAGTTTGACATTGTTCTTTAAGCATCATCAATCCTGCAAGACTACAGATAGAGTGTGATTTTACATGCTATAGTTTCTGATACAGCTATGCAAACTATTTTTAAACTGTACCAAAAAAGGCAAAATTATTCAATAAAATATTTTTACAAAATGGTTAATCTTACTATAAAATGTTCACTTTTTCATCAAAGGCAAATTTGTCACTTTTCTTGCAAGTGAAAATGAGCTTGTGCATCAATAAAGACTACTTTTTCTTTCTCCATATATTATTGTGTACATTGTAGAGGAATATATCTAAGGTGAATACAGAACTTGGGTTTTGGTATTTGGTATGAACTTTATTCACTCGGGGTGGGTGGGTTCATCTCTTATCTAGAGCTGTGAAAATAATGTAATATTTTGGTTTATTTATTTATACACTTAAAAGATTAGCTTTCCTATATTAAAAATAAAAGGATGCAATGTCTAGTCTTTGTGCACATGGGCCAGATGATGCTAACTACAAAGGTGTGTCTAAACACACTTTTCTAAACAATTAAGGCACTGCAGAAGTTTATGGAAGCAGACTCAAGGCTTTTGCTACTTAAATCTCCAAGTCCTGCAATCTGATCTGTGCAGGGAGACCCCTAAAACCTGTACAGAGTTAAACTGACTTCAGTGTTATAATGGTCCCCCTCCACTGATCACACTGGAGGACAGTGGCTTTAAATTTTCATGGAGGGAAATCAGGCACATGAATTTGAAAAAGCTATATAAAGTGTAAGTGATAAATGTGACTTAACTCGTGGGTTGGACAACATTGAATACGTCACTGCTGGCTTGGCCAAAAGTAAATATTACCTTAAACAGACAACTGGAACTCATGAAAACCCAAACTGAGAGCTTAATACTGAGAGGTGGCAAGCACCTGAATTACCTTTGAAGTCTGTGGAAGACACAAGGGTTCAGCACCCCTCTGGTCTTAGTAAAGCAGAAACATAAGGCTAATTAAAGTTGGAGGAGAAGGACTGGAGAGAATTAAAACCATGCATGGATAAAGGATCTCCTTTAAACATTGCTGCATAAAAATTTGGTCCTTCTTGTGTGGTGGACAAGTAGTAATATATACCTGGCAAGACTATCAGTGTTATCCCTAAGTTAAATCAAGAAGGTAAAGAGTAAACCCCCGAACAGCATTGTCAGACAATTGTCTTTTTTACCTTGATATCTTTCAGTGACCATGATTTGTTTTCAGTAAAACCAAGTATAAAAAAAATGGTATTTTAATATGTAGAAAAATTATATACTTTTCTGATGTTTCAAAGCAAATTTGCTGATAGAACAAACAATCAAAAACTATATAAGCTTAATGTGGAATTTTCTTAGAAATGGGGTCGAAGAGAGTATTTCACACAGCAAATACGTACATGTGTTTGGAGAAACAAAAATCTCTTGCTTCAGACTATGATGAAGTGGAACATCTTTTGGACTCTAAAATAATTTTTCCATGTCTCCATTTAATAGGAGCTGCATGAGGAGGGAATTATTTTATATTATGTTTGTTTAAGGCAACTCCAAATTGTTTTTTTTAAAAAACTAAGAACTTGTTAGTAGAACATTAACATTTGTATGGAGTGTGCTGTACTTATTTTTTTTCTTCAGAATTACAAGGCTGTGCGGCCGAATCCTGCCATGCTCTGCATGAAGAACAAAGCTGACTTCACCAACTGCCCTGTACTAATCATATGTAGAATAGACCACTATATTTGTATTTTGTTTCGTATGTTTTCAAATCCTGGCATCAGTGTAAAGAAAAACAAATTCCGTAGCTGTGCTGGAACAAACAATTTAAAATACCATGACTGAAAGAAATTTGACAATTTTATAGCCCAGTCATTTTAAAAAAAAATTATAATCAGTTGCACTTTCAGGCTTTAGAATATAGCAATGTTTTAGTTATAAACATGGTAAGGAATGTAGATCCCAACAAAAACTTATTTATATTAGAATTTAAAATACAAATAATGAGGATGACTTCTACAAGTATGAGGTTTATGAAAAATGTATTTATTTACTTTTTAGAGAAAAAGCTCCACTTTGGACAGAAACAACATTATAGTGGCCCTTTAATCAGACGAGTGCAACTAATTGGTAAATAAACATGTGGCCAAATAAAAATACTACAGTGAACATAAAAGACACTGTTGACCCAAATGTTTGCATTTGACTAGCAAACCCCCAGCTCAGCATTTGGAAGAATACATGGAATATCCAGTGCTAAAGGAGTCAAATATCCATCAGAACTAGCTATTCATAGCACGGGTTTCCCAGTCAAACCAAACTAAACACAAAACCTCTAGTTACTGTTCTAGAAGGTCTGAAGAGTTTCAAGGAGAGAAATTCTCAAATTACTGTTCATGGACCATTAATGGAACATTTGCAATGAGCTGGCTGGTCATATGGTCTAGTTTCTCTTCATTTTCAGCTGCTAAACTGCATTAGAAGACAGCTGAAATAGATACATACTTTTTCATATCACAAACCACAATGGTTGCCACCCTGATGTAGCATGAACACAAATGGGAGGAGAAGTGACCATAACATTGCACACAGGATGGCCAGAGGCCACAAGAGAGCTCTTAAAACGAGTTCCACCTCACAGGTGGGAAAAGTCTCCCCTCTTCCAGGGTGAAAAAGCTACATCTGAGCACTCATAATGACTGCTTTGTGTAACCATTCACGGCTTGTCTCTTTAAGTCTTTATATTCCATTACAAGAGTCAACCTTGTATCAGACACAGACTGCTTGAGAGCAAGTGCAACTACATTATACTACTATCTATCCAATCATATTGGTTCTCACATCACACTCATTATTGTAGTAGTATCGTGTGCCTTATAAATGATTGCATAGATACAATTTGCCATACAGTTTATGTTGCAAGCTACTTGGTAATAGCGATAGGTGGGTTTACTGCTCCTTTGATTAGGGGTAAATATAGTATATGCTAACAAGAGGCGTCATTGTATGTTCTGCATTAATTGCATGTTGCATTCATTAAATTTTTTTTCTTAATTGGATTTCTGTCTTTCAAAATTTCAAAATTTCATGAAGCCTATAGGTATTTGCTAGGTAAGACATAGGCATAAGTTAAGCCAGTAAAGCAATAAGCCTACAGGCCTACATCCCATAAGGTATTAGTTTAAGCCGTTAGCATAAGGCTTTGTAGTCTATGAACTTTAGCACAGATTGATTGCCCGACAATCACCCTTAGTTCTGGGGAACTAGGAAAGGTGTGTTTGTGGAGGAAGTCTGTACAAAATGATACTAACTGCAAGAACATTGAACTGATATTAGGCTTGGATATTTTAGGATAAAATGTTGGCAAATGCTTAACTGCAAACTTGGCTTGGCAACCAACTGACATGTAAGTTAAACTAACTAATAGTTAAAATCATTAATATCTAACATATAGGATAGGGACACCACAACATTAATAGGGGGAGGAAATACAAGTAAGGAAGGAGGAGAAACCCCTACCGAATATACATGATGCATAGAGGCATTAACATAACATTATACAACTTGTATCCCAGACTGTGTGCTTAGGGAGGGAGAGATGTAGCCCTTGGGAGGTGCCAGGATGATGGCCGCTGGTGATGGTGATGAGGAAGGTGATGACGAGGAAGAGGATAATGATTAACATTTCAGGTTGTTCTGCAAGGAATGGTGTGAGTATATGGATGCTCAGATGTACATTCTGTTCTACCTACCTTGCTGGGTCAGAGTGCCGGTGACTGTGTGAACTGAATTAATAAAACTATTGCAAATACAGAAGGGTTGTCCTACTTTGCACATTGGGGTTCCCCACTGAACAGTTTAAGAATACTGGGCCTGATTTTGGGACAAAAACCTATCAAACCTCAGAGTGTTAAGTGGGAATTCTGAAGCAATCAAAATAATTAATACGCAATTGATAGATTATCACCTATATCCAGCTAGAGTTAGAATTTCTGCAGCACATTAGCTATCAGATTATTGTGGTTCACCAATGTACATTAAGGTTCTGGAAAATAAATGAATCACCACATAATTAAACTGAAATGTTTCCCCATGTCGCTCATACTATTTAGCTAAATATTTCTTCCTGATCATTCATTTATTATATAATAATTATTTTCGAGTTCTTCTTCTTTAAGAGGAAAAACAAACAAACAGACAGAGGCTGGTTGAAAACGTTCAATCGTGGCATGTAAATAAGATATCTCTTTGTTGCCTTAGGAAACACAATTAAAACCTAGCATCAGGAAAAAGGAGTCTGTCAAGGAATTAAGCTAGAGGACCCAAACCTTTATTTAGTCTGGACAAAATAATGGAAACCATTTTATTTTTTCAGCAGATACTGTCTGGTCCTTACCAACACGGTTGCATTGAAATGTAGCTAAGAATGCAAAACTTCGCAAAGCACTTCAGCTGAATTCTGATTGGAAGGATCTTCTTGATGGAGCTCATCTTAAAATCACTTGGAGTCCAAAGTGTCTATGCAAAACCATTAATCTCAGAATGTGTGTAAATACTATCCCAGAGACAGGCTGCAATTTAGAGTTCTCTGTGACAGACAAATAGCTCGTAGAGATCTGTCATTTAATCCCAGTGATTTCTTTGATGGACATGGAAAGAAAAGTTTTTATACTACCCTGTCATGGAAGAACTACAGACTCTGTCAACACTGTATAACTTTATATACAAAAGTAATACTCTACATAGGTATTTCAATCAGCATGGAAAAATCCAGCAAGGCAGGCTTTTAGATCTGTGTAATTGATCCAAACTAGCTATGTGAAATAGAGAGAGACTTTTAATGGAAAATATATGGGGACAATATCTTGTTTGTAAGTCAGCTTTTTTGTTTCTGTATTTTAAGTATAAAATGGAGCTCTCTAGTTTTACAATCCCACTTTATAGTTTCAATCTCAAGTTATCTAATGGTGCATGTTTGATAGCAGTAGAGTATGCCAGAGCAATGGTCATGCTTATTTGCCCAATATACACAAATCCTGTCAAAACTCTGAAGGATCTGGTTTGCTAAGAATTGCATTATGCTCATTTAAGAGCAGATACACATTATGGCTGGAATACAATTTAAGTGCCTGCATATGTAATGTGTGCTTCACAGTCACAATCAAACTGAAAAGTCTATGTTGTATACCATCCATATTAAGATGTTTCAAGAAGTTACCTGCAGAATATCTCCACTCTGTAAGCATGCAGAATAGTTTCTGAAATGCCTACATGTGGATCTACACAGATGCTATTTAGCAAACTGCAATGAACAAAAGTCATCTGTAGTGTAACTCCTTTGAAATTGGCCTATTGTGTTGTATTTTTTTTTAATTTGAAAATTATGTTTCAAGATACACAACTGAGACGCCACATCCTATTTATAATGTTATAATATACTACTTCAGTGCCCTTGAAGAAATGCATTATGTCAACTCTTGCAACCATCTCAAGGGTTTCTGAGCAATATTGTTAGTTCATTACACTCACATCCTGTATCAAACATCTATTTATATAATACACTGTTTCTAAAATGCACCCGACAATGGTGTCGGAAAGTCACAAAAGGATTATGTCAGTGAACGGTTCTAAGTGGTAAACCAGAACAACAAAAACTCCTTCAAAAAAACTTTGCCATGATGTAGAAAGGAAGCTGCTCTAGGCTATTTTATCCCTCAGCGTACCCACATTCCTTCCTTGTCCCCGTGCCCAGCCAATCCTTAGGTTCCAGCCTCTGCCAGTACTCACCGGATTTCAGGTTTTTTCATCCAGTATCGCCAACCCCAGCCATTCAAAAATCATGAGTCAGACCCAAAAGCCCATGAGATTGGCCTAACAATCATGAGATTTTTAGAAAAGATTAAATCATGATTTTTAGTCCACCTTCTGACTTTTTATCTTCCTCTGCCTCCTCCCAGTGTGTGACCAGCACAGTACTGCCTACTCTTGCATATTTATTGAATGGAAGAGGATTTTGGCTCTTGCTGCAGGAGCTCTCACAATAATGCAATTATGGAGCAGGGCCTGCAGCCACCACTCCCTATCTCTTGCCCTCCCAGGCCATGGCAGTCACCTGTTCCCATAGCTGCCAAAGTTTGTGTAAGCTCCACGCAGGACATTTTACACAAGTGTAAAAAAAGTCACCTAAATGGTCCCATGCCACTGTTTGTGGGAGGACAACCACATGAGGAACATTAAAGACTCGCTGACTGACTGATTAGGAACATCACACATGGAGCGGCACAAAAAACTTTTCCCCAAAAGTCAATGAATGCCCCATACCTTTTGCTGCCCTACTTTTGTCTCACATCCTGCTGCTCTCCTGCAGGAAGCCCTTGCTCAGGATTGGGGGAAATATGGAGGAAGATGATAGAATCTTAACTCTGCCTTGCTCCTGGCCAGAAGCAGCAGCAGTTCCCAGAGTAGGAAGGAAAACCCTGGGGAAATGAGAAGGAGGTGTTGATGGAAGCAGAGCAATCAGGGCAGCACCACTCTAAGCAGCTACCTGGGGAGGCAATGTGCAGCCATAGCAGAGGCAGTGTGTTGAAGTGGCTCCCCAAAACAATGTGCACCCCAGGGCATAGGGAAGAGGTGGGGGATGGAGGGCTGAGCCAGGGCAATGGGGTGAGGTGGGAAGGACAGAGAAGCTTACCTTTACCCTCTCCCCCATCCTCACTCCCCAAAAGCCCAAAACCAAAAATAGGGGAGGAGGAATTACCTTTCATCCTCATTCCCAGAGTGGGAAGACATCATCCCTCCCATGCCCTTGATATCTAAGGGCGAGAAGGGTAGAAGGCCTGATCCTCGCCTTTGATAGACAGAGCCCCAGGGAAAGCCTTTTCTCAGTGTCACGGGGTTTCCTCTGCCCCTATATGGGCTACTCCAGATGGGATTCCCAGCCTGCTAAGGTGGGGCTTTCCCAGATCTGATTTTCTGAAGGCTGGATCTAGAATTCAGGAGGTTATGGGTGGGAGCTGGCAATGTCTGGCTAGTCAGAGGGGAGTGGCACCTCATTGCATTGGGGGGACAGTGACTCTCCTTGATAACCACTCAAAGGAGGATGGAAGGCACAGGGGAGCCAGTTGCCCTGAGAAGCCTGCAGAGGGGTGGGGGATGAAGACCATCAGGCTCCACAAGCAAACTCCCAGGATGAGGGGGGTGGGGAAAAAGAGGGTCAGTTTAGAAGATGGGATAGTGGGGAATTGGTGGGATGGGGGGGTGGGATACAGAAGCTCTAGGAGGTTAGGGGAGAAAATGCAGGGATCAGAGAGGGTTCAGGGTAGCAGGTACCTGCCAGGGAGTCCATAGTGGGGAGCAAAGGAGCCTGGTAGCATGTAACTGTGCAGGTCTAGTTAATGCAGGAAATGGAGAGGAGGGAAAGGATCAGGGAAACAGGAGCTGCAGGGATCTGGGAGTAGGGTGGTATGGGGGAAGGGAAGGGACCCTGTAGCAGATGCCTCCTGGGGCCAGGAAGCAATGAGGGCTGAGAAAGCAGGAAGGAAAGGGAGCTGGGGCTAGAGCAGTCCGGAGCTGGGTGTGGTGAGCAGCTAGGGAGAGCGAGGGGGGCCCTGGGCAGCGGGCCCAGCACAGGGAGACACCTCAGCCAAGAGGCTCTGCAGGCCAGGCTTGGATCGTAACCCCGACAGCTTGGGGGCAACACTGGGAAGAAGTGTCCTACCACTTAGAGCCTGAGAGCGTGTGGCCACCACCAGAGCAAGTGTCCAACCCATAGCATCCCTGCAGCACAGCCAGGGCCTGAGACTTACAAGGAACAGACTGTGAACTGCCCTGACATTCCAGAGACACTGTTTGTGATGTTCCCTGCCACAGAGCCGGTTGATGTGTTTCCTTTAACCTTTCCCATTTTTCCTTATTCTTTTTAAAATTAATTGTTGATTAAATAACTTGCATTTGCTTTAACTTGTATGTAGTGGTCAGTGGGTCAGAGAAGTGCCCATTGCAGAGAGAGTACCCCGGAGTGGCGACACCCTAGCCCCTGTCCTAGGTGACCACAGCAGGGTTGGGGGTCGAGCCCCCCAGGAATCCTGGGCCCAGCCTTGTTGGGGTTACAAGGACTCTACCAGACAGGAGAGTGGAAGGGGAGTCCTCAAGGGCAGGGAGGCCACTGGGTGAAAGAAGTGGGAGCGAGGACTTAGATCCTTTCGCTAGCCCATTTCTCCGGGGTAGTGCAGAAGCCAGGAAAGTTCCGCACAATAGTAGGACTATTCCTCCGCTTACATTTATAAGCCATGTTTAGCCTGGAGGCTGCATTTTGGTCTCACCTATCTTTAACTGAAGTAATTATGAAAAATACAGTAAAGAGAGGGTGGGGGACTTGCTTATAAGTTTTATTCCAAAAAGCTTCAATGGGGCTGCAGGCAACACCTGTAGCTGCTGAGGCTTGTTCACTGGAGTACAACTACATTCTGGGTAAACCTCAGGCTACAATCACCACCTTCAGACACATCACTAACCCACCATGATACAAAAAATCTGGACGACAGGTAAAATAGGATTCATGGGAATCAGACGTGCACGCGCGCACACACACAGAATTTTTCCTCAGGCCTGGACCTCAAATTCTTTTACTTGGCCTCATATCAAGATGAAAGGTCGTTCTTACCTTCTAAACTACTGCGTTTCATCATCGCAAGAACTGAAATTATTCCATTCTTTGCCTTTCATTAATGTGGTGAAAAAATTTCATTGATTTTTACTTCTAATATGAATTTTTATCTTAAAAATACAGAGGGGAAAAGCAACTATCAAGAAGATTTTATGACCAAATTGATAGTTTAGCTATATAGTTTATTTAATTGAATATGAACATCCTCTCTTTCTTTTATAAGTCATTTGTCTCTTTCCATAGTTTTGCTTCAAATAACACACAAAGATATTTATGAGTAAACAAATATGCAGCAGCATATTTAAAAAATACATCTGAACATTTACAAAGTATATTTTTGATGTGGCTGGCTTGAGACAACATATAGAAATACATTTGAGAAATTAGACAGAAACTATAAAACCAATCCCAAACTCATAATTTGGGCACTGCTCCTAGCAAAGTCAAGTGGAAGTTCTGCCGAGTCAGGACTGCACAACTGGACCCAGGATCCTGATACAAAGCCCACTGAAATCAACCAAAGGACCACTAATGACTTCAATAGGTTTTGGATTGGGGCCAGTGTGAGTAAATGTCATTTCCACACACTGTCAAAACTGGTGAAAAATTGTATGCTCTTTGATGCAGATTGGATAACAAGGAAGGTGTCATTTTACAGGCATTTTTCAACTATAATTTCACTTTTAACTAAAAGTAGTACACATTGATTTGAGTCCCTCCATTCATAGATTCCAAGGCCAGACTCGGGACTACTGTGATCCCCTAGTCTGACCTCCTGTATAACACAAGCCACAGAACTTCCCCAAAATAATTCCTAGTGCACACTTTTTTGAAAAACCATCCAATCTTGATTTAAAAATGGTCAGTGATGGAGAATCCACCATGACCCTTGGTAAATTGTTCCAATGGTTAATTATTCTCACTGTTAAAAACTTACACCTTATATTCAAAATTACCTATTTATATTAAAAGGGTGATGTCAAGGACATTAATTATAGCTATTTTTGAGATGTACCAAACTGCCAGCTAATAATTTGGACAATGGTAAACATAGTTGTCTATTGATCTTCAGCACAGACCACTAATATAGCTCAGTATTCATGGGAGCTAGTTCCTGTGATGAGTTAAAAGTACTTCTTTAAATTTTTAAAACAATCAGAGGCATACATAAAGTGGCAAGAGTTACATAATGGACAATGTAACGTCTTACACTGTGCCAGAATCAATGCTGTCCTTAGAAACTGAAAGCTTATCTTTGTGGGTAAAAGTAACACCTATAAAAGTGAGGGAGTGATGACACTGGTTAGAACTGCACATCATGCATGTGGAAGCTGTGCAAGTTTCTGTGCTCAATTCCGTCCAGACCCCTCAATCCTGATTTGCCCCACACTTTCACATTTCAGTTCTGAGCCTCTGCTGAGCTTTGACAAACAGTGCAGTGGTTCTGTGATGTGAATATATGTCCATTAGAGAGAGAGCCCAAACTCCTTTTCACCTGTGACCTTTCTTTGAAATTTTGTAGCTTGCATAACTCTAGACTATTTATTATGCTCTTTCTACAGCTTCAGCTTTTTTTTTTTTAATTCCTCACCTTAACCTTAAATTATTCTCTCCCTCTGGTGATGGTCTCTGAGGCTCAGTCTTTATTCCCCTTCAGGGTTCATTCTTCCTCTAAATACTCATCATCCATTGCATTCTATAAAGAGAGTTCCCAGCAGTAGTTTTTAAAATAAAAGATGAAATGTTCAGGAGCTGAACATTTAAGGCTCTAGTGTCAGTACCTGGAATGCCTCCTGTTGACAATGATGGTTATCACTGGGGGCAATTGAAATATGTTCATTCTGAACTGTCTTCAGAAATCAGCCTTATCTGATTGTTCTTTCAGATCAAAAGAAATAGGAAGACAAAGTAAGCTGTGCATATTCTTTCACTCTGAACTTTGTTGCTAAAAGGGGTAGGAATCCCACTAGGACCTCTAAACCACTTTTAGATATTACTAATCTTTGCTATGGATTTTTATTTTTTCCATTTACTGCCAGCTGACTGATTAGGTTTTGATATTTTAAGGGCATAGAGAAGCACTGTTAGGAATTACCTGTGGAAAACATAACAAAATCTGGATAGACAAAAGAACATTTATTGCTTGAAGGGAAATGGCATGTAATTCTCAGCATTTAAAGCTGAGATTAGACCATTTATCCAAGTGTAATATGAACACTTGCCAGGTCTCAAAAATCACTCTTTGAACTCCTAGATTTAGGCACAGTTACCTTATATTTTAGGTTTCAGCGTAACAGCCGTGTTAGTCTGTATTCACAAAAAGAAAAGGAGTACTTGTGGCACCTTAGAGACTAACCAATTTATTTGAGCATGAGCTTTCGTGAGCTACTCAAATAAATTGGTTAGTCTCTAAGGTGCCACAAGTACTCCTTTTCTTTTTGCTTATATTTTAGATATTTCTGGAAGCCAGGTTGACATTGCTGCTTAGACCAAGTTCAGTTTCAATTACTAAATACATAACGACCTCTGTCTGCCATGCAGAGGGCAGATGAGAAGAATACCAGCCTATGCCTCTTTTACCAGCAGAGCAAGCACTGTTGCTGACAAATAATCTTCCCAAGATACAGAACATGGCAATGTGCCTGCCAATTCAACAGCAAGGAAAATAACAGAGTGCTTGGCATTCCCCTTAAATGTGTTTCTTGTTGGACACAGGAAGTCACTTTACATTAAATTGGGATGTGACATAATGTAACATGTCAAAGGCTTTGTTAAAAAACAGATTGGAATTGAGCTGCATATAGTACATCTCAAGTCTTCCGTTCAGTTTCACATACTAAGAAAGTCACACATGCAGAGCTTATAAAATTGTACTGATGGCGAGGTTTTTGGAGCCTGTTCCAAAACTCAGTGTGATCTTAGAGGGGAACCCCTCAAAATATAAAAATAACATTTACCCTTGAGCTCCTTAAATGACATCTGAACAAATGAACAATTTGCTCCAGTAAAATTCCATACTGTTGTAATAAAGCAATTCCTACAACATGTGTTTTGGGATATTTTAATAGTCTTTGACACTGGCATTAATCAGTGAATTAGATTTTCAACTCACATCCTGAATTTGCTCTCTTCCTCCAAAATGTGGTACTTTTTTGCCACTAGACAACTTCTGGATAATGAAGTCTAGACATACCTAGCCCTTTATTTTCCAGCTGTCTCTGTCTGTTTTATTGTTCAATGTCATTCTAATGACCCTTCTCTTGATTTCTCTTTTTCCATTAACAGGCAATCAGATCTATGAATGACCACCTTGCCTAACACCTTTAAACTTTTTGCTCACCATGGCCAGAAGTGCTTAGTCTAGCAGTAACGCTACAATGGTTCTTGTGAGCAATATAATTTGTACGCTAGCCCCTAGCATGCTGAGTCACTGCACTGGCTCTTATGGGTAGATGTTTGATATTGGAGCAAAGAACATGGACGACAATTCAATATGACACCAGGCTGCCATCAAGCACAAAGTAAAGAATGGCTGAAAATGTCCCCTACTGTCTCTTTTCATTAGATGGGAAATGGACTCTTCAAACCTGTTCCAAACCACACTAGGGTAGGTCTTTAGGTCAAAGTCTGATATAGGAGGGGAAGAACTGTTCCAGCCTTTATTTTGCACACTCCACCCTTCCTAGAAAGAGCTGTTATACTTAGTACAAATCTACTGTAACTTGACACTTGAATAAAAGAGCTTTCATCATTGCACATGAAGTGTGAGGATATTAAGCTACTTCAACAAAAAGACAGAATGCTAAAAAAATTGTTACGTTCTCACTGAAAACTATGAGAACTATCAGCTCTAGGCTCTCTTGATTTCTATGGCGCCTGACTTATCTCCCCCAGGCTAGTCAGGTCAGATGGATATATGAACACAAATAGGAAATCACAACATAAAATGTATCACAAATTGGTCTTAGAAATGAGTACAAAGAGCCCTTAATTGACCACATCAGAAAAAGGTTTTCAACCTCTTGTATGGAAATAACATGCTACTCTTAGAGATAACAGCATGCATTATGAGACCATCCTTGAGCTGTTGAAGAATAATTGAAACAGTTTTACAACAGATGTGCTGCAACATACAGGCATCATTGTCTAAAGCATCACTTGGGCTACTTTTCGGTAGGGAGGTTGTTACTGTGCTGAAAAAATGAGACTGGCTTTCATGATTTATTTATTTAGTTAGTTTTTTTAACAATGGTTAAGTGCTTTTTTTGGCATCGAATGATGCATGGTATGAGGAAAAAAGAAATGAAAAGATTTTTTTTTTGAAACCTGAAAAACCCAGTCATTTACACCCAACATGCCTCTCAATCACAGTCACCTTTTTCAGTTAAGTTATACCTGCAATATCTTGCAAACCTCAACTTCTATTCCCTTGAAAACATTTCCCTAAATGCTGATTGTAGTATATTCCCCTACATTTAGTTCAAACTTTACAGTTTAGCTGTGAGAGTAACTTTCTTTGATCACATGGAACCAAGTTCTATTACCTTCACTGAACAAAATTTCCACCAAAGATAAATGGATTTGGAATGCAGAACTACAGTAAGTTGCATCAGTCAATAAAGGGACTCAAGACGCCATTACTGAAGCCATAGTCTTGACATTGTAGCTCCCCACCCTTGCTCTCTTTTCCACAACCATACCTCCTACATCATGGGACGAAAGGAGTGAGTGGCAGCAGTTACTCAGCTGACTTTATCCCACCTAGCAATGCCCCCGCAACAGGGAAATCCCCACCCTACACTTATCTAAAAGTCAATTCCTGCCTCCATTACCCACTTGTTAAATTTTCAAATAAGCACCTTTCGTGCTTTCTCCCATGCTGCTCCTCATGCTTGGGGGAACACCCTATAAGCATCTGCAAAGCCATTTCATTGTTCTCCTTTAAATCCCTCCTTAAAACTCTCCTTTGCTGAGATGCCTACAAAAACAATTGACAATGGTTAGGCTCCTGGTGTGCTTAACCGCCTAATCACACTGACCAATAATGTCTCACTTTTCCTTGTACTTCCTTGTCTGTATCCAACTGTTATTTCTAGCCTTAGACTTAATTATTTGGAGCAGGGACTGTCTTTTGGTTCTTTGTCAGGGTTACTAGGTGTTACAATAACACAAATAACAAATAATGGATTACTGGTTGATAGTTTTCCAGTTGCTTTTGCACTGCAGAAGCAGGGGTCAAGATCTGGCCCACCATCTCTCAGGTTTCTCACTCCTATAGTGTATGTAGCTCAAGAAATATCTCAAAGGAAAAGAGCACCAATAACTACAGAGATGGACTTAAAAACAAAAGCAAATGATAATAAGGAATTTTTCATCTTTGAAATATGGCAAGGGATTAAAATACTTCCCAGAACATGTCAAACCTAGTCACCTGATGATCTGTAGCCCCCTCATCCCCATAGAAATAGAATCCTCAATATGTGATTGGCTGGAGCGTAACAAAGGGTCTCTCACTGGTGCCTCCTGCTGCAAAGCCAGAATGCATCAGCAGGTGGCTGGAGCTCAAAGCAGGGTCTCCAACGGACACTTTCTGTTAGGAGCCCAAGAATGGTTGGCAAGCAGGCAGAGCTCGATGCAGGATCTTGTGCAGGGATAAGGAGTGAGGTCTGTACTTTCGAGTCACAGCAAGGAACAAAGTACCAGCAATGCATTTGTTAATGTAGTGCTAGATATGGAACCATCTAATAACCGAACATTGACCAAATTTGTAACATATGACAGACAGACAAATATGTAGAGAAATTGTAATTTTTGTGTAAGGATGTTGAAAGTGGCTGCACAGTAAAAAGATTAATATTGGAATGCAGCGTTCTGCAACTGCTCAATGGAGCAGAGAACCTTAGGCTGCCGCTAAGAGCAGAGGTTGCTTTCTGTGGTGTTATATATATATGTAAAGAGGGAAGAAAATGATTAAGTAGTTGAATACAATTCCTTCTTCCATCAATGAGAAGAATAATACATGATACTAGAAGTAGACAGATTTGACAGGAGGAATAATTTCCACTGAAATTTTAGATATCTGATCCACACATAAATATCCAGGAAGGGTGGATATCCTGAAACTACTGTTGAAAAAAAGTGGGAGTGACACAGAGGAGTCACAGAAACATTTTAAACAGAGGTCCTTGGTATATATGACTGGAATAAATGCATACACAATGAGCAGTGCCATGAAAGGGGCCTTATTAACAACTGTAGCTCATGCAGATGTCCTAGAGATTTTCAAGAGCTTCCTACCCTTATACAGCAGTTTGAAGTTTATTGTATGCCCATGAAGAATGAAACCTACAACAATTTTCTTTTACACCTAAAATTGCAAGACCCAGCAGCCTTATACTTTTGGATTCCTTGAAAGACTTGGTGATTAGAAGAAGCTGGCAGTGGGTTTCAGTGTGGGTAGGAGATGTGAACAACCTGCTGAGACATTGTGAGGTAAGCTTAGAAAAGGCCATACAAATCTGACAAGGCAGTGGTTCAGGCAAAATTGAAATTAAAGGCCTTTAGTGAATAGAAGAGTCAAGAAACTCTGTATGAGGTTGACATAGCAGGATGTCAAAAATATGACTATACCATAAAATTCACTCCAGGAAGTTGTTTATTTGTACGTGACACTCTGCCACTACCTGAGATGAGACCCATTATAGTGCACAGTGTGTACAAGAGAGCACAACTCCTCATGGGAAAAGTGCAAGGAAGGGTTCAAAAACTATTACAGACGGTCTAAATGTTTGTATGGAATTGAACATACAGTAAGAAATCCAGTGACTGGTGTGGCATGGAGGCACTGAGCATTGATTTCATTCGGCAGCTGCTATTGGTGGGGAAAGACTGATCTACCACACTAAATGCCAGTGGCATGCCAACTGCATATATGTTGAACATGGGTATTGAAATCAGTATGGTACTTGCATGTCTATGCAACAACCCGACAAAGACTTCCACTATAGAAGGACGGAAATGTCATGAAAGCATGCAATGGACTATCAATTTCTGCAGTGGTAAGATGCTGCCCCACTCTAACAAACACATATTATAGTTATTATAGGTAAAAGAATATCTCTATTCCTGGTATTGTTAGCATGTATAAGAAGTTTACTACAAAACAAGCCTAGCCTCTCAGAGATTATCTGCTGTGACTGAGATCCACTTGGCACAGGAGCAAGGAGGGGCAGTTACGGAGCTTGTTATAGCACCGCAATTCTCCCTGTGGTCCCACCACAGAGAACTGCAGCCTGGAGGTCTGCTCTAGCCTATGCCAGGTGGCAACAGTCCCCAAGGAACCATCCACTAGCTGAGGTCAGCTGAGGCACAGCACATTTCAGCCACACTTCCTCTCTGTCCCCTACACATCCCTGCAACCCCAACATGTCTTCTCTGCCAGGGTTGTTGGAGAAGGTGATGTAGCAGTAGATATGCTACCTGCACAACTGTCGGGGAATCCTTCATGCAAAGGGAATTCCCAGCTGAGGAAATAGGACCAGATTCAATTTCCTTTGAGCCGCCAGAATAATGCAAAGAGGGTGGAATGGAGGAGAGAATCTGATCCCAGAACTTTAGTGGAGCAACATATATATGTGTTTAGGGGCTTTGAAAAGTTTTGCATATCTTAAATAAACTTAAAGAAAGATGTACATGCTGCCATACACGCAGCCTGTATAGTTCCTTTGGCTCTGAATGGCAGATTACAGTAAGCACCAGCTAGGATTCAAAGTCTCTTACTGAATTTTCAGAAATATCACTGCACCATAAAATTCATTCCAGGAAGTTGTTTACTTGTACATGACACTTTGTCCACTATCTGAGATGAAACATAGTCAGCCTCCAGAAGTGGAATTCAACATTGTAAGTACTCAGGTGCTCTGTTATGATGCACATGGGAACAGTTGCAAATTTCTGCAGAAGACGACGAGATACTATAAACTGTAAATTCTGGACGGGAAAATCAATTCACAGCTAAGCAATAGTTACATTACAGATATAAGCTCTTTCTGTTGGATAATGTTCTTAAAAGTAAGCATATTGTGATCCCATTAAAGCTCAAAAATTATACTTCATGAAGTGCACATTGAAATGGAAAACTCAAAAAGAGAGCACAAAGGATAATGTATTGGCTAGACATGAACAAAGGTATTTGTGACACAAATTCATCATAAATTGTGGTAACTGCTTGAGCAACACAGTTGCATATGCCACCCATACCTAAAGAACAGCTATTAAGTACAGACACCCCAAATGAAGTATTCAACATGATTAGGTAAAATTTTCACTCTACAGAGAAGATAATATTTGGTTGTCATTGATGGATATTCAAACTAACTGCAAGTACCTCAACTAGAGGAGGCCACTTCAAAATAGATCATCTTAAAACCAGAAGCTACTTTTGCCAGATTTGGGTGTCTGAAAATAGGGAGGAATGACAATGGACCTCAATTTGCTATTACAAATGTTGAGATCTTCACACAGGGGTCTCTGGATTTGAGCATATTACTTACAGTCCAAAACACCCACAAATTAATGGACTGGCAGAATGTGGTGTTACAATTGTTTAAAGAGACTACACACACACACACACACACACACACACACACACACACAATGGAAATCCCAATCATCTGTAAACCAAATTTGTAGATTTTTGTGGCCACCCTAGCCTACACAGAAATACTGTGACCTGCTTAGAATTCCAGCAACACAGGCCTATCTGAAGAAAAACCACAGGGCTTGTTTGGTAATGAAGTGACGGACATACTAAAGAAACAATAAGAAGGAGCTGCATCTTCAGGATCGCTTGCTGACTGGTCTGTTGCAACTCCAAAAAAAGCACATAGTGTTATAATAGTTAAAAAACCCTGAAAAAAACCTCATTTGAAATTGAGTGTTTGTGAAACTAGATGTGTTCATGTTGGAAATAAAAGAGAATAGTTTAAAATTAATTCTTGTATAAAAAACTAAAGATGGGTTATAGCTGTTATTTTTGCATCAGGATGTGAGACGTCAAAAGTTCACTTTCTATATCAGAATACAGGGTGACTTTACTATGTGAAGTAAGAACAAAATGGTTTAACCGTTGAATGCAAGTACTCTTTGCATAAATTAGAACAACATGTTAAGAAAGCAAAATATTCAAGCTTCCTTTCTCATGCACAGAGATCTCAAGGAATTAGTAAAATTAGCTCTTGGATAGAACTGACAGGTGCATTTTAACCTTAATTTGGCTTTTTGCATGAAAGTCACAGAACCATCAAAATTACATATAGACAGGGCCAGCTGACAACATTTTGGCACCCGAGGTGGGGAGCTCAAATGACGCCCCCGTTCCCCCTCGCCTGGGCCAAAACTTTGAAAGGTCTCTTGTGCCCTCCTTCCGCCAGCACAGCACTCCACCATCTCTGTGCATCTAGAGCAGAGAGAATACATATATACCAACAGCAGACACAATTTTCTATACTCTGGGTCTTAGTGGTGCCCCTCCGCACAGTCTGGCACCTGAGGCGGCCGCCTCAGTTCGCCTCATGGTAAGGCCAGCCCTGCATAAAGAAAAGACTCGTTAAATTATTCTATTAATTGAGCCCTATTACTGCTGCCATCATATGCCCTATGTTATTTCTTGTTGCTGACAAGAATTTTAGTGCACAGGGTACAGATAAATTAGCAGTAGCTGTAGTGGTGTTAACAGGAACTTGTGAAGTCCATCTGGTAGAGTGGCAAGCTTACACCAGCCTGGTAAGAAGAGAAAATCTCATGTTGTTACATGTTGTAGATACATGTTAGCTCTATTTTTGTTCCCATTCCTAAACCATACAAAGGGAAATGCCTATGTTGTTGGGTAACAATATACCCAACCAACATAAAGTACAGATGCTATGAAAAGTTATTTCAGTGTCTCTCTCACAGGACCACTAAAAACATTCAAGTTTATACATTAGCTATTAAAGTCTAAATGCAGTGTAAGAGAGAGCATCTTTCAAACAATTGATGAGAAGAGTTTGAAAAGTGGATATTTATCAGATAAGAGAAGGTTGACATGCTTTACTATAGTGGTAGCTGCAGAAAGCTGTTTTTCTGAGGTAAAAAACAGAGATGCTAGAAAAATGCTAGAAAAAATGAAGGAATATAATCAACAATGTACTTCATTTAACCAGAATATGGCTTTTGCACTACATATTGAGTTATATTTTTATAGCACAAAGCCAACATTGATTACCTTTTCAGCACAGCGTGCCTGAAATTAGATACACAAACTCCTATTAGCAATACTAAGAGTTGTGTACCTAATTCCCTGCATACTGCACTGACAATTTATCTAAAAATACAAATCTAGTTTAACTCCATAAGTTTCTTTTTGCACATTAACTTTCCCAAAGTGCATAAGGAATATGATGCACAATTGATTGAAAATTTACAAAAGGGGCTGGTATCATATAATAGTTCTATTTAAAATACCGATTATCAGGTATACAAATTAATTATGGGTATTTCTACTGGCTCTCTTTTCCCTATGCTGTTTAAATACAAGGGTAAATTTACTCCACTGATTTTCTAAGGAAGGCTACAGATGAAATCTACAATTGTAAATCATTAAAACCTGCTATATCTTAACCAAGGTAAGCCTTAAGCTTTACTACATTCTGAATACAAAACAATAAAGGAGTCTTACACCGCATGCAGGATGTGTACACAACCCATCCATTCCTCCCAGAGCTTTATTTCAGTTTTGATTAATTACTCAGGGTGGTTTTTTTTAAGGCCTATGTTATCACTTTTCTCTTAGACCCCCATGGGGAAAAATAAAAGTCAGTGCCTGAGAAGGATATTAAAGAAACCCCAAGCAATCAGTGGTGTTGTGTGCAACATTTAAACCCCAATTATCTTATTTTGCAACTCTCTCTTATCATCACAGTTCCATGAGCTGGACACCCCTAGCTCTTCTCTCATATACTGGATCTATGTCAGATTCAAGGGGAACATTGTGTTGTTCAGGACCTGCTTTGTACATTTAAATTAAATCTCACAACAGGAGAAAGGGATAAGTGTGTAACAAAATGTCTATTATTATGGTGACAGAGTGAGGCACCTTTTAAAGCATTTTCCTGTTTTGTTTTGTTTTGGTTGCCCCCCCTCATAAAAAAGAATTTGTGGTCCACGAATGATCAGAACCAAAATAAATTATGGTTAAGTAACTGAACTTTTCTGATGTGTAAATTGAATCATTCCCACATGCTGGTGTTTCATAATTAAAAAGATCCTTTTCACTGTGGGAAATTTTACTGAATTTTGTATTAAAAGAAGAAACAAGCCATCAATCAGG
Source organism: Lepidochelys kempii (assembly GCF_965140285.1). Taxonomy (NCBI): domain Eukaryota; kingdom Metazoa; phylum Chordata; order Testudines; family Cheloniidae; genus Lepidochelys; species Lepidochelys kempii. Next base: position 77,466,653 of record NC_136383.1, on the reverse strand, counting down.
AGGGGGTAGGGAAACTCAAAGAGCTCAACACATTAAACTTGAAGAGTGCAGTTGAATTCTGAATGATTTGCTCCAGGAGACTGTAGATCTTTAAGGCAGACTACTGTACAAACATTAATGAGCAGAGTGCTTATCAGATATTCTGTTCTAAAATCTTTTGCAGTTCCCTAGTAGAACACAATTTCCATTTGGTGGAAAAGCCCCAGAATATGGTTTTAAACAAACCCTTTTTTCAAGGTTCACAAGCTTTAAATTACTAGACGTTGGCTACCATTGAGAAAACTCACTGAGCTATAACCAGAGAAAAAAATAACCAGGTACAATTCAATTCACTATGGTTGCCATGTAAGTGCTCCTCAGGAGGATCAAGACTTGTTGGGAATAAGATTGCTGCCTAACACAAACTCTTCCAGGTGAACATAGACATTTAACATATCATACTTATAACTCAGGTGCTTTTAACTGAGTTTATTAAAGTTCATGGCTACTGCTAAAAGTTCCAAAATATTAAGCAAGAATATGTACCATTAAAAAGCAAATATTTACCATGGTATAGCATGAATACCTCATTGTGGCTTATATTCAGAACACAAGATAAAGGTCACGATAACTAAACTCAATACTGAAATACGATAATTTACTTGTTAATGATATCTTTTTTCAAGGTCAGTAAATATGGGGTGGGGGATAGGAAATAGAATGAGAAAAAAGGAAGGGTGAAGAAAAAAAGAGATGAGCCGGATCCTCAGCTTGTGTAAACAGGCATAGGTCCATTTAAGTTAGAGCTATGCTGATATACACCAACTCTGGACTTGACCCAATATCGTTAATATAACAATTTAAGGACATAATCATTGATCCAGCAGCAGAGATTACTGGTAATGGATTAGAAAGTAGGGTACAGAGACAAAGGACAGCTTGGTCTTTTGTGATTATCAGTTAGACATTTAATCACTTCACTGCAATTTATGAGTCCCAATACAACCAGAGACCCTGGGATGTTTTGACTTACCTTTTCTTCTTTCTTCACTCAGGAATTCTTTGTTTTCTGAGTTTAATACAACGGTTTTACTCCAGCAGGTCACAAACAATCCAGAAATCTGTAATCAAATGGATCACAAGCATGGATTTATCAAGGAGAACCTTTTAAAAATATTCTATGTATAATTATTCTTAATTACAAAATACAGTAATAATTTTCAATTCTATTGAGGGGCAGAAATACTTAATGTTGATCTTGTTCTGGGTCATCATCGTTGTCTTCTGTTTAACAGTAATGCATGTGTGCTTCATTGGATCTCAAATATTATTTAAAAGGTAAATTGAAATGTAGATTATCTGCTGTGAATATTTATTATGGATATTGCTAGAGTAATGTTACAGCATTGGAAAAAGGTAATTTTACTTGATTGTACCTAGAATTTCTTTGGTGAAAGTTTTCCATCAAGAAATTCTAAGCCATCACAAACCAAAACTGTTTGTGGAAATGCATCAGAGTCATTGAAACTTTTGTCAGGTCCAGGATGGAATACCCCAGAGTAGCCTAGTGGCTAGGACAGCGTTTTCAAAAAGGTGGGTTATGACCAGGTTGTAGATGCGTCCCAGGTCTGGTGCTGAGGGCAAGCCCTGGGGAGCGAAGGGAGGGTCTAGAGAAGGAGGTGGCAGCACACCGTGGGGGAGGACAAAGATGACAATGCTGGCTTATGATTTCATTCCCATCCCAAATTTAGACCCTGGGAAGGATGTTAACAAATAAACAAGCAAACAAACAAAAGACAAAATGAAGTTGGTGGGTTGCCTTAGTAAAAAGTTAGGGAGCCAATGTATTAAGGCAGATGCCTGAGATGTGGAAAATGTAGTTCAAGTTTCTTTTCTGCCTGATTTGAAGCAGGGACTTGAATCTGTGTCTCCCATATCCACTGACCACTGGGTTATTGACTATTCTGAGATAGTCTCTCTTCCTCACCCTCAAATTTCAAAAGGCTTTGGTTTCATATCAGAATAAAATCAGATGTCCAAACCTCAATTTAAAACAACAACAACAACAGAATTCTTGTTTTCTGGCCAGCCTATTATACCAACAGTAAGAATTACTTTTGGGGATTCCATATTTGTTTTTTCTCACTTATTTCCATATTTTATCTTGTCAGCTCACAAGTAAAATGTTATTTCCTAACTGTCACTGTCCAAACTCACCCTGTGATCTGAAAGTCTAGCTGCATTCTTTCTGGCATTAACATTGTCAATAATAATGATTTTTCAGTTGTAACTTAACAATTCTATTGATGTGTGAACTAGAAAACATTCTAACTCACTCTCCCATAGCCCTGTAAACCCAATAGAGTCAACAATAGTAAGCAACAAAAACAAACAAAAAGACAATGCTTAATTTCGTAAGTAAGTAGAATACATATAGAGAGCAGCTTTATTGAGCAATAAGCCATTTTCACATTGTCACTTTCCTGAACAATCATCATCAACTGTTCAGAAATTAATTGTAATGTAACTTTCTACATTTAACTTTCAGCAACTTTTGGGGTACAGTCAGTCACAAAAATAGAGAATTAGTAATTAAAAGGTGGTGTGCAGAATCAAGTGCTATAATGCTAGCTTCTGAAAATACCACTTCATACTTATCATACTCTCTTTAACATTCTAAACATGTTCAATTTTGGTACTCTCACTGAGGAAAAAAAAAGATTTTCATGCCATACATTTGAATTTTGCAATTATTTTTGCTTTTAGAACTTCTCTCCAAACATTAGTCTATACAGTCTACAGTCCACTCAATTATTTCTGTGAGCCTGTCAGAAATACTGAACTCTGTAACAACAAAAAAAGGATGCCGATGGAATGAAAAAGGAAAGAGTCAAATGTAACACATTTGTGCCAATATCTTTTCACCACAAGGTGTTTTATTTTCAATGTTTTTTCAACATCATACCATAAAAATGCATTATGAAGGACAATTTCCCCAATATTTTCTTTTTAAAGGAAACAGGCCAAATCTAAAACCACCACCACCACAAGCCGCTTTTACAGGAAACCTTTAAAAAAAGAGGCGAAGAGTCCAGTGGCACCTTATAGACTAACAGACGTATTGGAGCATAAGCTTTCGTGGGTGAATACATGCATCCGACGAAGTGGGTATTCATTCACCCATGAAAGCTTATGCTCCAATATGTCTGTTAGTCTATAAGGTGCCACAGGACTCTTTGCAGCATTTACAGATCCGGACTAACAAGGCTACCCCTCTGATACTTTAAAAAAAGAGTTATCCCTGGTAGATGGACCAGAATATGAAAAGAAATGGTAAAATCATAATCTGAAAAATAGTCGAAGACCATTCTTAGTATGTTCTCCACACTTCAGAAGGGTTTCAGGGGTGATGATCTCAGTTTATGGAGGCAGAAACTATGGATATTACAGTAGCTACCAATACTGAATGGCAAAACATTCTGAAAAAATGGCTCACCTATAGTTTGTGTAGCCAACTCCTAACTGAATCATAGGAAGAGATAATGTTATAAGAGATGATAAACTCAAAACAGGATAATGGAAGCCCAGATAATAATCCCAGTCATGAATGACCTAACATCTTGGGACACTGCACATGTCTTGTCACACGCCTTTAATTGGGGAAATAGATAGAAAACCTTCCTGGGATCACACACAGCTGTGAAAAAAAAATTATGCACACTAAATGCAAAATAGATAAATAGTATTTATGTTCTGTTCCAAATAAGTCACTAAACACTACAAAAATGGAATGGCAATTGCAATATGGAGACAAAGCTCTGAAAAAAGCTTAGAGAATCACAGAATCAATGCAAACTGTTTTACTATTTGATGGCCAGACACACAAATCATTGAGTTATACCAGCTGATGATCTGTCTCTGAAAGTCCACTGGTAAGAATGTTAAGAATCTATCATTAACTTAATTTGGATTCTATGTTTGGGTGTTCTTTCAACTTGGTTGTTTTCATCTTTTTGTTAACGGATTTAATGTTCATTTAACAAATTGCTGATATCAAGTTTATTTGTTTTTGCTGTGGAAACAAGGTGTGAAAGTTCCTACAGAGCTACTTCATGCTCTTCGGGGTCACTAATATTACTGAATCCCACTGTTCAACACTAGAGAGTCACAAGAGAATGTGTGCCTATATAGACACACACACACAATTTATGGATGTGTATTTTTTTCTATTTCTTGTAAACAAAAATTAAATTTAATATTTATACAATCAAGGTTAGTTACTAGTAACTAGATTTCTTTGAAATGAGCCTCTTTACATTCACACTTGAGGGATGAAAGTGCTTGCACCACAAGCTTTTGGAATCTACTACTTCAGGAATTCTGAACCTACAACTGAAAAGAAGCTGGGCAGGCAAGTAAGGAATATGAACGTGCAGAGGCTCATCTCAAAAACTCCAGTTACTTGTAAGCAACCTTCAGTTTCTTCAAGTAGTCTCTGCACATTACCAACTATGGGAGTTTAGTAAGCAGTAATTTTTATTTTTAAAAAGGAAGGTGGAATGAAGATTTCTAGGTGAAAATGAAGGTGCAGAATTGCCAAAAATCAGCATCAACTCTGTATGCCAGGTCAAACATGTATTAGAAATGACAGCAACCTCTCACTCTCCCAAAACAAGCCTCAAATGAAGGAAAAAATAGCTAAAAAGCACATATAAAACTTCAAGTAGCTTCCTTACAAAATCCTGTGATGAAGCCCATGGGAAAACATGTTATGGAAAACACATTATCATAATAATTGTGATACATAAGATGATGTATTTGGGTAATCTTTGAGCTGTGATGAAAGGCCACTTAGTCCCACCTCCTGCTTTTGGGGACTAGGAAGGAACTTGAGGATTAATCTGGTCCTCATAGAAAATATAAGACACTGGATATCCAAAGCATGCAGCCAAATCTTCCTGGATATGAATAAGGCATGGAGAAATACAGACAGGCTAGTGGCCCAAGTACGATGGACAGAGACCATCAAAGACCGAAATTAGGATAAGGACATAGATAGAGACATATTTTCTGTATATAATATGGCATATGGAGTCATTGGGCCTGTATATCATTAACTTTCTGTCCTGAAGTAACAGCTATAACAAATGCATTGTCACAAGGCTATGGAGGAGAACAGTATGACAAATGTGTGACTAGAGTCTCTAGGAGTCTTGTGAAAAAAAGCTTCACACACAGAAGGGACTATTCCTAGGGTAGTTCAAATGAATCCATCTCACCACAGAACTCAGAGCACAACCCATACATGACAAAACAACTACCCCAAGCAGCCCTAGTGAGTACATAGTGCAACCATTTCATTAACCTGGTTACTGGAGCATGAACAAAAGGACTACTGACCTGTGTACCACACAGTGAAAAGTTGAAATGTCAGCCAATTGCATTCTAATACATAACAAGGGAAAACCATTTCCAATCAACTCTCTTTTGAGCTGCTCTCTTGAGAGTCTCTTCCAATTCACCAGAGTTGGTCAGCTGGGTCAAATTTTCCAGTTTTCCAACACAATATTCAGAACTGAGCAGGCAACTCTCCATCAAGAATCCTTGCAAGAATCCAGTGGACTCTGTTGACTCTCATAGATCCAGAATTTCAGTAACTGTTACATGGAACATAAAGTGAATGAAGCCAGAGAATTAGCATCAACCTAGACAGATCTGGGCACCTTGGCCACTTTGGAAAGTGATGCCTCAGAGTCAAATATTCTTACCATTGGACTCAGTCAACCAGCAGTAGTCCTAGGATTATGATGCTGATTTTGCCAGACGTATATTTTTTGACACTGATGAAGCCAGACCTCTGGCACCATTCTTGTTTGATCTAGGAAGATCTGAAGATTCTGGCATCGCTTATCCCAGCCACAGAACCAGTTTTACCTGTAACTCTCCTGAGATAGTAGGGCAGTTCTCCGAGCATTGGATTCAGGCATGAATGGAGCCAGGCACAGTAGTGCTGCTTATCCAACACATAGAATTGACAATGCCAGGTCCTCAGCCCAAGATTCAGTCAATATGAATTAATCCAGGGACCCCTGTGCTACTAATGTTGAGCATAAAGTCAATGATTCCATATCCTTGGCACTTGGTGGATCCAGGGATTCAACTCTGTGATCTGGGGATCAAGATGTTGCTCATAATGACCATAAAACCACTTTGGCAAGCAATTTTCTAAAGCTGACAGGGCTGGATCACTGATAATAGACTTGGTTAACCCAAACTCATGGACTCTGGTGCTGCTTATGCCAAACACATGACATTCCAGAACCAATGGTGTGGGATCCTTCATGTTAGACTTAGGACTTGTCTACAAATGGACACTCAGGAAAATTGATCTGAATTAAATAAGGGCTTGTTACACAAACATTCAGTTCATGGCAGGTGAGGGTGTGAATATACCCCACACCTGCCTGCCTCAGAATAACTAACTATCCATGTGGACCCTTCTGATGCACATTAGCAGTTTGTTAATGTGCCATGATCTAGTCCTTTTTTGAAACAGGACTAGATCAAAGCACATTAACTGTTAACGTGCATCAACAAGGTCAACACTGACAGTAAGGCCAGTAAGGGAAGATTCACACCACAGCTTGTTGTAAACTGATCACTTGTGTAGACAAGCTCTTGAGGTGTTAATTTAATGTGGATTAGTTAAACTGCATTAAATCCCTGTGTAGCCACTCTCATTCAGAATTAAAGGGGCCTTAATTCAGTTTAGTTTCATTCACTTTGGAAGTGAATTAAACAAAGCCAAATTAAAGCCAGTTTAATTCTGAATGAGTGTGTCCACACAGGGGTTTAATTTAGTTCATTTCTGAAGTGAATAAAGCTAAACCAAGTAAAGGCAGAATTAAGGCCATTATAATTCTGAATAATCACCTTCACAGAGGGATTTAATGTGGTTTAACTAAACCATTTAAAAGCCTGATTTAAATAAACTTTCCTGAGGGCATGTCTACACTGCCCCACAGTTCAGACTTTGGGGGGATGCATAGCAGTACACAAAGTGCTGCTCTGTAACTTCCCCATGTGGGCATTGAAGGTGCAAACTGAAAGATTCCTAGGTCGCATTAATGTAATCCTGTTTGAACAGGATGGGGCAGTGTAGACAAGCCCTGAGTTTCCCCATGTAGACAAGGTCTAAGTCAACCTCAATCCCACACATGCTAAACACGATGTTCATGTTTCCAGGACCTCAGCACGGGACTCTGTCAACTCAAAAGTACCTAAGCACAGTACCACTGCAGCAAGCAGCTCTTCAGAATCAACAATGCAAAGCCCTCAACACTGGATTTTACTGACCTGGATAGATCCAGGGTCCCTTTGGTACTGAATTCCTGGCATTGCACTTGCTCACTCAGAATGGATCCCGAGATCTTGATGCTATTTATGTCAGACATAGTATCAATTTGGTGAGTAACTCTCTAAAGGCCATGCTAGATTTACAGATTGCCAGATTTTTAGTCAATTACACCTGAAGACATGGCCCTGCTAGCTATGGTGAGAAGCGACCTTCCCAGCTCTGTGGGTTCAGATGATGCCTGTGGTGTACAGGCATCCTCCTCTTTTCCTCATCTTTCTTAAGAAAAGCTGACAACGTAAATGACAATTTAACGAACTACAAATGAAAATATCCCCTAAAGTAGAGAAGAAAGAAAAGAATTATGGTTCATTGTATCTGAGATCACTGCACCTTCAGTGGTTAGAAGGAATTGAGGGCCAGGGTGCATTTGTGCACAAACAAGCTGTCTGGAATAAGGCCCTGCAGCTGTGCATACCTGGTGGCCTAATGAGCACAGCTGGGGTGCATCAGTTAGACTGCCTTATGGACCACTCCGCCTGATTGGCTGAGGAAGCTAGCAGGCCTGCTCTTAAGCCCAGCAGCAACAGTATCTTATTGACTCTAGGAGTACTGTTTGATAATAAATCCTTTCACCTTTTTTAAGCCCCTGAAACTGTGCATGGGGATGGGAAGATGAGGGGTATAGCCCCAGTGGACACCGCTTTCTAGAATATTTTAAGGGCCCACAGTGCAGGCACCTTGATCCCACAAGAAGACTCAATACTTTTAAGTGTTAATTGTTTTCCTTGTTAAGAATAAAGCCGTTCCTTTAGACAATGCATGTAAGAGAATGCTTGAATGTGCACGTTATCAGATTAGTAACAAATCTTTTGGTTCTTGCTGTTCTGGAACCCACATTTTTCTTTACTAACATTTAACTTAGGTTCCCCACTGACGAAAAACACATTCTTTTGGAACATTTACTACCAGCATTTACACAATATATATTTTTAAAGCCTTGTCATAGTAAAATAAAATAATGTTACTGTATAATAGTATAAGAGAGCTAGCCCATTCTATGGCAAGTGCCCATATCATGGACTCATTTGCAACTGAAATATACCTATAGGGACTCCATGGAGTCTTGCATGCTGTTAATTCATTTTGTTATTAACAGCAGCTGCTAGAGCTGCCCATAGCAAGTAAATTTCAATAACAATGCTTCCAGAATAGAGTATGGAAAATTACAACATTTTAGTATTAAAAAATGTCATTAGTTAGAAACCCTGCACCTAGGCTTTTAATGAGTGAAAATGTTTTTGTGGCAGGTTGTCTATGGAATTCTTTCCCACTGAACACATTTTTTTATATTATTTTCATCTTCACAGTATTAAGGGTAAAACCTGCTGAGATGCAGCCTCCCATTTACAGGGTGTCAATTAGCCATCATACACACTTATAATAATTGGTATCATAGGAGAAGGTAACATTACAGAACAGTCCTCCCTGCAATATCATCTATGGGCACATGTTCAAAATGTACATGATAATCAAGGCACCATGTTTCTCTCTCCTCAGACCAAACTTGGCATCACTGAAACTGGTCGGAAGTAAGATTGTCATGCTGTAATTATTAGTGCTAGTGATTCAAAATCCAGAACATCTTTCTTCAATTAAATATTAACTATGCAACTTTGTGAACTTCATATTTCAGCACTCACGAAGAACCAAAGAGACCTTAAATCCCCCTGCAAGTCCCACAAAAAACCCCAAAACACCTTTTCACTATTAAAATATTTATTATATTCCCACTAGCACAGAGAAAATAACATTTAGTAATGAAAACTGAAGAAAAAGGAGTTTTAGTAAAAACTGCTACATTTCATTGCTTAAATTAATGTAAGCCACGAGCACATTCCCAGACAAACTTTTTGTAGCAAATCAGTAAAGCGCTACATAAACTAAAACAAACAATACACCTCATTTTTTGACCTAGATTACTGCTTAAACAGAGGTAGATATTCTTTATTTACATGAAATGCAATTAGGTCTGCTGCTGCCAGTACTGTGAAAAATGCACCTGTGCCAGGGAGGCTGTATAGCTGAAAAATATATTTTTTTAAAAAGTGAAGGATGATTGTGTGTGGCAACAATGTTCACTTTGGGAATATAAATACCATTCACAGTTTTAAATTGATTTGGGGCTCAGGGTATCATTATATTGTAGTTGTATAGAACACTTATTTAAAAGTGTTTTCTAAGTCACTCTTGATCTGAAGTTTAGATGCTGGACATTCATGTATAACTGAGCAGAGTGTATCTGCATTAAATGACATGATAAAGTGCTTTTGTGTGCATTTTTCTATGGCAGATTCCCTCTGAATGCAGAACAAGCTAAATATTGGTAACTGAGAGACAAAAAAACAAATATCTCTGAATGCCAGATATTAAGGAATATCTGTATTTGGATTTGAACGGTCTCCATAATCAAGTTATTTGAAGTTTTGGAAGGAACACTGGCTTATTTGGGGGACAGGTTCTTGGTGTATCAAAATATTATTTTAAACACTCCATTTTTTAATTCAAATCTGGCCCATCAAATAACAAACAGTTCTATCATGAGTGCACATGAATGCCTCAAAAGAGTGTTCTGTGAGGCTATGTTCTGAGCTCTCTCCAATACTGATCCAAACTCCCATGTGAGAATGAGTGAATAATTTTCACTGATAGGCCAGGGTGTATTTGTGCACAAACATGCTGTCTGGAATAAGGCCCTGCAGCTGTGTGTGCCTGGTGGCCTAATGAGCACAGCTGGGCTGCATCAGTTAGGCTGCCTTATGGGCCACTCCGCCTGATTGGCTGAGGAAGCTAGCAGGCCTGCTCTTAAGCCCAGCAGCAACAGTATCTTACTATCTTATTGACTCTAGGAGTACCGTTTGATAATAAATTAACTTGGAAGGGTCACTCGGATAATATCGTACAAAAATGTAAATGTAGGATGAACTTACTGCAGTGTAGCTGGAAACAAATGGGGTACAGATAAAAAGGTATTGATGATGATGATGTGGAGAGCATTGTTAAGATCAGTTTTGAGTACAGATGCCAAGCTTTTGGTTCCACCTCAAAAACAATTCTTAGAAACTTGGAACGGCTCCAGGGCAAAACTCTGCAATTGGTATGTAGCCCAATGATAACATCAGTCTGTATGCTGCAAATATCCACTGGAGAAGCATCAATAAATCTAAGGATCAAACTATTTGAGCTAAACTTTTGGGCAAAGGTAAAAGGGAATAATGAAAATGAAGTACATAACAGATTTTTAAGGACTGCTGGGTGCTTAATAGACAAAATTATATGGATTGCTGGAGCCTTCCTCGTATTATCAGGGTCTAAAAAACAGGTAAAGGAGAGATGTAAAAAAGAAAAATTGAGAAAACTAAAAATTGTTAGTTACAGAAAAATCAAATTACAGCTGGACAGTTATTCCCCTATTTGTGGATTTGGAATTATATGGAAAAAACTGAGACGAAAAAACCCACATATTACGACCAATGAAATTTCTGAATTTATTTATGAAAAATGGGGCCATTTTTGCCAAATCTATCCAGAAGGATTAAAAGGTGAGTGCATGGGTAGAGTGGGAACAGCCTTCTGTGTTCCTAGTCATGGTAAGAGGCGTGACTTCTGCCTCTGTAATTTTATCTGATTCTTTGTCAGGCATGATGACAATCAGAACAGGGACTTGGGAAAGCAGAAATAACGTAATAAGTGGAATAATGGAAATAATGCAAGAAGCTGTGTGTGTAACAATAGTATGTATTCTAGCACATATTGGAATATATGGAAATGAGATAGCTGACAAAGCAGCAAAACAAGCTCTGAAAAATGAGCAGGTAGACATTAAGATACCCTTAAGAAGACAATAATTTAAAAGCACGGTCACAAGGAGCTTGCCAAGGAATGGCAAGAAGTATTGACTAAGGAAACAAAAAGATGAAGGTTTTGTGATATATGCTCAAAAATCAAAAATACTACTGTATTTACAGTCATGATAGGCAAAATGAAGTAGTCATTTTCAAGTGTTAGCAGGTCATTGTTCCTTAAAATGTTAAGTTAAACTTATTAAAAAGACAAAGACGCATGCTGTGTAATGTGTGCAAAACCAAAGAAACCGTGGATCATGCTCTGTAGCATTGTGAGCAATATTCTATGGAAAGAACGTTTGTTTATGAAAATTGATTCAGCTTGGAATCAAAGATTTTTCCCTAAGGGGACTAGTGACAATATTATGAAAATGGAATAGTGCAAAAAAAAAATCCTTGCCATGTTTCTGTAAAGGTATTAACCTGAGTGAAAGGAGATAAAAAAAAAAAAAAAGAATGAAGAAAGTGGTGGTCAGAGCCTTGTATGATGAGGCTGGGACCCAAAAAACAAAGACAGTGAGACAAGCTTACTGATTGCTCAGTGCACATGCCTATAGATTCTCGATCTCCCTGTGCTTGCCTTCTGCCCTTCTCCAGTTTGGACCCTGCCCTGCTCCCGGCCTAATCCCAGCCTCACTCCAGCCTTCACCCACTATAGGTAATCTGGTTCTGACCTTTGGCTCTGGCTTCCTGGCTCTGCCTCTGCCTCAACTGTCAGCTCTGGCATTCAGACTCTGACTTTGGTTCTGATCCTGCTTTGACCCTGGCATTCAGACTCCTACTCCAACCACTAAGCTGACCACTCACTACCTGGTTTCCTGACACATGCAAACACCCGCCCCTGAGTTCTATGTCATTCCCCAGCTTCTGTCTTTCTGGCCCTACAGAAATCATTTCTGTCAGTTTTGAGGGAAAACAATGTGGTTGGAAGAACTCTGCCAATACTCTTGGTCTGTCAGTTGATTCTTTGTCAAGAGCTAGTGCAGGTATGGGAGCCAGAATTTACCTTTAACTTTATATTTACTTCACACAGATATTGCCAACATAATTTTGAAAGATCAGAGTTTCAATTACAATTGCCCATGAACCCTGAAGAAGCAATTATACAATTACAGAATTACATAAAAAGATGCCTGCAAAACCTGCCAAGAACAAACTATTATGGAACTTTCCAAACTCAGTGATCTGTAACAGTCTCAATAAAATGTAACTATTAGTACCTTTTTCTTCTCCATTGTCTCTGTCTTCCTAATCAAAGAGGTATAGATTTGCAAAATCAGAAGCATGAAAATACTTGCATGTACCTTAATTATGTATGTAAATACCAGATATGCATGTGCCAGTCATGTATATCTGGTATTCTGAAGAAGGCTCTTTGTAAGCTCAAAAGCTTCTTTCTCAACAATATAAGCTGGTCCAATAAAAGATATTACCTCACCCACCTTTTCTCTCTAATGTGACAATCAGGCACTTACACATACAAATGGCTAATTAGATTCCCAATTTCTGTTCTAAAGTGCAAAATCTGTCAGAAAACAAACAAGACCTTTCCCCACCTCATGGGCTTTTATCTTTTTTATTCTAAGGAAACTAAAAAGAAAGTGTCATTCCACTGAATTCATTTAAAAAACTTGAAAGTCCACTGCAAACTCTGAGTGATTGGTTCAAATGGGTTCATTGTAATTGATGTATCGTGTTCCATACCTTATAGCACTGAGTGCTTGCCACTAAATGGCAGCTGATCATTAAAGGTATCCTATAACGTATAGGTACAATAGGTTTAATCTATGAAAATTACAGTTTCCCTTCCTATATTTTGAGAACAGCAAAAAAATGAAGGCGAATTACACAGTGGGTTGCATAAAGATTGCCAACAGTGAGCCTTCACTAAAGCTATCTACAATTTGATGAAAACTTTAAGTTAGTTTGCAGATTTTCATGTCAAGCCATGTATCAGATCTGATTCACGTAAAACTGAAGATTATCACCATAGGCTAAACCACTATGTGGTTTTAGATCCAATATTCTTTGCTTCTCTTTTCTGCAGTCTTTTCAGAAACTTGTGAAACAGTAGGAGGGAGGGAGAAGCGAAGGGCAAGACTTAAAATATTTTGATGGTTTGCTCTTCAATATCTATGACTGGATTAAGTGAAAGAAATCAAACTGTTTAAGAGGTATATGCTGATCAGCAAACACATGCCTCAGGCAATATTTTTTACAAACTCTTTATTAATATTTAGAGACATTGCAAAGATGTCAATTTTTTTCTCTTGCTTATTTTGGAAGAATTGAACATGACAATGACAAGGTGGTACGCCCATAAATCCAATAAGTGTTTTATTGGAAATCAATGCCTTGGACAAGTATGGTGACTAAAACGTTGGCGGGGTACAATTGCCCTTGTCAACCTTGAACACAGTGACTAAAAAACAGGAAAATAAAATCAATACCACACCAACTGCACACATAACTACAATGTTTATACGTTCACATAGAGAAAACAAATCAATTTATTGTGTGAAAACCTGCAATCTGTTCAGAATTTGCTCTGTCTTCTGATGTATTAATGCTATTGATTACACTGAGCTAAACTTACATCATATCAAGGCTTGTCACTTTGAAAATGGTGACTCGTGGGTTCCAGTTTAAAGAAGGTTTGATTTTATTCTACAGGATATGTACTGCCATAGGGTTAAACATAGAGCTCCCATTGATATAAATGGGAATTCTGAATGAAAATCTTTGCCAGTAATATCACTAAGTCTGCAGTAATACCCTGGGCAGCCACCTGCTTACATTTATACTTAAAGATTTATATCTAGAGTCCTCTTTTCTAAGAACTCTGACAAGATGGACATGAAATATAATTGCAATTAGAGATGTGCTGAGCTACCAGAAAAATACATCTGGACACTAAGTCATGAGGAATACCTGCTGATTCCCAGGTAGTGTGGATACTTAACTTATCTGCATGCTGTGCATCTAGTTACTGTTTGTATTTCAGAAAAGAGATCCATTACCCATATCAATAGTGGCCATCCAATTATAAACAGAGCATGTTACTTTAACTATCATAATAAATTAGGTTGCAAAGTGGCAAGTCATGAAGACAATATATCATAATTACAACCAACCGATAACAGGTTATGTGAATGTGATATCCATCAAATAGCAACACATTACATCCAATATCAACACCAGCTACTAGACCAGGCAGACTGGGTTCTTTTGCTTTCTCATGTGGATTATAGTGACAGAAACATCCACTGCCCACCTCTCATACCTAACATCAGAGTACTAATGCTTCTGCTTTTGAATTATGATTTTTACTGGCAGGATTTTTATTCCCATAATGGCAACTATGTACTTTTATTTTCACCCTGGAGAACCTCATGTTGTTATGAGTAAAATGCTAATAGAAAAGTAGACCAAAATGTGTTGTTTGTCTCAGTGGAAAACTTGCATCTATCTGGAAAAAGTTTGTTCCCAGAGCAGATTTAATTTGTGTGCTTTTATTGATGCTCAAGTTATTTTAAAGATATTCTTATGTTTCCTGTAAAAGAAAGCAAAATCTGATTAACATTTTTCAATATAGACTCAACCAATACAGGCAAGACTCAGCTAGTACAGCTGGAATGGGGGAAGACGTTAATGACCTTCCAAGGGATTTTTAGATAAGGCCCCTTGTTGTTATGTGCACATTACAGAATTGTAAACTTAATAGAGGTGTCTGTGCATTACGGTATAAGTTCCATAATGTATATATTGCTCACAAAACAATACAGTCGATGAGGCAATGTACTGTACTTGATCAAAATCACTCCCTCACAGAACTAGTGTAGTGTTTAGTATGCATAATAAAATACTTAAAATATAAAAATCCTATCCCACTGTAACGCTCTTCCCACAGAAAAGCTAGGAAATGGTATTTTTCTGTTATTTCTGATCCTATAAAGCATAAACCAAGAAATGGAGCTTAACTGTTATACCAATATTTTCCCTTAAAATGTTACATTAGAAAAAAAGTGCACACAAAGCAATAGATACATTAGTACATATCATAAATAATTATTTACATGTTGAAGGATCTCAAAACATCATATACATTATGGGTCTGAATGTGCACTATTGAAATCAATGCAAGCTTGATGAGTGGGTGCACATTCAGACCCTGAATACATTACTATTTGTGTAGTGTTGACAATGTACAATATACAAAAAGAAAGACCATGGCTGCTCCAAAGCCCTTACATTCTGAAGACAGTCAGAAAGATAATGAGCCACACTGGGAAATCTAGAGATTTGGAGATAGCTTAGATTTTGTAGAGGGTTTTTTCCATTTCTTTTTATTCCCCATTTAGCCCTATAGCAATCTTGAAAAATCATACAAGTTTACCATCTCAGCATTTACATCTACTTGCCCATACTTTCTGAGTATAAAAAGATCTCACCTACAAAAAAAAAAAAATATTACCCACCCCAAGGCTAACATACAGTACACCACTGACTGCCACCTCTAGTTTGCCATTTTAGGTAGAACACTCATTTGCCATAGTTCTACAGTACCTTGTTACTAAAAGGCACTTTTAAAAGTGTTCCTCAGTGTGCTGTATTGTGGTCGATAGGCTTTTTAATGAAGTTCTGATGCTCTGGGGCCTTCTACTGGAACATACAAATCAACTGGCGCCCCTGCATGGATTCATCTAAGAGCTATTTGATTATAACAACAGCTGTGAATAGCACAAAGATTTGGGATGAGGATAAATTTATTTTACTGGAACTTCTTTTTCTGAGCGTGCAATATTCTGTATTCCCCAGGTAACGCTTTCAATAGCCAGTTTGGGGGTGTAAAAGGTGGCAGCACTTGAAACATTCAGCCTATGAGACTGAGCACATGGCTGAACATTTGGGCACATTTAAAAAAATGTTAGGATCTCCTGTTAGTCACTGCAGTAGGGAAGCTTTAGTTTGAATTTAGTTATAAAATAGAACACACAAGCGACTCTTGTGTTCTCTAATTTCTAAACCTATCTTGGTCTTTCTGATATCATACAGACTCTCATGGATTCCTCAGTTAATGCCAAATGCCACAAGCCACAGAAGATTTCTTGGTCTCTCTCAAGTAGTGAATGAAAGCACTTTATAATATCAGAAAAACAAAGGGAGGGTCAACTTTATAAATATATAATATGGTCTACCTCTTATAGATAGGAGAGAATGCTATCCTGGAAGCTGATTTACCATTCTGAAATACGTTTTCTGTTGGTACTCGCTACTTAGGGGCAAGCTATTCCCTTAGAATAACTGTGATGATCCAGGAGGTCCCCTAGGTATAATTTTAACTTTCCTGTATTTTCCATGGCTTATTTTCACTGTTTACGTCTTCAATTTCAGTGGTGGATTTTCAAAATGGATTGCACTTCGCAGCAAGCAGAGGTGCAGACTGTGTAAAAGCAGTATGTGATTTGTAATAATGGATTTCATGTTAACCCTTATATCTACAGGTGGCCTTAACTAAAGGAATTATTCACATTAAAAATGTTAAAATTTAGAGAAAAGGAGTACTTGTGGCACCTTAGAAACTAACCAATTTATTTGAGCATGAACTTTCGTGAGCTACAGCTCACTTCATCGGATGCATACCGTGGAAACTGCAGCAGACTTTATATACACACAGAGAATATGAAACAATACCTCCTCCCACCCCACTGTCCTGCTGGTAATAGCTTATCTAAAGTGATCATCAAGTTGGGCCATTTCCAGCACAAATCCAGGTTTTCTCACCCTCCACCCCCCCACACAAATTCACTCTCCTGCTGGTGATAGCCCATCCAAAGTGACAACTCTCTACACAATGTGCATGATAATCAAGTTGGGCCATTTCCTGCACAAATCCAGGTTCTCTCACCCCCTCACCTCCCTCCCAAAAACCACACACACAAACTCACTCTCCTGCTGGTAATAGCTCATCCAAAGTGACCACTCTCCCTACAATGTGCATGATAATCAAGGTGGGCCATTTCCAGCACAAATTCAGGTTTTCTCACCCCCCCCCCACCCCCAGACACACACAAACTCACTCTCCTGCTGGTAATAGCTCATGCAAACTGACCACTCTCCAAGTTTAAATCCAAGTTAAACCAGAACATCTGGGGGGGGGGTAGGAAAAAACAAGGGGAAATAGGCTACCTTGCATAATGACTTAGCCACTCCCAGTCTCTATTTAAGCCTAAATTAATAGTATCCAATTTGCAAATGAATTCCAATTCAGCAGTTTCTCGCTGAGTCTGGATTTGAAGTTTTTTTGTTTTAAGATAGCGACCTTCATGTCTGTGATTGCGTGACCAGAGAGATTGAAGTGTTCTCCGACTGGTTTATGAATGTTATAATTCTTGACATCTGATTTGTGTCCATTTATTCTTTTACGTAGAGACGGTCCAGTTTGACCAATGTAAATGGCAGAGGGGCATTGCTGGCACATGATGGCATATATCACACTGGTGGATGTGCAGGTGAACGAGCCTCTGATAGTGTGGCTGATGTTATTAGGCCCTGTGATGGTGTCCCCTGAATAGATATGTGGGCACAGTTGGCAACGGGCTTTGTTGCAAGGATAAGTTCCTGGGTTAGTGGTTCTGTTGTGTGGTATGTGGTTGTTGGTGAGTATTTGCTTCAGGTTGCGGGGCTGTCTGTAGGCAAGGACTGGCCTGTCTCCCAAGATTTGTGAGAGTGTTGGGTCATCCTTTAGGATAGGTTGTAGATCCTTAATAATGCATTGGAGGGGTTTTAGTTGGGGGCTGAAGGTGACGGCTAGTGGCGTTCTGTTATTTTCTTTGTTAGGCCTGTCCTGTAGTAGGTAACTTCTGGGAACTCTTCTGGGGTACTCTTGCGGGTACCCATAGCAGTGCCGCTGATCTGAAGGTATACATTGTCCCCAAATGTAAAATAGTTATGGGTAAGGACAAAGTCACAAAGGTGGCTGAACTCAGATCAGCGGCACTGCTATGGGTACCCGCATGGCCCCACAGTATGCCAACATTTTTATGGCTGATTGAGAACAACGCTTCCTCAGCTCTCGTCCCCTAAAGCCCCTACTCTACTTGTGCTATATTGATTACATCTTCATCATCTGGACCCATGGAAAAGAAGCCCTTGAGGAATTCCACCATGATTTCAACAATTTACATCCCACCATCAACCTCAGCCTGGTCCAGTCCACACAAGAGATCCACTTCCTGGACACTACAGTGCTAATAAACAATGGTCACATAAACACCACCCTATACCGGAAACCTACTGACCGCTATTCCTACCTACATGCCTCCAGCTTTCACCCTGACCACACCACACGATCCATCGTCTACAGCCAAGCTCTGCGATACAACCGCATTTGCTCCAACCCCTCAGACAGAGACAAACACCTACAAGATCTCTGTCAAGCTTTCTTACAACTACAATACCCACCTGCGGAAGTAAAGAAACAGATTGATAGAGCCAGAAGAGTTCCCAGAAGTTACCTACTACAGGACAGGCCTAACAAAGAAAATAACAGAACGCCACTAGCCGTCACCTTCAGCCCCCAACAAAAACCCCTCCAACGCATTATTAAGGATCTACAACCTATCCTAAAGGATGACCCAACACTCTCACAAATCTTGGGAGACAGGCCAGTCCTTGCCTACAGACAGCCCCGCAACCTGAAGCAAATACTCACCAACAACCACATACCACACAACAGAACCACTAACCCAGGAACTTATCCTTGCAACAAAGCCCGTTGTCAACTGTGCCCACATATCTATTCAGGGGACACCATCACAGGGCCTAATAACATCAGCCACACTATCAGAGGCTCGTTCACCTGCACATCCACCAATGTGATATATGCCATCATGTGCCAGCAATGCCCCTCTGCCATTTACATTGGTCAAACTGGACCGTCTCTACGTAAAAGAATAAATGGACACAAATCAGATGTCAAGAATTATAACATTCATAAACCAGTCGGAGAACACTTCAATCTCTCTGGTCACGCAATCACAGACATGAAGGTCGCTATCTTAAAACAAAAAAACTTCAAATCCAGACTCAGCGAGAAACTGCTGAATTGGAATTCATTTGCAAATTGGATACTATTAATTTAGGCTTAAATAGAGACTGGGAGTGGCTAAGTCATTATGCAAGGTAGCCTATTTCCCCTTGTTTTTTCCTACCCCCCCCAGATGTTCTGGTTTAACTTGGATTTAAACTTGGAGAGTGGTCAGTTTGGATGAGCTATTACCAGCAGGAGAGTGAGTTTGTGTGTGTCTGGGGGTGGGGGGGTGAGAAAACCTGGAATTGTGCTGGACATGGCCCACCTTGATTACCATGCACATTGTAGGGAGAGTGGTCACTTTGGATGAGCTATTACCAGCAGGATGGTGAGTTTGTGTGTGTGGTTTTTGGGAGGGGGGTGAGGGGATGAGAGAACCTGGATTTGTGCAGGAAATGGCCCAACTTGATTATCATGCACTTTGTGTAGAGAGTTGTCACTTTGGATGGGCTATCACCAGCAGGAGAGTGAATTTGTGTGGGGGGGTGGAGGGTGAGAAAACCTGGATTTGTGCTGGAAATGGCCCAACTTGATGATCACTTTAGATAAGCTATTACCAGCAGGACAGTGGGGTGGGAGGAGGTATTGTTTCATATTCTCTGTGTGTATATAAAGTCTGCTGCAGTTTCCACGGTATGCATCCGAAGAAGTGAGCTGTAGCTCACGAAAGTTCATGCTCAAATAAATTGGTTAGTCTCTAAGGTGCCACAAGTACTCCTTTTCTTTTTGCGAATACAGACTAACACGGCTGTTACTCTGAAGCCTGTCAAAATTTAGAGAATTACACATCCCTAACAATAAACCCAGATTATATTTTCCATATAAACAGGACTCATTCAGAAAAAAAACAAACCCACTCAGATTTAGCATCCTTATCTGGATTATGACAGGGTAGCTCTCCTAAAAGACACTATTCAGTTCTGATCTCTCAGTGGGAAAAGTAGTTCAGTTTCTATGGCCTTTCCATCTTTTACAGGAAAAGACTAATCAACAGCAAGGGCAATTAGTGCCATTTTTGGTCATGCTTTTTACACTGAGAACTGAGACCATCAAAACTTATATTACCCTTACTGACTACTTGGGCTATGATTTTGTCACCACTGAAACAGACTGATTTTAGACCTAGACTGTTACCTAGAAGTGAAAGCGGCAAAGAGTCCCGTGGCATCTTACAGATGTATTAACTTAACATATTAACTTATTAACTTATAAGCTTAACATATACGTCTGTTAGTCTATAAGGTGCCACAGGACTCCTTGCCGCTTTTACACATCCAGACTAACACGGTTACCCCTCTGATACTAGAAGTGAAAGGTTCTTACGCCATAATCTTAGAAGTTCAATATGGAAAGATCCCCTAAACTGCGCATTTCTTAATCAAGGTTATATTTTTAGAAGATTCTAACACCCTGTATAACTATCTATCACCTAACAGGACTCTTTTGAATTATGTTAATCTGCTTAAGAACACAGCACGCATGCCTAGGCTGTGGAGATCTGAAGGGAACCTGTGTACCTTCAATAATGACAACTTTTCTCCCATTCTTGTCCTTTTCCTTGTTTTCTATAATCAAGCTCCACATTACAAAGGTCTTTTCTCTTGTGAGAGTCAATACTGCTCTTAAAATAATCAGTCATGGATTATTATTGCAGCAATACAAGATTCAACCTCTCCTAAGTTTTGAGTCCATCTGGGGAAAGGGGCATTGTCTACTGCATCCACTGGTGCGTTATAGGGTGAGGTTTAGGAGGGTGTGCCACATTCCTGGCACATTCCATGGTGCCCACTAGTCAATGGTAATCCTCTCTTGTGAGGAGGACTGCTAATAGTCAATCCCAAAATGTCGAAAAAGCAATGAAACTGACCCAGAAAGGTGGCAAAGGATGCCCATAAAAGGTGGCACCAAGTAAAAGCAAGCCTCTTCCTGCTTTACCACTCATCCCTACAAAAATCCCACCACTCTTCCCTTTCCTTCAGTAAATATGAACTTCCTGTTGCTCTAAGCGCATAAGGTTTTGTACTGTGCACTGAATTAGCATGGGGTGTCATTGTTAAAGCAATTAGACTGCATTGGTACATCTAGATTTGACACAACTAGATGGGTTTTGTGTTGTGTAGGCACAATATATTTACTGAATAATTGCAGGTTTTTGGTTAAAAGATTTTTTTTGATTTACAGAATTACAAATTTGGGAAGTTATGGGAAATGGTGGCTGGTTCTGCCCTAATAGAAGTTTGGATTCAGGATAATGTTTCCCTTTCCTGTAAATTAAATACCAAACCACTTTCAGTGTAGCAAGGGTTGGGATTTGTAGGGAAACTAGTTTTTTTGTGGGAGACTCAGCTGTTTCCTTAGGCAGTAAACTGTATGGGTTGTAATCCTGGGTTAGCCCATGGAATGGCTATGGACCTTGTGTTTTAGTAGGCTGGTTAAGCCTGGGACATATTCAGGTGCTCTTGATTTCAGCACTGATTGGGGGTGGGGAAATGTGAAGGATGTCTGTTACTTTTGCCCTTTTGCTTCAGCCAGAACAGGCCTTTAGGAGTTATCTTGTTTGAAGTTAAAGGTTTAAAAAAGTGCCAGCCACTTGCCAAAAGATTATATTATCAGCCTCTGGCCCCTCACTATTTGCAATGTGAAGCTGATAAATTCAAGTCTTCCACTTGTCAAGGCAGAAGATAGCAATCTTAGAACACTTTAAAAAATGTAGGTGCATTAGTTTAACTCTCAAGAAACAACCGTGTCACACTTACCCACAAAACTCAGATGGTTTCAGAATGTAATTTTTTTTAAAATAAAGTTTACTCAAATATTCAAGTTCACATTTTCTTTTTCTCTCTTCTTTATTCCCTCTCCTCATTATTCAGGAATTCTTGTGTTGGAATATCTCCTTATAAGGAATAAAAATTACCCACATTCCAAAATTGTGGGGATTTTTAATAGCCATATAAACAAAATTAATTCCAGTGACTGATTTTTGAATTTTATAGTGCAATTGAGACAAATATTATATATTGTCTGTAGAACCACTGAACTTTCATTTATTCCAATTTCTGTTATTTCTGTGTTTAACTTCTAGCTCCTTAATTTTTTTTTTTTTTTGCAATCTCCTAGTTAAAATTCTGCTTGGTATAACCTGGTTTTTGACTTTTCCCCCCTCTGATTTTTATTATTAGTTTAACAGTATGAAAATTAGCACTGCTGTTTGTGCCAGCACATTTTATTTTCTTACGTCAATCAGCAAGTTACTGAGTCTTATCAATACAAATATCTGCTGGTGCAAGAAAGGAAGAAACTTGCTTAATAAAGTTCAAGCTGGGCTAACGAAGCAGAAATAACTGCTGAAAAACCACCTGGGTGGTAGGTTTGTTAGCTGAATTCAGCAGCACGGAACCCTGTAGCTAATCAGCTCCTTTGCTTCACCTGCAGGTATGACTGCAATGAAAGGAAAATACTCCGGAGGATTGTAGTACTAGGCATAATTAAAGAAAATAAATTAAGACAAAACCACAAAGATAATGCCTAATATTTGAACAAAAAATGCAGTTCTATTAAATTGTTTGTAATCTTTGCCCTGTTAAGACATTTTATCACATCCTTTAAAAAGTACTAAGGCTTTATGGAGAAATGTACAGAATTATATAAAATTATATCTTTTCTTTAGAATAAAACTAATTCTAGAGCAGGTAATGAATCTTCATTAGGCCCCAATTCAGCAAAACTCTTAAGCATGCAATTAAATCCAATTGACTTCAATGGGACTTAAGTATGATCTCAAAAAAGTTGCCAGTTCTTGCTTTGCTGAATCAGGGTCTGAATTTGTATAGTTTGACTTAATAGTCACTCAACATTAAATTCTTCAGGTTTTTAGATTAATTTCTATAAAAACCTCTGATTCCTAAAGAACCCTAATAGTTTCAACACTATTAAAACATGATAGAGCTTTAAAACATCTTCAGGTCTAATTTTGACTTTCAGAGTAGTATTCTCTCTCCCAACTTTATATCTAACCCTATTCTGTCAATTTCTGGGCATTCTACATCTTTGTGTTATTGATTCTAAGAGACAGCATGCTAATTTGGTTTAAAATAGAACTACCCAGCATAACAATACAAATCCTACATCAATCTGCCTTTTGTGTATTTCAAAGGGTAAACACAATGTTCATATTGAACACTAAATTTATTTCAAAACGTAATGGACAAATCACAGTCTATTATTGTAAAGCTTTTGCAGTATGCTGTGTTACATTTTGGAGTTTTGTTTTGTGAACACAAGTAGAAAATTTACAGAATGTAAATATTTACAGAATATAAAAAGTGGGACATTGAAGGTCCTTTTTAAAAATGCAGACTCTTATCAATGAAGATTCTTTCCAAACTCCCCATATCTTTAAAGTAAGTAGAGTTAAGAAACAAGAAGTCAATCTGTTGTTTACACTGGTGTTTGTCATAACTACAGAACCATGGTGCTTATTCATGAAAATTCTTATGTATGAATCAAGGAGGCATAAATGACTGCTACAGGAAACAGTTCATTAATTTATCTAATTTATCCTGTCCAGACGAAATTCCCTTGCAACAGCAGAGCCAGCAATGTAATTCTTTCATATTTAACCAATTAATTAGTTGAAGTTGCTCAATATTTCTAATAAAATAGCACAAATATTATTATTCAATAAGCCTGTAAATAACATCTAATTGGAAGAGGAGGTATGAATGGGGACATCCAGCTCTGGGGTAACAAAGGTACTATGTACTGACCTCTTAATAGAAACCTAATGAGTAAAGTTTAACATTTGTACCTCAGCAATAACTTATCAACAGACCTGTTAACAAAATGAGAAAAAAAACCTAATTAAAGCAAATTAGCTTTATGTGCACATACTGGATAAGACAGAATACTTCTAAAAATCCAGGAAGATAATAATACCCATATGGGATATGTTTTTGGCATTTTTCATATAAATTGGACAGTTTTAGAGGATAAATATGGTACAAAAGTCCTTACAGGCAATTATGTCTTTACAATGCTGGTGGCTGACATCATAAAAGTATAATTTTAATTGCTATTAATTGCATTAAGTCTACTCTTATTGAATACTTAATGCCATCTCTGACAGTAGTACTAATTTATATACTTGAAGGAAGCTTCACAGTAGAAGTTTGGAATTATAGATACATTTACACAATATTTAAAACAGCACATTTTATCAATCTCTTTCTTTAATGATATTCATTTTTCTTAGCCTTATATGATAACATGGCAGCTTCTGTCAGACACATTTTAGAATATACTATTTGGGTCAGGATTTTCTCCACATTTCAACAAATATATGTACTGCAAATATTTTGTTTAAGGAGAGCTACAGTTAGATAGTGGCAATCACAGCTAAATCACATAGATTCATATTACTATCCCATTTGAGAATATACCACCAGTAAAACAAGGCCTTGACATGTTTCCTGACATGTTAAAAGACAAATTCACCTCTGACATTAAATGGAGCTGTTCCGTGGATGAATTTGTCCCTATGTATTTATCTCACAAAGAGATACAAGGATATAAAGTGACTAAAGAAATGGAAAGTAACAGATAAATTAGAGAAATACAGAACACATTTTAAACAAATAGAAAGAAAGTGTTATCAACTTTGCAATTCTGTGCTAACACTTTTAATCATTCCTCTAGTGCCACTAGTTACTGCAGGTCGTTGTTGTTAGTGTGATTCGCATTACTAAATTATGAGTAATTCATTCATCTCCATCAGTGCTAGTTTCAATATTTGTGAATTAGTAATCTGCCAAGTTGCACTAATAGTACAATATATCCATTATTGCTTTTTCAATTTGTTTTCATGTTCATTTTCTAAAATTACGTAGTCTATTGAAAGTGGCAAAGGCATTACATAAGGGATAAATTATTGAATGGGGTAGGAGACTGCTTTAAAACATTCCCAGCCTTTTTGTAAATTTTAGTCTGTTGCCAGAGTTCTGTAAGCCATATTTAACAGAATGAAAGAACAAAAAATTTAAGACAAAACATGCCATTTATTTTTGTCTGAGCTATCAAAGTTCCTTCTAATTAAGGTGATGCCCCCTTATGGATCTCGTGATGATGCAGAATGGTTTTTAATAGTTTTGAACTAAGATTTCCATGCACACTTTCAAAGACAGCAACTAATATAGCTGGCTATAAGTTACCAGTTCCACTCTGCTTTCTATGGATCATGTAAATCAAGCTGGGAAGTTTTAAAAAATATTTATTTTCCCCCTTTTAAACTTTAAGTTACCTACTTTTCAATTACCTGGTCTTTACTGCCAAAATAAATGGGAACAGAAATCCAGCCAGCAACTGATAGAAATAATTCTTATTGTTACATTTAGCTGTAGGTACCAAACACACAATAAACATTTCTTAAAAAAACAAAACAAAAACAAAAAATCCCTTAGCCTCTGGGAGCCAAAGGTTTCCAAAAGATTGCAATATTTTAGTCTGGAAAAATAATAAAATTTAAAAATTTAATGTTTCTGTTTTTAAAAAGATGCTTTAAGCACTTTTTCAATTTTAAAAATTAAGTAATTAAAAAAAATAACTGAACATGTATTGCGGCTATTCTATATATTTATACATCTTGCATTTTCTAAGGCCTACGGCCATCCATATTGCACCTGAGGCACATAAGAATCTTGCAAAATGACAGAGCCTTTGATGTTTTATTACTTATACAAAAGGCCCAACTCTGCATTCTCCAACCAAGAGACACTACAACTGATGAAAATGAGAGTTTTGCCTGCATCCAAACTGCAGGATTAGGCTTAGAGTGCCCGATGCTGTAGAAAAATTGGCTCCATTTTAAGGTTACAAAAAGAGAATAGGTGGTAGGGGGAGTTATTCACTTTAATAAACTTGTTTTTAGTTAATTATTTATGAATGAATTAATAATGCAATAGCTTTATTTGCATGTAAAGTGTCTCATTCCCAGTTTGTCCAGCAAAATACTCAGGTTTGCTTTGCTGTCCACAACCCAAACTAGAATTTTTCTTAAGACATCCTGTGCAGACAAAGATGCTTTCAATGCACCTTTTTTTGGTTGGTTGGTTTTTATTGTTATAGAAATAACCATTTGTTGTTTTGTTAGTACTAGCTATAATGAGAGTTGTCCCTGTGTCAGGTCTTGTCTACATGGTGGATTAATGAAATCTTGGGAGACAGGCAAGTCCTTGCCTACAGACAGCCCCCCAACCTGAAGTGAATACTCACCAGCAACTACATACCACACAACAGAACCACTAACCCAGGAACCTATCCTTGCAACAAAATCCGTTGCCAACTGTGCCCACGTATCTATTCAGGGGACACCATCACAGGGCCTAATAACATCAGCCACACTATCAGAGGCTCGTTCACCTGCACATCTACCAATGTGATATATGCCATCATGTGCCAGCAATGCCCCTCTGCCATGTACATTGGTCAAACTGGACCATCTCTACGTAAAAGAATAAATGGACACAAATCAGATGTCAAAAATTATAACATTCATAAACCAGTCGGAGAACACTTCAATCTCTCTGGTCACGCAATTACAGACATGAAAGTTGCGATATTACAACAGAAAAAGTTCAAATCCAGACTCCAGCGAGAGACTGCTGAATTGGAATTAATTTGCAAATTGGATACAATTTACTTAGGCTTGAATAGAGACTGGGAGTGGCTAAGTTATTATGCAAGGTAATCTATTTCCCCTTGTTTTTTCCTACCCCCCCCACTGTTCCTCAGACGTTCTTGTTAAATCCTGGATTTGTGCTGGAAATGGCCCATCTTGATTATCACACACATTGTAAGGAGAGTGATCACTTTAGATAAGTTATTACCAACAGGAGAGTGGGTTTGTGGGGGAGGGTGGGGAGAAAACCTGGATTCGTGCTGGAAATGGCCCACCTTGATTGTCATACACATTGTAAGGAGAGTGATCACTTTAGATAAGGTATTACCAGCAGGAGAGTGGGGTGGGGGGAGAAAACCTTTTGTAGTGATAAACACCCATTTTTTTATGGTTTGTGTGTATAAAAACATCTTCTGTATTTTCCACAGTATGCATCCAATGAAGTGAGCTGTAGCTCATGAAAGCTCATGCTCAAATAAATTGGTTAGTCTCTAAGGTGCCACAAGTACTCCTTTTCTTTTTGCGAAAAAAGACTAACACGGCTGCTACTCTGAAACCTGTCTCTATGGAGGTGTGATTTCCAAAGTGCATTAACATATTGCACATATAGACTATACCGGTGCACTTTAATGTAGTGCTGTTTGAAACAGTCCCTACATTAAAGAAAACAGTACTTACGTTAAGGCGCAGTAGTGAATCTTTAGTGTGCATCAGCAGGCCCTACGTGGATTAATTAATACACAACACATTTGTGAACTTTAGGGAAGCAGACCCCCAGACAGGGGATTTCTCCAGAATGTAGATGAGCCCTTAGAAGAGTGAAATCTTCAGATTACCTAAAGCTAGAGTAAGACTTGCTTTTCTAGGGAGAACAGAAGCTTTTAATTTTGTTTAAAGTTTTTCTTACACTGTTTGAGTAGAATTTTTATTTGAAAAAGTGTCTGTTTTCTCAAAACCACATTAATTTAATGTTAGCAGAAATGGAGCAAGCTGCCTAGTATTAAGCTTCCTGTCTTTTCATTCCTGGTTTCCCATTCCCTTTAGTATAAGTGGGGAAAACAGGCCCATCATTTTTTTTGAATAGAGTGCTATTTGTCAACCAGCCAATGAAGCAAAACAACAGAATGTGACGATGGGTAAGTGACATGAGAGGCAAAGACAAAGTATTATTCTTCAATTGAATACCCACTTTCCATTCATAGCAAATCTGAAATTAACCTTGCAGGCCAAATAATAGTGTATCCTAACGTATCAGCAAACTAGGAGATACTATGTCTCTAAGTTTTCACGTTATTTGCAAACAGTTTCCTACATCGCAGGCACATAAACTTGTATGCATGCATTCTATGTAACATCTGCCAGTGCTGGACTTTTGGAAGTCTAGTGAGAATAATAAGAAAACTAAAATGCTGTATATGTGACACCAACACTTATTCTGTAAAAATCTGAAATATTTTGAATGTTTCTCTCGACTGCATTGAGATATTTCCCCATGCTAATTTTCCCCCTACTGTTACTCACACCTTCTTGTCAACTGTTTGAAATGGGCCATCCTAATTATCACTACAAAAGTTCTGCCCCCCTTTCCCCCCCCCACTGATAATAGCCCACCTTAATCGATTGGTCTCATGAAGGGTTGATATGGCAACTCCCATTTTTTCATGTTCTCTGTATACATCTATCTATCTTCCCACTGTATTTTTCACTGCATGCATCTGATGAAGTGGGCTTTAGCCCACGAAAGCTTATGCTCAAATAAATGTGTTAGTCTCTAAGGTGCCACATGTACTTCTTGCTCTTTCTGCTGATACAGACTAACACAGCTACCACTCTGAAACGATTCATATCTCTGTTTCTAACTGAGAAAGAAATGAGAAAAACAATTCAGTGGCTTTTTAAAGCTGTCTTAAATTTAAGGTCCTTAAAGGATTGGACAGCAGAAGCTCATTTTAAAAGTCATCAAGTTAAGGTAATCAAAACATCAGCCCTGTGGAGTGTTTGAGATCACAACAGGCTTTAACAATGCAGAGAGAATGTTATTGTATGCTGGACTTTTTTTACACATTGGTTTACAGTATGTAAGAAGAGTGCTATGACAATGGAGTATGGGAAAAAGAATGATGCAATACTGAAAGAAAAAAAGCAAAGATGCGACCAGTATAAAGATAAGAGAAAGGAAGACAATGAATTTGTGGGATTTAAGATGAAACTGTACAACATGGTGAAGAGTAGGGTAAGATAATGAAAGACAGAGGAGGCCACATAATACAGGATAAAATAGGCAACAGGATAGCAAAGACCATTGTTTCAGAGTAACAGCCGTGTTAGTCTGTATTCGCAAAAAGAAAAGGAGTACTTGTGGCACCTTAGAGACTAACCAATTTATTAGAGCATAAGCTTTCGTGAGCTACAGCTCACTTCATCAGATGCATATAGTGGAAACTGCAGCAGACTTTATATATACACAGAGAATATGAACCAATACCACAAAGACCATTGTGACATTCAAGTGGACAAATAACCGGTCCATTAAAGGTTTTATCTCTCTCCCTTTGTCTTCACTGAAATAAACTTTCATCCATATTTTGAACCAAGCTCACAATAAACCTCTTTTTGGATTCTAAATTATTCTGGGTTTTTGTTTTTTACTTCAGCTTCCTTTCAGGACTGGCAGTGTCAAAAATCTCCCAAGAA
This sequence comes from Lepidochelys kempii, assembly GCF_965140285.1. NCBI lineage: Eukaryota > Metazoa > Chordata > Testudines > Cheloniidae > Lepidochelys > Lepidochelys kempii. Next base: position 77,436,957 of record NC_136383.1, on the reverse strand, counting down.
TGGCGGGTGTCACTATTAGGATGCCAGATCAATTTCATTTTGCCATCTAAAGAGTTTTAGAAAGGTTCTGATAAAGCATTCAGACAGAAGCTCAGAGTATCTGATATCCATGTATAGAGGGTACCATCACATGAGGTTCTTTCACTTAATGCACAGGGCACTATCCCCCACACCCAAGAGTTCTTGCCACATATCCAGGCTGTATTGGTGGGTGGGCCAGAAAAAGGTTAAAGGGGTCATGCACATGGTCACTGGTTCTGTGGTGAATCACTGAAAAAGATGGTCCCAGGCTATATTATCTTTACCACTAAAACCTTTGCATGGGGATCCTCAGAAATTTCCTCCAAATGCATACACCCAAGGTCCTAATTCTCCTTTAACTTACTGCAGCACATTGGCCATTTAGTGCCTCCTGAGTGCTCCCTCATGGCTAAGGCTGTCTCTATGGCAATCCCACATCTATTTCCCTTTTGTCCAGTCCCCTTTAAGAACTCAGTCTTTAGTGACCTTCTGAGATCAATCCTTTAATTCACTCTTCACCTGTTCTTCTCCGGCTGGCAACAGAGTTTGTCAAAAACAGAACGAAAACATCCAAAACAAACACAAAGTTTTTCAGATCATCTTTGCTTCTTACCTCCCACTCACAGGCTTTATCTGGCTAGGGCTTTGCAGGAGTTACACTTGCTCCTCATAGCTGCCCCTTCCACCAGCCCCAGCTCCACACAGACTCCTGTTTCTTGAGCTTTCCCAGTTTACTGCCACACTTCTTTTAGCAATGTCTATTGTTCTCTCACCCCACCCTGCCCTGCAGCTGCCCATTGCATTTTATATTGGATTGACCGGATCTCTTTCCCACGGGGCTCATTTTATAATCAAGACTGGTTTAGCACAAGGCTCTCCAGCTCACAGGCAGATTAACCTATCACACTTACACTGGTGTAAAATAGGCATAACTTCACTGAAGCCAATAGAGTTACACTAAAACAGTTGTAACTAAGAGGTGAACCAGGCTTTTCACCCAAAAGAAAAATGACTAGGAAAATCTACTTGAAGGCTGAAATTTTTATCTTAAAAACAAACAAACAAAACAAAAAAACCTGGTACATGTTGATTATGAACTTCTGTTTAATTTGGATTGGAGCAAACATAACATTATTTAAATTAAGGAAAAAGTACGGGTAACCTATCCTTTACATTTTCTGTGAAAGGGAAAGAAGGAGGAGACTATGAGCAAGACAGAAAATGGTCAGTAGGAGACCTGACAGGATGTGAATCACAACAGTGTACAGAGAACTCAGAGAGGAGTACGATGACACCAAGAAACTTTGTTAAGATCAGAGTTAGATGAAGGGGGAGAGTGTTGGAGCGGCCAGAGGAACCATTATATTGTCAGTGGAAATATCTAAAGCGATAAAACCATAAAAATACAGAAAGGGAATTTAATACAAAAATGTAGGTCATAAGGCATTAAAGGTCTGTCTCAAACCCAAGAAAAGGGAAGAAATTCAGAGTTCAGGAAGGAGTAGGCCTGTGCCAGAGGTGCCACATATTAGTGGGTGATCTTATTCTATTCTTAACACACCTCTTTGAGTTTTTGACTCCACTGACATAGCGTGAGGATCTGGGATTTCCACAAATGTTCATTATATGGAGAAATTCACTGCGGTTGCATGCTGCAGTACATCAATATCTATATTTTTCATGGACAGTGAAGAGCCAGGAGCAGTTTATCAGGAAGTATCCCAATGGATGCAGATCAGTAGAGAGAGAAGAACTATCTTATAGGAAAAGTAATTGACAAACTGAAAAACCATTTAAAAACATAATCCTATCCTATTTGTATTTCAGCCTAAATTCTGGCCCAGATTCTGGCCTGATTCAGGTGCAGGTTCTGGCCCGTTTCTGGCCCAGATTGTGGGCTGGTTCTGTCCCAGATAAAATTTCCTAAAATAAATTTAGTTCCATCACAATTGCAAATATATTTTGAGAAATCATTCGGACAAACCTACACTAAATCCTGACATAAAACATCTCCTGTTTGTGGGAACAACAATTATATTTTATGTAATCTGATATAAAACATTTCACAGAATGAGAGGAAGAAATGCCACCATACAGACATAAAAAGATGGACTGTCATAAATATAAAGGGAAGGGTAAACCCCTTTGAAATCCCTCCTGGCCAGGGGAAAGCTCCTCTCACCTGTAAAGGGTTAAGAAGCTAAAGGTAACCTCGCTGGCACCTGACCAAAATGACCAATGAGGAGACAAGATACTTTCAAAAGCTGGGAGGAGGGAGAGAAACAAAGGGTCTGTGTCTGTCTATATGCTGGTCTTTACCGGGGATAGACCAGGAATGGAGTCTTAGAACTTTTAGTAAGTAATCTAGCTAGGTATGTGTTAGGTTATGATTTCTTTAAATGGCTGAGAAAAGAATTGTGCTGAATAGAATAACTATTTCTGTCTGTGTATCTTTTTTGTAACTTAAGGTTTTGCCTAGAGGGGTTCTCTATGTTTTTGAATCTAATTACCCTGTAAGATATCTACCATCCTGATTTTACAGGGGGGATTTCTTTATTTCTATTTACTTCTATTTTTATTAAAAGTTGTCTTGTAAGAAAACTGAATGCTTTTTCATTGTTCTCAGATCCAAGGGTTTGGGTCTGTGGTCACCTATGCAAATTGGTGAGGCTTTTGTTCCAACATTTCCCAGGAAAGGGGGGGTGCAAGTGTTGGGAGGATTGTTCATTGTTCTTAAGATCCAAAGGTCTGGGTCTGTAGTCACCTAGGCAAATTGGTGAGGCTTTTTACCAAACCTTGTCCAGGAAGTGGGGTGCAAGGTTTTGGGAAGTATTTTGGGGGGAAGGACGCGTCCAAACAGCTCTTCCCCAGTAACCAGTATTAGTTTGGTGGTGGTAGCGGCCGGTCCAAGGACAACGGGTGGAATATTTTGTACCTTGGGGAAGTTTTGACCTAAGCTGGTAAAGATAAGCTTAGGAGGTTTTTCATGCAGGTCCCCACATCTGTACCCTAGAGTTCAGAGTGGGGGAGGAACCTTGACATGGACCATTTACAGTTTTTTTTAAATAGAAGAGGGATAGCTATTTATATTGCTTTTAAAAATAATTAGAATTATTTAAGGTAATTACAATCAGAGCCAGCATATGTGAATTTATCAATCCTAGCAGACTACGTGAGCTCCAAATTTATCAAATTTTATAAACATCAGAGTCCAAATTCAGTTCTCATGCTTTGTCCAACCATTTGCTTTTGTGAAGTGTTTTAAATAAGACATTTATTTCTTGTCTTGTTTGATGTTCTACAAAACTGGAAAGAATAAGCCAATAATGAACTGATTGAAAAAACAAACTAATAAAATCAGAACTATTGCAGGATCTGAACAGAATGAGCCTTGATGCAAGGCAGATGCTTTATCCATTAAGGTACCAAGTCTTTGTAAAGAGTAAGGTGAATTTCCAGGAAATATTTTGACCACTTTATAGGTTCCATATTTTTCCACTAGTAAAACTAAACCATTTTGAGATGAATACAAAAATAATTAAAAGTGAATAAAAGAGTGTCAAAGTTTAAACAAAGTGTGTTCCCTAATTCTTTCAATGAATGCAAAAAACCAATCAAACTATATGTTTTGTCCTTCCTCCGCTCCCGAAAAAAGAGACAATAAAAGTAAACCAAAATTTCCCTAGATTTCCAGGATAAGTTCTGAGTTTATCAGTCAGTTTGACATAACCACCAAGTTTTGTGCAGTTCCATACGTCCTTATGCACCTGTGAGAAATAGTCACTTACCTCCCCTCCAGGATGTCCATAAGAAGCAGGAAGTACATAGGAGATGGGCAGAAGCAGCTCACTATGGAGAAGCCAGTGGAACCAGAGTGTTGGAGTGAGTCAGAGGTACACACCTACATGGCTTGCCCTCCTTCAGTTCCTTGTTCTTTTACCTGTCCCTGCACCTCCTGTGCTCTGTTCCCGCAGCCTCTTTTTGTCCCCATTTCTGCCCTATCCCCCGCTAGCCCGTTTCCCCCCTCCTGCTCCTGCATCCTCAAACCCCTATTCTTCAGCTTGCCTCTCTTTCCTCAGCCAGTCTCCCTCCTGCCTTTGCTCTCACAGCTTATCTCCAGCTGTTCCTCACTCCATAGCCAGAGAATCACTGGTGTAGCCGTTAGCTGCCTCTTTCACCTGCTGGCTTCAGACTGGCTGGGGAGGGAAGAGGAAGAAGCAATTTCCTTTCTCTCAGCGCTAATGCCTGAAACTGCAGGGGACCACAGAGAACAGAAGTAGTAATTCAGGAAAAGATCTTCTCAGTGCCTGCAGCCCTGCAATATGTGTGATAATCCAGCAGAGCTCTGAACAAGGGTGAGGGCAGGGAAAATGTATGAATCTTGTATTCAATGCTTGATATTTGGTAGCCCTGGTTTTACTGAAACTGGACTTCTGTCTCAGTGTCTTTATAAACTAGACAGTAATGTCTTGCTACCTCTGGCTTCTCCAACTCCTTGTGGTGTGTGGAAATTGCTGATCTACCCTCTTTCCCAAGAACTTGCTAGATATACAGTTGCTGCTATTGTAAAGAGAAATTCACCCAGGGCAGTTTGCCACCATTAGGGCTATGTACTACTTAAGACCTCCTTAACTTTCAAAACTTAAGTGGGACTTAAGTGGCGCATAAAGCCTTGAGGTGGCCTGCTGCCCAAGAGTGAATTTCACTCATATAATGATCCAGAACCAGGATAAGGAAATACCATCACAATAAGACTAGGGGATATCACAAATCATTAGTCTCCTGACATTGTTCCTACTTGTAAAGTTTCATTATGTCCTATTAGTTATCATTTATAATGTATAGATCTCTAAATGTACACAATACTTTGTAACATGAAAAGTAAGGAAAAACAAAAATAAAATAAAATTCCTTTTCCTAGAGAGTGGGCATGAAAAAGTGAAATTCAGTGAACAAACACACACTGAATTCAGAGTAACTGACTTTAAAGCCAGTAGAGACCATTGTGATCATTTAGTCTGACTGCCTGCAAAACACAGGCCACAGAAATTCACCAAGCAGTTCCTGCACCAACCCATAACTTCTGGCTGAGCTAGAGCATATCCTTTAAAAAGACACTCCAATGATTTCAAGAGTGTGAGTGATGGAGCATCTACCACATTCTCCAGATCAGTTGTTTATATTATTATCAGGAAATCTGGTAAAAGGGAAGTAGTATAACTTGGTAGCAAGAAACCACACTGGGAGTAGAGAAACCTAGGTTCTGCTGCCATCTCTTTTTAGAACTTGCTGCATAACCCTGGGAAATAAAATTCCCTCCCTTGACCTTAGTTTCCTGATCTGTAAAAATGTAGTAATGATGCGTGCTCATCTTTGTAAAGTGTTTGGCAGTCTACAGATGAGAAGCACTATGTAAATTTCAGAGTAACTTCATTTGCAAATTGGATACAATTAATTTAGGCTTGAATAGAGACTGGGAGTGGCTAAGTCATTATGCAAGGTAACCTATTTTCCCTTGTTTTTTCCTACCTCTCTCCCCTCCTCAGACGTTCTTGTTAAACCCTGGATTTGTGCTGGAAATGGCCCACCTTGATTATCATACACATTATAAGGAGAGTGGTCACTTTAGATAAGCTATTACCAGCAGGAGAGTGGGGTGGGGGAGGTATTTTTTCATGCTTTGTGTGTATAAAAAGATCTTCTATACTTTCCACAGTTTGCATCCGATGAAGTGAGCTGTAGCTCACGAAAGCTTATGCTCGAAGAAATTGGTTAGTCTCTAAGGTGCCACAAGTACTCCTTTTCTTTTTACTATGTAAATTAAATATCATCAGAACCACTGGCATAGCTGTACAGGATTCACAGAAGATGTAGTTTTGGGGAAGATTTTTGTAAAAAGAGGGTTAAGTTTAGAAAATCTTAGTTAGGAGTTTGTTTGCCATAAAGTACATGGGACTGCTAAACCAGTGATTTGCATTATGGTCACAATTCTATGTGAGATTGCATAGAAGGGTAAAGGTAGGACAGCCAGAATCACGCAAAGGACATAAAAATAGACAAGGTGGGTGAGGCAATATCTTTTATTGGACCCACTTCTGTTAGTGAGAGAGACAAGCTTCTGAGCTACATGGAGCTCTTCTTCAGACCTGAAAATCTAGATCCTTTCAAAACTTAGTATATCGACAATAATGAAGGGAAATAACGAGGAACTCACCAATTAACTGTGACCTGAAGAAGAGCTGTATGTAAGCTCAAAAGCTGGTCTCTCTCACCGACAGAAGATGGTCCAATAAAAGATATTACCCCATGTGCCTTGTTTTTCTAATATCCTGGGACTGACACGGCTATAACAACACTACATAAAAAGATGATGTCTAACGTTTTCAAAAGCACCAAAATGACTTGGGATTCTTGGTCCCATGTTCCAAAGTGACCAAGACTCAGTCCTATTGTCTGTCAGTTGGTTCTTATGTGATGTTATTGCTGCATTAGTAATAACTACCATATCATTTTATTTGTATTATGTATATTCTCTTACCTGTTAAAACAATTTATTTCTGTTCTAGCAAACACAACCTAAATGGATTCATGCATATTTCGACTTCTTTTTTAATGTTTAAGCCATATTTCTTTCTCTTATGCTATAAGTGTGACCATTCTTTGTAGTTATTGTGTGCTCATAAATCAGTATTTTCATGCATTAATAAAAATAACTTATTTTAATGGTAACAGCTCCAAAGGCTTTCTAATGATGAGTGGCATTTTATTTAATTCAATCTATGTTCCATTTGCCAGCTAATGGTACACTGTGGATTACCGAGTGATTAGGTTGTTGCCAAACTCCCACAAAGGGGAAGCAAAATTCACTTTCTGCAATTGGTGTGCCTTTGAGAGCCAAAGAGCAGCATAAAATCCAGTGTTTGAATAATGAGCCAGTATATAACCGAGAAATAGGAGTACTCTTTTTCAAGCCTGGCTTGATTTACTGTACCTCATTCCAGCCTACTACTACTTATTATTAATTATTATTATGATTATATTACACTAGTGCCTAGAGGATCAATCTAAAATCAGGATCCCATTATGCTAGACTGTGGAAAACCGTAGTGTGCATATATGCATGAAGATCTTTCTGTCTAAATAAACAAGACAGACAAAGAAAGGATTATTATTCTCCTTTATTAAAGAGGATAGGTTAGGTGACTTGCCTATGACCCCACAGAAAATCTGTGCAATAGTTTGGAACTGAAGCCAGATCTCCTGAGTCCCAGTCCAGTGCTTTAACTACAAGATTATCCACGTGGAAAGTTAATAGGTTTTTCCAGATACACTCCTTTTTACATTACTGAAACTGCTCTTTATAATATTTCTGGGGGATATACACACAGTAGTATTTGAAAGGGACATTTTAAAAAGGTTTAATACTGTAGTCCCAGTCTTAGGATTTAGTGTATTGACAATAATGAGGGGAAATAATTAGGAACTCACTAATTAATTGTTAATTGAAGTTACCTGCTTTAAATAAAACAAAGATAAATTAAGCTGATTATTTCTTGTCTTGGAACTGGCTGGCTAACAAAGCCTAAAGAAATGATAAATAAAATTGAGTTTCCTTTGTCGCTGAATTTCATCTTGCTTCACTAGACTATAAAAGCACTGTCAAAGAGAGCTACCCATTAGTTCAATTTAGAATAATTTCAGAAAGCAAATCTCCAAGCCTCCAGTGACATCAGTTAGACAACACCCTGACCTTCACACGATTTTGTAAAAGTCGAATAAAATCTGTCTGTCATCAATACTGGCTTTCACTTTTTTAAAAGAAAAAGATGCATGACCTGTGGTCACTTAGATAGAAATGACTGAATCTACGAGGAGCACTACATGTGGAATCTACAATACAATATCTGAATATCCTCTTGTATTTCTATCTGTCACAGATTGTCAACATACCGAGTATAATAAACAATACATAAGTTACAGCCACAGTGACTTGCTGTATGTTTATGCTTCAGCACCTCAATTCTGCCATTATCCATCTCAGAGGCTGGATCAAAGTATCTGTCAAATCTTTAACCTACCAAATTTAATTTTATCCACCTGTGACTTTAGGATGTTCCAGCAGAAACTGTATATCCAAACCCAGCAATCAGGATGAAAGAAAAAAACTTCTGCATACAGACTTAAAACGTTAGCTCCCTATGGCTTAAACTGAAAGACAATGTATCTGCTTAACATCAAGCAGTTTTCAGAACTCTCCTTGACAATTTTTCCCTTTCTCCATGATTCATGGTATACCCTTTATCTGCTCACACTATGTATCTATTAAAGTTCTTATTTTTTAAAAGTAACTTGAGCAAAAGCCATACTAACTAATAACTGAAATAAAAATAAAACTGTTAAAAGAATACATTCTGCCTCCAAACTGTGCATTTGTAGTCATACCTTTTTAATGACCACTGGATAAAACAAATCTTGCAAAGAGACCTCCTACATAACAACAACAAAAAAATAGCATACACATTCTTAAAGACATGGAAAGAATGAACATTTTGAAAGCAAAAGAAAAGACATTCTTGCATCAATGTATGTAAATTTGTTAGAATTTAACAACAAGGCTAAGACCCGAAGAGACTTTTCCCATACTACTGGTTCAACCCTGAGAGGGTTGGTTCAAATAAATTTGTAAATTATATTCAGCCATATTTACTATGCTAATGTTTATTATTTTGCTTAACATAGAGTGGTTGACCAGTTTACCCAGTGTCAGAATGAGACTGAAGCTTGGATGAATATTTGTTAGCTGAGCCTCAATCTGGAAATGGAGGAGATATTTGTAGGTTGGGCAAAGCAGACGGAAAATGGCAGAGATTATATTAGCCCTCTTGACTGAAAGACTGTTCCCACTTTTTATTGTTCATGTTCACTGTTTTTCGTTCTTGTTAGATATCTAGATACTTGAGTCACAGCAGTGCTCACTACTGCTTCTTTTTATATATCTGCTTTAGGATTTTTTACTGGCACCCCACTGTAGAATCTGAGAACATGGCAAGAAGAATGTGACCTTTTCTTTCAGATATGGAACTTGCTACAATTATCCAGGTCTCTGTCATCACAAGATTTGACAACTGCAGTGCATTGGTGCGTTGGTCCTTAAGATCATTCAGGCCCCACATGAGACTATGTGGCCCCTTAGTGCACACTGTGCTGGCACTCCCAGGATTAATGGGTTACTTGTAAAAGTTTATTTTACTTGCATATTTTAATTTTAATATTTTTCTTATATCTATGTTTACTCTTTGACCTGTGTCTAATGCATGTTTTTGAGCTGAGAGCTAGCTGAGCCTCTGCTGGTGCTTGTCATATGTTGACAATATTCAATAGTGCATAAAGTATTAACACAACTTCATACAGAAAAGAGGAAAAAACACATCAGTATTCACAGTTTGTCATCAGAACACCAATCTTTGTTCAGACATCAGTAGTAAGAAACTTAGTGGAAAGAAAAGCAATGATATTGTGCTTCACAGACACATTAGTGACAAAAGAGAAGGACACAATAAGCAATTTTCTCAAACTGAATGGGTATCAAATAGAAATTCTAGACGGAGCCATCAGACCCAAACAAACAAACAAAACAAAGATCACTGCAACTGGATATACTGTAAGTCATAGCTGACTAGATGATGAAGCTTTGAAGGATGGCAAAAATAGCCCTCAAACTTCTGCTAGACATGTGGAGACAAATATCTTGTTCAAGACTGGCTATCATCACCTAACACAGAGAGTCAGTTATCAGAGAACTCTGGACCCTGCTTCTGAGAAATGTGAGCTACCAACTTCAGCTTGACATAATGGTTATCTTCTTACATTTAGCTATCACAAGCATGTTAATATTCACAAGTCCCTTTACATTCTCACTGAGAAAGTTTTAGTTATGTACTTTTCAGGCTTTCGTATTCCTACTAGCATGGTTTACAAAGTACAATTTCCATTAAATTGTAATTATTTCTTCCCATCAAATCTTTTACCTTTTAACTAAATTGCTAGGTGCTGCTCAAGGCAGACGGGAACTTAGATTCTATATAGCTAGTCCATACAATTATTCCTTTGTCCTTGATTTACTTACTGCATGCCACAATAGGTACTTTAAAGTTTACTGTTTGAAGCTATTGGATCTGATTGTCCTCTATCTTACACTTTGTGCAATTATATCCAGGCAAAGTGGATATGAACAGCTACCAAATTCAAATTCATTCACGTATATTGGGGATAGAATTTTACATATATTTTGTTTTGCTGTAAATGACAATTCAAGATGCATGGGAATCAGGCCTAAAGAATCCCTGCTCCTTGGAAAAGGTCTATCCTGAAATCCAGGTGCAGCATGGTATCTTCTTTTATTCACCTCCACTTCCACTCAGCTTTGTAAATAAACAAAACTACAAGCCAATCTAAGAATCATTTGAAAATATATTGAGCCATTCCCCAAGGAAAAAAGGTTGAAAGCTAAAAATCTTTACTCTCATGCCACTAAATACTCAATGAATTACACATTTTTAAAGATAATTTATCAATAACAGACAAATTAGTACATTACATTTGACTTTTATATAGTCTGAAGATTAAGGATACTCATATATTTGCAATTCTTAAAGTCAACAGAGAAGGAAAATGAGCAAGCATGTTCAGAAAACAAAATATTCCAACTCAAAATTTGACTCCCTCTACTTCAATAAAGATCTAAATTTTATCTCATTATAGCAATAACACACTGTATCAAGAAGAAATCAATTTTCAAAAAGTATTCAATGGGAAAAAATCAATGTATGTCTATGCATCCTGTGAAGAAACAGTTTCCACTGTCTGCAGAGTTCGAACAGATAAAGAACAGAGGCTTTAGCAAGCAAGTAGAAAATAGCCTGATTAAGACTTCACTTTGAAAAAAAAGAAACATCACCACAGCATAACAAGGAATATCCAGTTGATAGTACAGAAGGTCATAACAGATATATTTGGATTTTCAACATGCCAGATTACTCATTCTGCTGTGCTTGTAGTCTGTAAATGGTAAGGATCTTGAAATTAGAGTACTGGTATTCGAATTAGAGATCATCTTGGCAAGAAGTCAGTGCCTCACAGTTCACAAACAGCAGTAGTGTCTTTCTGTGCACTCTGTTCTGCCTCCTGGCTTTATTTTGGAAGTGGATAGCAAGTCTCTAATTCTTCTAAGATAAAACACCATGCATAACTCTTTATACTAGGTTTTTTGATTCTGTGTGATTTAAAGTGTTGATCCAATGGCCCACCCTCCATCCCTCTTTCAGAGTCCTCAGCTAATGCAGGCTTCTAATTGTAAGGAAACTTCATCCCCTCACAAGAAGGTACATGACACATATGTGCAGCTATAGTGGGATCCACACTGATTACAACATCTTGACGAACCACAGTTACTGTAGGGTAAGTAACTGTTCTATATGTTGGCACAAAAAACCAGACACCTGAATTCTCAGATTTATTTTCCCCTGCTGAAAATTAGAAGCTATGAATTTTATACACTGTAAGTCATAAAGCTGGACTCTGTTTGGCATAAATGTGACATGTTATGTCCCAACCAAATTCCTACTCTAAATCCTTTCAAAGCAAGGAGTCAAATTCTCCAGTGAGATGTCCATTGCCACCAACATATGCACTCAAACTGCTGACACCAAATATTTAATACTTATATTGGAGTTCCTGATTTACTGAAATGGGTAGTGCAGATATACAGAATATACAGCAATCAAATCAGATTTCACACTCTAGATCAGGGGTGGGCAAACTACAGCCCACGAGCCGTTTTTAAGCTGGCCTGCTAGCTCCCGCTGGGGAGCGGGGTCAGGGGCCACACCACGTGGCTAGACCCTGCTCCAGTGCTCCTGCCAGGGTGCTGGGTTGGGGGCTGCACCACGTGGCTCAGTCCCGCTCTGGTGCTCCGGCTGGGGTGATGGGTCAGGGACCTCACCATGTGGCTTGGCCCTGCTCTGGTGCTCTGGCTGGGCACAGGGTCAGGGCCACACCATGCGGCTCCCGGAAGCAGTGGCACGGCCCTGCTCCAGCTCCTATGCGCTCCAAAGGCCCCCTCTGGCACTACAGTGGGAATTGCAGGGGCAGTGCCTGAGGATGGGGCAGAGTGCAGAGCCACCTTGCTGTGCCTCTGCGTAGGAGCCGGAGAAGGGATATGCCACTGCTTCTGGGAGCCACTTGAGGTAAGTGTCGCTCAGAGCCTGCACCCCTGAGCCTCTCCCCATGCCCCAACCCCCTGCCCTGATCCCCCTCACGCTCTCCAAACCCCTTGATCCCAGCCTGGAGCACGCTCCTGCACCCCAAACCTCTCATCCCCAGCCCCACTCCAGAGCCCACACTCACAGCCAGAACCTGCCCCCCTTCCTGCACCAGCCTTGATCCCCCTCCTGCCCTCCAAACCCTCGGTCCCAGCCCAGAGCACCCTCTTACAGAGATACTAGTGTATTCCTCACCTTACAGGATGTGTCACTATATAAAGGGTTAAAGTAAAAAAAAATCATTTAAAATTAATAATATTGCACATTAAAAAACTTGTTAATATAAAGTTCTGGGTCTCAAGAATGTGATATTTGAGGTCTGTTTTGATCATCTATTGGACTTAGATCCAGATCTTAGTGAATTCCGTGGGAGTTTTGACATACATTTTATGGAAGCAGGATGGAACTCATTACTGTCAACAACCACACTTTCATAGATTCATAGATATTTAGGTCAGAAGGGACCATTATGATTATCTAGTCTGACCTCCTGCACAATGCAGGCAACAGAATTTCACCCACCACTCCTGCAAAAAACCTCACACCTATATCTGTGCTATTGAAGTCCTCAAATCGTAGTTTAAAGACTTCAAGGAGCAGAGAATCCTCCAGCAAGTGACCCGTGCCCCATGCTACAGAGGGAGGCGAAAAACCTCCAGGGCCTCTTCCAATCTGCCCTGGAGGAAAATTCCTTCCCGACCCCAAATATGGCGATCAGCTAAACGCTGAGCATATGGGCAAGATTCATCAGCCAGATACACTTTTTGGTTACTAACCATGTCCTTCTTCCCTCAGTGAACCTCCCTCCCCTCTGAACAACTGAGCTACATTTTATTTATGTCAACTGTTTTACCTTGCTTTTTATATAGGATTTGACTGCGCCAAGCCCTAAACACAGCTGGAGAGTAGAATAAGGATACACATACAACAGCCCTGTTCTACACAGTCAGATTAGGGCTTCCTGGATAATAGGCCTCAGTTTCCATCATAGCCCCTGCTCCCACTCCATGAACAAGTGGACAAGGAGGGAGCAAGGAAGGGAGGGAAAATAGGTGTACTCATGTCTTTTAAAGGCCTGATGCAAAAATGGGAAACACATAAAAAAATGGGAAACAGGACCTTGAGAGCCCATACTTCCCAGATCTCTTACTGGGTTGTTGCAGTTTATATCATGCGTCCTCATACAAGGCTGTGAATATGGGCACAATTGAACCCATAGTTATTATATGCTGTATTGCAAATAAGGTGACCAGATGTCCCGATTTTATAGGGACAATCTTGATTTTTGGGTCTTTTTCTTACATCGGCTCCTATTACCCCGCACCCCGGTCCTGATTTTTCACTTTTGCTGTCTGGTCACCCTAATTGCAAATCTTTTGCTAACATCTTTTAAAATGTACTGTTTCTTTATTATTTTTATCATGAAATATAACAATGAAACTATCAAAAATATACATTTTTTTCTCCCTCAAAAAGGAATAAATTACACTATTTCAAAGTATATGTATGCAGTATATATAGAAAACTTATTATTTACCATCTAACCTGTAAGTTATAGATACAAGTTTTTAAAATCTGCATTTCTTACCACAGTTCATTGGAGGAGCACATAATTCTAAATTATATATATATATTATATTACTTTTAAATCTATTTGGAGATCATCTTTTAATTTGGAGGGAAAGATCAGGAGCTTTATATATCAAGGGTTTTTTGCTAGAAAAGAAATTATCCAGAAGCAACATAAACTTACTTCATTGTTTAAATACCCTGAAAGGAAAGACACACATTTTGCAGTTCTTGTGACCCTTACTACCCAAGACCCTGTTGCTTTAAAAAAATAACATACAAGCTCCAACATATTACAAAATAGTCTGGGCTTGTGGGCAGAACACCAGGACCAAAATATAGTTAAAATGACCTATAACAACAACAGATGTTAGCTAGGCTAGGTTTTTTAAAAACCTCACATTCTCACTCCTTCTGAACTCTTGGTTATATGCAAGACACTCTTGTTCACACTTGCTACTTTGCCCTGCTTATAATAGGCATAAAGTGCAGAGAAAAGTTGACAGCAAGAATCACTCTGCTTTAAGCAAAATGCACTGTTGATCCAATTATTTTAGAGTAGTGGATGACTACAGATAATTGCTTATATGCACACACAGAAGCTAATTTGGGTCTCAGTGCTCCCTAATGCCCACTGCCAGAGTGCCCTCAGCACCCTTGCCTGGATCACACTGTTAGACTCATATTCACTGGGAAGGTGTTATCTTTAACAAGTATCTTGAAAACCTGTTACAGAACTGTGTCAGCAGCAGGTGGTATTCTGCATGACCATCATCACTAAAAGAATTTAAAAGAAAATCTGGGAGCAGAACAGATTGGAGAGAAAAAAAAAGTCTGAGGAAACAATACTTGTGTTAACTCCCCCCCTTAAAATATACCAACATATGTTTAAAAATCCCAGTACAAATTGTTACTGAACAATAATCCTATTGAGGGAGACTTGTGAGTTGTAAACTGACTCTGTTTGTACAACCTATAGCCTTTACAGAATTACAGTTGTTGGGAGACTTCTCCACTGTTTTACCAAACATAAACCCTCTTTACTTAAAGACACCACTATTTCTCCAGGCAAATTGATGCTGATCCCATTTTGAGCAAAGGCTGCCAACTATGTCAAAATGTGCAGGCTTTTGTACTATACAGAGTGTTCCAAAGGATTTAGTTGAGATCACCAGACTCAGTCCTTTGGGGACTTGACTTGGATTTAAAGTGCAGCTTCCAGAAATGGTTGACTGTCATAAAAATACACTTAATTACTTTGCTTTGGGATCAGTTCTTCCCTCTCCCTCAACCTTCTGGTCATGTGTTGCTAAAATCCTTCTTTTGAAAATGTTCTCTATTGTTAGATGATTCATTATGTTAGCATAAAAGGAAAACAGTCTGCTAAAGAGCAGTGGTGCCATTTTAAGCAATTTGTTCTGTTTGTCATTCTAAAAGAATAGCTACCCCCCACAACATTAATGCTAAATAGATGGCAAGAGTACAAACAAAATACAAGAATATGTACAAATGGCTTTTTAATTCTTTTTTTTCTAAGCTGGTGTCAAGGATGAATCAAAATGTGATATAAATACAGGCATTGCGATAAATATTTAGGAAATGATGCCTAAAGTCAGTGAAGAAAATGCCATTACATTTTCCATGTAAGTATCTTGCCCTTGAACTTTGACTCGTTAGTTGTCAATGTATAAAATTCATAGCTTCTAATTTTCAGTGTGGGAGGAAAAAGCTGAGAATTCAGTTGGTTGTTTTTTTGTGCCAAATATAGAATGGTTACTTACCTTACAGTAACTGTGGTTCTTCAAGATGTTGTAATCAATGTCGATCCCACTATCGCTGCACATGTGCCTCATGTACCTTCTGGTGAATGAAGGAAGGGCACAACAACCATTATCATCCTTCAGTTTCCTTGCAATTAGCTAAGAACTCTGAAACTTGAGATGGAGGGCACACCATTGGATCAACACAGACTGCAACATCTTGAAAACCATAGTTAGTTACTATTGGGTAAGTAAGTTCTTTTTCTTTCAAGTAGGTGTGAGCACAGACCCCACTGTTGGTGACTGGCATATGATACCCTTCCTGGATGGTGGAATAAGGAGTGAGTACCAATTGTATTAGTCAAACAAGGAAGGTAGAACTACCCTCCCGAACTGCTCAGATAGCTAACTCCATGCATAATGCTTGACAAAAGTCAATGGGCTATTTCATGCCACTGCCTTGCAGATCTGAAAAATCGCACATTTCTGAAGCAGGATGTCGCTTGAGCTCTGGCAGAGCGACCTGTGCACCATCAGCTAGTATTATCCACCAGTATATTATTACATTGCATTACCACCAGTGTATTATCCACTTACATATCCTTTGTGATGAGATGGTTTGAGCCTTGGAGTAGCTGGAAATAAATGGGGAGACAACCTAAACAGTCTGATTCTGTCATCAATGTAGTAAAGTAAGACACATAAAACTTCTAAAGTGTGGGTAACTTCACTCCTAATAAGAAAGGGGCTTAGGGAAGAAGAGAAGCAGGTTGACTGATGGTCTTAGAATTCTATCAGAATCACCTTGGGGATGAACTTTGAGCGCCATCTTCTCCATATGAAATGTCCTGCAGGGAAGATCAGCTATAACTACTTGGGGCTTGTGCACTCACCTAGCCAAAATGACCACAACTCTGAAGACAGTCTTCAGAGTTGGATGAAGTAAGGAGAATTCTGAAAGGGGCCAAAGGGAGGCCCCAGGAGTCTCAAGAGGATGATGATGATGCCCCAGGCAGGAGCAGGGTTCTGACCAGTGGAAAGTAGGCAAGCCCCGAGGAACTTCACTACCGTTGGGCAAGAGAAGACAGAGCATGATTATACAGGTGGATGGCAAGCCGAGATTATGCAAGGTAGACCTTAACAGAGCTGAACGAAGGGCTGAAGCATTGTAAATGCAGCAAGTAGTTGAGGATTTGCAATTCTACGTAGGATCCAGGCCCTGTTGAGCTGTCTATATTGAGAACCTCTTCCATTTAGGTGAATAAGTCTTTCTGATGTATGGCTTCCTGCTCTTATCAGGATCTCTTGGTTTTGCCTAGATTGTGTCTATGGCACTTAAAAAGCCAACATCCAGGCTTTCAGGGATTGCAGGGACTTCGGGTCTGGGTCAAGTATCTGACTTGGTGCTGTGAGATCTGGTCTGGGAAGTCTGGTAGCTGGATCGGTGGCTGAATGGACAGCTGCAGTAGGTCAGTCAGACAAAACTGCCTTATCCAGTAGGAAACTACGAGAATGATTGTGGTTTTTTCTCCTTTGATTTTGGAAATTATCCCAGTGGAAAGCATAAAGGTGACCTGGAGTCCACTCTAGGTCCAAGTTCCCCATACGACAGAAATTGACAGTTGGTGTTGTCTTGGTGGCAAATGGATCTATCACAGGAACCCCCCAGAGACAGATTATTGGTTCCATAATGCAACTCGGCAATGACCACTCGTGATTAGCTATGGATTCTCTGCTCAGTAAGTCTGCCAAGTTATTGCTGATTCCCAAGAGATGAAGAGCCATAAGGGTTATTCCATGTTGGTAATACCATGTCGAGAGATTAATGGCTTCCTGACAGAGGGGAGATGAGCGTGTGTCACACTACTTGTTGATGAAGTGCATTGCAGATGTGTTGGTCCAGTCCACAGGGCAGATCCTGAGCAGTTTTGGTGAACAGGTAGGAAGGATATGCAAACTAGCCTGATTATCCTGAGCTCCAGGGCATTGATGTGGAACCTTACGGGCCAGACCCCTGGCATCTTGAGATGGTCCAGGTGGGTTGCCCAACCTGCTCCTGATGCATATCCATGATTAAAGGAAGGGGGAGAGAATATCATCCTTCCACACATTCTTGGGTTCCTTCCACCATCTTAGTTCTACAATGACAACCTTCTTGGTCACATGGTGATCTGGTGTATTGTTGGGGAATAGACAGACCTGGGCCAGTGTTGAAATGGCTGCAGGAGAAGTCTGGTACATGCGTGCCACCATATGACCTAGCAGCCCCTAACACATTTTTTACCATCATAGTTTATTCTGCTTATATTCCAAATAATAGTGACTGCATTGACAGGAATTTGTGTTCAGACAGCTATGTTCTCACTGACCTAAATCAATCAAACCTTCTATAAATTCTGTCATCTGTGAGGGATACGAGACAATTTTTTATAGTTCACCAAGAGGCCCAGCTGAGAGAACAGGGAAAAGACATAGTTCAGGCTTGCAGCTGTCTTCTTCTGGCATATGCCCAAATCATCAATGAATGAGTAGATATGAATATCCTTTCCTTGGTCACTGGAGGTTTTTAAGAACACATTAGACAAACACCTGTCAGGAATAGTCTAGATAACACTTAGTTCTGCCTTGAGTGCAGAGCAGGGGACTATATCACCTACTGAGGTCTGTTCCAGTCCTACACTCTTATGTTTCTATGAAAGGGGCAGCTATTACCAGTAGGCACTTTGTGAAGACTCTTGGTAATGTGAAAAGTCCAAAAGGCAGCATATAGCATTGGTAATGGTTGGGCCCCACTGTGAACCTTAGGTACTTCCTGTGGGATGTATGAATGTCTATGTGGAAGTACACATCCTGTAAGTCAAGAGCTACAAACCAGTCTTGAGCCTGAAGAGAAGAAATGATGGAGGCAATCATTACCATCCTGAATCTGAGGCTGCATATGTATTTGTATTGTCTCCTCAGGTCTAGAATATCTTCTTTTCCATAGGGAAATATCAGGAGCAGAAGCCTCTTTTTCTGTGTGCCGTAGGCACCTCATCCATGGTTTTTAGATGATATAATGAGGCTACTTCTCTTTGTAGCAGGCTCTCATGAGAAGGGTCCCTGCAGAAGGATGGGGTAGATGGGTAACCTGCTACCTCCTGCTTGAAAGGAACCTGTCAGAGATGTGTCACCTCATGGTTACTGACTTAAGAACATAGTTTTCAGTACAGACACATAACTCCTTAAATTTATCCGTACATTCACTTCACAGTGATTATGATTACCAGACTGCTACTGGCTTTCAATAGAGAACTCACATTACACCTGTGATAGGGGATACTTGCTTCTTGAGTGCCTCCTGCTGCTGGGTGTGGAAGTGCAATCTTTTCCTGCTTCTGGCACCCCCTGTAAGTTGTTGACCTCACTAGACAGGTCTTAAGTGGCTCAGGCCTCTGGCCAAGTCACATATTCAAATTGGACCCCTTCCGGTGTAGCAGAGTTCCACAAACTATTTGTCTTCATCAGGGTCTTCAGCCCCATCTCTGGACCTTTAAACCCTGCCCTTTGCTCAGGCTTTTAAGCAAGCCTTATCTTCTTCTGGGGGCTTAGGATGCTTTCCCAGTGGTTGGTGGGGGAACCTGGGCCTGCCCACTACCCTGGGTCCCAACACAGGGACCTTATAATCAGCAGCTACATACCACTGCTTCCAATTCACTGCTGCTATTCCCTAGGCCCTTTTCCTATGTAGTCCCTTCCTCTTAATTCAGGGCTGAAGTTCTCAGGTCCTCTTCCTCCTCCCTGAATACAAATGCCATCAGAACCCATCTTCTGGTTCTCTCTTGAGCCCCTATGACAAGCAAGGAGAAGGAAGGAAGAGTGCACTCTGGTCCCAGCCAGGAACTGACCTGCTTAGGCCCAGCAAGTCCTATTAATAGAGCCTGATGGGCTCTGATTGGCTGCTTCTATGCAGCCTTTCTAGGCAGACCTGGAGAACCCACCTTCACAGCTCCTTCCTGGGGTGGGGTGTAGTAGGACATCAGGGCTTCTAGTATGGGGCCATGACGGGCCAGGTACATCCCATCACACCACCTTGTAGTGAATTATTATGCATATGTCCGACCCAGAGGATCCCTATAAAACTATATGCATTCCCTCTGCCAGTTGGCACAAGAGGTTTCTGGGTCACAGGTGCATGGGGGTAATGTGTGACAATTCTGGGTATACCAATAGAAGTAATAGTAATAGACTATTATTATTTCTTTAGCATCATTTGTAGCACCAACTTCATCAATATCATACAGAAATTTTCCTTTGAGTTTAGGAGTCATAGTTTTAGTATGAAGGCAAGGGATAGTGTGAAAATGCCAGTCATGGAGTAACACTCAACCAGCTAATTTATTTCTGTTCTCAGGTGGCTGTGTTGGGAAAAATTGTTTTAGGGGCAAATCAAAACTAGAAATTACTGTGAATAATCTAAATTTATGAATTACTTTAAACCATAAAACAGAAGTCATAATTTTATTTAAAAGTATACCAACATGCAGATATAAAAACCCAAGTTTTTACCAACTGTTTATTTTGGCCATTATTAGACTATAATATTTCATTTTATCAACACTTCATTGTCAGCGGGGAGGTTTCTTGCCCACTGAAAAACAAACTGGATCTTGGGAAATATTCATATGCAGATCTAAATTTCACCAATACAGAGTTTTTATTAAATTTTTCTGCACTAATATGTCTAAACTAAAGCAAAAAAACTGATGTTCTCAAATAATGAACTATCATTTAATTTATCTTTGAATTCACTTGATCCCTTCTTCTATTAATCAGCTTAAGAGTGGACAATCAATGATATAGCTATACATGCTGGGAAAGGTGGAACTAGAACAATCACTAGACTAAGTCAAGAAAGAATGTGTGACTGGATTTATAAATGAGAGATACCATGGTTTTCATTTTCCATTTTTCCCACAGTGCTAAACACTATCCTTCTTATCAGTGAAGAATGTAACCTCTGTACTGGTAAAATGTAAATCCAGAAAAATGGAATGGATCTGAACTGAGTGGAGTTTATTTATGCTTCCCAAGGAAGCAAGTTGATTTTTATTTCCTTGAAGAAAGTCAGAATATGATAGGTAGGGGAAAAAGTCAGTTAAAAATAAATAAAGTAGTAGTATAATCGCGGAAGAAACAATACATTTTATAAGAGATCCAGAAACTCAGTACAATCTTATCATGAGTTAAGTTCTCAGCTGGGATTTGAACCCTTGCACAGCATTAAAACAGAAATGATTAGTGCATAGAGGCTACTACATTGACTTTGTCTATCATTCTTCATAAAAACCCACACATTTTTAAATAACACTTCACCACTGGACCTAAATTCAGTGGTTTCCCAGAGACCAATTTCTAGTGTCAGATGTTAATATACTAGTGTCAGCATAGTCATATGATTTAGATGTGCTTGGATTGTTAGGACATTAGGGGTGGTTCATCACTATTGTAAATTACAGTAGTTCCCAGTAATGATAAATGTTGCAAATCTGCTGATGTATTGGAACATTTAAATTATGTTGCACGACCATTTTCTGTCTGTTTAAACAAGAAAAGAATTGAGATTCAAGTTTAATTAAACACTGAAATATTTTTAGAGATACATGAAAGCTATTCTGTGACTTTTTTCTTATTCTCACAAAAATAAATTGCACATTTCATTGGGATTTGACCTTAATTAATCCTGCACTTTCTGATCCACACTCTTGCTGAAATAGCCTTATCGAAAAGAATGCAAGCTATGGGCAAAGATAACAATCGGTCATTAACTTGTGCATGTGATGTTGGCTGTGGTACATAGACATTGAATTCAAAACTCTTTGTACACAGTAGCTTCTGGGGTTTAGTGCAATGTGGCAAGGAGACAAAACAAACTATAGAGAACAGCATCTTTAAACCATCTACACATGAACTTACAACATAGTAAATAATAGTGTAATTCTGGCGAGTTTATCCTGCAACTGGCATTCTGGCAGACAGTACTGCATGTGGCAGTTTACACAGAATTAGAAGATTTTGATATCGTAAACAGCAGAAAAAAGGACTTAAGGTGTAAGTTATTTAAAAGGTTATTTTCTCCTTTGCCTTTTTAGGGGACAAGACAATCATTCCTTTTACTTAAGATCCAACATTGTAAATAAATACAAAACCTACATGAGTGGGTTAATTTAGGTCCATAAAACGAGGATTCATTTTTCCACAGGCAGCACCACTGATGAAACTCACAGGACATCTATAGAGGCTGCCTACATGTAGCCCATCTTTGTTTTCTACCCTATCCTCACCGTCTTCTGTTTATATTGCCATGTTGAAGGAGTCTTTTGAGGATTTAGTGGGTCTTGGAAGTTGACACAAAATACATGGGGCAGCAAGACACTTGTACATGCACTCCCATAGCCCCACTCCTGAAGAATTAAGGAAGGCTGTGAGAAGCACCAGGAACCATTATTTCTTTCTTGCTAACAAAATGGGTCCTCCTACTCAGCCTCTCCAAGGGTTGGCTGAGGAGGAACATTTTCACTGTGTAAATCAAAGTAATTAGCTAGCTTTGATTGTGTAACTAGGTCTTTATTCATATAATTTAGGTGAATTTGATCAGAATATTTTGTGATGGGAAGGATCTGCCTCTTTTGCATGGCACATTGTCCAAGATAGTGAATTATTTTTACATTCCTCTACAACATCATGAAAGGTCACTGGGTGAGAACACAGGGTTGAAGGCTAGGTTTAGGGAGGGACATCGGTTGTAGATGGGCTGATGGTAGCCTTAGTTAAGGAATTATATGAGTAGTTGCCCAATATGATATAAATTCACTTTCATAGTTCTTCTGGATTACAAGGTCTGGTTAGTCTGTTATTAACTTGATAGGAAGGAATCCCTTGGGGCTGAAGTTGGCTGTTGATTCTTTTTTTCCAGAAGATATCATAGAATCATAGAATATCAGGGTTGGAAGGGACCCCAGAAGGTCATCTAGTCCAACCCCCTGCTCAAAGCAGGACCAATTCCCAGTTAAATCATCCCAGCCAGGGCTTTGTCAAGCCTGACCTTAAAAACCTCTAAGGAAGGAGATTCTACCACCTCCCTAGGTAACGCATTCCAGTGTTTCACCACCCTCTTAGTGAAAAAGTTTTTCCTAATATCCAATCTAAACCTCCCCCACTGCAACTTGAGACCATTACTCCTCGTTCTGTCATCTGCTACCATTGAGAACAGTCTAGAGCCATCCTCTTTGGAACCCCCTTTCAGGTAGTTGAAAGCAGCTATCAAATCCCCCCTCATTCTTCTCTTCTGCAGGCTAAACAATCCCAGCTCCCTCAGCCTCTCCTCATAACTCATGTGTTCCAGTCCCCTAATCATTTTTGTTGCCCTTCGCTGGACTCTCTCCAATTTATCCACATCCTTCTTGAAGTGTGGGGCCCAAAACTGGACACAGTACTCCAGATGAGGCCTCACCAATGTCGAATAGAGGGGAACGATCACGTCCCTCGATCTGCTCGCTATGCCCCTACTTATACATCCCAAAATGCCATTGGCCTTCTTGGCAACAAGGGCACACTGCTGACTCATATCCAGCTTCTCGTCCACTGTCACCCCTAGGTCCTTTTCCGCAGAACTGCTGCCTAGCCATTCGGTCCCTAGTCTGTAGCTGTGCATTGGGTTCTTCCGTCCTAAGTGCAGTACCCTGCACTTATCCTTATTGAACCTCATCAGATTCCTTTTGGCCCAATCTTCCAATTGGTCTAGGTCCTTCTGTATCCTATCCCTCCCCTCCAGCGTATCTACCACTCCTCCCAGTTTAGTATCATCTGCAAATTTGCTGAGAGTGCAATCCACACCATCCTCCAGATCATTTATGAAGATATTGAATAAAACCGGCCCCAGGACCGACCCTTGGGGCACTCCACTTGATACCGGCTGCCAACTAGACATGGAGCCATTGATCACTACCCGTTGAGCCCGACAATCTAGCCAGCTTTCTACCCACCTTATAGTGCATTCATCCAGCCCATACTTCCTTAACTTGGTGACAAGAATACTATGGGAGACCGTGTCAAAAGCTTTGCTAAAGTCAAGAAACAATACATCCACTGCTTTCCCTTCATCCACAGAACCAGTAATCTCATCATAAAAGGTGATTAGATTAGTCAGGCATGACCTTCCCTTGGTGAATCCATGCTGGCTGTTCCTGATCACTTTCCTCTCATGCAAGTGCTTCAGGATTGATTCTTTGAGGACCTGCTCCATGATTTTTCCAGGAACTGAGGTGAGGCTGACTGGCCTGTAGTTCCCAGGATCTTCCTTCTTCCCTTTTTTAAAGATTGGCACTACATTAGCCTTTTTCCAGTCATCCGGGACTTCCCCGGTTAGCCACGAGTTTTCAAAGATAATGGCCAGTGGCTCTGCAATCACAGCCGCCAATTCCTTCAGCACTCTCGGATGCAACTCGTCCGGCCCCATGGACTTGTGCATGTCCAGCTTTTCTAAATAGTCCCTAACCGCCTCTATCTCCACAGAGGGCTGGCCATCTCTTCCGCATTTTGTGATGCCCAGCGCAGCAGTCTGAGAGCTGACCTTGTTAGTGAAAACAGAGGCAAAAAAAGCATTGAGTACATTAGCTTTTTCCACATCCTCTGTCACTAGGTTGCCTCCCTCATTCAGTAAGGGGCCCACACATTCCTTGGCTTTCTTCTTGTTGCCAACATACCTGAAGAAACCCTTCTTGTTACTCTTGACATCTCTGGCTAGCTGCCAGATAGATAAAAAGATTAAGGGGAGATATAAGGTCCACACAAACAAACATGTGCCTCCCCTGTGTTGGTATGGTTTGAAAGCTGCAGCTTTGGGGCTGCAAGTAACTGGTGCTAGGAAACATGGTAGATGCCCTCAGGCTTTATCCTTTAGGACTGGAGATAGTAATAGCTGCCAGGTTTCATTGCAATTGGAGTTATTTTAATACAAATTGTATCCAGTTGTATTCAGACTCTTGTAGGGCTCTGCTGACCATGGTATCAAGTTTTAGTCTCAGCACTTAATCCAGTTCCCAGTTTGTTGAACTGAAAATTATTTCTCAGCATTTATGATAAAAACATCCTGTAACATAGCAATAGTCTTCTGCCGACATCCGTAGCGAGGAGATGACTCACCGGTGAGGCGCCTCCTCCTGGTTATCCTGGGAATTAGCATGATTTCAGCCTGGAGCGCCTTCTGCAGGCCGGTGTCTCACCTGCCCCGGCATCGTGTCCCTTCCAGACCCTGGTGTCCTTTACCCTGGGGTTCTGCCCCAGCATTACGTCCACACTCTGGGTCTCCCCTCCCAACCCTCTAAATCTATCTTGCCTCAGTGGCTACTGCCAGTCATCATCTAAACCCCGCTCACTGGGGCAGACTCCAGTGCAATGGCCTCTCATCATTAGCAAGGGGTTAGGACCTGCTGCCTTTGCCTATCCTCAGGCTGCCCCTCTGCAGCCCCAGTACCTTTCTGGGCCTTTACCAAGGCCTGCAGCCTAGGGGTTTACCAGGCAGGAGCTCCCTTTGCCCTTCTCCAGCACTGTTCCACTTCAGGTACCTTCTCTCAGGCAGCTAACCCTTCTCACTCTCAGGCTAGAGTGAGACTCTTCCAGCTCCTGGCCCCCAGCCCTCTTATAAGGGCCAGCTGGGCCCTGATTGAGCTGCCACACTTGTGGTCAGCTACTCACTCAGCTTTTCCCAGCCACAGCCCTCTCAAGGGCTGCTTTTAACCCCTTCAGGGCCGGAGCAGGGTGATTACCCCGCTACAACATCTGTCAAACTGGTTTAATAAGCAAGATTATGAACAGATATATGGCAACCTTGTGATATAAAAGCACTTTAAACCTGTTTATGAAATCAGCTTGACACTTGTCAGTAGAAGACAAGAATAGTGCACGCACAAACACACACAGGATTCTTACTGAAAGTGAATGTGACTGAGGTGCTTAATTGCCTTAGGGACTTTTGAAAATACCATCCACATTAGAGAGAGTGGGAAGGGGAGTGGGAGAAAGAGTGATCATCCATAAGAACAGATAATAGTGACTAAAAAGTTACTAGTAGTCCAAAGCAAATATGTCACGGAAATTGTTATGCACATAACTATTTTTTGTTGTTGAGACACTCACCTAAAGGAAAACAAAATATGCTTAATTTTTGATATTCCTGTTACTAGCAATTTAATCATTTTAGTGAATACAACATTTCTAATGTTCATACACATACAATATATCCTTTCATCCCAAAGTGCTTTATAGACCTTAATAACTGATTTTATGTATACATAAAATAAACCAATCATTTCATCCATCATATAAAAGCAGCTACCTCAGGACCAAACAACACAACACTCTAAGACAGGAAAAGAAGACTATTGTATACAACTGAAACTAAAAGAAGATACAAGTAAGCTGAATATAATTACCCCAGTTGGAATTGTCCAGGATATGAGGACATGTCGGCTGCAAAAAGTGACATGGAATTTTTTAAAACATCGGTGTTTGGTCAGGACTTGTACTTAATGTGTCACTCAGAGGGCAACACTATCCCCCGGTACCAACCTAGTGCACTGTTGAATACTGACCTCGAGGACAGAATGGAAAGTCACCTGCTCTGAAACAGCAACGCTTCCTGACCCATACAAATAGTGATGCAGTCCAACATTGCTTACTTTTGAGATCTGATGAGACCACACAAGATATGGTTCCAAGATATCCTGATTTCCGCCCCCCCCCCATGTTAGAGGAGAAATGCATGCATGTAAATATACATCAAAGAGCATACTAGTGGACATAATTCCACAGTAGGGTCAGCCAAACACACTCATTTTTGTGCTAACTTCAAGGATAGAGTTCTCACCCATGTTCTGCCCTTTCCAACTTGCTGGATTATAAAGTCTGGTTAGTAACTTGATACTTATGATGCATGAAAATATCATTAGGCTGCTGCTGTTCTGAATTTTTTCTCCTAGACATTGCAATTATGTCACTATAGAATAGAGAATTTCCCAAGTTTGTTAATCTCCTCAGAATAAAGGCATGAATAACCTACACTAAATTTCTTAATACACTTGAAATGGAGTATTTACACAGCTGCTATTAGATAAGGTTAGTATTCATGAAAACCAAGAAAGCATTACTTATGTAACTGAAGAGAGAGAAAGGTCCCAATTTAGAAATACAGTGTGATTCAATCCTAAAAGAAAAACTATACAAATGGGTTAAGTAAAAACAGCAGTTTTAAAGATCACATCTCTAATTACTTTTCTATGTTAAAGGCTTGTCCTGCTCAAAGTAAGAGCTGTGACTACTGTGGAATAAGCTACTGTAAGATATTAATGGGCCACTTTGTAAATGGATTAAAATGCCCATTACAAGACAATAAAATGTGGTTTTCCTCTAACACTGTCCACCCACTGGACTATATTTCTTTTAAAGAGGGTGTGAGTGGCAGAGGCTATTAATAGATCAGATAGACAGAATGGGGGGAGAAGATTTTGTAATTTAACACTGTCTTATTCTGTAAAATTTGCAAATGTTTTCACATTGCGTAAAGCCAAAAGAAAAAAAGATAGAAACATTTTTAAAAATTGAATGAAAATCAAACTCAGCCCTTATTGTAAATCAGTTCTCAGACTTTTTACTGTCTTTCCACATTTCTATCAAAGATAATAAGCTCAAAAGCTCTCTCTCTCTGATCGAATGATAATATCTATATCTATCAAATAGAAGTGGTGAGAAAAATTTCAACCAAATCATTTGCCATTGGAAAACACAGTTATGTAGAAATCAAAACACTTTGTAAAATCATGTTGATTTCACCAAAATTTTGCTTCTGGAGAAAAATGAAAAAAAGTTTGGGACATTTTGACATTGTCCGAAACAGAGTGATCTGAAATGATTTTTTATTAAATTTTCATTTGCAGAGAATTTAGAAATATTTGGGTTTTGTTCAGAATCATTGGGCCCATGAACAAGCCATCTGAGACATGTCTCTTTCTTTGCATCTTAGTAAGGGCCATGTGGCTTGCAATCTTTGGGCCTCTGAACAGACCCAGTGTTTGAAGTCTCTATGTAGTAAGTCTCCTCCAGTTAGTAAAAGAGTGACGCTAACCAGCAAGGCTTAATATATTAGACAGTTGCCAAATGAACTCCTGAGCTAGGCAAACAGGAAGAGCAAATAAAGGAGTTTTGGAGGAAGTTTAGAATGGGATTGTGATGCTCTGTCTTTTAGATATGGCTCTACACTAGGTACTAGATATGGACAATGAGGGAAAAACTGTTGTGCCCTGCTTCGGATGTGCTGTTTTCTTTTCTGCCAGAAGACAAAAGAGGTTTCTGATGCATCAAGTGCAAGCTGCTGGCCACCCTGGAGAATGAACATGGTTGCAATGACTTCTTGAACAATCACATTAAAAAATGGTTGCCATGGACACCACAAGGGGAAGGTTCAGTGATAAGAGAATTGGAAAAAGCAGAAACCAAAGAAGCACACTGGGGATTTGTGACAAAGAGGGGAAAGAGATCCAGGAAGCATTCATCCCAGCTTGAAGCACCAAATCTTTATCAGGTTGTAGAAGAATAGACTTATTGCTGGAATGCCCCTTTGTGGCTGGGTGTGATATAGCAGGCTCTCCTCTTTAAGTTCTACCTGCCAATGATCATTCTGGTCCTATGGTGGTCTGCCTCTACTCACCACTCAACACTCTGGCCAGGTCATGTTTTAGTCTCACCCCCTCCAGGGTAACAGAAAGTCCAATGAATAACATTCTAACATTTTTACACTCTTCTCTATATGCTGAATTGTCCTTATCATCTTACATCTGGGGCTTCATGCCATCTTCCCCAGTGGTTAGTAGGGGAAACCTTGCCCTTCAAATATACTGGGTTCCAATTCTACTCCTGGGGGAATTCTGCACCACTTTCTGATGGGGAAGCAAAGGGAAGCTGCAAGAGCAGTCACACACCCCTCCCCAGCAGTGCGTGCACCTTGTTTCGGGCGCCTGGAGCAGCCAATGGAGAGGTAAATCACCATAGGAGGGAGAGGGGGTGGGGCTCGGGATGCCCTGGCTGTTGATACCTACCCTCTCTTAGGTTTATCTGCTAGTCCCGGCTGGGCTGGGGGTGGGGGAGGATGGGACTTTCTCTCCCCTGCAAGGAGCGGCTGCAGCTGGGTCAGACCCACCCCCAGAAATCTTTCCTGGCTACAGGAAACTCTGCACTCCCCACCCTGACAAGCCCTCCGCATCCAGACCCTCCCATCCCACTGAACCCCACTCCCCCAGAACACAGACCCCCCACTGGGCCCCAATCACCTTTGACTGGACTCCACTGCAGAGTCCCATTGCCCCTGCTCCTGGAACACCCCTCAATGAGCTCCTGTTTAGCAACATCCTCCCGGCACCCAGACTCCCCATTGAGCCACCCACACCCAGATTGTCCCACACAGAACCCTCTCAACCCACACCTGGATACCCCACACTAAGCTCCTCCACACTTGGATCCTGTGAGGCTGAGCCTTCCTGTCCACACCTGATGTGCCTAGCACAGAGGGGCAGGGCTGGCTCTTGCGCTGTGTCAGGGTTGGGTGCAGCCTCACTGTTGAGTCTGTGTCACTGGGAGGGAGGAGTCTGCAGGGTGATCTCCTACCTCTGTGCAGCCAGTGGCCTGTGCTCCCCACTGCCATGCTGGAGCCTCCACATTTATTATTGACAAATAAAATTTCCAGAATTTTAAAATATTGTGTGCAGAATTTTTAGGGGAAGAATTTCCTCAGGAGTACACTTCAGGGACCCTATAACCAGCAGCCAAGGTCTGCTCCCTCAGACTCCTTACTGCTGCCTTCCTGGATTTTTTACTGCAGACTGTGAGCAAGCATCTCACAGAGCCTCTTTACATTTACCCTTTTTTCAAGGCTGAGACTTCCCATGGAATCCCCTAATGCACCCCAAACCAAAAGTACAAACTTAAACCAACTTCTGTCCCTTCATACCTCTTAAATTCCCCTTGCTCTGTTCTTCCACTGAATGCCTCCAAGGGCTCTCTCCCTGGAAGTTGAGATCCTGCTCTCATATCAGGGTTCCTTACCATTGGTGCCTGCTCCACCCTCAGTAGAATGCTCCATGACTCTCCTGCCAGACTTCTCTACTTAGGGGAGGATTCTAGAGCCAACTGTAACCCTGGGCTTTCCCCTTGGCCTTTCTACTCTCTAGTCCTGTAGAGTTCCTCCCTCTCTCCCTGCAGCCTCTTTCTAATCTGTGTTTTCCTTCTTTATAATCATTACCCAGCTCCTTCCCCAATTGGGGCTTCATCTTTAGTTAAGCTGGGCCCATCCTCCAGATGCAATCAGGGGGTTAACTGACTTCAGGGCCCACATTCACCCTTTTACCACCTGGCTGGGGTAGACACCCATGACACAGGCACTCAGCAAGTCAAATACAAAGGAATTTGTCTCCAGAGGAATGGAACAGAAAGTTACAGGAGACAACCTGTGGGAGTCCTTGCAGTATGTAACAAGTAGTTATACCAAGAGATGCTTGTCAGCCATCTAAAGAAGGCAAACAATCATTATTGGCAACTCCATATTAAGAAAAGTGGACAGAGAATTCAGCAAGGGACACAATGACAACAGTTAGTGTGTTGTCTCCCCAGAGCAACCATAAGACTGAACAGGATTATGAAGTCATCTGGCCAATCTCCACAGGTGATAATATACATTGGAGCCAGTCACTCAGTATAATGTGGAACTACATGTATTATAGAAGATTTCAGGGACCTTGGAAGGAAAAAGAGGAAAGTCCACATGATAATCTTAGAGATCCTTCCAGTCCCGTGAATGAGGGAAAGGAGAAGGCAGAAAATACTGGAATAAAGAGTCGTCTGCATGACTGGTGTGAAACTGAATGTTTTAGTTTTGTGAAGTGTTGAGCCACATTCCAGTGGGAGAGAGGGCTGTACAAATGGGTTGGTCTGCTTCTGACTTATAAGAGGGCTAGTCTTCTCCATTGGAGATGACCTGGAGCAGCCAAGAGAGCATTAAACTGACAATGAAAGGGAGAGGGCTAAGTAGGCAAATGTGGTAAAAACTGAGTTCATGAATAAATTGAACTGCTATGGCAAAAAATGTGAAGGTAAAAACATTTTCAGTTGCTTATATAGCAATGCTAAGAGTCAGGTTAATAAGCAAAAGGATCAGGAAATTCCCATTGAGGGGAAGAAATTTGGTATAATTGGAATTATCATAGAATCATAGGGACCTCGAGAGGTCACCTAGTCCAGTCAGCTGCACTCATGGCAGGACTAACTATTATCTAGCCCATTCCTGACAGGTGTTTGTCTAACCTGCTCTTATAACCTCCAATGAAAGAGATTCCACAACCTCCCCTAGGCAATTTATTCCAGTGCTTAACCACCCTGTCAGTTAGGAAGTTTTCCCTAATGTCAAACCAGAACCGCCCTTGGTGCAATTTAAGCCCGTTGCTTCTTGTCCTATCCTCAGAGGATAAGAACAACAATTTTTCTCCCTCCTCCTTGTAACAGCCTTTTATGTACTTGAAAACTGTTATCATGTCCTCTCTCAGTCTTTCTTTTCCAGACTAAACACACTCAATTTTTTCAATCTTCCCTCATAGGTCATGTTTTCTTGACCTTTAATCATTTTTGTTGCTCGTCTGTGGACTTTCTCCAAGTTGTCCACATCTTTCCTGAAATGTGGTGTCCAGAACTAGACACAATATTCCAGCTGAGGTCTAATCAGCATGGAGTAGAGCAGAAGAATAACATCTCGTGTCTTGCTTACAACACTCCCATTAATACATCCCAGAATTATGTTAGCTTTTTTTGCAACAGTGTTGCACTGTTGACTCATATTCAACTTATGATCCATTATGACCCCTGCTCCCTTTCCACAGTACTCTTTCCTAGGCAGTCATTTCCCATTACTCAAACCTGGTGAGGCAATTTGCATGATTGAAATGTTAAAAATCACTCATTACAACCTGCTCAGGAAGCATAGAATGTGTAAAAGAGGGGTGTGTGTGTGTGTGTGTGTGTGTGTGTGTGTGCAATGCTCATCACAGGCACCATAGTTTATTTAACAATTATTGATAACAGAAGCACAGGCTCTTGAATGCTTACAGATTAGCGTGCTAACCAAAAAAGCCCAGAAGGTGGTACTTGAGGGGGTCTCTTACAGACCACAACATTAAACCAGCGAAAAGGATACATAACACCTTAAGCACCCATCTGTGTTTTGTGGAAACAGAAATTCTTATGGGCAACTTCTTTTTGGGAAACTTATGCTGGGACTCTTGCAGGCAGTAGTAAAACATCATTAGAATTTCTAAAAATTATGCATGATAATTTTCTAACACAACAGGTATTGCACCCAACATGAGGTAACTTTTTGGACATCATTTTGATGGATCAAGACGAATTAATCACTGGACTGCAAGTTGGCAGCATTCTATGCACCAATGATCATGATCTGATTACATTCAATATGGGCAAACAGAGGACAGTCCCAACAAGTTCTCATTCACCTGTCTCCTCCCCATCTCCTCATATTATACTCATGTGCACGTGCACACACACACACATACCCCCCCCACATGCATATGCTGCTTCAAAGGGGATAATTTCCCAAAACTGACGAAAATTATGAGCAAAATAGGGTGACCAGATGAAACGAAGAAAATATTGGGACACCTGGGCCAAAGCAAAAAAAAAAAAAAAAGCGTCCGAGTTGATGAAGCAAAACAAACAAACAACGCTGGAGCAGCCAAAGCTGCAATATCAGGACAAATGGTATCCTGATCGGGATGCGAGACAAAGACCTAAAAATTGGGACCGTTTGGTCACCCTAGGGCAAAACTGATTGGGAACAAAATTCAGACAGAAAATGTGAATGAAAAAAATCATGAATTCTTTAAGAAAAGTTTATTAGATAGTCAAAAATCCAAGATTCCACAATCAAGATGGGCTAGAAGTCCATCCTGGTTCAGTGGTAGAGTGAAGGCAGAAATAAAAAGCAATATATAACAAATAGAAAAGAGGGGAAATATATAGTAATCAATAGACGTTATAAAGTGTAGAAAATTGGTATGAGAAACTTTAAAGACAAAAAAAAATGGCTGGCAGGGCTAAGGAAAGTAACAACAAGGATGTTTTTTTAAACTATTATCATCTTCATGGCAAATCCCAAAGGGACATAGCATCCTTGACAAGTGAATGCCACCCTGACTGATCTCTAGCTAGATCCATGAAGTAGTCTGGTTGGATATTCATTTTTTGTCAATCACTGGAAATCTTATTGAACCACCAAAGCTTTTGGTGACCATGAGATCACTGGCTCTGTAGCAGCATTCCTTGGTAAACATGCTTTGGAATTAACTGGTTTTCCATCCTAATACTATGTCCACAGTGCTGATGGAAGCAGTTGCTGGTTTCAGCTTTTCATACCTTAATTTCTGATCTTGTCCTGTCACATACTATGGAGCAGCTGAGAAAACTATGAGAATCAAAACCATCAATCTAGTGCTCTTCAGACTTCTTTAGTGCCCATGTTTTACTGCCATAGAACTGAGTTGGTATATAACCGTGTTTCTATAGATCCACAGCTTTGTAGCAAGCTTGATTTCACAATTTCACCACAGAGGCTGCTGAAGGGCCCGAAACAGGATAGCAGCTGCTTCTACATGTGTGTGTGTACCATGGATGCATAGGCTGGTGCATACCATTTGGAAGAAGGGAGTTATTCTGCCTTTGTTCAAAAAAGGCAATAAGGTTGAGTGTACCAGCCATAGAGGTATTAAGCAGTTGGAAGAGTCTTCACTTCCACGTTAATGTCTCAAATAAGTAATGCATTTTGAGGCAAATGCTGGGATACCCAGTATGTCATTAGACCTGGTTAATTCCACTGTTGACTGTTCAGACAGCTTTTTGAGAAGATTACTAAATTTAATAAGCCATGTAAGGAAGTTTTTATGGACTTCCATGAGGCTTTTGATTTATGGCATCAAGCAAGTTTGTGGGATCTGATGAGGTGACTCAGCACCCCTGGGAAGACAGTGTCATTGATAGAAGAGTTCTATAACTATAAAACAACAGAAAGCTGTGTTTGAGTCAATGGCAGATAGACATCATGTTTTCCTATCTCCACAGAGTTCTATAAGGCTGCGTTCTGTCACCATCATTGTTCAATATCAGCATTGATTGATTAATCGCTAAGCTTGGAGGCAGCAGCTGCTGGTGGTGTTGAGATGAACACTATTCTGTGGAGGACACTTTCTTGTTGGTTCAGTTTGGTGAATTGCTGCAGCTGACGGCCCATCTGGTCAGGCAAGAAGCAGCACACATTGCTCTGGTTACTAATCTGTATAAAACTAAGTCTTTGGCCATTACCGTGAAAAAAGCCTCAGCTCCAGATAACAGCCAGTTCAGTATTTACTCATCCAGATGGGACTTCAAGCAGGTGGCAACTGTAAAATACTTGGGAAGTGTCATAGACAGTGTGGATGTGTATGCTTTTTATATATATTAAGAACAAAAGAAATTCTGGCAATGGTATAGGCCCATTATGAGATGGAGATAGTTGAATTGTTAATGATGATGCAGCAAAGGTAGAAGTGTTCAATAAGCTATTGCTTTTCCATATATGGAAAGTAGGAAATAATGTACTCATCATATAAGTATGATAAAGTACTTTCCAGTCTATTAGTAACTGAGGAGGATGTATGCAGACTCTACTAGGAATAAACATTTTTAAATCAGAAAACTCAGGGTAACTATAGGCCAGTTAGCCTGACATCAATCCTGGGCAAAATAATGGAAAAGCTTATACTGTATTCAATTGATAAAAAATTAAAAGATAGGAATATAGCTAATGTTAGTGTAATCAATATAGTTTTATGTAAAATAGGCCTTGTCAAACAAACCTGATTTCATCATATGATGAGATTAAAAGTTTGGTTAATAAAGGAAACTGGGTGTAGATGTAATATACCTAGACTTCTGTACGACATTTGAGTTAGTAGTGCATGGCATTCTGCTTAAAAATTAGCACTATACAATATCAATAAGCATGTTAAATGGATTAAGAGCTGGTTAACTGAGAGATCTCAAAATAGTTGTGAATGGGGAATCATCATCAAATGGGGCTGTTTCTTGTGAGGCTCCACAGAGATTGGTACTAGGTCTGATGCTATTCAACATTTTCATTAGTGATCTGGAAATAAATATCACTGGCACTGCTAATACAATTTACAGATGACAAAAAGACTGGTGGAGTGGTAAATAATCATGAGGCCAAGGCAGTCATATAGTGCAATCTGTATTGCTTGGTAAGCTGTGCCCATTAAAACAAAAGGTGCTGTAGTAATACAATGCGATGCTGTGGTGAAAAGGGCTAATGGAATCCTTGATGAATGAACAGGAGTATGGAGATGATTTTACATCTGTAGTCACAAGGCCGGCTCTAGGATTTTTGCCACCCCAAGCAAAAAATTTTTTGGCCGCCCCCACTTTTTTCATGCCCCACCCTGCCCCCGGCTCCACCCCAACTCCACCCTTTCCCAACCCCTTCCCCAAATCTCCATCCCCGCCTCCTCCCCTGGGAGTGCTGCATTTCCCCTCCATTGCTTCCTGTGGCTCTCCCCCCCCGCAACCCCACACCCTAGCTCACCTCCACTCTGCCAGCTCCCCTGCACATGCTGTCGTTCTGCTTCTTCCCCCTCCCTCTCAAGCGAGGGAGAGGCAGCGCGTTCAGAGGAGCAGGTGGAGAGGAGGTGAGCGAGGGTGGGGAGAGTGCAGGAAGTAACGGGGGGGGGTAGAGGAACTGCTCTCCGCCCCAGCTCTCCTCTGCTCCACCACCGCTGCCTCCCTTGAGCGTGCCGCCACTCAGCTTCTCCTCCCTCCCTCCCAGGCTTGCTGCGCGAAACAGGTGTTTCGCGCAGCAAGCCTGGGAGGGAGGGGGGAGAAGCGGAGTGGAGGCGAGCTGGGGCGGCAGGGGCACATTTCTAGGGGCAGCATGGCCAGTGCCGGAATGCTGCCCCTACAAATGTGCCACCCCAAGCGCCTGCTTGTTTGCTGGTGCCTAGAGCCGGCCCTGTGTAGTCAGCACTGGTGATACTATATAATTCTGCATCCAGTTCTGGTATCCACATTTTAAAAAGGATACTGAATAATTGGAGAGGGTGCAGAAAAGAGCTGCATAAATTATTTGAGGGCTGAAGAAAGTGCCTTACAGTAAGAGACTTAAAGAACTCAATCTGTTTATTTTACCAAAAAGATTAAGAGGTGACTTCATTACATTATATTTAAGTACTTTCACAGGGGAAAATACCAAGTACTAAAGAGCTCTTTTGTCCAGCGGAGAAAGGCATAATAAGAACCAACAGCAGGAAGCTGTGGCTAGCAAATTCAAATTAGAAATTAGGCACAAATATTTAACAGTAAGGGGGATTAATCACTGGAACAAACTACCAAGGGAAGTGGTGGATTCTCCATTTCTTGAGGTCTTCAGATCAAGACTGGAAGAGATACTTTAGCCAAACAAGTTATTGGGCTTAATGCAAAGGGGAAACTGGATGAAATGTAATCACCTGTGATATACAGGAGGTCAGGCTAGGTGATCTAATAGTCCCTTCTGGTCTTAACAGCTATGAATCTATTAATCAAGTTTTGAAATCTCAAAATCCTTTGCAAAATGGAATTGCCGCTCTCTGCACAGCTCCAATATCAATTATTAATCAAATACTAAAATATTCAAGATTAATATCCTTATCTTGAGAACTTTCAGTGAAATGGATGAGCTTGTTTCTGTATACATAACTATCAGTTTGTGGAAAGATTGACCAAAACTGATATTGGAGAGAGACTTGTAAGCTCCCCTTCCTTAGAGGTATGGGACTCCAAGAGGGAAGAGAGGTTCAAAGGGATTCAGCCTGGGGGTGGGCAAAATGGCAAGAAAAGGTCTCAAGGGAGTTCAAATGGAGGCCCTGAAGCCCTAGTTTGTTCCTCCTTGAATCCTGTCCCCCCCTCCCCTTTCAGTTCCCCGATGTCAAGCCTTGAGGTCACTGGCTTCTGAACTCTGCCTCTTCACCCTTCTCCATGCTGGCTGGGAACTTACAGGGGAAGTCTTGAGGGTAGCAGAGAGAGAATCTTCTTGGTTTCTGCCAGCTACCTTAGGAAGCCCTTCTTAATCCCTGAAGTCCCACCGGATGCATGAGATAGCCTTTAGCTGGAGCTGGAATAAGCAGATTGAAAAGGAAGTCTCATGCAGTGATTTGTATTTCCTTACTTTCAAGAATGTAAATAAAGTGGACAAAAATTTCAGCCCACACCAAGATAGTGAATGAGTGGGGTTTGGGCCCCACAGCTTGGGAAAGTCTTTGATTAATAGCACCATGCAGTTTAACTGAATATATTATATGAAATTTTTGCAACATCAGTGGAAATACAGAAATTTAAAAAGAACTTTTTGATTCCCACAAGCATACCTTTTTTTACCTCTGCATCTTTTCTACTGAGCAAATTAGGTGTCGCATTGACTCCATTGTATTTAAACATGTTTGGGTATAGCTGACAAAATGCTTTAGACTAAATACAGGGACAATCATTCCCCTCTTCTGGCCATTCTGTTTAAGAAACTGTACAAATCTTAATGCTAATGGAAGAGTGCATCCATTATATATTATAATGAACTCATTATCAGGGCCGGTGCAAGGATGTTTCACCCCCTAGGCGAAACTTCCACCTTGCGCCCCCCCCCCAGCCTGGAAGACTGGAAGAAAGCGACAGCTCCCTGCATCCCCCTCCCCCCCAGCTCCGGGAGCCGTGTGGCAGCTCCCCACCGCCCCCCCCGGCCCCGGGAGCCGTGCAGCAGCTCCCTACCCCAGCTCACCTCTGCTCCGCCTCCTCCCTTGAGCATGCCACCCCACTCTGCTTCTCTCCCTTCCAGGCTTGCGGCGCCAAACAGCTGATTGGCACCACAAGCCTGGGAGGCGGGAGAAGTGGAGCGACGGCAGCATGCTCGTGGAGGAGGTGGAGCAGAGGTGAGCTGAGGTGGGGAGCAGTTCCCCTGCATGCCTCCCCAACCCCCAGTTACTTGCTGCAGGCAGCCTCCCTGCGCCCCCCTGCCCCAGCTCACCTCCGCTCCACCTCCTCCCCAGAGCATGCTTTTGGCCACCCCGAACCACTTGGCACCTTAGGCGGGTGCCTAGTTTGCCTAGTGGTTGCACCAGCCCTGCTCATTATATATTCACCCATTACAAGTCAAACACTATCAGTGCATATTAAAGAAGTACTGGTGTGTGTCATTGTACAGGGTATGGTGCTGAAGTTTGAGTTTCCACAACTTTTGGAAATGTCATTCTAGCTGCTGGCTCTACATCCTTAACAAACTGATTTCGGATCTGAGAAAAACATGATCAGTGGTGCATAAAGTCCCCAAATATTAACAGTTGTTCTATAGCACTGACATTTGAGGGGAAAAAAAGTTATTTTCTTTTAATGAATGTCACGTGATCAACATTTTGTACATTATGACTCATTTTTTTCTTTATTTTCCCCCTATAATTCCTTATGTAACCCATATCTGTCTCTTGTATTCACTTGTTGTCTATAATTATTTTCAATAAGTCTTGGAACACTAGGGAAGTACCAGAAGACTGGAAGAAAGCTAATGTTATGTCAATATTAAAAAAGGGTAAATAGGATGAATCCAGTAATTATAGGCCTGTCAGTTTGACATCAATCCCAATCAAGATAATGGAGCAGCTTATATGGGACTCATTAATAAAGAATTAAAGGTGGGTAATATAATAAATGCTAATCAACAAAGGTTTATGGAGAATAGACTTATGTTAAATTAATTTGATATCTTTTTTGATGAGATTACAAGTCTGAATGATAAAGGTAATAGTGTTGATGTAATATACTTAGATTTCTGGAAGGCATCTGACTTGGTACCACACAATATTTTGCTTAAAAAAAAAGAATACAAAATGAATGTGGCACACATTAAATGGATTAAAAACTGACTAATTGATAGGTTTCAAAACGTTAACAGGGAATCATTATTGAGAGGGTGTTTTTCTAATGGTGTTCCACAGGGATTAGTTCTTGGCCCTATGATATGTTACATTTTTATTAATGACCTGGAAGAAAACATAAGATTATCGCAGATAAAGCTTGCAGATGACACAAATTGGAAGAGTGGTAAATAATGAAGAGAACAGGTTCCCAAGACTGAGTGATCTGGACTGTATGGAAAGCTGGAAACAAGCAAACAATATTTCTTTTAATACAACCAACTGTAAAATGATACAACTCGGAACAAAGAATGTAGACCACACTTAAAAGATTGGGGACACTATTCCAAAAAGAAGTGACTCTAAAAGAGGATTTTGAGGTCATGGTAGATCAGAGGTGGGCAAACTACGGCCCGCGGGCCACATCAGCACCGTGGGACAGTGCTGCCTGGCCTTTGAGCTCCCAGTCGGGAAGGTTAGCCCACGGCACCTCCACTGCTTCCCCCCCTCCCCCCGCAGCCTCAGCTACTCTTAGTCGAGATTTCCCTGTTGATACATCCAAGGATCGCATTAGCTCTTTTGGCCACAGTGTTGCACTGGGAACTCATGTTCAGCTGATCATCTACCACAGGGGTGGGCAAACTTTTTGGCCTGAGAGCCACAATGGGGTTCCAAAACTGTATGGAGGGCCGGGTAGGGAAGGCTGTGGTTCCCCAAACAGCCTGGCCCCTGCCCCCTATTCACCCTCTCCCACTTCCCGTCCCCCGGATGGCGCGGCTCCCAGTCCTGCTGCTCTGAGCAGCATGGTAAGAGGGCGGGGAGTTTGGATAAGGACCAAGGAGCCCCAGGGGGCAGTCAGGGTACAGGGAACAGTTGGATAGGCGTGGGAGTCCCAGGGGGCTGTCAGGGGGCGGGGGTGTGGATAGGGGTCGGAGCAGTTAGGGGACAGGGAGCAGCGGGGTTTGGATGGGTTGGGGGTTCTGAGGGAGGCAGTCAGGGGGCAGGAAGTGGGAGAGGGTGAATGGGGGCAGGGGCCAGGCTGTTTGGGGAACCACAGCCTTCCCTACCCGGCCCTCCATACAGTTTTGGAACCCCATTGTGGCCCTCAGGCCAAAAAGTTTGCCCACCCCTGTGGTAGATGATCAGCTGAACATGAGTTCCCAGTGCAACACTGTGGCCAAAAGAGCTAATGCGATCCTTGGATGTATCAACAGGGAAATCTCGACTAAGAGTAGAGAGGTCATTCACTAATATAACACTATATCCAGTTCTGCTGTCCACAATTAAGGAAGGATGTTGATAAATTGGAGAGGATTCAGAGAAGAGCCATGAAAAGGATTAGAAAACATGCCATATAGTGATTAAGCTCCTTGAGCTCATCTATTTAGCTTAACACAGAGAAAGTTAGGGGTGGGTAGGTACTTACAGACTGGGTGGGTGATCCCAATCTGTAAGTACCTACATGGGAAACATATATCTGATAATGGGCTCTTCAGTCTGGCAAACAAAGGTATGAGAAGATCCAAGGGCTGGAAGTTGAAACTTCCAATACACAAATTCAGACTGGAAATAAGACATAAATATTTAGCTATGAGGGTAATAAATATTGGAACAATTTGCCAAGGGTCATGGTAGATTCTCCAGCACTGGTAATTTTTAAATGAAGATTTAAAAAAACATTTTAAAGATATGCTCTAGTTCAGAAGGAATTGTTTTGAGGAAGTGCTATGGCTTGTGTTGTATAGGAGGTCAGACTAGATGATCATAATGGTCCCTTCTGGCTTTGAAATCTATTGCTTTACACTGAGATTGCAAGTTCTTTGGGGCAGGGACTGTCCCTTTGTTATGTATGTGCACAGTGCCTAGCACAAAGGGGCTCTGATCTATGAATGACACAATTATGCAGAATGAATACAAAATAAATAAATAAATAAATAAATAATAAAAATACATAGGAATGTTTATGAGGAAGGAATGTGTTGGGAATTGCCTAGTAACCTGCTTCCACCATCCAGGTATCTGTTTCTTTCTCAGATAACTCCACACCTTCTTAGACCATCGCAAAAATCCACAGTCATTACTTTATCCTCCTTCAGATTCTTTCTTCAGCATCACCTCTGCCACAATGCCTTCAAAACACTACCAGACCCAAAGGGTTAGACATAAAGGGCATGTCTACATGTGAACTGGGAGCTGCAACCAGCTTGTGTAGACATACCCATACTAGTTCTATTTGAGGTAGTGCCTAAAAATAGCAGTGTACCCATGGTGGCACGGGCAGCCAATTGGGCTGGCTGCCTGAAGTACAATCCCACCTGAGCCCTGAGTACATACACGCATAGCTAGCCCGAGCCATTGCTTATGCAGACACACTGCTATTTTTAGATGATAAAAAGCACAGATACATGTATGCAAGGTGGGAAACAGCTCCCATCGCAAGTGTAAAGGAATATAATGACCATAATGACCACTGATTATTGTATGACAACTTGCTCACAACACTGTTACCCCAACCTTCCCATCTCCTGGTTTCTCTCATGCACATTGTGCTGGAACCTAGACTTTGACCTCTTTGGTTTTGATGTCTTTTTACTGCATACTAATACCTCCCTCATAACAGTGGTATCTAGATTTTTGATTGGTGCCTCTAGACCAGTGGTGCCCAAACTTTTCCTGTCGCACCCCCGCCACTTACTAGTAATGGAATCTGCCTGCGTTCCACCCCCCCATTACGGCACAGTTGGCTCAGCAGTGGAGCTTGGGTTGAAGGTGGACCTGGGGGCTGAACTGGGGATGGGGGAGGAGCTGTGGCTGAGCTGGTCTGGGGGCAGAGCAGAACTGTGGCTGGGGCTGGGAGTGGGATGGAGCTTGGGGGTGCTCCCTCCCTGTTCCCTGTGGCAGCTAGCCAAGGCCCCATTGTGTGTCCCCTGAATATTCCTCCACACTCCCTGGGGGGGGCATGTCCCACAGTTCAGAGACTACTGCTATAGACCCTAGTACAGTACAACTGAATAAAAATAAGAGGTAGGTATATACAGTGAATATGTGGCCATCTATAATTTCTTTGTGGGCTTCAGAATCATCAATAATGGAGCAGCAACAATGGGAGCTTTACTATTAACTTCAATGAAACTAGGATTTCACCTCAGTGGCAAATCAGACAACACAAAAAATAAAATAAAAAATTCAGCAATGAGTATCACAGCAATAGTTATGGTGAACCACCATCATAACGTTTACCGTTTTTAATAGTTCAAACAGTTTATGAGCAATCTTTAGACTGAATGTGTTCACATAAACCATTTATCAAATAATTTCAGACAACGATGCTAACTGATCACTAGCAACAATTGACTAACCTCTAGTTTCTGACATGTCATGATGTGTAATAAGTTGATATAAGGAAATGCAAACTTGTCCTCTGGATGCCTGGAAGGTATATTTTTTACATATGCTTGCCACTTCCTATTTTTACAATTTTGAGTCTTCACTTTTCCTTT
The DNA here is from genome assembly GCF_965140285.1 of Lepidochelys kempii. NCBI lineage: Eukaryota > Metazoa > Chordata > Testudines > Cheloniidae > Lepidochelys > Lepidochelys kempii. Next base: position 77,394,712 of record NC_136383.1, on the reverse strand, counting down.
CATACTATTGTCAACTCTATTATCTGCCCATAATAATTTTAATGGAGTTCCATAAGCATTTTCTTATCTCAGTCTTTTCTCACAGGCCTTGATGATTTTTATATTTCATGTGATTTTTCACACCTTTTAAAATATCTTTAATTCATATATGATTGACAACTGAGGAGAAATAGTCTAAAGTTCATTACATTTTTAAACTTAGCTAAGAGATTCTGGACCACTCAAAATAAAATATATCTTTTTATTTTCATATGCAGATAAATCAAATTATTTTCTAAACCACAACCACAAAATAAAATTCTGAATGCATCTTAAAAGTGTGGATGTGTGGCTATATCTATCTCACTATACATATCAAGCTTAGTGGCTAATATTTTTTTTAATAATGCAGGCATAGGAAGGCAGATAGAATTGTGATTTCTTTAGAAGCTTGAGAGAGAGAGAGGGTTGGGAAAGTGAAAATTATTGCTCGATATCCAGAGATGGAAGGTCTGTTTGGATCTACTCCTTTTCCTCCTTTGGGAGGCATCAACTGAATCTATCAGTTAAACTAGACTGTCCCGTTTACCCATGCAGTTGCCAAGACCTTAATCCTAACAGAGTCATTTGACAGTTCAGATAGTAATCTAATTCAGACACAGAAGGTTAACAGAGTAGAACACCAGTAAGTCTGAAATGGACATTTCTGAGAAGTTTAGGAAGAAAGAAGGATGTAAACTTTTTAACAGGCACCAATCTGCTGTAAAAGAACATTTTAAAGTCATTTATTCCTGTACTTTAATTTCAGTATTTACATTCAGTAATTCCCTGTCCCAAATGTCTGACTTTCTGCTTGCTTGTATACATTTATCAACAGACCAGAGAAACAGAATAGTATCAGACTGTAAAAATAAACACTACTCTAATTTTTAAAAATGAAGTACCCAGGAGAATCCAGGAATCTTTCTAGAGTACAGGTTACAAAGCAGGTAGCCTAGCACAATAAAAAGCAAATTCTGATCAGTCAAGACAGAACAAAAAGGGCCTCTTTAAAAAAATGGACCCTCTTTGTTTCTTTTTGTAACACAGAGTAACCAGGCAAGGAATAAACCACAGGAAAGCCATCTAGATAAAACTGTAAGTCATTTTCATCATCACAGAAGTCACAAATTGACCACCATAAAGTATATGGTTAAATGGGTCCATCCTGGAATTAATCACATGAGAATGTTGAATGACAGAATCATTTGGGAACTTCACCCTCTGTGATATTGATGCATGATCAAAATAAATCTCTAAACGGGTTGTAAATAAGTCTTTGTTCTGACACATATTCCACACAGTGTTTTAGGAAGTGTAGGCACATTAAGTAAGTATTACTATTTGTATGAGATTAACTTTTCTACAGAGTAAGTAATTCTAACGGAAATGAACCAAGAATTTTAAGACAATGATTAACGGTTGGATTCCATAACATGAGTGGAGCAAAGGAAATTTAAAAGGAGAAGAAAAGCTCTTAACTTCCATAATAGTAGGATAATGATAGTCTGGTGCATTCTCCTTTCTGCTTCCCAAACCTGTCAAAGTTCCTTCATGTGGCTGGGGTTCTGAAACTGGGGGGATGGGAGGCAGTTATGAAGGCCATAAGGGGAGAGAACACAAACCACACCAGACTTACACGGGGACAGCACTAGGTAGCATATTCACATTTAAATCCAGTGGCTTTCGTGGGTGAAAATCTGCATGGGAGCAAATATACCTAAACACCCTGGGGTGCAAGGAATGTTTTAGAACAGTAGGATGAGTTATTGGCCTCAAGGGAACTGTTCTACCAGGGCATAGGCAGAAATAGAAAGCAGTGTGGAGCGCGGGCTTTACAGATATGACCCAGGATCCACAGAGTTATTATGATCAAAGCATTACAAAGGTGAATGGTACTTTAATGTCATAATGAAAGACAATGTCCCTGCCTTGAAGAGATTATAATCTGTATTAGACATAATGGGGATGGCAGGGAAGGGAAGCATTACAAAAGCTGTAACATTTGGTTTAGGTTTGGCCTGCATCTTATTAGTTCCCAGTTATATTCTTTGTCATAAAATTTAAAATTCTAGGATTATGAAATGAACACGCAATTTCGATGTGAATCCTTGGAAACCTCTGCTCCCTTCATGAGGATACTAACCTTTTTTCTCTTAGAGGAAAGTGCAGTGACAACACTGCAAAGTTTTCAGAGTTTCCTTCTCCCCATAGATTATCTTGAGGGAAAGAGGCATTTACCCCCAAGGACCCTATGATCTCTTCAGCTGGATAGCATGAAAAGAAAAAGTTAATAATTGGAATGACCCCTCCATGGGAGGAGAGTGGCACTGAAGTGGCATTTCCCCCGCTTCCTTCAAGGCTTTGAAAATATCTGTGCATGAATACTATTATGGGTGGGTTAAATGTTGCTGAAACTGGTAGGTGTAACAGCTTACCTTCATTTGGAATACATGTAACATAATTTTCTTTATGGAATCAAATAACTGAAACCACAGCAGCCTGCACCCAAAACACAGGCACCTGCTACTCCCCAAAACAAAGACACTGGCAAGGCAGATGTGGGCAGAGAGGTTTCACTGGGTATTGTTTTGTGCAGGGCTGGAATAATCCTTTGTGGGCCCTGGCACCCAGACCGTGGGCCCACCCCCGCTCAGCCTCTTTCCCCTGAGGCCCCGCCTGCCACTTGCATGGGGATGGGGTGGAGAGGAACAAGCCGCAGGTGCGGCCTCGAGGCAGAGCCGCAGGCAGGGCCCGTGCTAAGTGTGGGCCAGGCACCACAGTACCATTAGAACCCAGTACTGGTTTTCTGAAGATTTGCAAGTCTCTGAAAGAGAGGCAGTAATACCAGAGAAGCTTAGAGATAAGTCAGGAAGGAAGCACCAAACAAGCCACAAAGGCACTGGTAGCATGGCTCTGAAAAAAAAAACCTAAAGACAGATAACTTTTGGGCTAAGTGCTAGCCAAGAAAAGTTTGGAGCTGTGAACAAATAAACAGTCACCTTCTGTTTAATTCCTGCTGTTTTTAGGGAAACAAGACTGCATTCTTTGCAAACAAACAGGATTGCATCAAAGATACCAGACTCCATCATCAATTTCTCTTCTTAAACAAAATAACAGTCAGGAGTCCTGTGCTTATGGTGCAAGATAGGTTCTGAGCCCCATCAACAGGACGATTAGGTGTAATCTCCCGTGATGGAATCCCCACAGAGCTTTTCTTGTAAAATGGCCTTTCCCATTGCTTTTAAAGCACAAGGGCACAATCGTGCCACTCCCTGTGGTTAATTTGTAATTTTTTCTTCATCTATCTTTTCTGTGGGACAGAATGATCAGGCCCTAAATATTTGACAAAATCTTTGGCTAATTTCCTCTTGGGCTAATTTCCCCTAACAAGAAAACTGTTTCTTGCCACCCCTAACTTCCATTAATGGGAATGAGATTTATGCATTGAGGGAAGTCTATACCTCAGGACCTGGATTTTGCCACTTTACTAAAGGAAATAAAAGTAAAAAGTGGACTGGCCTTAATTTATTTTATATCCTGATAGTAACAAGAAAACCTCTATAGGAGTCTCAAACATCTCCAGATGGGATGGTAAGAGAAAAATATCTCAAGAATACAAGGAAATCATATTTTTAATTTAGTCTGTTTCAATAACTACTTCAACTAATTCAAAGCTACTTTATATTAAACCTTCATTAATTTTTCAGATAAAGTAAACTTAACAAGGGAAAGAGAAAAAGCCATGTTATTTTATATGTAATATAAGCATATAACGTAAGCGGAGCAGAGGCAGAACAATATACTATGAATTGTAAAAACAGACGTTTCAGAGACGCCCCTCCCCTCCAAATCTAACAGATAACCAGTGGATAAAGAAGAATAAAAATATTAAATATTAAGAAATATTATTTCAAAACAAGAAAAACCTGAGACAAATTCTGCCAGTTAAACTCATGCAACCTCAATGAATTCACTAAATTGTAACTAATGTCTAAGGCTGAATTCCTCAGAAATACCCTTAGAAAACTTAATAGCACAGAGCTGGCATGTTAGAATAAAACACACCTCTCCTGGATGACAGTATATCAGCCTTTTCTGGATGAAAGGGATTGTTGCCAGGGTGTTCTAGTACTCTTAATTCCTGTATTCCTGAATGCTGTAATTCCTGGGACCATGGCTAGGCAAGCATATGTTAGGCTGTTCTAATTATACTGGAGACTGACTCAAACCCCAGTGGTTACAGGATCAAAAGAGCATAAATGTAGTCCAAAGCACATCTCTACCACACCAGAGCATCTGGCCCAAGGTGTTTAGAAAACCATTCCCGCCCCCGCCAGTTCTACCCTTAATACATAGTTACATAAAATGCATTGTTGAGATGTGATCCAGAATATATCATTGTTTTCATTTTAGATGAATCATTGTTTTAGTTTACACAGCTGAGATTTTATTTTATTACCTTGAATGTTTAATGTACTGTAGCTTGTCATTTATAAAATAATCATTGAAAGCTCATTTAAATACTTCTCACATTCAACCTAAAACAAAATTGATTTTTAAACCTGTTGTCCTTAAACACTATCTAGCAAAATCCAAGATTAAACCTCTCAGTTTTACTTTATGTCAGAGTTACCATCATGTCCTCTTACTGAAAGTAAGGAAATCATTTTTATTAGCTAAGGTTTGTCAAAAAATAATTTGTTGAAAAAAAGTTCTGAGTCTTTAAGACAATTTCTCTGATATGGACTTGTCTTTAATCGAGGCTAACAGTACCTTCAATAACTATTTGACTCCTGATCACATGAACACTGCTAGAATTGCTAATTCCAATTCCAAAGGGTGCTATAAATCTGTTGACAGTTTACTAAATATGCTTCACCAATGAGCAACAATTTAAAGCTTTTGAGAAAGTGCCACATCTAGATACACATTAGCATTATGTATCCTGCTGCCTTTTTTTCCCTTATCTGAGGCAATATTTCACAAAAGATGGCTGTCCAAATCATTTGGAAGATTATCTACTCTAAATCTTCAAATGCATACAGGCAACGTGGCTGCCATGGGAAAATATTTTTCAAGGTATTCATTAAAATCAATATTTTAGCCCAATTTTGTCTCACTTTTAATATATTATAATTTATAAGATTAAAAAATTCTTATATTTTCTTCATGCAGTAGAAATTAGTTTGTTGCCTATAATTACACCTCTTTTTCAACTCCTTTGTACTTTTCCAATTTCAATTGTTATACTGTCTCTTTGATGGATGGCCTCTTATACATATCTGTATAAAATCCATAAAAACATAGACAGAAAGACATAGAAAGTCTACTTCCCTTAGTAGGAAAGAGCCACACACATTATCTAGATGGTTTCATAAAATCAAAGAGTCTTGCATAGACTCCTTGGAAGGGACTGAGTATCAAAGGCTTTCCTGTTAAAAGAAAATGAATGTAAAACTCAGTGTATTTTTCGACATGTTAGGTGTGGTCACCATTACTTCTTAATCTATCATTTTATTAATTTTTCTGTGCATGAAACTGTACATATGTATTACACTGACACATAATCAGCTTGTAGAAATAAATAAAATGTTATTTTTTGGCTACCTATATAATTTGTGTTTTTGGAGAGATAAAAAATCAAAACTAAAATGAAATCCCTTATTTTTACTACAGTAGACCTGCATAAACATTGATATCTTATTAAGAAAAAAAAACCTCTATGCTACAGTTTTTATACAAACCAAAAAAATAACAGAGGAATTGGCACTGGAAGTTGCTTCCTTGTCAAAGATTTATTTGATTTCTCTCTCTTTGTGTTTTCAATACAAAAAATGAGTATGACATACATTCTTATCAGCTTTGGTCCATCTTTTTTTTTTACTGTGTATTATAGTAGACAAATCATCATTTATTTTCTCATTCAACTGTCATCCACAACAATAATTTAAAACTAGCTAACATTATGGTTTGTTAGAACTACTACCGATTAAATGTTAAGTGTCTAAAACATACAAATATAAACAGAATATAATTAGAGCTATTTAAAGAACCCATTTTTAACTTAGATTAACCATACTTTCCATTTGCTAGGTGTCATAAATATAAAGGGAAGGGTAAACCCCTTTAAAATCCCTCTTGGCCAGAGGAAAAATCCTCTCACCTGTAAAGGGTTAAGAAGCTAAAGGTAACCTCGCTGTCACCTGACCAAAATGACCAATGAGGAGACAAGATACTTTCAAAAGCTGGGAGGAGGGAGAGAAACAAAGGGTCTGTGTGTCTGTCTATATGCTGGTTTTGCCGGGGATAGAACAGGAATGGAATCTTAGAACTTTTAGTAAGTAATCTAGCTAGGTATGTGTTAGATTATGATTTCTTTAAATGGCTGAGCAAAGAACTGTGCTGAATAGAATGACTATTTCTGTCTGTGTGTCTTTTTTGTAACTGAAGGTTTTGCCTAGAGGGATTCTCTATGTTTTGAATCTGATTACGCTGTAAGGTATCTACCATCCTGATTTTACAGAGGTGATTCCTTTACTTCTATTTACTTCTGTTTCTATTAAAAGTCTTCTTGTAAGAAAACTGAATGCTTTTTCATTGTTCTCAGATCCAAGGGTTTGGGTCTGTGGTTACCTATGCAAATTGGTGAGGATTTTTACCAAACCTTTCCCAGGAAGTGGGGTGCAAGGGTTGGGAGGATTTTGGGGGGAAAGACGTGTCCAAACTACGTTTCCCAGTAAACCCAGATAGAGTTTGGTGGTGGCAGTGGATATTCTAAGGACAAAGGATAAAATTAATTTGTACCTTGGGGAAGTTTTAACCTATGCTGGTAAAAGTAAGCTTTGGAGGTTTTCATGCAGGTCCCCACATCTGAACCCTAGAGTTCAGAGTGGGGGAGGAACCTTGACACTAGGGATAAATGAAACCCATTGCTGAGCAAGAAGCAATTACTTCAGTTTAAAATATTAATATATACTGCCTTTTAAAAAGCCATGGAAAATCATTTATGTAGTGTACAATACAATCTCAATTCATGTTGAGAATGAAAATGGGGTAGAATTCTGAGTCCTGAACCAGGGGCAATCATCTTTGAGGTACAAGTTGTTCTTACCCATTTATAAGACCATAAGACTCTTTTCTTCAATCAGCAGTGCTCTCAAAACAATCTTTATAAAATAAAAAATGTTTTGTACTTTCAAGTCTAACTAAAAGTGAAAAGAGCACTTTTTTTTTTTTGGAAGAGCTGACTCTCTCAGAATGTTCATTCTTAGTAATAACTGATACATAATACAATCTAATGACCGACGTATGGTATGCTGTACCTAGATAGTCTAGAAGGGAAATGACTGCAGGCTGTAAACACATCCCTAACCGCATTTTATTGAGGCACTGCTGAGAAACACTGTATGTGTACATATATATACATATATATACATTTATTTAAATGGCTTGGATTGTAATAGTTAATCCATTACAAAGTATTGCTTGTACCATCTTAGCAGAGGTAATTTCAGAAACTCTCCCCCTATATTTTAGCTTTGATGCTGCATTTTCTTCTGGTTAAACAATTATTGGTATGTTTCTGAACATGCCCTGTGAACTAAATTTTTCTTTAGTAAAATAAGTTAAGGTATCATTTTTAGCTGGAACTATAAAAAATACTTATTTTTCTCCAATCAGACACTAAGGCACTACTGAGTACTTTGTGTTCCATGCAGGTGTAGAACTACTCCCTCAACAGGAAGAGCAGAAAGCAGATCCATTAGAGGTGTCATCCATTATCTAGCATTGCCAAAGCTAAATTAGTGACTTCTCACTCTTTGCTTTTGAATATCAAAGGTTATATTTTCAAAGCAGGGTGAGTAAAAATCCAGATATCTGTAAATAGGATTTTTATACATCCTTCCTATGAACTATTGTGAACTATGGAATGTATCACCTTGCTATAAACCTCAGTACGTAGTAAGCTAGCGACAAGAACTCCAAGCTTACTCTGTATTTGCCTCTGGCATTATTTTGAGCTGGTACTAAACCATGATCCATAATATTCTAATTTTTACCAATATCTCACTTTAAGTGGACAGAATTAATTGGCAATATTGTTTGGTAAATACTTGATGGCTGAAAGAGTTTAATAAATTGTTAATTTTTCTATCCATTTAAACATACAGGAGTATTTTTACATTTATAATTAAGTATGTAAAAGGCAATTAGCAATCTTGCCATGCGAACAGTAAATTATGTGTAATTACAGTGAAACTGCAGACAAATAGTAACATATTACTTGTAAATTTTAACAGTGTGATAAATTAAAGCAATTACAGGTAAACCAATAATGTTTGTTAATTAAGCAGTTATGAATGGGAATCTGGCAATGGCAAGGCTACATTTCTTAGTTTGTGTTTAAATGGACAATATAATCTTCTACACAAAGAAATAAATCAAGCTCATTAATGCCATTCTCTTGATAAAACATATAGCATTGTTGAAATTAAAACAAGATTTCCATTTTATGCATAGTTGACAGACCATCACATTTTAACTCTGCTCTTCAAATTTTCCCCAGAATATTATACAGGAGTGTACATAAGAAAAAATAATGTGAGAATCAAATTTTGGATACAAGGGAAAAAATAGATAAACTGGTGTTAAAGTTGCAAGTTAATATCTGTAACTTCAGGGGTGAAAATGCAATAAAAATAATTTGGAAAACACCACAAGGTAATAAAAACACTAAAATTGACTGCACCACACCTTTAAGTGGAGGTGGGGTGTATGTGTGTGTGTGTGGGGGCATTGTCCGGCTTGCTGGGGGAGAAGGAATAGCGCTTCACAGGAGGAGGGGGAGAGAGGCTCAGACTGCTGCAAAAGGGGGGAGTGGGTCAGCATGGTGACACTGACTAATCCCCAGGGACCGAAAGGGCTGGGGAGTTCAAAAGAGGCAAGCCGGTGTTGGGAAGCCCCTTTTCCTTGGACCAGGAAGAGCAGCACGCAGCCTCCCTCTCCTTCAGGTGGCAAAATACCAGGTTTGGTCAGGACCTGCAGTGGGCATTGTGGTAGTCGCTCCTTCCTAGGGGGGCTGAGAAGGATTGGTCTAGGTGGAGTGGGGTTTTTTTGCCTTTCCCACAGCGAGTGGGGAGGGGGGTGTTGTTATGGTGAGTAGGGATGGGAGTTAGACTACGATGTCACAACTCATTATGTAAGTGTGGGCCGGATGTCCAGTGCAGGTACTCCATGGGGAAGATATACAGTGACCGGATACATGGTTTGGTAAAGGATTTAACAAGGAGGTGTTTGTTAAAGGAGCAGAACTGGGAGGTGGGGTTTGGGACTTCTGTGACTGGTATGGCAGGGAGCCAACCCCCTTTCGTATAGCCCATCTTAACCCTCCTTTGGGGTGAGGGGTGATGGTGACGTCTCAGCAATGGGCTGTCTAGAGGACCTGGATGGAAGAAGGGGGCTGACGGAAGCCCCTTGGGTAGATATTGAATGATAATAGAGTTATCTGCACTGTACACTTTTATCTGCTGGGTAGTCCCAGACATTAAATAACAAAGTTGAAGCTTTATTAAAACCATATCAAGTGTCTCCTGTCCTTATTTTGGTATAGCCAGACAATGAAGATTATTCTTAAAAAAAAAGAGACTGGCTTAAACCAAAATTTGGGTCCATTGTGCAAAAACAGATTGAGTCACTGCAGTTTGGAACAAAGAAAAAAATCAGCAATTCTTGAGGTGCCTATAATCTCTGCCTTAGTTCTTGACAGTTCATAAGTGGACTTTAACAAAGTTTCATCTTATGGCTGCAGAAATCTCAAAACTGGTCATGTGCAGATTGTAGAATCTGTGAATGTTTTGTAGTTTTTACAGATTAAAGTGCTGTTAGAAAAACTTCAAATTTACCCAACTTGCTGAAGAACTGAAAGGCACCCATCCTACTTGCAGACAACAAAATAAACAAAATGTACCAGATCTGAAGTTTACAGGACAAGCTTCAAGGCAAACAGATTATTTTGGGTGGAATTAGAGAATTGGTTAAATTAGTCTTTTAAAAGAAACCCCATTGCCCTACTTAACTATAGAGAGTTTGTCTCTGCAGACTACCAGCATTATAAAAGGATTTATCTTTCATTTATAATTTTTAAAGATTATTGTATTTGACATTGATAGGGTTATTCATCTTCAATTATATTAGCAAAGTCAGTTGTTTAAGGCTACTCAATAGCATTTTTTTACTTTTCTACATCAACACAGTATTGTTTATTGATTCTAATTCCCTGAATTGTGTAGGCACAGATGAACCATACTATAAACAATTTATGTACTATATATAAAGGATTATAATAGTCACGATTTATTTTCTTCTACCAGATACCTATGAAACTAGAAAGCAGGCAGTAGAACAGTACATCTTCTTTGTTATTACCCACTAAATACAAGACTCTGAGTTTAAACAAACAATGTTGAAAGGTTGCAATATAAACAGAGGCAATACATCTACACCAGGGGCGGCCAACCTGAGCCTGAGAAGGAGCCAGACTTTACCAATCTACATTGCCAAAGAGCCACAGTAATACATCAGCCCCCATCAGCTCCCCTCCCCCCACTCCCAGAGCCTCCCACCCAGCCACCCCCTCCCTCCTCACACCTCCCGATCAGCTATTTAATGGCGTGCAGGAAGCTCGGGGGAGGAGCGAGGGCACGGCAGGCTCAGGGGAGGGTGCGGGAAGGGGTGGAGTGGGGGCAGGGCCTGTGGCAGTGCCAGGGGTTGAGCAGTGAGCACCCCCGCACACACATTGGAAAGTGGGCAACTGTAGCTCCAGCCCTGGAGTAGGTGGCTGAAGAGCTGCATGTGGCTGAAGAACTTCTGAAGAGCTGCATGTGGCTCTGGAGCCACAGGTTGGCCACCCCGATCTACACTATACACCACTGGTGGCAACACAGAGCGTACACCTAACTACACGCGGTAGTGAAAAGGAGGCTTCCATCCACACGGCACTATTTAGCTACATGTGTCAGTGGAAGGCTCTGGCAGAGGGGAGGCAGTGGGGAAAGGCGCCAGCAGCTCCCCACTGCTGGAAACTCTCACTGCAGTGAGGAAGGAGGGGAGGCAGCAGTTCTGGCAGGGGGAAGGCAGCAGAGAAAGGCTGAGCCTCTCCCTGTTGCCTTCCCCCTTGCCAGAGCCTTTCCCCATTGCTGGAGTCTCTCCCTGCAGTGGGGAAGAGCTCCAACAGCAGGGAGTTGGCAGAGCCTTTCCCCTCTGCCAGAGCCCTTCCATGAGGTGGGGAAAGGCTCCGCAGTGTGGAGCTGCACAAACTTTTCCCAACTGCCTCCCCCTCTGCTGGAGTCTTTGCAACTGAGGGAGTCTTTTCCTGTGGAGGGGAAAGGCTCCAACAGTGGAGAGGCAGTGGGACATTACACTGATGCAGTGTAGCCAGGGAGGCACAGCTTGGGTGAGTAGGGAGCCGTGTAGGATATGTACTCAGCTACATAACCGCACGCTGCAGGCATGTCTTTATGGGCTGGTCTTTACTGAAAAGTTATATCTACATAGCGATGTCTCTCAGGGGTGTGAAAAATCCACACCCCTGCCCTGAGAGACATAGTTAAGCTAACCTAACTCCCAGGGTAAATACTGCTATGTTGATGGAAGAATTCTTCTGTTGACCTAGCTACCACCTCTTGGGGAGGTGGATTACCTACAATGATTGGAGAACTCCTCACCTCCCTGCCCAGTTTCTGTAGTAAGGGTCTATATTGATGCACTACAGCAGTGCAACTGTAGCTTTTTAAGGATAGGCAAATAAAGTAGGCTATGTCTAAGCTGTGCCTAACCAGAAAGACTGCTATTTATACCTGTGCTGGGGGGCGGGGGGGGGAGGCGGCTATATGTATATGTACTCTGGATGCTAGTGAAAGAAGCATGCAGCGTAGATGGACCTGTAGTTAGTTACATGTGACATTTCATCTCTAATTTTTGCCTTGGAGAAAATGGGTGAACTAGGCATGAGCTCAGAATTGTTATCTGCTTTAGGTTTTTTTAAATTCTGTTTTTTAGAAATACTTTTCTAATCTCAGTGAATTTGGTGTTCATGAAAGTGAAAATCATAGTACCAGTCTGAACCAAGATAGCGTAAGCAGGCATTGCACAAGCCTTGCCACCCCTCTCTCTGAGTGCATTTGATTTCTTATCTGCAATAATCTTGCTATTATAGTTTTTGGCTGTAGAAGGAGTAACCCTAAAATGACATGAATCATGGTATGGATTTGTACAGAGACCACACAACTCATTTTTAAATGTCACTTTTACCAGCGCGGAACTCAGGACTGCAGAGGTGACAGTCTAACCCACTGCACCAGCTAGTCCTTGTCAGCTTTAGCTTTGAATTTTCTGGTTTATATAGACTTGTGACACAGACTTATCACAATGAAACCTGAATGAGAAAGCAAACTTATTAGGCAACATTATGTCTTAAGAGACTGCCTCAAAGTAGCCCCAAAGGTACAAAGGATAGTTCTACTCCACCTTTAACAAAATGCCACCTCTGTCAAGCAAATGATTTTTGCTGGTCTCTGAACTGGTCATTTTGAGAGCTTTCAAAATTAATTTAAGCATCCAGGAGAATAGTTTCACCTTTAATTAATAACTGTTTTGAGTAAAACACTCCAAACTTAAACAGAATCATGTAAATTGTGTATTATTTATACACAAGACTAGAAACACTATGGTGTATGGATATTTTCTTACAACTTGTGATAGGTGAACTGGTTTAGGACAATTCCAGCCTTAACCCTTTCTCAGAAGTGAACCTGAATCTTTGCAAAGTTTTGGGTTGATTCAGTTTCTGGAATAGTGACAGAGAGATCCCTTGGCAAAGGGTCCCCTGTTCTTTGCAAACAACTCTCACCTCACCTCAGACCTGACAAACTCACTACACTAGATGTGTCTTATAGGATATTTATCCATAAAAAGTAATATGTAAAGTATCTACAGAAAACTTGTAACTTGTCCAGATTCATAATTACTGAGAAATGTATGTACAGGTAGTATTTAAGGAATAAAGTATTTACAGTGAAAGTATGCATTATAAACTTGGAATTGAAATTAGTCACCAGAAGAGAATGTGTTTCAGTGGTAGCCCGTCCTGTTTGACTAGTGATGCAATGCAAGGCTTAATTGTTTTGTCTTGTACCCATCAGAGACAATGACAATCAGAGCCACCTAAAGTTAGAAGAAGAAAAAACTTTACAACAATACAGGCATTCACCCAGTCTGTGACTAGAAACAAAAGGTTGTTTTCAGTATAACAAGGAAGGGAGAAGCACTCTGTGGCCATTCCCTGAGGAAAACCCATTGTGGAGTGGGAAAGCTTTTGTGAATTTTTGGACCCTGGTTTTTCAGAAACCAGCCAGCCAGAACTTTGGGGTGGAGAAATCTATTTTATTGGATAGGAAAGGTAACTATTGATAAGTGCAGACCTGGGGTTCTCAAACTGGGGTTGTGACCCCTCGGGGCATCATGAGGTTATTACCTGGGGGGTCGCAAGCTGTCAGCCTCCATCCTCAAACCACGCTTCGCCTCCAGCATTTATAATGGTGTTAAATATAAACAAATGTGTTTTTAATTTATAAAGAGAGTCACACTCAAAGGCTTTCTGTGTGAAAGGGGTCACCAATGCAAAAGTTTGAGAACTACTGGCTTAGACCCAGATTCACATTGTATGATTTTGTTTTGCATTGTAACCATTTGTTTCCATTACACTCTTGTTTCTAGTTAAACCTTTATTCTTTCTTAAATCATCACAGAAATGCAACAAAACCACAATCAGTCCCCAGTCCTCTTTTAGGTTGCCAACATTCTGACTGCAGAAAACCGAACACCCTTTCCCAAAGCCCCGCCTTGCTCTGCTCCTTCTCTGAGGCCCCGTCCCCACTCACTCCATTCCCCCTCCTTCCGTCGCTCACTCTCCCCCACCCTTGCTCACTCGTTCATTTTCACTAGGCTGGAGCGGGGCTTGGGGTTCTGGAGTGGGGCTGAGGGATTCCGAGTGTGGGAGGGGGCTCCAGGCTGGGGCGGGGGTTGGGATGAGGGAGCGGCTGAGGGCTCCGGCTGGGGGTGTGGTCTCTGGGGTGGGGCCAGGGATGAGGGGTTTGGAGTGCGGAAGGGAGGTCTGGGCTTGGGCCGAGGGGTTCAGAGTGCAGGAGGTGGCTCAGGGCTAGGAAAGGAGTTGTGTGGGGAGGTGTGGAGCCCAGGGCTGGGGCAGGGGGTTGGCGCATGTGTGTGGGGGGTGAGGACTCCAGGCAGTATTTGCCTCAGGCAGCCCCCAGAAGTGGGGGGCATGTCCCTCTGGCTCCTAGGCACAGGGGCAGACAGGGGGCTCTGCATGCTGCCCCTGTCTGCAGGCGCTGCCCCCGCAGCTGCCATTGGCCATGGCTACTCTCTTTCTTCTTGTCTTCTTTACCTTGTACAGGGGAAATAAGGACATGTCTGTACATAGGGAACTTTATATTATATACTATACCAGCAGATTTCAGAGTAGCAGCCGTGTTAGTCTGTATTTGCAAAAAGAAAAGGAGTACTTGTGGCACCTTAGAGACTATCCAATTTATTTGAGCATAAGCTTTTGTGCTCAAATAAATTGGTTAGTCTCTAAGGTGCCACAAGTACTCCTTTTCTTTATACCAGCAGAGTGCTTCTAGTGTGGACACAGAGATATAAGCAAAGGTGTGTTTAGTACTGTTACAGTAAAATCCCCCCCACCCCTAGCAAATTGAAGTACACAACTAAAAGCTCAGTTTTGCCAGTATAAAAGCATCTACACTAGGTACTGCTGCTGGTACAGCTACGTAGGTCACAACCTCTTCACGCCCCCATTGACATAGCTGTACCAGCTGAAGTCTGCAGTGCAGATCTGGCCTAAGAGAACTGAGGGACAGGAAGAGAGCGAAAGGCAGTTTGATTGGCTAGGAAGGTCTAGCTGAAGGCCTGGTTGAAATGGAGGTGGGGACAATGAATTTGCCTTATTCAGGGTTAAAACCTTCAGGTTCATGTTCAGATGAAGTTTGGATAAGTATCCAGTCTTTTGGGGACTGCACCTGGTTTGCCACATAAACTGGAAATAAAAGGGCTATTCCAGTTTATTGAGTGAACCTAGCCTTTTTTTCTATACCATGATTGTATATCATAGCTTAGTGCTTTACAGCAAAACCTCAGTATTGAGCATTAATAACTGGGAGATCTATTACAAAGAAATGAGTTGTGCTAAACAGCACGTAAATCACAGTGACCATACCATAAAGAAATAAAAATAGTACTGGAGAGAACTGGAAAATATTTGTTTTATTTTTTATAAATAAAATATGTCCCTCGTCATTGTGTCTGTGTATTATTCTGCTGGCTGAATTCAGGGAGTTAAAACAAAAGGGGTTATTAAAGTAATAAGGATGGAAAGGTAGGACAATGGCCTAGATAAGGAGCATTCCCTCAAACACAGTATTGTAGTCAGCTTTATAGCCAAGAAGAGGGACGACTCAGCCCTAACCTTCCCGGCAGGGCTGTTTGACAAGGCTAAGAATCTGGAGATCAAAAGAAACTGATCAGTTAAAAGGATCTGTCCTATGGAGAGGGAGAGGAGAAGTTGCCATTGGCTGCAGGCTGCCACAGATACTCTCGGGGTATATCTTCACTGCAAAAAAGAAGATGTGTTCTGAACTCAGGCTAACCTGAGTTAGCTAATGAAGGTTAAAATAGTAAAGACATGGCAACACTGCTTTTAACTTGACTTAGCAGCTCTAGATAAAGTTTACAGGGGAGTCTTGGTTAAAAGTTAACTTGTTGTATCTTCACTGCAATTTTAATCCAAGTTGAGAATCCCACCCCAAAGAGAAGTGGAGGCATGGGCTTGCCACTTGAAAGTGGTGCACTTGAGGGACTGGAAAAGGATCTCAGAAAGGGTAGCCAACTTAGGGACTATAACAGATATTCTAGAAAAAAGGTCTTGTCTTCAATTATTTTGACAATTATAGTTTTGAATTCTTTATATTACAATCCACTTACTAGTACATTTCTAAAAACAACATGGATCTTCATTACTATGATTCTGCTCTGAAATCTGTATGGAAAAGGATTTACAAAGCTTCCCCCATCCCTATGCCCCAAGTTATGAGGTATAAGTGAAGTGGGATTAGTGAGGCTCTACTGAATTTAGCATTACAATATCAGTCCATGTAATTAAGTGTATTAAATATTACAAGAGATACATGTATTAAATTGTACAACGAGACACTCCTCATATATTTGGAAAACTGGTTTCTTCTGTAACTTGGCTATTTTGAAGTCTTGTCCTCTGTCTATACCGAGTCCAAATAATTGGTAATTAAAAAAAAAAGTTGATTTGTGGATATGATTATAGCCATATCAGATCAGAAAATCAGCTCCTTTCTTGGAGAAAGTCCCAGAACTATTCTAACTTTCTCTATTTTAAAATCACTCTCTTTTCTGCCTTCTCCCTTCTTAAACATTTACCTCTGCTCAATGGCTGATTAGGATGCCTCATCTGAAGTACTTTCCTTCCTCTCCTTACACATGCTGCATGAAATCCTTGTCCCTGGCTTCAATGGGGCCAGAATTCACCTAAAGGCCTCTACAATTTTCTTTGCTTAGCATTTTGAAAATATCTGACAAGTATTCTTTTCTTTTTCCTAAGCCTCTCCCCTCCACTAGTTTGACCTCCACTGTACTATTTTTCTGATTCTGAGGTCTGCCTTTTATCAATCCCTCAACCTACCGCTCCTTCCGTCCATTGTTGATAGCTCCCTCTGTAGCTTATTTTTAACCAGTCTTTCCCTCTGCCTCCTTTCCATCACCTGACAAGCTTGCTCTTGCTTCCCCTATCTTGGGGTAAGGGTGGGGGATAGAGAGGAGAATCTTCCTTCAGTCCCACTTGCCTGTTGTTTGCTTCCCCTGCCTAGACTTCCTGTCTCCAGTGCACTGCATTGTCTGATCACACCTAATCTGCCTTCCTCCCCTCTCCACTCAACTGAAACCATTTTGACAGAGTAACCAATTATCTCCTACTAACTAAGCCAAAAGGACATTTCTGTATTCTTCTCTCTCTCAGTGATGCCTTCACACTGATCCTTTATTCTTTTCCTAGCTTTTGTGACTCTCTAACTTCCTCTTCCTTCTCCTTGCTTGCTGACAGTTCTTCAGTTTGTTCTTTGTTGGCTCTTTACCCTTCCCTCTCTCACCATCTGTTGGTATCTCTAAGACTTCAGTCCTCCATCTACTCTTCTGAGATATTCTCTCTCAGTGACGTCATCTATTACCATGGTTTCAAATACCACCTCTCTATGGGTGATTCCCAGATGAACCACTCTACTCCTGACCTCTCAACCTCTAACCAGCCCTGCATATTTTTCTGGCAGATATCTTCCCGGAGATGTCCTGCCATCAGCTCAAAGCCTGACTTTCCAAAACAACTTCTTATTTTTCCTTTTCATCCCTCTACTCCACAGGCTCACTTCTCTGTCACCACTGACAAAATACAAAGTCACCCTTAAACTTCAGTGCCACCTGGACTCTTCTGTCATTCTCCTCACTCCCAATGCCTCACGCCTCACTCTCTTCTTTCTCACCACCCCCATTAAAACAGCTGTCCATTCCTTCATTATTTCTAACCTGAATTGCCTCAAATGAAAGAGAGAAATATATTTTTAATTAGTAAAAATCTGTACTGTGGGACTGACACTCTCTCCTGCTTAGTTGCAGGTTATAATATAAACCATAACTAAGCATGATTATGAGCCACTGCACTATCTCCTTTTAGTAAGCACTCTGCAAGTAACCATCTACTGACTGTGATATCTAAGTATCAGCCAGTCTTTCCTTCCAGCTTTAAGGAATCATTAACTGTAGTACTACGTTAAATTATATTTTGGTGTACACAGAAGCATTTATTTCTAATATCCCACCATAAATCATATCTGCACTCTCATAAGAATGCTATACTCAGCAAGCATATATTATGAAGATATTTCATACGCCACCTTACTATGCAACATAGGCAAGATTTCCTGATGTCAGAGGTAACTGCACTAAATCAGCCATTTACTTTTAACCATAGCACAAGTGATATTTATTATATCTATGAGATCCCCTCTCAGAGTCCAATTCCAGGCCGCCAGCTGTTCCACATCTATGAGGCTTTCAGAGCCTTAGAATAAATTTTATCTGTCATCATTTCAGTCAAGAAGCATATCTTTTTTCACATAACCTGGAAAATGCCAGAAGAGGAAAGCTCAACTACAGCAGCAGAGGTCAGTCAGAGAAAATAGAAAAAACACAGTGGGTGTTTATTTGTGTTTGCTTCTGTGTCAACCACCCTATTAACAGGGTACAATCTTCACTGACGCTGGCTATTGTTTTCTGACATTGTCTGTGGGACTCTATTGAGAAAGGACTAAGGTATTGAAAAGCTGGTTTTGTAAACATAAATGTATTAAATAGAACAGTTTTATTGGATGGCTGACTTAAGAGGTACTTCTTTGCACTGCAGGAGATCCATCTCACTTGTCTAGCATGCCTTAGTAGAGCCACAGAAGCACTGTAAAAACAACGAGGAGTCCTTGTGGCACCTTAGAGACTTAGTCTTTAAAGTACCACAAGGACTCCTCGTTGTTTTTACTGATACAGACTAATAGGGCTACCCCTCTGAAACCTGTCACCATAAGAAGCACTGTGATCAGTGCCTCATCTCAATAAACTGAGATCCTCCAGCCAGTTAAGGAGTAGTGTTGATGGGCTAAAAGGCAATCTCAGTGTTCTCCACTGCCAGGTGCATTGACGGTGGAAGAAGGGTGTGAAACTGTTTGGAGGTGTTTGGACTCCACTGGAGATATAAAAGGGCCTTAACCCACAAACATAACTTAATCTTGGGAGGGAGGGGAATTTACTGAAAAATGTTGAAATGTTACAATATTAATTAATATAGGGTAAACAGTGAACTATATAATATTTTAGTAGGCAAACATAAAAGGTATTACTGGAATTCATAAGTCCAATCTATTTAGAAGTGGACAGTAAATTTAGAGAGCTAGCTACCATTGTTGTTTGATATTTTATACTTAAAAGTACATGCTATCACAAATACCACCAGATACGATTCATTACTTCCATCTCAGATATTCTATTCTAAGTATTATTTTAACCAGAACATTGCATTGAATGTGCAAACAAAATCCATAATACTCTCAATAATGCATTAGTGTTAGGGATAAGGAAACATTGTAAAATAAGGGAAAAGTTGAATTTGAATTAATTAGTGGGCTTCTACCCGGTAAACATAAACCTAGAAAGTCTCTTAAAAAGCCTCTTGTGTATTCTCGGTAACATACTTAATTCAGAATAATCTAAAATGTCATTTTTATTATTCTGTGTATTAGACATTGCTTAAAATTAAAAACATTAATCAGAAAATTGCTGTCTTAGCCAAAGAAAATATTGCCCAGTCTCAAATTTAAATATTAAATTATTTAATTTGTAATCTGTGGAGCACACAATATCTGCATACAGTGCACAGTTATCTGTATATCATTGTATGTGTGTATGCATCACAGTCTTTAGACTCTAAGCTGTAGAATAATACAATAAAATGCAAAAAAAAAAAAAAACCCCAAACAAAAAAAAAAAAAACAACCCAGTATGAAATCCACAGAGTTTAAGGCAGAAACTTTAAAGTTTATGGCATATGCTATTGAAAAGCACCTGGTACCACACCACCAACTGGAAAGCATTGTTAAGGACTCTTTTGGGGACAACCTGTTGATGTGTGGAGCATTTAGGCCCTTATTCTGGACCTTCTTGCAGCCAGGTATAGTAGTCCATCCACATGCAAGATGTTTCAGGATTGGGGGCTTTATCTGCACATGTAAAAAACCTAGACATGATTTTTTTTCTTGGAGAAAGCAGACAGACAGGCATGATAACAAAGTTGCCTACAAACTTCAAGTCTTCACCAAAATATAAATTAAATAAAAAGTGCAGTTCATCTGGATTCTGCTCACACCATGAGAAGTGTCAAGACAAATGCCTGATACTAACAAGTCACGCACAAGATAATGCAGCAGTGAAATGCAGAATTCTTATTTTTAAGAATCTGGGGCATATTTTTAAAGGGACACTGTCAACTTGAAAGTCACACTTTTGTCTCCTTAAAAAAAAAATAAAAGCATTATTGGTTAAAATAACACCTAAGATTTCTATAACTCAAAGAGATTGTGGGGAGGGAATGGGGGAGAATTATCCATTTTGTTTGCTTTTTGGATAATTATTTTAACTGTTTCCCCTACAGCATAAGTTAGCCAGTCAGCCATTTTCTTCTTTTGTCTGTGAGAGTTTTTCCACACAGCAATTAAATTTTAAGTTGACTATGTCCGTATAAGAGTCAGAAACTCAAAACATCCTTATTACAAGATGACATGGTTATTTACAAGTGAAAAGTCCCTACTTACTGTTAGATATGTCTATAATATCTCTTCTTGTATAACTGAACAATGAAGAGAGCAGGTCATCCATCTTCCCTGAAAGACCCTCCCTCTCTGGTGTACAGCAGTGTAGAAAGTATTTGAAGTTACTGAACAGATATTGTGGGAGAGAATACCTTTTTCCCCCTCTCTAAAATAAATGGTGGGGGGAACATAGGTGTAGTTTGACTTCTATATTTGGGGAGGCATCTCTAATCAGGCCAATGGGGTTGCACATGCGGGAGCAAATTTCATTCCTGCCCGAGGCTTGCAGTTTGGAGGGGGCAATGCCCCTCCCCGACCTCCCAAACTACTCCCCTGGGGAAATGATCTGAAAAGCAATTCTCGGGGGCATGCAGAGATGCGCCAGCAGCCGGCCACTTCCGGGAGTGGCGTGTGGCCACTGGCCATGGCATGCAGGCAGCCTTCCTGCCTGAGTCCTGCTGCTTCACTGGCCAGGACTCGGGGGCAGGTTGTCAGATATTTCTCCTGAATTTTGGGAGCACCCCTGTCGTTTGGGGCTCTGTGCCACCACATGGTTTGTTTCATGGTAAATCCGCTCCTGGAGGAGTCTGAGATGCTCAAGAAAGGATCTGAGGATCTTTTGACACACAGTGAAACGTCTGAGTGTACGCAAACAGAGGAACAGGGTCAAGATTAGGGGATGATTTAGGAGAAACAGAGAGATGGGATATGGAGAAGAAAAAGATCTTAAAAGGTTTGGATAAGCATCCAAATTGATTCTCTGAACCTTTTTATATTCAACCATCCAAGTCCATGGGGCCGGATGAGTTGCATCCGAGAGTGCTAAAGGAACTGGCGGCTGTGATTGCAGAGCCATTGGCCATTATCTTTGAAAACTCGTGGCGAACGGGGGAAGTCCCGGATGACTGGAAAAAGGCTAATGTAGTGCCAATCTTTAAAAAAGGGAAGAAGGAGGATCCTGGGAACTACAGGCCAGTCAGCCTCACTTCAGTCCCCGGAAAAATCATGGAGCAGGTCCTCAAAGAATCAATCCTGAAGCACTCACATGAGAGGAAAGTGATCAGGAACAGTCAGCATGGATTCACCAAGGGAAGGTCATGCCTGACTAATCTATTCGCCTTCTATGATGAGATTACTGGTTCTGTGGATGAAGGGAAAGCAGTGGATGTATTGTATCTTGACTTTAGCAAAGCTTTTGACACGGTCTCCCACAGTATTCTTGTCAGCAAGTTAAGGAAGTATGGGCTGGATGAATGCACCATAAGGTGGGTAGAAAGTTGGCTAGATTGTTGGGCTCAACGGGTAGTGATCAATGGCTCCATGTCTAGTTGGCAGCCGGTGTCAAGTGGAGTGCCCCAGGGGTCGGTCCTGGGGCCGGTTTTGTTCAATATCTTCATAAATGATCTGGAGGATGGTGTGGATTGCACTCTCAGCAAATTTGCGGATGATACTAAACTGGGAGGAGTGGTAGATACGCTGGAGGGCAGGGATAGGATACAGAGGGACCTAGACAAATTGGAGGATTGGGCCAAAAGAAATCTGATGAGGTTCAATAAGGATAAGTGCAGGGTCCTGCACTTAGGATGGAAGAACCCAATGCACAGCTACAGATTAGGGACCGAATGGCTAGGCAGCAGTTCTGCGGAAAAGGACCTAGGGGTGACAGTGGACGAGAAGCTGATATGAGCCAGCAGTGTGTCCTTGTTGCCAAGAAGGCCAATGGCATTTTGGGATGTATAAGTAGGGGCATAGCGAGCAGATCGAGGGACGTGATCGTTCCCCTCTATTCAACATTGGTGAGGCCTCATCTGGAGTACTGTGTCCAGTTTTGGGCCCCACACTACAAGAAGGATGTGGATAAATTGGAGAGAGTCCAGCGAAGGGCAACAAAAATGATTAGGGGTCTGGAACACATGAGTTATGAGGAGAGGCTGAGGGAACTGGGATTGTTTAGTCTGCAGAAGAGAAGAATGAGGGGGGATTTGATAGCTGCTTTCAACTACCTGAGAGGTAGTTCCAGAGAGGATGGTTCTAGATTATTCTCAGTGGTGGAAGAGGACAAGACAAGGAGTAATGGTCTCAAGTTGCAGTGGGGGAGGTTCAGGTTGGATATTAGGAAAAACTTTTTCACAAGGAGGGTGGTGAAACACTGGAATGCGTTGCCTAGGGAGGTGGTGGAATCTCCTTCCTTTGAAGTTTTTAAGGTCAGGCTTGACAAAGCCCTGGCTGGGATGATTTAATTGGGTATGGGTCCTGCTTTTGAGCAGGGGGTTGGACTAGATGACCTCCTGAGGTCCCTTCCAACCCTGATATTCTATGATTCTATGATCCATCACTAAACGCTTCTTTGTAACCCTGTTTGGGACTCCTTTGTAGCGATCATTAAATTTCTGTGAAAGAAGGATGCTTTTTTCGTGGGGAAGAAGTGTAGAATAGTATTCCCTTTCTACACTATTTCTTCTCTCATCGTGAAATCTTTAGCCATTTTCTACAAAAATCTAGTTTTTAGTGAGGTTTCTTTTTTATTTCAAGCCATACCTTTCTGTTCAGCATCATATGGCTTCAGAATGTAAGATGAGGTGTCCACCCTGGCTACATATTTGTTGTTATCTACTGTACAGTATATATTAACTAATGCTATGATTTGGATTCTGGGAATAAGATGCATATTTCTATTATTAGTATACTTTCATTTTATTGAAAACAATTCTTTACTAAGCTGGTTTTTCTTGGCCTTTACTATTTTGTAACCAATTTGTTTTGGTTAGTCCTGTAAGTTTTAACTGTATTGCCGATCAGGTTACAAATGGAGAAAATCGTTTATGCTATTGTCAAAATGCAATGACTGTTTAGCAGCCAATATCAGGAGGTGCAAATATTGGTCCTTCATGGTATGTAACCTGAAGTGATATATACATCACTATCAAGAACAGGGAGATCTATCAAGCACACTATTGTGTTTGTTCCTAGACCAGCCATACTTCCTGGAGATACTCTGTTTTAACAGATTTGTGTATTGAACGGGGTGAAGACTTTGTCAATGAAAATGTTTTGACTGGCAGTTCAACTCCTGCAGACGATGGATGTCAAGATTTGGAGACAGCATGAAAAGCTGATCACACTTTCAGTGGTCCAGAGGGGTGGAAAAGAGAAATTTTTCTATGGTTAGGAGGGAATCTTGGAAGAAAATCTCTGTCTTTGAGAAGCTGGATATGAGTCAACAGTGTGCTGTTCTTGCCAAGACGGCTAATGGCATACTGGGCTGCATTAGTAGAAGCACTGCCAGCAGATCGAGGGAAGTCATTATTCCCCTCTATTCGGCACTTGTGACCTACACATGAAGTACTGCGTCCAGTTTTGGGCCCCCCACTACAGAAAGAATGTGGACAGATTGGAGAAAGTCCAACAGAGGGCAACGAAAATGACTTATACTGGGGCACATGATTTATGAGGAGAAGTTGAGGGAACTGGGATTATTTAATCTGCAGAAGAGAAGAGAGAGGTGGGGATTTGATAGCAGCCTTCAACTACCTGAAGGGGGGTTCCAAAGAGGATGGAGTTCGGCTGTTCTCAGTGGTGGCAGATGATAGAACAAGGAGCAATGGTCTCAAGTTGCAGTGGGGGAGGTGTAGGTTGGATATTAGGAAACACTATTTCACTAGGAGGATGGTGAAGCACTGGAATGGGTTACCTAGGGAGGTGGTGGAATCTCTATCCTTAGAGGCTTTTAAGGCCTGGCTTGACAAAGCCCTGTCTGGGATGATTTTGTTGGGGTTGGTCCTGTTTTGAGCAGGGGGTTGGACTAGATGACCTCTTGGACCATAATCTTCTATGGTTCTATGAAGTATGGCATGAGTATGACTAGTAGGTGGAAATACTAGTGTTATTCACTAGTTTCAATGGAATACCCCAGTAGTTTCTGTTCACAGACCCACCTATTCAATGCTAAACAAGTATGTGGTGAGAAATTATTTCTTTCCCTCATCTGATGCAGATGGTCAGGGCAATCATGTAGAAAAATATCATCAGTCAGGAACTGAAAGTACCATATGGAGCAAATATTTAGTATTCACCCTATTACTAGTTTTCTACAAGGAATGATATTACCAGTGGCAGTCCAATCACCCAGACTGAGCAAGGCCAAGCTTTTTCATGTATTTTAGACCTACCACATTCTCTCCCTTCCTCCCACCACAAATTGAGTCCAAATTCAGCTTTCATTGGAACCTGCTCATCAGCATCACTAGCAGTAGTTGTTTTTTGATTGGCAGTAAATATAATCTGGATTATTTCTACTGCCAAATTCACCAGAAACAACATACTCCTTAAATAAAACCTGTAAAGGTCTGATACAAGTCTAAAAGATTTTTAATGTCAGCACCTCTGACACACTTGTGAGACATTATGAAATACTATTATGGATAAAATTGTATTTGTACCCTTTCGTGCCAGATTGTGCAGTTAAGGCACAACTTCACTGACACAGAGATCCTAGACACATTGCTCTTCAGGGGCATAATCTCTCTCAACATTCCTTGGGTGTCAATGGAACACACCTTCGGCACTACTACTCTATCTGAGACTACATCATGTACGCCCCACCATGTCAGCGAGACATTTATTTAAGTTATAGTTGTGCTCGGAGGCCACATAGTAAAGAAACAGTGAGGCACAGAGAGATTCATTGATGCTCCCAGAGTCACTCCTGGAAGTCTATGTCAGAACCAGGAATGGAGCTCCTATCACCTGAGTCCCAAATACAGATATTAACCACAAAGCCAACCTCCTCCACCTTTCCTACAACCTGTCTACTTCTGTTAGAAGGGGTGCTAGTAGGTAGCCATTCCTACAGTTAGAAAAGAGAAGAATGACAGCTGTGCTTGGTGGGAGATAGGTAGCCCCTTGAATCCACAAGGTCCCGGTATCATAGATACAGAGGCCAAATCCTGCTGATCGTACTTGTATAGAACTTCCACTGAACTCAATGAATGAATAAGGTAAGCAGAATATGACCCATAATGGGCATTAGTCAATAGCTGGTTAATAGCGGTTTAACAATGAAGTATTTTACTGGTTGAGACAGGATAGATTAAACTTGTGACATGAACCAGGAAAAAAAACATCATCTGATCCTAGCTCTAATGTTGTTGGTGCCATTCTTTGGCCCTATTAAATTATAGTTATTATATTATAATATTTAATAATATTTAATATAATACATTAATATTAATATATTATTCTGTCCCTCCCATTATATTATTCTGTCCCTCCTATTCTATATAATATTAATATAATATAATTTAATAATTATATTATAATATAATATTATATAGAATGGGAGGGACAGAATGCTTAAAAATTAATCCCAAATGAGTGCTATTACTACTTCTGGAATTCTGCCCTTACCTGATACAGTACATGTTGTACTATATCAGCATCTTCCCTGATACAATATCAATCACCCTACTACGACTTCAAACAGAGATGCCTCAGCAGCATATTTAGGCAAAAAGGTAATTTATAACATACATTAAAAATATATATTATATTAAGTATTCCACAGATTGTGATGCAGTTTATTAACTGTTATGCATATATTTATTCCCTCTGTTTCTGAGGGATGAATGTAACCAGTCTTTGGCGCTATGAATACTGACATATGTTAATGGAAACAAGAGAAGGAGAGATTTTCCAATCCCCCAGGGTGGTGCCACTGATTGTGAGGAAGATGACTTGGTAAAACTTCTTACCAGATTCCTGATAAAGCCTACCATTTATAATACATCAAATCTGCTGCTGTAGCTCCAGATTAAAGAATCTGACTTTAAAAGAAACAAAAAAGTCTTCTTCCAAATAGTCTTCTTCTTTGCAAACACGACAAATTGCCCACTATTTGCTCAGACTCCCAGACAGGAATAGGACAATATCACTCTTCAAATAAGTTCTTACTTGTTTGTTATACCTTTTGATGGTTTATCTACTGTCATTCAATAATGGATAACTTTTCTAGTAAAGTCACTCATGTCAGGCCTGTAAATGAAAGCATCATTGTGGGGAGTCTGACAACATGGCCTCCTGGCACTCATTTCTCTGGTTTCAGAGTAACAGCCGTGTTAGTCTGTATTCGCAAAAAGAAAAGGAGTACTTGTGGCACCTTAGAGACTAACCAATTTATTTGAGCATGAGCTTTCGTGAGCTACAGCTCACTTCATCGGATGCATACCATGGAAACTGCAGCAGACTTTATATATACACAGAGAATATGAAACAATACCTCCTCCCACCCCAGTGTCCTGCTGGTAATAGTGTCCTGGTAAATTCACCAGCAGGAGAGTGAATTTGTGTGGGGGGGTGGAGGCTGAGAAAACCTGGATTTGTGCTGGAAATGGCCCACCTGATGATCACTTTAGATAAGCTATTACCAGCAGGACAGTGGGGTGGGAGGAGGTATTGTTTCATATTCTCTGTGTATATATAAAGTCTGCTGCAGTTTCCACGGTATGCATCCGATGAAGTGAGCTGTAGCTCATGAAAGCTCATGCTCAAATAAATTGGTTAGTCTCTAAGGTGCCACAAGTACTCCTTTTCTTTTTACTCATTTCTCTCTCTTTTTAAGATGTGTTTTAGTCTATGGAGAAGATTATTACAGTAGTATATGGATGTTCACAAAATTGGTTGCTATCAAAAAATTGATCACTGGGAGTTTCCAACAGATTATAACTAAGTTCCAATTGACTGTACACACAGACTATAGCTGCTTCTATAATCAATGCTACCCCATTACAATTACTTAGTTTCTTATTTAAATTTACTCTATAATCTTAAAAACACAAACATACTCACAAAGCAATAAAAGAAAAGAAAAAATACTAACAAAAGCAATACTAAAATATATCAGTATATCAAATAAATAAAGTCTAAGAATAGGGTAAATATCAAAGATACAAAAACATACAAAAAATTAAGTTTTTATGAGTTTCTCATAGAATTTCAACAATCTTTCAGACACCCTCTAACTGACATCAAAGGCCCCAATCCTGCAAAAGGAATCAAGGTGTTTCTCTTTGCAGGATCAGGGCCCATGGGCCTGATTCTCCTCTTACACTAGTTTTACATTGTTTTAATTCCATTTACTTCAACTGAATGACTCCCAATTTACACCACAGAAAAATGGAAAAACAGGCCCTTAGACCTTCTGTATGAGATGGCTGAAGAACATTATAAACTGGAATTTCTTATATAATCTTACACAGAGGCGCCGACATCCCCAGTTCCCAGGGGTGCTTGACCCCCACTCCGCAGGCCCTGCCCCCATTCCACCCCTTCCCCCAAGCCCACACTCCGCCTCTTCCTGCTCCGCCCCTTCATACCCCATTCCTCTCCTCCCCGTGCCTCTTCCTGCCCCCGCTCCTCCCCCTTTCCCCCCAGCACCACTTGCATGCCTGACCACGGCAGGCAGGAGGCACTGGGAGGTAGGGGGAGGAGCTTATTGGTGGGCATGAGGGCTGGGGTGGGAGGGACTGATCCGCAGGGCTGCTGGTGCTGAGCACCCACTAATTTTTTTCTGTGGGTGCTCCAGCCCTGGAGTACCCACGGAGTTGGTGCCTATGATCTTACACATTGTACACACACAGGGACCAGTGCTGCCAGTCATCTGTGCACAGAATTAATTTTGACTTTAGTTGAAGTACTGCATGTGGAGGGCTTACTGACTCAGACCCTTTGTATGTACCAACATGAACTACTATGAAAGATCCTATTAGTACTAGGGGTAAGCAACCCCCAAGAGCCAGTAATACAAAGCGCTCAGAGCCTCACACAACTGCCCCCTACAGCAGTGGTTTTAGAAGTGATTTTTATTGAATACTGTGTGTTAAGCTGAAAATATGGCAATTTTACTTATAGTTAGAAAATAGCGCACACAGCATTTAATTTTTCAGAAAAATTTGCATTTGTGCCTTGCAGTAAGGGTGATTAGAATTAATTGCAGTGCTCTGGAGCCTTACAGATGTTTAGAGTTTTAAAATAGTTTGAAGAGACAGCTGTCCTCTTCTCCAGTTGGACCCAGAAGAGTATTAAAATGCCAGAGGAAGTGTATTTACAGAAAACGGGTATGTAAAATGGAATAGTACCAATGATTGTGTCAATCTAGAAAGAAAGTAGTAATTTTTGAAGTATTTTAAAAATAAAACATTTTTAACCAGAAGAATGAGGTTCTCCCCCCCCCCCCATTCTATCGTAATTCAAAATTGCTCAAGGGATTTTTCTGATCGTTGAGAGTGATAGAAAACAGGGGGCTGACAAATGGAAGTAGCATCCTCTATTGTTTGTCATAGTCATGTAGCAGTTGTGATAATTATTTTCTATAATTGTTTGATATGCAACATTTTTATTGACTGAAAATGTTTAGTTCTGGTGTTTTGATAGCACTGCATTAGGACATTTTAATGCTCTGCACCGCAGAGTGTTGTGTACAAGTGTAGTGAGGGGGAAACAGAATCAGACATCTGTGCGAATGACAGAGCCGGGGAATAACTCAAGAACTCATTTGGGCCAGCATTTTAATCCCAAACGTAGCAATTAGGAAACCCATGTTTTGGAAAGACCTTGCGTAAGCAGTGATCATAGTGTGGAAATTCAGTTGGAGGAAAGAGAATGGCAATTTGTAGGGGAGAGCAATATGGAAGAGGAGGGAGAAATTCAAGGAGAAGTTAAAAATATGAAGAGTTGGTTTGGGTTCAGAGTCAGACCTCTGTGGGGAGATACGATTCAGATTGAAATCCAGCATAATAGGCTAGTGTAAATATATCAGAATAATAAGGCCAGTTTTTCCCAGTTTACTTCCAACCTGACTTTAGTTTAACTAATTTAAATATTTTTATCTGCCAAACAGCTCTATTTTTGCATTGAAATTCCCACTCATCTCTCGCCTATTTAATGTTTCAATAGCAATCTATGTATCTAACTTTTGAACCTGACAATTTCATGATGTATTTGCCATTTCAACTGAAAAGAAAGCTTTTGGTAAGTCGCCATGAAAGGCAAAGATATTGGCTGATGGTCGACTGTTCCAACAGGGCATGGAGATGAAATAATATTGACTGTAAAAAGACTGCTTCTTTGGTTGGAAGTTTTGATGAGCAGTTTCTTTGACAGTGAACAACTGGGGCACTGAGAATCTTTATACTGTGCTTGCCACTGTTCGCAGCATTCCACTGTACATAGGTCCTGGAATCCCAAGTCCATGCTTGAGTCCAAGTCAACAGAAGACTTATGGCTTTCCTGCCACTCCACCAGGACAAGCTTGATTGCATTTGAAATGCAAACAGATAAAAGACTAGCTTACCTTAAACAAGAATAATAGGTACGGTTATCTACTACTTGGTTTATAATGAAACCTCTGATAAAGCATTGATTTCTTCCTAATGTGGTAGGGATTTAAGTTTAATACACTACTCTAAAATTGTTAAATCATGATAATCCTAATAACAAAATCACAATATATAATGATTGTTAACATTTACAACCCTCTTAACAACAGTTTAAATCCTAGGCATTGAGGCAAAGCATTTCACTCTTTTCTTCCCATTGTACAACAGCTTAATGTTTAACTGGCTTTTTGCTTTGGATTCCCATTTTTCTCCATAGAGATTTGAGAACTAGAACAGTACCCCCTTTAAACTCAATGTGCTCGTGAAGTGACCCATACCTGGAAAGCAAGTAACCCAATGTAAATCATGCAGAATCACATGTTCACATTTAACCCAAGTGTATACACTTTGGGCTGATAATTAAAACAAAATAAGGATAGTAGCTAACACTTTGTATAAATTCAAAATAGCGGCTTAAGGTGCAAATCATCACACTAATACTAGAGACAGTAGCTTCTTGACCACGTTTGCATGGTATTAATTGGATACAATGGACCAAATTAATCCCTGATGTGAATTGAGTAGTCATATCATTATTATATTTGTAGTACCTGTAGCACGTAACAACTCTAAAACCGACCTGGAGAAACAGAAATCTTGCCATCCAAACTCAACTTTGAATATTTGCCACCATTGTGAAGTCGGTTTTCATATATGGTGATGAAGTTTTCATCAACAGCTGCCTTATACAAATCCTCAGTATCAGATGGCCAGAAGCAAAAATCACAGGTGAATAACTCTGGAGGGCAATGAAACAGAAATGGATAGGACATTATGGAATGAAAATGGAAATGGTTAGATTATACCTGGAGGAATGACATACATAACGTAACAAGACAGGCACTGAATTAGAATCCCCAAAGCAAGAGGCAATAAGGTAGACCAAAGATAACACAGAAACACACAATTGCAGCAGAATTGAAAGCTATGAAAATGACATGGGAAAAAGCCAAGACTGCAGCAGGAGATCAGTGGAGATGGGAGACAGTGGCGAAGGTACTGTGCTGCACGTGGAATAGACAGGCATTACAGGAATAGAGAGGCATAAGATACAAGAAGAAAGTTGTAGGATTACAGTATCACCCGGAAGCCTTAATCAGGATTGGGACCCCTTGTGCTAAGCATCGTACAAAAACAGAGATGGAGGACAGTGCTACTCCAAGAGCTTAAAATCAGACGTAGGACAAGACCCAACAAGTAGGTATAACAAGAAGACAATGGAAACAGAAAAAAAAAGTATGTTAGCTTATGGTAACAGTAGTGAAGTGCACAGTACTTTTTGTGGTGGTTTTTTTGTATTTTTTTTAACTCTCAGATATAAAAACAGATTGGGCAATTATCTAGCTGTTATCAATTGGTGTCTTGCAGGCATTACTGTGGAGTGAGGCTTGAAGAGGGGCTTGAAGGAGGAGAGGAAAGTGGTTTTACAACTAGTTCAAGGAGTGTATGCCATGCATATGAGGCAGCATAGAAAAAAAAAGCATGACGGTGCTTCTGAGAGAAATGGATCAATGAGTGGTAGAGGTTAACACGGTTATTTGATGAGATAGAACAGCAGATAAGTAGGGAGAGTTAAGCTGTGCAGGGCCCTCACAGATAAGAAGAAAAAGGCTATATTTAATGTGGTGGATGAAAGGAAGCCAGTGGATGCACTCCAGGAGGTTGGAGATGTCTACACCGTCAGAGCAACAGGACAGGAAGATGATTTTAGCCACAGTGAGTGAGATAAAATGGGTGTCAGGAAGGCCTAAGAGAGGAGGATGCAGTAATCCACGGAAGAGATGACAGAGATTCAGTTGAGAGTTTTGGTGGTGTGGGCCAAGAGGAAAGGTCAGATCTTAGAGATGTTACAGAGGAAGAAACTGAAAGATTTGGATATAGTCTGGATGTACAGTTCTAGAGCTGGGACAGGGTTACAGCTGACGCCCAGATTGTGAACCAGGTGACTGGGGGGGGGAGTCGGGGGAGGATGGTGATGCTATTAGAGGTGATAGATAATGGAGGAAATTGGAGGACTCTGGGAAAGAACGTAAGGAGCTTGATATTGGCCATATTAAACTGACAGCAAGACATCAGGAATATATGTCAGAAAACCAGGATAGGTCAAAGTGAGTCAGAAGTAAAGAGGAGGATTTGTGAATCACTGGTGTATAACCATGTGTCAATGAGATCACCTAGAGAAATGGTAGAGAGTCAAACTAGAAGTGTGCAAAGGACAGTCCCCTGAAGGGCCACACTGAAAGGGACGGAGGACAAATTGAAAGAATTACAAAAGAGGTAAGACAAAAACAGTAAGGAAATACAGTCATAAAAGCCAAGGATGTACAGACAAAAGTGTTTTGGGTTCTTTTTCAGAAGACTATGGCTATATTGTGAGGGGAGGGAATCAGATGAGAGAGAAAGAGACTGAAGAGAAAGTTGCGGGAGGACTGGGGCAAGGAGGATCATGAGGCCAGTGGACATGAGGTCATGAGCATAAGTGGAACAGTTAGAAGAGAACCCTTGGCATTATTGACAGGGGAGAAGCAGGAGAAAGTGTAAGGGGCAAAGGGAAAAAGGAGAGATTCGGTTGGATTTTAGTAATCTCTTGTGATATTTGGCAACAAAAGGGAGCATGGCAGTGGGGGAATCAAGGGTGGTAAAAAGATAGCCGGGATTGCTAATATGAGAGTTCAAACACTTTCTTGCAAAGAAGATTCCCCTTAATATAACAAACAAGTTCAAAAACCGTCCACCCTTCCAATAGTGGGGTAACACTATGTCAGCCCAATCAATTAAACATATAATGTTCTTAACAATAAAAGACTTATAAATTCCCTTCCTTACATTAAAAATGTAGCCCAACATATTTGTGCATGGAACAACAGCAAAAGTTATATTTCTGATTATGACTCTGTCAGGATTTATTTATGGAGGATGTCGTTCACAGTATTACTTATTTCTCTAACTCATTCATGTAGAATTAGTGTGAACAGAAGGCTAAATCTACAGAGGATGGAAAGAAATGCACTATTATGCATTTACTTTAGAAATGCCTATAAGGAAATGAATAACTCAATAAAAAAATTAAAAATGCAGATTGTATGCAAGAAGTGAAAGTATCAAGTATTCAAGTACAGTGATGAAGTTACCTAGCATGTACGAGTCAAGTTTGCAGACTCAGTGGTGGAGGCAATGCCAGTGGGATGGATACCTTTTCTGAAATTATACCCCCCTGGCACTGTACCTGATGGTAACTATATAGTCCTGAAACAGTGCTAACTACCTTGTCTTATCCACCAGTGACACTGATATTATGCTTGATGCAGAGTGGGGCCAGACTCCCTGTTTTCCTGTTGTATGCTTGGACTCAAAAGACAGTAAGATGGTGAATCTCTAGAGAGGAGGGCTCCTGGTCTGCAGTGAGGAGCAAGTGAAGCTAGTTGGAATTGGTCACATTCTTAGGGGAGAAGACACACCTCAACTCCTCCTCATCCCATTCTGCTTTTAATTAGGACAAGGAAGGAGTGGAATGGGAACATATCCTGTTCTCTCTTCTTGGAGACAATGTCATCTATCTTCGCTTTCTTTCTGCAGCAGGTCAGAATGCTACTGGGAGCTCACAGACAGCAGCAGCACTACAAAAAAACTGAAAAGGAGAACGGGAGCAGCCTTTCTGAAGGCCTTAGCTCAGCCTCAGCCCAGGATATCTCTTCCAAAGAGCTGGCTCCTTCTTACTTGCACAGCACCCCTCAGCACTGCAGCAGCCCCACCACCAAAATGGAAGATATGGTAAGGCTGTTTTGGGGGACATAAGATAGGGCTGGGGTGACCTGGTACACCTCTATCCCTTCATTGACAGCAGGACTTCATTCTTACCAGCCTTTCTTCAGATAGCACCAGCACCTGGCTGCTTTGCACTTCAGTGGAACTCCATCTTCAGTTTGCAGTTTACAAAAGTGGGAATTTGAAAGGTTTTACTGTCTTTACTGCACTTTCTAGAAAGCTGTTTGGCACTGCAGCCTGCCTTTAACATTAGTAGGTTATGTACGTCTGCAAACACCAGGTAACGCAAAGCCTCATGCATGGTAATGGGGATAGGAGCAGGAAAAGCTCCAGACTAAATATATACTGTCTCCAATCCAAGTTTATTGCAGCAGACTGTAGGAGAATGAACATTTGAAGTGTATGCAGTGTGCTCACTAGTCAAAGTACTTTTGGGTAGTTCTTCCACACTTTTCCAGAAATATCATTCATACAGGCTCAAAGGAGCACTCTCTCTATCATAGGAAAGGACATTCAGCGTAAGTCAGCCTGCAGGAGGA
This sequence comes from Lepidochelys kempii, assembly GCF_965140285.1. Classification (NCBI taxonomy): domain Eukaryota; kingdom Metazoa; phylum Chordata; order Testudines; family Cheloniidae; genus Lepidochelys; species Lepidochelys kempii. The sequence goes on along the minus strand of NC_136383.1, from coordinate 77,360,449 downwards.
ATATCAAATATGATGCTAAAAAACAAACAAACTGAACACAAAGAAAAATGTAGATCAAATGAAATATGGCAGGCAGTCTTAATGACACTGGGTTTATGAGTGAAGCAAGATCTCAAAATAAAAGACAGTTAATTAAATAAACAAGTGATAATGTGGATTTTATAACTTTTCGGTTATTGCTTCACAGACTACAATTGGGATGTCATCTTAGACTGTATACATAAAGATATACTCTGATTCTCACATATTTCAACTTAATGTGTTTTCTACAATCTATTAAACTGGCATATAAAGGCATATAACAGAGTATATTAACAGAGTATATTAACCTGCAACTCCTACTAATGCATCTAATATAAACAATATATAATTGAATAAATTTAGTAACATGGGGTACTTACTAATGTTTATGTTTTGCCAGCATATGTTTTAAAAATTAAAGCAGTAGATTCATCTTTCCTTTTATCCAAGAACCGCACTGCTTTCAGATCTATTTGGCAAGGCAAGCCTAAAGCAGTATCTGTAGCAGGGCAATGCTGCCAGGAACTCCTGCAGCATACTGCTCTGTACAGTGTAGTATTTACATGAAAAAAAGGCATCAAAAGACAGAAAAACAAATAATGGATTGCACTTCTATATTTCGGAACAAGCGAAAACAACTTTTCTTCAGCTATATTGCTTTTGCCAATGCTTGTTATCTGCAGTGTGATAGTGCCCGGACACCCCAATCAGGATTGGTGCCTTCTTATGCAAGGTATTATACAAATACATAGAAAGATGTGATTGATGTCCCTGAGACGATATTACCTTTATCTTAAAATAATGTGGATGCCCAGTCAACCATAGTATTCATTCAGTGCAGCAAGGCAGTACATATGCTTCACTGTTTTTTTCTGCAATTAATTTAAAATCCTGTATTAACCAATTAAAAAGATTAGGCCTCTAGCTTTGGAGGCAGTCTCAAATACTTTAACACTTTAGTATGATTAGATGTAGATAATCACCGTAGAGAGAAAAACTGTCTCCTTTTGATTTTAACTCCTTATAGTAAATCTGAATTCAAACACTAAAATAAAATGGTCGTCTTCATTTCATTGCTGAATGTTTCTTATGCACAAAATGCCAGGAGCAACGAAAAGAAGAAATATTAAATTTATCTCTGGTATATATGTAGTGGAATAAGTAATCCATTTGTTTCTCATTTTGAGTCTGTGCCACCCTTAAAATGTATTAATAGAATTAAGCGAATGCTTTCTGCAAAGGATTTTCCTCACAAATGCAGTGCCATAATCTAGAGAGTCAGAATACACCAGTTTACCTACAAAGGCGAACTGCATGAAGGAGGAAGTCCTTGAAAACATATGTTCTTTCAACTAACACTTACAAGCTCCTGATATTTAAATAAAAATAATCAAAAATGACCCAAGGACATTTCCCCCTATAACGTCCTACTTAGAGGACAAAGATAAGAGGCTTCCCAATATTATAGAATTACTATTCCAAATTACAAAATTACTTTTAAAAAGAAAGAGTAATAACCATCAAATAGACTGAGTAAAAGCCAGAGCATCGACTAGACTTACTGGAAAGAAAAAGAAACATTATCCATTCCCCTACAGATTCCTTATTCACACTCACCACTTTAGTATGACTGACAGTAAAAAAACAGAGACAGCTGAAGGGTTAACCTGTGGCATATCACATACAGGGCTTCAAAAATATACTCGACATCTACAAGCCCAAAGACAAAGGCTTTTTACCAGGCTGAAATACACTGGATGCCCTATCCCATACCCCTTCTCAAGCCACAATCCTTCCTGCCCAGGGTCCCACTAGTTAGAAACCCATGGTACATTTGGGTCTGATGATCCTGGTCTCCAGCTGGCTCAGCTCAGCTCCAAATTAATGCCATCCCTCTTCTCTATCTATCCACTCTAAAACATTCAGTTGAATCTATCTGCTCCTTCAAAGTAAATCACACAATGCTGGGCAAACACACCCAGTAAATTAATGCTGTGCAGCTTTCACACCCACAATACATTTAAAAAATGATATACAATCTTCCCAAATAAATTAATGCTGGTTTAATACCAACAAACCCTGGTTGTCAGCAGGCAGGACTGAACCTGGGACCCGTGAAGCTAAATGCATGAGCCTCTACTGCATGAGCTAAAAGCCAGCTGGCTCTTAATTAAGGCTGTAGAGCAGACTCATTTAACCTCTCTCTCTAAGTGGTCTCGGTGCCCCTAGATGGGACAGAACACCACACCCAGCAAGTGCATGGGTTACATACTTCCCCTAGCTGAGGAAGTGCGTGCAGAGCTTCAGAGACTTCCCAGCTGAAATCCCAGATGAGCCTCCACTTGTAACGCCAACAAACCCCAGTCATCATCGGTGGGATTGAACCTGGGACTTCTGAAGCTAAATTCATGAGCCTCTACTGCATGAGCTAAAAGTCAAGTGGCTCTTAGCTAAGGCTGTAGAGCAGACTCATTTTACCTCTCTCTCTAAGTGGTCTCGGTGCCACTAGATAGGACAGAACACCACACTCAGAAGGTATGTTGGTTACACTGACTCTACACACAAAGTCCACTGTGGGGAAGCAAGGGGCTGAAGCTTCATTTCTCCAGGTCTAGACGCAAGGATCCAGATGGCTGAATAGCAGGAAGCTCCCAATCAGACTGAAGAACAACTTCTTCCCCTTCTTCCCACCCTGGCAAAACCTCTTGAATGGGGGCTCCACACCAACGCCACCCCACTGCTGTCTGCATCTGGGAGCATCCTGGGTTGGTAGTTGTGGGACTCCTCTGACACCAAATGCTCTGTTGGGGTGACAGGAGAGCCTCCCCATGTTCAAACACATGCTTACTTTGGAAGACATTCAGTTTTACCACTGTTTGTGTTTTGACACCCAGGGCTAGATTATTTACTTATTTTATTTGTTATCAAAGCTTAGATTCCATATGAGTGTGACATTACACTCCATATTCTTCATAGAAATATGGTTATGATATGAATATGGCATAAATAAGACATACTTTATGCAAGATGACTCATGTAAGATATCATTGGAAAGGTTATGATTTACTGAATGGGATTATCCAAGTTGTATGCATGTATCATTTCTATATCTAAAGTCGGGAATATTGACTATGTAACTATTACAACTGTGTGTGTACTTGCAGGGAATGCTCACCAGACAGTAGGCAATCCTCCTTAATGACCCATTTAAGAAGAACAATAGAACTCTGAAGATACTAATCTATCTTCTTCCTGAGAGGCGTTCTGGGATGTAGCTCTGACACTGCAAGGTCAGGTGATGTCACCTGAAGCAAAATACCCCCCTTGGACACTGTTGGTACTTTTCCACTGTAGGTGGATGGGGATCAAACAAAGGATTCCCACCTTAGATAAATCCTTTTTAAGAGCTGGGGAGGGGGTTGATCTGGACTCTTCTCCACTGCCTTCCCACTCAAGAAGAAAGACTGCTAAAAACACCTGAAGAGACAAAGGCAAGGGCTGAGTCCAGTCTGAGACAGAGGAGTCTAGTCCGTAAAGAGAAATAACTGGAACTCTAAGGTACAGAAAACTCTTTATCCTCCCTAAGTCAACATTTAGGGTGAGAAATTGTATTTTCCAACCTGTTTCTTTAGTGAATCAAGGTTAGTTTGTGTATTTAGTTTTATTTTCTTAGTAATCTGCTTTGTTCTGTTTGCTATCCCTTATCAGGTCATCCCTAGGGGGGATTTGCTGTACCCTAGGGATGGCTCTGTCCCTTATAATCACTTAAATCTACCTTTTACAGTTACTAAACTTGTTTTTGTTTATTATTAAATGCAGTTGTGCAATCCATATTTGGTGGGGACAAGAAGCTGTGCATATCTCTCTTCACATTGAGAGACAGAGGGCGAATTTTTATGAGCTTGCACTGTGCAGCTCTTTCTGTACAGCACAAGACAATATACCAATCCCTGCACTCCAAGGGAGGTGGGCACCTGAGTGCTGAGGCAAGTCCCTTATGTTGAGTCTTCCCACAGCTGATCTCAGTGTCTGTGTCTTTCTGCAGCTGGGTATGGTCCTGCCTGTGTGTATGCTAGAGGAGCTTAAGAGCCTGGCTCAACAAGACAGGGTAAAGGCACAGGCTTCCTTTCAGCCTCTTCCCTTTGAGCCAGTTTCTGCTCAGTTATACCAATGTAAATCTGTACTTACAAGAGTACTTACTTGAATTTAAAATAGAGGCCTGCAATGAGGGTAGTATGAAGCCTCCTGTCACGAGAGGAGCTTTAGGAGAAACAAAGCCTTTGGGACTCCCCCGCAATGAGTATATATAGAGAGAGTGCTCAGAGCACCATACCCCAGAAGGGTGTAGTATTCATCCAACTCCACTAGCTAGTGTGGAGAAGAGCCATAGCCCTGCTTCCTCTCTGCCCTTTTCAGGTAGCAGAGAGTAGTACGTACATTCAGGAGAGCACAGGAAATACAACTGCATCTGGCCCTTGCTCAAGGGGAGGGGAGGACTTCTGACTTCTCTAGTCTTTTCCAGGTGCTTATTTATGTCCCGGCCAGGCATAAAATGGCTCTAAATTATCCGTCATTTCATACAAAAATTAAATTGAGAGAGGAGGTTGAAAAATCTAGGTACTCAAGAATCAGGAAGCTATTCTTACTGAACATTTAAAAATATTTAGTATGATCTAAAATTCCTTTCAACTTTTGCTGAGTACATATGCATAATGATAACAAAACTCTGAGTGATAATTTGTCAAAGCCCCTTACTGTTGTAAAAAAAAATAAAAGGGTGCATGAACAAAGTATGTTCATAAAACTCTTGTAACTCAGCCAAATCAAAACAGATTTACACCATAGAATGGCAGGCACATATCCAATTTATTTCTTTGCCAAATCATGAGATGTTTTCTTTACTCTTGCTGAGTGAATTTTTTTCTTGCTGAAAAAAAATGGTTGCAACTTTTTATTATGGTAGCAAAAGTATATTTTTTTTGCCAGTTTTGTTTTCTCAAAAATGGCTGAAAAAGTTAGAAATTTTCACAACAAACATTTTTTTTTTAATCACAGATGCCTTTGGAGGAGGACTGGATCTTCATAGAGAATTTCTGTTCTCTGAGGCAGCAAAATGCATATACTCAATTCTTCAAAATCTTATTCCAATGCACAACTTTAGTTCCAACTTCAGATTTTAATGGTAGTTATCACACAATATATAAATTTATAATACAAGCTGAAAGGTACATTAGATTGATTTTGCTGAGGTCAGAATTAAGGTTATACATTTGACTGAGATTTTGAGGAGTTGGACGTCTCTGGTGTGGATGGTTGGATGTTGGCAATGGAGGAAAGATTCTTATAGAGAGAAGCCTGAGAGTGTGATGATGATGAATGGCTTGTAATGAAAATAGACAATAATGAAAGCTATGCAAATGTGCAATAAATTAATTGAAATATTAATTTAAATGTTAACGAATTTGCCACCCCACAAATCCTGTCTGCCTAATAGCCCTAATTACAAATAACCCTTAAAGAACACCTTTTTATCCTATTCAAAGTATTTAGCTCCAAAGGACGTTGTTTTAACAAGGATGCAATGTAATTACATTTTTTAATGATTTTTTTTCTCATTAGAGAGAACTGGGATATACAAAAAAGTAAACCATTCTAAATTTCAGTGAACCAAAAGGAAAACAAAGTTGTAGAGAAGTATAAAGGATATTGCAAATCAAACAACAGGATCTATGACTATCTTATATTCCAAAACTTTCCCTTGCTGTTAATATGCATATCAACATTTAAAATAATTTACAAAGACTTTCAATAATAAGAATTTACAGAATTTCCCTCTGACAGCTAATAAAATGGAATAATAAAGAGTCATCAAGTTCTCTAAAATATTGATTCCTGACCCTTTTTTTGTGTGCCTAGGATCCATCACACATTTACCTTTATACTGTGCATGGTCATTGTCACTGCCTCACATGTCTTATGGCCATTCTCCCTCCTTTTCCCAGCTCTTGGGTTTTTGTTTGGCTGGGTGAGGGCTTTTGTTTTTTGTTTATTTGCTTCTTTCCTCACTTTGCAATTCTTAGTTTTGCTGTTCATTTACTTTTTCTATGTACCTCCTCTTCCCCATTGATTTGCAACCATTGATTCAGCTACCAGACTGGTGGTTTCCCGAGAGTGTCTCTAGACTAGGAAAAAAGGTGATTTTTTCCACATTTACTTAACATATGGTAACTAATATATAGTAAAATATTAGTGAAGACAAGGCAATTCGTAGTTTTCACACATTAGCAGGTTGAGGTAAACACTAGCCTTTAACAGGTGTGAAAACTAAAAACTGTCTTGTCTTCACCAGGATTTTACCTAGCTAACATGGTAACTATACACCTTCTCTACCAGTAAAGACAAGACCTGAGTTTTCTTTAGATCCAGATGCATCATCTCTTGTGCAGAAGTGGTTCTCTTTAGCTCAGCACCATCTGCTTCTACTTGAGGTCTGGATCTTTTTCTGTTTGCTCTAGCCTACTCTAGTTTATCCGTTATCAAGATGGCACTCACTCATTTCTGGTGTTTACTTTTCCAAAGCTGTACATGGATCTCCCCTTCTGTGACATGGATCATGGAATGATTCAGAACTAGTTCATCTTATCTGTATGTGTCATAATGTGGGTCTGTTCAAGTGTTTAATAGGAGGAATGCATAGCCAAAGTCAACAACCCACTCTCTTCTGCCTTGCCTCTAGCTGAAGAATGCTGTAATATTTTGACTTGAACCTGCTGAGGAACATACAAACTGTTGGCAGTCATTCTTCATTAGTGCATATCCTATCTGGGCATTTGGACACTACTCAATTACAGGGCTTGGGCAGGGATGTAGTATGTGATACTTCCCCATCCAAGACATTCCACCACTGCAGTTGCTGAAGGGGCTCCTATTAATGCAACAGGTTAATTCCACATTATTTCTAGAAGAGCTAAAGGCAATGTCACTCTTTTGATCTACATTTGTAAGGCTATTTTCTCAGCTGGTGTAAATCAGAGTGGCTTCATTGACTTCAGTGGAACTCAATTAAGTTATATCAGCTGAGGTTCATATGCGCTGACTACTGCATATGTTTAGCACTACCATCCATGGGCTAAAAATCAGATTTAAGAGTTAATAGCTGGTCTAGTAAGAGTTAATAAGTTTGTAATACAGGGGTTCTCAAACTGGGGGTTGTGTCCCCTCAGCAGGTCATGAGGTTATTACATGGGGGCTTGCAAGTTGCCAGCCTCCACCCCCAAACTCTGCTTTGCCTCCAGCATTTATAATAGTGTTAAATATAAAAAAGTGTCTTTAATTTATAAAGGGGGTCACACTCATAGGCTTGCTGTGTGCAAGGGGTCACCAGTACAAAAGTTTGAGAATCACTATTGTAATACTAATGACAGCTGTTGGCTATTCTTTTGTATTAGAGAGGGTTGTGCTTTTAAATGTTGGCAGTTTAGTTGATGATTGCGCTATTTCCTTTTGCATGCAGCACAGCTGTTTACATTCTCTTCCCCCTTTCCTTCTTTCTTTCTTATGCAAAATATAATAGTCTGGTAGTGCTTGCTTGAACCACTTGTCTCTGTTTGCAATTGTTGATTCTGCTAACATTGTGTGTTCTGCTGACTCAGGCAGCCGACTCATTATCACACTAGCATATGTAAGAGAGTATGCAGGAGTACCCAAGTTTGAGGAGAAGGTTTGAAATGAACTTTATATCATTGTTAATTTCTGTGTTGATACCAAATCACAGGAAGAGGGTGAATCTGGACTCTACATGGTGTGTGGACTGCATTGAAGACAAGTGTGGAAAGGGAAACCATAGTATATCTCATAAAACAATGTGTTCCCAACAGTAAAACTGTATTAAAACCAGAACTTTAATTAATCACACCAGTTGTTGCAACTGAGAATATTTTATGTGGGATTTCCCCTCTGAGCCCAGAATGTGGCATCATTATTCAAAACACGCACATGCTGACCATACATCAATTGGAGAACATTTATATGGGGACTCCATAAAAGACTCTTTAATGCCATGAAACCTGGTCAATTGTTGCCATACTAGGCAAATGTGATGTTCTCTACCGATTAGTCCATTATACTGCAAATAACCTAATTAATTAATGTCAGATTAACAGACTAAAAATCCTGTTTAGATCTGGGGATCAGGAAAAAAGCCCAGGAGAACTACAAAGGAGATTTTGGAGAATCCTTAAGCTTTCAAATGTTTCCTCCATTAAGCTGTTTCAGTAATACAGCTGGAACCCCGAAGATTAAAAGGTGAGAAAAATAAAAACATTGTGACAGATTTCTTGGCATGAGCATCAACATCATCTTCCTCACCAGGATGGAATTTTTCGTCAATCAATACACAGCTCATATAGGGGACAAAAAACTTTAAACTGAACAGGACTCAGGTAGCTACGCCATTCTGGAGTCATAACTGAACAAACTGATATCGCAAGGATGAATCTCACATTCAAAGTGGATCTAATGGATGGCAGTCTGCAAAGATTACTTCAGTGATTCTATTGAATATGAAAAATACTATATGAATTCAGCTGGTAAAATACACGAAGTAAAATAAAATAGTAAAAGGTTGCCTGGATACAACTGAGACCAAGATAAAGCTAAAAACAATTCGAGAGTTGTCTCGTCTGATTACCTACAAGTTATCTGGAGGAAAATCCTGTTAGACTCCTCACCATAAGAAGGAACCCCTAAGCACTATGTTTAGATAGTTTACATGGAAAAGTGCTCTAGCATTTGGGGCAGAGAGAAAATGACCATGGTATATTATTATTCCTCAGGGTGTCTTATAATAGAAAGAAAGACTATATCAATTAATCTGCCAGAATAAGAGCTTTATACAAAGAGCAAACATTTTTAGATTCCCACATGTTATGCTAAGTGTCTAGAAGTATTACCTTTGGACTGATTATTTGTAGAGCCTGGAGAGGTAACTGTAATGCAACCAATACTGCTCTGGATTTAATTCTAGAGAAAATCATGTTTGGGAAGTGTGTGTGTGTGTGAGAGAGAGAGAGAGAGAGAGAGTGTTGGGGAAGGAGGGAAGACAGGCAGAAAAGTTGCTTTAAGAGGAAGAAAGAGTTTGGTCAGGAGGAAGTGGACTTGTAATATTAAACAAATAATGGAACCTTGAATGCAGGAAACAACATTATGTTCATTCAAAACAAGGATGCTAATTTGAAAGATGTGTTTGTTAAATGGCAGGACAGAGTTTGCTGCAATAGCAGTATTTACCCCACTAAATTCACTTTTTGTTAAAGTGTAATTTAACATACAAAAACAAACTTCAATAACTTATACATTGAGTGGATTTTGTGTGTGTGCATGTGTGTATATCTATCTATCTATCTATAAAAGCACATGCACAAGAGTCATTCACATAAATTGTATAACAGCTACATATTTAGTCCTAGAAAAATGCTCTGTTGGTATAAACTTAGTATTTAACACCTCTTTTGATTGCTACCAGACCTCTAAAATCTATGTGGAACCAGAAAGTCAAGCTATGTTCTCACTGGTTCTGATATTACTAGGTGAAGATTCTGCAACTCCCTGAAATATTTCAGGATGGATGGGTGTTGGGTGGGAAAATCTCCTTTTTTTTTTTACTTATAAGAAAGTGTAAGTTGAAAATGGTCAGAATCTGCAATTTAAAAATTGTACGTATCACCATGGCCAGGACTAAGTCCATTAGGAAGGGTGGAGTCTCCTGGACAGCTGCAGATGGTAAAGAGTATTTTTGCCTGGTGTAACTGTTTGGGCACACACTAACTGGGAAGAGTCAAGACAGACCCCTGAAACAATAGATTGACAATCTGAGGGCAAATGCCTATTTATTATTTTATTCAGTATTATACATATCTATCTATATCTATACATATTGCTTTACGTTAAGAAGATAGGGCCTTGCTCTGAGAAGCTTTCATTCTAAAGAGAGAACATTGGTAACATCAACACAGTTTATTTACTGATTAAACTACTCTCTAGCCTTCACCTAATGTGAGAGTTCCTTACTTGCTGTTTCTGACAGTCATTTGGGACCCATATAAAATCTAAAGCTTATGCAAAGTAGTAACTAATCAGTCAGGAATTAAAGGGACTCTTTTGTTGCAATTGTAACAGACAGTTGTCAAACGTTTTAATAATAAATGCATTTCCAGATCTTTAGTATGCTTGAATTTATTATGAAAATAATTCATAAAAAGTGGGTTGAGTGTTTATTTAATCAGCAATGACCCTTAATTAAAACAGGTGATGTTTGCAGTGTTTAAGAATAACAGCAATAGAACTCCAATTAGCTGTCAAATCATCTGGCAGAACAGCTGCTGCCTAAGTAGAAGGTCACTGTTTTAAATTTAGATTCCCTGCTAATTCCTTCATTCTTTGTCTTTACTTTTTATTTCAGTCTTAAAATGGAAAATTTGTTACTTGATTATTTTCTTTCTGGGGATGACTTCTGACCCACCATGTTGAAGAGGGCACGCTTTAAGTCCCAGTGTTTCTCATCACTGGAAAAATAAATGGTGGAAGTGTAAAGAAATACCCTCAGTGATCCCAAATCTTTCTCTTGGCAAGATGGAGAGCCCAAGATAATGCCATGTTATTTGCCAAGTGACTCGATTACTCACTTAAGAAGCTGGGCTGGGAGCTGGAAGTTTCTTCTTTTTAAGGTGGATTGAACCAGGTAGTTGAGGCGGAGGGGTTGGACTTATCTCTAAAGAGCCCTTATTGGGAAGGACTGTTCATTTATCTGAGTCCCGAGAGTTAGATGACTGACCAACTCTGGAAGAAGTTTCTCTAGAAGAGTCTCAGCTGGAGGGTAGTGATGGGAGGGGTGGAATGTAGAGGCCAGAACAAGCCATCCACACTGAGTCCATTCCTCTGGAAAAGTAAGAGTTGATGACCTGTGTCACAATCTGTGATTCCTGAGAGGGTCTCACAGATTGACCAGTACCTCTTGGCCTTCTGTGTGCAGTGTTTAACTAGCTGTGCTGAGCTGAGGAAGGGGAGAACAAACAGATGGAAAGAGCTTAGCAGTGATCTCATTCTGCAGAACAATCCCTGAAAAGAAAACCCACCTCTTAAATATAGGCGTGTCCGGGAAGGATACTGCTCACTGCTGTTCCAGAATTTGGTTTTAAAAGGTGGGATGGTAACAGATAATATGGAAGTACTTAACCACTGTTCTGTGTGCATAATTAGAGCCAGAGAGTCTGAAGTGATGGTGGAGTGTGACCAATCACCATAACCCGGTGGACAACACTGAGGTGCTTCTGGTATTTGCAGGAAGCGGAATGCATCCAAAATGTCTTAGACTAGGAAGAGGTCAGGATCCAGATATTTTTTCCTCACAATAAATTGGAAGTGGGTCATGTCAATAACTTGTTTCAGCACAGAAGAACAAAAGATGGAAGCACACATTTTGTTGTTTGTTAGAAGTTGTGATGGGATATCTGCCCTACGCTGGCCCATAAGTGATTAATAGAACCCTGAGGTGGCTGCGCAGGAGGTAGCCAATTAGAGAGAGGCTGTGAGGAGCAACCAATTAGAGCTGGACTGGCCCATATAAGAAGTACTGCAGGGCAGAGCAGTTTCAGTAACTGCCTGGAGCTTGAGGAGGGAAGCTCAGGTTCCTAGCAGGAGGAAGGAGCACCAGCACCTTGGACAGAACAGTGCTGCTAGTAGTGACCTGGGGGAGTTAAAGATGGCTCTGGGTTGGCTGCAGGGATTCACGGCTGAGGCCCTGAGGCAAGGACGAAGAGGGTACCGGGGGCCATGGTGAAGTGGCCAGGGACATGAACTGAGTAGTTGGAGGGGACGCAGCAAGTGGCAGCTATCTACAGGGTCCCTGGGCTGGACCCAGAGTCGTGGGTGGGTCCAGGTACCGCCCCACAAATACAAGAAGGAAGTGTCCAGATAACGGGCTGCAGTTGCCACTTAGAGAAGTGGCTGGACAGTGGACTGCAGTTCCCCTGGAAGGGGGGAGAACAAAGCATGACTGAGCCAGAGAGCTGTGCCATGAAGAGGACGCTGCAGTCCAGGAGTGACACGGGTCTTGGAGCAGAAGTGGCAAGACACCACCAAAAGAGGGTGCACTGACTAGCAGAGCTAATCCCTGGGACAGCCAGCAGGAGGCGCCACAGTGGTGAGGGAACCCCATCACAGAAGTAACAGTATGTACCTCAAGTTAGGAAACTGAACAATAATGAATGTATGTAGGAACTCCTCTCTTATTTCACAGCATCCCACCCCATTCCCAGGTATTGCTCAAAGGACTATTACATATTTACTTTACAGTGTCTTCACATTGAAACAAGCAGTTGATGCAGAAATCAGCCAAACATTTCAGAGACAAGGTATTTTTTCCAGGATTTTAAAATATAATAGCTTACAATAAACAAATGGGATATAAACTTTTTGTTTTTGTTGTGTCTAATTTTCTAAGAGCCAGTTCAGGGTTGGCCCTTTTTGGGTATGCTACAATGGGAGAAGGAACTCTCACACCAGTGTGAGAGTACCCATAACTTGCCTCCCAGTGCTCTGATACACAGGGAAATGGAGGGATTGGCTAGTGTTGCTGATTCTGCCTATCAGGGCATGCTCATCTCCTTTTCTCTCACATGCAGAGTAAGTGCTAAGACAGTTGCTCTGAGGATGCATCTTAATGTACTTTCCAAGTGCCTCTGAGGTTTCTCATAATTTCAGGATCATGTATGTTTTCAGAAGATAACATTGTAGTTAATATAAAAGCAACAGAGGTATATAAAATCACAATGAATAATCCATACATACTAGAACAGATGACTATACAAAGCCTAACAGTCACTCAGCATACTAACAGATCTGTATAAACAATATTCATATCCCTCATTTATGGTAGGAAGAATCATACTGAAGAAGTGTTTTTCTACCAAATGTACAGAGAAATATTTATTTAAAAATAATATTTCCAAAATTATAATTCAAGAAATAGCTAAAACATTCAGCTCTCCTGTGATGGTTTATCATTGTGACTTAACTCAATACAAACACGTTCAAGGAAGTAAGAACAATTTGGATGGGGAAAAATTCAATCTGTATCGAAATCAATGGGAACAGCAGGCCACTATGTTTGCTGGTTTTAGGTAATGTTCAATGTCTATTTGTAAGTAGGCAGAGTGATTCACCAAGTGAAATAGCAAAATAGCTTTAAGGAGGAACGTCGGCCGCCTAAAAAACTGTCTTCAGGGTGTACAGAATGCACTATTGACAAGATGGAAAACAAAATACCCTAGTTTTACATAGCCAGAAATCCTCACAGTGGGGTGTTAGAATATGTAGCATTACTACGGTACAGTGACTGTGCAAATAAGATGACAACATAGTAATTGCTATGTTTCAATTGTAACATCTGTGTTAAATCTCTGAAGAGATCTAGTGTGAACTAGATGTTTCCAGAAGGCAAAGCAGACTCAGACTGACCTGGATGATCCTAGAGTTAATAAGCAAACAGGGCCTTCTATTCCTATCAGCCTAACTTCAGAGTGCTTCCTTAACCATTACTGGTATGTCTACATTGCAATAAAATATCCATGGCTGGGCCAGGACAGCTGACTCAGGATTTCAGGACTATAAAATTGCACTGTAGATGTTTGGACTCAGGTGGGAGCTCAAGCTTTGGGACTCTGCAAGCAGGGAGAATCCCAGAGCCCCAGTTCCAACCCAAGCCTATATGTTTACACTGCAATTTTATAGCCCTGCAGCCAAAGCCCCACAAGCCCAAGTCAGGCAACATGAGCTAGCTGCAGGTGTTTTACTGCACTGTAGACATGTGCTATCATCAGGGTCCTGAAGTGAATGGGTGTGAAATGCTCCTTCCTTCAAGACATTGTTTCCTCCAGTTCCCTATGCAGTTATCCTTCTACTCTTTCCTTTTGTTCTCTTGAGGAATGTGACTGGTGTGCTACGTTCAGTCCTGCCTCACCATCTTCCTCTGAGCACCTCTGCAAAGGAATGGGAAAGTAGAGCTGAAGGTTAACCATCTGTTTTTCCACTTTATGTACAGATGGAGATCAGGATTTGTGCTCCTCTCCAACCATATGCATTTGAGCAGCTTGCTTCTATTTCCCTTCTCAAAATTCTTCCATTCATTCACGCAACCTTCCTAATATGAGTCATTGCAGTCCATCATTTCCATAGCACTTCATTTTTGTTTTGGTCTCTATTATGAAAGACTTTACTGTGAATATTTCAATGAGAGATTTTTAAATCTCTTTGGTGTTTAAAGTTCTTTTCCCTTCTGATTATCACAATTTGGTCGCCCTGTTAAGGATGGTTTCCTACTTACTTAAGACACAGCACGTTTTAAGGAGAATTTTCCTGTTTTAATATTTTACAGACACTCCTGTTTTCTCTTTTTCTTAACCCTTTAAGATTCATCTTTAAAAGTCTGTTTTTGCATTTAGGAAAGTTGACCAAATTTCTATAGTGTCCTAATATTAACAGTCAATGTGAGGGATGATTGGAGGAGCACATCACTATTCCTTATAGTCAAGTTGTCATCAGCTTTCCTCACTGGCTTCAATGCTCATAAGATTCAGCATTAATCCTTGAAGCAAACGGTAAAGTTATTTTTTTAATTATATGCACAGTTCTATATGAAGACGTATGCCTACTGTTGCTGTTTAAAACGGTAAATTGGAGATGTATTTGAATATATGGAGTATGCCATTTGAGTGCAAACACATCAACACAACAAATTATATTAATCTATCATAAACATTGAACTAGCAACATTCCCATGTAATGTTCCAATTATCTAAGAATTTATTTAGGAAAGTATTGCATAAATGTATTCTGAATTTTCCTAGGCTGCAATAGCACTGCATCCTTTACTGAAACACGTATCTAGTAAGAAAGAGCTAGGCTAAGCACTAAAAAGCAAGCGGAAGAAAAGTGCAGTTAACAGATTTCTAAGAGCCACAGAAGCAAGGATATGGGCCATGAGATCAGGATACCTCTATCTAGGATAAAAATAGCTGGGAGGGGGGAGCCCCCCAAACCCCAAGTTAAAAGACTCAAATAGCCACTGATTCGGTCATTGCTAGTTTTATCAATGAGCAAAGTACATCTGCACAAAGCTTCATCTCTTTCCTTTTGCCAGTCTGTATTATTTTGTTTGTGCACATTCAGTCATGTGATCAGACTACCCTGATCAGACACTGAGGGGACTAGAACTTTTTTACCATAGAATCTAGCATACATATGACCAGCAGTGTAATTATCATTTAACTGTCTCCAAAAGTACCCACAAATGAAAAATATCCAGACAAACATTTCCTTTAGCTTCCTTGAAAAACAATAACTGCCAAGCAACCCCTCCTCTATTCACTTGTGTTCAGCACAGGCGGTAACGTACAGGGGTTTTACACAGAGAAGCAGCTGTCAGTAACAAGGTTAACCACCCTCTTAAATTCTACACAGATAACACATTTCTGGAAATCATAGTACACCTTTTTGTTTCAGTCAATTGCCTGCACGTTTTTTTCTATTTGGTCGTATGTTTGGGTTACAGTCACAAATGGCTGTAACAGGCTTTTGAATATCAGAAGAGGAAATCAATGCAGGAAGAAAACAGTAAAACTACAGATTACTAGATGGTCACACACAGCGTTGCTTCTTTAGGCTGAGCTGTACACCCAATCAGATGGAGCAGCTTAATAGTCTGCTGCCTATGATCTGCGTTGGCAGCAGCTTCTGTCTGCAGTAAATAGGTAGAGGGAAGGAATATGTAGGCAGTGAGGCAGTGGTAACAAGGACCAGGATGTGGGTTAGAGATGCATTTTATGGAGGGTTACTGACACCCTCAAGTCCCAGCACTTACAGCTACTTTGTCCTGTACCCTTTGGTGACAATGGGATGAAATTCAATAGTATGAAGTGCAAGGTCATGCATTTAGGGTCTAAGAAGAAGAATTTTTGCTACAAGCTGTGGCATATCAGTTGAAATCAACAGAGGAGGAGAGAGAACTAGATGTGCGAGTCAATCATGGGTGACTATGAGCCACCAATGTGATGTGGCGATGAAAAAGGGAAATTCATTCCTAGGATGTATCAGGTGAGCATTTCCCATAGAGACAGATGTATTAATGCCATTGAATTGGAATATTGTGTACAGTTCTGGTCATCCATGTTTATGGAAGAGGAATTCAGACTGGAACATGTGCAGAGAAGAGCTGCTAGGATGATCAGGGAAACTGAGGCCCTATCTTATAGGAGGAGCCTAGAAGACCTTGGCTTGTTTAGCATAGCAAAAAGAAGGCTGAGAGGGGATACGACTCTATAAATACATCTGGGGGTAAACACTGGTGAGGAGCTATTTAAGCTAAAGAACAATGTTGGCACAAGAAAAACTGAGTACGAATGAATTCAGGCTGGAAATTAGAAGAAGTGGAAAGTTAGAAGAAGAAGGTGTCTAACCAACAGAGGAATGAAGTTTCTAGTTTTCAGAGAGCTGGAGAAATTTCCTAGTGCAATTGTATGATGGGGCTGCTTGTAATGGTTGGGGGCAGGACTCAGCAGCCCTTGGGGCTCACTTCCAATTAGTATTATGTTCCCAAAAGCTCGTGCTTCGGGGCTTCAGCAGGCCACCTTCAGTGGTCAGGAAAGAATTCTCTAAAATGTCATCTGTTTTTCTGTCTCTTTCCTGTAAAGGATCAGAGATGGCCACGGCTAGAGATGGGACACTGGGTTGAGTAAGCCAGTGCACTGAGGTGGCACCAAGCATTCTTCCTCTTAGGTGCTTGGCTGCTAGTTCTCAGGGTCCATCTGATCACCATATGTACGGTTGGGAAAGGGTTTCCCCCCGGCACATTGCCAGTGACCTTGGGGGTTTTTCACCTTTGTCTGCAGTGTGTGGGTCAGTTGCCATAATTATCTGCATATATCTCACTTAATCATTTCCCAGCCCTTGCAGGGACATTGGGATTGGTGCATCTCAGGCCTGGTCTACACTGGGGAGGGGGCGAGCTAAGTCGCTCTAACTTAAGCAATGTCAGTTGCGAAAATAGCGTAGCTGAAGTTGATGTGCTTAGAGCTACTTACCACGGTGTCTTCATTGCGGTAGGTTGACTGCTGATGCTCCCCTGTTGACTCCGCCTATGCTTCTCGTGGAGTACCGGAGTGAATGGGAGAGCATTTGGCGGTCGATTTATTCGCGTCTTCACTAGATACAATAAATCGACCCCCTCTGGAGGTTAGTGTAGACATGCCCTCAGTTTCTCCTTTACTCTCTCTGGGCACATAATAGTCTAGTCTCCTGTGAGCTGTAATAATTTGGTCTAATTTCAGTTATTGGTTAAGTGTGTGGGTGGTGTGTGATGTTGGTGTCCTGTTTCCCGCTCCCCCGATCAGGGGTGCCATTCCAGATTTTGGTAGTGGGGCAATTTTAACTGTGATTCCAGGGGCTACTTAGGCACCTGAAAACTCTAATTTTGTTCATAGGCATAGTTTGAGTTCTATATTTGGGGGAGAAGGGGGGTGGTCAGTGGCTGGCAGGGGGCCAGCTCTGCATGGTGGGGGCTGGGAAGGGAGTACCACCTCCACCCCTTTACTCACCTCAGATGGCCACCCAGACTGTGTGGGTTGTGTGTGTGTGGGGGGAAGGGGTGCCACCAAAAATTATAACTCAAAGGGGAGGGGCAGATCAAAGAGTTTGAAAACCATTCAGGGTGCAAGCAGGGGGTAGCTAGGGGTTGTGTACCAGCAAAGGCAAAGCTCAGGGAGATGGGGTAGCTCAGTGCGGGGGGTGGGGGGTGTTAGAGGCTGAGTGCAGGCAGGGGCATAGCTCAAGGTGCAGGCAGGGAAATAGCTAGGGCAGTGGTGGGAGCGCCACTTCCTGCAGCTCCCATTGGCCAGGAAAGGTGAACTGCGACCATGGGGAGCTGCAGGCAACCGTGGAAATGTAATCAAACAGTCTGGTGGACCGCCAGAGAATTATCCTGATGGGCCGCGTGCGCCCCCGGGCTGTAGGTTGTCCACCACAGAGCTAGGGACTGTGTGCTGGGAGAGTAGAGTTGCCAACTTTCTAATGGCAGAAAATTGAACACCCTTGCACCACCCCCACTCCTTCTCTGAGGCCCCGCCTGCTCACTCCATCTCCCCTCCCTCCCTTGCTCACTTTCTCCCACCTTTGCTCACTAGCTCATTTTCACCAGGCTGGGGCAAGGGGTTGGAGTTTAGAAGGGGGTGAGGGCTCCAGGCTGGGGGAGTGGGGCCGAGGGGTTTGGAGTGTGGGAGGGGGCTCTGGGTAGAGGCAGGGGTTTGGGTTTGGGAGCGGGTACTGGCTCTGGGATGGGGATGCAGGCTCTGGGCTGAGGCCAGAAATGCGGGGTTCAGGGTGCAGGGGGGGGCTCTGGACTAGGGCAGGGGATTGGGGTGCAGGAGGGGGTGCAGGCTCCGGGAGGGGGTTTGAGCATGGGAGGGGGCTGAGGGCTGGGGCAGGCAGATTAGTGTGGAAGGGGGTGCAGGGTGCGGGCTCTGGGTGGGAGTTTGGGTGCAGGAGGAGGCTCAGAGGTGACGCAGGGGGTTGGGGTGTGAGAGGGAGTGAGGGGTGTGGGCTCCAGGTGGTGCTTACCTCAGGTGACTTCAAGGAAGTGGCTGGCATGGGCAACCACAGAGGCTCTGTGCACTGTCCTCACCCAGAGGTGCTGCCCCTGCAGCTCCCATTGGTTGCAGTTCCTAGACAATGGGAGCTGCAGAGCCGGCGGTCAGGGCGGGGGCAGTGCAAGGAGCCCGCGTGGCTACCCCTACACTTAGGAGCCAAAGGGACATGTCTCCGCTTCTGGGAGCAGCACGGAGCCAGGTAGGGAGCCTGCCAGCCCTGTGCAAACCGGACTTTTAATGGCCCAGTCAGCAATGCTGATCAGAGCTGCCAGGATCCCTTTTCAACCAGGTGTTCCTGTCAAAAACTGGACACCAGGCAACTGTATGGGAGGTGTGTAGCTCCGAGCGCAGGAAGGGGCTGTGTTGGAGGGGATGCTGTTTCTGTGGGGCCCGTCTGTTCCCTTAGTCCCTAATTGGCACAGTGGGGGCAGCTCTGCTCTTTGTGGCTGTGTGTGCGCCAGGCCGGGCCATGATGTCGAACACGATGACAATGGGCACCAAGGACTACACCCATCTGAGCCTGGAGTTACCCAGCCCATGTGGGGAAACTGATCTGGACATACAGAGTGCCTGGTGTCGCTGCTCACTCCCTTCCTGAATGTTCCTTGGTGGGGTGTGGAGCCAGCCCCACACAGCAGGGCTTGGGGAGAGAGCAGGGCCAAATGAAAGGCAAAAATCCGGACACTCTCCCCACGCGTCACCTCTACAACATATCCAGTTTGGAGGGGTAATGTCCCCCAATCTCCATCCATGTATGGGGGAAGGTGTGCCCCTGCCCCCACTTCCTCTCCAGGTCCCAGCTTCTTCCTGCCACCATCCTTACCCTTCTCTCTGGGTCCTGCTTACAGTTAACAATCTGTTTCACCTTGTATTTAGCTGTGACACTTTGAGTACCTTTCCCAGACCTTAGGAAGAGCTCTGTGTAAGCTTAAAAGCATGTCTTTTTCACCAACAGAAGTTAGTTCAATAAAATATATTACCTCACCCACTGTCAGAAACCATGATGGGGATGGTCAGGCCTAGTGGTCGGAGGCAGGGGTCAGAGCCAGAATTAGGACTCCAGAGCTTGGTTGGAGCAAGGCTGAAGCAGGACCAGGAACAGGGCTGGAGCAGGCTAAGGCTTGGGCAATCTGTTGCCACAATCAGGAAGGAGAGCGTTCGAAGCTCTGGGGTGAAACTGAGTAGATTGAGATGCTGTTCCTCCTGTGGGGCGTATATATCTGCCCTGGGAGTCACCAGACCAGTTCCTGGCTTGCGGATTAGCTAGAGTCCGACACAGGGGTGACATATCACTACCTTGTCTGTAGAACATTCCCTGAAGTTTTGGAATTGACCAGATGTTATTGCATTATAGACAAAAAAGAAATGCCCATGAAGCTGAGTGCACAGATGTGCTTTACTCAGTCAATGATCTGCTTCCATACCACAAGAGTTTCCTACTTTTAGTTATTTGAAAATCAGAGGCTTTATGACTGTTCAGTTAGATTTTTATCTATGAATTGCTATAAATTCCATGTGCCATATTTTTCACTAGAATTATTTTTCCTTGTCTAGAATCCTAGGGATTCATTTTCAATAGATAGTGTAGACCACATTCCCTGCTCCCTAACAAATATCCAGTGTTTCAGTACATATTTTCTCTTTATGTAGGCTTTTTGCTTGTTAGCCTGTATTAATAAACCTTCACTGATGTAATGGACCAAGCCATGTGGTTTTGTTAAAAATGCATTCCTTCCATTTCTTTAAAGAAATCTGACATTCTTTATGTTCAGCCAAAAAAGACAAGGGGAAAAAAAAACAAGTGTAGCAAAGAACTTAGACTACAGAAAGAATATTCAATCCTTCTTTGCTCTTTGTGAAGTTAATGCATTCAATCAAAGGTTTAATTCTCCCTAACGCTTTAGTTTTGCCAACTTTTCAGAGCACAACACTAGGGCTGAAATGCTGTCAGCTATTGCTTTGCAAAATTCCATTGTCACTGCAGTAGTTTAAAACAACATCCTGTCATTTCTCTACCATTTAACTAACAGAGGAGAGCAACACAAAATGTAATAGCTTCATAAGTACACAAACAACTCCATGAAGTGGGTAGCATGGATCAGACAGGTATGGGTTCATTCAAAGGTCATGGTTCACACAGCCCTAAAGAGAAAGATAACAGGCCAAAAGTAGACTTGATGTTACTGGATACAACTCCACTGGAATTAGTGAAATTATGATTGGTTATGCCTGGTCTGGATTTGGCTCAAAGTTTGAATAATATGAAGAGTCTATGCATGATCACTTCAGTGACAGTAAACAGGAATCCTACTTTTTAGAAAGTGAATTAAGACTGGACCTAGATAGATATTAGCAGTAATTCTTCATGGAGCTTGCAGCAAACAGCCAAATGTGTAACAACAAAAGTTTAATAACCAAATAGGTAACCAAAAGGAATTCATAGGCAGAAGGAAATATAAGCTTTGTATCACTTTGAACTCTCCTGAAATCATTTGTAGAGCTAAGCAAGTAAGAATTGCTACAAGGTCATAATGTTAAATACTATCTCTGTGGTTACTTATCAAGATATATTATATTCCAGAGATATTGTGACAAACTACGGCTCTTCACAGTCTTAAAAGGCATTAAGGCCAAAGATGAGGAAGTAAGTCCAAACTGGAACAGATAAGTAGTGATTGTAGGGCTCAGCAATTTGTACAATGTTCAGATTTTTGTCTACATGCTGAATATTTCATATGCATCTTGCAATCCTTACATTCTTCCATGACAAGGAGACAAAATGCATTTTATATCTATTAAAGACGTCTGATTGGCATATATGTTGAAATACTGGCCCAAGAACGAAAGACAGAATGTTCTTCAAAAGCTGGAGTCAGTCATGAAATATTTATTCTTCTTTCTTTCATAGAAACAAATTTGATGGCTATCTGACACAAGGTGCCATTAATAGCTCTAAACAAACTTATACAGCTCCAAAGATTATTAAATGATTATTCCTGGAAGATGAAAAAGGTCTCGTTTGACATGCATGATCATGAGAGTACAAGGTGGGTTTTGTTTACAACTACACTGAATAAGAAAAGATGGTGTTTTTTCAACTGTTATTGAAGAGGCAAACTGATGTCTGATAATCATCGGCAAAGGAATATCTGACATATTTAGTCAGTACTTTATTTCATTATTTAATTTGTATGAGAAGTGTATTTATTTGTAAATTTTAAATGCAAGTATACATGAATACTAATCTCATTTTTTTAAAGCTTATCCATAACAAATTCTATAGTTTTATATCTAAGTATATGTTTTATGAAGCAAGTTAAAGATTCATGTCAAGGACTCATGTGTCTCCAAATAGTACTTAAATCTTTCCAAAGTCAGATAGATAGATAGATAGATAGGTAAGTAATCTGCAGCCTGCAAATGTCTCCATATGCTGTGAAATAAATCGGGATTCTTCATGAGTACTTCACTGAGCTGATGATCAGTTCTTTGGTGAAAGTTCTAGGAACTCTTGTTACTCCATAAAAATAACTTTGCTACATTAGACTGTATGTAGGAATTTTACACACATAAAATATATAATCACCAGGTAGGACCTTTGAGCCCATAAGCCTGATAATCAACTGTGGTGCCTACTCCGTGATTAAAAAAACATGATACATTTAGACCAAAGCACATAATCTCAATGACCATTTACTACCATGTGTACTTCAAAAAATTCCTATTATTGCAAATCTTCATTTATATTAGATGTTGAAATGTCTATTTCTCATGATCAAAGACTAAAGAAATTCGATACAGTTATATAACACTTGCTGAATTCTCAAAAACTGGGAATTCAGAATTCAATTTCTTTCCCTTCCAAAGTTGTAGTGACTCTATAACTTTCTTTTGCTGGAGAGGCCAATGAAGAAAAGGGTGGAAAAAAAATCAACCAAAATAAAATAAGTGATTGCATCATCCCCAAATCAATCACAGACATCAGCTTTTAACTACTCAATTGAATCTAGCAGGCTGTGGTCTAATAGTCACATGAAGAATTCTTATTACGCAAATTCACTTTGGCTAACAAAAACAACGAGGAGTCTGGTGGCATCTTAAAGACTAACAGATTTATTTGAGGTGGGGTTTTTTACCCACAAAAGTTTATGCCCAAATAAATCTGTTAGTCTTTAAGGTGCCACTGGACTCCTCATTGTTTTTGTGGATACAGACTAACACGGCTACCCTTCTGATACTTGGCACTTAGGCTAACGGACATTTTCACATGTGGCGATCCAAACCTTGCCATTTTGACAGGGACACATTGATAAGTAGGCATGACTTCTTCTATTAGTAACAATCATGGAAATTGCAGCAGTCTTCACCCTTAAGATAGAGTTGCACCAAACAGAAACTAGACTACAGCATGCAATGCTGTTATGCATTGCTTCATCTTGGTCCAGATTTATGCCACTGTATAACTTAATATGCAGTCAGATTTGCTATGGCATAATAGTTTTGCCCTGGTGGATAATATTCTTAGCAATGTAAATTGTGTCAGGCTTAATTTGGCATACACTGGTTCTTATAAGTGATCAGTAAGGAAGTAATTTCCTTCCCCAAAAATACCATAATTCAGTTTTTGGTTGTTTAAATGCCAACCAAATAGTTCTTATGTGATTCAAGATTCATATTTGAGCAGATAATATATGATTTCATTATTATTTAATTCAATATGCTGAAAATATTTTCTATAAGCGTTATAATAAAATTTAGCCAACTATGTTGAAACAATTGATTGTCCAAACATGTTGGTAAACTGATTAGTCTTCAAAACTGGCTGGCAATATAACTACATAAATCATGATTTCTACACAGAGAGCACAAAATATGTAATTTCAGTTCAGATTACTTTTATTTTAGATTAAGGAAAACAAGGAAAGAACAAGTATACATTTTAGGCCCGCATTTTCAAAACTGGTTGCCTAAAATTAGGCTCCTAAATCCATGTGTCAGTATAATTGCTCTCATTTTCAGAAGTACTGAGTAATCACATATCTCACTGGAGTATATGGCACCAATGGAAAGCCCCATAAAGTCAAAAGGTTTTTGACCAAGGTCTACAGCAGTGACTCTCAACCTTTCCAGACTACTGTACCCCTTTCAGGAATCTGATTTGTCTTGTATACCCCCAAGTCTCACTTCACTTAAAAACTACTTGCTTACAAAATCAGAGATAAAAATACGAAAGTGTCGCAGCCACACTATTACTGAAAAATTGCTTATTCTCAATTTTACCATATAATTATAAATCAATTGGAATATAAATATTACACTTACATTTCAGTGTATAGTATATAGAGCAGTATAAACAAGTCGTCTGTATGAAATTTAATTTTGTACTGACTTCACTAGGACTTTTTATGTAACCTATTGTAAAATTAGGCAAATATCTAGATGAGTTGAGTACCCCCTGGAAGACCTCTACATACTCCTGGTTGAGAACTCCTGTTCTACGGGACTAGCAGATGAGCAGAACCTTTAAGAATCAGGTCTCATATTTACATGATTAAATATGGAGTTAGCAGCTTAAGTTTAGACACTCAGGTTTCAAAACTTGGCCTTAAAGACATACAGACAAAGCACCACCTTGAATCATCTCACCATCTCGCTACCAAGAAAACATGTAGGAAGTCTCTTTACATTTAAAAATAAAGAACTCAGAAAAGAGAATCACAGATGCACATACCACAGATGAAATTATCTCAATATTTCAAAATAAGATGTTGCTTCCAGGCTGTAATTAACTCATCATGGTAAAATGTGTTGCAAAACAATATTTAATTTAAAAATACTAATCTAATGGGAAATTGATTATAAAGAAACATAATTTCTAAAACTTGTATCACAGAAAGTAAATGGAACTATTAACTGGTACTCAAATACAGAATGTTTCCAGTTTGCGAAGATTAATTGTAAATTTTAAGGACCTGATCTATCATTCATTTCCACAGGCTTAAAAACACTAAGCAAAATGAATGCAATGGATGGAAAAACAACTTTGCACCAAGAAAGGAGTGTTCATCTAAGTTAGCACATCTTTAAGACTATGGAAAGCATAATTCTCCTTTGCTTGAGAAGTCCAACATGGATATGGATGTAGGCAATACACACTATCATGCTTAAAACTTGTTAACTGACAAATAATGTTATCTCAGTATTTGCCATATTTCATGGGTATTGTCTATTATAAGCATACAGAATACCACTGTGGCAAGGCACCTCTGCCTCACTGTACTTGCGCTTTCCTCTGTGGTGGTGGCAGGGCCTGGGGTAAAGTAGTCCCACACTGAACAGTGTTTTTCCTCCCCTTTGTTTACTTTTCAGTATTTTCAAGGCAGGCCCAAAGAGTGCTCCTCCACCAAACAAAGAAGCAGATTTGCCAACATAAACCAAAGGGGGGGGGCATACCTTTCCGTGCTCTCCCGCTGTGTGTGTGGGGGGTACTGTTCTGTTGTTGGCCCCAAGGTGTCAGTACTTCCCCCGAAGAGGCACTCAGTTTAGTTTGCTTCCCCTGTAGGGAGGAAAGCAGCCTCTCACCCTGGAGAAACCTATCTCCTCTTCACCACTACCAATGCAGGAATGTGTGTGTGTCTCTCTCTCCAGAGGAGGGGTTTGTAAGGGTCTCAGGCAGCCCTTAACTGTATTCAGGTCTTCTTAATTGATCTGAGGTAACCCCTTCTCAGCTTATAGGGAAAAAGGGCTTTAACATTCTAGGGCTAACATACCTGTCTTCCACCACTCTCTTGCAGCTGCCCAGCCTGACTTTGTTACAACTACAAACACCAAAGACAAATTTATCAAATTGTCTAAGTCAAACTGGAAAAATTGAAAAAGCAACCACTGTACAGGTAGACACCAGTGTCTTCAGCCTAGACGAGCACAGCCTAGGTTTTAGAAATTGTGGATCAATTCGCACACTTCATTCACATGTTCTTCAACCTATGATGGTGAATAGTATGGGTACAGTATGTATTGCCCAGGCAGATGCTACCTTATGGAAGGCATTGGTAGTAAATTAAGTATGCTATTGGTGGCAGCAAAAAGGCAATTGGTGCACTGATGTCGTCAAGATGGAATACCAGATTTGTGCAAGGAAGGCAATATGTAGCCTCTAAGGAGACCAGTTCAAGTCTATGGATATACCAAGGAGGTCAAGCAAGGGCAGCAGGCATACTATATAATAATATTTACCAACAGATGAGTGCAGCATGTGATATACAAATCATCCTGATGCCAAAACCCATTCTCACCCTCATTAATTCACTACTAGCACAACTCACAAAGAACATGTAAACCGGCAATTCCATTGAACACATTTAGTTATGTGAGGTAGAATCTCTGGCCTTAACACCAATAAACCAAAGTGTGAGTAGCAAATAACACTTGCTTCTTACACTGCCAGCAGCACGTAATAGTATCAGCTTTACAAATCATTCAAGTGCCTGAAAAAAGATATGTGACAGATAGCTTTTGTGGAATGATGCTTCCTGCAGCATGCTTTTTGAAGCTATGGATCCAACTTCTTATGCACAAATATTTGTGCTTGGAACCTAGCCAAGATTCAATAATTATTTTATGCTGCTTGCAATAGCTGCACCTGCATTTTTTCATGAGTGCTTTTTCCTTCCGCTAAGTGGAATTCTGCGAATATCCAGAACAATTTATATGGTAAATCATGTTCCCAGGCCCTCTGTATCCCTAGCTACATTTTTGTGAGTCACTGTTTTGTATATTGAAGAAGCTACTTGAAAAAACCCTGACAAAATGGGCTTTATTTTAAAAATACATATTTTTTCTGATAGTATTTTCTATTAATAACATAAAATATATATTAAAATACTGTAGCTAAGGTTTTCAGTTTTGAGTGCATGCCCAGTGCTCCCATAATATTTCATCTCATATATTGTTTCAGTCTCTTCAACTTCCACAATACAAGTGACTTTGAATGGCTCCAAAGTCAATGAAAGTGTATGGAATGTTTCCACTAACATTTTAATAGTTAATCAGATATTAGACTGCAGAGCTGATTCCCTTGCGGAATGGACTCATGATTCACAGTAGGGCAGAAAACCAAACTACTGGGGAATTGATTTAGATTATCACAAACAAATGAAAGTTAGATTATACTACTTTGCAATGCCATGATTTAGATTCATAACATATATGGATAGTTTTTTGCCATATTTTTCAAAATGAGTTATTTAGAAAGTCCTTATTTCAGCTAGAGCCTTCATGTCCATGCTGAAGACACTTACCTCTTTGCCTCATTTTCAGTGGACCCAGACACAGATATTGCTGTACTTTTCCAATTCCTGATACAGATTGGGCTGTGGATGAAAGCTAGATGGTGGAAGCTTGCCTCACATAAAATAGAGGTGTTACTTACTGGTGGAAGAAGCACTTCAAGGAGATAAAGAAATCTAACACCTACTCCATCCATTGATGGGGCATCTGCCCAACCACTGTCAAAGTAGTCCACAATCTCAGGGTCTTAGTAGACTTTTACTGCTTCTGTATTCTCTGAGATTACCTCGGTGATTACAAGTGCTTTTTGCATCTCAGGGCTTGTCTACATGGCACCATGATGCTAACTAGAGGGGTGTGAACTGTAGAGAGCTCTTATGTGTTGCAGCCTAACTGCCCTAAGTTGTTTGCACTGCAGCACCAAGTAGACAAACCCTGAGAATAATGAGGACATTATGCCCATCTCTCTCGGTGCAAACTTTGCCCTAAACATCTTATCTATTGTTACCTCTAGAGTCAACTACAGTAATATACTCGACCTGGGTCTAACCGCAAAATCAAAATGAAAGCACCATTAAGTACAGAAAGCAGTTTCTTACATTCTGATTGAGATAGGCTGTTCCCACTATTACTTCCAAGTAAAAGTCAAGGGCTTACGGCCTGATTCAAATCCCATGGAAGTTCGTGGAAGGACTTCAGCAAGCTTTATGAAGTAGTTATATTTCAATTACCTAAGAGACTCCATCTTTTACCTACTATGTATCTTAGACACGTCCAGGTACTGGAACTAACTTCCAGTGGATGAATATCATAGGAGCTAAAGACAAGGCGTCTTGGTGGTGCATGTATGCCTGTATGCCTGTGGAATTTTCTTTCACCAAAAGTATATTGGATCCTAAGCTGAATTTACAAAAAGTTGCTAGATGCATCTCTTTACTCCGGCCTTACACCAACAACAAACTTTGAAGTCACAGACACTTTGCTTATTGTCAGATCTTTCTCAGCTCTCTCTCTCTCTGTAGTGGGATATGGTGGTTTTTTGCACTTATTTGACATGTTAGTGACCCAATTTAAGATCTATAAATTGTTCCCAGACACCACAGTGATGATGGATTTCTAGCACTCCCCCCTTCACTGCCCTTTTTTGTCTTTCCTTCTTTCTTTCCTTTTTTTTAAAATACTGGTTTATTGGATGGATTGGTTTATTGGATTGTTTATTGACATATTATATGTCAGTGTCATATGAGTGGTTTCAGAGCAGCAGCTGTGTTAGTCTGTATTCGCAAAAAGAAAAGGAGGACTTGTGGCACCTTAGAGACTAACAAATTTATTTGAGCATAAGCTTTTGTGAGCTACGGCTCACTTCATCGGATGCATCCGAAGAAGTGAGCTGTAGCTCACGAAAGCTTATGCTCAAATAAATTTATTAGTCTCTAAGGTGCCACAAGTCCTCTTTTTCTTTTTGTCATATGAGTGTCACTCTTATGGTACAAATGTATTTTCAAGAAGAAAATTTTGCAGCATTTCCTAAACAGGATCAGATTTAGGATTCAGCTGATCTCCTCTATTCCATCTTCTTCTACCTCATTGCATACCAAGGCAGAGGACATATTTGCAAATGAGCTACAGGATAACTACACTGATAAGAAAGGATGGTCTGTGATTATGCCTGGAACTCAGGAAGGCTGGGATCTATTCCTGGCTCTGCCAAAGCTTCTTAATATATCTCTGGGCCTTAGTTCTATTAAATGGGGATAACAATCCTTTCTTTGTCCCATTCATTTCTGCCTTATCTATTTAGATTATAAGCTTTTGGGGTAGAGATTATCTCTTACAATGTATTTTATACAGTGCCCAGCACAAAGGTGCCCTGATCTCAGTTGGGTCTTCTACTAGGTCTTCTAGGTACTACCCACCACAGATATATAATATTAGTCACAACAACTCCAGCTAATGCCACTCAATAAATAAATAAATACATACATACATAAATAATAAACCATCGTTGTTAATTCAAGAGGAACTCTGACCCCACTTGCAGTGAGTTATTAGCTTCTTTCTCAAAGTAAAAACTAAAAAGTTTCTCAAAGTAAAAACTTCTTCTCAAAGTAAAAACTAGCTTTTCTCAGTATCTTGTTTTTTGACTGTGGCCGTCAAGATTCCTTCCCCACTCTGAACTCTAGTGTACAGAAGGGAGGACCTGCATGAAAAACCCCCTAAGCTTTTTTTTACCAGCTTAGGTTAAAACTTCCCCAAGCTACAAACTATTTTACCTTTTGTGCCTGGACCTTATTGCTGCCACCACCAAGCATCTAACAAATATAACAGGGAAAGAGCCCACTTGGAAACATCTTTCCCTCTAGTATCCCCCAAGCCCTACCCCCCCTTTCCTGGGGAAGGCTTGATAAAAATCCTCACCAATTTGCATAGGTGAACACAGATGCAAACCCTTGGATCTTAAGAACAATGAAAAAGCAATCAGATTCTTAAAAGAAGAATTTTAATTGAAGAAAAAGTAAAAGAATCACCTCTGTAAAATCAGGATGGTGAATACCTTACAGGGTAATCAGATTCAAAACATAGAAAATCCCTCTAGGCTAAACCTTAAGTTACAAAAAGACACAAAAACAGGAATATACATTCCATTCAGCATAACTTATTTTATCAGCCATTTAAACAAAACAGAATCGAACGCATATCTAACTAGATTGCTTATTAACTCTTTACAGAAGTTCTGACCTGCATTCCTGCTCTGGTCCCGGCAAAAGCAACACACAGACAGAGAGAACCCTTTGTTTCCCCCCACCCCAGCTTTGAAAGTATCTTGTCTCCCCATTGGTCATTTTGGTAAGGTGCCAGCAAGGTTATCTTAGCTTCTTAACCCTTTACTGGTGAAAGGGTTTTTCCTCTGGCTAGGAGGGATTTAAAGGTGTTTACCCTTCCCTTTATATTTATGACAGTGGCCAATCCCAGATGCTTCAGAGGGAATAAACAGAAAAAGCCAATTATTGTGTGATCCATCCCCTATTGTCCAGTCCCAGCATTTGGCAGTCTGTGGCTTAGGGACACCCAGAGCATGGGATTCCATCCGTGACCATCTTGGCTAATAGACATTGATGAACCTATCCTCCATGAAAACAAGCCCTGAGCCTAATACTTCAGTTCAGCTGGGACAGCAGCTGGACAGTGGCTGGAATAGTTGAACTCAAGTCCCAACCTTGGCACAAAGGAGAGGAAACAGATGCTTTCTGAGAAAGATCTTTATTCATCATTAACTAGTGTTCATAGTCACAGCTTCTTATATAGATAATCTCTTACAAATGGCAAAGAACTAAAAATTAGAAAAATATTAACTAATAATACTATAGGGAGTTACTTGCTTGTGCTATACTAATATAAAATTACTAGAGTTGTTAAATGTGTTGGAAAGAAATAATGAAATTGTCCAAGGCAAAAAAGTACAAATTATGTTTCCTGGTACAGAGATTGTTTTAAAGATGTAAAAGCCCATTATGTAATGATTCCACAACAATTTATTTGCAATTTAACAGTGTATTAGATTCAAACATTATCATTTATTGCCAATTGGAAAGAAAAAATAGTGAAATTCTGTGTATCTAGGGAGGAATTTTGCAATTTGGCACATGTGCTGGTTCTTAAATTAAAGTGTTTTGCCAATAGAGTTTGCCTAAGAGTGTGCGGTAGCTCAGTGTTCATCTAACTAATTTGGATTGCTGGAGGCCATGGGCTCATTGAACGGTTCCATTCATGAACAGCAGATGATGCATGACAAAGCTGTAATGCTCTTAGGACGAAGTTATCTATGAAGAGCTGTACTATACCAGAGGGGGTTTGATAAAACTTCCAAACAGGGTACAAATTGTAGACATTGATTTGAAATAAATTGTGACTGATGATCAGTCGATGACAATTTCCATAATCATTATGCCATCAGTAATTTATCAACATAATGATATTTGTATCCCTGATGCCACATTTGTCATGTAACTGAGGGACTGAGGCACATGCTGTGATTTTTAAATTCCCTTATTAAGAACTGATATTTTAAAAATATTTCCAACAGTAAAGTAATAAGTGAGATGGCTAAAAGTGAATACAACAATTTTATAATCCAGCTAGGATTGTAATAAAATATTTTTGACAAAATCTTCTCTAGTGGAAGGCAAAGATCTTACCCTTGCAGCATTTTAATGAAATCTTCCTTATTAGGATGTTCAGCATAGTTTACCAGTATGCTTAGAAAGGGGATATTACAACATTCTGGGTAAAGCAACCTGTCAAAGAACCTCCTCTCAATCCTACTAGAACCACTTAAAAATGTTGTGTATGTTTATTTCCTTTTGGTTACACTATTATCCAACAACTAGGGATCAGTGTTTTCTGAAGTGTTTACTATACCGTCAAAATAAGCATTTACAGAATCCAATATTTGAAAAAGGCCTATAACAAGATGTCTTTTCCTATGTATATTGCACATTAGATTAATGACAATATAAAGTCTTTTGAGATAAGGCGATATTTCCATTGACCTGGACAAAGTATAGAAAAAATTGTAAAGGATTCAAAAACTTGGTCCACCTTGATCAATATTTTTTCTCTCCTTTCTTCCTTTTCAGCTTTAATTGTCAAGTAGCTGGTGGTTTTTGATATTCCAGATCAGGAGGAACATATTCCTTTTTGATCTATGGCCTCCAAGCTGTCCAACTTCCACACATAATGTATAGTGTTCTCTTGGCACAACTCCAAGACATTCCTCAGGCTCCAATCACTTTGGTGGTAAATATAAGTTGTACATATCAATGACTTATTCCAGTCCTTGAAACAACAGGTAAAATGTATAAGAGCTACCAAGGAAATTTTCCTGGCCAAGAAAGGAGCAACACATTTCTTATGACTCAAGCTTCCTTATTTTTATTTACTTATTTAAATGTATCCCCGTCCTATGTTTTTTAAAACACGATGCAATAATGCACAATAAATGCCATATAACTTTGTGTAACAAACTAGTAGTGTTTGCGCATAGCATCCTATTTGCAGGTGTTGATCCTGCTGGGAAAGTATTAAGTTGGTTTTGCTGCCTCCCAGGTACAGGTGCATTAAACCACCAGGATACAAGGAAAGTAGAACTGGCAGGGAGAGGATCTAGGTTTGTGGGCAGAGCAGTTGCCAGGGAGAAACACCAGAAGCAGTCAAGCTAATGGTGAACCTTAAAGCTACGTTTTGTTATTTTCTTGAGTTTTGCATTAGTAACACCAAACCCCGCGAAAGGGATAAATTTGGATGTTATACAGTGTGCAGCAGGTTGGAAAGGACACCTGATCACACACTGTTATAATGAACCCTTCTGGGGTCCTGGCTTAAGTCTGTCACAAGGCATGTTTGTTAGAATGAATAAATTGAATACATTGTGTAAGAGATAGAAGGGACAAGCTTTCTTTGGTTGGTCATCATCATTTATACTGAGAGGTTATAATGTAAAGCTGGCTTAATAATAACAACTGATTTACATTGAGAATTTACACATAGCTAATGTATTTCTTCTAATGTCAATGTCAATTATTATTCTAAAAGCTAAACCTATCTACAGAAGGTTACAGAGTACCAGTAAAAGGAAAGAACATAGTCCAAAAAAGGCAGGCAATCTAAATCTTAAAGTCCCATTTACTAATCCTACTTCAGTGAAATTAAGAGAACCTTATAGGATTTATGGTGACAGATCTGGTGTTAAATAATACTGAACAGCCCCCCATATGGTTCCTTAAAGGTCAGCTACAAAACTTTGTCCTAAAGAAAGTTCTCCATGGATAAAGTAGTACAGTAGTTACTTAGACTAAAATAACTGATATTCATCATTAGAATTTATTTTTGCCAAAAAAAGGGCTACTAATACAGGACTAGATTTGTGGCTTTGCCAGACGACCTGAGCAAGGGATATCACATACTTGCATTACCCGACAGGCAGACCAGAAACCAATCTGACTCAGAAAGCCGCATTCTGATTCTGGGTCCCTCCCTTCCTTTGGGAAGACGTAATCTGTCAGCCTTATCTGCACAGATCATTATTATTGTTTGTATTATCATAGGGCCGAAGATCCCCAGTCATGGACCACTGTGCTAGGCACTATACAAGGAACAAAAAAACAGGTCCTGCTCCAAGGAGTTTACAGAGTCAGTATAAGACAAGAGACAACAAATGGATATAGAGACATGGGGAGTGCAAGGAAGTAGAACCAGGAAACAATGTGAGAATAGTGGTCAGCTTGATAGGCAATGGTCTCAGCATACGAGCAGGCTAATTATTGTCAAGTTTTTTGAGGTATCACAGCAAAGAAGAGTTTTAAGGAGCAGTTAAAAAGCATGAAGGCAAGTAGTTTATGTTTGATATGCTAGAGAAGAGACAAGCCGCGGAGGGATGCAAAAAGAGGGGTGACATGGTCAAAATGACAGTCTAGGGAAATGGTCTTTGCAGCTGCATTCAGAATGGATATGAGCGGGGCAAGATTCCATTTGTCAAGGCCAGAGAGAAAGATGTTGCAGTAATCAAGAGACAAGAGGATGAGAGCCTGGATAAGAGTTTTAACTGGCTATATGGGTAGGAAAGGTCATACCTTAGAGATATGGCTTCCCTAGTTGCACTGGCCAGCATGTTGAGGCAGATCAAAGCGTCACTCCTCTCCCTTACATGTAGGATGGAATGCAGTGACTCCCTGGAGACTGTTTGCCCTGAGCGATGCAGATAAGCAAATGCAATGGAATAAAAAGGTGTTTTATGCCTCCTTAACCTCCTATGTTGGTATACTGGACAGGCCACAATCTGGCCCATATGTGCTAAAATTCAACAGGATATACACAAAACCTTCCAGTGGCAGAGAAAGCCTACCAGACCCCAGGTCTCCAGTTTAGTTGGGCAAGTGTCCTTTGAGACACATTGGCAGTGATGTACAGTGCCCAATGGGGTGATCAAGGTGGAGAGGAGTCAGTTACATTTTCTGAGGGAGGGGGTGGCTGAAAAAAATGTTTCCCTGGCCTACCCAAAAGCTTGCTCTAGCTGCAACTCACTGGAAATTTTCAAACATTTTCTGGAAAAAGCAGCAAATAATAAAATCTTTACATTTTCATCAAACTGTATGTAACTCAGTTTTCAGTCTTGCCACAGATGAAAAATTTCTACAGAGCACACTCACTGACTTGGGTACATTCAAACCATGAGTTCTAATGTATGGGTTTCATTTACATAAAAGAGTGTTTTGTACAGCTGTACTTTGTCATTAACACAACTGGGATGTCCTTAAAAGATAATTCCACCCATCTCAGAAGTGACTGTTTTAACGCTCCATGCTACAATGAGCTCTGTGCAGGCAGGCCCCTTTGCCTGCGTGAAGCTCCATTTAAGTCAGCAGGGCTCTGTACTGGCCTTGGGATCCACCATCTGCAACCTCATCAGGGTTTTACTTTGGCACTGAGAAACTCTGGTCACACTCTCCCAGAAGCACCAGTATGTGTCTTTATGAATACTCTCTGCACTCTTTGGTTAATTTATTTCAATGCAAGTTATCAGTGCTCAACCCCCTGAGGATCAGGCTAATAATGACACAATTTCAACACTGGTTTGTTTGTTTTTTCCTCCCCAAAGAATGCATTGTTCCCACTGGTGAGTAAATCTTCTGCAGTGTTGGACAACCTGGAAATGAACCAGACATTCACCACTATTAAAGTAAACAGGCTTATGATTTAATAAAGGCACAATAAACCTGTTTCTCTCCTTTATAACTGAACAAAAATTCTTGTCTAACATCCTGTGATCTAAGCTGGAAACAAATTTCTGTGACAAATGCATCCTCATTATCTGTAGAGATTACAAGCTAGTCTAAGAGACTTAGAACAAATCAAAAACACTCAGTATCCATGCATTGGTTTTACATACTAGTGTGTTGACCTCTGCAAGAGAGTGAAAGGTTTTGAACTTCAGCAGTCAGTTGCATGCAATTTAAAATCCCAATAATGTCAAAACAGATCAGATTAATAGAAGCGGTTGAAACAAAATGAGGTGAAAAATACAGACAAAGAGCTATTAAGGAGAAAAGCTTTCAAGCCACAGCCCCAACAAACACAAATAAATAAGAGACTGAGTGGCAAAAAATGCTCAGTGTATTGGGATGAACCTCAGAGGGAAAAAATATTTACTATATTCACAGTAGATTCATAATTGGTTAGTCTCTAAGGTGCCACTAGTACTCCTTTTCTTCATTCTGAGACTGACAGGAAGGTTTTGAAAATATCAGTTTAAAAATCTAGATTCTAATTCACTCTTGTAAATGTTAGTTGCTTTCTTCAATTGATAAATATGATACACACTTAAAGAAATGAAGCTTAAATCTCTGAGGAGAAAAGTTGTTTTATGAAAGTGTCTTCTAAATTCCTTTTTGACAGTTTTCTGGTTCCCAGGTGGTTTTGCTTAATAGTAGCCATTAGAGAAAATACTTTCTTTAAAAAGCTAATGTCAAAACACCATATTTTATTATTTGCTGATAATACATGTTGACAATGAAGTGAAACCCACACTAAAAATCTAAAACTTTGTTTATCCAACTTATTTCTTTATACAGCTGTAAATATAATGTATTAGGTCACATACTGTGTATTTAAAATTTCTAGAATTTAAATTCCTTGAGTTTCAGTTCCTTCTATCCTTTCAAAATAAATAAGACCCTGAAAGACCAGATGTTTTTGAGAATACACAAGGCACTAAGGAAATGTTAAGAGAAATAGACAAGCACTTTTAAAAACAAAATACATGCAGACAGACCGAAAAATAGCTGTGCCTGACAGGCCTACCTCACTGTTAATGTGTGTAGGTTTGTTTTGTTCTTTATGTTAATGCCATGACAAAGCTGCAGAGATTATCGTTCTTTATCTGTCAACAGATCTTGATAGTCTATTTGAAAATTTTAAAAGCTCACTCACAAAAATTCCAACAATGTCTGTGTAATGTCATACGGCAAGGCCTGGCAGAACATAACATACATCAATTTGAAGGGATGACACTGTAATCCATTAGCTTGCCTTCATTTTGACTTTTTAAGTGGCTTTTAAAAAAACATTTTTGAATTTTTAAACACATTAAAGAAACACCATAATGCTTTCCAGAATGTAAGTATGTAAAATAAAATTTTCTGTAGTATAATTGGAATCTAATTAATCTTCCCCCTGGAAATCTTTTAAAGTCAAGTATGGTGACTATAATAGGAGGAGGAGAAGGACTCTGTTACCAGAGTCATCACCATTTACAAATATTTCATTTGAGATCTCAGTGGAATGTTTGGAAATGTGTTGCAATGATTTGACTTGAATGTGTTGCATTGCACAAGTCTTTTACCTTGCTTTGCCTTAATTTCTGCATCTGTAAAAATAGGGATAAGTATATTTACTAACTAAACTCACATGATTTTTGTATGGATGCTTTGGTAGCTATTTAAACACCATGCCAAAGGTGTTACAGTGGTAATGATGAACAGGTTAAGAAAGTTACTGAAATTTTCATGAAAACCAGTGTGTAAGACTAGGAAACATACCAGCATATAAAATATTTTTTCCTTGATTTTGCTTTTGTATTCTAATACATTGCTTTCATATATTATCATACTTATACATGTGGAGATTTATTAAAATGTATGAAGTGTCACATATAGAACATGGATATTTTGTACAAAATTCAAAATCTACAGAATATAACAAAAATCAGTCTTCACGGTTGAGGATGTGAGGGATATTCCCAAACCTGAATCATTCTTTTTAGGTGACAGATCTGAGGAACTGTCCCAGATTGAGGGTCATTAGAGGAGGTTTTGGAAGAAATTGATAAACTAAACAGAAATAAGTCACCAGGACCAGATAGTATTCACCCAAGAGTTCTGAAGGAACTCAAATGTGAAATTGCAGGACTACTACCTGTAGTAACCTATCATTTAAATCAGCTTCTGTACCAAATGACTGGAGTATAGCTAATATGGCTCCAATTTTTAAAAAGGTGACCCCGGAAATTACAGGCCAGTAAACCTGACTTCAGTACCAGGCAAATGGATTGAAACTATAGTAAAGAATAAAATTGTCAGACACATAGATTAACATAACTTGTTGGGGAATAGTCAACATGTTTTTTGTAAAGGGAAATCATGCTTCGCCAATCTACTAAAATTCTTTGATGGGTCAACAAGCATGTGGACAAGGGGGATCCAGTGGATATAGTGCACTTAGATTTTCAGAAACCCTTTGAAAAGGCTCTTAAGCAAAGTGAGCAGTCATGGGATAAGAGGGAAGGTTCTCTCATGGATTGGTAACTGGTTAAAAGATAGGAAACAAAGGGTAGGAATAAAAGGTCAGTTTTCAGAATGGAGAGAGGTAAATAGTGATGTCCCAAGGGCTCTGTACTTGGCCCAGTCCTATTTAACATATTCATAAATGATCTGGAAAAAGGGGTAAACAGTGAGGTGGCAAAATTTGCAGATGATACAAAATTACTCAAGATAGTAAAATCCCAGGCAGACTGTGAAGAGCTACGAAAAGATCTTTCAAAACTGGGTGACTGGGCAACAAAATGGCAGATGAAATTCAATGTTGATAAATGCAAAGTAACGCACATTGGAAAGCATAATCCCGACTATACATATACAATGATGGGGTCTAAATTAGCTGTTACCACTCAAGAAAGAGATCTTGGAGACATTGTGGATACTTCTCTGAAAACATCCACTCAGTGCGCAGCAACAGTCAAAAAAGCAAATAGAATGTTGGGAATCATTAAGAAAGGGATAGATAATAAGAAACAGAAAATAAATAACAGAAAATATCATATTGCCTCTATATAAATGCATGGTACGCCCACACCTTGAATATTGCATGCAGATGAGGTCGCCCCGTCTCAAAAAAGCTATATTGGAATTTGAAAAGGTTCAGAAAAGGGCAATAAAAATTATTAGTGGTATGGAATGGCTGCCGTATGAGGAGAGCCTGTGACTTTTCAGCTTGGAAAAGAGATGACTAAGGTGGGATATGATAGAGGTCTATGAAATCATGACTGGTGTGGAGAAAGTAAATAAGGAAATGTTATTTACTCCTTCTCATAAGACAAGGACTAGGGGCCACCATATGAAATTAATAGGCAGCAGGTTTAAAACAAACAAAACAAAGTATTTTTTCCACACTATGCACAATCAACCGGTGGAACTCCTTGCCAGAGGATGTTGTGAAGGCCAAGACTATAACAGAGTTCAAAAAAGAACTAGGTAAGTTCATGGAGGATAGGTCCATCAATGGCTATTAGCCAGGATGGGCAGGGATGGGAAACTGGGAATGGGCGATAGGGGATGGATCACTTGATGATTACTGTTCATTCCCTCTGGGGCACCTGGCACTGGCCACTGTCAGAAGACAGGATACTGGGCTAGATGGACCTTTGGTCTGACCCAGTATGGACATTCTTATGTTCTTAACAACATTAATTATCTTCTTATGCTTTCTGATATCAAAATAATTTCCACAATGCCATTTGGGATATTAAACCCAGAGCCCTGTGAAAAAAATATTAGCTGTTGGAAAATTGGAGAAAAATAATATTTTTGCTAGATTTAAAAAAAACATACATTTTGCATATTTACTTTTTTAAAATGAAGGAAAAACTTATTTTACTGTCTGGAACCCCTCTAGAATCCGAGGGAATCATTTGCAAAGGCCAGGCTTTGTAGGCCAAACACACACACACACACACACACACACAAACAGAGGAAACTTTCTAAGCAATATATATAATGTTTATCTTGGGAGGAGAAACAATCTCACTCTTGTGAAGTCACAGCTACTTAATTTTCACATCTCTCTAAAAACTCAAGAACTCAAATTATCAAAGCCACTTACTCCTCCCATATCACACACACTACAGTTCCTGCCTCAGCACTTCCAACTGGTAGGCATCTGCTCTTGGGTAACACTCAAGTAGTAAAGAATGGTTGGCAGAGCAACATACTGCATGTCTCAGAGGCATTTCTCTCTCTTTCCACTGTTTTTTATTCATTTCTACCTCCAAGAGAGTCTTCTAAACTCATGCAGCATACCAACACTTCACTCAATCTCTGATCTCAGTCACATCAATATTAAAAACCAATTCACCATACATCAACTATTAAAAAGAACTAACCAAGTATAGCAGGAAATTCATTATTATTCTCAAGGATGGTATTGCTGTGTAGGAACAACAACAAAAAAGCAAATGGGAGTCTTCTGACTGATGTCAGTAAGGGTTTGAACGGGCCCTAACATGAGCAATTTTTCTAATACTATCTATCTGTACACCATTTTATAATATGGTATACAGATACACAAATATTCATGTTTGTCTATGAACAAAGTACCTTAGTACATTCAATTACAGAGCAATACTCTTTCATTTACTTCCTGTGTAACTCACTATTTTGCACAATTTGATAAGAAAGGCATTTTGCATGTTTTTGTGTTGACTGTGCAGTTTAAGGATATGAGATGAAATACTAAGACTCTCTGAGACCGTAGGCTCAAATCCTGGGAGGGCTGATTCAGGCTTCTATCTACCACCTGAGGTAGTCACACTGACTTTTCATGCAATTTATTGCATGGATTTTTTTTTTCAAATGACACCTGAAAAACTAATGTCCACAATTCTGCTCTGTTGGCTGTATCATCAGAGCTGTAAGTGCCATTGCTTATAGCAAAAAGACTTTCAATGCGCTGTGAACCACAGCTATTTTTCTCACAGCATCTACAGAGTCTGCCACCTGAGCCAGCAGTTTGTAAGTGCCATTAACCATATCTATTTCTCCTCAAGTCTTACAAGCTACATTGACTCTGCCAAAAGAGTTTGAAAATGTTGTGAGCCATGGCTTTGTTTCCACAGAATGTACAAGTTCTGTCATCTGTGCCCGCAGTGCTTTAAAACATCAGAATATGGATAGGTCGATATTTCCATCGTGGGGTTTACGAGCTCCACCAGCTGCATCCGCAGAGATTGTAAGCACTGTGAACCGCTACTATTTATCTCACAGCACAGACTACTGAATTACCTTTACATTCTTAATAATTTGCCTCACTGAAATGACACATATAGGCATATGTCCAAGCAAAATAATTTTTTGTAGTTTTGGCTGTGCATACATTTGTGGAAATATGTGCAAATTTGCATATATTTATCTAAATTTAACAAGATATCATCTAGACTGGGTGTTTGCCCCGATTATAGCTATGGGTGTTGCTGTACCAGAGCAACCCTCCATGTAGACAGGCAAAGCCATGATTGTCACCACTGGGGCTTTGCCCAGGGTTTCAGGTAGCGGTAAACTCCACCAGCGTAAAAAGTAGCTTTGCTTGTCTACATTATGGTTGCATTGGTGCAGCTTTGTCAATCCATCCCCAATCTAGAGAAAAAATGCAAAGGCTCCCCCCGCACACCCCAAATTAATCTCCTGTCTCTAAGACACTCCAGATGAATTCATTTACTTCACCCCCATTAATTACTCACCTTTCCCTCCATGGATTAATCTGTCCAACACCAGTTTCACCCTCCTAATGCACCTCTTCAGATTCTGCTGCCGCTATTCCTTGCCCCTTTGCTCTGCTCTGCTTTTTTTCTGGCTGCTCTGCCTCTTCATTCCCTTCCTTGTGCTGGGAGAGGCTGAGGATGGGGCAGACATGGGCGCTAGTACAGAAAGGAGTTTCCTCATCCCACCCAGGGAAAGGTCAGTGCTGGGAGTCAGTGAGGAGGAGCAGCAGAGCCAGCTGGGTAACAGAAGGGCTCTGTGCTTTGTGGGCTCACCTGGCACTTTAAGGGAGGAGGAAGGAAGGAAGGAGCTCTGCCTTCTCCACATGCTGAAGAAAGAACAAGTCCCCTCAACACATCCAATACCTCGGATGGGTGGCCTTCCTCCACGAGGCAGAGGAGTAGGGAAAACAGCCAATCTGAAATTTCCCTATGGACTGACAGGTTTTCCCCTTAGACATGTAAATGGTGAAAGGCTGTAGCATTGGCACATCTGCTTATAAGATCCAGTAGCTGCCCAGCTAATACACTGTGTGAACCTAGGAGCTTTCCAGACATTTTCTGTATTGTTCCTGAGTTTATCCAGAAATCTTATACAAATCAGAATATATACACACACCTTCGTAACCCCCAGGGGTTCAAAATCTGAGCTACATTAATACAAACAATTGTCAGTAAACATTAATAAAAATAGGCCTATGCACTATGGCTTGCTGATGACTAACATATAGAACATATGCAAAGGTTTTAGACTAAGCTGTTTTGAGTTATGAGTGGATATAAATAAAAACCTAAGACGACTTTTCAGCAACTCTCTCCTAAGCTGTGTATCTCAAAAATGCCCTGTCCAATTAACCTAAACATGGCTTAAACATTTTTCCCATGGTGAGAAAATACATGTCAGATTTCAAGTGTTTTCACAAAAAAATTGCTCAAAAATCTATTATGAGTATGAAAAGTTTCAAATCAGGATTAAAATGTAAATTCTACCATAGTCTTAACTATGGAACCAGTAGTCCCAGGACCCACTATTAAATACCAACAATCAATACTTGCTCTTTCATATCTCAGGAGGTATTTTCATAAGACTAAAGAGAACAATTCAAACTTTAACATTTATTGGACTACTTTAGACTCTCTTTCTCCTCACAGAATATCTGCAAACAGACAGATTTTCACAAATGTATTCT
This sequence comes from Lepidochelys kempii, assembly GCF_965140285.1. NCBI lineage: Eukaryota > Metazoa > Chordata > Testudines > Cheloniidae > Lepidochelys > Lepidochelys kempii. The sequence continues at coordinate 77,318,672 of NC_136383.1, read as the reverse complement.
TTTTTACAATGTATTAGACCAATGTATTTTTGAGTGTTTTGACTGGATGTGCAGAATTTCAGGTGTTTTTCTTAACTGTGATGCATAGATAAATCACATGATATTGTTTTTGTTCCTTGTTTGAATATGTTAGCAGCTCCAGCACAAATTCTTGCAACATGTTCATGTAATATTTTTTTCTGCGAACACTAAATCATGTAACTTTGAAATTCTCTTTCCATTAAGATGTCTCTCAGGAAAGCTCAAATGCCTAAATTTTAGTGGAAAGCAGACACGTTCATGAAATAAATTCATTTAAAAATCCAAACAAATATTCACAAATTTTGTTTGCATTTTTCTTCCAGCTCTAGTTTCCAGCTCTAAAGGAGCAGGATTAAATTTGTCCAAATTAGTACTGGTACCTTCTTTGTATTGCCCATTTGAAAAAGGGTGCAGGTATGAAAAAATAAGAATTTAGGTTTTGATCCTCTTCCTTTGGGAGTTGAGATTCAGTATTTAGCTTCAGCTCTAAAATTAGGGCTTTTTACATGCACAGCTACGGCACATAGGTGAAGCATCAAAATCAACCTGCTGTGATACAGGTGGGAGCAATTAGGGGATCAATATATAAGTGAGTTATTTTCAGGAATCTACAGCGTGTGCACCAATTAAATTATTATTTCACAATCAGCAAATATCAGTTACTCACATCTTCACACAAAATGGAGCAAAAGTTGTGAAAATGTCTTGAAAACACTAACCGCCCCTGCACCCCCAAACATAGAAGGTTAGTTGTATGATTTGCTTTTTTTTTTTTTAAAGACTATGAACATAAACATTGCAGAGGGCTTATTGATCCCCAATACTTAAATGTTAGATCATATGAATAACAAATGAAATATGATATAAAATATGCAAAATAATAGTACATTTCCCTAAATAACACTAATAAATTGCAAAGCTTAGCATGAAATTGAAAATCACTAATGGAACACTGTGCAATACGTTGAAGCAATGAGCAGCCAAAAAAATCATACATAATGTAACAGTACAACTGCAAACAGCTGGCTCATAGCAGACAATGTAAACTTATTTTTTATGGACAGGGGAATTGATCTTTGAAGCGGCTCCTGAGGAGAGTCCACTTAACCCGAAGAGCATCTTGGGAGAGTATTCTGGTTTACCCCATGTATTAGATACATATTTATAAGATACCTAGTAATGACTCATTTAAATTACACATGAGGCTACGCTTTATGAACTTTAACTAGAAGTGGTTAAAAAAAAAGGGTAGGTGTATCACAATGTATCTGAAATAGGGGAGTTTAGCCATGTCTCTCTCATGTGCTTTACTGAAGAGGAGACCACACTCCAGAATTTACACCTTTTGAAGAACATGGGAGATACAAACTGGCATGGAAAAGTAACAAATACAAAGTATGAATAGCTTCAGAAATCAGAATAAGATCCATAATATTCCATTTTCACTATCTCACTTATACCATTATGAAAAACAACGCATGCTTAAACGAATTAGTAAAATTCCTGAAAGTACTGAAAGAAAAGTGTACACATACACCTACATTTATAAATATACAGAAGAAAATTTGATAGGCAAATTTACAATTCATATCATCCCATCAATTCTTTTGCAAAAGGAATTTTTCACTAAAATGTTATATTTCCTGCCTTTATTGGATACAATTCATGGGATTTACTTCTCTCTTGGTAAAACCTTCCAGTAACATAGTTTAGTTTAAATATATCAGATCTACCATAAGAAAAGTAAAAGGGAAAGAAAAACATAAAATCCTTAAAGTAGGAGAGGACAGCATATAAGAAATTAGTTTATTAATTTGTTAAAAGATAAATATTCCTATAATATCCACTTTATTTCTGTTTCCTTTTGATATTTTAAACACTGAACATTTTCATAGCTCTAACAGTCATTGAGAGGCATTTACAGCTTTACCTATGTTATTAAAATATTTTGTATAGGTATACTCTATTTTATTCCTTCATTCCAAAGTTCCAAATACATATGTTATCTCTAGCCTGCTACCATCATACCTCTATGAAGAGTTGGGATATTAAGTAGAAACAAAGGACTCTAATTCACCCCTTTATTTGGGGCTTCATTTCCATTTTAGGCCCCAATCCTGCAAGAACCTCTTTGACCTCCGTGATGCTCCATGCAGACATATAGATCCACCTGCATGAAAGCAAGGATTGGGGCTTTATAAGTAATAATAACCCTTTCTCATGTATCAAAGACTGCATTTCTACAGCTTTGTTGGCCAGGAAACAGGATATATCTCTTGAGATGATTGTGCTGACGGGGCTGCTCCTCCCCATTGTTCCTAATCTCTGCCAAACTGAGATGTAAGACACCTAAATTTAGACTGAGACATTGCAGTACATTACACTACCAGGCTATGAACATATAAATGAAATATCCAAACAACGAATTGCAAAAAGGTGTGGCATTACTATGTGTGGGGAAATAACTTCAATATTATAACTACACAAATTTTATGACAGGTTTCAGAGTAACAGCCGTGTTAGTCTGTATTCGCAAAAAGAAAAGGAGTTCTTGTGGCACCTTAGAGACTAACCAATTTATTTGAGCATAAGCTTTCGTGAGCTACAGCTCACTTCATCTGTGACTCCTTCAGCAGCCATAATAAACTGATTTTGCATTTACAGTAGAGATTGGCTTTTCTGACAAAACCTCAAGTTGTGTAATGTAGTAATTGAATAGAGTAGTCAAGGTAAGTACTAGTCTACTCAGCAGCAACTGAAAATCTTTTTTTTTAAAGCTAATGGATTCTTAGTTTTTGCTGATCCAGTGACCCTTAGAGCCCAATCTGTTTTTTAGGTCCTGTCTTTTCTTCCTGGCTAATAGAGGTTAACAGAGCACAGTCACACCATTTCCTTTCTTCTTAACATTCCTAGAAGTGGTAAAGATTGTTTGTGGTCTCATTAAATACTGTATGCCATGTTGGTGTGGTAATATTTTCAGTAGGTCTCTATGAATTATATCTTTCACTATCACATCTGTAAGACTGATGCTGAAATGTTCACAAAGAGCTATTAACAAAGAGCTATTGTGTCACTAAGCAAATGTGTATTCACACCCTGCAATGATATTTGTACAAAGTATGCCTTGTGAGGTATCATTTGAAAACTAATAACTCACTGATCATTAACATTCTTGCATGATGTATGTACATGGTAGGTATTAAGAATTATGGATATATTCTAGAATTAAGGGTATCTAAACCAGGCATGTCAGGGGAATTGGTAAACAGGTCTGCCTTAGACAAAGGAATGAAGGTCCATTATTACCTCTTGGGTAAACAAAGTTAACAAGTGGGGGGAAGAAAGACTATGGTATATCCCACACCACCTTCCTAATAGCTTGAATAAACTTTATTTCAGGGGTAACCCTCAGAAGAATCAATTTCAAAAGTATACTGGTCTATAATGATGGTGTTTGGGGGTGGAACCTCAAGTGATAAGTAATTGAATCAACTGATTGTATATAATATTGCTGTATTATAAAGTGATAGAGTGAGGTATTTTCAGAAAGCTAATGGCACACTCGTGATTAATACAACTGTGAAAAATATATATTTTGGCCACATACTTTAAAGCATATATCATTAAGTATCTATACTTCTTCATATACTTTTATATATATATATATATATATATATATATATATATATATACACATATTATATATATATATATATACACATATTTTATATATATATATATATATATATATATATATATATATATATATAAAAGTATATGAAGAAGTATAGATACTTAATGATATATGCTTTAAAGTATGTGGCCAAAAAAGAAAAAACAGGTTCCCGCCCACACAGGAGAAAAGGCAGCGATTTACCGGTCTCTTATGTAAATTAGGCATGGTGGAATCAAAACAATGGAAGCCCCACTGGGGAAGGGAAGCCTATAGTAAGGGGAAAGCAGCATGAGGTCATGATGCCTCTTGAAACAAAATCATTTAATTTTGGAAGACATAAGCAAAGACAAAAGCCATCTTTGGCATTCATCACTAGACAGACACAAGGGAACAGAGCTTTTGCAAGCTAAGAGAGATAGATTCTTCAACCAAGGGAGGGAGGGTGAAAGTTTCTGGGAACTGAATACAGCTGAGAGAAACATCTTGAACAAAGCTTGTACCTTGCTAGATTAAGTTTTAGACTTTTATATGTGTTTTTAATTTTATTTGCTTGTAACCCTTTCTAATTTTATCTGTTTTACTTGGCATCACTTAACCTATATCCTGTTGTTAATAAATTTGTTTTATGTTACCAGGGCCGGCTCTAGGATTTTTGCCGCCCCAAGCAAAAACATTTTTGGCTGCCCCCGCTTTTTTTTCATGCCCCCCACCCCCGGCTCCACCCCAACTCCACCCCTTCCCCAAATCCCCTGCCCCGCCTCCTCCCCCGGGTGTGCCGCATTTCCCCCCACATTGCCTCCTGCCCCCCCCGCAACCTCCCACCCTAGCTCCCCTCCTCTCACTCCCCTGAACACGCTGCTGCTCTGCTTCTCCCCCCTCCCTCTCAGGTGAGGGAGAGGCAGCATGTTCAGGGGAGCAGTTGGAGCAGAGGTGAGCAAGGTTGCGGGGGGAGTGCAGGAAGAAACAGGGAGGGTAGAGGAACCGCTCCCTGCCCCAGCTCGCCTCCGCTCCACCACCGCCGCCTCCCACAAGCACACCGCCGCTCGTCCTCTCCTCCCTCCCTCCCTCTCTCCCTCCCTCCCAGGCTTGCTGTGTGAAACAGCTGTTTCGTGCGCGGCAAGCCTGGGACGGGGCAGAAGCGGAGTGGCGGTGGCGCGCTCAGGGGAGTGGGCAGAGGCAGAGCGGAGGCAAGCTGGGGGCGGCGGGGGCACATTTCTAGGGGCGGCATGGCCGGCGCTGGAATGCTGCCCCTACAAATGTGCTGCCCCAAGCACCTGCTTGTTTTGCTGGTGCCTAGATCCGGCCCTGTATGTTGCTATTTACCAACTCAGTGCTACGTTTAAATGGAAGAGTGTACTTACCCCAGTTAAGTTAAAGTTTTTGTGTCTTTAGAGGAACAAACAAACGTATTATTTTATGAACTATCCAGGAGCGGGTTGGACATTACAGAGCACACATTTTTAGAAAAATTCAGGACTGAGAGTGTGTTGAAATTCCTTGCTGATTGTAATCAAGGTTGGTGGAAGCCAGAGTCAGGCTCTGGTGCTGTAGACAGGCTGCTGGGGTCAGAGTTGCTGAACCAGGGCTGTCTAGCACACACACACACTTCAGGGTGTGACCTGCATGCTTGTAGACTGGTTGTGGGCATCCCAGGTTGGGACTATAACAGCGAAGCATTGTAAGGCACCCAAGGTTGCAGGGCAAGTGGTGACACAACCCCTCACTAGTCTGCATTGCACCCTGCACCCTGTAAAGCTATCTCAAAATTATCCACTTGAGTATGAGAACATTTAAAGAGACAGTTTATCCTTGGATAAATTATTAATCCTTCCACCACCCTCCTCCACACACACAAAAAATGTTTTTCTTCTCTCAAATTATGAATTCCATATTCCTGTACCAATTTCCATCAATTCTATATTCTCCATTCACCTAAACCAGCAATCAATTCTATATTCCTTTCCACTCTACTCCCTAGTTCAGCAGTTCTCTTCTTTTTCTTCCAAGTCTACCCTGAATGATTGTGGGGGTGAGACAGTGGAGAGGATGAATGAGGTGGAGGAATTAGATACTTCTGACTGTAAGGGAAGAGCAGGTGACGAGGAGAGTTGAGCTGTAACGGTTTCTCCTAGGCAGTGGTGGGGTGGTGGAATTCCAGAAGTAAAGCCCCAGTGTCAATGACAATAGTAGCTCTTCAAACTCTGGGCTGGGACACAACAGGTATGATTAACCTATGGAACTCACTTCCAGATGATATTACTGAGGTCAAGGACTTAGTAGGATTCAAAGAGTGATCAGCCATTCATATGGCTAATAAGAACATCCAATTATATATAAAAAGGATTGAAAAATATAAGTAATATAAACCCTCATTCCTCAAAAGATAAAATAATCACTAACTGGCATTAGGAAGAAACTTTCTTAAGGGCTATTTATTACATAGTTGTCCTTTTTGGATTTTCTTGCACCTTCTGCTGTAGAAATTGTCATAAATAAGGCAAGATTGGACAAGGCAGACCACAGATCTGATCTAGTATGACAATTCATCAACTTCTTTGCACAGGGCTGGCCTGCAGGTTTTGGGGAGGATGATTCTTTGGGGTACACTCCAAACATATCTGATTATGGCTTTCATAAAATATACCAGCTTGACAGTGTGTATGAGAGAGAGAGACTGAGATAGAGAGATCTTTTAGTTTCTCCATGTCTTTGCTCCACTCAGTTACTTGTTTCTTTCAACCCTCACAACTACTATATATCAGTGTACATCATCAAGGCTGTCTTCACAAGAAAATGTGTTAGAAAAAATTTTAATTGAAAGCTAAGGTTCTTCTTCACAAGGTCCAATGACTGTTCTGTTAATAAGAGGCTTATGTGAATCCCTCTAGCTCATCAATGATCTGTGATGAATAACCCCCCTTTATCTTCTATATATCAACAGACACTAATTTCTGATAGCTGAGTAAAAATAAGTCTCTCCCCATTAGCTTCCTTGTTCATCTGCAAAAGCCAGTGATTTAATCATATGTGATAATTCAGAGGCAGAACATAGTGACTGGGGCTTATGTTGCAGGCTATAACACCCACAACAGCAGGGGGAACAGAATATGGAAAGATCCTAATTTAGACTCTCATTATCCCTAAGAAAACAAATGAATACCAAAAAGAGAAGTAGGGTCAGGCAGCCACTACCTCATCCTAACCACTTACCCAAGTATTAGCACAATTTCATGTCCCTATGATAATACCCTCAATGGGTGAAATGAGTATTTTTACCACCTATCCATCTCTACTTCATATATTCTATTTTCCTAAATGTATGGCTTCCCCAAAGTCACAAGTTATCAGTTGTTACTAGCTCAGGATATGCTTTTGGGCATCTGAAAATGGTAAAAATCTGGTTATAAAAAAAGTAAACAGGCTTATGGAAAAAATCTAAATATAGAACTCAGTTTGTTGTTTAGAGGGGACAGAAATCCTGAGGCTACTTTAGATGTGAAAAGGGGTCGCTCTTCCTCTCTCTCTTTGATTCAGAATTGTTAGGCTCAAACAAGGAAAAGATTTGCTAACATTTGAAAGTCTGGTTTGTGTAGACTGGCTTCTCTTTTGTATTCTCTGTGTAATAGGAATATATCAGCCTAATTGATACAATGATATAATTTTCTGCTCCATAAAGAAGAGCAATCCCAAATCGGGCATCACATTTAAGCATTTTAGAAGTTCTGCTGTGACTTCAGTATAAAAAAGAACAAAACAAAAAAACTGCAAGTTTCAACTCTGACTTTGCACTTCTAGTTGTAATGGTGAGACAATAACGTCGGGCTCATCTACATGGCTCCACAGTGCAAACTAGAGCGGTCTGAGCTATAGAGTGCTGCAACATGTTATGCTTTAACTGCTATCTGAAGGTGTGACCTAATGAACACTTTTTAGCCACCAGAGTCTACGTGGCGTAGTTAGAGTGCAACACATTAGAGTGCTCTACAATAATCAAATAATAACTTTCAGTTACTGCCAGGTTGGGCTATTTTCAAAACTCAGAGATGCAAGGCTCACTGTCCTGTTACTAATCAGTGCCATCAAGTCCTTCTAATTTGTTCACTTGACCAGGTTGCTAGTGCTTAACATTAACAATGCTACAATAACCTATATTCAGAGCTCATTACTCCTTTTAACATTCTGTCTTACCAGTTTTGTTCCTGATTGCTCCAAAAGAGGAACGCATGCAGTATATGATAATGACAACATGCAAGACAGATCACTTTTCTTCATTAAGGACTGTTAGCTTGTTATGAAATACATACTATCCATTTCAGGAAAACATCTTTAAACTCATAACAAGCAACATGGAACTGGTCACTAGGAGTAGTTGACTTTGCCCATCATTTACAGTAGCCTTTGAATGGTACACTGGAGCTACATTATTCATATAATTACTGTAGTTATTATGACATTAATGACTCTGTTGGAGTCTAAATGTGTGAAATTAAGTCACTAACAAGTGTAAATGTATTTAGTAATAAAGTCAATGAAAGGTCACCACACTGTGCACATGAGTGCACACACAAGCAAAGAAAGCCAGTGGGAATTCTGTTCTCAACAGAAGATGTGAAGTTTGATGGTATGATACACTGACTACTTTTCCAGATTTGTGAAGAATTAATATTGATAATTTTGTCATACTTTTTTTCAATCAAGTGTCCCCCAGGCCTGATCTTGTTATACTGCAGAAAAAAACAAATAAGGCCTCTTTTTATTTAGCTGACTCTTTTATTTTAAACAATTGATGAATAAAACTAAGGCAGTTGGAAACTTCAGTTCAGTTTGACCTGTGCCAAAATGTTTGGCAGCATATCTGAACTTTATCCAGCCTCTTGGTTCTGCAGAGTTGAGCAGAACAAGATTTCCAGCTTCAGGTAGGCCAAACATACCATGAAAGCAGAGGGCCAGATCTTCAGCTGATGTACAGATGCAGATGTGCAGTGGATGCACTTTTTTTACAGAAGTATGCAAATATGAAGTATAATGGAGAAAAAAGATATCCAAGTGTGTTGGAACCTCAAAAACCAGTTTCAAAATTCAGGAGAACGTTTGAGTTGGTCCCTATGCCTTAACCGTTACAACCATCTGTACTTGTACCAAAACAAGGTAACAGATATGGATTATTTTTAATTGATCATAAAATGCTACAAGTGTGCACAAAGCTTTACAAATGTATATAACACAAGGACCCTGACTTTAAGTCTTACAATCTTATTTAGGCAAATATACAAGACAATACATTGCAATACTTCAAATAGAAGAAAATGCAGTGGCATTTTTGGTGAGAAGACCAGGACAGGAAAAGCTTGAAAAAGCCTCAGGTTTATAGGACGGATCTGGAGGAGGAGACAGAGAGAATTCTGCACAGAAAAGTGTAAGAGTAACTATTTGTGTGAGGGGCAACATGGGGTAGATGCAAAGGAGAATGGGGAACTATGTGAAGGGAACAGCTGGGAGGAGGAGAAAAGGAAGAAGTGAGAGGAGCAGAAAGGTTAGAATTGTGTAGTGCTTTAAAGGCAAAGATAAGAAGCTTAACACAGATGCAGAAGAAGAAAAGAAGGCAATAAGGCAACTTGAGGAGAAAGGCAATAGGACTGGAGCATCAGGAGAAGCTGATTGTCTTAGCAGCAACAATTTGGACTGACTGGAGTGGGGAGAGGTAAGATTGATTTTTTTTAATATTTATAAACCATCCAAAATATGCTACAAAATATCTGATGGAGTTTATAGACAAAGACTCAGGGCCCAATTTACCACTGCCTTCTTGTGAAATCATACATATCAGTGAAAAATAAGTGTAGAAACTCTATCTTTCTGATTTAAGAGTATTTTACACTCATTTGCAAGTGAATGGCTGCACAAGGTACCCAGTAACAGTGAATCGGTCCCCTCTGGTCCCTGCTGCAAAGAGCTCACAAATTAAGCAGTGTGGAAAAGTCAGAGAAAATAATTCTGTTTTGGAAGCCACAGATGACTAAAGTAAAAACCAAAGTTCAACAGCAAAGATAGAGAAAAAAGAAAGAAAGATGGAGAAGAACTAACAATTCAAATGAACTAGGAAAAGAGTAAATATAGGTTGAAAAATTTCCCCATAGTGGGGCCTGTGTAATAGACTATGGAGTGGTCTGCTAAAGGCAATGTTGTAAACTCTTATTTTGGGACATTTAAAATCAGTCTAGACTCAAAATGTACAGCGGAAAATAATACTGCATTGGAACAGGGATGGACTCAATGACTTAATGGGTATTTTCCATCTCTAACATTTAGGATTCAATGGGAAGAAGAGAGAGGATATAATTATTATTCTCTGATCATCAAATAACCATTTTTTCCAGCCTCTGTTCATCCTGCCTTATCTAAATCACACATTCACTTTCATTCTCTTCCTCTTACATCAGAGGGATTACACCAAGGGGATGTCTACACTATGAAATTAGGTCGATATTATAGAAATCGATTTTCAGAAACTGATTTTATACAGTTGATTGTGTATGTCCACACTAAACGCATTAAGTCGGCTGAGTGCGTCCTCACTACCGTGGCTAGCATCAACTTACGGAGCGGTGCACTGTGGATAGTTATCCCACAGTTCCTGCAGTCTCCGCAGCCCACTGGAATTCTGGGTTAAGCTCCAAATGCCTGATGGGACAAAAACATTGTCGTGGGTGGTTTTGGGTACATGACGTCGGTTGCCCATCCCTCCGTGAAAGCAATGGCAGACAATCGTTTCACACCTTTTTTCTATGCAAATGCCATACTGCTTTCAGCAGACAGTGCAGTAGGGCTGCTAACCATCATCATCCACTGCTTCTCCTCTGCTGCTATTGTCTCACTAGTGAATTTCTCCATGTTGTCTGTCATGGGCTCCCGGGTACGTATGTTCTTCCTCGGGAAACGTGTGCGGTGCTAACCGTCATCATCCACTGCTTCCATTGCAACTCTGCTCTCCTGATCTCACGAATCCACCTCGCAGGTCCTCTAGTCATTCTTTATAAATATCTATTCTTGTGGTACCCGCTGTCAGCCGCCGCTTCCGCTGCAACTCTGTTCTCCTGCAGACGCGATACCAGGGCAAGCATGGAGCCCGCTCAGATCACCATGGCAATTATGAGCATTGTAAACACCTCCCGCATTATCCTGCAGTATGTGCAGAACCAGAACTTGCAAAAGCAGGTGCAGAGGCAATGGCAGCGTGGTGACAAGAGTGATGAGGACATGGACACAGACTTTTTCATAATACGGGCCTTGGCAATTTGGACCTCCTGGTGGCAACGGGGCAGGCTCATGCTGTGCAACACCGATTCCATGTGGAACACCCAGGAAATAAACACAGACTGGTGGGACCACATAGTGTTGCAGGTCTGGGATGATTCCCAGTGGCTGCGAAACTTTCGCATGCATAAGGGCACTTTCATGGAACTTTGTGACTTGCTTTCCTGTGCCCTGAAGCACAAGAATACCAAGATGAGAGCAGCCCACACAGTTCACAAGTGAGTGGTGATAGCCCTCTGGAAGCTTGCAACACCAGACAGCTAACGGTCAGTCGGCAATCAATTTGGAGTGGGCTTATATACTGTGGGGGCTGCTGTGATGCAAGTAGCCAACGCAATCACTGAGCTGCTGATATCAAGGGTAGTGACTCTGGGAAATGTGCAGGTCATAGTGGATGGCTTTGCTGCAATGGGATTCCCTAACTATGGTGGGGGTGATAGACGGAACCCATATCCCTATCTTGGGACCAGACCACCTTGGCAGCCAGTACGTAAACCATAAGGGGTACTTTTTAGTGGTGCTGCAAGCACTGGTGGATCACAAGGGATGTTTCACTGACATCAGTGTGGGATGGCTGGGAAAGGTACATGACACTCGCATCTTCAGAAACTCTGGTCTGTTTGAACAGCTGCAGGAAGGGACTTACTTCCCAGACCAGAAAATAACTGTTGGGGATGTTGAAATGCCCATAGTTATCCTTGGGGACCCAGCCTACCCCTTAATGCCATGGCTCATGAAGCCATACACAGGCAGCCTGGACAGTAGTCAGGAGCTGTTCAGCTACAGGCTGAGCAAGTGCAGAATGGTGGATGTTTAAAAGCGTGCTGCCACAGTTTACTGACTCGGTTAGACCTCAGTGAAACCAATATTCCCACTGTTATTACTGCTTGCTGTCAGCTTCACAATATCTGTGAGAGTAAGGGGGAGACGTTTATGGTGGGGTGGGAGGTTGAGGCAAATCGCCTGGCCGCTGGTTAAGCACAGCCAGACACCAGGGCGGTTAGAAGAGCACAGGAGGGCGCGGTGCGCATCAGAGAAGCTTTGAAAACCAGTTTCATGACTGGCCACGCTATGGTGTGACAGTTCTGTTTGTTTCTCTTTGATGAACCCCCCGCCCTCCCCCCCGGTTCACTCTACTTCCCTGTAAGCCAACCGCCCTCCCCCCTTAGATCACCGCTTGCAAAGGCAATAAAGTCGTTGTTTCAAAATCATGCATTCTTTATTAATTCATCACACAAACAGGGGGATAACTGCCAAGGTAGCCCAGGAGGGGTGGGGGAGGAAGGAAGGACAAGGCCACACTGCACTTCAAAACTTATTGAATGCCAGCCTTCTGTTGCTTGGGCAGTACTCTGGGGTGGCGTGGTTGGGTGCTCAGAGCCCCCCTGCCCTGCAGTCTTGGGCATCTGGGTGAGGAGGCTATGGAACTTAGGGAGGAGGGCGGGTGGTTACACAGGGGCTGCAGCAGTGGTCTGTGCTCCTGCTGCCTTTCCTGCAGCTCCACCAGATGCTGGACTATATCAATTTGATCCTCCAGTAGCCTCAGCATTGCATCCTGCCTCCTCTCATCACGCTGCCGCCACCTGTCCTCTTGCTCCTGCAACCTCTCATCTTGCTCGTCCCTCCTGTCCTTGTGTTCATTTTCTGCTTTCCTGGACTCTGTCATCGTTTGCCTCCATGCATTCTGCTGAGCTCTTTCAGTGCGGGAGGACAGCATGAGCTCAGAGAACATTTAATCGTGAGTGAGGGTTTTTTTGCCTCCTTATCTGTGCTAGCCTCTGGGATGGAGATGATAGGGGGAGTGCTGAAATATTTGCAGCTGCGGGAGGAAAAAAAGAGCGAGTAGTATTTAAAGAGACACATTTTAGAGAACAATGGGTAGACTCTTTCACGGTGAACCAAGCTGTTAACATTACATAGCATATGTGCTTTCAGTACAAGGTTGCATTTTGACTCTTATATTGAGGGCCTGCTGGTTTGGTGTGAGAGATCACACATGCAGGGCCGGGCAACAGAATGTGGCTTGCAGGCAGCCATGGTAAGCCATAGTCTTTCGGCTTCTTCAACCTTCATAACTTGGGAATGGTTTCAAACAGCAGCACCCTCCTTTCCCATACCAAGCACCCGTTGGGTTGGCCATTTAAAAGGAGGGGCTGTGGTTTTCGGGTTAACGTGCAACACAAACCCAACTCCCTCCACCCCGGCGCTCCAATTCTCTGGGATGATCGCTTCACCCTTCCTCCCACCACATGACTAGTATCAGGGAAGATCCCTGCCAGCCAAACGCTAACAGCTCAGCGTGAACGAGCAGTCCCTGCCACCGCGTGGCTAAAATCAGGGATGATTTCTTTTCAGCCACAGGCAAACAGCCCAGCAGGAACGGTCACCTCTGAATGTCCCCTTAATAATGTCCCTGGAGGATTTCCGCTCCACCCCCAGACACGTTAACAGACTTTTCCAGAACCTGTACTGGCCGCGAATGCATCCCAAGTCTTCAGGGAAAATTAATCATTAAACACGCTTGCTTTTAAACCATGTATTAGATTTACAAAGGTACACTCACCAGAGGTGCCTTCACTGGCTTCATGGTCGGGGAGCCCACCTTGGGAGGGTTGGGAGAGTATTGGCTCCAGGGTAATAAAGAGTCCCTGGCTGTCAGGGAGAACGGTTCCTCCGCTTGCGTATTGTGCGCTATCCTCCTCCTCCTCATCTTCCTCGTCCCCAAAATTCTCATCCCTGTTGTGTGAGACTTCCTCCTTGCAGGTGTCCACGGACAGGGGTGGGGTACTGGTAGGGGCACCCCTTAGAATTGCATGCAGCTCATCATAGAAGCAACATGTCTGGGGCTCTGACCCAGAGTTGCCGTTTGCCTCTTTAGTTTTTGGCTTGCCTGAGCTCCTTAATTTTCACGCAGCACTGCTGCGGGTCCTTGTTATAGCCTCTGTCCATCATGCCCTTGGAGAGTTTTTCAAATATATTGGCATTTCGTCTTTTGGAACGGAGTTCTGATAGCATGGATTTCTCTCCCCACACAGTGATCAGATCCAATACCTCCCGTTCGGTCCATGCTGGAGCTTTTTTGCAATTCTGGGACTGCATGGTCACCTCTGCTGATGAGCTCGCCAAGCTGGCCAAACAGGAAATGAAATTCAAAAGTTCCTGGTTCTTTTCCTGTGTACCTGGCTAGTGCATCTGAGTTGAAAATGCTATCTAGAGCAGTCACAATGGAGCACTCTGGGATAGCTTCTGGAGGCCAATACTCTCAAATTGTGTCCACACTACCCCAAATTCGACCCGGCGATGTTGATTTCAGTGCTAATCCCCTTGTCGAGGAGGAGTACAGAAATCAATTTTAAGAGCCCTTTAAGTCGACAAAAATGGCTTCGTCGGGTGGACGGCTGCAGGGTTAAATCGATCTAACGCTGCTAAATTCTACCTAAACTCGTAGTGCAGACCAGGGCCAAGTATCACACATTCTACTTCTTTTTCTAAATACTATTTATGTCTGTATTTCTCCATTTTCCTGTACTGTTTCTTTGATGAGGGACAGAGATCCCAAAATATGTGTACCTAGACATGAAACTGCTCCATCACCTGGGGTAGCCAGAGCTGGATTAAGTAGGTCCTTGGTCTAGGGCCTAGGCTTAGAATCATGTGATACCAGAATCTCAATTTCTTTCTTTTTCCTTTTTTTAAAATGTTTCTAGACCTCATGGTTGAGTGGAAAAAAGAACCACGCATAACTAATAAAGTGATGGCTGCCCATGTCTGCTGACAGCCTAAAAAAATAAGTCAGATGTAAGCTATCCCACTTATCTTAATAGGTTAAAATCTGCTCCTCTGGTGGAGGAGAAGGGGCACTTCTGCTGACACTATCTCAGCAGATGACTCCATTTATAGGTGGCCGTCATGTCACACCATCACAACTCTGCTGAGATGCTAGAGGATTCAGTCCCTATTCAGAGTTCTCTGGTCGGGAGATCAGGGCTGAATCCTTCCTCCTCCAGGCGGGACCCAGCCCACCCAAAGACAGAGGAGTGGTGGTCTTAGGAGGGAGGTTAAAGAGGAGTGGTGACAGGCTCTGCACTAGATCAGGAGACAGTTCATGAGGAATGTCTCTGCTACTGATGCTTCAAGCACGATAAGGCCGTGGTACAGGGCAGGACTCCAAAGGGCCTCAAATGTGGATGTGTCTCGGTCCCTAGATTGCCTGAATCCACTCTTCCAGCTAGCTAGTGAAAAGGGAACACACCACCTCTCCCAAGGAAGAGAAAGGAACAAATTATTCCTATTCTTGGGTCCTTTGAAAAAATCTTTTAGGATTTCTTGAATGTTTTTGTTAATTGGGATATTTCTTGTTTCTAGAATTTCAAAGCAAAGAACCAATTACTGTTGAGAATTGCTCACCATGCATTCTGCCCTGTTTTAGGCCCTCCTGAGCCTACTTATACAGTGTTATTTTTACCACTGACAGTTCCACCGTGTTCTGATGTTGCGCAGTAATTAGCAAAATTCACTGTGACCTGACTTGTGGTTAGAGGGCATTTTACCAGTTTGTGTTCAGTAGCAGGGAAAATGTGGGCACAGTAGTGCTGGTGGTCTGCTCAACAGTGCTGGAATAGACATTGTATTTTAACCGCTCTTTGGAGATTTCAAACTGTTTTAGCGAAAGGACTAGGCAATTGAGGTCAGTTGTAGGTCGCATTCTTTACAAACTGGAGGGAATAGAGAGACGAGGGAAGATGATTAAGGGAGTGGAGGGATTGCAATAAAAGTGAATATTAAAAGATTTATGTATATCTTAGCCTAATTGTCACTCATGCAGTCACTCCAGAGAGACAGACCTCCATCCCATTGCTCAGCACACCTGCAACCGAACCTCCCACATTCTAGGTCCAGGCAGAGTAGAAAGGAAACGAGGCTGCACACTTGATACTGCCAAACAGATGGATCAGGACTGGGCAAGGAGGGACAGAAAGTGGGGCAGAGCTTTGGCTTCTCCTACCTCTCAATGCACAAGCTTGTGAAATTGAGCTGACTGAAGAGGGTGGGAGTCTCAGGTGGTGATGGGGAAGTAACCTGCAGCGTGTAAAGGCTACAGTACATTACTTCCCCCAGGAGCAAGGGAAGTGTAGGGAAAGAATTGGGGTTCCTCCTGAGGTGGCTCAGCTGTATGCCAACTCCTACTCATGGCTGAGCTAGGAGGTAGGTGATAACTGATAACAAGCCTATGAAGGCAGTAAAAACCAAGAAGGTAGGGCTTGTTTAAGTGATAAGATATTCTAGAGGACATACAACAAGGAACAATGGGAGGAAACTCACCCAGAATAAAATGTAGGACAAACATTAGGGTGAAAAAAAACCCTCTTAACAATGGCCCAGGTTCTGTCACCGTTCCTCACATGAGCAGCTTCTCACCATACAAGCTACCCTACTGACTTCAGTGGTGCTACTTGCAGAGTAAGGTAACATGTAAATAAGGGTAGTGTCTGTCCCAGCGAGCTATATTCAATTGTTAGGGCTGAAAATCACAGATGGCAATTTTGTTGTGGAAATTGCAACTTTTAATACACATGACAACTTTGTATAGTTGCTGCAAACATGAATAGGATTGCAACACATGCACCAGGTTGCAATGACGCTCACTCAGTTTTGGCCACAACTTTTGAACCAAAAAAAAAAAAAATCACAAGTTTCTTAAAGCCTCATCAACTGTGTAATGATTTCTCCAGGGAAATGGCTAAAGGCATATTACTTGAGACATTTAAACTAGATTGGACAATGTACTAACAAGCTTATTATGGAAACAATCCTGTAATGTCAGAGGGAAAACAATAAAACGACCAGGTAAAACAGGTCTGACATCATGCTTTTTAATGGGTAGTATAATGGTTTCAGCAAGAGCTAACTGTATCACACTTAAAGTATTCCCAGTCAAAGCTGGTATAATTGTACAGTGGCACTAATGTGTATCGGAATAACTGTTGACCATACTGCCTTTGTGAGGTGAGGGACGAGTAATGACACTCACTGGAAGTGAGAAAGGAGAGCTAGTAATGTAGCCCAGAAGACATGGTCACCTGCTCTCTCATACACATGTTCACTTATACCATGTAACTGTGAAAAGACCTTCTCACCACAGGCAAAAAATGGTGAAGTCCACATGTTTTTGCAGCGTCTTGAGAGAGCAAAACACATTTCGAAAAGTGGAATAAAAGTCTGGATGGCTCATGTATTGATTCTGGAAGATAATGTTTTTTCCTAGTCACCTGCTCAAACCCAGACCAGGTTGGTAGTTATAATTGACAGAAATCATTGGTGCTTGTTTGCCTTGGCAAAATGAACAAATGGTCTCAGTTCAATTCAAACATCCACTCAATCAGCACCCTTCTTGCTAGTGTTAAACGAGAGAGCACGGACTGAAAGGGCACAGATGCTGAACTTTCTTCTCTCCATCAGAATGGCCTGTCCTGATCAGAGATGAGGCATGTTGGTGGGGTAATGAGGGGAAGCTTGTGCTGCTATATCTCCTGATCTCTGTCCTCTGGAGAGTGTCTTGGGGGGCCATAAACATGAAACTGTTGGTGATCACTCATTTAATTTAAAAATATGAAAAAGAAAATAAAACCTGAAACAGAAGGCTGGATCCTATTCCATCACTACATCTCAGCTGTTGGAATGGCCTTTAAGGGATGTCAGCAGACAGGGCAAACTACAGCTGCCGTGGAAATACTCTATGTCTGGGAGTAGCCTACTGCTGTACTGGCTCCTAGTTTATAAAGGGTTCATGGGGTTTTAAAGCCACCTTTATCCTGTTCCCTCCTGAGCAGCACCAAGCACAGCTCAGATGAAGAACAGGAGGCAAGTCAGATTATTTTTCAAACTGGGATTGCAATCTCATTTTGTGACAAGTGATGACAAATTTCCACCACCCATAAAATCTCAGTGTTGCCAAAGAATAAAAGTTTGCTAATTTTGCTGCAAAAGGCAACAGTCATTGGTGGAAATACTGTGAATACTTTCTAAAAGGCACATTCACAAAGCCAGAACTGAGCTATATGTCCAGAAGGCTAGGTATCTGAATCAGCTAGTGTCTTCCTATACTAAGCTCAGGTCACAAAAATAAAAATAATTTTGTAACATAGTATTTAAAGATATTACTAAAAATAAGAACATTTCATTTAAATACTAACTAGTAAATCCAAGAAAAATATGGATGTAAGATTGATTAAATAAAATTTTACTAAATAAGTTTAAAAGAGGGAATTTGTGTTATGATTTAGATAGCTCTCATGTCTCTTATGAGTTGTTCCATAAAGTTCCCATCTCTATATAGCTGTCATGTTACAGCAAGTTATAGCCATTATTACATCCTTTTCTCATTTCATTTACTACTCCACTGAACATTGAAAGCTTTGAGTTTCAAGTATTTCTAGTTTTCATTTTTAAAACAGGAAATAGAGCTCCATTCTCAGTAAAGATTATTCATGTCAGCATTTCTGTACTAGTGATCTCCAAAGGTAAATTCAACGGTAATTGAATTTTTAGGAACTTAGGCACTTGATTAAAAAGAGTAAAAAAAAACACAACTGTATTGTAATAGCATAGAATCAAGCTTATCTTTACTTTTTATTACTAAAGGAAAAAGAAAATCCAGACAGCCCCTAATTGGATTTCATTGCAGCTGCATGCAGGTCTTGTTGCAGGACCCTTATTTTAAAATGTCTTGAAATATCTGTATCTGTTCAAAATGCAGTAGTCTACAAAATAGATGTTGCTTCACTCTCTACACAAAAATCATCACTTCAAAAGCCTTTGATGAATATGAGCACAATCAAGGGCATGTGAGATAGCTGCCATTTAGTTTAGCCAAAGCAATCCATGCCAACAGCAATAAACCTATCAAACTGTCATAGAGTCAAGCTGTGAGAAAAAGAGTCTGGTGATTATATGCAATAGTTTCCTTCAGTGGTTTCATAATTTCAATTTTTGTAACATTTTAAGATTTCCAATACTTATAGTAGGAATATTTTACTATAGAATATGTTCCCCGGGAGCTACTATCAACAACTTAGTGTATTGGCTTTTTCCCACATCATTGAATCAAGCGCGAAAGCTCATCAGAGAAGAAATATCGTGATTACTTTCATATATAAAATATTTAAAGAGGTTCAGCCAATCACAACAGAGATTTAAGCATCTATTTTCTGTGATATGTGCATATAATTCCCATTAGAAGGACACAGTCACCGTTGAGGAGCCTGAAATCAAACCTACTCCTAAAATATAAACTTTTATTTTTTTCTTGAGTCTGAAGGGCTTGTGTCCTTCAGTAGTGACTGTTCTGGACAATGAAAGTGGGGGACAACACACACACATTGTGATGGAGGATGTAAAATGAGAAAAATTAGGTGATTGTAAAGGCTAGACACACACATAATCAGGGGTGCAGAGCAGAGACACACACAAGATCAAGGAAGTTAAAGACAAACTCTACTTTTAATTGTTCTGCCCTAAAGTTTTCCGTTATTTATGAGTCTCCCTCAAGCAGGTGGAATTTTTGAAGCTCAATGAAGATTTTTCTCATATTCATTTTATGTATCAGAATTGCTGCTGGCCTTTCATAATAGTACTGAAAAGGGTGCACTGCAAGCAAGGAGCAGGGGAAAGAGGGAAAGGTTTCTCTTCTCTGCAAAGCACTGGGTGTTAGAAATATGCTATTTAAAGAGAGGGCAGAATAAGGCTTAGCATCAATAAGAAGCCAGAATGAAGTCAGAGTAAGAGAATGGGTGAGGTTTTCCCCAAGTCCCATCTTATCAGGGATATTATTTAGCATAATCTGCAACTGAAACACCCACTGCCTTCTGGTAGCCTTGAGTATTTCTAAAACATGTGCAAGTAGGCCAGACTACTGCACTGCTTAGTTTAACAGCACTCTATGCAAAGTTAAATGTGTGGAGGTCCCCCCCTTCACCTTCAAAACACACTTTATCATTCCACTATCCATCTGCCCCCTCAGGCTGTGTATGGACACTCAAAAAAGCAGGGCAGCAATTGGTTATTGAAAAGTAGAAAACAGTCTCTGATAACTGTAGGAACAAAAACATGGCAGAAGAACTGCGAAGTCCAGTATTACTGGTCTAGGACCCGTTCTGACATAACTATTCCAGCCAGCTGTGGCTGATTCTGCTTCATCTTGTTGATGCTCCCGACAAGCTGGATGTTATGCCAGGAGAACAGCTGAGTGGAGAGGTCAGATAAAAATTCTACTTCTGGAGCAGCAGCACCAGGACTGCCACCAGCACGCTTTATGGAAGAGAATTACAGGCAGCAGGCCCTGATTCAGCAAAGCTTTTACTGGCTGCAATGGGACTTAAGCATATGCTTAAATTTAACCACATGCTTGCTGAATTGGGGCCTTACAGAGAGAGGGGCCGTCAGTTCAGATGTAATGTTTATGGTGCTGCGGTGTGGGACTGTGTGAGAATGCAGGAACACTTTGAACAGCAAGGTCTTACGTGACTGCAGGTTGTAGTGAGTAGTGTTGACTAAAGGCTATCATTCTTTGACATCATTCACAAAAGGTGGCACTCTCACTACTTCAGGAAGATGATAGCTTTGGAGAATCATCCCATGATCCCAGTTTACCATATACATTTCTGATAATACAACAACTTCTCCAGAAGTTGAATTTTTATGGGCAGTGTTATTTAGAATAATGAAAAAAAGGTGGTTCCAGTGGGGTAGGAAGTCATATATATGGTCTAGTAATTCCAGTAACACAATCGTACAAATGTTCTGATACCTGAACTACTTGCATTTACCTGAACCTGTTTGCCACATACTCATTACAATAAAGGTTTTGGTGTTTTACAGCTTGTTTTTCTTATTCTGACTTTGTTGCTGTTGCTGGCCTTGTGTCTTAAAGTATTTCCTGGGTGGTGCATTTCACTAGGATTCATAAATACAAGTGAAGCCTGTAACTCAACTATCCAACATTACAAAGTGGACCCATGAGTGAATTATTTTTGTTTAAGATGAGGATTGTGATGAAGAGCTCACTTAAAATATTCTGATAGGTTTCAGAGTAGCAGCTGTGTTAGTCTGTATCTGCAAAAAAGAAAAGGAGGACTTGTGGCACCTTAGATGTCTCTAAGGTGCCACAAGTCCTCCTTTTAAAAAAAATATTCTGCAGATTGACCTCTGAATCTTAGGATGTTTCTGTTTTGTACTTCTAATTCTTTTCTGATTGCTGTCTCCTTCATTCGTAAGCTTCCTTGTTAGCATCACATAATTTTCTTTATTCTCTCCCTCACTTTGTCATTTCTGGTGGTCATTTTGCTGAGTGGCATTTGCATAATATTATTTCACTTTTTTAAAATACACACTCTCATATTTCTTCCTTTTTTTATCCCATCCCCTCTGTTATTTTGGTCATAGTTTCTGCTCAGCAAACCTACTATACATAATTTTCTAGTCTCCCAGTAGTGAATTTTGTATGGGTATACTGCATCTGATTACCAAAAATTTAATTAAATTAAAACACATTCATATAACGTGGCTCATTAAAAATATCTGGGCTTCTTTTTTAATATTTGGCAAACAGTTGCATCGATGACAGGAATTTTTGCTCTCATTTTATGTCATTACACTCATGATGTACTTTTTATGTAATGGTTAACTTTAAACTATATTAAACAGAATTTAAAAAGGAAAGAAATTAAAGTAACCCAGGATGATAAATATCAGAGGTCTTGCCTGCAAATTTTTCTCTAGTGGATATCATAACAATTTGAACTCCTTGCGTTAGAACAGTAAACCAGGCTTATTTTGTTGTTTTTTGTTTTTGTTGTTTGTTTGTTTGTTGGGGCTTGATACAAAGCTCATTGAAGTCAATGGGATTCTTGCTAAGATTAGGCTCCTACTTTGAGTCCTCATCATAATGTAACAAATAACTTTAGCAATATCATTGCAGATAATAGTTTTCATTTTGGTATATAAGTACATTCTTTTCATAAAGTATCCTCTCTACTCTGTGTTTTGTAAGTATCTTTAAAACATTTTACATCAGTTGCAAGAAAAATTTTAAATGTGTACCTTTACTGTGTTGAACAGTAAAACAATATACATATAACACAAATAGACAAAAACCCAAAAGGTTGTCCTTTTAAAAAATAATTTGGTTTACTGCCATTTGATTTGTGCCACTGAATCACAATTACAGACTCCATTCCTCCACTCCTGTGAAAAAGATCTGTGAACAATCGTCTCCCATTTAAGTATATTTTTATGACTCAAACTTTAAATATTGAGCAAAAAGGATTTAATCAATTATTCAACTTCTACTACCAAAGTTCTAGGATCTTAGAATACAAATAAGAAAAAAGAACAGTTAAGAAACTGCAGTATTATTGCATTTAGTTTGGCAAATTTATCTTTCCTTTATCTGTTTAGAGTTTTTATTTCACTGTGAAAGCAAATTTCAACTGACAAGTATTTTTCTGGAGAACTGCCAGAGCTGAAGGGAAAAAAAATAATCTAAGATTTCAAAAGGCTAAAATATCTAAAAGGACATCTTTATGGTCTCAAATGTTTTTCTGTAAAACTACCAAAGAAGTTCCTCTGTTGTCTTAGTCCTAAAGTGCAAATGTATAACAACAAAGTTTAGCAGACTAGAATGGCTAAATGAGACATGATGCTCACTTTATATGTGCGTGTCTATCTCTCTCCATACCGTATGTATGTGTACACATACACACACACTGTAATGGCTATATGTATGTGATAAATTCTAAAATCATGTGATAAAATGTGAACATCAGGCACCTGTTATTGCTTCATTACACTTTTTTTTTCCTAATCCATCTTTTCTGGGATTACTGACATCCAACCCCCTGAGAAACTTTCAGATAGATACTTTTTTTAAAGCAGCAACCACAAAAATGCTGGCTTCCAGCTATGCAGGATGTGTGCCCTGCCTGAGTGCATCAAAGGTTGGCAGGAAACCCTCTCCATCTTGCTTATCCTCCCTCTGTGGGTCTGTCAAGGTTCCTTCCCCACTCTGAACTCTAGGGTACAGATGTGGGGACCTGCATGAAAACCTCCTAAGCTTACTTTTACCAGCTTAGGTTAAAACTTCCCCAAGGTACAAATTAATTTTACTCTTTGCCCTTGGATTTCCACTGCCACCACCAAACTCTAACTGGGTTTACTGGGAAACGTAGTTTGGACACGTCTTTCCCCCCAAATCCTCCCAACCCTTGCACCCTACTTCCTGGGGAAGGTTTGGTAAAAATCCTCACCAATTTGCATAGGTGACCACAGACCCAAACCCTTGGATCTTAGAACAATGAAAAAGCATTCAGTTTTCTTACAAGAAGACTTCTAACAGAAGTACAGAAATCACCTCTGTAAAATCAGGATGGTAGATACCTTACAGGGTAATTAGATTCAAAACATAAAGAATCCCTCTAGGCAAAACTTTAAGTTACAAAAAAGACACACAGACAGGAATAGTCATTCTATTCAGCACAACTCTTTTCTCAGCCATTTAAAGAAATGATAATCTAACACATACCTAGCTAGATTACTTACTAAAAGTTCTAAGACTCCATTCCTGTTCTGTCCCTGGCAAAAGCATCACACAGACAGACACGGACCCTTTGTTTTTCTCCCTCCTCCCAGCTTTTGAAAGTATCTTGTCTCCTCATTGGTCATTTTGGTTATGTGCCAGCGAGGTTACCTTTAGCTTCTTAACCCTTTACAGGTGAAAGGATTTTTCCTCTGGCCAGGAGGGATTTTAAAGGGGTTTACTCTTCCCTTTATATTTATGACAGGGTCAGATTAGTGGGCTTCAATACACCTGCTAGAAAATAACTATTTGTCAGGATTGTAGGTAAAGACATAATGCTGTCTTCCACTTTGTGTACTAATTCAAACCTGTGCAAAGTGAATGTAAAATGGGTGCTAAACACTACCAAATTACTGTGTGTGTCAAATACTCCTACAGTGCTTTACATCCATCTTCCATTTACTTTACACAGGTGTATATTACCACACAAGACAAAAAGCAGTGGAGAATCAGGTGCACAAGTAGCAATGGGTGGTCTGAAAGCATAAGTGCTGCTGGTAACATCTGTGAAGGATTTTCTAGCCAATTCAGTATACATACATGCTCTTGGTGAAAGAGACAAGCTTTTGAGCTCCACAGATCAAGAGCTCTTTCACCTTGTCTCTCTATTACTATAACCTCAGTTTCATGAATCTTTATTTCTGATGGAATTAATTTTCAAAAATAAAAACAAAGAAATGCCATACTGCAGGGAAAGCGGGTAAGGGAGTAAAATTGGCGACATCCTTCAAAAAGGGGTACAGTTGACAGGTTTGCAGGTACATTCTGAATTGCTTCCAGTGAGATCTGTCCCTCTGAAATTTATTTGAGATATGTCAGTCATGGTTAACAATGGAATTACGCAGTGTAGCACCAATTGCCCTAACTGGAATCATGAAGGAATTTTCCTCCTATGGCAAACTGGGCAAGTAATAGTGCGGGAGGAGGTTGTTGCCATTCAGAGGCTGCCATACTCATAGTTTGATGTTGTTAGATTATTTGAAGTGGTTCCATAGGATATGGCCACAGCATGCTGGACTTTGGCAGTTCCCAGCTGGTGAAAAGACTCTTTAGAGCCATGACCAGAAGGCATAGATTAGAGCAGGCTCACTCCCGGCTATTCTAATCTATCCTGGGGCTAGAAAAATGGCCCCAGAATCACAGAGCCATAACTAACTCCCGCACACAGCTAAGAATCTGTCCCATTGTTTTTAGTGGAAAATGGAAAAGGATTTTAAAGAGGGTAATGATAACAACAATGATTATTATTACATATGCAATTATTGTGATTGTGCATGTGCAAATTTATGGCTCTGATCCTGCAGAGGTGTACAGGAAATCCTTATGTTTGCATGCCCAATGAAATCTGCCTGCACAAATTTCATTGCAGGATCAGAGCCTATATATGTTTAATTTTGCAAATATTACGCTAAATACTTCTTTTAAAGTTTAATAGTTATTCTAAATTAAATTGACTTAATAAAGTCATACTTTTACTACAGTGAACATATCCTATCTATTTCCATATGTTTGTTGGCTACCTTTATTTAATCAGATTATGTGCTTCTGGAAAAATATATCCTAAAAGCCTACAGTCTGACTTGTTTCTGGTACAACTCCACTGACTTCAAGGATTAATATATTTCCTACTGCAAATACAGAAAATGAATCTGGAGAACCAATGATTTTAAGTGATGTTGGAAAGAAAACTGATCCCTGAGCCACATTTGTTGACACTGGTACTGGAAAATAAGCAAAGCAAAACTAAAAACACATCTTGTTCTATAACACAAGAATTAAAAAAAGGATGACTGTGTTGAACAACACTCTCACATCCCTATTAGTACATAAAATATTTACAGCAATAATACTTTCTCCCTTGGACTGTCATATTTCCCTTGAAAAAATTAGCTTCTGCTTTTGAGAATTAAGACGTTCTATGAATGAAAACAGCCTTCGGAAAGTGAGATGGCAGAATAAGACAGGATCCACACACCTGGTTTCCGTGGTAGGAGGGGGCTCATCTATCACAAAGGGACCTGAGCTTGCCTCAGTTTCCACTAACATGGACCCCTGTGTCTGTGCTGAGTCCCATGAACTTCAGACAGCGTTGGGGTCTAGTACAGGAACTTGGAAGCAGTTGTAAAGCAGGGGGCCAGAAGTACAATCACCCAGTGGCTTTTGGCTCAACCTCCACTTCCTAGCTTCTTTCCATGATAAATATTGGCTAAGCTTCTTCTCAGCCAGACAACAGCAGCTGTCCTGTAAAGGGCTGAATGCTGAGGGCTCTCACACACAGACAGAAAAGACAGTAGTTATAGTCCCTTCTTCCTTCATTCTTAGCTCAGCAAAGCCCCTAAGGGTACATCTATACTGAAATAAAAAACATGTGGCACCGACTCTTGCAGCTCAGGTCAATTGACTCAGGCCTGCAGGGCTTAGGCTGCAAGGCTAAAAATTACAGAGTAGACATTCAGGCTCAGACTGGAGCCTGGGCTCTCAGACCCAGCCCCCCACATGGTTTCAGAGACCGTACTCCAGTCCAAGCCTGAACACATACACTGCAATTTTTAGCTCTGGAGCCTGGGCCCCGCAAGCCTGAGTCAGCTGACCCAGCCCAGCTGTCGCTGCACTGAGGATGAGATGTAGACATATCCTAATTTACTTCTTGTGGCCAGCATGCCAGAAGAGGCTAAATCTCACGCTTCGTGCCCTGTCTCCAATCCACAAATCACACTTATGATTCATCTCTTTGTCATGACTCAGGTGACTTGAGGTGGAAGGATGTACATCAAGAAACAACCAACCCAGCCTTTGTGTAATCTGAGTTTGTCTGAGTTTTCTTACTTGTCATTTTTGTGCACATTAAGAAATATATGGAACAGTAAAGTTGTACTTGACATGTTTTTGCACATTAGCACTGTTTTTTCCACAGTGAGGAGGGTTTGTTCTGAGAACATTGGCATAAATAGTGCAATTTTGGTGAAAATCTATTTGGACAACACCCATGTTGATAATAAAATAATATCTAAATCATTAGAAGTGCTGATCAGTAATACCAAATTCCACTATACAGACATGTTTTTTCCTAAACTGTGGTTCCTAATAGTAGCACTGAAAACACCGTTCTCAAGTTGTAGCTTTGCCTTTCAGACTATAGTATTCTTTTTACCCACCCGAACATCATTAGTATGTGCACTTCCGGCTTTCTCTCGAGAGCTAAATCACTGGGTTTCAGGAATCAAATATATGTGATTCTTTTTTTAAAGAAGTTTCAGGTAAATTATAAGTACAAGTCTACACTGCATGTATGCTGTTTCATCTTGAGCGGAGCTCCTTGCAATCTGCCATTCAAGTCCTCCATAGAAAAGGACATGATCATACATGAAAAGAAAAGGATTAAAAAGAGAGAGAGACAGAGAGAAGATCCTTAAACACCTAGCTGTGCTTTCAGTACACCTTTGCAATCCTCATGAAGAAGGGACTGAAGGCATAATTAGGAGCACAAAGATCAATATTTTCAGTGGATGCAATGCACTAATATCATTCCTGGCTTCCCAAATGCCACTAATAGCACCATCAGATGTGCTACTTATTTAAAAATCAAGTATCTATATAGCTTTTCCTCATTTAACTCTTAAGGTCCCAACTACATCAGAAAGATGCCAAATTTGAATGATTTGGTTAATGACTGTGTTGAAATAAAATGCAGAAAGAAATGTAAATAAGATAGTTAGCGTATAACCTTATTTAGCATGTGTACTTTAAGTTACTTGTTTGTATTGTTTAACCCTCCTTCCAGATTCCTGACAAAATATGTTCTAAGTCAGCATTTATAAAATATAGTCTTTATTTCTCCGAAAAACTACAGTAAGACAAATCTAAAATGAACACTCTTGCACTCACAAACTTAGGTCCTGATCCTGCAAACATTCATGTGTGTACCTTTAGCTACTCAGGTATTTCAGATTCAGAGAAAAAAATGCATGAGTTGCAAGCACATCTGTGTAGGGAACTCTGGCAAAATGACTCACAGTGGGTGCACTCCCTTGTGGCTAGGTGTGGGATTGCAGGGTTTTTTCTTTGTTGTCCTGCCAACCCGGTCTGCTGGGTCCCCTTTTTCCTTGTGATTTGGCCCACTGGCTAAGCACCTTTTATCTCCCCCCTTTTGGAATAAACCAGGATTTTCATTCAGTAGTCCCAGGGCCTCACACCAGGTCAACAGCCCAGATCCAGGCGCAGTAGTCCTCCTGGTGCCTGGTGCCTTCCCACTAGTCTGCTCAGTGAAGTTGAAGGGGAACCCAGTTGCTCCTGTTAACCTGGATTCCAGCAAGTGATTATGATCTCTCTGGTCAGACCTCTTGCTTCTTCCCTGGGCTACTTCCTACATTGGCCCATCTTCTCCTCAGGGGGCTCTCATTCTCAGCAGGAGTTTGCTCCAGAGTCAAGCCCCTAGTCCCAGTTCTCAACATAACAAAGGAAAGCTAATTAAATTAATGGAAATAAAAAGTGACACCAGTTTCTCTGTCCTACCAGAACCTTACAGCCATCTGTTCTACAACTCTGTGCTTACAGGCAACCTAAGGAAGCCTGGCTCTCTGTTGAGCCCATCTCTGGGAGCTAAGAATGAGAGGTCTGTTCTGGCTCCTCCTACAAGACTGACAGAGCCCAAAGCTGTTCTTAAACTCCTTCTTGCCCGGTGTGGGGCTTGTATACCCCATCACAGGGACCAGTGGTTTATATTGGCTGACCTTTGTTGGAACTGGATCTGGGCCCCATTTATTCTTAATCTAGCACTGATAGTAGGGTAGCTTAACAACATAGATTTCACCTTTTGTTTACCCAAACCCCAAATGAGTGCGCAGAGCCCACAGTGATGGGAAGTCTGAAAGAAGGAAGCTGGCACTGGCAACTTTCTATACACTTGGACATAGGGGGTACACAAAAGGGCCAGCATAATCTGTAAAATAGGTGATCCTGGCCTTGTAGGTCCATGGGATCTACAGAAATCCAAGAGAAACTAAAGATAATCCTCCCCAGACATAACCTGCAAAGAAGCATGATGCTGGAAACAGCACCTGCTCTCCTTAGGGTGAATTTCCCTTTAGTACAGCAGCAATTGACCTAGTGGCATACAATTAACAAGAAGTCATTGCCATGAGTAAACATTTCAATAAAAAAAGGCTTTTAAAACAAATAGGTCTAAATGGTCTTCCTACACAAGAAGCCTTCTCTACACAACCCTCGTTTAGGGCCTCGTGACAATCTGGGATTACAAGGAGTGCTTCAGGCAAAAGCGCATAGAAACTAGCTTTCATGAAGAAGGCAGTGTGGGAGCAAGAGTCCATGGTCCTGTGCATAAGGAATGCATATTACACATGCTTTCAAAGGGTGTAGCAATGGGCACTTCCACAGTACTCCAGGAGACAACATACCTGCCTTAGAATAGTGAGTCACTGCACACATAACCCACTGAAGGCTATGCCTGAAAGTCATTTTTTAGTCCATATTCCACAACATGTTTCTCTCTCTCCTAACAATTAATAGTCTGTCTCCTAACAAGAATATAGATAATGGGCATTCCTATGAGTCTCAATTTAATACTACACTTTTCCACATATTGAACTACATATCATTTTCTTTAGCAGAAAAATAAACCAAAATAACTAAAGCAAACCTAAATACTATAAGATGAACAATACAATATTGTGTACAGCCCATATAATTTTCAGCTAGGAAATCTGTTACTGGAGAAATGATGAAAGAAGAAGTTACAAATGCAATCTAAGATAAAAAGTGATATTTTTTAGCAGCCATCACCTTTATTTAAAGAAGGTGTCTGCTACAGTTAAACTACAGTGTTTTTTACAATGTTAGATTTGTTGCTTTTGTAGAAAATTAATTAAAGCCCATGTTTATTTAAAATAGGATTGGGAACTGGCTTCTAATTTTTTTAATACTATTCATCTCTCATCAAAAAGTATTTTTCATATTAATCTAGTGAAAGCTACTTAAAGTAAAATCCAGTTTAAATAAGGACTTTTTGAAAAAAATCACTACATAAAGGAATTTATTGTGCCTTAGTTTTTTCACTGTAAGCAGAGGTACAGTACATCTATAGAAGAGATTAAGTTGTAGGTAAATGAATCATCATATTCCCTAAATTACAAATACTGTTCTATCTTTATGACAAAAAACTATGTCAGCTGGCATTATCTTCTTTCAATGGTTCTGCATGCACATACCTTACAATTTGAGATATAACAAAATTAGTACATTGACATGCATTTTAATAAGTACATAGATCACTGAATACATATTCATCCCTAAGTAACAAACACTTAACTAAAATCTATTTCTGTAGAATAAATAACACTGTAGAAGAGTAACATACAGTTAGAACATCAATAGTATGTTTTTTTTTCGATGTCAATGTTATGTTTTTCTGCCAATGTCCATTCATACTCTCTGCCCATCTTGAGAAAAGATCTGAAGTCATGATAAGCACTTCATATACAATAAATGAATTAAACAAAAACTAAAAGTTTGCATATTTCCTCCCTCCAGAGGATTTCCAAATACTTCATAAATATCAATTAAGTCTAATAAAACTCCTGTGATAAAGGCAAATGTTGCTATATTATTTCTAGTGCACAGATAGGAAAACTGATGCACAGAAAGGTTAAATGTAATGCCCAAGATTACACAATAAATCAATGTGAAAGACATAATTAAATTTCTTCTCTGGAAGCTGTGCACTAACAGGTGTACTATGTTGCCTCTCCCGTGACTGTCTGATACTTTATTCTAAGTGGTATACAATATTTTCTTACTTCAGCTACATGTGTCCTTTGAATTGTAAATATTCTGATTATAAAGGTAGTTAAATCATGAAAAAATGCTTTTCATAGTTATACAAGAACACAAAATCAAATGATATAGTTCTCCTGATGATGGCAGATATCAAATGTTCCTTCACCATATTAAAAATCCTAATTTATTTTGCAATTTGGGAAACAAATTTCAATTTCTGTGTTTGTACTGTATTTGACATTTTGGTATATTATAAGTTACATTTGATCTTCAATTTTAACAACACAGTTTGTCCCCTAATACCTATGCAACTGCTCCATAACATGAGAGCAAGGGAAAACATGTTTTAATTAATAAGTAAATTTAAAATGAACAAAACAAAGAATTTTTTAAGCAGTTTATTGTCAATCCTTGGACCTCATGACTGCAGGAAGTCATTGACATAAATAGTATGGCTGGACTTAAAAATTGGCCATTGTTATTAACATTTGCAGATATAAAACCCAGGAGAATGTTATAAGAGTAACCTCTGGAGTGTGAAACAATTGCCAGTGGTTATTAATAACTAATTCCCATCTTCTAATCCAGCCTCCTCACACAACATTAGTTAGTTCACCTTCTGCTAAAGCATGAAGTATACTGCAAGACACAGGATAGACAAATGATCTAATATGCGCCTTCCATTTAATTTGACAACATGAAATATTATCAGAATAGGAGATGTGTCTGGATATTGGATTCTGTCGTGGTTTTAAAGGCTTGAGTTGATCTAACTTTAAAAGTCCAACCTAGACACATTTATTCCATGCGTACAGACAAATTAAATGCCCTCCCGATTAGGTTTTCTACTGGGAAAATTCACATGACTAAACCTCCTTCTGCTGCAGAGAGGTGTCCTTCTACATTCATTTGGCTGGCAACAAGGAAACAACTACAACTTCTCATCGCATATTCAAATGCATGTATTTCAACATTGCCTTTGCACCCTACTTGACAGAGAGTGGGCTCCTTCAGGTTCTCTTTCTATTAGCTTCTGCAAAGAAACTGAACACGGGAGGTACTCGTGATAAGCTGCCAACTTAAATGTCAAGTTGTTTTTATCATTCACATCAACAGCAGGTCTTAGGCTGAATCTTTCCCTGGTTTATGCCAAGACTTTGCCTTAGTTTTGCTGCAAAACATGGAATTACCCTGTAAACTAATGTGACCTGCCTTGCCCATTAGTTCACCAATTTTATCCAGAGTACCCTTCACCTGTTAGAGAAAAGGCAATGGTGCATATTATTCTCCTCTCGATGCACATCCCATTAGCCTTGAGAGGAGAACACATCCCCCCTTGTGTGTATCCAAGATGATATTCACAGAGATTTCCATTTGTGTTAACAAAAGATTTGCTCCTTCTCCACAGCATGTCTTATTTCCATATTCATATGAGAGGGAAGCCACAGACCCAGAGTTCAATATGAGTCGATACGAACTTCTCCAGAGTTCAAGGACATGCAGATTCAGGGTTGTGGTTAAACCCCATCTCTAATTCACACTTTGTTCTGAATATCAAGCACCACATAAGGACATTCTGCTGTGCATTGACCCTGGAGAATTATATGCTTTCAACTGTCAAATTTATCTGCAAATGCACGATCTTTTGTAAAATCTTTCCTAACAAACAGGAAGTTCCCCTGTCCATATTCAGAATTAAATTATATTGGTATAGTTAAACTTTTGGTTTAGATTAGCTCACATTCTATTTAACACGGCTCCAGTTGAGGAGTGTCTATACTATAATTTAAATCTTGCTGTGGATGAAGATTGTATGCTATCCAAAATATCCTGCATTATACAAGCAGAAAAATAATTACATATCTAAATGGACATATAACGTTAGCCTATTTGGCAGTGAAATCATATTTAGGACCCACTATTTAGTGATAGGAGAATATAATTGAATAAATAAATTTCACCTGCTATATATGTAAGTCCACGAAAGTCAGTGATAGGAAGAGATATGGCATATTGATTTTGCTATGGACCTCTAAAATGTAGGTGGGTATTACACAAGCTTACATTTTCAATATCATGGTACAGTTTAGAAATATAAATTGTTATTTGGAAACCTCTGAAACCAACAGATTTGTAATCAATTTTTTATCTGTGCTTAGACACTGGAAGTCAGTGGTGGATTTTCTGTCCTCATTCTGCAGTTCTCTTGTTAAAATATTTAGGTGGCTCCCAAGGGAAATACTATAGTATACCTAGGTTGAACCTGTTTACATTAGGAAGTGAAAGTCTGATCTTTGTATCCTGTTAGCCACAAACATATTCCAGTCTTATATTGTCACTTCCCCAGAGGGGTTATTGGATGTCACTCTGCAGCAGTTCTTGAATGTACAATACATAGTTCTATTGAATGGCTACAGGGACTGGTTGTTTCATCCTTTTTCATCCTTGATTAAAGTCTAAATGCAGCAAACATTTTTACATGATGTAGTTTCTATTCTAGAGGGAAAATACCAAAAAAGTAGCTTAAACTATATTCCCAATATGACACTCAAACGGTTCAGCTAGGAAGACAAAAAACAACACTATAAACTGGGAGAAATTTATAATAGCATATTCTGGGTGAACAGCACACGATAAAATTGACCTGAACCCCAATGTGTGTATATTTTACATTTAAACTTTAATGTGTATGAACCCACCTGGGTTCTAACTATATATGCAGTGGTATAATGCAAATTACTATACAAATCTTACAGTTGGGTACTGTAAATTGACGCAACTGCTCAAAGAAACATTTTTATGTACAATATATGGGTATTCTCATTTTGAATTGCATCACTGCTGTGCAAATACTTTTAAAGATGTCTTAATCTGAGGATTTTATTTTTGTAGTAAAGCACTAAACATTCTGGCCAGACATCTTTTTTTTTTTTTCTTCCAGATTTACAGATAAACTGATGTGCAATGAAAATGACAACAAACATGCCATTTGAAATGAAGCTTAAAGCTTGTTTCCCAGTGTTCATGTAGAATACTTTCTTCAGGCTTACAAGTATTCATAATCTGAAGACATGATTTTGAAATATCTAATGAGGCTTCAATGACCCAGAAAACTCAATGTATGGAAACAGCTTGAATTTCTGAGCTTTGTTTATGAGAGCCGCAGAACTATATTATATATACATTCTTTGTGTGTGTGTGTGTGTGTGTGTGTGTACATATATCTATATCTATCACTGTATATACACATACACAGTTTAATTATTGAAGCTTGTTTATGAGAGCCAGAGAACTATATATATATACACACACACACACACACACAAACAAATCTATCCATCCATCTACCTATATAATCACAGGACAGGAAAGGACTTCTAAAGGTCCAGTCCCCAGCACTCATGGCAGGACTAAGTATTATCTAGACCATCCCTGACAGGTGTTTGTCTGACCTGCTCTTAAAAATCTCCAATTACAGAGGTTCCACAACCTTCGTAGGCAATTTATTCCAGTGCTTAACAATCCTGACAGTTAGAGGAAGTTTTTCCTAATGTCCAACCTAAACCTCCCTTGCTGCAATTTAAGCCCATTGCTTCTTGTCCTATCCTCAGAGGTTAAGAAGAACAATTTTTGTCCCTCCTCCTCCTTGTAACAACCTTTTATGTACTTGAAAACTGTTATCATGTCCCCTCTCAGTCTTCTCTTCTCCAGATTAAACAAACCCAATTTTTTCAATCTTCCCTCTTAAGGTCATGATTTCTAGACCTTTAATCATTTTTGTTGCTCTTCTCTGCACTTTCTCTAATTTGTCCACATCTTTCCTGAAATGTGGTGCCCAGAACTGGACATAATACTCCAGTTGAGGTCTAATCAGTGCAGAGCAGTACAGAAGAACTACTTCTTGTGCCTTGCTTACAACACTCCTGCTAATACATCCCAGAATGATGTTCACTTCTTTTGCAGCAGTGTTACACTGTTGACTCATATTTAGCTTGTGGTCCACTATGACCTCCAGATCCCTTTCCACAGTACTCCTTCCTAGACACTCATTTCCCATTTTGTATGTGTGCAACTGATTGTTCCTTCCTAAGAGGAGTTCTTTGCATTTGTCCTTGTTGAATTTCATCCAATTTACTTCAGACCATTTCTCTTGTTTGTCCAGATCATTTTGAATTATAATTCTACCCTCCAAAGTACTTGCAACCCCTCCCAGTTTGGTATTGTCTGCAAACTTTATAAGTATACTCTTTACGCCATTATCTAAATAATTGATGAAGATATTGAACAGAACCGTATCCAGAAGTGATCTGTGCAAGACCCCGTTCATTATGCCCTTCCAACATAATTGTGAATCGCTGATAACTACTCCCTGGAAATGGTTTCCCAACCAGTTATGCATCCACCTTCTAGTAGTATAGAATATAGTTATGTGGCTCTCATAAACAAGTCTCAATAATTAAAGCTGTTCATAGATAGATAGATAGATTGATTGATTTATTAGGACTGGCAGAAAAGATTGCATATAGCTTAGATTCACGAGCTTAAACATGACAATTAAACAATAATGGAGTAGTCCCTAGCTTGGTCCATAGAGGAAGTTCAAAAGAAGGTTAGGGCTTATAAGACCTAGAAACCAGGACATGCCTCCTCTTAGTTGATTTGTCACTTGAGGTACTTAGGTATCTAGAAGGTAGCCTGGCCTGAGTTCAGATCTCTGGTACATCTCTTTGGGGGCGCCCTTCACAATGTTCTTTTGCTTTGATACAGTGGTTCCTGTCATCAGGCTTCTCCGCCTCTGCTTGCCTGAGTGTCCAATTAAATTAAGCTCTTCATGCACCAGCTCTATTAACCTAACTGCTTGCAATCACTGTACCCTGCTCCCCAAGGCACCCTGTCTCACAAACTCATTCTTGACCAACTGTTCTGTCAACTGCCTGGACCACCCCTTCCCCCCTCTGAACACCCCCAGTTTAAGATCTTGGGGCATTTTGGAAAGCAATGTCTGTTGGGGCTACACACACATCTTGCTTATGTCCTCCTGCCCATGCTTGTTGATATATAAAAGGGGCACAGCTCCAGCTGCCATGTAGTTACTTCCACTATATCAATAACCAGTTGTAAGACTCCAAAATAGTGGAGAAATCAGGTAGTGTGGATTCATGCAGAGCCATAGTTACTATAAATAAGTACTGGCTACACAGAGAATCGCTATAGTACTTGTAATGGAGTAGGCGGGTCAAGAGTCACAATGAAGTAAAAATCTTAAATGAAACCACATGTTCCATAGAATCTCTATGAATAGTAATTCCAGGCTCTAATAAGAATATTACAGTAGGGATCTATTATCGACCACCTGATCAGGACAATGACAGTGACTATGACATGCAAAGGGAGATTAGAGAAGCTATCAAAATAAAGAACTCAATAATAGTGGGGGGTTTCAATTATCCCCATATTGACTGGGTACATGTCACCTCAGGAGAAAAGTGTACATGTCACCTCAGGAGCAGACACAAAATTTCTCGATACTTCAAACGACTGCTTCTTGGAGCAGCTAGTACAGGAACCCACAAGAGGAGAGGCAATTCTCAATTTAGCCCTGAGTGGAGCACAGGATCTGGTCCCAGAGGTAACTATAACAGGACTGCTTGGAAATAGTGACCATAATATACCATTTAACAGTCCTGTGGTGGGAAGAATACCTCAGCAGCCCAACACTATGGCATTTAATTTCAGAAAGAGGAACTATGCAAAAATGAGGAGGTTAGTTAAACAGAAATTAAAAGGTACAGTGACTAGAGTGAAATCCCTGCAAGCTGCGTGGACATTTTTCAAAGACACCACAATAGAGGCAGAACTTAAAAGTATGCCCCAAATTAAAAAACACAGTAAAAGAACTAAAAAAGAGCCATGTAAAAGAAGCAATGAGAGTAAAAAGGCATCTTTTAAAAAGTGGAAGTCAAATCCTAGTGAGGTAAATAGAAAGGAGCATAAACACTGCCAAATTAAGTGTAAAAATGTAATAAGAAAAGCCAAAAAGGAGTTTGAAGAACAGCTAGCCAAAAACTGAAAAGATAATAACAAAATGTTTTTAAAGTACATAAGAAGCAGGAAGCCTGCTAAACAACCAGTGGGGCCCCTAGACAATCGACTTAAAAAAGGAGTACTTAAAGACGATAAAGTCATTGCAGAGAAACTAAATGAATTCTTTGCTTCAGTCTTCACGGCTGAGAATATTAGGGAGATTTCCAAACCTGAGCTGTTCTTTGTAGGTGACAAATCTGATGAATTGTCACAGATTGAAGTGTCATTAGGGGAGATTCTGGAATTAATTGATAACCTTAACAATAACAAGTCACAGGGACCAGATGCCATTCACCCAAGAGTTCTGAAAGAACTCAAATGTGAAATTGCGGAATGATTAACTTTGGTTTGTAACCTGTCCTTTAAATCAGCTTTTGTACCCAATGATTGGAAGATAGCTAATGTAACGCCAATATTTAAAAAGGGCAGTAGAGGTGATCCCGGCAATTACAGACCGGTAAGTCTAACGTCAGTACCGGACAAATTAGTTGAAACAATAGTAAAGAATAAAATAGTCAGACACACAGAAGAACATAAATTGTTGGGCAAAAGTCAACATTGTTTCTGTAAAGGGAAATCATGTTTTACTAATCTATTAGAGTTCTTTGAAGGGGTCAACAAACATGTGGACAAGGGGGATCCAGTGGACATAGTGTACTTAGGTTTCCAGAAAGACTTTGACAAGGTCCCTCACCAAAGGCTCTGACATAAATTAAGTTGTCATGGGATAAGAGGGAAGATCCTTTCATGGATTAAGCACTGGTTAAAAGACAAGGAACAAAGGGTAGGAATAAATGGCAAATTTTCAGAATGGAGAGGGGTAACTAGTGGTGTTCCCCAAGGGTCAGTCCTAGGACCAGTCCTATTCAACTTATTCATAAATGATCTGGAGAAAGGGGTAAACAGTGAGGTGCCAAAGTTTGCAGACGATACTAAACTGCTCAAGATAGTTAAGACCAAAGCAGACTGTGAAGAACTTCAAAAAGATCTCACAAAACTAAGTGATTGGGCAACAAAATGGCAAATGAAATTAATGTGGATAAATGTAAAGTAATGCACATTGGAAAAAATAACCCCAACTATACATGCAGTATGATGGGGGCTAATTTAGCTACAACTAATCAGGAAAGAGATCTTGAAGTCATCGTAGATAGTTCTCTGAAGACGTCCACGCAGTGTGCAGCGGCAGTGAAAAAAGCAAACAGGATGTTAGGAATCATTAAAAAAGGGATAGAGAATAAGATGGAGAATATCTTATTGTCCTTATGCAAATCCATGGTACGCCCACATCTTCAATATTGCGTACAGATGTGGTCCCCTCATCTCAAAAAAGATATACTGGCATAAGAAAAGGTTCTGAAAAGGGCAACTAAAATGATTAGGGGTTTAGAACAGGTCCCATATGAGGAGAGATTAAAGAGGCTAGGACTTTTCAGCTTGGAAAAGAGGAGACTAAGGGGGGATATGATAGAGGTATATAAAATCATGAGTGGTGTGGAGAAAGTGAATAAGGAAAAGTTATTTACTTGTTCCCATAATATAAGACATAGAGGCCACCAAATGAAATTAATGGGCAGCAGGTTTAAAACAAATAAAAGGAAGTTCTTCTTCACACAGTGCACAGTCAACCTGTGGAACTCCTTGCCTGAGGAGGTTGTGAAGGCTAGGACTATAAGAGGGTTTAAAAGAGAACCAGATAAATTCATGGAGATTAAGTCCCTTAATGGCTATTAGCCAGGATGGGTAAGGAATGGTGTCCCTAGCCTCTGTTTGTCAAAGGGTGGAGATGGATGGCAGCAGAGAGATCACTTGATCATTACCTGTTAGGTCCACTCCCTCTGGGGTACCTGGCATTGGCCACTGTTGGCAGACAGGATACTGAGATGGATGGACCTATGTTCTGACCCAGTATGGTCATTCTTATGTTCTTATGTACAACGTTCACAATTTCATCACTAGGCTTGTGATATTAGCTGGAGTTTTGTTTTGTTTTAATTTCTCACAATCTCATTTCTACCATCAAACTTGTGAATTTTGCCCTTAGACAAAATGGTCACTATTTCTCATTGCTTCCAATAACATTGAAGCCAGAGGCTGCCTTAAGTCAAGATGGCTGCCATTTCCCCATAATCTTTACATGTGAAAATGAGGCTGCTCCTACTAACGATTGCTACTTACAGTTAGGAAACTGGAAAGGGAACTGTGAAGAGTGGTGTTGTCTATCTTTGCAAATTTGTCACCAATCTCTCAATATTTGGTGTTTTTCTTAAATCCCCAGTTCCTAAATTAAAGCGATAACATGAGAATTTCAGATTTCATTTAAAAAAAATGATAACCCTCATGTTTTTAGAGAAATGTTTGAAAGCATATCCGAAGTGAACCTACAGCCACAGGAAAAAGAAGACAACTAAAATGGACCTAACATTTATTATTTTAAATCTCATAATTTTTAAAGCCAATTCTGATTTTTTTAAAGCCTGGCTGATGATATTGTAATTCTTGGGGTTGGTGGGGACAACCAGTTCTAAAAGGGCTTCTAAATTTAACCAGCCAAAAGTGGTGCCTTAGGCTCCGACTCCATGGGTGCTCCAACCCTGGAGCACCCAAGGGGAAAATTTGGTGGGTGCAGAGCACCCACCAGCAGCTCCCCGCCTCACCCCTGGCCCCAGCTCACCTCCGTTCCACCTCCACCTCCTCCCCGAATGTGCCGCCCCGCTCTGCTTCTCCGCCCCCCAGGCTTCCCGCGAATCAGCTGTTCGTGTTGGAAGCTGGGGCAGGCTGAGAAGCAGGCCGCGGCTTCCCGCTCAGGCCCAGGGAGGCGGAGGTGAGCTGGGGCGGAGGGGGGCACGAGGAGGGCCGCCTGCGCCGCAGCAGGTAACCCGGGTGGTGGGCGCACAGGGGAACTTCTCCCTGCCCCGGCTCACCTCAGCCAGCTCACCTTCTCAGCCCTCCCAGGCTTCCTGCCGAACAGCTGATTCGCGGGGAGCTGGGGGGGCGCAGAGAAGCAGAGCGGGGCAGTGTGTTCAGCGGAGGAGGCGGAGGTGAGGTGATCTGGGGCCGGACGCAGGGGGGGGAGCTGCTGGTGCGTGCTCTGCACCCACCAAATTTTCCCCGTGGGTGCTCCAGCCCCAGAGCGCCCAGGGAGCTGGTGCCTAAGTTGCCACTTTTGATGTGATCAGTGGGGGAGTGGCCACTCCCCCTGCTCCCCCCCAGCTATGCTCCCCCGCCCCTAGGAGCCAGAGGGACCTGCTGGATGCTTCCTGGGAGCTGCCCCAGGTAAGCACCGCCGGGACTCCCCACTTCGCCCCCCCCAGCAGGTGCCTCTGGCTCTTAGTGGCGGGGTTGGGCTGGCACCCACTACTGTGGCCCACGAGACCCTTCTGCCTGGTTCTGGGGGCAGTCAGGGGACGGGGGTTGGATGGGGCAGGAGTCCCGGGGGCACCTGCCGGGGGTGAGGAGGCAAACCGTTGTTAAGATTTTGGCAGCTCATCACTGGCTGCAGGATAGTATGAATGATGACAGAAGAATAATTGATGATTGGGAGCAGAAGGTATGTGGAACAATGACTATTGTTATGTAAGGATGCAGGTTTGGCTTCAGGGGACAAAGGTCACCCTCTATTTTTAAAAGGCAGTGTTCTAGACTGCAGGGAGCTGTAGGATGAATCCAACACTGGGCTCTGGATGCTGTTGTATTAGATGTAATGTTTAAATATATAACTTTTAGGATTTTTTTAAATCAAGTTTCTATATCATTGTCATGTAAACATCAGAAATAAAATGTTGAAGTAAAAATAACTGAAGTGTAAAGTATAAGATCTCTTGGCCTTAATGAGGAAAAACCCAGGATAGAAACAGAAGGGAAAATAAGGAAAGTATAAAGCAATAGGGGACAGGTAGGGAAATTGAGAAGGGAAATTGAGAGCAAATATGAAAGCAAGTGAATATGGTGGAAGGTGGACCTCTTCTATGGGCTAGGATCCCTGGCTAAACTACATCTCCCATAATCTATCACAGACTCCCTTGTTGCTCAGCCATCACAGTGCACATTGCAATCCCTGACCAGAGAGCATCATGGCAGATATAGTCTGGCTGGGGAATCTGGCCCATAGCAGGTAATGCAGGCATGAGGTACCCAAACTACAGCTCCCATGACGGACTGGAACAGCATTTCTGAATCAAATTTTTCAGATTTTGGTGGAAATTTTTTGCTTTGTAGCTGGAAACCAAAAATTTTCTGCATTT
Organism: Lepidochelys kempii; assembly: GCF_965140285.1. Lineage (NCBI taxonomy): Eukaryota > Metazoa > Chordata > Testudines > Cheloniidae > Lepidochelys > Lepidochelys kempii. The sequence continues at coordinate 77,277,910 of NC_136383.1, read as the reverse complement.
TGGGTGCTCAGTTTTTCTCCACACTTATTGTGAAAGATTTTATTTAGTCAAAAACATAATTTTCCACTAAAAAACAACAGTAATGGAAAAATTTTAACCAGCTGTAATTGTAGGAAAGTATGGATGATTTTCCAGCCAAAACAATGAAGTTTGAGAACCACTGATGTATAGAGTATAAAGTAGCTTCCCCTAGGAATGAATGGGGCAGGGAGAAAAATACTGGAAGTTGATTGATTTATTTACTTAGAAATCAGAGACAACTTTTATAGAAATTAGGGGTAGAGACAGCACATATGAACGGTGCATATGGGAGTCTAAACATTAGTTCCCATATCTCATTGACTCTGTAGGTGGTTATGACTGTCATTAGGAAAGCTGTATTTGGAGAGGATAGTGACAATAGCCCATATACGACAGGTTTCAGAGTAGCAGCTGTGTTAGTCTGTATCCGCAAAAAGAAAAGGAGTATTTGTAGCACCTTAGAGACTAACAAATTTATTTGAGCATAAACTTCCTACAGCTCACTTCATCGGATGCATGTATTTTATATACACAGAGAACATGAAACAATGGGTGTTACCATACACACTGTAACAAGAGTGATCAGGTAAGGTGAGCTATTACCAGCAGGAGAGAAAAACAAACAAACCTCTTTTGTGGTGATAATCAAGGTGGGTCATTTCCAGCAGTTGACAAGAACGTGTGAGGAACAGTAGGGGGTGGGAAATAAACATGGGGAAACAGTTTTACTTTGTGTAATGACACATCCACTCCCAGTCTTCAAAAACTTCAAAAACAGACTCCAAAGAGAGACTGCTGAATTGGAATTAATTTGCAAACTGGACACCATTACATTAGTCTTGAATAGAGCCTCGGAGTGGATGTGTCATTACACAAAGTAAAACTATTTCCCCATGTTTCACCAATAGACACTACTTTCCTGAAAGTTCCAAACTTGCATGACTACCTGCAGCGGGATCCATGTAGACAGTGCCTGAAGAAAAACTTTAGGATTGGGACTGGACTAACAATTCAGACTGTTGGTGTTCGAATTCATCTGCTAGAACATGGGAACATTTTCTTTTAGTCTCATAATGAAAAATCACTAGGACTCTACCGGCATAATTCCAGCACTGCATGCTATAATGCTAACTGTGTGCACTTTAAGGAGTTTTATTTATATTTTTAAACTGAAAGAAACATGTACCTAGATCATGTCTGAATTCTCTCCCTAGCCTGTTCATCCTGCCCTATTGGAATACATGCAATCAGTTAGCAGTTCTATTATATGAAGGTCAAAACCTAAGAGGTATAATTGTACACAATAATTGTAATTGCTGGAAAAGAATGATGAATGAGATATTAGTAAATATGAGTTTATTATACTCTTTTAAAATTTGAGATCTAAAGGTCACAAATATTAAAGGCATAATATTACACGGAGAGAGAACAGACTCTAATGACAACTCACTTCATACCATTGAAAGTATATTATTGCCCATTCCAGGCCACAATAAAAATAATCCAAACCAAAAAAAGAGGGGTAAAATTTCAAGATAAATGGACTGTTAAGAGTGATCAGAGCAGCTTTTCTGAGATCAGAGAGAAGAAAATGCCCTCAGAGCATAAAGCTAAAATTATAACATTTTTAAAAAATGATATTTAGCATCCTCTAAAGCAGTGATGGTAGAAGTAGTCCTACTGTAAAACAGATGTCTGAAACTTGCAGTCATTCACAAATCTCAGTGGATAAATAGCTAATTTAACATGTAATGTGATAAACCACACAATTGACAATACAAACACTATATTGAGAGGTTTCAGAGTAGCAGCTGTGTTAGTCTGTATCCGCAAAAAGAAATGGAGTACTTGTGGCACCTTAGAGACTAACACATTTATTTCAGCATAAGCTTTCGTGAGCTACAGCTCACTTCATCCCATTTGCTGAAAATGGCAACATGTATTTAGTTAGTTTTTTATTTTAGAATCATCAGGCTATCACTTGCTTTATTAATTAACACTGGGAAGTGAGCTGTAGCTCTGGAAAGCTTATGCTCAAATAAATTTGTTAGTCTCTAAGGTGCCACAAGTACTCCTTTTCTTTTTACTATATTGAGAAAACATCTAATGTAGTGGACAGAAAACAGGTGTGAAAGAATTAATCTGAAGAAATTGAAACAGTGGAAAAGCTACTTAGCTGTTTATCTTGGTCAATTTGAGGATGATTCTTTAATGATAAAGCTTCAGGAACTCTGATGCAAAACCTCTCTTTACACAGCCTGCCTCTTGAATCTAAGTGCTAAACGTATGGTAAGGTACAAACAGTTATAAGTAGTCCTCTAAAGACACAACAGGGTTCCACAGACTGCATGCAATCTAGTGAGTGTTGAGCTGCAGCACAATCTTTACATCCTGGGAGGTTATATAATTCCTTTAGCAATGGCCGAGGACTACGGACATTTAATACATCTTGTCCAGCTTCAGCAGACACTTTGAGTCCACCTCACAGGAACACAATGGCCATAATAGTACCCATCACAGAAGCTATTCTCCTCAATTGTACAGACACAGTGAAACCATGGGGCCAAAGTTGAGCCTTGAAGTGGCTGTAAAATTACGATCAATGAGAAGTGTTTGTGTCATAATTTAACAACCAAGCAAGGAATGGCCATCCTGGTGTCAAGGCAGCATGTACACACTATCAAAACTAAAATCTCTCACCTGGAAAACTGAAATGCTCTCATTGTAAGACAACAAGCTGCACTGCCAACTCTGGATACTTTTTGTGTCATCTGCGACAATAACAACTGAAGTAAAAGAACAAACTTCAAACCTTTTAATCAAGGTCAAAACACTTGGGAAAATTTCTATAGGACCATTCCACAATTTTACAGTCTTTGATATATGCTGCAAACATGTTAAAGAAATGCAGATAAAAATTCATTTTCATTAAATGTTACTGTTGTTGTAAATTATGGGGAGATGACATTGCAATATGTACTCTCACCTGCTTACCACTGTGATATAATGCACCTCTTAATCCTGAAGACTGCAAAAAGTATGCTTTCCCAGTGTTAGAAGTGTAAAGCAGTTACAGAAACCTTTTGCCTGACAGATGGGGAAAAAATCACCCAGCTTTAACTAACGAACCTAATTCTTTTGAAAATACAAAATTTCACCTTCCCTCCACCCCCAGCAATACTTCTTTGGAGAAGTCTCATGTGTCAGGGCACAATCTGATGGTTAAAAAGATGAGGAAATTCTCCTCCCCATCTCCATATACAACACGGCTTCTACATTTGGCAAAGTGTTTTTCCCCCCATTTTCCATATAACAGCACCACTGAGGACACAACACTGAAGTTGATGAATCAGTGGGCTGAGGCAATATAGCAAATAACATGGGCCAGAGTGTCACTCTGTTCTCCTCCAAAAGCAAGTGTTGCTGAGGTCTAGTATTCCATAGCTCTGCAATGTGCTATGGAGGTTCACTAACCAGTGGACCTGGCTATGTATGGAGAGGAGCACATGATGCACCCTCCTACAGGGCATACAGTAATAGCACTGCCTAGCTTCTCACGGGTGGCATAGCTCTGCACTGACTCAGAGCTGTGCCTTAATTGTACAATTTGGCCCCGTATGTTGCTACAGTCCTTAAATTCTTCAGCAGGGCTTAAACTAACACATTTCCTCTTAAAATCGGAGATATGTTAAATAGCAATGATCAGCCATTCACCAGTGCTTTCTTTCACACTTTAGCTGCTCCAGTGAATGGTAAGGTACTTTAGTTAGTTAGGTAATGTATCACAGTGAGTGTTTTGATATGCCTGACTTTCCTAGATTCTTCACTCACTTGGATAGCTGCACAAGCTTTCCAATTGCTTGCATAGTTTAGCTAAGACAATTGTACAAATATTATCTATCAGATTTTGTGGAAGAACGTAAAAGCAATTGTCAAATAATGATTAAGCTTTGATTAAATAAATATGCTATTGCAGCATTAGTTAGCACATAATTTAAATATGGCATGAATAATTTGTTAGCATATCTGTCATCCTATCTCAGTAGATTTAAATTGTGGATACATTTGTTGAAAAGCCACCCTATTTTGCAAATTTGACAGCAATAGCTGTTTCCTCAGTGTATTTGACATTATTTCATACATAGTTTTATGCCAATCACATTTACCGCAAACTGCTTATTACTTTATTGCTGAAAATGGCAACATGTATTTATTTAGTTTTTTATTTTAGAATCAGCAGGCTATCACTTGCTTTATTAATTGCATCCAACCTTGAGGATTGTAGGCACTCGTTTCAAGTTTATCTAATTGCTGCTGCTCAAAAAATGAGGAATCAGTAATGCAGTTACACTAGCTCCCTTGAGGAGTTATTGTTCATTTGGACTTCATCTCCATTTGTCACTGGAAAGAAGAGGCTCTCTGGCATTTTGCTACTGTATATAAAGTAGGTAGAAACTGTAGCATTCTAAATCTTTCTGAAAAGTTATTATTGAAATACATACTAAATGCAAAAAAGTTAGTGACATATTAGGCATATGAATTAAATGCAAAAAGTCAGGAAGTGACAAAGTTGCTAAATTATCCACCACTTGGTATTGACACTTGAAACATTCCCCTTTCTCCCACGGAAATGTACTGATTGCCTAATATAGGAGACTGAAATGGGAAGAGGAGTTGGGATTCACTTTTTCCTCTTTCAGCTGGCCAAATAGAGCCCACCTCCCTCCTTAATACCTTCTCCAATTCCATCCGGATGCTGCTCAATCTGCTAATGCCCTACCACGCGACATCTGACTCTGCAGCTTGCAGAAATAACAACAGTTATCAAATTACCAGAATGGGCATAACTATGTCAATGAAATGATGCAATATGTGATTCACTATGCTAATTTCTGTGGTAAGCCACTAAGCATGCCCACTGTGAACTAGGGGTTTCTAGAATCCTAAACAAAGTCAGACTGAGACTGAGCTCATGCAAATGATAGAAGTCCTGTACCTGCTTTCCGGACAAATCTGACTACTAGGTGCTAGCTACATATTTTACCAGGGAACAGAAAGCACTGCACTGACCTGATGCATTGTTTTCTCCTCCTGACCTAGAGGTGACCCTAACCTGGGTATTTAAATGAGTCAACACAGTTCTTCTCTAGCATCTGCCTCCTTATCACAAGGTTCAAGGCTGATAATACAACAGAATACTCACTTTGTTCTGAAACCTCAGATGCACATGCAGCAGTCTATGATTTTTTTTAAAAAAGATTGTATATACAGTTCAATACAATATAGATAAACAAATAAATGTATCCTTGCCAGGACCTTCACTGGAAAGAAAACTGGCCAATATATTTGTTAGTCATTAGTCTAGGCAGAGGGGCAGAATGAACACAAAGACATAGGCAAGTCCTGGAGGATATTAAAAAAGCAAACAAAGAAACTTTCTTCATATTTAACTCCAGGATTTTTGGTTTGCTGAAACATAATTTCCCATTCCCCTTTCCCTATTATAAACATGGTAAAAGAGAGCTGAGAGGAACCATCATTATTATATTCACTTATAACAAAGACCATGAGAGAGTGCTGCAAGCAGCAAGGATCCAAAATAGGCTTAGAAATGGAGGACTGAAGGTTTCAATTTTCTAGGTCTCAGCACTACAAAGCAAATGAAGAGTAAAGGCAGCATTAGAAAGGACTTTACAGTGGGTGGAACTGAGGGAGCAGTACTATTCACTGCTAAGCTCTCAGTTATTTTTAAAGGAATGACATATATCATTTGGGACCCTGAACACAGCTCGCAGCATTCTGAAAATAAAGAAGGATGATAACAAGGTCCAAACAGGACATTTGATTGACAATTACTGAAATTGTAACAAGTACTTTTAGATACATCTAACCCCGCTTTTAATTTGTTGATATGTTAAGAAAAGTGGGATATATAATAGGAATTAGTGTGATTTGTTATTTTTAACAGGGGAGTAGATGACTGTTGAATGAAGGATCTTCTTGAGTTCTCCTGAAGTCTATTGCTTGAAACCTGAATATAGATAAGGTATTTTTTGCTCAATTACCTTTGAGCTTATATCAGGTGTGCTGAATGAGATCCAATATAACAGCATTAAAGGGGTTCAAGCCTCCCTCGGAAGTGGAAGGAATTAGGGGAACTGATAAAGAAATACATTCTAGGAGCAACCAACCTTGGGGAGAAAGCTTAGGCTGAGGTTTATACTCTGTTAGGCCCTGTCTAGACCAGAATTAATTGATTGCCAATTAACGTGAGTTAACTAACATGCCAAGACATGCAAATTTAGACAAGCCACAGGACATTGAAACCTAAGGCTATGTCCATACTACAGCTTATGTCGGTATAATTTATGTTGCTTAGGGGTATGAACCACCCCTCTGAGTGACATAAATTACACTGACATAAATGCCGGTGTGGACAGGGCGGGCAATGCCGGTGTGGTGGGAGAACTTCTGCTGACATAGCTACGGCCTCTCGAGAAGGTGGCTTCATTATGCCGACAGGAGAGCTCTCTCCCATCAACAGAGATCGTCTTCACTAGATGCTCTGCAGTGGCACAGCTGCATCAGTGCAGCTGCAGCGCTGTACGTGTAGACCAGCCCTAAGGTGAACTATAGAATCATAGAATTGGAAGGGACCTCGAAAACTCATCTAGTCCAGTCCTGTGCACTCAAGGCAGGACTAAGTATTATCTAGATCATCCCTGACAGGTGTTTGTCCAACATGCTCTTAAAAAGCCCCAATGATGGAGATTCCACAACCTCCCGAGGCAATGTATTTCAGTGCTTAACCACCCCAACAGTTAGTTTTTCTGACAGAAGTTTTTCCTAATGTCCAATCTAAATCGCCCTTGCTGCAATTTTAGCCCATTGCTTCTTGTCCTATCCTCAGAAGTTAAGAAGAACAATTGTTCTTCCTCCTCCTCCTTGTAACATCCTTTTATGTACTTGGAAACTGTTATGTCCCCTCTCAGTCTTCTCTTCTCCAGACTAAACCCATTTTTTTCAATCTTCCCTCATAGGTCATCATTTTTGTTGCTCTTCTCTGCACTTTCTACAATTTGTCCACATCTTTCCTGGAATGCGGCACCCAGAAGTGGACACAATACTCCAGTTGAGGCCTAATCAGCACGGAGTAGAACGGAAGAAATAATTCTCGTATCTTGCTTACAATATTCCTGCTAAAACATCCCAGAATGATGTTTCCTTTTTTTGCAATAGCGTTACACTGTTGACTCATATTTAGCTTGTGATCCACTATGACCCCCAGATCCCTTTGCGCAATACTCCTTCCTAGTCAATCATTTCCCATTTTGTATGTGTGCAACTGATTGTTCCTTCCTAAGTGGAGTACTTTGCATTTGTTCTTATTGAATTTCATCCTGTTTACTTCAGACCATTTTTCCAGTTCAGATCATTTTGAATTTTAATCCTAACCGCCAAAGCAGTTGCAACCCCTCCTACCTTGGTATTGTCTGCAAACTTTATAAGTGTACTCTCTATGCCATTATCTAAATCATTGATGAAGATATTGAACAGAACCAGACCCAGAACTGATCCCTGCAGGACCCCACTCATTATGCCCTTCCAGCGTGACTGTGAACCACTGATAACTACTAGGAATGATTTTCCAACAAGTTATGCACCCACCTTATAGTAACTCCATCTAGGTTGTATTTCCCTAGTTTGTTTATGAGAAGGTCATGCGAGACAGTATCAAATGCCTTACTAAAGTCAAGATATACCACTTCTACTGCTTCCCCCCTATCCACAAGGCTTGTAACCCTGTCAAAGAAAGCTGTCAGGTTGGTTTGACACAATTTGTTCTTGAGAAATCTATGCTGACTGTGATTTATCACCTTATTATCTTCTAAGTGTTTGCAAATTGATTGCTTAATTATTTGCTCCATTATCTTTCTGGGTACAGAAGTTAAGCTGACTGGTCTGTAATTCCCCTGGTTGTCCTTATTTCCACTTTTATAGATGGGCACTATATTTGCCCTTTTCCAGTCTTCTGGAATGTCTCTTGTCTTCCATGACTTTTCAAATGCTAATGGCTCAGATATCTCCTCAGTCAGCTCCTTGAGTATTCTAGGATGCATTTCATCAGGCCCTGGTCATTTGAAGACATCTAACTTGTCTAAGTAATTTTTGACTTGTTCTTTCCCTATTTTAGACTCTGATCCTACCTCCTTTTCACTGGCATTCACTATGTTAGATGTCCAATCATGACCAACCTTCTTGATGAAAACCGAAACAAAGAAGTCATTAAGCACCTCTGCCATTTCTCCATTTTCTGTTATTGTCTTTCCCCCCTATGAACTATGATGTCATGCTTCTGGGTGATAATATGTGAGATTTTATATACAAATTCTGTATACAATTAAATGTCTTCTTTTTATATTTTAAATCAAATAAACAGATTACATTTCTAGAATTCTTTCATATATTGACCCACATCCTCAGCTGGTATAAATTACATTAAGTCCACTGAAGTCAAAGAAGAGACTCCAATTTACACCGATTGAGGTTCTTACTAATTTTTAAAATCAGTTTATGAAACAGACACCAGCACCTCATACTCTCAAGGTCTTTAAGTTCTCCCTGTTCTGATCCTAATCACAGCCAGCATGCTGATGACATCTTTTGGGGAAGGGTCCCTCAGTTCTCCTGCAGTGTTCAAACAGCACAAATCCTGTTCAACCTTGTTTGTGATCATTGTTCAGTTTACTTCCTCTCTATAGTGCACCACAATGATAAACTTCACACCACAAGGCAATGCAAGGTGTCTTAATTAAAAGCAAATTTATTAGACAAAATACTCACATCATTGAAGTGAAGAGCAGTTCAATAGAAATACACCTCAGGCTGATACTGCTAAAAAATCAGTAAGTAGAACGATGCCTTATATCTCAAAGGAACACAATGTTACCTAAACATCTTAGGCATGGTCCAATGTTCCCTCTAATTTTTCCCACCCATGTGCGGAATGAATTTTGTTATGTGCACCAATATGGACGTGATGTGTGACATATCACCTCCATATTGGTGCACATAACAAAATTCATGTGGTGGGGTGGGGCTAAGGCATTCGGAGTGTGGGAGGGGACTCAAGGCTGGGGCAGAGGGTAAGGGTGTGGGGAGGGGCAAGTGCTCCAGCTGGGGGTGTGGGCTCTGCGGTGGGGCTGGGGATGAGATGCTCAGGGCTGGGGAAGAGGGTGCAGGCTCTGGAGTGGGGCTGGGGATGAGGGGGTTGGGGTGCAGTGGGGTTCCCTGGGACTACAGTGGGGAGAAAGGGCTTTCCCCAAGCTCTCTCCCCCCGCAGCAGCACCTGGGCTGTGGGGGAAAGGCGCCTCTCCTCCAGCTGTGGCAGGTCCAGGCTGGGCTCAGTTGGAGCTGGGGCACCTGTCCCCCGGCCAGCTTGGGGCTGGGCTGGGTTGGGGCCGGGGGAGGAGCGCCATGGCAGGTCTGGGGCTTGGGGAGAAGCACCTCCCCCTGCCGTAGCCCTGAGCACCTGCGCGATGCTTAATAGCAGCTGCGCAGCTGCAGCTTAGAGAGAACTCAGCCCTTGTCTACACTACCAACTTATGTCAATATAGCTACATCGCTCAGCCCTGAGCGACGCAGTTATACCAATCCAACTCCCAGTATAGACAGTGCTAGGTCGACGGAAGGGCTTCTCCCATCAACACAGTTATCACCTCTTGGGGAGGTGAAATACCTACACCGACGGGAGAAGCTCTCCCATTGGTTTAGGTAGTGTCTTCACTAAGCGCTGGAGTGGTGCAGCTGTGTTGCTGTAAGTATAGACAAGCCCTTACACAGTATAAAGTCCTTGGTTTCCCTCACACATGAGACATTGTCACCAGCTTCAGTATCCATCCCCCATCATTGTGTGCTGTGGCCTTGTTTACAATGGGAATTTGCTCCAAATCCAGAAATTAATGCAGCAATTGGTGGTCAGCCACTTATATAACTGAACCCCAAAACATCACAGCATGGGGTGGAAATGGAGTGGCAGCAGTATGAAAACCTTTATGACTCTTGGGAGAGAAATAAAGAGGTCACTGAACCAAACTTTCCAGAACCTTGACAACTTTTAGATTCAGTTCAAAGTATTAGTTGAAGATTCAGAGAATTCCTAAGCCTCTAGAACAGTGGCTCTCAGCCTTTCCAGACTACTGGACCCTTTCCAGGAGTCTGATTTGTTTTGCATATACTGAGTTTCACCTCACTTAAAAACTACTTGCTTACAAAATCAGAAAAAAATACAAGTGTCACAGCACACTATTACTGATATATTGCTTTCTTATTTTAACCACATATTTAAATAAATTGATTGGAATATAAATGTTGTACTTACATTTCAGTGTATAGTATATAGAGCAGTATAAACAAGTCATTGTATGTATGAAATTTTAGTTTGTACTTGCTTTACTAGTGCTTTTTATGTAGCCCCCTGTTGTACAATTAGGCAAATAACTAGATCAGTTGATGTACCCCGTGGAAGACACGTACACGTACCCCTGATTGAGAACCACTGGAGAACAGTGGAAGAACATTGATTAGGTGGGACCCAACAGGTAAGTTGAATTCTGCTGCATCACACTGAGGCAATAGGCTTCCTGGTCATCCCTACAAGATGACACCTGTGGATACTGGGCTGCCAGATAGCCCCATATCCCAGAATGGGGGAGTGGGTGGGTATCCTATTTGCATATGAGAGACATTAGAATCATAGAATAACAGAGTTGGAAGGGACCTCTGGAGGCCATCTAGTCCAACCCCCTGCCCAGAGCAGGACCAATCCCAACTAAATCATCCCAGCCAGGGCTTTGTCAAGCCTGACCTTAAAAACTTCTAAGGAAGGGGATTCCACCACCTCCCTAGGTAACGCATTCCAGTGTTTCACCACCCTCCTAGTGAAAAAGTTTTTCCTCATATCCAACCTAAATCTCTCCCAATCTCAATCTCAAGATTGCAACTTGAGACCATTACTCCTTGTCCTGTCATCTGCTATCACTGAGAATAGTCTAGATCCATCCTCTTTGGATCCACCTTTCAGTTAGTTAAAAGCAGCTATCAAATCCCCCCTCATTCTTCTCTTCCGTAGACTAAACAATCCCAGTTCCCTCAGCCTCTCCTCATAAGTCATGTGTTCCAGTCCCCTAATCATTATTGTTGCCCTTCGCTGGACTCTCTCCAATTTCTCCACATCCTTCTTGTAGTGTGGGGCCCAAAACTGGACACAGTACTCCAGATGAGGCCTCACCAGTGTCGAATAGAGGGGAATGATCACGTCCCTCGATCTGCTGGCAATGCCCCTACTTATACACCCCAAAATTGGCCTTCTTGGCAACAAGGGCACACTGTTGACTCATATCCAGCTTCTCGTCCACTGTCATCCCTAGGTCCTTCTCTGCAGAACTGCTGCCTAGCCATTCGGTCCCTAGTCTGTAGCGGTGCATTGGATTCTTCCGTCTTAAGTGCAGGACTCTGCACTTGTCCTTGTTGAACCTCATCAGATTTCTTTTGGCCCAATCCTCCAATTTGTCTAGGTCCCTCTGTATCCTATCCCTACCCTCCAGTGTGTCTACCACTCCTCCCAGGTTAGTGTCATCCGCAAACTTGCTGAGGGTGCAATCCACACCATCCTCCAGATCATTTATGAAGATATTGAACAAAACCGGCCCCAGGACCGACCCTTGGGGCACTCCACTAGATACCGGCTGCCAACTAGACATGGAGCCATTGATCACTACCCATTGAGCCCAACAATCTAACCAACTTTCTACCCACCTTGTAGTGCATCCATCTAGCCCATACTTCTTTAACTTGCTGGCAAAAATACTGTGGGAGACCGTGTCAAAAGCTTTGCTAAAGTCGAGGAATAACATGTCCACTGCTTTCCCTTCATCCACAGAACCAATTATCTCATCATAGAAGGCAATTAGATTAGTCAGGCATGACTTTCCCTTGGTGAATCCATGCTGACTGTTCCTGATCACTTTTCTCTCGTCTAAGTGCTTCAGAATTGATTCCTTGAGGACATGCTCCATGATTTTTCCGGGGACTGAGGTGAGGCTGACCGGCCTGTAGTTCCCAGGATCCTCCTTCTTCCCTTTTTTAAAGATTGGCACTACATTAGCCTTTTTCCAGTCTTCTGGGACTTCTTCCGATCGCCATGAGTTTTCAAAGAGAATGGCCAATGGCTCTGCAATCACATCTGCCAATTCCTTTAGCACTCTCGGATGCAACGCATCCGGCCCCATGGACTTGTGCACGTCCAGCTTTTCTAAATAGTCCCGAACCACTTCTTCCTTCACAGAGGGCTGGCCACCTCCTCCCCATGCTGTGCTGCCCAGTGCAGTAGTCTGGGAATTGACCTTGTTCAAGGCAAAAAAAGCATTGAGTACGTTAGCTTTTTCCACATCCTCTGTCACTAGGTTGCCTCCCTCATTCAGTAAGGGCCCCACACTTTCCTTGGCTTTCTTCTTATTGCCAACATACCGGAAGAAACCCTTCTTGTTACTCTTAACATCCCTCGCTAGCTGCAACCCCAGGTGTGATTTAGCCTTTCTGATTTCACTCCTACATGCCTGAGCAATATTTATATACTCATCCCTGGTCATTTGTCCAATCTTCCACTTCTTGTAAGCCTCTTTTTTGTGTTTAAGATCAGCAAGGATTTCACTGTTAAGCCAAGCTGGTCGCCTGCCATATTTACTATTCTTTCTACACACCGGGATGGTTTGTCCCTGTAACCTCAATAAGGATTCTTTAAAATACAGCCAGCTCTCCTGGACTCCTTTCCCCCTCATGTTATTCTCCCAGGGGATCTTGCCCATCAGTTCCCTGAGGGAGTCAAAGTCTGCTTTTCTGAAGTCCAGGGTCCGTATTCTGCTGCTTTCCTTTCTTCCTTGTGTCAGGATCCTGAACTCGACCATCTCATGGTCACTGCCTCCCAGGTTCCCATCCACTTTTGCTTCCCCTACTAATTCTTCCAGGTTTGTGAGCAGCAGGTCAAGAAGAGCTCCACCTCTAGTTGGTTCCTCCAGCACTTGCACCAGGAAATTGTCCCCTACAGTTTCCAAAAACTTCCTGGATTGCCTGTGCACCACTGTATTGCTCTCCCAGCAGATATCAGGATGATTGAAGTTGCCCATGATAACCAGGGCGTGCGATCTAGTAGCTTCTGTGAGTTGCCAGAAGAAAGCCTCATTCACCTCATCTCCCTGGTCCGGTGGTCTATAGCAGACTCCCACCACAACATCACCCTTGTTGCTCACGCTTCTAAACTTAATCCAGAGACTCTCAGGTTTTTCTGCAGTTTCATACTTGAGCTCTGAGCAGTCATACTGCTCCCTTACATACAGTGCAACTCCCCCACCTTTTCTGGTCTCCCTGTCCTTCCTGAACAGTTTATACCCATCCATGACAGTACTCCAGCCATGCGAGTTATCCCACCAAGTCTCTGTTATTCTGTTATAATCACATCATAATTCCCTGACTTTGCCAGGACCTCCAGTTCTTCCTGCTTATTTCCCAGGCTTTGTGCATTTGTATATAGGCACTTGAGATAACCCGCTGATCGCCCCTCGTTCTCAGTATGAGGCAGGAGCCCTCCCCTCTCACACGCTCCTGCTCGTGCTTCCTCCCTGTATCCCGCTTCCCCACTTACCTCAGGGCTTTCGTCTCCTTCCCCCGGTGAACCTAGTTTAAAGCCCTCCTCACTTGGTTAGCCAGCCTGCTCGCGAAGATGCTCATCCCTCTCTTCGTTAAGTGGAGCCCATCTCTGCCGAGCACTCCTCCTTCTTGGAACACCATCCCATGGTTGAAGAATCCAAAGCCTTCTCTCCGACACCACCTGCGTAGCCATTCATTGACTTCCACGATTCGACGATCCCTACCCCGGCCTTTTCCTTCCATGGGGAGGATGGACGAGAACACCACTTGCGCCTTATCCTCCTTGCCAGAGCCATGTAGTCTGCAGTGATCCGCTCAAGATCATTGAAATCGTGCAGTAGTCAACCAAAAAACAACACTGCATGTAGAAAATGGGGTGGTGGTGGCTTGAGAGCCATTATGACTCTTGAGAGATAAAGAGGGCACTTAATCAAACACTCCAAAAACCTCAAAAAGTTTTAGTTTCAACACAGAACATTAGTGCAGAGTCAACAAGTTCTTAAACAGTTCTTAAACAAATTGGTTAGTTCAACCCTTATAAATAATATTGATTTAAGTAAATTCTGCAAGATAGATAATCAGACATTTCTGATGGGTAGATAATTGGCTCTGCTGCTTATCAACAAAATCTGCTATAGGTTAAGATAACAACAGCATACCTAGAGGTACAGTATTTTGGGGAAGAGAACCAGTTTGTTTTTACATCTGGCTTTGCTGCTGCTCTGACAATGTTTGGTGGGTTAGATTTAGCTGACATGAATGTTGCAAGCACTTAGAACAGACATACATTTACTTCATAATTGTTCTTCCTGTACAGCAAGGGTGAGCACAAAAATAACAGTATATTTTACTTTCAGTGGATGTCTATAATGCCCACTGATTCTAATGAGAATATGTGCCTGCAGCAGGAAGAACACTAGACTCTCAGCTGTGTTTCCTCCTTAGACAAAGAGGAATACGCAGATCATATTACTAAAGACTGAGATCAGAATAAGCATATTGTGTGCTTTTGCCTGTACAATTCTCTGTGTTTATTGCAAATGAAGGCCACTCAGAACCATGTGTTGCCAGAGCTTGGCTGAGCCAAAATATTAAAAAAGAGAAGGGAAGTGTGCAGTGATAAATCTTTATGGCTCTTGCCTAAAAATGGACAATGTTTGCAGGGTCAGCCCTAATCATGCTCTTCATAATCTTGTCAGGAAAGTCGCACACACCATAGTCTCATAACTCGGCTCAAAATATGAGGTGGAAAAACATTCTACCAAAACAATCATTTTAAAAAGGCAACAATGAACAATCATCTTGTTATCGTGTGAATTCTGTTTGACTCAAACATTGGTGCAAACCCAGCATATTCTTTTTTATATGTCTGGGAAAGCCTCTTCTTTTGAGAGTTAGAATAGCTTTCCAGGATTTCTGATTTAAATTTCAAATTCTTGATCATAGCCAGGGAGTAGATTTTTTATCTTGGAATTGGAAATTGTGTTCTTTAGCTCTGTACCAAGTGAAAATATTAAGCATTTTGTTGGATCCACTATGTGAGCCAAGTTCCCTACTGTGTCTTCAAATCCACAGTGAATGAACCATATTTGGATCTGCTTATCAGGAGGAGACATTTAGAAAGACAATGAGTCTGTCCTGCTAGACGGAGGCTCCTGATGCTTTTAGATAGGCCTGTGGTGAACTGCAAAATGGGCCCTAAAATCAGGCTGACATGGTCGCTTAACAAGCTGTGGTATTAGCTGTTGGCTCAGAAAATTTCTAGTGACACCCACAGGGCTGATGATGGCAGCCATCATAATTAGAAAGCATGACTCAAAAGCACCAGGTGAAGATTTTGCCTTGGAAGAAAGAAACGACAGAAGGAGGGAATTACCATGCCCTTTGACTATTAAGCTGATGCATGCAGCTGTATCAGTGACCAACAGTGGCTGGCCGGATTATGCTATGGGGATGCTTGCTACAGACTTATACTTCCCACAACCAGTGGCATTCAAAGCAAACACTGTGAACTGCTTCAAAGAAAGTGATACAGCAGGCTGCAGGGGGAAAAAGGTAACCCCATTAAACAGAAAAATAAGATTGTAGGCTTTTCCTCACACTGAGCAAACAACTCTTTCTGGAAGTTGATCTAGTCTATTAATTCCATCGCTCTAAATTAGCACCTAGAAATGGCTGAACTGTAATGTTTATTGAAGTAGAACATCTATGTAATCTTAACTGATATGACCTTGAAAGGGATTCACTGAACTTTTTTATGACTAGATATTTTTTTTCAACCTTTGTAGGCTCTTGATTTTGAAATCTGCCTAACAAAAGCTCTGCCAGGAAACCTGTTATTATAAAGAAGCTTCTCAATAGGGAGAAGTGGGCTAATTGCAAGCTCTCCAGTGAAATAAAGGAAGGTTTTGCAAACAACTACAAAATTGAAAAAATGTACTACATTGCTGTTAGCAGAAAACTGTGGGGGAAAAACATCTGAAATGGCAAAGATGTCTAATATAAACAGATGGTATAAGACTAGCTGGAAGAGGCTGCATAAGTTTTCAGATAATCCAGAAACTGTAATTGCTCATCTGACCTTGATGCAACTACAGAAATTCCATTAGCTAACAAATCTTGACATATAATTACATACTGAAAAATATTCTCCCTTTTATTTTGACAGACCCTACAATAATCCTGCATCCAACTTTTGTGTGTGTTTTCAATGGCTTTTTCCAACTCCAGTTTTTGATTTCTAGTGAACAAAGTCACAAATAACGTAACATCAGCTTATAAAGTTGCCTAGAGTACTTGTTCTTTATTTCTCTCTTGGAAATATGAGTCCAAATGCCAATGATATGGCATCCTTCACTTCTCATGTCATGTAACTGAACGAGACCTCCCCTACAAGCATCTACCTGGGACAACAACGATTCCAAAGGGAATAACTACAATAAATGTTATGTGTCTTAGACACAAAACAACCAAATAAAAAGCCATTGTAGTTATGAACATCTAATAACTGTATGGAAAACAAGACTATATTTGGAAACTAAGATTTATGACACCATTTGATTATGTCAATTATTCAAGGTAAAACTTAAAAAAACTATAGAAATGAAGAAACAATCCAGACATTTCAGCCATGCTGAGAATAGGTGCCATGAAAAATTAACTAAGCTAACTGGTAGAGAAGCAGGTATCCTTAATAAAGTCTTACATGAAAGGAATTAGAGAAGAGAGGGACTCTGGTTTTCTTTTGACAGGGTTCAGAGTAGCAGCTGTGTTAGTCTGTATCCGCAAAAAGAAAAGGAATACTTGTGGCACCTTAGAGACTAACAAATGTATTTGAGCATAAGCTTTCGTGAGATACAGCTCACTTCACTTCGTGAGATACAGCCCTAAATTGAGTCCACTCGAGGTGTGTGGGGGGGAATGTCTGAATCTTGTCTATTAAGTATATGAATCTGCTTCAGATTTACTAGATTCCAGCAATATACAAAAGTGCCTATTGTCTACTTTCATATTAGTGCTAGTCAACATAGATGTTTTTTCTTTATCATTCAAGCTCCATTTAGAAGCAATTAACTTCTCTGTAATAGTTATAATAAGCTTCTCCACATCAAGCTCTACATATACTATGTCTGTACCAGTAGTTTACGGTCCTATTCAGAACATTGTACACAAGCTTCTCAAACAAAATTATGTTCTGCAATTACACTCAATTCCTTATTTTTGAATACTTCTCTTCCTGCCCCCAACCAAACACAAAAGTCTTTTTGCCCATAAACTTCTGAATTTAAATCACCACTTCACTATTTTGTCATTTGATTTTTTTAAAAAAATGAGGTTACCATGACTGGCTGCAGGAGGAGGACGAGGAGAAAGAAAAGCAAATGTGATATTTAAAAGTGCCATTGTGAAAATCATTCCTGCTAGACACCAGAAACAAAACAAAACAAACTCATGATAAAATACTGTGGCCTCATATGGACCATATTAGGATAATTTAAAAATAGTTAATGTTACACAAACTTTTGTTAAATATAAAGAGAGATAAACATTGTATATTGAATATACAAGTGACAGAGTCCTGGGAACCAACAGCTGAGCCAGCATTTTGGTCACTTAAACACCATTTAATTCCCCCTGGGGTAGACCAGACAGGGCTTAATTAGTGGTGGATTAGAATGTGCTGAGGGAGGACTAATGAGCAAATTGGCCCATTAACACAGGAGGCATAAGAAGGCATAGAACGGAAGTGCAGGCACAGAAGGCAGGTTAGTAGTCACAGAGCCAGGATGGATCTCTGGATATAGAGCTCTCTTCCTTATTCTCTCCTGAGCAGACAACTGAGGAGAGACTCAAACTGAAAATAATTGTGGTGTATGGATCAGTATAGTGGTGAAAAGAGCAAATGTAAAAAAATGTGCTGGGGTACTTAACAACTGAGGGTCTCCAAATCTGTGTAGACAGAGCAGAAGACAGCAGTGAGAAGTGGGATGCCACTATGTCACACTTGGCTATGCACTAATGAGTCAGATTGTGCCTGGACTGGCTTGTGCCAGAGGAGCACAAAGAGGGTATGAGGAGTCTTCCCTTTCCTTAGTCCGCTGTGAAAGAGCCAGCATAAGATACAGCAAAAGATCAGAGCATCTACTAGTTAGCAGAGCACACTACACCTGTTTAAAGAGTGGCAGAGCTGCAGCTGCAAAATGCACTCCTTCAGATTCTGCAGGGCTCACACTCTAATGCAGGGGTGGCCAACCTGTGGCTCCAGAGCCACATGCGGCTCTTCGGAAGTTAACATGCGGCTCCTTGTATAGGCACCGACTCTGGGGCTGGAGCTACAGGTGCCAACTTTCCAATGTGCCAGGGGGTGCTCACTGCTCAACCCCCGGCTCTGCCACAGGCCCTGCCCCCACTCCACCCCTTCCCACGCCCTCCCCTGAGCCTGCCGTGCCCTTGCTCCTCCCCCTCCTCCCCAGAGCTTCCTGCACGCCACAAAATAGCTGAAAGGGTGCTGTGAGGAGGGAGGAGGTGGAGCTGATCAGCTGGGCTGCCGGTGGGCGGGAGGTGCTGGGAGCGGGGAGCTGATGGGGGCTGCTGACGTATCACTGTGGCTCTTTGGCAACGAAGATTTGTAAATTCTGGCACCTTCTCAGGCTCAGGTTGGCCGCCGCTGCTCTAATGCATCTCTTCCACAGCCCCAGTGCAAGCCGACGCCTTACAGGCATAATGTAGCCCTTTATTAGCATTGGACAATATGCTAATTTTTGTAGTATTTCACTGTGTGTATATGTGCTCTCCTCTACTGTATAGTGTACATGTGATTTCCTCTGTGCATTTCATTTTGCTATTATGCTTCAAAAACAATACAATTAAAGTTGTCTATGTTGCAGCTGTACAATATGCACACAGAGGCACTTGAAGATATCTGTGTGTGTCAGATATGCAGAAAATGGACACATGTAAAACTGAAATTCTGCTCTTTCCTCCCCAACTCTCACCACTACCCTTTTCTTTCCTCTCCAATGACAACTCTTGGTTGACAACTCTTGCTTTCCTGCACCCCTACCTTAAGCCTCTTGACATACAATGTTCCTCCATAACATCTCTAAGATTTGGCTGTTTCAATTCCACACCTCATGGTTTGTTATTATATGCCTATTTCAGGCTTTGAACCTTGTTCGGGATCAAGCCCTTAAATGTTAAGTGTCTTGGAGCAACGAGTGTGTTTTCTCTTACTTGTTTTTTCCCAGCTGGACATATCTGTGTTGCAATAGAAATAGTGAAATACTGTTTTCTGCAGTTTGTGCGCACAATGACTTGTTTGCATCTGCGGATGCATTTTTTGTCCAAGTTAGCAATCTATTTTTGATAATTTGGCTTACTACATTTGACTGTCTATTTGGAAAATGAACTCTTAGGCAACTGCATGTTATCATCAGGGCCTCAGAGCTAATTTCTGCAGCAGCCACCAGATTCCTATGGTATATGTGCAGGATTCCATTGCAAGTCAGAATGCTCTGACAGCATAAAATGCATAGAAAAGCATTCAAATACAGCAAAAACAACAAGGAGTCCTTGTGGCACCATAGAGACTAACAAATCTAAAGTGCCATGGGACTCCTTGTTGTTTTTGCTGATACAGACTAACACGGCTACCACTCTGAAACCTGTCACCGTTCAAATACAGTTTTCTTTTGCTGAAGCAATCATCAAAACAAAGAGTATCCATACTAATTAACAATTTAAAAATCCTCTTTTTTTCTCTGCATTTCACGGTGACATAAAATTTCAAGTTGGCCAAAACATACAGTGCAGGTATATTGCAGAAACCAGAGTACAGGCTCAGTCTGCTGCACAATACACATTTCTATGCCTCTTTACTCACTCCTCCTGGCCCCTTGGAGGAAATTGAGGACACTGCCCCTCCATTTCCTGGACACTAGGATAGGTTGGGGGACTTTACTCTCCCTCTACGCCAAAAGCATTCTGGTCAAGCAACAAAAAACCCAACCAAACAAAAAACCCTTGATTCTCTTACATCAGTGAAAGGAGAACAACTGTGTTAAAGACACTTATGTCATCTTCATTTTGTGTCTTGGTTAGATACCAACCTGATAAACATCAAATAGATTAGATTAGAGAGACCTATAAGACAGAATAAGCCATGTGCCTCTATTACTCCCTGTCAAGGTTCCTCCCCCACTCTGAACTCTAGGGTACAGATGTGGGGACCTGCATGAAAAACCTCCTAAGCTTATCTTTACCAGCTTAGGTCAAAACTTCCCCAAGGTACAAAATATTACACCCGTTATCCTTGGACTGGCCGCTACCACCACCAAACTAATACTGGTTACTGGGGAAGAGCTGTTTGGACGCGTCCTTCCCCCCAAAATACTTCCCAAAACCTTGCACCCCACTTCCTGGACAAGGTTTGGTAAAAAGCCTCACCAATTTGCCTAGGTGACTACAGACCCAGACCCTTGGATCTTAAGAACAATGAACAATCCTCCCAACACTTGCACCCCCCCTTTCCTGGGAAATGTTGGATAAAAAGCCTCACCAATTTGCATAGGTGACCACAGACCCAAACCCTTGGATCTGAGAACAATGAAAAAGCATTCAGTGTTTTACAAGAAGACTTTTAATAAAAAATAGAAGTAAATAGAAATAAAGAAATCCCCCCTGTAAAATCAGGATGGTAGATATCTTACAGGGTAATTAGATTCAAAAACATAGAGAACCCCTCTAGGCAAAACCTTAAGTTACAAAAAAGATACACAGACAGAAATAGTTATTCTATTCAGCACAATTCTTTTCTCAGCCATTTAAAGAAATCATAATCTAACACATACCTAGCTAGATTACTTACTAAAAGTTCTAAGGCTCCATTCCTGGTCTATCCCTGGCAGAAACCAGCATACAGACAGACACACACCCTTTGTTTCTCTCCCTCCTCCCAGCTTTTGAAAGTATCTTGTCTCCTCATTGGTCATTTTGGTCAGGTGCCAGAGAGGTTACCTTTAGCTTCTTAACCCTTTACAGGTGAGAGGAGCTTTCCCCTGGCCAGGAGGGATTTCAAAGGGGTTTACCCTTCCCTTTATATTTATGACACTCCCTCACATGTTTTGGCAGCAAATCACAGTGAGAGAGGCGTAGGGGCATATGACTCCTTCCCTTTTTTCTCCCCAGATCAATTGTGGCATCTCTTGAGATCTTCTATGACTTTTTAGCTGAGCAGAACCTCAGGAATATGTCCCCTTTCCCATCAGAGGACAAAATAAAGGAGGAAATATTGGCACATTGGTTCCTAAGGCAGAGAGAAAAAGAGATGAATGCAGAACAGCAAATTTCCTTGCTCTTCCTAGCAGGGAGGCTCAGATGTGGTCAGGCAGAGCAGGAAACGTGATTTCCACAGGGCGTCAGGAAGCAGGCAAATTCCACAGTAGGAGGTGGATTCTGTGGCTGTTTCTCAGGCAGAAGAACTGCACAAAACACTAGGCTCTCATTATAAGGTTGTACAATATTCAGGAGAATTTCTCTTGCTACTATATTAACAACAAACGAAGGGTTTGTACATGTCACTGGAGCCCTGAGTTAAAATTACTGCTTGTATTATGCACACTTGTGTGTGCATTTTGTTTTTGATGGTACATAGAGAAATCAAAAGGGGAAAAAGGATTTGTGGTATCAGTCTTCCAGCTCCATGTGCAGGAGCAGCACAGCATGTGACAGGCATTGTGACATCACTGAATTGTACAACAGTTGGAAACTGATACTGCATATGTTTCAGCAATTTCTCCTACCACTTTCATGTAATTCTTTAGTAGATTTCTATCACACACAGTGACTTTTAATATATTTGATTTTTTTTGATCTTCAATAAACTTCAATCTGTTCCTCTGAGAAAAAACTTGGTTACTTTGAAGACATTTCTCTGCTTGCCTGCACTAAGTGAAATTCTTCCTAAAACAATAACGGTTAAGTCCAAAGCAGACTGTGAAGAACTACAAAGGGATTTCACAAAACGGGGTGACCGGGCAACAAAATGGCAGTTGAAATTCAATGTTGATGAATGCAAAGTAATGCACATTAGAAAACACAACCCCAACTATACATTAAAATGATGGGATCTAAATTAGTTGTTAACACTCAAGAGAGTGATCTTGGCATCATTGTGGATAGTTCTCTGAAAACATCCACTCAATGTCCAGCGGCAGTCAAAAAAGCGAACAGAATGTTGGGAATCATTAAGAAAGGGATAGATAAGACAGAAAATATCATATTGCCTCTACATAAATCCATGGTACGCCCACATCTTTAATACTGTGTGCAGATGTGGTCGCCCCATCTCAAAAAAAAGATATATTGGAATTAGAAAAGGTTCAGAAAAGGGGCAATAAAAATTATTAGAGGTATGGAGCAGCTTCCGTATGAGGAGAGATGAATAAGATTGGGATTTTTCATCTTTGAAAAGAGACGACTAAGGGGAGATATGATTGAGGTCTATAAAATCATGATTGGTGTGGAGAAAGTACATAAGGAAGTGTTATTTTACTCCTTCTCCTAACACAAGAACTAGGGGTTACCAAATGAAATTAATAGGCAACAGGTTTAAAACAAACAAAAGGAAGTATTTCTTCACACAATGCACAGTCAACCTGTGGAACTCTTTGGCAGAGGATATTGTGAAGGCCAAGACTATAACAGGGTTCAAAAAAAGACCTAGATACATTCATGGAGGATAGGTCCATCAATGGCTATTAGCCAGGATGGGCAGGGATGGTGTCCCTAGCCTCTGTTTGCCAGAAGCTAGGAAAGGACGACAGGGGATGGGTCACCTGATGAACTGCTCTGTTCATTCCTTCTGGGGCACCTGGCATTGGCCACTGTTGGAAGACAGGATACTAGGCTAGATGGACCTTTAGTCTAACCCAGTATGACCATTTCTATGGTCTAAGTGTAAAATCATCTTATTAAAAAGTCATGGTATATATTCAAAGATGATGTCCTCCACTATATAACATAAAGCTGTAAAGCCCTGCACTGCATCATTATAAAACCATATAGCCACTTACAAAATTCACGTGTTGTATTCTAACTATCCTGGATTTTTGCATTAAATAATAAACTCTTTTAGGCAGGGACCTTGCCAGATGTTTTTATTTGTTCTGTAAAGCACTTAATATATTTCTGGATACTGTACAAGTAAATATATAAAATAACAATTTCCTCATATGGCTACCATCAGGAGTGTCATTCAAAGTATCACCTCAGCCACTTCTTGGCTTCCACCCTTTTCTAAAACAAAACCATCTTGGTTTAATGGAAGTAACTATATCACCATTTGACGTCAGATAAATTGGGGTCTTCATACTTAAACTGGGAAATGCAAATTTGCAGGGAATTTTGACAAATTCAGAGGAATGTTGCTAAATTTTTTTGCCAAAATTGATAGGCTTGTATTAAGGATTTCTGTGGGATGCTTTTTGTCTTGTTTGCACATCCACTTGCCCCGGTGTCCACATTTATCAACTGATATCAATGTAGGACACGGTGAGAGTGATTCAAAAATATTCATAAGGTTATTTAAGAGACTAGATGTCATACTGAAATTTTAAAGAAAAAAATTCTCATGCAAGATCTCTTTGGTTCATATTTTAAAACTGGATGAAGGCTTCAGGACTATCTGGTCTTATTATATGTGAACAGCTTGCCTGTTGTGATGTTTTGCGGTTCACCAAGGCCAGTAAGGGGTTTGGTCACCATATCTACCTTGTAATCCTGGGTGTCTTGTGGCTGTGCAGCTTTGGTTCAGAGCTCTGATCCCAACAGCCTGCCAGCAGTCCACAAGTCTCACTCTGGCTTTGCCCAACCTGGTAACTCCTTGCAGGCTGACCTTAGTACCTTTCCAGCTCTGAATTCACCCCAAAATTCTTCTACTGCAGGGACAAGTCCCTCTTACTGATCCCTCACAGAGAAAGTGTTAGATTCACTGCCTTTACAGAGACAGTACAACACTCAACCTGTTAGTTTTCTAGAAGCACACACTTTATTGAATTTACACAGCACTGATGATTGATAATGAAAGCAGAACACATTTATTAACAAAAGAGCATGGATTAAGTGATACCAAGTAAAAGAGATAAAGGTAGAGATGGCTGCAAGAAAATAAAAGTGAAAACACTCATCTAAAAGTTTAAAGCATAATATAGCAAGACGGCAGTCTGTGTTCAAGATAGTTTCTTTCACCCACATTCTCCTTTCCAGCTTTTTACTGGCCAGCCTGGAAAGGACCCATCAGAGAGATCAAGTTGCTTGGTTTCTTTGTCTCCTAAGACGAAGGATAAAGATGGAGTCTCTCCCTTGGATGTCATGGAGATATCTTTGTCTTACTATTCATAAAGACCTCCTAGGGATTCAGTCTCCTCTCTCTCTTTCTACGGAGCAGAAGCCATGTTAATTCTGTCTTTTGAGTTCAGGATAACCCCAGTCAGTTTATCTCAATGGCTTTGTTTACTTCTAATATGTAAATTGAGTAAACCTAAGTTCCTTTGTCCAGGACAGACCGGTTTATCTCCTTTTCCTAGGTTACACTATTTTTCTGCAAAAAGAAAAGGAGGAGTTGTGGCACCTTAGAGACTAACAAATTTATTTGAGCATAAGCTTTCGTGAGCTACAGCTCACTTCATCGGATGCATTCAGTGGAAAATACAATGGGGAGATTTATATACACAGAGAACATGAAAAAATGGGTGTTACCATACATACTGTAAGGAGAGTGATCAGGTAAGGTGAGCTATTACCAGAAGGAGAGTGGGGGTTCGGGGGGTAAAAAACCTTTTGTAGTGATAATCAACTACTGGTGGGCCATTTCCAGCAGTTGACAAGAATGTCTGAGGAACAGCGGGGGGGGGGGGGCGGAGGGGGGAATAGTTTTACTTTGTGTAATGACACATCCACTCCCAGTCTTTATTCAAGCCTAAGTTAATTGTATCCAGTTTGCAAATTAATTCCAATTCAGCAGTCTCTCGTTGGAGTCTGTTTTTGAAGTTTTTTAGTTGAAGAATTGCCACTTTTAGGTCTGCAATCGAGTGGCCAAATAGATTGAAGTTTTCTCTGACTCATTTTTGAATGTTATAATTCTTGATATCTGATTTGTGTCCATTTATTCTTTTACGTAGAGACTGTGCAGTTTGGCCAATGTACTTGGCAGAGGGGCATTGCTGGCACATGATGGCATATATCACATTGGTAGATGTGCAGGTGAACGAGCCTCTGATAGTGTGGCTGATGTGATTAGGCCCTATGATGGTGTCCCCTGAATAGATATGTGGACACAGTTGGCAACGGGCTTTGTTGCAAGGATAGGTTCCTGGGTTAGTGGTTTTGTTGTGTGGTTGCTGGTGAGTATTTGCTTCAGGTTGGGGGGCTGTCTGTAAGCAAGGACTGGCCTGTCTCCCATGATCTGTGAGAGTGATGGGTCGTCCTTCAGGATAGGTTGTAGATCCTTGATGATGTGTTGGAGAGGTTTTAGTTGGGGGCTGAAGGTGATGGCTAGTGGCGTTCTGTTATTTTCTTTGTTGGGCCTGTCCTGTAGTAGGTAATTTCTGGGTACTCTTCTGGCTCTGTCAATCTGTTTCTTCACTTCAGCAGGTGGGTATTGTAGTTGTAAGAACGCTTGATAGAGATCTTGTAGGTGTTTGTCTCTGTCTGAGGGGTTGGAGAAAATGCAGTTGTATCGTAGAGCTTGGCTGTAGACAATGGATCGTGTGGTGTGGTCTGGATGAAAGCTGGAGGCATGTAGGTAGGCATAGCGGTCAGTAGGTTTCCAGTATAGGATGGTGCTTATGTGACCATCTCTTATTAGCACCGTTTTAATAAGCATCGCTTATTAGCAATTCTTCAACAAAAAAACTTCAAAAACAGACTCCAACGAGAGACAGCTGAATTGGAATTAATTTGCAAACTGGATACAATTAACTTAAACTTGAATAGAGACTGGGAGCGGATGGGTCATTACACAAAGTAAAACTATTTCCCCATGTTTATTCCCCTCCCCTCCCCCGCTGTTCCTCAGACATTCTTGTCAACTGCTGGAAATGGCCCACCTTGATTATCATTACAAAAGGTCCGTCCCCCCCTCTCCCCGCTCTCTTGCTGGTAACAGCTCACCTTACCTGATCACTCTCATTACAGTGTGTATGGTAACACCCATTGTTTCATGTTCTCTGTGTATATAAATCTCCCCATTGTATTTTCCACTGTATGCATCCGATGAAGTGAGCTGTAGCTCACGAAAGCTTATGCTCAAATAAATTTGTTAGTCTCTAAGGTGCCACAAATCCTCCTTTTCTTTTTGCGGATACAGACTAACATGGCTGCTACTCTAAAAACTATTTTTCTGGTAACATACAGAGAGAATTCATAACTTAACATATAACATTAACATATGCATTTTACAATTATATTAATAACCTGCAAGTTATTAGCTTTCATATGACACTTAGAGAGGCATATTTTGTACAAATATTATTGCAGTTGTGTGTAAGTTGTGAATATAGGAGTTCCTAGGGTCACAGCCATCCTCCTCCTTTTACCATTTTATGTTATATACCTGTCAGCATTCTCTTTAGAAATGTAATAATGAAATGTAAATGATACCACTCTTCAGACTCCTGTTCTTTTAAAAGATTTCATTGGTGACTAAACTGCAGGAGTTTTTTTTTTCTAGTTGTGAAGATGAGGAGTAAAAATGACCCAACTAAGCCCTTCGCTGACAAAGAACAAGAAAACAAGAGAATCCAACTGAACAATTATGAGCTTCATGCATAAAAGAGCTAAGCTAAGCCCATACAATGCAAAAACAGTATCATGAAAACAGCCTATGATGAAGGTTGCTAAATCAAGACACTTCCATGCTCATAACACAGTAATGTTTCTAAGCCAAGAAACGAAAAAGACATGGAGCAAGGAAATGGAAAAACAGAAATGAGGAAAACCAAAGGAAAAAGGCAGAATGGGTCTAGTGCCTTCTCCTCTCCTTCAAACTTTTAATGTTCTCATATTTTAATTGCCCAGATGATTGTGACTACATCTCAGTCCATAAATATTTTATCTCCTTCTATCACATCATAATAAATCATTCGATAATGTTTGTGTCTTGTATTCAAATGCAGCCATTCTGGTAACTAAAGTATATTTGTGGCTAACCTTAAGTCTTCATTGTATGCTAGCAAAATGCACGAATATAGTCCTGTGTAGTTCAACTCATTTAGTCAATCGCGGCATTGTACTTTACAATGATAGGATACACAGAAATGTACTTTCAGAGTAACAGCCGTGTTAGTCTATATTCGCAAAAAGAAAAGGAGTACTTGTGGCACCTTAGAGACTAACCAATTTATTTGAGCATAAGCTTTCGTGAGCTACATCCGATGAAGTGAGCTGTAGCTCACGAAAGCTTATGCTCAAATAAATTGGTTAGTCTCTAAGGTGCCACAAGTACTCCTTTTCTTTTTGAGAAATGTACTTGTGACATTCATCCTCTTGAGTAATGGTCTTCTCTTCTTACCAAATCAGAACCCCCAGGCTTTGCACGCGCATGGTGGAAGTTATTCCTACAGACCAACCCCTTATCTAAGCCTGGAATGACAATATCTCATACACTGTACTTTAACTTTATCTTTGTCTAGAGTTAGAATAAGAAGATTTCCCTAGAAAGAGAGCAGATAGTGCTCTCAAAAATACAAAGCTACATTAGACACTTCTCACATTCTATTCTCAGATATTAATTATGAACTGAATGTACTTGACATGGCTTCATCTGTATGCAATGAATACAGAATATAGAATTTTTAAAATTATTTTTATTATAACAAAGCATATATAATGTACCAATTACTGTGATATCTGGGCGCCTTTTCAAGGTTTACACTGAGACATTACTGATATTAACAAGAGAGATAAAACGCAGCTCCTCTGCTGCCTACAGCTTTTAATTTGACCTGTCAACTAGGAGTTTAATCAGTTGGGAAAGCCTGAAGAAAGTGGAACATTTTGCAGGTCTTTCTAAAAGTAGCCAGGGAAGTACTTATGGTGTTTTAGTAGTGCAAACAGGTGCTAACCTGTTCCCAATCTGCTCTCAGATACAGTCACAGTGCAGATTAAAAATTCAGCCCTTCTCTGTGTTTGGTTTATAGAAATCAACAACAATACAACATCAAATTCAATTCAAGCTTTCACCCTTGGTTTGCTGCTTCTGAGGGACTGCCCAACCCACAACCTGGATCCTTTCCTTCTGTAAAGGCATTTCTGCTTACATCTGCCCAACTTAATGAGCCACAATGTATCTCAATGAGTCAGGAGAAACAGTGCAACAATGCCCAGCAGAATTAACACCTGCTAATAAGGTTAGGTGTTTTAGGCAAACAACACTAGCCTGTTACAGACACACAGAAAGTGATTCCAGAGGTGTAGGCTTAATAGCTATAGTGTCCTGCTTCCAGCACCTAGTCATGGAGATCTTAGGATAAAAGCTTTTGCTAAATATAACAAAGTAATATTGATATTTTCTTGTTAAAATACTGCATAAAAGTTAAAAAGCCTATGTTTGACATCTGCATGATATCCTAAAGTTAGGAATAAAGGAAATGTCATAGCAGGACAACACAATGGTTTATTTAGTCTGTTAACCTGTCTCTGACAATGGCCATTAGTAGATACTTTTAAAAAATTGCAGCTCCCCTCTCTAGCCAAAAAACACCTAATTTGTACACTACCAGGACAGGCAATTTCTTTTGAATACCTGCCAATGATCATATGTTCTAAAGCATGAGGCTTGCTAGCTTTGTAACATTTTTCTGCCTACTGTAACTACAGGTACAATTATTCACAAAAACCTGTAACTTAAAAAAATCTTAATACATTATCAACCTGAAAAATAATTTGGGGCAGTAATTTTCACAGGTTAATGATATACTGCATAAAAATAAATATTTAAACATATTTTTTGATCTATGGAAAAGAATAAAGGAGACATCCAACTGGTCTCCTGCATACTATTCAGCATCCTCTTACTTTTCTTCCTTGAAAAACGAAATATGAAGTTTTATGCCCTTTTCTGCACCTTTTCTTTTCTACTATATGGCATTTAAGAGGAGTTAGCCAAAACTGAATTTAACAGTCAAGATGAGCCTGTACCATCCATTTATATAACAACATTACAATATTGTCCTTATTATTCCTTATACAGCCTAACATATTATTCTTTTTTTGACCTCTGCTACACATTAAGCCGATGTCCTTATTGAGCTGTCTACAATGATGCCTAAATCTTTTTCCTGAGAGCTTACATCTAATTCAAAACCCATCAGTGTGTAAAGCGTACTTGAAATTGTACCTTCCATGGTGCACTACTTATGCTCATCTAGGCTGATTTCACTGTTCTGCTCATTTTCCTGGTTTTGTTAGGTCCTTATGGAGTTCCTCACAATACTCCTTAGTCTCGAGTAATCTAAATAAATTTATATTAGCAGGAAATGTTTCTCACTAGTCACTCCCTCTTCTAGGTCATTAAATGTATTGAACAATACCAGTTCTAGTACTGATCCCTGAGGTACTTTACTGTTAGCTTCCTTTCACCGTCAAAAGTGAAGGAAAAAAATCCAGTTTGCTCCTCTCTTTTCCACTAAACTTACACCAGATAAAGACAAACAATCTGGATGTTTTTCTTCATGTATTTGTTCAGTTAAGCTGTGTAGATCTTTCACATCCCCTATAATTAGTGAAAGCTACATTTATCATTTTGTTGACCGTTCATGTTTACATTCTTGATGATAATATATATACATAAAATACATAGAATATTCATAAAATCTTGCACATAATTTGCTTTTAGCTCTCTTTCGCCCGTCTCTCCCCTTTAAATGTTGCTTCCCTTCTCAGATTGTGAACACTTCAGGGCAGGGACAGTGTCCCTTTGCATGGGAGCAGACTACTGGATTTCAATGAAATGAATAATGAAAAGAAACAAGATAACAGTGAATTTTTGACATTTTCTGCTCATTAAGCTGAAGTATAACCATTCGTAGAAAGACAATTGATAGATGAGTTTGCCATTCCTTTGAGTAGGACCCTTTCCTCCCCATGCAAAAACAAAAACAAACAAAAAAAACCAAGGCTAAGTTCTACTTTGACAGTGTTGCTGTCACTTTGCTTAAGAGCATCAGTTTCAATACTTGACATAGTGAAATCCTAGCCCCACTGAACTCAGTTCAGACATAGTCTTTAGTTACTTCATTACATACTATTTCTTAAACACAACATACATTATTTTCATAATGGGAAATATCTGATATACCACATTAGGTGTGCTGGTGTTTGTACTTCTGAAAATCTTAGGTTGGTCACCTTAGTTGGCATACGGTCCCTGCACATCATATAAGATCACAAAGGTTTGTATGAAGTACTTCTCACCCTGCACATACACTTTTCAGTGGCATCAGGATCCCATTGCTTCACATGGAAAAAATTACATGCTCAATGCTTAACATTTTCAGTTTGAATTGGCAATGTGGACAAGGCAATGGCTCTTTTGGCTCCCTACAAGATGCACAGTAAATGAGGTAAGAGCCTCTCTGTCTCTCTCCCTTTCTCTCTCTCTCTCTCACACACACACACACTGCTACCCCCACTCCTTCCATCCTATGCAGATGCACTCTTCAGCCCTACACACTCCTCTATTCTCCATGTAATCTTCAACCCCCTCTTCATCCATCTCCTTACACATACACATCAGACTATAAGGCACTAACTTAAACCCATCATTTTATAAACTACACTTACTGTAGCTTCCATTTGCTTCCCAATCAGTAAAAAAAAAAAACCAAAAAAAACCCTAAAACTACTCCCTAAACAAAAAATTGCAAAACTGATTTTAAAAGAAATGCAACAAGACACTCAGATATAGTCTGGGAATGTAAACACCAAGTTACAAGCTACAAATTCTGGAAAAAAACCCAGGTTCTTTATATATCATGAAATAAACTGTGACTAAACATTAATTATAAGGATAATGCCTGCAGCCACTATCTTAAAGTAAAATAAAAGGGAATGCTATTCAGACCAGAAAAGTTCTGGCTATAAAATAATAG
Organism: Lepidochelys kempii; assembly: GCF_965140285.1. Lineage (NCBI taxonomy): Eukaryota > Metazoa > Chordata > Testudines > Cheloniidae > Lepidochelys > Lepidochelys kempii. The sequence goes on along the minus strand of NC_136383.1, from coordinate 77,246,537 downwards.
CTCATAGTTTGGGGATTACAAAGTAACATTGTCAATCATCTTTACTGTGTGTTATAAGGCCAATTAATAAAAGCAAACATATATCACACAGTGTAATTTCATGATGTGACATTTAATTCCCTACAGGATTTCAAAAAATATTGCAGAACCAAAATTCCAATAAAAATCAACCTGATAATACATAAGCCAATATGCAATGGCCTTCGGACTGCTCCATCTGCCTGCTGACTTTGATTCCAAGCAAATGTCACTTTCTTTATGATATCTTATATTTCTGTGCCTGTTTATTGGGTTTGTATGGTGAGTACCATAGCTGCTCAAGGTATTTTTAAAATGATGTTGAAATTGTGTAAGTTTGGGTTAGTCTACACTGGTGACACTAAAGGGCTGCCACAGCAGCATTTTAACATGCCTTGTGTGGTCGTGGTGCAGTGCTGGGAGAGAGCTCTCTCAGGGCTCTAAAAAAACCCACCTCAATGAGAGGCGTGGCTCCCAGCGTTGGTGCCCAGTCTACACTGGCGCTTTACAGCGCTGCACTCAGGGGTGTGTTTTTTCACACCCCTGAGAGAGAAAGTTGCAGCGCTGTAAATTGCCAGTGTAGACAAGCCCTTTGTGTGCATTGTATTTGAAGATGTTTTATAATAGTATGCATTATGATTATGCATTTTTATGTATTACATTTTTAGGTCTATTCACCTATTAGGTCTTAATATTTGAGATTGAGTCTATTTGAAGAAGTTCGTGTCTCCTTACCCACCCCTGTCCCCTTTCCACCACCTGTTTCTTAGAGAATAGATCACAGGACTATTGTTGATACACTTGGTGCGAAAAAGCTCCTCTGGGATCTCGAGGAGCTGGTCAAAACTCAGAATTTCTGTTCTGCAGGAAATTCTAACATTTTGAAAAAGTTTTAATTCTGATACATAAGGAAAACTAGAAATTTTGGAATTTCCAGTGGAACAGACATTCTGAGAAGTTTTTATTTCAGAAAAACGGAAACATCTTGGTTCAATTTTTCTGAAGCAAAGTGGAGCAGCCCACGGCCCTGACTCCTGAGGACTCTTCAGGCTGCCCCTGACTCTGGGAGAATCGCCGGGCTGTCCCCAAGGTGGGGTCAGACTGCAGAGTCCTGTACTGTGGAACAGGAAGCCCAGAAGCCCTAAGAACCCAGCTTGAGCTGGGCTTCCAGAGCTGCCACGGTCCTGATGTGGAATAGGGAGTCCAGGCCCTAAGATGACCTGCTAGAGGTTCTGCAGCAAGAAGCCTGGAAGTCCTGGGATTCCCCAGGTCTGAGGCAGTCAGCATGACAGGGATGCTCCTAAGTTGCATACTCTGGATGCACAGGCTTTCCAGCACTTGCCAGTCGAGCTGGCAGGAAACAAGGCAGGCTTCAGACAAAACCCTGCTTTCAAGACCTCTGACAGTGTTTCTGCAGAAGTTTGTCAAAACTGAAACGTTTCCCTGAGACATTTTATTTTCAACAAATCAGCATTTTTGACAAAAAGCTATTGTCTGAAATAGGTCTAGTATCTAATCCATCCCCCTTCACTAGTAACGTTAGGAACAGGGAAAGCACAGCACTGACAACTGGGATGCTTAAGGGACTAATTTTCAGAGGTGCTGAGCACCCGTGCCCTAGCTGAAGTCAACGTGAGCAATGTATGCTTGATACGGTCTCAAAATCATGCCTTAAAGTCCTCCATATATCCAGAGGGTAGGTAAAGCTCAAACATCACTGGAGTACCTGAGTGACTTCAATGTAAAACTGAGTAGCAATAGCACAATCTGTAATGGATTCCATGCAGTCCCTCACTTTCCTCATGTTTTAGGATGTAAAAACTCTTTAGATCTTGTTTATTGGGTAGTTTCAAGTCTTATTTTATTTCCTTAGTTTTTAAAAATTGTATGTCTTATTTTGTTTATTTTATATCTCAGCTGGGGAGACTTGATGTTCTGAAAGTCATTCTGGCTATGGTATAAAGGCTTTGTTAAAGAAAAAAAGGAGCAAGGTCTTAGCTGATCTAGCATCAAAACCTGTTGTTGCCTCAGTTTCCCTTTCTTAGGCTTCCCAATAACTCTCTCATGTGAGTAAATAATAAACTAGTCCCCGAAAAGGAAATCAATATTACTGTTCAAATATCAACTTAAACCAAAACAAATCTTCATCCTCTCCTTAGCTTCTTTGGACTCTTGCTAGACACAATGCTTGTTTCCCAAAAACCCAAGTCCTGCTGACTAGTATCTCCTGAACCCTCTTCTTTTAAGATTTCTGCCCCTCACTGCAGGTAGTTCCCACACAGCCCTTCTCCCTGACTGGTATGGACTGTCCATTCCCTGGTACTCTCTAATCCTGGCTGGCGCCTTGGGATCCTTTGTATGAACCTCCCTGCAGGTTCTCTTTCTTCTCACTGATGAAGAAGGCTCCCTCTCTTACAGTAAATCTCACTCCTGGGCTGATGTCAGGTAATCCTGGTAACTTAATCCACCTGCTGGCTGAAGCCCAAATTCCTTACCTGGGGCCAGATACCTAGATACAAGTGGGACTAAGCCCAACTCCCTACAAAGGTCAGCCCATCCTGTGACAGGAAGGTTTTGCAGCATTTTTTGAAGACTGTTGGACTTTGGATTTGCCTAATCCCTCTGTGGAAGTTCATTCCATAGCCAGATCTCCTTAACCCAGAATGTTTTGTCCCCAACTCTCAAGTGCTTCCTCCTGGTCTTTGTGATCTGCATTGTCCCAGAGAAATGCAGTGGTTCATAGATCAAAATATGGTCTTTAATGTAGCTGGAACTTGAGCCATTAACTTCTTTGAAGTAAGGACCAGGCCTTAAACTGGCATTGGAAATGAGCTAAAAGCCAGCAGCGAGATAGAAAAATGGGCTTAATGTGTTCATGGTGCTGAAACCCTGGAGGAGGTGGGCAGAATTCCTTTCGGACTCCGAGGAAGTGCACAGTGGACTAGTAACTTCAACATCTTTGAGAGGTGTGCTTCACCAACATTTGGCTACCACGCCATCCTCCCTTAAGGTTCTATTTGAACCAGTGGCTGAGTGTTGAGAGGTTCCAATAACATACAAAATTCAGGACCAATCCCACGAACCATCCAAGTCCCTGACATGGTATAATATCAAAATAAAAATTGCTTTCAGTTTTTAATAATTTTGTGAAATCATACTTATTTACCAACCCAGATATTCAAAATTTCCAGTGTAAGGACTGTTTGAAAGGTTCGTTTCAAGAGAAATATTGAAGACTGCAGTGTGCTGTGGTGCATGTTGTTTGTTTTTGTTTGTTTGTTTTTCATTGGAGTTTATATGAGATTTAAGGCATCAAGAGTAAAATTTTCAAAAGCTGCCAATTTCAAAAGTGATTAGGCACTTAGGAGCCTAAGTCTCACTGAAAGTCAGAGTTCTGTTTGAAAATGGGACTTAGAACTGGCGATGAAATTTTCAAAACTGCCTTTCTCTGCATTAGGCTACAAATATTTCTTGTTTCTTCCCACCCACCTGTTAAATGACATTTCTAGGCTCTGTGCTATGATCATCATAACCAACTGTTCAAATTAATTTCCACTATGGCCACTGTAGTGCTGGCCTGAATGTCAATCAGAAATTTACCTAGTCCTCTACCTATTTCTCTTTAACCCATGAAAGGGCAGTTCAGCTGCATGCTCTATTGCATGCAGCCTGGATCCTTTAGCAAGCTGCTGGAAACACTTTAAAGGAGTGGGACCCAAGATTCTTTAAGCAGTGCCCCTTTAAATGAGGCTTCCCAAGCAACGACTCCATCACCTACCCCTAAATGGTACTCCTACCTGACAGAGAGCCAGGTGCCTGATTATTGTCTCTCGCTCTACCTGGACTACAGTCTAGAAAACAAGGGATTTTTTCAGGTAAAAAACACATGTAAAGTTTCTTTCCTTCCTCCACCCAATGTGAAAGGGCAGGTGGAAGCTGGTACTGATCAGCTAGTGTCCTGCACCTTTGGATGTTGTCTACGCCTTCGGGCAAGAGCACAATTTATGTGTTAAGCTCTGTCATCTTGACTACTTAGTGACTGACCTTTGTCACGGACTGTCTCTCTAAACAGAGTGGCTGTTGACTGTAGTCTCATGTAACTTATATTTTGACATAATAGGAGGTCTGAACATGTTACCTAAGCAACCGCTGAGACAAAACCTGTCTCTTTGGCAGCCAAATGTATGACAAATTGTCTATTTACCTTTCTGCTACTGCTTGTGATAGGTTTAGAAGCAAAGGTCCCAAAATAAGTGTAAAGAGCCAACTGGCACTGACATAGCACTGAAAAATCAAAGAAAAATCAATGAATTTGTTACTTGCAGTGTTCCACCGGCTGCCCATCAAAACCAGAGGTTCATGAATTCATAGAGTTTAATGCCAGAAGGTAGCATTAGATCATCTAACACAGGAGTTCTCAAGCTTCATTGCACTGTGACCCCCTTCTGACAACAAAAATTACTACATGACCCCGGGAACGGGGACCAAAGCCTGAGCCCCACCACCCTGGGGGTGAGGGTGGGGCGGCTAAAGCTGAAGCCCAAGAGCTTCAGCCCCAAGCAGTGGGCCTGTAACCTGAGCCCCGCCGGCCAGGGCTGAAGTCGTCAGGCTTCGGCTTCGGCCCCGGGCAGTGGGGCTAAGGCTTCGGCCCCGGGCCTTAGCAAGTCTAAGCCAGCCCTGGTGATCCCATTAAAATGGGGTCACGACCCACTTTGGGGTCCCAACTCACAGTTTGAGAACTGCTGATCTAGTCTGACCTCCTTTCTATCACAGACCCTTACATTTCAAATGTTTAGCCTTCTATTGAGCCTAGTAACTTGTGTTTGATTAAAGCATATCTGTTTGGCTAAAGCATATCTTCCAGTAAGACATGCAGTCTTGAGCTTAAGACGTACAGAGATTGAGAATCCACCATTTCCTGTGGTAGTTTGTTCCTATGGTTAATCACTCTCACTGTTAAAAATGTGTACCCTATTTCCAATTTGAATTTATCTGACTTTAGCTTCCAGTTATTGATTCTTGTAATATCTTTCTCCACTAGAATTAAAGAACACTTTAGTAGCCAGTATTTTCTCCTCATGAAGAAATCATGTAACTAAATCACTATAATCAAATCACCTCTCAATCGTCTTCTTCATAAGCTAAACAGACTGAGCTCTTTTCTAGTCCTCAAATCAATTTTGGTTCTTTTCTGTACCCTTTCTCTAATTTTTCAAAATGTGGGCCCCAGAACTACATGCAGTACTCCAGTATTATTCTTACCAGTGACACGTAGAGAGGTGAAACTACCTCCCTACTTCACCTCATTAGTTCCCTATTTATATACCCAAAGATCACAAATTTAGCCTTTTTTGTCACACTATTACATTGGGAGCTCATCACCATGTCGACTATGACCCCTAGATCCTTTTCACTGTTACTATTTTCCAGGATACAGTCCCCAATTCTGCAGGTATATCCTGAGTTCCTTGTTCCTAGCTGTATGAATTTACATGTGGCTGTATTAAAACACATTTTGTTTGAATGGGCCCCATTTAACAAGCAATCCAGATCACTCTGTATAATGGCCCTTTCCTCATCATTATTTATCAATAACAATATAATTTACCATTATTTACTAATTTTAGGTAGTGAAACCAGGTGGAATACTTCACTGACCTCCAAACATGGCAGCACTCATAAATATAGGTCAAGCTTTGTAAAATCCACATGCTTTCTACATACCACTGCTAGATAGTTCAAATTGCTAGTCTCTTCCAGTTCCACACGAGTTTAAGAAGGAGAAACTGATTTCTAATTGGAACCTATTTTTATGTATTCATATTGAAGTAGCATTTGATGTATGGGCACAATACTACTTACCAATGGACATGCATTAGGCAGCCAAGAGGCCATGTGAAAGAATTAAAGGTTGTCTCTTAGACCAGAATACCCAGTCTAGAATGTCAAAACAGCTCTCCCTACTTAATGTATATGCCTGTTGTAGAAATATAGCATAGATACTCTGCAGAAGATTCATTCATTACACCTGTGCTATCCAGCTCTGCAATAGATTAATCTGGGGAAAAATTAAAATAGGTTTGGTGCCGATCATAGTTTGGGTCTGTGCTGAATCAGACTGAGAAGTAATTTAATGGGGTCAAGCGAGACAAGGCACAATCCCGTATTACAAAGAAGCCTCAACCCTCTTTCTCATCTTGAAACATGGATCCCACTGAAGTGTTTATTCTGCTGGGTGACTAAATTTCCATGAACAGATCATTCTGCAAATGTGAGAAAGGTTTCTACTGAATAGAAGCCTGAAAGTTTAAAGCCATCATTGTTTAAGAAATATCAAAGGTAATCAGAACACTAAAAACTGTAAATTTTTACAACCATGTAAAACTATCAAGTCTACATAGGTTATATCATAAAACCATGTTAGGGATCTAAAATTTGATAACTGTAATTCACAGTTATGTTTCTGGATAAAAGCTGCTTAAATTCAGCCATTTTATATTGCAGGCTCAACTACTTCATTGCTGGAGACCTTGTTATTGATGACAGAAGTTCCCAACGAACAAGAGGCCCCATCTCTGTATTAAATCAGCATGTGATTGGTTGCATATGCAGTGCCGACACTATTATTAGAGCTTATCAATCACTGTGCACACATCTCAATGACAGTAAATATAGACTACTAAATGTTGAACATTTATTTATGGTAAATCTCATTCTTAAATGTCACAACCAAAACTTGCTACATGCTTCTATGAAGGGTTTGAGAGACAATCCATTGCCACTATGCAAACCACATTTTTGTTTGTTTGTTTTAGCCATCAAGAATTATGACATAATAATATACTGGAAGAATAATAATGAGTTTTTAAATAAGCCAATATGCAGCTGTGAACAATTGACTTGAAAGATCAACTAATCATGATGTTCTGAATGGTTTTATTAACATTGATATTACTCTACTGATGGGGAATAGCACATTCTGGCCAAATACTTCCATAGTCCAGGGATCACCTGAAATATCTAGTCAACAGTTTCTGGTTTTAGGAGGAATTTTAACTCTAGCAGTACGGTTGCTGGTGAGTTAGGACCTGATCTTTCACCAGCTGGAAGTTAATGGGAACTTGCAACAAACCATTTTCCCAACCTCAGTCTCCTACCCCTGAGTGACCCCTGCCAAATCCCCCACCCGTCACTTAAGCCATTGTCTTTCTGCTTCCCCTGCAGCACTACGTTCTAGAGTATTTTATCATATTTCTACAAAAGTAAGGTTTAAAATATATTCTATACTCCAAGGAAGTGCCATAGTAACAGTTTCTTCAGGCGTACAAGAATATTGAGCCTTGCTGGAACACTGGAGGATGCCGGTCTCATTTCATACCAGTTATTAATGAATACACTGAAATATACAGGAATATGCATTTCCTGACTTCAGAGTGCTTCATTTTGCAACATCAATATAGTATTTTTGTTTTGAATTCATTATAAAGCTGGCAATCCTGGAAGAACAGTGACATGGCTCTGCTGCAAGTACTGGGCTCCAATCATTTAGAGACTACCCTGCTTCCTATTTTAAGCTTTTAATTATATAAAAAAACTAAAGCAAAACAAAAAAACACTTTGCAAACAGGCATGAAACAGAAGGGAGAGTTTTGGTTCTTGTGTCTTTGTAGCTGCGGCAATATCCCAGACAAACCGGGGAGGATATTGCAAGAAACAAAATGGTTACAAACAAGAAAACAAAAGGAAGTGGAAAGGAGAAAAATGGAAATAAGTGAGGAGAGTGAAAAGACTGGAAGACTAGAAAGCAAATTTCTCTTTTGGCATATGCATACGTAATTTATTCCTAATTTGCAACATATGGGATGATAGGAGGTGAAAAGGTTGCAAATCATCAGCCTAAATTTTTTTTTTCACTTAGAAATGGACTTAGTTGGCAGCTCTCATTTAGATCTGCAGCTAGCTCATACTTTTGCCTGCCTGCATTGCTTCTCAAACAAAAATATGGATACTAAATCTCTTGTCAATTATTTAAAAATACTTTAAATAAATTAAAATATCTATTGTATATAATATAAACAAATTATTTGAATCACATGTTAAAAATGTATAGTCTTTTGCAAGTAATATAGATGCAGTTAAAACACTAGACAATACTCATCCCTGATTAAAGGACGATAGTATTCTACATCAATAGCCCAAACACTACAATATATCTGTCTGTATGTCTACCTATCTATCATCATGTTGTGTTTGAGTTTTTAATGTAGAATACTGTAATATTCTTTCGTATCCATAAACATATACATGTATATAAAAGAGCACTAAATTAGTGAATGTGTTATATGTTTACACACACACACAAAGATGTAAACTGCATGTTTTGACTGCAAAGGATTTCTATATTATTCCTCCTTGAGACCGGATTTAGTCAAGAGTTTCTTATCATTCTCAGTAACAAATGATATCAGATGGATGGGTAGGCAGTCAAATATATGCAAGCTTGCACTTAGCCGGAAATCAGGGCATAGACTAATTATAATGACTGGTTTATTTATCAATCAATTGTATTCTGCAAGCTACAATCATCCAGAAAACATATCATCCTAATATAGTTTAAAAAGCTAATTAGCTGCAGGCCCTTTGGACGCTTTAAGTATTTCCATAAAAACTCATACAGTTCAAGTCATTCTGCACTGCCTTAGTTCAGCTAAAGGGTTCTGAGGCTGGGTGAACAGAAATCTTCCTAGAATACACAAATAATTCAAATTGCTCCCCTTATCACTCCCACCTAACTTCATTTTCACTGTTTGATTTTACAAATGAGCATCACAAAATGATTCATGCTAAGCAGCTCATGGTTTTTGTTTGTTTTAATACTGCTGCTGCACCCATCCCAATAAAGTGTATAAGTCTAAAAGTGATCGTGTTGATGTAATGCATTCTGCTTGTTTACTCAATACACATCTGACGATGGTGTCACGGCATCCTAAACAAATGTAACAGATTCTCACTTTTCCTTTTATTCAAATCTGTCTATTGTCACATTCTGTAAAATACTCAGAAACTGAGCTGGGGAGCAGTAGTTGAAATGGCAACTGGCTGTCAGTTTGTCACTGTTCCACAGACAAAAGGCAGAACTGTCACAAAAAACAGCATTTATTCATTTCAGATTTGTGGCTTAGGGCTGGGAAAGGGGAGGTGTCATTCATAGTAATTGCAGAACACATAAATAATAATAGTACCCTGCAAAACATATATCAAAGAAAACAGTGGGAGATGGCAGTGATGGAAGCAAGAAAATGGATGCTTCCAGCACAATCTAATTTACTGCCCTTTTTAGAGATATATTTTCCTTCATAACAGTAAAATGGAATATTTTGTGTTTGCCTTCTGTGCTGCAGATAAGGAAGATGGAACTTCTAAGTCACACATTTAATGACTTATTTTACACAAATTGCTCAGCAGCTCTCTTTGTGATTACTCTTTGTACTCAACTGTTGTCACTTTTATTAACTTAATTTTACTAATTAGAAACCATTTAATGTTGATATGCATGTCATTTGTTTCAGCCATTCTGCTCTAAAGCAGCAGCTTGTTAAAGGAGATAATACTACCACATGAAAATACTTCAAGTTGGCCTTCACATACAAGATGATTCTTTTACCTATACAAAATAATTCAGCAATTGACAGGTAACACTGCTCAAGAACATTTCCTATCAATACAATCACTGAAAAATCAACGGAATTACCAGTTCAGAGAACATTAGTATCCAGATCGCCCACAATTCACATGCCTTAGGTGTACATTAATATACTCAAGCACACTCTCAAACTTCAAAAAGAAAAGGAGTACTTGTGGCACCTTAGAGACTAACCAATTTATTTGAGCATAAGCTTTCGTGAGCTACAGCTCACTTCATCTGAGGCATGCAGTGGAAAATACAGTGGGGAGATTTTATATACACAGAGAACATGAAACAATGGGTGTGTTACCATATACACTGTAACGAGAGTGATCAGGTAAGGTGAGCTATTACCAGCAGGAGAGAAAAAAAAATACTTCAGTTTCTCTGGTCACTTGATTACAGACCTAAAAGTGGCAATTCTTCAACATAAAAACTTCAAAAACAGACTCCAATGAGAAACTACTGAATTGGAATTAATTTGCAAACTGGACACCATTAAATTAGGCTTGAATAAAGACTGGGAGTGGATGTGTCATTTCACACAGTATTTCCCCATGTTTATTTCCCGCCCCCACCCACTGTTCCTCACACATTCTTGTCAACTGCTGGAAATGGCCCACCATGATTATCACTACAAAAGGTTTTTTTTTCTCTCCTTCTGGTAATAGCCCACCTTACCTGATCACTCCTGTTACAGTGTGTATGGTAACACCCATTGTTTCATGTTCTCTGTGTATATAAATCTCCCCACTGTATTTTCTACTGAATGCATCTGATGAAGTGAGCTGTAGCTCACGAAAGCTTATGCTCAAATAAATTTGTTAGTCTCTAAGGTGCCACAAGCCCTCCTTTTCTTTGTCTGTGGATACAGACAAACATGGCTGCTACTCTGAAACCTCTCAAACTTCAGAAAGCCAATTACAACTCCTTTTCAATTCCTTCATAGGATCACCCATAATGCTCACAACTAATTTCTCACAATCACACTCAAATATCAAACTTTAACTCTGATCTCAGAATTCTGTAGGAAGAAATTACACATTATAGACTTGTATTGTATGTATGTATGTGTGTATATGTATATGTATAGATAGATAGATAGATAGATTAATCTCACTGAGGCTGGAGTTAAGGTTGTATGTCTGAGTGTGATTTTTGAGACAACTTTTCCATCTGGCAAAACCTCCTGTGGACCCCTCCATAGAGATATTGGCACTATCATCAGAGTCTGACTCCCATTGGCCACTCCTTTCAACTGTGACAGGCTGGCAGGATATGTAAGTGGAGAAGAAATACAAACCTTGAATGAGGGGCCAGGTGGAAGCCTCCCACCCCCATACTCCCTGGCTCAAAGCATGTCTTCTTATTTCATGACCCACTTCCCCAAGCCTTCTACAGAATTGATAAAGTTAACCAGTGGGTGTTCCAGTCTGACATAACTTTCTCTGGTAAATGGGCACCAGATGGAGAAGAAGGCTCCTGTATAGCTTCTTAAGCAACTTTGCCTGTGTGATGACTTGGGGATTGGTCTGTAAAATTTACAAATTCTGGTTTGTGTTATGAAATTGTATCATGGCTGGTATCCACCATGTCCTAATATCCTGAAAACATGTCTTCTCCAGACCAGACACAATGGGAAAGTCTTGATGGTAATGATGTGCCTTGAATGGACAACAGCCACTTTAAGTGGGTTTGCCCAGCAGGGAGAAGGTGAAGGGAGTGGAACAAAGGAAGCAAAGTATTGGAAGGGAGGTATATAAACTGAAGAGTGGAAGAAGAGAACAGGTCAGACTAGTCAAGAGCAAAGAAAGCAAGTTGAACTAAGGTGAAGAAGATTCCATGTTCTAGCATAAAAGCCATGCAATGGAATGGAACAATTCTACGGACTCTGATCCTACCCCAAAGAATAGCCTGGAGAGGTGAGGAAACTGAGGCAAGGAAAAACAGGTAGGGTTTATTATTTGTATGATCCATATTCTCGTCTACTTTTTATGAATAAATAAAAGAGTAAGTGTGCCAGGTTTCTGTGCAGTGTATCTCTGCTAAATGCTTCACAACTACTCTGTGCATCTGGAGAAAGTTAAACTGTAAACTTACCTTGGGACAGGGTGTGTTTGAGTACAGGAGAGTCTGAAGGGTCAGTCCTGTACCCAGAAGGATAAGGCTGCTGGATAGTGGGTTCCATCTCTCTGAAGGGAGTATTATATTGCAGATCTGCACTCTGAAAGTGTGCCTAGGGACCCCTAGATTGGGGCAGTGGCTGGACTACATTCAGGCCCTGGAGACTTAAAACATCCTGGGATACAGGGACCCAGAGGCTGATACAGCAGTCTAGTGGGTGGCCAGCAGAGGGTGCTCAACCAGATCTGAGACAGCCTGCAAATTTTCCCCTCCCAACATGTCCCAATTCCCAACAGCAACAAAGGTATGAAAAGGACAATGAGGAGAGACTTGCCTGAAGAACCACCTATAGTTCAGCTATGGAGCTAGCCTCCCTGTCTGGCAAATCTCAGATGATTCACCAGAGAGAAGCCGTGCCTGGATGGACAGCAGTATCCCAAATCAATGCTTTTTCATGCAAATTTTATCAGGTCTGTGGGAGGCTGGGTAATGTCTTGGAAGGGGGGGAAGAAGAGATAGGAATTTAGGAATCTAGAGTGAGGGTTTGGCTGCTCTCTGTATACAATCAGAGAGGGAAGACAGCCTAATAACTGTTGCAGAGCTGTGAAGGGTTAGGGTGCATGGCTGGGAAGCCAAGGTACATATGGGTTGGAGAGCAGGGCTCCTTTCTGTTCAAGCTTCCTCCTCAACATCAGAAGAGTGTATTGAGAAACTGAACTGGGGAGTCACAAGGAAGCATAGAAGGGCCAGAAGGCAACATCAGAGAAAGGATATTCACAGCAGATTATTAGACAACTATTGGTGTTTCTTGGCATAGATAAACTATTATTGATAAAGAAGGGACTTTTTTAACTTTGATTTTAAAATAAAAATAATGGCCTATGTTTGGGAGATCATGATGACGTGGAGCGTATGGACGAAGTTTCACATTTGTGTTAACTGTGATGGTGCAGCTACAGGGAACCACGAATGAATGAATGAAATGAATGAATGAAGTGTGACTTTTAGGGGTAACATTTCAAAACTGTCTGATTGCTTATTCCTTTCTCTGAGAAAGCTAGTAAATATTATTTCTAAGAAAGGTAATAGAAAATTAAAATATCCTCTGAAAAGAAGTTGTGTTAATGTTGTAGACTAAATTCAAACAATGAATATGAAAGAAAAAGTTTTAATCCTGCTATAAGAGAAATATTCAATACAACCTTGTCATTCTGTTGCTACCAACACTTCTTTAACGATCAATACATAAAAAAGACAGTTCCATCTTGTCTCCTTGCTACTTGTGACATCAGTGATCCTTGACAGTAGTGACCTGAGGATCCCAAGCCTAAATTTCCTCAGAATTACTTTGGCCATGTGATAATAGTAACAAATCAGAGAAAGAATCACTCTTCTAGCCCTGAACAAGGAAGTTGATTAAAATAAGGAAGACAGCTTTATCTATATCTCACTATGCTTCACTTTGGAGCTTCTGCTTAGGAACCCCCTCCATGTCTGTCTTGCTGCTACAGTTCTAAATTGTACTACATGGACTTTCACAGCATTGCTTCTCTTTTGTATTTGGAATGCAGAAACTACCATTTAAAACTAGGAAGACATGACAGAATGACCCACTTAACATTTCAGTCTCTCATAATGACTATTAATGTTGAATTTTTATTTATTTATTTATTTATTAAAGTGGAGATGTTCTCTCCTCGATTATAGTAAAAACCTGGACATCTACTCGGGCTTTTTGTTGTTTGTTTTGTTTTTTGCCTTTCCAGAAAACTGCTGAAAATTCATAGTTCACCATTTTGAAGTGCTTCACATAGACACAGCTTCCCATTCTTGAAAGAAAGTGTATGCTCCAATTTTATAGCAATATGATTATAACTTGATTTCAGAAGGGGACATAGTTACTTCCTGACAGATTGCATGTAATTGTCCAAAGTGACAAGCACATACAATAATTACACAGCAATGATAGGCTGCACCCAAATTATATTAGAATGGCATTAGCTTCAGACAGCTTCTCTTCATAAGAAGGCAGGTTTAACAGGAACATGTAAATGTAGTACATACACAGAGCAGTAGTATGTGTCTCAAGTTATTTTCATGGCCAGCACAAGAGTGGATGCTAAATCAACCACAGTATAACATGATCACGCTGAAGTTAGTGCATGTTACTATTTATCTGAGAGAGAATTTCTGGCATCAAAAATTTGCATGGTCTAGTTAAAATTCACTGGTTGATATATCTAACATTTAGCTTCGTAACAACAGTTCTGACAGTAGAACTGCTCACAGCAAACTGCCACTGTCGTTTGTTCTGCTCCAGTGCTGCTTGACTGTCACAGCCTGTCATGTGGGAAGAAAGCACTAAATCTAACCCCATGTGACAGGGTTTAATCACTCCTATTACTCCTGTTGGCTGTTTAGGCCACCTTGAAGGACACAGCATATAGTTTTACAGTGTATAGTTTTAACCCACAAAGAATTCTTGTTCTATACACCAGAAATGTTCTGGTTATAAAGTAGAAAGCAGGGTTGATCTGACCAGGATTCTGAAGCAGTTACAGCTGAAATAAAAATTACTAAATTAAACAAATTTTAAACCACAAATCGTTGATACACTGTGGCCAAAATTTGCATCTCTTCTGGGCTATAAGATACGTTAAAGTATCTCCTTTTCTTGGGGGTTTCTTTTTTGCTGGGATTTACAGCTCTGGCTAGAGATTCTGGCTTTCATTAGTATAATCAGATTTTTAATAAAGGAATATCTACAACCACTTCCATGCAGTGTTATTTTATTTATTTCTATTTTAAAATATGTCTACTGATGTGCTCTAGAAACATTTACAATAAAGTAGTGAAATTTTTAACACAAAAAATAAATACAAAGTAAGACTTTATTTTAGAGACTAGAGTGTGAAAACTGTTTACTTTGAACTAAAAAAAGGACTCAGAATTGATTATAGTTTGTTTGACCTTCATCCACAAAGAGCATTGATTTGTTAGAACTTTGTGTGTGTCTCTGAACTGTTAAGTGAAGCTGTCACAGTTCCAGGCAACTGCACCTGTATTTCCCCCTTCATGGTCCGGCAAGGGCACACACTCGAGGTTCCAGGCTCTTCAGACATCACCTCTCTTTGGACAGAGACACACTCCTTTGACTGGGGTATTTCCAGGTTGCACAGTCCCCTGATTATACTGTGATATCCCCCAGCAAAAGACAGACTGCCTAAGTAGGCCTGCTTTTCTTCTGTCCTCAGAGATGGCAGTGTAATTGCCAACTGTTGTAAGTTACTACATAGTTCTTTCTAACAAGCACTTTTATTCTTAAGATAAAAGCATTACATAGAAAACATATTAAAAACAATAAAATAACCGACAAATATGCTAATAAAGTTAGCAGAAATCACCCTGTAAAGCCAACAAGGGTTCTGGTTGGTTATTCATCCCTCAGATTGCACTCAGGATTTTTTCCTGTGGTCACAAGTTCATAATAGCTTTCACTCAGAACTAATCCTCATTCTTATGGCGCCTCAAGAGGACAAAGTCCTTCCAACCCTTCCCTAAATATTGGGGGCCCTGGATCAGAGGTCTTATCCATTTATGGATCAGAAAGAAGGCCCTGAGTCAGTTTTAACTAGGACTATTTAACCAAAAATCCATTCTTTCTTTGTTGTTCAAACTGGATTCTCCAGGTATCCAGTATGTATGAGCCTCTGTCCAGGTGATGGCAACCTGAGTTAATTTGCCTAGCCCCTCCCCACTGTTCTTCATTCCACGAGGTCTGTGGACCCCCTCCTCCATAAAACTACATACAGTCCGTCAATAGTACATAAACATTTTCATTTTTAATACATAAATTCCCAAAATATTTAAAACTGTCTTACTTCCTGTACAGGTTTATTCCCTGGATGGCATTTGTGCCACTACCTTTCATAAATTAATATTTCAACTAAGCACATAATAAACATTCTATTAGCAAGCCAGTATATATCCTTCAAAAATCCATAGAGAGTCATTTTCAGCCATTCTGTATAATTCCTCTCTTTAGAAGCTCTGGGGATGAGCTCTTACATGTCCCTTGTTACCGCAAAACCTTTGGGTGTAAGCTTCATATCTGGTCCTTTCATTCCCACATGGACTGAAGTTAGTGTGTGTGATGTCCCTTTGTTTCCCAAGGGGTCTCCTCACTCAATGATGGATTGAAGTTCCTCACCCTCTGGAAATATTACAAGCAGCTGTTCTTTGGACCAATGGTAGAAATATTTTAGGGCTGCTTCCCTGTGAAGAAGCTCTCAGCCATGCACAGCTTTTAACAGCAGAGGTGTTTGCCATAGCCAAACTCCTTTCTCTGCCCCACTTCCCTGAGGTCAGGTAGGGGAGACCCTGAAGGCCTAATACCTCAGCTTCTATTGGGGGAGGTGGAGGAATATTAATCCCCCACCCCACTGGGGTGGCCTTTTGTTCCCCACACATTGAGTCAAGCTGAGAAGACTTCCTTCTCCCACTTGATTCAGAGTCTTCTACATTTTCACAGATCATTAAGCCATCAGGGTATGTCTACATTGCAATTAAAAATCATGGCTGGGCCATGCTAGCTGACTCGGGCTCACGAGGCTTGGGCTAAGGGGCTGTTTAATTATGGTGTAGATGCTTGGGCTCAGGCTGGAACCCAGGGTCTAGGACCTGCAAGGTGGAGAGAATTTCCCTTCAAGTCAGTAGGTTTTGACCCTCTCCTGAAGAGGGAGGTGGTGTCACCCCTTCTCTCCGCAGGTATTTGTCTGCATAGATTGGGGATGTAACTCAATTGCTCCTGGACACTGATGGGGAGATCTACCCCTCCCCTCCTTGTCTCATTTGCATTTTGGCTAAAACAGTCTCTTGCCCATCTGGAAGTAACTGAGGAGGCCTGATTCACCCGTTCTACTTTCAAAGCCATAATATCATTTCCCAAATGCAAAGAATATGAAATATGTGACAATACACCTACAACCAGTACCCCTGTACCTTCATAAGAATAGAAGAACAGCCATACCGGGTCAGATCAATGGTCCATCTAGCCCAATATCCTGTCTATCAACAGTAGCCAATGCAAGATGCTTCAGAGGAAGTGAACAAGAACAAGGCAGTTTATTGAGTGATCTGTTCAAGTTGTCCAGTCCCAGCTTCTAGCAGTCAGAGGCTTAAACACCCAGTACATGGGGTTGCATGCCTGACCATCATGGCTAATAGTCACTGGTGGAGCTTTCCTGCATGAAATTATCAAATTCTTTTTAAAATTTAGTTATTCTTTTGGCCTTCACAACATCCCCTGGCAATGAGTTCCACAGGTTGACTGTGTGTTGTGTGAAGAAGTAGTTTCCTTATGTTTGTTTTAAACCTGCTGCCTATTAATTTCATTGGGTAACCACAGTTCATGTGTTATGCGAAGGGTAAATAACACTTCCTTATTCTCTTTCTCCACACCATGCATGATTTTATAGACCTCTATCATTTATCCCCAGTTGTCTCTTTTCCAAGTTTAATAGTCCCAGTCTTTTTAATCTCTCCTCATATGGAAGCTGCTCCATACCCCTAATCAATTTTGTTGCTCTTTTCTGTACTTTTTCCAATTCTAATACGTATTCTTTTGAAATGAGGTGACTAGCACTGCATGCAGTATTCAAGGTGGGGGTACCATGGATTTATATTGATGGATAGATAGATGGATAGATAGATAAGACAGAATCTATCTATCTATCTAATCTCACATCCATGGAGCATTTAGTGGGGTTTCACTACATGGGGCTTAACTATAGTCTTAGCAGTCCTAGTATCCCTCCATCCAGTGAATGTCTCCCCATTAACTACCACCTTCCTCTCCCACTGGTGATCTGATGGATCTGCAACCAGGCAGACATAGCATGACATGTAGGCAATGGACTGGGGTGTGAATGGTTCATCATGAACATCATATGCAGTCAGCAGACTGGCTGGGTGACTCCCTCCCTATAGAGATTCAGTCATATAGTTAACTCTGGGAGATTGGGAAGCAGCTGGTTTTTCCAGCACTGCACTGGGACTCAGTGTGTGACATGTACAATCCTGGATAAAGCGACACCAATGGCTACTTTCCTCCACCTGTCCAGGGGCTCCTCAGAGGTGGTTTCTCTCCCTCTTGGGTTTGGTTCTTGTCTTAGTCCCCATTTCTGTCCTCTGATCCCATTTCTATTATATTTTCTATCAAACTCAAGACAACGATCCACATACTGGTCTGCCAAATTCCCAGCTATATACAATCTCTAGGACTTTTGTCTGTTAGCCATGATTTCAGGATGAGATGACAAAGTTTATAGAACTGTTCTATTAATTTGTAGGCCTCATCAATCACTAAATTACATAAGCACTAATCTACATAAGCACTAATCTGAGTTGAAAGCTCAGTGTTAGTCATGTCCCATTTTTTTACACTCCCCCAAACCTTCTTCTACATGCTTCAGGGTCAGTTTAAGCTTTTGCGACAAAGCTTGTTTATATCGTTCACAATCTTTATATTGTTACAATCTCCCTGTTCATAAGGGTGAAAATGTCCAAAGCCTTTGTCCCAAATAGAAGTGCAGCTAAATACTGTTCCATGTCCTTCTGCCCAACCCAATTCAATTCACACCCCATTTTAAAAGAATTTAGAAACTTATCCGTGTTTCATTCCCTTCCCTAATGTGAGGAAATATTTTGGAGTCTCTGCCACCCAGCTGGGCAGGTACCCGGAGACTGGCTCAATTTACTGGACCACATTTGCAGTCTTGCAGTCTCTCCATCTAGAGCTGATTATGCCACTCCTTGCCTTTCTCCTTCTCCTTGTGCTAGCATTCCTTCTCCTCTTTCTTGTACTGACACTGCTGCTTCCAGTTTGCAAGCTGCTGGATTTCCAGATGTACTTGATCCCTCTCCAGCTGCAGCTTCTCCTGTTCAAGCTCTTGAGCTGTCCACATCTCCTGTTGCAGTGTTGTACATGGTCTGGATGGAACATGGCCTCTTCCCTGTTTTTCTCCAAGGGTTGGTTCCAAGATTTTCCTCGCCCACTGGAGCCTCTGTCAGTGGGCTGGAAGTTCCCTGAGTACCAGGACCATTAGTCCTCTTCTGGTCATAACAGCAAATATACTACCTGTGTTTTTGTCCGAACCTCAGTATTGAGCTGCCTTTCTCTGCATAGCTCCATCAGCCATTTTTTCTTCAGATGTTCATAATTCATCTTCCTCTGTCTCTCTTTTTTGTGATTCCTTTCCTGAAAAGACTATAGAAACTCTTCTCTGTGCTTTTTCTTTCTATCAGACTTGCTTTCACGGCTGTTGGCGCTTATGCAATCCACACTGTTACAGTTCCCACATATGCTGCTACCCTATATGTCACAGTCAAGGTAACTGCACCTGAGGCCCCCCTTTATGTTCCAGCAACGGCACCTACTCTAGGCTTCTGGCTCCCCAGCTATTGCCTCTGATGGGTAGTGGTAGTGTAATGCCGACAGACTTCATTCTTTGGTGGGTGGAATTGAACCTGGGACCTCTAAAGCTTAGTCTATGAGCCTCTGCTGCATGAACTGAAAGTCATATGCCTCTTAGCCAAGGCTGTAGTATATTTATCACTCTGTAGATGGTATAGGTGCCACTAGAGGGGGACAGAGTGCCACAACAAGCAGGCATAGATTACAGTAGCTCTCTGGAGGTGTTACAGCATGAGTGCATTTGCCTAATCACCTCCCACTGTTCCTAGTTCCAGGAGGGCTGTAGTCCCCTTCCCCCATGGAACCACACATAGTCCCTCAATGGTACATGGACATCTGCATTTTTAATATAATGAACTCCTAAAATACTTGAACTTAATTCAATAAGATTTAATTATACTCAGTAATAATCCAACAGAGGCTTTGTATGAAAGTTTGTTATTTTATCTGGGAAATCAGACTCATTTGAGCTTGCAAATAATATACTTTTTGAGGTTGCTGATCATGTTCTATTTCAAGTTTGAATCATTGGGATGGGTGACTTGGGGCAAGTCTCACAGTATTTTTTTCTACAGCCGGTAGTCCTACTTCCTGTTCTAACATACCAACCAACCTAGATTATTTCTTTTGAAAACCAAGGCCAACAAACCTCGACCAGTGGATTGCAACATAAAAAAAAATTGCTAGTCCACTGTGAACTGAATTTTGTTCACAAAGTTCTACTTTTATCACCATTTACTTTCCCCAGAAAACTAGTGTGAACCAGTCTGGTAGGTTCTTAGGATGAAACTTCATCTTTATGCTCAATGAAAGATTTCTTCTTATTTTAGAGTCATGAACACCAGTTTGTGTAAGTGCTATTTCATTTGATCTAAAATTGTGTAATATCATGTCTGTTTTGATGGATCAAGTAGAAAACATAAATATATCATGATGGAGTAGATGCCTCAGAGGATTAATAATGGAATGTCAAGGTTCCTCCCCCACTCTGAACTCTAGGGTACAGATGTGGGGACCTGCATGAAAAACCTCCTAAGCTTATCTTTACCAGCTTAGGTCAAAACTTCCCCAAGGTACAAAATATTACCCCCGTTATCCTTGGAATGGCCGCTACCACCACCAAACTAATACTGGTTACTGGGGAAGAGCTGTTTGGACGCGTCCTTCCCCCCAAAATACTTCCCAAAACCTTGCACCCCACTTCCTGGACAAGGTTTGGTAAAAAGACAATGAACAATCCTCCCAACACTTGCACTCCCCCTTTCCTGGGAAATGTTGGATAAAAAGCCTCACCAATTTGCATAGGTGACCACAGACCCAAACCCTTGGATCTGAGAACAATGAAAAAGCATTCAGTGTTTTACAAGAAGACTTTTAATAAAAAATAGAAGTAACTAGAAATAAAGAAATCCCCCCTGTAAAATCAGGATGGTAGATATCTTACAGGGTAATTAGATTCAAAAACATAGAGAACCCCTCTAGGCAAAACCTTAAGTTACAAAAAAGATACACAGACAGAAATAGTTATTCTATTCAGCACAATTCTTTTCTCAGCCATTTAAAGAAATCATAATCTAACACATACCTAGCTAGATTACTTACTAAAAGTTCTAAGGCTCCATTCCTGTTCTGTCCCTGGCCAAGACGACTACAGACAGACACACAAACCCTTTGTTTCTCTCCCTCCTCCCAGCTTTTGAAAGTATCTTGTCTCCTCATTGGTCATTTTGGTCAGGTGCCAGCGAGGTTACCTTTAGCTTCTTAACCCTTTACAGGTGAGAGGAGCTTTCCCCTGGCCAGGAGGGATTTCAAAGGGGTTTACCCTTCCCTTTATATTTATGACATGGAATATAAGGACTTTCACCTTTAGGTCACTAATCTGGCCCAGACCTGTAATGATTACTATTTGGCTGTCTGTATGAGAGAAATTGGTGGCCTTTTTGAAGTTCCTAGTAGGTGTCCAAATCACTAAACCACCACCAGATGTGGCATTAATTAGCATCATAGTTGCTAATCGCATCGGCAGAGCCAAGAATCAAATGGTCATGGAACCATAACTATGTTCTCACTACCTGAAATGGTACCTCCAAAATGGGGATGAAACATCTTCACTGGGAGGCATGAGGAAGCTTGCCTATGGTTGGCTCTGTCTGTACTGTGGACAAAATTACTTCATTACTTGCAAAAAAGTGTGGTGGCAAGTGTTCGTGGGTAAGTTTGGGTTTGGTGTTTTTTCATTAAGGGTCTAGCTAACAGGAACCCAGTTTAGCTTTACATGCTCAGACAACAATATACATACAAGCAGTGTTTCCACTTCAATACACTTTTGTTGCCAACTTAAAACATACAGTGATCATGCTAAACACAGTGATCATTCTAAACACAAGGACTGAATGTTCCCTCTACATTCTCCTCTGAGTTGAACAAACTTAAAAGGCCTTTTAACTTAGATAAAACGAGTTACAGTACCTATGGCAGATGCTATCACTTGTTCATGTCTAATTTTAGCCCACAACTCTACCACACAGTTGAAGAAAAGGGCACAGAATCTGATATTGTCCCTGAGTTGAGGGGTGGGAGGAGACAAATAGAGGGAGAGTACTGCCTCTGGCTCAATTACTAAGCCGATAGAGGATAACTCACATTTAGTTTCTATGAAACAATTGTGAGATCATCTGAAAATATCTGATTACTAGCTAGCTAACTAGCGAGCTATATACAGGTATATCTTGGCTGCTGCAGCTGATCCATCTGTAGAACACACTACATGCCAATTCTTGAATTATTGTGGGCCGAGAGGGGGATCCATTAGTTAAAGATGACACAGCACATATTCTCACTGCTCTCCTTTTATCTCTTTGCCTCATAATTTAACCGGATATTTTTCCTTGCTTCTTCAGTCTTTGGCAATGGTTCTGGATGCCAATGAAGCAGAACTTAGTCCAACACCATGTAGTCATTTTGGAATAATTTCTTTGCAAGCTGAACACCTGGCCCACACATTTGGGATATTTTCTAGCTTAGGTTGTTCAGTTACCTGTGGGAATTGTGATGACATTTGCAGATAGCCAAGCAAGAAATATTTCTGCTCTTTTTCCATGTCTTGTATTATCAACAAAATAATATAGTTAATACTCCCAAACTTTTGGATTCTGCTAGTTCTAATTTAAACAACCCCAAAGAATCTACTAGACAAGGATCTGAATATGAATCTTTAGATATGAATCATAGTAGGAGATTTTCACATCAGGTATTTGATTTCATCTCTGAACTCCGAAGTTTCTGTGGTGTGAGTGGCAGCAGGAAATGGCTTTCAAACCCTTCCTAGCTGATGGAATAAAATCTGTCAGGTTATTAAATTACCACATTACTATTTTTAGTTTCTATTTCCAAATCTTTTTTATTCTTTCTTCTTCTGTTATCTGACATGTCATTGTTAATCAAATCTCAAAAATATTTCTATTTTGGAAACAAAGCAGGCATGACTGGCACTTTATTACCCTTTATCCTGAAATATTCTCTCTACTAAACTGTTTTATTTGTCCAGCAAAGTTAGGGACTATTTGCATAATTTCTCACTATGTTTCATGTGCTTCAGAGTTCCAGAAGCATGTAAGAGGACAAAGAGACAAACAGTAGATAGGTATGCAGGGAGCTTCAGACATTAAACGTTTAGAGATAAGTTTAGAGATCTGAAATTTGTTTCTCTACTGTGAGATCTCTCATTAAATGAGCTCTTCTATTATGACAACTGTAGCTATATATGAATATGGAAGAAAATGTAACACAATGTTAACTGTAGTAGTAAATAGTACATTGAAAGGAAATGAATGAGCTGATATTTCAGTAAGTCAGCAGGGGATAGCAGTCATAATTAACCTTACTCAATGGCACCCAAACTTTACTCTATCAAGGGCTGCATTGGCAACTTGTCAGTAGCCTGAGGGTCACACCTAATTTACATAAAAATGGAGTAGACTGTAGCCGTCCTCAGCTTTAACACTGAAGTAGAATTCACAAAAACTGCAGGCCACAACAAGAAATGCTACAGCTTGATTTTAGTGGTATTGTATGGGGGGACCCATAGCCTCAAGGGTCACACCCTCACATTAAAGACAAAAGATTCCTTAGTCCACATTTGGCCTTCCTCATCTATCAGGAATGTTACCATTAAGGTAGTCACATAGGTAAAGCTAAAAATGAAAATTCAACCATCAGTAGGGTTGCTAGGTGTCCGGTTTTTGACCGGACCACCGGTCAAAAAGGGACCTTGGTGGCTCCGGTCAGCACTGCTGACAGTGCTGTTAAAAGTCTGGTCGGCGGCAGAGTGGGACAAAGGCAGGCTCCCTACCTGGCTCTGCATGGCTCCCCGGAAGCAGCAACATGTCTCTCGACTCCTAGGCACAGAGGTGGCCGGGGGGCTCCATGCGTTGCCCCCGCTCTGAGTGCTGGTTCTGCAGCTCCCATTAGCCGGGAACCATAGCCAATGGGAGCTGTGAGGGTGGTGCCTGCCGCTGGAGTCAATGCATACCATGCAGAGCCACCTGGCCGTGCCTCCACCTCAGAGCTGAGGGACATGTCTCTGCTTCCAGGGAGTTACCCAAGGTAAGCACTGCCCGGAGCCCGCACCTTGCACCCCAACTCCTTTCTGGAGCCTGCACCCCACACCATTCCCGCAACCCAACCCTCTGCCCCAGCTCAGAACCCCCTCCCAAACTCCAAACCCCTTAGCCCTGGCCTGGATCCCCCTGCTGCACCCCAAGACCC
This sequence comes from Lepidochelys kempii, assembly GCF_965140285.1. Lineage (NCBI taxonomy): Eukaryota > Metazoa > Chordata > Testudines > Cheloniidae > Lepidochelys > Lepidochelys kempii. The sequence goes on along the minus strand of NC_136383.1, from coordinate 77,222,469 downwards.
TCATTCCTGCCCCACCCCAGAGCCCACACCCCCAGCCCAGAGCTCCTCATCCCTCCTGCATCCCAACCCTTGCCCCAGGCTGGAAGCACCTGGAGCCCTCTCCCGCACCCTGAACCCCTCATTTCTGGCCCCATCCCAGAGCCTGCACCCCCAACCAGAGCCCTCACCCCCTCCCGCACAACCCCCTACCCTAGACTGGTTAAAATGAGCAAGTGAGTGAAGGTGGGGGAGAGTGAGCAACAGATGGAGTGAGTTGGGAGCGGGGTAAGGGTGTTCGGTTTTGTGTGATTAGAAAATTGGCAACCTTACCTATCAATCCAGTATTACTGCACATCATATTAGAGAAAGTACAGTTATTTACAATCATGCAACTGGTTCTCCCTTATCAATTATGAAGACATATTTTTAGACAGATCAACACATCTTCATTATAAGATGTTCCTCCTCCCTCCAAAGAAAGAAATCATATGTACAAATCCAAAATAAGGCATCCTATCCCATAAACTATTCCACCCAGCAAGATAAACTATGAAACAACTTTGGAAAATGAAGAATCACCTGAAACATGATTTCAAAATGGTGATATACAATGTATATAACAAAACTACCTGCTTGGTACTTGTTACCCATATCAGGTTTCACCATATTATTACCCGAATGAAAGGACAGAAAATATACTAGCTCAAAACTTTTTCAAAATGATTCCCATTGTACAGCCTTTAAGACTCTGTACCAGATAGAGCCAGTAGGAGCTTTTCCTAAAGTTTAGTTCTCTTCTCATCGACATCAATGCTTCCAGAAAAGAGACTGTGAAAAAAATGCAGTTTTTAAAAATAACTAACTTTTTTTGTGATCTGAGATGAATGTTAAGAACTTTACAAATGAGAGGCCTTCAAAAAGGAAGCCAATAGGGAGTAATGGGAACAGGATGCAACACCATTTTAAAAGGTAAATACATTTAAAAAAATAATAATAGTAATAAAAAACCTTCCTCCACTAAATCCTAGGCTTCTGGCAGACTTCTCCTCTTGATAGGATTACTTACCTACTTATCATTAGTTAGTTCTGCCCAGTTAAAGACAAGACTTAACTGAAGCTTGATTCTAAATTTCTCAGCGCTATCTGTCTTTAGCTTCTCTTAGGAAAAGTAGTAACAAAATTGCATCCTAACAGAATGTTCCTTAAAGCAGTACCACCACACTAGAATCTAATCATCATCTAAGTATAAAGAAAATATCTTAAAAGTTCTTCTCTTCTTATGGAACTACTCTTTCAAGAAAAAGTATTTTGTAGAAAGAGAGAAATGTACTTATAGTAATAATAATAATTTTGAAATATTTTTAGTATTTTTTTTAAAAAAGGAAAATAACATTTTATAATTGCAATAAAGTATTGCAGTGCTTAAATTACACAGTAGTAATTCATGCCTACTGCACTCAACAGCACTCGGCCTTTGGCCTCTGCCTAACAATACACTAGAAAAGAATTATTACATTGTATTTCACATCCTGTCATGTTTTATTGCTTAATTAAAGCACAAAGCTCCTCAACATGACAAGCAATTGGACTATTACCATAATAGATTATAAACCAACCTAACATATTTTACCTTTACAATCTATTCTTCCTTTTTATACACACATTACATACTGTCTGAACAAAGCCAGAGCTGCTGCTTACTTCTTTTGTCTGTAAAGTGTGAAGTGCGCATAGCAGAAAAGTAAATAGGAACATGGATCCTCCCAGTTGGGGGTGAGGGCCCAGGTATGGATACATGAATCTTGGAGATGAGTGTGTGGTTGTAGAGTTGGTGTGGATGGAAGAGCTTTGACTTCCTCGACCATGGGATGCTGTTTAAGGAAGGAGGACTGCTGGGAAGAGATGGGATCCACCTGACCAAGCAGGGGAAGAGCATCTCCTTGCCAACCTAGTGAGAAGAGCTTGAAACTAGATTCAAAGGGATGAGAGACACCCACAGATATGTATTAAAAATGGTGATGTAAAGAGAGGGATAGAAGTTGGGGGGCAAACAGAAAATTATATTAGAAGCAACAAGAGTGAGAACAATGGGGGAATCTGCTCAATATCTTAGTTGTGTATTCACAAATGCAACTGGATAGTATGGAGAATAAACAGGAAGAACTGGAAGTATTAGCACATAAGTTATATTTCAACTTAATTGAGATCACTAAGGCTTGTTAAGATAAATCTCATGATTGGAATATAGATATAGCAGGGCACAGCTTGTTCAGGAAGGACAGCCAGGAAAAAAAGGGAGGAGGGTTTGCATTATACATTAAGAATGTATGCAGTTGTTCTGAGGTCCAGAAGTAGGTTGGAGGCAGATCAGCTGAAAGTCTCTGGATGAAGACAAAAGGGGGAAAAATCCAGGGGCAACTTTATGGTAGGCATCTACAATACACCATCATATCGAGAGGAGGAGATAGATGAGGCATTTCTAGAACAAATAATAATAGAAGTATGCAAAACACAAGACCTGGTAGTAATGGGAGACTGACTACCCAGACATCTGTTGGAAAAGTAATAAAGCAAAACACAAAATGTCCAATGAGTTCTTGGCATGTGTTGGTGACAATTTCTTGTTTCAGAAGGTGGAAGTAGTAACAAGTGGGGCAACCATTTTAGACTTAACAGGGAGGATTGGGAGCAAATCTGAAGGCTGACAGCAATTTGGTTGAAAATCCTCCTGAAATGATAGATTTTATGATTCTAAGCAAAGGAAGGAGCAAGAGCAGCAGAATAAACTCAGATAACTGTAGGTAAGGTCCCATGGGAAGGAAATGGAAGGGAAAAAGGAATTCAGGAGAGCTGGCAGTTTCTCAAAGCAACAATATTAAAGGCACAACAGCAAACTATCCAGATGCAAAGGAGAGATAGGAAGAATAGTAAAAGGCCAATATGACTCCAAAAGGAGTTCATTGATGACCTGAAAATCAAAAATGGATCCTACAAAAAGTGGAAACCTGGTCAGTTTGCTAAGGGCAAGTACAAAAGAATAGCACAAACATGTAGGGACAAAATCAGAAAAGCTAAGGCGCAAAATGAATTTCACCTAGCAAGGGACATAACAGGCAATAAATACATTAGGAGCAAGAGAGACATGAAAGAAACATGGAGGTCTACTGCTTGGTGGGGAAGGAGAGCTAATAATGAATAATTTCAAAAAAGCTGAGATGTTCAATGTGTATTTTTCTTCACTCTTCTCTAAAAAAAAGTTAATGGAGATCAGATACTCAACACAATATTAACAAAAAAGGGAAGAAACACAAACCAGAATAAGGAAAGAACAGCTTAAAGAGTATTTAAATAAATTAGATCTATTCAAGTCAGCAAGGTCTGATGAAATTATCCTAGAATACTCAAGGAATTAGCTGAAGCAATCTCAGAATTGTTAGTGATTATCTTTGAGAATTTACAGAGGATCAGTGAGATTCCAGAGGTCTGGAGAAGGGAAAACATCTTTGACAAGAGGAACAAAGAAGACCTGGGGAATTATAGACCAATCAGCCTAACATCAGTACCTGGAAAGATACTGGAACAAACTATTAAACAATCAGTTTCTAAGCATCCAGAGAATAACATGGTTATGAGGAATAGCCAGCATGGATTTGTCAAGAACAAATCATTTCAAATTAACCTGATTTCCTTCTTTGACAGAGGTATTGGCCTAATGGATGGGGAGGAAGCAGTAGATGTAGATCTTGATTTTAGTAAGGCTTTTGACAAGAATCCCACATGTTATTCTCATAAGCAAATGTAGTCTACATGAAACTACTATAGGGTAGGAGCATATCTGGTTGAAAGACCACACTGAAAGGATAGTTATCAATGGTTTATCATCAAATGGGAGGACGTATCTAATAGAGTCCAATAGGAGTCTGTTCTAGGTCTGTTACTCTATTCGATATTTTAATTAATGACTTGGATAACAGAGTGGAGAGTATGCTTATAAAATCTGTGGATGATACCAAGCCGCCAGGGGGCAGGTGGTGGTGGTGTTGCAATCACTTTGGAAGACAGGATTAGAATTCAAAACAACCTTGACAAATTGGAGAATTTGTCTGAAATCAGCAAGTTGAAATTCTGTAAAGACAAGTGCAAAGTATTACATGTAGGAAAGAAAAATCAAATGCACAACTACAAAATAGGGAATAACTGGCTAGACGGTAAGGCTGCTGAAAAGGATCTGGGGGCTACAATGGATCACAAATTTAATATGAGCCAGCAATGTGATGCAGCTCCAAAAAAGGCTATTATTCTAGGTTGTATTACCAGGAGTGTCATATGTAAGACATGGGAAGTAATTGTCCCACTCCAGTTGGCACTGATGAGGCCTCTGCTGGAGTACTGTGTCCAGTTGTGGGCACCACACTTTACAAAAGATGTGGACAAATTGGAGAGAGTCCAGAGAGGAGCAGCAAAAATGATAAAAGGGGTAGAAAACTTCATCCATGAAGAAAGGTTAAAAGAAACAGGCATGTTTCATCTTGAAACATAGAAGACTGCGGGGGACCTGATAGTCTTCAAATAAGTTAAGGGCTGTTATAAAGAGGATAGTGATCAATCTTTCTCCATGTCCAATGACAGTAGGACAAGAAAGTAATCTGTAGCAAGGGACATTTAGGTTAGATATTACGAACAATTTTCTAAATATAAAAATAGGTAAGCACTGGAATACGCTTCAAAGGGAGGTTGTGTCACTTTTAAGAACAAGTTGGAAAAAACATCTAACAGGGATGATCAGTCCAGGGGACCGGACAAGATGATCTCTCAAGACCCGTTTCAGCCCTACATTTCTATGATTTTTATGATATATTAATAAGATATCCTTTTAAAAAATGGTCTTCATTTTGTACTATTTGCATCTGCAAATAATTATAGACACAAATGCTCACATTTAGATCTCTGCAAACCTGCAAATGCAGTATATGACTTAGGACTAAAAATTTAAGGGGGCCTTTATGAAAACTTCAGTGTCGCTGGTGCAGTTTTATATTCACATTTAACTAGAAGCACAAATACTATCAATTAGATGTCTAAGAATTCTGAGTAAGGATTTAATTTTATTGGAATAAGGAAGGTAGATATTCTATGCAAAACACAAACTAATTATTAAAACATATTTTGCATAAAGAATTTTTAATGCTTAATAAGAGGGCAAGTCATTCTTTCTCTGTCTCCGATTTTTCATATTGACCCTGGTAATACTAAAGAAGCTGATTGATTATTACTGGCCAAACCATTTAGATTATTAGTAAAAATACACTGGCTGAAATCCTAGCCCCATTGAAGTCAATGACAAAATTCTTTTTGACTTCAGTGGAGCCAGGATTTTACCCACCTGGTATAATAATAAAAAAGTTCACTTAAAGGAGATGGACAGGCCTTAAATTAAGTTACAGCATAATCTAACTAGTTAATGAATTATTATTATTTCCCCAGTGCCTAAAAACTGCTAGGTGCTAGACAAACATATAGGAAGAAATGGGCCTTGCCTTTAGGCGATCACAGTCCAGACATTTATATAAGTGACTATGAGACTCTGAAATACTAAATTTCCCCAACAACTGAATGTCTCAAAAAGATACCTGTTAAAGGCATTACTAGACAAAAACATTTATTAATACAGAAACTGTATTCATAGCTCTTGATAGATGTACTATGATAAACCTTCAGGTTCAGGAAACACCAAGGTGCAATTTAATGAGGTTCAACTGTACTATATATGCCTGCAAGGTGAATAGGATGTCCCTGCAATTGTAACTGCTGTACCTGTAAAATGACTCTGATGTGACTATGATATAACTGAAACAGCTGCAGTCTTTGATCATGTGTTGGCAGTGTATGTACAGATGCAGAGATGCAATAAGGGCAGATTTTATTAGCTTGAATGGTATTCTGTTATGTTAATGGTTCCAGTCTAGGCTCATAATGTTATGCTGATTGTACTTTATTATTGTAACAGTTCAGAATGAAATATCTGATATTAATGCTTTAATTGCTTATCATAAGCAAGGGAAGTAAAATTGTCCTTAACTGGGATGATACTCAATATTTTTTTAAAGTTGATGTTACAGCCAAAATACTGCTGTTGGATTAATATAAAACACATTTTATCTAGAGAATAACATCTGAGTTTGAAGCAGGGTTAGCTGCCAAGATTATGAACATATGCTTAATTTCCCCACTAATAAATATTTCCACAGATACCGAGTCTAATGAAGCACATAGTGAGCTATTGCCATTTGATGATTATAAATACACAAACACTCAAGAAATGTGAGCACAGTTAGATCATTTCACATGATAAGGTGGTTTTATATTGTAATGTCCCAGGAGACATCTTAATATACTAATATCTTAAATAATTTGGTACAAAGAGTAACCAAATGCCCTCTATGGTCATCTGAGGTGCACATTTCCTGTTAATTACATCAAATAGTTTTAAAAATGCAAATTTATTTCCATCCACTCTGTCTTTGCATTCATAAAACATCATGCTCCTTACAACCCCCACTTAATTATTAGGAACCTTATGCAGCCCCCAGCCTGAAACCTGTACTACATCTAGCTAGGGGGAGATTAATGAATGATCAATGGATCCAAGCCCTAGGCTTGGGCTCACAGAAACACAAAGTTTTTATTCAATGATCAGTGCCCACCAAAAGGAATGTTAAGAGAGATCTGGATTCAGAAGGTAACATAGGCAAGGCAGGGAGCTTGGATTGCCATGAGTCCTTTGACTTGTTATGGGGAGCCCTTAGGCTTGCTGTGGAGGGAGGGATAGGGATGCCAACTTTCTAATTGCAGCAAACCGAACATCCTTGCCCCCCTTCCCCACCCCTTCTCTGAAGCCCCGGCTCCTGCTCACTCCATCCCCCCTCCCTCTGCCCCACCCTCACTCACTCGCTCATTTTCACTGTGCTGGGACAGGGGGTTGTGATGCAGGAGGGGGTGAGGGCTCCAGCTGGGGCTGTGGGCTCTAGGGTGGGGCCGGGGATGAGGGGTTTGGGGTCCAGAAGGGGACTCTGGGCTGGAGGGTGGGGCAGAGGGGTTCAGAGTGTGGGAGGGGGCTCTGTCCATCTCCTGGGAAGCGGCCAGCATGTCTCTTTGGCTCCTAGGCAGAGGGGTGGTCCAGGCGCTACCCCCACCCACAGGTGCTGCCCCCTCGGCTCCCATTGGTCGTGGTTCCCGGCCAATAGGAGCTGCGGAGTCAGTGCAGCATGTGGAGTCCCTTGGCCGCCCTTCCCCCTAGGAGCCAGAGGGACATGCCGGCTGCTTTCCGGGAGCCGCACAGAGCTGGGCACGGAACCTGCCTGCCCTGCTGTGGCCAACCGGACTTTTAGCATCCCAGACAGGATCCCTTTTTGACCAGGTGTTTTGGTAGAAAACTGGATACTTGGCAATCTTAGGGAGGAGAGGTGTTTTATATTTGATTGGATCCATCTAGGCATAATCCATGACTGCTTTTAGCTTCTTTTCCAATCACAATGAAGTGTTGATGTAAGATCTTCAGATAATCTGCATACTTCTCAATTCAGGGTTTGCTTGTCAGATTTAAGATTCTTCTGATTTCAAAGTAATGCTTCACTTTTGTTGTCTCACCCAAGAAATCATCAGTACATTTCAATAAATATTTAGGTTCCACATCCCCCACCTTCTATTTATATATGACTTCAGTCCTTTTGGTATGATGTCCATCTGTTTGCATTTGGAAAGGAAGATGATGTCTGTCTGTATCTGTATGAGTTTTTTTCATGAAGTTAATAGATTTCCACTCCATACGGCTAAATTCAGTGCCTTGCATAATGACAGGTTTCAGAGTAGCAGCTGTGTTAGTCTGTATCTGTAAAAAGAAAAGGAGTACTTGTGGCACCTTAGAGACTAACAAATTTATTTGAGCATAAGCTTTTGTGAGCTACAGCTCACTTCATCGGATGCATGCAATGGAAAATACAGTGGGGAGATTTTATATACACAGAGAACATGAAACAAGGGCCACCCAAGGGCTTATGCTCAAATAAATTTGTTAGTCTCCAAGGTGCCACAAGTACTCCTTTTCTTTTTGTGGATACAGACTAACACGGCTGTTACTCTGAAACCTTATATATGACTGTAACCATGCCTGGTACCCTTCACAGTGTTCAGCACCCTCAGGACTCCCAATAACTATCTCAGCATCCTGTGGTGCCCAACTCCATTCCTGTGATCCTGAAACCAGACAGTTACTTCATCATTTGTCTCCCTTGGCAGGCCACAATACTTTGCTCCCTCTGAGTACCCAAGTTAGTACCTGCTCCCAACATTTGTTCAGATGCCCACTTCAAGCTTCAGATGAGCATATTTTATTGGCATTTGTACAAAAAGAAAAAGAAAATGATAAAGTAACACTGGTAAAAATATGAAACTAACATGTCCATATGAATACTATGGAAAGCCTAGCTACACTAGTAATTATAACTTTGATAAACAATATTGCAAGGTGTTTAACTTTGTCCAAGGACTCATGCCACAGAGCAGACCAAATTACATTAAACTCATTCCATGCAGAACTGCATTTTTAATTAAGATGTGTGGTCCTGGAGGTACACAGTGAGGGACGCATACTAACTACAATTCCCCACTGAAATTCTCACTGATTTCCAAGGTAGCTTTGCAATAATATTGAAGATGAAAGTGATCCTCAGATATGAATAAGTCTTAACTTAGCATAGTTAACTGTTACATTCAGGATCTTGCAGTACAGTAATGATGCAGAACACTTTTAGGACCTCCATCAATTCTGCCCTTTATTCCTCTTTCCTTTCATCCTCCTTTACCCATTTCTTTTCTACTCTCCATCTTTCTTTGTCTGTGTGTTCTTCTCTTCACTTTGAATTTTGGTTCCATCTTTGAACTCCTGAAGCTGCAGAGCTGACTAGAATTTTTCTTGGGGAGAGGGTGGAGAACTTGAATTCTAATATACTCCTCTCAGCAATTTATGATTTCTCCATGCTGTGGTTCATTTTCTCCCCAACCAAACAATCTTGCACAGGAATCTTAGGCCTCTCCATGCCCTCCCCCTCTCTAGAGGAAAAGGGGAGGTTGCAGAAGTCGATGCTGCCCACCAGCACCTGCCCTACTCTTCCTATACCGAACCTCTCAATAATCCCCTGGACAAACATGGGAATAGTCATGGATCCTATGATGGCTCCCCAGTAGGCCAGCTGCTTCATGGGCCATCTCCATGAAGAATTTCTGGACAAATGCACCATGAAACTAATGATATATCTGCTATACATCAATGATACTTTTACCCTTTGTACAGATGACCTAGATTTCCACCACAACTTCTTGAGGGAGTTTAACAACCACCACCCATTCATCACATTCTCTGTAGAATTCTCCCACACCAACATCATGATCAAGTTCCACAATGGAACTCTACAAAAACATATAAGAAACCCAACTAACCTTTACAGATCCAGTAACCACCCCAAACACACAAGAAATTAATTATCTACAGCGGCACTCAGATATGGCAGAATATGCTCAGGATACGGACCTTAACACACTTGAACCATCTTTATCAAACAAAGACATTCCACCAGGTAAGTAGATCACATCAAGAACGGGTCATCTAAATACCCCAAAAGAACCTGCTTCAATAGAGGGAAAAAAACCTCTATGACCACACACCCTTACTTGTTACCCATCACCCCACACTGGAACCCATATAAACCCACTGGAACCCATTAAACAACTACATCCTGTACTTGATGAGGATCACATCCTAAAATAAATTTTTTCTTGAACACCCTTGTCTGGCCTTCAGATGACCTCATCAAGCTCATCATCAGGAATAAGTTCCTCAAAACCCAGGACGTAGCACACAGAGCAGCACCAGCTCCTGCCATAACAAAAGATGCAGAACCTGCAGGCATATCTCCGCTGCTATAATGATCAATACCTCCCACAACACATCTTTCATCATCCAGTGGTCCTACACATGCCTACCCAACATGTGGTGTATCTCATCCAGAGCACTAACTGTCCCAATAGCAACTGTGGGTGAAACAAGACAAACACAATGCACTCATATCCTCTTACACAGTAAAAATGAAAAAAAGACAAAAACACCATATCATAAAACAATTGCTCCATATCTGACATCTCAATCCTCAGCATCAAAGGAAACCTGTACAACACCTTCAAAAGTTGAACCTGGGAACTTAAATTCCTCATTCTCTGAGACACCAAAAATCATGGACTGAACAGAAACTCTGGGTTTACAACAATCTGTGACCCTTATTTGTCCTATGACAGTAGAGGTGTTAACCGTCTACTTCACCTTGAACGGTCTCTTGCAGCATGTGTTAATTTCTTATCTTTTCCACCTTGAATTTAGCTGTGACACTAGGAGTACCTTTCCCAGACATGAAAAAGAGCTCTGTGTAAGCTTGAACGCTTGTCTCTTTCACTTACAGAATTTGGTCCAATAAAAGACGTTACCTCACTCACCTTGTCTCTCTAATATCCTGGGACCAACACAACTCGAACAACATTAAAATGGAAAAGCTTTTTAAATGGGCGTTTCTATTAAAATGATCATTAGTGAAGGAGTTAATGTCATTTAGGCTTCATCAGATTGAGATGAATATTATGCTTCACACTGTTCTAGAAATTTCAGCCTCTCTCTGTATAGATTCAGTAAGATAGCATTGCCTTGATTCACCATTTAGAAGGTTATCTTCATAATATCCACAGGGGTTACATTGTTTTTTTAATTATATTTTAAATTCCAAAGTATCTTAACCTGCCATGAGGGTCTTGTAAATACAACAGGCAGACCAGATCCAGCCCATGGGTTCTTGTGTTCAACATCTTAGAACTATCAAGTGTATATATACCCAGATTTCAGAGTAGGAGCTGTGTTAGTCTGTATCCGCAAAAAGAACAGGAGTACTTGTGGCACCTTAGAGACTAACAAATTTATTTGAGCATAAGCTTTCGTGGGCTACAGAAGTGGGTCGTAGCCCACGAAAGCTTATGCTCAAAAAAATGTGTTAGTCTCTAAGGTGCCACGAGTACTCCTGTTCTTATATACCCAGAGACCCTTCCCTTTATAACTTGCTTGGTAGTTGAAGCCCGTGTCAAGAGTCTCCATTTGCAGCTGCAGTTAAGTAATCGCCTTGTCAATACACAGGTAGTCTTCAGTTTTTCTTTCACAGATGCATTCGTTTTTCATTTAAACACAAACAGTTGCATCTCTTCCTGATCCAGATATAGCACAATCTTAGGCAATTGATAATCACAGGTTTCCAGTTAATCTTTTTCAATTTGGAAAGTGTTTGAGGAAGTGTTACTGTTTTATGTTTGAAGCACTGCACACATAATCATGAAATATTCTTTTGGCTTCTTTAACGATCGTAAAAATAATACCTTTGAGGCATCTCTAAACATTTTACAAGCCCTGTCTGGACACATACCCATAACTAGAAACCAAAGGACCCCAGGTAAAAGTAAAAAATTACTGGACAATTTCTGACTTATGTACATTTGATCTTATTACAAGGACTCACGATTTTCACTGAAATCACTAAGGAACAGACTTTATCTATGAAAGGAAAATTAAAAACAAGGAAAAAAACAATAGCTCATCTTAAAATGGGCTGAAGTTATCCAGACAATTTAAACAAATAGACAAAAGTCAGTTTCCCAGACCAAACAGATTAAAAAAGTGAGTTGTTGCTTAAGCCATACCTAGAGTTTTATGTAGGCTTTTTGGGGGGGATTCAGTTCTAGTTTTCCTCCTTGATTGCTTCCAGCACCTTCCACACTCCATTTGCAATTTCTCTCCTCTGCCAAATATCTCTGTGATATATCCCAGTTCTCCCTGGTCTTTCTATATCCACCCTGCTCTCACTGGTACCTCTTTCTTTAAATGGACATCAGCTAAAGATGAGCACATTGGATTTTGTTCAGTGACTTCATCTTAACTGGCTTGCACTATAATATAGCCTTAAATTAAATGGCAATCTGTGATGGAGAATATAAACCCAACACTGGGATAGAAGGGGTTAAGGAGAAGTTCTGGGCCCATATGGCCCTGCCCTATTGCACCTGCAGAGCCTGTTCCAGCTGGAGGAGGAGTTTAAAAGAGAGATAGCGCACAAAGAAGGGATAGCAGATAGGACAGGGGGATGGACCTATCCCAAGAGCTCCGAAGTATGGGAACTGTGGAAATCTTTGCTGCAGGAAAGGGGTCTGCACTTGGCAGCTATCCTAGGCCCCACAGCAGCGACTAGCTAGTCCTTAAGGATTAAAGAACCCTTCGTTCTATCTTTTCTCGGATTGTTTGTGAGACTGTAACAATGCCCTGGACTAGGAACATAAGTCGTAGAAAGCAGCCCAAGGTGGCAGTCTCAAAGCATTCCTGGGTGCTTGATAAGATAGCCACTCCGAGGGCCCTGGGTCAGAAACCAGTAGAGGGAGAGCCCTAAGGGGATATAGACAATGTAAGTCCTGAAGTAAAGTTGTGAGGTCCTCAAGGGCCTGGAATTGGGCATGCAAGTCCTTTTTGGGGGACATTGTACTTCTATGCTTTGTTGGACTCTGTTACCCCAGAAAGGGATGGATTTTAGTGGTGACCTGGCTGGAGGACCGAGTTTCCATCTACTAAAAAAGAGATTGCTAACACACGATAGCGACCAGCACTAGGAGATGCTAGAGACCGGGAAGAGTTGTGACCTAGGGACTAACCATTGGGGGTACCGCTGACGAGCCCAGCCCTGTCACACAAGTATAATTCAGAAACATAACCAAAAATTCCTTAAAATTTCAGTTCCTACAAATAAATGAGTGAGCGTACACCTAAATATCATAAAATCACTACATCAGACTGTTAGTGAAAAATTAAAAGAGGACCTTCTACAGACAGAACAGGCAGTTCATTCTTACAAACTGTACATTACTTTAATATTATTGTAGAATATGCAAACACTTCAGACAGTAATGCAAATTTCACAGTATTGAGAATATGTCTAAGTCTTGTTCCATTGACAAAAAGTTGCAACTACTGAGTAAAAGTAATAAATAATATACGCACCATAAAAAGCTGATCCTTAAAATATATTTAGATTTGTTTGAAAATGCAATTAATATATATTGTACATCAGGATTTCTGCAGGATCTTTTGAGCCAAAGACTTAGAGCACTAATAATTAGCTAAATATCTGAATGACAAAATCTGGCTTTGATTCCAAACAACTCCTGTTTAGGGAATGTTTGTCTGTTGCTAGGCAACACAATTTGGGATCAATAAATGTTGCCAAATTATTTTTGCATATAATAATTGACTTGTAAGATTTTGCTGCTTGTAAATTGTGAAGTTTGTGGTTATTAACATTTAAATAGCTTTGTTAAAAATGCTGATTTTTATCATAAAAAGCAAAAGCTATATCTCAAAACTGAAGGGAAGAACTGCCTCCCATGATAATAAACGTTCAGTAATTTGAAAAGTTTTTCTCTCTTGGGAAAACATACAACATAGTGAAATAACATTTTATGCTGTTCTGGTCACCTACCTTCTCTGATGAGTTGGCTGTGGAAAAACTGTATAGATGCAAAGCTCAATTAGTGTAATTTATGTATCCTTGAATGCCAATCATCACCGTTGAGAGGTGGGACTTTCAGGCTCTCTGTGCATTAATTAAGAGCTCATCTCAGCAGAGTAATCTTTCTACCTAAGGACCAAAAAGTAAGTTTAATTAGATTCTAAAAGACAGCATGTCATATACAAAGTAAATGTAGTTCTTTAGCTAGTATGTAAAAAAGGACAGAAAGAGGACATTATTAACAACAATATAAAGGACACCAATCCCTTGTTCACATTTAACTTCATAGATATGGAATTATTTTCAACGTACATATTGAATCCTGCCTAAAAGACTGCGTCCAACTCTTGTAACAGTATGTGGAGACAACTGAAGTTTGACTAGGTTGTTTGGATGCCAACATTATTATTATTTGATCCCTGTCTAATTACTGATGCTGAGCTGATGTTGATCAAGTGCATCTACAGTACTGAAGTTAGACCATATTTCTTTCTGATGGCCAGCTTTTTGTTCCAGGCTACCTTCTGACTGAATATGCAATGGGCAAAACAATGCAAGCTCAGCAAAAGTGAGCGAATGGACTTGCACACTGCATCACTTTCATAGCCTGAGTGATGGAGTACGTATGCAGTTGTTGGCTGGCCCTTAAAATTTGGAGAGGTTAAAAAACTTGCTGGGCTCACTGGTGTCAGCTGCTTGAGAGATGCCTCTCTCATGGAATGGCTTGTGTGAGGACTATCAAATATGCTGCTTAGGACTCACTTGGGAAATAGTATATAAATAATATATTGCATCATTTATAAATGAAGGGAGGGAAAACAAATTTAAAAAGCTGGTCTGGAAAATAAACATGTCAGCTAATAGCTTGTGCATAAAAAAGGGGGGAAAATTAAGAGAAAAATAAGTTTACACTTGAGAGAACAAGAACAAACTAGTTTGTCAAAGACTGAAATAACGAATATAATGAAAGAGTAACAAAAAAACACAAACAAAGAAAACAAAAAGAAAGGCTGCTGCAGAAGGCTTGGAAAGAACAAATAAAATGCCAAACTCCAAAATGAAATTTAGAACAGCAGAAAAACCCAGAAAAAAAGGATTTCAGTGTTCTGAAAGGTTACAGGCAGCTGCGAACAGAAGCTAAAATAAACTATGTATGCATTACATGACATAATTAATAATAATTATAAAGGAGGATCTTGTATAGAGAAATAGTACAATAGAAAGATGCATCAGAATGTGGGAAAAGATTTACTAGCTGTCCTATAAAAAACAAATGTGAGTTCTGGTGTTCTTTGTTGCTGTTATATTTCACAGGCTTTTACAAAAGGAATATGTTTGGGAAACACAGCCATTGTATATGCTATAAATTTACCACCTAACTAGTGTACCTGACGGGTACTGAATAACAGTAGCAAAGCTGACAAAACAAACTGTAGATATTACAGGTACTGTGTGTAAACTGTTTTCCTCTAAACAATAATGTATGATGAAACTATTACTACTGTATAAGAGCAATTGTTCTGTGAAATAAAATAGGAAAAAAATTAGCCAATAATTTATGTTAATGTTGTTCATAAAAATATTTTATATTCCTCTCCCAGTTCTCTCTCACGTATACTCCCAGCCATTTATGTAGTGTTTATTATACAATAGGAATAAGAAGCACTCCCCAGGTATAGGATAGCAGTATGACTCATTAGATTTAAGAGCCCGATAAGTAGATGGGCTAAAAAAAATCATGTCCTTACATACAATACGAATACACTGCAATACCCCTTGAGAATATAAGTATTAGAAACTTGCTATATTGTTAGGAAGTCAGTCTTCATTCTATGAATTAAAAGTACAGGTATTATCAAAGTCACATAGTACAAATGACTGGTTATATGTCATACTCCTCTAAGTATATGCATTTTTTGAAATCTGAAATCTTGTTCGTTTTCCACACTGTTTTCAAATTTATCCCTCTGTTTTAGAGTATGATAGCCTTTGGACAGGGACATGTTTAATATTCACTAACACTTGGGGCATATATTTTTATACGGAAAGGCAAAAGAGATATGCCTATGGTTTGTTATTTTTACTCTCTTAATTGAAGCAAAGTATTGAGTCTTGTTATCTGCGGCCTCCTACTAGTCATATTTAGCACATTCCTTGTCAGGTGTGTCCCTTGATTAAGGTGATGGCAGAGATAACTAACACACTAAACTTTGGAATAAACAGTAATTCTTTGTTCTTCTAAACAAAGATGAATTTTATGACTCTTTAATTTGCTGTCATTCACAAGGGACAATGTCAAGAACTGAACCACAGGACTTTTAGGTAAGTACAAATTGAACGTTAGCAGCATGGTGCCTGCTCATTCCCTTTGCCTCCTCACTCCCTTCCTTCATATTTCCTGAGTTTGTTCTCATCTGAACCCACACTGGTGGTATGCTGCTTTGGAAGTCAGCATTAAACAAGAACAATAAACTTGAACAATAAAATCTGGATGATGTACTGAATCGTGACTGAGATTTGTGACCTGCCTTCAGGTGAATCAAATTCAGTCACAAAAACTTCTGACATGCAGCTATCACAAGCGCCTCAGAGAATGTCAGGTTTCAGAGTAACAGCCGTGTTAGTTGTACTAAATATTGTAAATGAAACATGTTGAGAACCACTGGATATCATGTGCTATCATACAATAATTATCAAAGGTGGATAACCTACCTAGGGGTGTGCTAGATCTGAGCACAGTCTAGCCACCCAAAGTACAACCCCACCTGAACCCCATGAGTATGTACGTGGGGAAGCTAGCCCATGCTACCTCCGCTACACTTCTATTTTTATCATGCTAGTTCAGATAAGAGTGAGAGCAAGTATGTGTATTGGAGCTTGGAATCATTCTCCTAGCTCATAGTGTAGACATAGCCTAAGAAACACAATTTGTAAGACTACGTGTAGTGCCACCACCTGGTGACTCCTGCCATAACAATAGTATACATGTGTATCTAAGCTTATCGATAAATGTTGCATAACATATGGAGAGGTATTCTGAAACTTTCAGAAATGTTCACAAACTGTCTTGTGGGTATCTTTCCTTCCATTCATAGTGGTCTAGGTCACCATCTTTCCCATTTCCAAATGCAAAACTTCCTAAATCAAAAATAACAAATGCTTGTAGGATAAAAAACATTTTGAAACTATTTACATAACTCTAGCTATCTTCACTGAGGTAAGTATTCTATCTTTTTTTGAAAAAAACATTAATCACACTGTCTACTTTTAAAAAGAAAAGGAGGACTTGTGGCACCTTAGAGACTAACAAATGTATTTGAGCATAAGCTTTCGTGAGCTACAGCTCACTTCATTTTATCTCTCTTTGTAATTTAGTTTGGATCTGATTTAACTCCCTCTAGCTTCCTCTGTTACCAGCCCCTGTGGACTTTTAGGAAGTGATCCCTAGGCCACAGTTTAGGAACTGCTGACATACAGGGCTGGCTCTAGGTTTTTTGCCGCCCCAAGCAAAACATTTGCAGCCCCAAGCTCAGGTGGAGGTGGGGCTGGGGCTTGCAGGCGGTGCTGGAAGTGGAGGGAGTGATGTCACTTTCTCCCAGTGCCTGCAGGGGCTTTACCCCCTCCCCCACCCAGCTGCGCAGAGAAGCCCCCATAAAGAGGTGGCACAAGGCAGAGCAGCAGCCAGTGCACAGATGAGGTTTTTGTAGTGGTGGTGGTGGGTGGGTGGTTTTAAGGAACAAAAGAAAGTTTTTAGAATATTATCAGGGTCAAATGGAGTTAAAATGGAAATTTATTTCCCACCTTATAGCAGCTGCTAATCTTCCCCCTGCCACACACACACACACACACGTACGTACGTACGTACGTAAGAGTGAGGGTAGGAAATATTTGCCAAATATTTACAGTACCTGATACACCCTGAAAATGATATTACATCTGAAAAGCACTTGTATACTTTTATGCAGCATTACTTTAAATATCTACACTAGCAGTTCAGAAGTGTTTTTATATATTAAATCTTAAGTTTTGCTGGAGTCCATCCCAGCTCAATCCTATCCCCACACAATAAGAATTGTTCAGCTTGACTTTTCTGATTTCTAGTACATTAAAGCACAGAGAAACCCAGTAGGTGGAGATTTCTCTGTGGCCAAAGATCTCTTGTGAAGGAGGGTCAGATCCTTCGTCTATCGGTTTATCATACAGCACTGGAGTCACTTTGAAAATGATTCCATTGCAGTCAGCAACACCCAAAATGTGGATGGAAGTCATTAATCAGGTAGCCAAACCTTAATATGTTCTGCTGTCAAGACAGTGACCATTGCTGACTCTATGGATAAGAGAGAATTTCATTTTAAATTGGGATGCACCTGTATGTGATAACTTTGACTTCAGCATTTTGCAACCTAAGTCTCCCCAGTTATCCCTTCCATTTGTCACATCCTCCTCACTTACCCTAATCTCAGTATCTATACTCAACTTTATGAAAACATTTCAAATCCATATTTTTGAAATGAGAAAGTTAAGAACACTGATTTACCCATGTGACTGGGGAATTACTTTCTTGATTCTTAACTATACACTCAATTGAAAAGCGAACAAAAATACAATACTATTACCATAGGATCTGTACTTTTTTACAAATTTGACCTGCTTGATATTATTCTGTCTGACTGCATGGAGTTAAGTGCTGTTGGGATGAGCAAAACAGGAAACTAAACAATGACTAGATATAAGATCATCAAGGAAAATGGAACAGTGGGAGGGATAGCTCAGTGATTGGAGCATTGGCCTACTAAACCCACGGTTGTGAGCTCAATCCTTGAGTGGGCCATTTAGGGATCTGAGGCAAAAATTGGGGATTGGTCCTGCTTTCAGCAAGTGGTTGGACTAGATGACCTTTTGCGGTCCCTTCCAACCCCAATATTCTATGAATACTAAGGGCTCTGAAGAGAACAGTGGGAAAGCTATGAATTGGAAAATGCCTGACTTCAGCCACGTTAATAGGTTTGTTTTTCTATCTAAGATCAAAGGACATAAGAACCCCTGCCTAGAGAGGAAGGTAACAGTGGGCAACAGCAGGTTTGGTAGTTGTGGGTGTGGAGAGACAGGACTGATGCTGATGCTGATGCTGAGAGCAGAGAATGTAGCAGGTCTGTGGGGCTGTGGCAGAGATGTGCAGGACGTGTCTGAGGTAGCTGGGCTTTGCTAAGCTTTGAGAGAGATGACGAGCTTTAAGCAAGACGCAAGCAGCTAAACCTTTTGGACTCTTAGACTGTTCTCTGCTTGTTGTGTGTACCTTTGGGATGAATGAACAATACGAAAGGGTCTGTTTTGAATAACTTTAATCAACTGCTGATCACAGGTTCCCAGAGACAAGTGACTTACAGGTATCAATTTCAGTTGGGCCTTCTTGTGTTAATATGATTTAAACCAGGGGATTGCTACCCTGGGATTTTAGCTAGGAGTGGTAGAACTGCAAGGGTCCACCCTGGCAGAGGTGAAGGTAGTGAAACTTGTCACGTGAGGGATGCAGTCATGAGGGAGTGCAAGGGGTGAAAGCAACTACTCACTCGAACAGTATGAAGGGATTAGGGGGTGTTGTAGCCTGGTACTCCAGTCTGAAGTGGGGAGAACCACAGACTTCCACTCTGGTAGGAATGCCAGTAGAGAGAGGGCTGTCAGTTGGAAGAGTACCCATGGAAGAAACTGGTGGAGAGATCACAGATGCAGCTTGTCCCCGAGCCACCACAACAGTAAATAAGGTAATCTGTCATGATCAAGCCAACTGGAGCAGAACATTATTCTGTACTACCTAGATGCTACACATATTTATTTAAGATTACAGAAATGGTCAATATAGTCTATTGATTTTTTTTGAAATAATCTGTGATCCTATAATTAAAGACAATAAGGCTGGGTGGTGTAAGTAATATTGTGGGTACCAAAACATTAACGATGTCAAGTGTGCATTACTTACATGGAAGTTATGGTACTAGAGAGGAGCAAATCACTGTGAAAGAAAAAAATTTACAAGGTCCTGCAGTGCTACTCAGGCTTCCCAGTGCAATCCCCAACCCATCATTGCCACCAGGATATTTTCACACTGTTTATAGTAATTATGAAAAGCAAAAGCAAAATGTAGTCATCTTCCATATGCCAAGGTACCCACTCATTTTGTACTGATATCCCAGTCAACCCTCAACCAACAAAGTGATCAAGTGGCATATTATATAAATGATATAATGGGGGGAAGCCCCTACCCACTGTTCTCATTCTGGGTTTCAGACAAGTGAATGCAGTCATATTTTGTGCTGCTGCTGTGTTGTGGAGCAGAACCACACTGGAATTATGACCACTACCCTTAATACACCTTCTGACCTCTCTGCTACTAGTCTTCAATTTGGAGAAGCATGAATTATGACATGACATTACTGCAAACTTGTCTTACATCATTACTATGGGGAAGAGAGATCAGCCTGCTGTTCACTTTCCAGATATCACTCTTCTTACTTCACTGCTAATGGCCTCTGTTGCAGCATCCTCATCTATATCAGAAAAGAAACTGCTTCCCAATTTCTGGCTCCAAAATGTGGTGCTCTGTCTTCCCAGTTAAATTTACCAAACTGGACCTTTATTTTTATTACGTATCTCTCTGGGGTTTTCAAGATAAGATGCCCAAAAATGGGAAACCATGTTACAGCTTCTAGACCTGGCCATCTTGTCCAGTTTCCATTATAAGAGATGGCCCTTTCAGAGGCTCTCTTTTCTGCATAGACGATTGCTGCTGCTCCCACAGTGTGTGAAATCACTCTGATGCCTCAATTAAGCAGAAAAAAGCCTCTGATTTGTGATCTCTCTCCAAGTGGTGTGCCCCATACTTATAGATCTGTAATCTGCGTTGACGTTTAATAGATCAAAATCAAACCAATTACTTTACTTCAGAGTTAAGGGAAGGATTTTAATAGGGAAGTGATCTGAGGGGGAGGGATAGCTCAGTGGTTTGAGCATTGGCCTGTTAAACCCAGGGTTGTGAGTTCAATCCTTGAGGGGGGCATTTAGGGATCTGGGGCAAAAATTGGGGATTGGTCCTGCTTTGAGCAGAGGGTTGGACTAGATGATCTCCTGAGGTCCCTTCCAACCCTGATATTCTATGATTCTATGAAATTAGGCCTTAAACAAGTTAAATTCCATTCATTTCCTGGCTCTGTGGTCAAGGAGAGGATTAAACAAGGCAGTGGCTTTAATCTATGCCAATCTTATTTATGAGTCATTTCTCAACTCTGTAAAACAGAAAATAGGTTTGTAAAGATGATACAGGCAAGTTGAGCAGATTCTGAGTGGAAGTGTAATGACAACATGGTATACTTTATCATGGTGAAGAAACTTTGGTCCAAATCCGTGTCCCCTTTACTGCTGCCCTGTACCACTCTGGTGGCACAAACCAGCCATAAAGCCAGTTTAACTGTCTGGGGGAAGGATTGCCCAAACTAGGGGGAATCCCTAGGTGGCATAGAGCCATCATAGCAGTTCTCAGAATGTGGGGGCATGTCTGACCCATCTACACTAGGTGACTTCCAGTTGCCATGATGACCCTTGGGAGTGATAGGCAATCAGATGTGCATATTAGAGCAAGGCTGCCCTAATATGGCTGGCTAGCTAGCCAGCCCGAGGATCAGGGGAAGCAGTGTAAAAATAGCATTAAAGTCACCTTTGCTCTCTAACAAGTGAAACTCAGACACAGTCCAGTTTTGGAGCCAGAAAATCGTTTTCAGTTGAGGAAAATGCGACTGTTTCTTGGCAGTATCAATTGGGAGGATTAAAAAGAGCAGGAAATGGATTCCTATGGATTTTTAAACACCTAAAGAAAAAAGTTCCCTGCTATTCTACTAAAACAGTCGTAAGGATGTTGCACGATCTTTCCCATAATTTGTAATTCAGATTGAGAATGGGAGATGAGAGGAAAATAACAGATACATAAGCATTATAGCTACTGGCTCTCGCAGAGGTGGATTAACTATGCCAGCGTGAGAAGCTCTCCCATCTTTACTAAAGTGTTACTGTGGTGCAGCTGCACTGATGCAGCATTTTAAGTGTATACTTGCCCCATGTGTAGACCTGCACTCAAAGAAGCTCTCACAATAGCTTCTGCAATTACTCCCAAGCAAACATGACAGTTTCAATCAACCAGGGAAATAGAATCCATACCATGTGACAGAAGACATGTGACTAGTTTCAATCAAACCAATGCGAAACAAGGAAATGCACTGGGAAAAATAGCCTTGAAATTTCTTCAGGCAGTGGAATTTGGGAAAATGACCGGGATAATTTTTAAAAACATTTGTCACTGGCACACAAAATTTCAGGCAAAATGCTGGATTTTTATACCGAGGGATATTGTGAGTGGCACTTTTGCAGCCAATATTTATGACAGCTCTAGCAAAAGTCAACTAGTCCACCCTGATTTTTAAAAATGTCTGTATTAAAATGCTTTACAGAAATAGATGTACTCCTTTGCTCATTATTTATTATAGTTTGCTGTGACTTAACCTGGATACTGCAAGCAACTTAATATATGGATTTATGGTACTTCTGTATCCTCCAGTGAAATGCTGTTTTGTTGCTTCTAACAAAAGTACTCTTGAGTGAATCACAACAAATATTCCCCATTCTCCCAACAGCAGTGAAATATGAAGGGGATTGAGGAAGACTATTATTCCTTTTCCTCTGTTGGTGAACAGTAGTGTGACAAAAGCCATGCTTTAAGAGCAGTGTTCTTTCTATACGGATATGAATATATTTTGCACCTAAAATATAGTTTTTGAAAAAAAGTCAACAGTAGAATTTTAGTGGCTGCTCTGAAGCAGATGATAATAAATGAAGTTAGGTTGGTTTTTTTATGACCTCAAAAACACATAAAAAACAAAAAAACAGAACTGTGCTTATAATATAATTAATAGCTTTGTTTTTTTGCAGCTCATCACAGTTCCAGTCAACCAAAAGCAGAGACTGTCATTAACTTTTCCTGTTCCCACACTATCCTCATTGAATAGGAAAGATTTTTATTGAAGAGTAATAGAAGAGATAAATGTATCATACACTTAACCTTGCAAAGCTCTTGAAGCTGAACACATATCAATGATTTCTGTAGCTGGATCTGAATTCTCTCAATTAAACACCTCAGTTTGGGGTCAGAGGCTACAGCAGCTATATGTCATGTCTACAGATCATATGGCTATGATCTCTGTTGCAAATTAGTCAGAAAATATGAGCTGGAAAGACCAGGTTATTACTCTTTATACAGTTTTTTTTTCTTTTTCTTTTTTGGTTTGGGCAATGTAGTAAAAGATCTGGTTCAGATTTAAGGTAGGACAAAAATGATTTGCTGAATGGCTATCGTAAAACTATCCTTTGAGCCAGACAATAATTGGAAGAACACCTACCTGGAATCAAAGTGTGAGCTGTTTCTCACACAATCAAGCTACTAAATAGCCGAAATGGTGTTTTCTGTCTGACAAGAAAAATAAAGTAAAACACCAATGAAGCCCTCCCCACACCCCAGAAGGAGTGAAGCCAAAAGAAAGGAACATATATGAGAACATTATGGATTTCTTTCTCATCTGTATCAAGCTTATCTTTAACTAAAAGCAATGTGCAAAACAGAAATCGAAACAAAACAAAACAAAATGGAATACAACCCCCTACCTGAACAATGTCCCTTTAATTTTAGAGTTCATGGAAAGCCATCTGACTCACAGATATTATAGTTTAATAATATTTTTCTCACATGCAAGCCATTGTGTTTCTACATACTGTACATAGCTAATAAAAGTAATACATAAAAATTACTCTCACAGGAAACTCTCTCTTGCTGCTAATATTCATCACAAATGATCAGCCAGGCAGAACTGATTTCTACTAAAATATCTTTGTGCACATTTTTGTTATCGTTGATATTTATTTAGTGACTATCTGAGTAAACAGTGTAAGCGTTACCAGGGCAGCTTGTAGTTATCAGGCTTTATATGATCAAATCATGTGTCACCATAGTAAATTAAATCCAAGTGGATGCTTGATTGATTCTGAAGTTAACCTTATGGTTAGCTATCAAGTCAGCAAAAGTTGAATTGTTGCTTATCAACCCAGCTTCTGGCTAATTAGGACTAAATACCACATTTATAGTTTTTCTTCTCCAGAAAAATTATTTTATAGCTAGAGAGTCAGAAATTGGCACATTGAAATGTGTCATGTACTAGTATCATTCCACTGTTTTAGTTGGAATTCCCCATATTTTCCCTCTTCAACTATTCCTGTCAAGGTTTTTCCTGCTCAAGATAAGGAGTTGGCCTAAAATATCCAAGGCTGGATTGGTTACTGTTTACATAGCCATCAGCAGGCCACAATGTACCCAAAACTCATAAACACACCAGGGAAGGACACATGTGGCACAAACACTTAGGTGCAGTCCAGTGTGCTCCCTGGCTGATGGTCAGTATGGAATGGAGCAAGGTCATGACCCTGTTTCCTCCTGTATCCTTTGGGGGTAGCTTTTCTCCTAGAATAAGAACTGGAAGCAACATCTTTTCACCTCACCAAATACTGTAAGAACCAGGATGGGAGCCAGGCACAAATTAGCCCTAATAGATAAATATATAAACATCATAAAAACTATATTAAAAGAGTGCAAAGTCAAACACCAAAAGGTTAGGAAATGCCAGAATCAAAGTTCCTGAAGCCACCTTAATGAAACTCCTTTGTGCATGTGTATTATGATTCATGATCGTATTTAATTTTAATTACATGATAACATACTATTTTTTCAACACCACTCCTGCCTCATTCAATGCACAGGACTGACCTGCTCTGGGGATGAATCAAGCTGTTGTCTATAGAAACTCTGACTCTTTTGTTGGAGTTGTGTAGTGAACAAGCCAGGTGACTTGCAAGAAGGGAAAGGATGGTTTTCTGGTTAAAGCAGTTGAATGCTGCCTTGGAGAACTCTGTTGTGCCCCTGCCTCTGCCCCAGTGTCTCTCTGTGATCCTGCGCAAGGCACTCTAAACCAGACTTTTCACACCTGGTCACTGCATTTTATCTTCTGGGTGCTTCACTTGAGACCCTGGGGTGTAATTTGCAGAACTGTTGAGCATTCAAAGCTACGATTTAAGTCAATGAGAGCAGTGCTTTGAACATACCTAGTGTGGGCATCCAAATTAGAGAAAACATTTGGCCTTAATCACTCTGTACCTCTGTAAAAAAAAGGATAAGAGCATGCCCTCATCTCAGAGGGAGGTTATGAAAATAAATTCACAAATGTTGTGAAGCACTTAGATATGATAGTGATAAACACCACAGAAAACTCCACAAGTAAATTAATAATTCTGTATTCAGTGCAGGGTTTGAATCATGTACAGTAAATAATGTATGAGGCCACACCTTGAACGATGGTGATAAAACAAAACATTGGATTGCTACTCATTCCGTGAGCATTATCCATCCTGTGCACTGAATGAAGCAGGGGTCCTTGGCTCTGAATTTCCTTGATGTTTTTGGGCATTGGAAGACACTCAGCATTACTTTAGAAAATTAAGCTGTAAAAGCTATGCTTCATCACTGTTTGCTCTTTTTCTTGCAAAAGAAGACAGGATTATCAAATGAATAACATGTATTTTGCAATTTATAATGAATTGGTGAGGAGTGCAAATAATATATACTGAAAAGTTAGTAACTGGATACAAAAGTAATGATATTCATGACTGCTCTAACTCATTTAAATTGCTTTTTATCAGAACATAAATAGTTTTCGGGGCAATGAAAGGGGCTGTTTGTCCAAACATGCTTGTCTTTTTGGGGAATTATGCAAATGCCACCTTTCTGCTCTTTGAATACATTGGTTAGTTCTCTCTTTCTTGAGAATCCAATACAAGGATTATATGTTTTGATGCAACTGCTTTTGTACAAAATAGTTTACTCCTTACAGCATCTCTAATGTACGTTACCTATGTTAGTACCCAATTCTGCAATGTGCTAAGTACTGCTTGTGACTTCAGTGGGAGTTGAGAGCTCTCAGTACCTAGCAGAATGTATGCAAGATTGTCTCTCTCATCAACAGAAGTTGGTCCAATAAAAGATATTACATCACCCAACTTCTCCCTTTGGAATGTAAGCAGTTCAGGTGCAGGAACTTTGGTATTTTACTTATTTGCAAAATGCCACAGACATTTATGATGCTAGTGTATATAAATATTAACATTTAAATATTTAATAATCCTATTTAAGGAAAAATAAAATGCCCATATGGTATAAGAACCTGAACCTATTAACAAAATAAAAGGCAAATATACAGAAAAATGAGAGTGTACGTAGGATACATAAAAAGGGGGAAAAATTTAACAGAAAAAGAAGAAAAACATGTCAGCATTGACTGGTGTTTGCTCGTGGTAGAGCTACTGTCTTGGTCTGGGAGCTCAGTCATGCTTTTAGTATGCAACCCATAGAAGGGCTAGTATGGAGATGCACATTGCAGAGGTAAAAGCACAGAAAGATGCACAATGTCTCCTGGTGCTCCCTAGATACCATTTAAAGTGAGTATCATACTACCTATTGTGCAACCAGCCACTTCTGTTGGTTGGCATGTAAGAGGAGGCAGAACCATGACTCATACACTTAGGGCCGATTCTGTCATCCTTACTGACGTTAAGTAGTACAGCTTTGTGACATATAGGCCAATTGTT
Source organism: Lepidochelys kempii (assembly GCF_965140285.1). Taxonomy (NCBI): domain Eukaryota; kingdom Metazoa; phylum Chordata; order Testudines; family Cheloniidae; genus Lepidochelys; species Lepidochelys kempii. Next base: position 77,196,124 of record NC_136383.1, on the reverse strand, counting down.
GCCAGCTGGCAAAGGGTTCACTTCTCTGGATCAGCAACTCCTAACAGGCCTGACAAACGCAGTACACCCAACACACCATTTTGATGGTATTTATCCATAAATAGCATCTTGTGAGGTATCAAATGAAAGCTTGTGTACTTAATATAATTGAGACATGTATGTACTGATTATATTTAAAGCATTACGTGTACCCACTACAATATGTTTTAAACTATGTAACAAGGCAGAGTTGACAGGTTTTCTGCCAAACAAAGCATGCCTATTCACCTATCCCTTTCTCCGATATAATTTTAGGATTGTAAGCCAAACAGAATTGGAGCTACATTTGCATTCCAAGTCAACATAAGGGTGTCAAGTCAACCTGGGGGTCAACACACTGGAGAACAAACAATGAAGGGCATTTCAAACATTTGCTGGATTATAACTGGCTGACAGACTGGGGTTGTCAGAGAGCTGATACCCAGTTAAGCATCAGCAAACCTCTTCCTCTCTCTGAGGCAGGGGGGTAACATGTTGACTCCCAGGATGGACACCCTGAGAAAGTATGAAAAACGTATTCTGTGTTTGGTCCCAATGATGACCATGGGACTATTAACACAATAGTGTGCTACTTGACAGCAGTGAGGCTGGCATCTTAGTTCTAGAAAGAACATAGTACTATTGGTTGTTTGCAGTGTTGTTGTAGCCAGGTTATGAAAGTGACAAGGTGGGTGAAGTAATATCTTTTATTGGAGCAACTTCTTTTGGTGGTTCTTGTTGGTCCAATAAAAGATATTACCTCACACACCTTGTCTCTCTCACAGTAGTTTTATGGCTACTTTGAAGTTTTGCTACAAACCTGGGTAAGTGAACCATTCAAAGAACAGCGCAGAGAAGAAACCTCAGAGATGGCAGCAAATTACAAGACTTCCTGCCCTGCACTGGCTAGAATATTCACCTAGGCGAGCCAAGCTCTGCCCATTCCCCACTTACCTCAGCCCCATGGGACCTCTCACCTTTACACATGAACTTCAAGGTCACAGTTGCCAACTTTCACGTGGTAAATAAGCACACCGACTTTCACAATAAGCCAAAACTCAAGCTAATCCCATTTCAAAACTAGGCCAAAACAAGCCAATCCCTAAGAATTCCAACAGCCTATTTGACTAGATCCCCCCGGCGTGCAGTCTGGGACCGCTGTGCACCCCTGACTCTCTCTCACCCTTGCCCCTGCTTGCTGATCCAAAAAAAGAAACAACCAGCTGCAACAAGCTACAAGCCAAACAAGCAACAAGTGAAAAACTAGACAACAAGCAACTCACAAGCCAATTACAGCCAAAAACAAACCCAATTTTTGTGTTTTTTTTTTTTGCGGGTTTGGCATGTCTGATCAGGGTTTTCCACACAGGGACATAAGGGTGTTTCTCACTCTCCTCTGTGCCCCTCCACAGCTGCTCAGTCCAAGGGACAACCAACCCCATAGACAGCACTGTTATTTACATTCAAAACTAACTTTTACACACCAATTTTTGTATTGCTGGGTTGAAATAAGAAGGCTTTTATTAACATTTTTATTTACATGCTGTTGCTTACATTCATACATGCAGGGCTTGATTTAAACAAACTATGTTTTTCACTAAGCCATCCATTTAATTTTAAAAGGCCAGATTTATTTGTCAGCATAATATCACTTTTTACCCATTACAAATTCCCTTCTGAATGTTGGCTCCTTTTCACAAGATCAACAACCTCGGTATCTAGCCTTTGCCAATGCACCTTTTAAGCTTTTTTTTTTTTTTTTAAGGGACAAAAGGTTGCCATTCACAAGGACCAATTCTTGCCTGTAACACTAAATAAGGTAGCACCACTCTCCTCTTTTTTAATTATTAAAGGCCTTTTAAGTGAAGCTGAAAAGACTACAAGGGTATTCAGTGCAGAATGTTACAAGATGGAAAGGTACAGAATCAAAGACTTGCTTGCAGGCACCAAGGGCCCTTGTTACAGCAGTTCTTTTCCCCCTCTCACACAATTGGAATACTTGCTCGAGCCTAAGATATCAGGGCATATGGCATTCATTTCTATTTTATACTTATATCCCGTGACAGCACTATTCATGTGGAATGCACAGACATAATTTACTTGTCTTAATATGAATGAGTTGGTTGATATCTCTTGTGATAAACTGTTAGGCATTGGAATTCTTCTCCTTGTAAAAGATTCTAATTGTCACAATGAGAGAGGACATTGCTAAGATCCTTGGACAAAGTGAGCAAATCTAGTACCTTGTAAGCGTGCTCTGAGAATAAGAGGGAAGAAAATTTCATTTTCATTTTCAAGTAGAGAGGGAAGAAAATTATAAAAGTGAAAGGAAATGGTGAATTCATTTTATTCAATTTCAAATTAAGAGTCTCTGACTTTCCACAAAAGCACTGTATCTGCATAGAATAAAACAGACTTATTCCTCAGATGGTAGTTTGGGTTAGCCGAAGAAGATACATAATGTCATGTTCTAGACAAAGATATACTGGGACAATGAGCTTCTCTGGGAACAATTAGCTCCATTTGGTTGTCACTTGTAAGGCCTGTTGCACCTGGAGAAAGGCATCTCCTTAAAAAAGAGAATCCATCCCCAATAACGGGTGGTGCTCAAAGGGAAGCAGAGTTAGACCACAGTGCAGGGACTGCTAGCTAGGAAATCTGATGATGATTCCCTTATGCCTGGATTCTCTGTAAGTGGAGGGACTTTTCTTTACCTTGGTGTGTTGGGTTTTTTTCATTTTTCTCCTGAAAACCCAGGAAGCTCAGTGTGAACTCCTCAGGGTATGTCTACACCGCAGCTGGGAGTGAGCCTCCCAACTTGGGTTGACAAACTTGTGCTAGCAGGGCTCATGCTAGCACACTAAAATTAGCTGTGTAGACATTGCAGTGGCAGCTCATGCTAGCCATTCTACCCTGCATCTGAGTTCAGGTGGCTGGCCCAATCCTCTGCCAGTTCCGCAACGTTCATGCAGCTATTTTTAGCATGATTCCTGCTAGCACAAGTCAGTCTACCCAGGCTGGGAGACCCACCAGCTCCCAGCTGCAGTGTAGGCATACCCTCACACTGACAAGGGGTTAGAGACCCAGTCCTCGCTCAGAGACTATTGACCAGTTGCTTTGCCTGGGGTATTGAGCAGGACGACTCCAGGGCACACTCTCTTCCAGGGCTGCATACTGCACAGCTGCATGGAAGAAAATAACATGGCTCCTAAAGGAGATATGCTGTCCTGGGGCATATGTGCACAGCTCTGGGAAGCAGAATCCCTGGTGATGGGCTCAGAAATCCATTGATTGGTGACCATAGCAAAAACTGCTACTATAAACCATTCAAATAAATTACATTTCTTGCGTACCATAGAAATTCACTTCACCTTCTATAGTTTTCACAGGTGAGTTCCAAGATAGCTCCCAGCTATGCATAACTGCAAATAGTTTTGCATATAGATCCAGCTCCTATATCATTCATATGCTCCAAATGTGTGATCTAGCAAGATGCCCAACAATGAAATAATTATAAGTATGCTGTTGCCTGCATAAATTCCTATTTACTTAGAAGTCAGCAGGCAACCTCCAGATTCAAATTTACACACCCCTGAACACATGATGTGTGTTGAGGGATCAGAATCAAATCAAAGCTCTAAGACTCAGTATCAGGAATGGCTAACACCCTGGTACACTCTGTGAGTCTGTTTATCCACTAAAGTTAGGACAAGGATGTATGAATAATACAAACCTGAAGGAAACATTATAAGCAACAGCTTTTGTTTTGGGGAAAGAAGTTTTACATGACATTATTTCAGCTGCTGATGAAGGTCTACTTTTGGTATAATTTTAATGTTTATACAATCTGGCTTTACATATTTTGTAGTTGCTTTTCTTCTAAGCTGTGAATGAATAAAACATACCTTGCAACTAGAGTGAAATCTCCCTAAATCACCACAACCCTCAGATAACTCAGAGCAAAATTGGATATACAGGCTCAGTTCATTTTATTTACAGTATAATTAGAGTAATTATTTTACTTGGTACAGTAATATAACCATATATAAGTGCCACAGTTGAACTGAGATCTCAGATAAATAAAGACTATCCAATTAACTGACTGTGGATACATTATTTATTTGTACAAGTTATTGATGACCATATAACTCATGAGTGGTAGAAAGAAGCAGAGCCACAAGTGAGTTTGTAAAGGACATCAGTAAAGAGTGGAAATAAATAATGTATCCAGATACAGGACCACTGGATATTTGCTTTGTACAGTATTTATTTTAAAGATATTATATTTAAAGGTTACTTGAATTTTCAAAAAATATCACACAAAGATATGGCTTTGGCTCCTTTTTATTTTATTTCTTTGCATAATTATACCATGCAGGAAAAACAATCAGATGGTTTCTCACCCAATGCACTTTTCTGCACGTGTGCTTTTTACTATAAAAGTAATTTTTGCCTCTCATTTATGCCTTCCACAGTGACCATTGGTCTTGGGAACTATCACAGACCTTGATTCTGTAAACATTTACACAGATACTGAACATTAAGCATGCGAATAGCCATATCCTTCAGTGAGACTGCTCATGTTCTTAGAGATGAGCAGATATATAACTGGTTGCAATATATTGCCATATTCTGCACAGTGGTTGCCATTAAAAGTTATGGTTTTCTAACAGATACCAAGATATGGTCAATGAGTGGCTGCAGTATTTCCCTAGGCTTAGAATAGGGAATAACTGATATTCAGATACCCCAGTGTAGTAATTGTCAGTAACTGCTGACTTTTAGATGAGACCCATTATTTTCTTGGAGTCTTAAAATTTCAACTGACCTACAGAATGGGAGTGCCTTTTTTTACAGGAACCCTGTATTATACAACTGAGATCACCATGAAGAACAAAAAATGCCCTGTCAGACAGGAGGAATTGCATAGGTCCAGGGCTGTATTATCGTCATCTATATAAAAGAAGTGAATATTCTACATTTATATACTGTGCCCCTCACTGCGGTATCTATAGTCCTTTGATGGGAACTAATTTTCAAAAAGTACTAAGGTGCCTACCTTCTGAAAATCAGGCCCCCTTTAACATGTTTCAAGTTAGGTACCCAAAAATTGAGGGAAGCAAAATAACTAATCCCTTTTGAAAATCTTGACTTGAGTATCAACTCTTTGGTTTTGTTACTAATCCAAAATATGGATTCTTATCAGAATGCTATTGAATCTTCAATTAAGGAAATCATGTTAGATATCTCACAAGAACAGATTCATTCTTTAATATTTCACAGGTTAGTTGCGTGAGTTCTCTTTCAAAACAAGTTTCATGATGACCTAAGTTATCATTATATGGACAGCTGAAAATATTTCTTGTTCTTCTGAAATCCAGAAATAAAATGACTGTTACAGCTCCTATTATGGAAAATTCTTCTTTTTAATAATTGAAAAATGACCTCCTCCAACTGGTTTTCTATGGATAAGTCAGGAGACCTTAAAACATATTTGTCCTGAAACATCACTTTAAAAAAACAAAACAAAATTCTTGCTAAAAGTGACAATAAGTGTTAGCTTCTTTTTCTGGGCTTCATACTAAAGATGCTCTATTTGCAAGCAAACTGAAGTTGTAAGCAAAATTTGTTCAAGTACAGAAGGCCAAACAGAAACTGGATCTGCTCTTTCAAGTCTCTCCTTTAAAACCTAATATATAAAAGTTGGAGTCCAAGGATGTATTTTACAAAGCCTCCAACACTCAATGTAAAATTGTATTACCTTGAATTAAGGTATGTGAAAGAATCTTTATTTCTGAAGATCAGTTTCAATTTGATCGTTTTACAAATCTCAACTTATTTTTATTCTTTCTGTGGTTTCTTTAAGTTTACCAATTGCCAGCAAAAGTACAGCGAACTTATGATTTGCCAATATAACAAGAGTATATAAAAGTAACTATAGTCCACCTCTCTCCCAGAGCCTCAAGATATGTTTCGAGCTACAGAGAGCTCTTCCTCAATTCTCTTCCTTTCCCTGCCCCTCCCTGGGCAGCTTGTGATCTGGCAAATAGGTGACAGGCTGCACAGACCTTAGAAAGAATTAAATACCAGCAAATCTCAGAGATGAGGTGGTTGAGGGGCTAAAGTAATGGACTGCTATTCCAAGGAGGGGGAGGAGGACAGAAGTCCTCCAGATTCTTTGGAGTTGGAGTAGACAGGACAGGTTTCTGACACGTTTCACTCATTAAAAGCTGGCACATTCTAACTGAGGCACTGGGGATGGGGGAAGTCAGTCAATCTATTATATGGGGTGATGAAGGGCACATCGGGTAGGGTGTATGGGGCACCAGGGAAGAGGAGAGATATTCTGGGGAAAAAACATCTTTACATATATAGTGACAAGATACATGTCTTTGACATTTCACATATATGCTATTTGTCGGTCTTATCTATTTAGAATGTAAGCTCTTTGGAGCAGGGACTGTCATTTAAAGGTTTATACAGGGCTTAGCATAATAAGGACCAACCTGGCTGTGCCCTTTAGACATAACCACAATATCAATGTAATTAGAATAATGAACCATAAACTAGGGGTCCAAATCTTGACTGATGGCTTTAACGCTACTGCAATACAAATAAAAAAAAAGTAGTAATTGACGTACTTTGGTCAGAGCATAAGTATCTAGCTGCCTATGTTGGAGTGACTTTTTTCCTCTGGTGCCATATTTCCACAAAGGACCCACACTCGCCCCAAAGGGCAAGATACTATGTAAACAAAATAGGATACATTCCTATTGAAGTGACTGGATCTCAGTAAGAAAGATCCTAAAAAATAAATAAATAAATTTATAAACCTATAAATTTAAAGAGAGTTCTTTTATAAAACCCAAATGTATGCATGTCAGCCTCCAAGAACTCCCATCCCATGTTAAATATCTACCCATGGGTGATGTTACTACCCACCATGTCAATACTTCTTGCAAACTAGCTCAGGATTTCAGGGTCCCCTTGTTAAACAGTAGGGCTAAATGAGGAGGTTTGTGGCTGAGCACATAGTGAGTAGGCACCCTCTGGATCTCCCTATGCGTGTGTGCACAACTGGCAGTCACAATTTACTGTTATGTAAATCTTATACTTCCCAAAAAATCTCAGCTTTTCCAATAGTTAAAAATACGATGTTCCTGGGTTACTTCTTTAGGATGAAAGTCACTCCTGTGCAGAGGGCCAGCACAAGATCTACATACCACTTCAAATGAGGCCTTAGTAGGTATGTCTACACTTCAAGGTGAAAGTATGGTTCCCAGTTGAGGAGACACACTCACGCTAGTTCTCATCGAGTCAGTACGATAAAAATAGAATGTAACCACAGCAGTGCCAATGGGGAGAGAAGCTAGCTGCCTAATGTCTCTGTAATGCAAACTTACAAATGTTATTGTAACCCACACATCTGCTGGGTGTGGTGTTCTGTCCCATGTAGTGGCACCAAGACCACTTATAGAGATTAATGAGTCTGCTCGACAGCTTTAGCTAAGGGCTATATGGCTTTTAGCTCATGCTGTAGAAGGTCATGCATATAGCTCTAAAGGTCCCAGGTTCAATCCTGCCTGCCAATGACCAGCATCTGTCGATGATACATTATTAGCTGATTATAATGGACAATTAAGTACCACTATGCTACTGCTTACTGTAAGGGTGCTTACCCTTTAGGAAAAGGCCTGTATTGCAATTATATTATATAGGTGGCCATGTGCAGTTCAATTATCAACTTTTTGACATGTAAAATAAAGAATTGATTTTTTTCTTTATATTTTTATGCTTTACAGTAGCAGTAATTATCACTGGGTTGGGAATTTTGTAGCAGAGAATAACCACGGATCCTTCAAATTGTTATTTCTCTGATCCACTCTTGCATGAAGCACAGTACTAGTAACACGCTTATAATGAAGTATGTCCTTAAGTACTTTGCTGGAGCAGGGCTTATGTGAGCAGTCCTTACACAAACAGTTTGAATGAAATCAATATGTGAGTAAGAGTTGCTTGTGTGCAGAGATTTGCAGAGTTTGCAGCTGGAGGTGGCCTATAGTTAAGAACTTTTGATTTTGCTTTGGCCGCTGCCCACCCCTAGAAGGCCAACTACCAAGAAATGGCATCCTTTCACTTCCCTGGTGCAAATCCATTGAAGTCAATGGACTAACACCATTTCAAAATAAGTGTGAAAGCAGAGGGTCTTCACTGCAAGCTGTTCTGGAATATGGATGGTAGAGCTAAAAGATAGACAAAAAGGTCATAGTTCATTTTGCTGCCTTATTCCATGTTGTAAACAGGCAGCTAAATCAGCTTTAGATTTTGCAGAACTATAGCTATGAAATTCCACTCAGTTGGTATGCTGGTGAACTCAGCCACAGAATCAAATTCTGCCCTCAGTTATGGTACACCTGTGCAATTCCCAGTGCAATCGCTACTGAAGTTACTGGGTGTTGTACATGTGTAACAGAACAGAATTTGAATGAGCGATGTAGTAATTGGACAACTCATCAAATGTGTAAACACCTATTACTGTGGAACTACAGAGAAATGCTTTTCAAATTGAGTTCATATTTCAGTGCAGTTTGTAAACTGCAAGTGGAAATCATGCTAAGTTAGTTCTATAAATTTTGTTTGAAAAGTAGATTGATTTAAATGGCTTCTTAGATCAAAAAAGCGTGCAAATGCTTTGCAAATCAAGTTCCTAATGAAATATTTATCCAAAATCAGCACAAACTACATGGAACAAGTTTCGCGCTGCAAATGCAAGTGTTTTCATTTAGTGAACTTTGTTCTGACTTATGGCAATGTTGCAGTAGTTTAATATTATGAAAACTGATTTATTTCAGGGTCAGACAATTCATATAGAATGTAACCTTGCCATGCAGGTAAAAGCACTTGCCCTTGGCTATTACTTAGCCTGACCACAGGGCTTTCTGGAAACAGCAAAAGCTTTATAAGTGTCAGCTCATGGCTAAATCAATGTTTATGCATGATGTACCTTTGAATAGCAAACACTTGCTGCCTGCAAGCTAAACAATGTTTTTATCTGTTTGCCTATTTTTGGTCCTTCGACCACAGCACAGGGTGTTGCAAATCACATTTAGTAACAATTATCTGCTGGCATTTCATGAAGAGGAAAGTAGCGTGATTAATGAAAAGTGACACACACAAATTACTTTGCTATGCCAGTCTCCTTGGTGAACGGATGACTCTGCTGAACTGAAGCCTGACCTTTGTTACCTTTAACGAGGTCAACGCAAATGCTAAGTGCTTGGAAGATTAGCGACTACAAATGCTCCAGTATTACTTAATGATGCTGCCACTAATGAACTGCAGGTAGCCAATTAAATATGATACAGTTTTCACCTCTGTAACAAAAGGTTGAATAAAAAACAAAAGATGACATGTTTTCTGTCGAGGTGTGTAAAACAGAACATTGGAAATCTGCTACAGCATGATTTCCCCATACACTGATAATTAAGGGTTCAACAACCGTCTGAATTTGTCCAAACCCAATTGTTCTGTTTGCCTGTTTTGAAGGATCTTTGTTTCCAATTCACATCTGAATTCTTGTTCTGCAGCTGTAACGCACTTCATTTTCATTCCAGACGGGTAGTATGGCTCAACATGTTGCTATAATAGTGGCTGCTGATGTTATTACAGGCACTGAAGTTTTTAAAGTAACTTTATTGTGGCAGAAGTAGTATCAGGTTTCTTGTAGCAGAGCAGTGCAAATATGGCATAAAACACAGGGGGTACATGGGCAAAATAAACACCACTAGTAGAATTAAATATATAATCTTTTAAGGTTTTGTAGACTCTCCCTCCACTTGTCCATTAGAACGGGTAAATGAGAACAAATCAAATTGAGAAAGGAAGATTGTGAGCAGTTTTTGAATCATTTACTCAAGTTAAAGATTCTTGAGATCTTTGAAAAATTAACAAGATTGAAATAAATAGATACATGACAAGGTGAAAGAACCTGTGCTAGATTTGTTTGTTATTATTTTTGCTCCTGTTGAACTTTTTTTTGCATCCCAGAGCCAATAATGCTTTCTGCTCACTTCAACATTGTCCTTGGGACATTATTATTTCCTCCTTGAACTCTGATGAGATAATTTTCCTGCCACAAATCTGTATTACAAGTAAATCCTATCTGTCAAACTCCATTTTGAAAATAAGAAAAATAAGGGGAAGAAAGAGCAAAAATTTAAAACCAGACAATGTAAATTGTGTCAGAGTAGCAGCCATGGTTGTCTGTATCCGCAACAAGAAAAGGAGGACTTGTGGCACCTGAGAGACTACAAATTTATTTGAGCATGAAAGCTTATGCTCAAATAAATTTGTTAGTCTCTAAGGTGCCACAAGTCCTCCTTTTCTTTTTGTAAATTGTGTGTGTCTATATACTTACATCAAAGTCTAGTTTTCTATTCGTATGGAATCTATGCACACATACACAGTATTATGATTTTAATACAGCGGCCCAAATCCTAAACTATTGTAGTAAAACCATAAGGGGCACAGCCCAGGAAACTCTTCATGAGTTCCCCTGGAATGCTTTTTTCACTTGGAAACAGTTTGGGAAGGACCAGGGAGCTGTAGAAAACCACATCCCTTAGTTGTACCACCCCGTCATGACTGCTTTCTTCCTCTCAAAGGCAATATAGTTCCAAAAGAAACCATTCCACCATTGTCTTCAATGCCAACACAAATTCCCAGGCCCCAAGGGTGGACAGATAAAGAGTCATAGTTAATAATGCTTGCACTAGCATTAATTCCCACTTGTATATTTGCAAGATTCCTGAAGCCTCAGAGTGAGGCTCCCCCCTACTATGGCTCCTTCTCACCGTGTGTGTGTGTGTGTGTGTGTCCCTCTAGACATATTAAGCTCCAACACTGCAGATTTGAAAGAGTTATTTCCACAAGCTCAAGGGGCAGGAAGGAGCATTCAGTAGAATTCCCTCTTCCATGTTCCACAATCCACTTCAGAAACTACTCCCCTCTCTCTGCTTGTAACAGTCGAGGAAAATCTACAGAGCAGACCTAACAGTACATTATGTATTTTAGTTACATAGCTAAGTGATTGATAGGAGGTCCCTTCTTAGATCTTCATACTTGTATTTACTTTGGGTATCAGAATGCAACATACAGCCTTGTGCATGACACTTCCACTATTTATACTCTGTGACAAAAAAACCTGTCAGCATTTGCACAATTACAATCACAAAAAGTCAAGAATCATAGAAGCTCAGGATCCCACAGCAACATGACATTAGCCATGGCATGTGTGGTGTTCTATGGTAGACATTTTAGGTCACTGGCGTAGAACATTAAGCAAGGCATGAAAACAGAAACATGGGACTAGATATAGTAGACAAGACTGCAAAGTTAATGTTGCTGTTAAAACACTGAAAGGGACACTATCAAATTAAAAACCATGCTTTTGCCTGGAAATTTGTTACCTATTATTACAAGTATCATCTAAGATTACTATAAATCACAGAATAGACAATAAACTTCTCTTGTTTCAGGTCACTTTGTACATTAGTCAATACTTTGCACAGTTTCCACATTACTGCTATATAATGAATCAGTTCCCCCTGGTTATGTGGCTCTTTTACATAGCAGAGAGAAAAAGGTTTGTTTGTTTGTGTTTGTTTTAAGTAGGAGGATGTAACTGTAAAACTGTTTGAAAAATAGCACAGGACTTGTGCAGGTTTTGAACTTGAAATTACTTTTACCTCATGTATTAAACTCACTGGATTACAGGGGAGGAATTCTCCTCTCTTCTATGGCCCTTTTATGCTCCTTTCAAAGACTCAGATCCAGGGGAGAATTTGCCACAGTGCATGCTTGTGCATGGCAACCTATAACAAGGCTCCAATCTACCCACAGTACAAGCTCTGGTGTAGGGGATGAGTTGAGGCCAGGCCTGAGACAATAATGTCAGGGCTGGGATTCTGGGCAGTGTATTGTCCCATAGGCAGTCAGGTACAGGACACCATCACTTATCAGTCGTTGAGGATTGTCTAAATTACACCAGATCACCCCCTCCCCCCAAAAAACCCAGAATTAGGAAAGCACAAAAGTGGTTTCAAGCTCCCTTAGTCACACATTCCCTCCTTCTGGGCTGTGAGATCTGTGCTGTGCCTATAATAGACTTAGCACAGCACAGATCTAGCCTCCAAGCTAGCAGCATCCCTATAAAGTAAGATAATGGCAGAAACAACTGGTTATGTAAAATTAAGAGAGAGGCTCACAGGGGCAGATTCTATTAGCCTGAGCTGGTGTAAAGTGCTAAAGCTCCATTTAATTGCACTATGGCAATGTACAGCAGCTCAAGAGCCACCGTGTTTATATGGTTCTTGATTTGAAGTTCTACTTGCAGGGGAGTAAACATGACTCAAAACTCTTCATGGGTTATCCAAACTTTATGACATTGGGTCAAGGTGCACTGAAATAAGCAAATGGGCATTCAATTCCCACTCAATTCCCCAGCCCAGAGCAGGTAGGAGGAGAGGGGGCAGCAGGGGAATGGGCCAAGCCTGGGTTCCCCTGTCCAATAATGCACTTTCCAGAACAGCTGAGCTGGAATGTGGCGTTCTAATAATATGCTTAGTACAAGCCCGCACCAAATTACTATGCCCTGGAGCACCAGGAAGGGATTTGTGCTTCAGAGAGTATCTCTGAGGCATAATGCCTCCTGGAGCTTCTCCTGGGATGAGGCACTTTGTACCCCTTGTTCAGGGCTTCAAGGCACAATTTAGGGTACCATTTTCAAAAGTTCTCAAGTTTCATTTTCAAAAATGATTTAGGTGCCCAAAGCACATTGACTTTTCTATTTCATCCTTTGAAAATGGCTGCTAGGTCACCTAGGTGCAAATAATAATAAAATTTATTTTATGCAGAGACAGAGAATGTGCGGTTCAATCCAGAATATATCTTTTCTACAAAAATTGGGAGCATTTGAAATCAGGGCTTATAATGGAAAATGTTTTGCAACGTTTAACATTGGCAGCTGATCCTGAGCATCTACTATTATGACACTTTTTACATACTCGAACGATGGAGTATAAAGCCAAGATCTATAATAAAAAATTAATTGTGTATGCTAAACACTTATTCAACAATTACTCTGTTTTTGCAGACTGTTTGAATATTTTTGAGAAAATTTTACATTGTCGGTTATAAATGTGATCTCCTACGTCTTAATATATTTTACAATTTGCACATAATGGTTCCAAGGGAGCTTGTAAACCATAGTAAATCATAAAATTCATTTTGCTTTGCATCAGTTCATTCATCCATGCTTCAACTAATCACCTCATTTCAAAATTCAATAAACCTAAATACCTGGATTTATGATGCTTTGTCAGAATTAACAAGGGAATATCAACAATGTGGAATTAGAAGTCTATTGCAACTTAAAGACAAGCACCTAGTTGAAAACAATTAAAAAGACTCTGCTGCAATAATTATATCCTCTGTGTTAGCAAATAAAATAAATTAAAACTGATTTAATTTCTGCTCTGGGAGATAGAGGGAAACACTAAAAAGCTTTAATTTAGTCACTTAAAACACTGAAGTTGTTTTGAAGTAAAACTTTAAAGAGAATGGACTGGGCTTGCAATACTAAGTGTTCTTAATTGCACATAAAAATGCACATGCAGGTGTATTTTTAAAAGTACATTACTCTGTACATTGTGCTATAGTTACAATAGATCTCAAGGCTTCTATTTTTCTTTGAAAGAAGGTAAAGACCTAATAGAGGGATTTTATTTAGTAAAAGCTAGTCACTGTACTATTTCAACATACAAGAATACAGTACAATAGCTATTAAAAAAAGAATATGAAAAGCAAAATTCACAAAAAGAAGAGCTTTTATTTGTTAGGACTCAATAAGTGTTTAGAATTCATTCTTTTAAAATTGTGATTCATTTATTGCATTAAGAACTGGTTTATTTTTAAAGCCACTAGCAGCACAGTAGGTTACTGATAGAACACACAAAGTACAATCTAGAGATTTATAATTATTGTTTACATTTGATTTTAAAAATAGTATTTTCATTTGGAAAATAAATCTCCAACAAACTATCAGGCAGCTTGGTTTGAGTGTATATATTGTATTTTATGTTTCATTGTATGTTTAAATTAGCATCTAGTCTTCAGACGTTTTACAGAACCTATGCTTGCCTTTAAAACCCACCTTCGCTATAAAACATAATTGAACGTAAAAAAGAAAACACATGCACTCAAAAGTGACCAGCATTTACCCAAAACAAAGATATGAACAAGTCATATATTTTCTTTAAAAAGGCTTAAAAAGGTATCAGATTGTTAGAGTCACAAAAGATCTACACATTTCTGTTGCCCCTTTAATTAAATTTTTAGAAGTAATCAGATGCAAAATGACAAATGGTAAGAAGAGAACATACCACTGCTGAATAATTTTGTCATTTGTTCCTATAACTGTCAATCCACGAAAGGCTATTTTTTATACGTCACCTAAATCATAGCAGTTGGTACCTTTTCTTATGATTCATGTTAGTCTTGCTCTATGATTTACTGATGAATTATTTCCCTTCTCTTTCAGAGATTTTTTTCTCTCTTTTCTATGATTAATTATTCTCATTTGAATGAGCAAAGTTTTTAGATGAGTGAACATCACAATTTTGTTGAATATAAATTTTTCCACATATTTAAAAATGTTCATAGAAATACAACTATTAGTTTAAATCCTTGCATACAACCTCAGTTAGGTACTTCCAGCTTTCCCTTTCTGAATATATATTTTTCTCTGTTTAGACATGGTGATGCTGGTGATTGGCAACATTACCACAATAATAGTATGTTTTCACAAAACAAATTGCACTAGTTTCAGAGATTTAGTACTGCAATACATCTTGACTTCTAGTTTCCTTTTAAGGCAAATGGTACCATTTCTCCCCGTTCAGTCTTCTTCATGGCACTACGTGACTGTCCTATCCGAATTTAACTAACAGTATCAAAAGCAGAATTTTTCACTCTCTAAATGTAGACAGCAGATACATCAAACTGCTTTAATGAAATCCATCAAATAATCCAACACTACATTTGGGAGTTCCAATGAAAACAGAAGAACACAATGTGATAATGTTAATCTTTGGAGTGTAGATTATGGCAAAAGGTGACAGTTTCATCAGGGCTTGTATCAGGTATTTGTATATTACATCAAAATCCTCTTCTTGATGTCTCACTGCACACATTTGACTATATATCAAAATTTGTAGCTGCAGAGATTTTAAAAATAAAATTTTCCTTACATTAATACATACTGTTAGTTAATGTTATTGATTACTGGAAAATAATAAATCTTAAAGTTATTAAAATAAATTTTTAGTGTATGAACAAGTACTTGAACATTGTGAATATTGCTGTTCTCCTTACACATTTTTTGTACCCCAGTTGAGAATCTGCTCATATATATTTACGCAGATACTCAATGGGTATATATTGTCATAGCCCCAAAGACATCAAAGGCCCTGTTACAATTTATATCAGTTATGGATCTATCCCATGTTGACCAAAAAATTTTTTAAAACAATTCTGAACTGATTCACTGCCAGAATGTAAGTAATATTGTAAGACTTGATATTCCATTCATTCCGTAGGTGAAAGAGTTGAGATTTGGCAAGGAGGAGGTAAAAATACAGGTTGATTATATTGATGGATTGACAATATTGCTTTCTTTGCATTCACCCAAGAGTTCTGAAAGAACTCAAATGTGAAATTGCAGAACTATTAACTACGGTTTGTAACCTGTCCTTTAAATCAGCTACTGTACCCAATGACTGGAAGATAGCTAATGTAACGCCAGTATTTAAGAAGGGCTCTAGAGGTGATCATGGCAATTACAGATTGGTAAGTCGAACATCAGTACCGGGCAAATTAGTTGAAACAATAGTAAAGAATAAAATTGTCAGACACATAGAAGAACATAAATTGTTGGGCAAAAGTCAACATGGTTTCTGTATATGGAGATCATCTTACTAATCTATTAGAGTTCTTTGAGGGGGGTCAACAAACATGTGGACAATGGGGATCCAGTGGACATATTGTACTTAGGTTTCCAGAAAGCCTTTGACAAGGTCCCTCAACAAAGGCTCTTATGTAAATTAAGTTGTCATGGGATAAGAGGGAAGATCCTTTCCTGGACTGAGAACTGGTTAAAAGATAGGGAACAAAGCGTAGGAATAAATGGTAAATTTTCAGAATGGAGAGGGTTCCCCCAAGTGTGTTCCCCAAGGGTCAGTCCTAGGACCAATCCTATTCAACTTATTCACAAATGATCTGGAGAAAGGGGTAAACAGTGAGATGGCAAAGTTTGCAGACAATACTAAACTGCTCAAGATAGTTAAGACCAAAGCAGACTGTGAAGAACTTCAAAAAGATCTCACAAAACTAAATGATTGGGCAACAAAATGGCAAATGGAATGTAATGTGGATAAATGTAAAGTAATGCACATTGGAAAAAATAATCCCAACTATACATACAATATGATGGAGGCTAATTTAGCTACAACTAGTCAGGAGAAAGATCTTGGAGTCATCGTGGATAGCTCTCTGAAGATGTCCACGCAGTGTGCAGTGGCAGTCAAAAAAGCAAACGGGATGTTAGGAATCATTAAAAAAGGGATAGAGAATAAGACGGAGAGTATCTTATTGCCCTTATATAAATCCATGGTACGCCCACATCTTGAATACTGTGTACAGATGTGGTCCCCTCATCTCAAAAAAGATATACTGGCATAAGAAAAGGTTCTGAAAAGGGCAACTAAAATGATTAGGGGTTTGGAACGGGTCCCATATGAGGAGAGATTAAAGAGGCTAGGACTTTTCAGCTTGGAAAAGAGGAGACTAAGGGGGGATATGATAGAGGTATATAAAATCATGAGTGGTGTGGAGAAAGTGAATAAGGAAAAGTTATTTACTTGTTCCCATAATATAAGACGTAGAGGCCACCAAATGAAATTAATGGGCAGCAGGTTTAAAACAAATAAAAGGAAGTAGTTCTTCACTCAGCACACAGTCAACCTGTGGAACTCCTTGCCTGAGGAGGTTGTGAAGGCTAGGACTATAACAAGGTTTAAAAGAGAACTGGATAAATTCATGGAGGTTAAGTCCATTAATGGCTATTAGCCAGAATGGGTAAGGAATGGTGTCACTAACCTCTGTTTGTCAGAGGGTGGAGATGGATGGCAGGAGAGAGATCACTTGATCATTACCTGTTAGGTTCACTCCCTCTGGGGCACTTGGCATTGGCCACTGTCGGTAGAAAGGGCACTGACCTGGATGGACCTTTGGTCTGACCCAGTGTGGCCATTCTTATGTTTGCAGATACTTACCACACAGTTCAAATCAGAGACAACAATGCAGTTTTTTTTAAAGCGAAGTCATGGTCACTGATGTACCTAGCTAAAAATGATACTTCCTTACTCTACAGATCTTTTACTTTTTTAAAAACTCCTAGATCCAATGTAGCTATGACTGACTGAGCTGCCTCCTAGACTGAAAAGAATATAAATAAAGCCTTATATTTTTAAAGGTTTTTAGGCATTGCTCAGTTCAGCGTTGCAATGCCTAACTGAGTTAGGAGCCTAAATATAATTTTTAAAAAGTGATTTAGACACACATGAACCTAAATCCCACTGTCTGTCAATGGAATGTTGGTTCCTAAATGCCTAAATCCTTTTTGAAATTGAGATTCAGTCTCCTAAGATCAGCTAGGTTTTGCAACAATGAGCGCAGCAATGCCTGAATACCTTTAACCTCTGGGCTCGAGGGCCTAAATCTACAGCCAACTGAAGTTAAAAGCAAAGACTCTCAATTGAGTTCAGTGGGCTTTGGATCAGGCCCATGATGAGAAGTGTGTTTATTACTGGTGATGATGCATGAACCAGAGAGAACACAACTTGCCTTTCACATTCCACAGTGTGTTTACAAGGCAAGAAGTTAGGGAAAAAAAAACATTTGTACTTCTAAACTACTACCATCAAATATGGAATCATCAAGAGATGACAACCCTATACTATTATTTTTATAGTAATCCGAGTGTCCTGGTGAACCTAGTTCCCTCTCACCAGCAGACCTTTGCAAATACACTCTTTCCCAAAAACTGCCTTAAGCCCCAATCTTGCAAACACCTATGTATATTCTTAACTTTAAACACGTGAGTATCCCCAATGGTCTTAAATTTAAGCACATGCAGAAGCATTTGCAGGATTAGAGTCTTTATGCTTTTATTTTAGCATTCTCTATTTTCCTCTCAGATAAAGTTCAGATTCTTGGCAGCGAGTTAAGATGTTTTGGATTCCATGTTTGGTATCTGAAGTTCTGTGAAATTAAGCAATGACTAGCCACACAGTGAATGTGTGCACAGGAATGGGAGTGCTCCTCATCTCCCATTGTTCAAGGGCAGCCTGATCTGCCCCAAAGCTGGACATACCTCCACACTTAGGCACAACATTGAGCCATTGATGGTGAACAGCCAGGACGGATTCAGCCCTATAAAAGGGAGAAGTGGCTAGGAAATAGAAATTATAATGGTTGTGTTTTTCAAAAACTGTCCAGCAACTTCATTCTCCTGTTATCTACCACTCAGTGGCTGATGACATGCTCTTAAAATCCTGAGAGTTTCTCCTTAGTGCACACACACATACATTGTCACAGGTCCCTCTTTTTTTAAAAAAAAAGTAGGGGGAGGGAGGCATCCATTGTCCATTTTACAAGAGGAAATATTGGAGTCAAGATGCTCAGTGGACCAGGGTGACATTTATGGGTCAAGATGCACATTCAATGCAAGCTGATTGCCACAGCAGGCGTGTGAGACACAATGACACCTATAAGCAAACCTTTAAATGTTTATTCTGAACAAGCTCAATTTTTTCCACAGAATACTGCACATCAATTGGTTACTCTCAAGAGAAAAATCGTAACTCTTTTTTGGCAGGGGGAGGGTTGAAGACATGGCAAGCATGATAAAGGGTTTTGATTACCATCCAACTGAAAAGAGTCTTCAAGTTTTACTTGTGTTATACACAGCATTAAGGCAAGCTGCTCAGACAGAGTCAGACACTTTGTGACCAAATTCATCCAAGTTCATGAGCTCCCTGCCATTTGCCAAATTCACATCTGGTTGTTTACCCCTTTTCCATCATATGGATTTATTTGATCATCTCATTCTTGTGTGTGAGAGAGAGACACTGCTCATGACACCATGCCTGAAAGTTCTTGGTATAGTCCTTCACTGATGCATTTAGTTGGAATCCGGGGGTGGGGGGGGGGGAAGAGGGGGAGTGAGGGAGGGCATCAGTCAGCTTGGAAGAGGAGCAAAGTTGTAAATTTTTTATATGAAATATTTTAAGATAATTTTCTCAAGGGAAAAGGAGGGATATGTGGATGGGAATCTGTGCATCCTGGAATGTCACTCTGTGTCATGCTGAGGCTTGAAGTGTCTGTTGTCAGTGTGCACAGTGGAAACAGCTACAAGCAGGGTGGATAGATATTTTTGTTCAGAATATCACAAAGATGAATCATCTCTGGGTCTTGTGGTCTGTTACCTTCTGATTTTTAAGTTCTCAGATATTTTGACTGTACATATGGTACCTGTAGGGGTGTACAGATACAGTAAGGCATGCATCAATGCCATGCCAAGAATCCTACCTAGACCACTGTGATATCAGAAGTCACTCAACCTTTCACCACTCTTACTCTAGAGCTAATTTGCATGCAACAATTTCATTAGTTGTATAGTGGATTTCTTGGCCCAAATGCCACAGTCCTTCAAAACCACCCCCTCAAAAACACAACCTGGACACACACCGCCACCAAACACACACAGCTCCTGCCTTCAGCACACCCCCGTCATTCACCACTCACACAAATCAACACAAATCTCTCAGCACAACTTATACACAAACCAACACAACCATCCACATAACCCCTTGCAGCAGCATTCACCCCTCATTCACCACCTGCGCAGATCAGCACAAATCTTCCAGGATTCTCACTGTCTGTTGTCACTCTGAAGCCTACAATGTCTGCTGACTGATGGAAACAGCTACACACATGGCTAGGAGCTCTCTTTTTAAAGAATATCATCAGGTTCAATCATCAACCAGATGGAATGTTGGAGTCCAAAAGTTCTGGGGCAGTTGGAGTGTCACCTATGTGACAGCACAGGAGTTCATCTAATAGTTTTTTGATAATTTTGTTTGTGTGTTTCTTTCAGATAAAAAAAGATAATTTTGCTGAAATATAAATCATCTTCATATACATCCCAAAATAGTGACTAGCATGTGGGATTAAGCCCTGGTCTACACTAGGAGTTGAGGTTGAATTTAGCAGCGTTAAATCGATTTAACTCTGCACCATCCCAATGACGAAGCCCTTTTTTTGACTTAAAGGGCTCTTAAAATCGATTTCCTTACTCCACCCCCGACAAGGGGATTAGCGCTGAAATCGGCTTTGCCGGGTCGAATTTAGGGTACTGTGGACGCAGTTAGACAGTATTGGCTTCCGGGAGCTATCCCAGAGTGCTCCATTGGGACCGCTCTGGACAGCACTTTCAACTCAGATGCACTGGCCAGGTAGACAGAAAAAGGCCCGCGAACTTTTGAATTTCATTTTCTTTTTGGCCAGCATGGCAAGCTGCAGGTGAGTGCAGAGCTCATCAGCAGAGGTGACCATGATGGAGTCCCAGAATTGCAAAAGAGCTCCAGCATGGACTGAATGGGAGGTACGGGATCTGATCGCTGTATGGGGAGAGGAATCCGTGCTATCAGAAGTACGTTCCAGTTTTCGAAATGCCAGAACAATTGTCAAAATCTCCCAGGGCATGAAGGACAGAGGCCATAACAGGGACCTGAAGCAGTGCTGCGTGAAACTTAAGGAGCTGAGGCAAGCCTACCAGAAAACCAAAGAGGCAAACAGCCGCCCCGGGTCAGAGCCCAAATCATGTCGCTTCTATGATGAGCTGCATGCCATTTTAGGGGGTTCAGCCACCACCACCCCAACTGTGTTGTTTGACTCCTTCAATGGAGATCGAGGCAACATGGAAGCA
This sequence comes from Lepidochelys kempii, assembly GCF_965140285.1. NCBI lineage: Eukaryota > Metazoa > Chordata > Testudines > Cheloniidae > Lepidochelys > Lepidochelys kempii. The sequence goes on along the minus strand of NC_136383.1, from coordinate 77,175,000 downwards.
GGTTTTGGGGACGAGGAAGATGATGATGAGGAGGTTGTAGATAGCTCACAGCAAGCAAGCAGAGAAACCGGTTTTCATGACAGCCAGGAACTGTTTCTCACCCTGGACCTGGAGCCAGTACCCCTCGAATCCACCCAAGGCTGCCTCCCAGATCTGCCAGGAGAGAAGGGACCTCTGGTGAGTGTACCTTTTTAAATAGTATATGTGGTTTAAAAGCAAGCGTGTTTAATGATTAATTTGCCCTGGCATTCGCGGCCAGTACAGCAACTGGAAAAGTCTATTAACGTGTCTGGGGATGGAGTGGAAATCCTCCAGGGACATCTCCATAAAGCTCTCCTGGATGTACTCCCAAAGCCTTTGCAAAAGGTTTCTGGGGAGGCCAGCCTTATTCCGTCCACCGTGGTAGGACACTTTACCACGCCAGGCTAGTAGCACGTAGTCGGGAATCATTGCAGAACAAAGCATTGCAGTGTATGTTTGCTGGCGCTCAAACAACATCAATTCTTTTTCTCTCTGTGTTAGCCTCATGAGAGTGATATCATTCATGGTCACCTGGTTGAAAAAGGGTGCTTTTCTTAAGGGGACATTCAGAGGTGCCGTTCCTGCTGGGCTGTTTGCCTGTGGCTGAACAGAAATGTTCCCTGCTGTTAGCCACGGGGAGGGGTGAGGGGCTAGCCACGCGGTGTGGGGAGGCAAAATGCGACCTTGTAACAAAAGCACATGTGCTATGTATGTAATGTTAACAGCAAGGTTTACCATGAAAGAGTATACCCATTGTTCTATAAAATGTGTCTTTTTAAATACCGTCCCTTTTTTTTCTCCACCAGCTGCATGTGTTTCAAGGATCACAGGATCTTCTCCTTCCCAGAGGCTAGCGAAGATCAGAAGGCAAAAAAACTCACTCGCAATGAAATGTTCTCTGAGCTTATGCTGTCCTCTCACACTGGCAGAGCACAGATGAATGTGTGAAGGCAGACAATCTCAGAGTGCAGAAAAGCACAAAATGACCGGGGCGAGATGTGGCGGGCTGAAGAGAGGGCTGAAGCTGAAAGGTGGTGGCAGCGTGATGAGAGGAGGCAGGATTCAATGCTAAGGCTGCTGGAGGATCAAACTAATCTGCTCCAGCTTATGGTTGAGCTGCAGGAAAGGCAGCAGGAGCACAGACCGCTGCTACAGCCGCTGTGTAACCAACCACCCTCCTATCCAACTTCCATAGCCTCCTCACCCAGACGCCCAAGAACGCGGTGTGGGGACCTCCAGCCACCCAGCCACTCCACCCCCGAGGCTTGCCCAAGCAACAGAAGGCTGCCATTCAATAAGTTTTAAAGTTTTAAACTTTTAAAGTGCTGTGTGGCCTTGTTCTTCCCTCCTCCACCACCACTCCCGGGCTACCTTGGCAGTTATCCCCCTATTTGTGTGATGAATTAATAAAGAATGCATGAATGTGAAGCAACAATGACTTTATTGCCTCTGCAAGCGGTGATCAAAGGAAGGATGGGAGGGTGGTTAGCTTACAGGGAAGTAGAGTGAACCAAGGGGGGGCGTTTATCAAGGGGAAACAACAGAATTTTCACACCATAGCCTGGCCAGTCATGAAACTGGTTTTCAAAGCTTCTCTGATGCGCATAGCATCCTCCTGTGCTCTTCTAACCACTCTGGTGTCTGGCTGAGCGTAACCAGCGGCCAGGCGATTTGCCTCAACCTCCCATCCTGCCATAAACGTCTCCCGCTTACTCTCACAGATATTGTGGAGAGCACAGCGAGCAGTAATAACAGTGGGAATATTGGTTTCGCTGAGGTCTAACCGAGTCAGTAAACTGCGCCAGTGCACATTTAAACATCCAAATGCACATTCTACCACCATTCTGCACTTGCTCAGCCTGTAGTTGAACAGCTCCTGACTACTGTCCAGACTGCCTGTGTACGGCTTCATGAGCCATGGCATTAAGGGGTAGGCTGGGTCCCCAAGGATACATATAGGCATTTCAACATCCCCAACAGTTATTTTCTGGTCTGGGAATAAAGTCCCTTCCTGCAGCTTTTGAAACAGACCAGAGTTCCTGAAGATGCGAGCGTCATGTACCTTTCCCGGCCATCCCACATTGATGTTGGTGAAATGTCCCTTGTGATCCACCAGTGCTTGCAGCACTATTGAAAAGTACCCCTTGCGGTTTATGTATTCGCAGGCTTGGTGCTCCAGTGCCAAGATAGAGATATGGGTTCCGTCTATGGTCCCACCACAGTTAGGGAATCCCATTGCAGCAAAGTCATCCACTATGACCTGCACATTTCACACTACCCTTGATATCAGCAGATCTTTGATTGCATTGGCTACTTGCATCACAGCATCCCCCACAGTAGATTTGCCCACTCCAAATTGATTCCCGACTGACCGGTAGTTGTCTGGCATTGCAAGCTTCCACAGGGCTATTGCCACTCCTTTGTGAACTGTGAGGGTTGCTCTCATCTTGGTATTCATGCGCTTCAGGGCAGGGGAAAGCAAGTCACAAAGTTCCATGAAAGGGCCCTTACACATGCGAAAGTTTCGCAGCCATTGGGAATCATCCCAGACTTGCAACACTATGGGGTCCCAACAGTCTGTGCTTGTTTCCCGGGCCCAGAATCAGCGTTCCACCACATGAACCTGCCCATTAGCACCATGATGCCCACATTGCCAGGGCCTGTGCTTTGGGAGAAGTCTGTGTCCATGTCCTCATCACTCTCGTCACTGCGCTGATGTCACCTACTCACCCAGTTTCGCTTTGCCAGGTTCTGGTGCTGCATATACTGCTGGATAATGCGCATGGTGTTTAATGTGCTCCTAATTGCCAAAGTGATCTGAGTGGGCTCCATGCTTGCCATGGTATGGCGTCTGCACAGAAAAAAGGCGCGGAACGATTGTCTGCCTTTGCTCTGACAGAGGGAGGGGAAACTCACTAAATGGCTTACAGGGTTGGCTTACAGGGAATTCAAATCAACAAAGGGGGTGGCTTTACATCAAGGAGAAACAAAAACAACTGTCACACAGAATGGCCCCCTCAAGGATTGAACTCAAAACCCTGGGTTTAGCAGGCCAATGCTCAACCCAGTGCTCAACCCACTGAGCTATCCCTCCCCCTGCTATTTCAGGCAGGACTGAATCTCCATTAAATGTTTCAAGGTGCTCCTGACAGACCTCACCAAAACGATTGTCGGCCGTTGATTTCACGGAGGGAGGGAGGGGGGAGCAAATGAATACAAAACAAATCTGGTGTATTTCTTGTTTTGATCCACTCCATCTATCTTTTACATATTTGGCTGGCAGCAGATGGTGCAGTAGGACTGCTCGCCATCCTCATCTCCTGCCTGCTCGCCGTAAGACGGTATAATTGGACTGCCGGCAGGACTAAAGAGAATGATCTGGTCGAGTCATTCCTATTTTAGTCCCTGCGCCCATGTCTGCCCAGGAGCTCCTGACTGACCTTACCGAGGTGGCTAGGACCACCTTGGACATGACAATGAGGGTTATCAGGCCTATTGCACCGTCTGCTGTCACAAGGCAAGGTTGCTGCTGTGTAGCAATGCAGTACCGCATCTGCCAGCACCCAGGAGACGTACAGTGACAGTGAGCTGATTGGGCTCCATGCTTGCCGTGGTATGGCATCTGCACAGGTAATTCAGGAAAAAAGGCACAAAACTATTGTCTGCCATTGCTTTCATGGAGGGAGGGAGGGCCTGACAACATGTACCCAGAACCACCCGCGACAATGTTTTTGCCCCATTAGGCATTGGGATCTCAACGCAGAATTCCAATGGGCGGCAGAGACTGCGGGAACTGTGGGATAGCTACCCACAGTGAAATGCTCCGGAAATCGATGCTAGCCTCGGTACTGTGGAAGCACTCCACTGAGTTAATGCACTTAATGCACTTAGAGCATTTTGTGTGGGGACACACACAATCGACTATATAAAAATGATTTCTAAAAAACCAACTTCTATAAATTCGACCTAATTTCGTAGTGTAGACATACCCTAAGTCATTTTACTGCAATGGAAAGAGCGCTTTATGCAATACTTAGTCCCACTGAAGTCAATGGGCTTACTTATTGTGCAAAATTGAACTCATGAATAAATCTTTGCAAGATTAGGGCTTTAGGGTAAAATGTTCAAAAGTGCCTACGTGATTTAGGAGTCTAAATTCTATTTTCAAAAGTGTCTTTTTCACTTAGGAGCCCAAGCCCCATTGACTTTCAATGAGTCTTTAGCTCCTAAGTCCCTTTTGAAAATGGAACATAGGATTTTGAAAATTTTACCCTTAGTCTTTCAACAATAACTGAACAAAATCAAATTCATTTAGAAATTCAAACAGTCACAGGAAATTATTTGCATTTTACATTCACCTTTAAAAATGGTATAATTTGATACCAGTTCCATTAGAATGACAGGATTGAATGACTGAGCTAGATGATGGAACTTTTCTTCTGACAGCGCAGGACTCTGAGTTAAACAATAAGAGCCTAGAATTAGGTTTTCTTTTTTATCAAGGGGGTCACATTATTATTTTCCCTAAAAGAAGCTTATAATATATTAATCAACTCACTTCAAATAATTACATCAGAAAATGAGGGATAATTATCCTGACAACATACATCTCTTTTTTTCTTTTAAGGAGAGCAAGATGTCATACGCGAGACATTGCCAATTAAATTACATTACGAAATGATGATGTGGCATGTATGAATCTTTACAATCTTTTGTATTTTTTGAAAAAGGACCAAACATCTCTGTTTCAATTATATATTAACAGAAATAAAATAAAATACCCTTCCCCCCACCTCCAGCCCCAAAAAAACCCTCCAGTGCTCTTTGTATATATACTATTCCAGTAAAAATAAATTCAGAGTGGTACTGGCGAGTTCACAGGCTTCATGAGAACACTTCTTAGCAGAACAATGTTGGTCACTGGGATCTGTGCTGGCAACATTTCTGCATAATGCTTATTGGCATTTGAGTCATTTTACCATTCTGCAGCAGCAGCGTTCCAAAGCCTGGCTGTAACAGTCGTGTTTATTGTACTGAGGCTGCAACGAACAGTAAAACTGGTTTGCCCTAGCACAGTAAAGGGCACAGTGACTCAGAAAAAATGCATATTTATTTTACTTGGTTGATTTTTATTTGTCACCCTGCTCTTTTGTCTCCCAAACAAAAAGACTCTCAGTCACTAAAATGTCAGGACAAGTCAGACAAATGGTAGCAATCCCCTGAAAACAATGCTTTAAAAGTTAAAATTAATCTCAGAAACACTCGCTAGTAGATCGGGAAATGTGTATGGGATTTGAATAGTTGCTTTATGTGACACTCTTAACCTCTGCAAAAAACAAATGAAACAAAACACCCAAAGCACTCGATATTTTTTTAAAAACAATGCTATTTAAAATAATCATATCCTATCTTTTAAACAATATAGGATACATCAACACACAATTCAGAAAGCACATCCAGTTAATATCATACCCATACCAGACCCTCTCTGACATTACACTAGATAGTTTGGCATGAGAGTATGATCTAATTTAGTCAACTGTCCGTGGCAAACTTCACACCATGTTGACATAGACTAATGTATAAAATCTCATTATTCATTGGTTAAAAACAAATTATGTAAAATTTTATTCTTAAAACAAAGAAAGAGACGACAATAAATTAACAGAGGTTATTGCTCAAAAAGAGCTTCAATTTAATAGAAAAATATGGCTCAGATGGTTTTCTCATACATAGAAAAGCGGCTTTAATGAAAACCTTATCCCAAGAAATTCTGAGGCATAGGCAGTCCTGAAATTCTTCCATAATTTCTCCCCGACAGGATGAGTTGGCAGGACAGTGACTGGGGATAGAGGGCATAGCTCAAACTTGCATTAGGGGAAGGTCTGTGGAAGTACACAATGCAGACCAAGCATGTTTTCTCCTCTACATTCTTCCTATGTGTCCTCTCAAACTGGAAACTAGAAATCTTTGAAAAATTACTACAGAATACTGTCATTTTTTGTATTCATTACAGGTCTGCAGTAAATTTTTATATCGTAGTTCAAGTCCTATTTTCCTACTCTGATCAAGATATGGGCTGGACTTTAATCTCACACCCATTTCACATGAGTGTAATTCCCCCAAAACCAATGGAGTTACTCCTAATTTATACCTGTGTGAGATCCGTATCGGGCATGAGCTGTCTTAGAAAACTGGCAGTTCCTTAATGCTTTTCAATCTCTCTGTATTTTTGACACATCTCTAAAATGGAATTAATAATTTATGATGCCCACAGGCATCACAGTTGCACAAACTGATGTTATCTTACTGTGCACACAACTCTCTTTTGGGAGAGCTTTTGGATTCTGAAATGTAGTGACAAAAAGTTGATAAAATCTAGGTTCATATTCTGACCTCAGTCTGGAAGCCCAAGTAACTGATACCCCCATCACTGGTTCATTTGATTTGGTAAATCTCAATTTTAAGGAACTTCTGAGAGAAAGAGACCAAGATTGTTTAGGGTGCTTTCTGAGAGGAACACAGGGTTCTTCAGACTGGTTATTATAGTGGTTGCAGGATGGAACGTGTCCAGACAATCTGTGAGATCTCATTTATCTTCTCTGCAACACCTATAATTGCCAGTCTCTCTCTCGAAAATATGAACTGAGCTCAATGTCTATGGAGGATTTTAAAATTGATTTTTTAAACAGGAACTTCACTAGTCTAGGGGTCTGTTGGATGGTTTGTGACTGAGTGTTTATGTGTAGCAAACTATTACTGTATTACATGGGAGTTTTGTTTGAGCAAAAACTGTGAGATTAGACCAGTAGGAAATAAAAGAAAGTTGAGGGCAATAGTTGACTCACGGTACAAATAATCAGTGAGAATGCATTATGAGGTGAAACTGAGGGCTCGTCTACACTAGAGATGCTTTGCCAGTACAACTATACCAGTTTGTATACGCAGCATATGCCAATAGAAGGCATTTTTCTGCCCACATAATCACGCCATCTCCTCAAATCGCATTAGCTGTGCCAACATAAGCCCCTTTCTGTCAGCATAGTTGCATCTACACATGTGGTTTTGCTCTTAATTATTATTAATCTTACTGACTTGTATCCTACATAACTAATATGACAGAAAGTTTGTGAATGGATGTGTGTGCATGCACTTTCCACCTAAGTGATTTTGGAAACAGGTAAGAAAAATATGTGCTTGATTTGTGGACTTGTGCAGTCCCTAGGGTGTCAGTTATTTTCTGGTGAGATTGCACATTCTAGGCAATATCACCCTGTAGTTAAAACAATATCTTCTGTAAATAAAATAAATAAATACTGGAGCATAGGATACTGCACTAGCTAATCAGTATTTCCATTTGAAAGTTGTGTATGCAGCAAAGGTAGTATATCTAAGCCCTAAGGAAAGAAGTAGCACTCAATGGCAGCATGCAAGTTCTAGTGTATCAGGTATGTTTTGTATGACATTAATATGTATGGATTATTTTATGTTGGACTGCACTGTCTATGTCTGATGTAGGCTGTAAACTCCTGGGAGCAATGACCGATTTCTCCATTTCCATTTTGTACAGGGCTGAGAACACTGTTGGTGCTCAATAAATAACCACCACCAAATAACTACCCAATTTTGCATAGCAAATACAGTGTCTGGGTAATAATGTAGTTTGTAATCTGCACTACCAAACTATATCCAAAAGCAATAGCCTGTGTTATTCCAGTAAAGTTTTACCATACAAAAACTAATTAAAATATTTTGGAAACATACAGTGAAGTGGTTCATTAGTTTCTCTGAAGACCCTGGGTAAATATCCAGATTAAGGCATTTCTGTTAATTACAATAAAATAAAAGTTTAGATGGCTGATACTGTGGCTTTGTTTACACTCCATTCCAATTATCTCTTTTCTTCAGTCTCTAATTCATATAGCATTTAGAATAAGAAAGTGAAATTCACTATATATAGGCCTTTTTTCCTTAACCTGATTAGCATAATCACTTCATTTTCAAATTAGGAACTTCCACTGGCAGCCAAGGCTTCTGTACTATTGTACCAAATTAGTTTCTACTGCTGCACGCATTAGTCAAAATAAACATGATCTCCTGGCATCTTCCCATACAACCGAGCAAAGACAAGACCACAGCTCTGGGGGTATTTTTGTTTCTTAATATCTACATTTTTTCCAGTAGTTGGTAGAAAGTATTTCAAACACAACATGGTTAAAAAAAGTTTGAAATGAGCACAGAAATTAAAAAAAAAATGTAACTATCACAAAATGTGCCTCCTTAATGTCAGGTTTATCAGAAACTTACAATGGGGGCATTCTCCTTCCAATATGCCTGTAACTCCCATTATGATCAATGGGAGTTATGTGCAAGTAGTGACAAAGAATAAGCCCCTTGTGTATTCCCACTTCCCCTGTTTAACAGCATCAAAGTTCATTACAATTTGGCAGTTTTATTTTTAACATATTATGACCCATTTGAAATTCAGTCTTCACTTAACAAATGCAAAAGTATAGTTTAATCCTTCAAACAGAGTAGCATACAACACCACCTGGAACATGATCCAAAGTCCATTGAAGTTAATCGGAATCTGTTGACTTCAATGAGCTTTGGATCAGGCCCTTAAAGAGTAAGATGCAATGCAGGCCAAAAAGGAGAAAACGTTTCTGAAAAGAAAAACAAACTAATCCTGAAACTTTTACTCTGGATGGATGTATCCCCTGCATGGATGTACCACCTCTACTTTGTAAAGAAAGTTTCTATTTCCATTGTCCAGGTTAAAGAAGACAGATGTAAATAGTGTATACCACACAGTTCTAATTTAAACCTACTATAGCTCTATTTCCAGCAGCAAAACTGGAAAACAAGAGCACTGCTAAAGAGGGGGATTTAGGTATGATTCTCAGCCCACAACCCCAGCACACATTTTTAGCCCTCATTAAAATATTACTATTAATAATGTGTGTATCACAGAAAGTAGGAGCCCTAGTTATGAACCAGGATTCATTGTGCTACGTGCTATGCAAACACAGGAAAAAAAAGACAATTCATTCACAAAAGAACTTAAAATCTATTAAGAATCATGCTGGTATGTGAAAGTAAGGGTTCAAGTGACAAATATGTTTTGTGGCACCACTACTTCCACTATATCACGTTAGCATTTGTTTTTGCTACTGTGATATGAAAGTGTAATCTTATTACTAACTTTGAAATCATATTACAGAAAACTAATGCTAAATATATTACTGAGCTGAAACAATAGACAATTGTATGGCAACACATTTGTATTTGTCCACTCCCACCCCCTTATTTTCAAAAATGCTTCAGAGAAAATGATACACAGAAAAAAGTGCACACATTCATCTGAAGAAAATATAAGGCCATTTCATCTGCCCCAGGAGAAGTCCATTGCCTTCTTGGCTACAAGTTAAAGGTTGTGGCCCATCAGAAACAGTGAGGAAGTTAAATGAGATAAAATAGTTGTCACTGCAGTACCTTTATGATGAGAAAAGATTGGTGCCAAGATAAGCCTTTTATTATTAACAGAACTATGTACAGAATAAGTTAAATTTTCTACTCCTCTATGTAGCTACAGGCTGTGACTGCCTTGTCCACAGCTTCTTTGTTTCTGGCCCCACTAGGAAATGTGTCACAGGAAATCCAAGACTGTATGAACAGTATTCAAGAAGGGTGGCATCTCTGCTTTCCTGGATAAGTTGACCGACTGACAGGAATGAGGGACTGCAGCTGTGCCTACCCAGTCATCGGGCAGTCAATCAGCGCAGCTGGGCCACAGCAGAACTACATAATTGGCTAAGGCCATCAGGTGTCTTGCGCCTAAGACCAGAAGCTGCAGAAGATCAGTGGCTGCTCAACGCACTCGCCTGTGGATTCTCTGCCTCCCTGTGCTCATTTTCCTCCAAGCCCTGCTTCAGCCTAAACCTCGCCCTGCACCCAGCCTTGGTTCAATCCTGTTCCAGCCTTGCTGCTGCCTTGGAACCAGCACTGCTCCTGCCTTCTCTGACTTCAGATTCCAGGCCCCAACTCTGTTGCGACCCTTGGCTCTGGCATTAGGACTCTTACTATGAGTTGATTCCCAGACAATTTTTCACTTGGCGCAATTGCCTTTCCATTTTTAAAAAATACTTGTAGATAACGCAAATACATTTTGCACATCAACAGGGCAAACCACTGGCAAAAAATACTGGGTTTTTATGTGATTTTTTAAAAAACAAAGCCTTATTTATTGTACAGTTTTCAGGTGTCTGGGTAGTAAAACCATTTTACTAATAAAAATCATTATAATACATTTCTCAGCATTCTTGAATAGCATTCTCTGCAACACAGACCCAATGGCTCCAGTTTCTGTATAGTCCTGAACTGTGCAGTCATTTATACCAGATAAGATTGGCAGCATTTTTCACCCGCTTTTCAGTGATATAAATGACTATATAATACGCAGGGCAAAAGTGAATCAGACCCTGAAACATTATTTTCTGAGCCCTCCTACATGACTTGGGTCAAGATTTCAAAGGTATCCTTGCAACATGAACACAGTTTGTAAGTGGATTCCACTCCCTTGATCCCCTGTATAATTTTCCTGAACATGGCTTAATGGGGAATTTCAATTGAAATGAAGACAAGGTGCACAAAATCCCACAAAATCCTCAATACATCAAATATCAAGAGCTGGGCCCCCTTAGGAAATTATGAGTCAGACCCCCCCACACACACAAAATCAAAGAATCTGGCTCAACAAGTCATGAGATTTTATTTTTTAAAAATATTATATTGTGGGGTTTTTGGTCTATCTTCTGATTTTTGAACTCCCTCTCCCATCTCTAAGGCATGTATGAAATAGCATTGCCCACTCCCCCACATGTATTGGATAAGGTGGATTTTGGCCCTCGCTGAAGACACTCTCACCACCTTGACTATCCACCCCTTGTCCAGCCATTAGTTATGCACCCACTCAAACCCACACCCCATCAGTGCAGTCCACCGTACTCTACCCCTCCATCAGCTCAGCTCCAACCCCACATACGAGCCCCCTATCAATTCAGCCCCTTCAGTTCACTTCCCCAGCCCCCAACCCTGCAGTTCTGCCCCCTATTAGTTCAGCCTCTCCTCCCACTCATCCACAATTCAGCCTCATCTCTACTTCTCCTGGTGTTCTTCACCACAACTCTCAGGTCTTGGGGCGAGTAGGGGGCAGTTTCAGGAGCTCTTCACCCCACTTTTCCCCTCTAAGGCTGGATGCTGCAGGATGGGGGGAAGAGGAGGGAAGGGGAGGGAGAAGCAGGGTACATTCCTCTCCCTGTACCTCACAGAAGGGGAGGGAGGATGAGGAGGGGGAAGAGCTGACTCTTTAGCTCCCTCATTCCCTTGCCCCTCCTGTGATAATGACTTTGGGTTGCTATGGGGAGAAAGAAAGAGCAGGGGAGAGCTCTGCCTGCAGTGGCTCTGATGGGTTATTCTGACCCAAGAGGTAGGCAAGTGGGGTAGGCAGCCAATCAGAGAGCTCAAATTCACTAGTGGGTAGGAGCTCTGGCTAGTCTGGCCCCAGCCAAAAATCATTCATGTCACTTGCAAAAGAATCCTGAAAGCCAGCAACACTGAAATGCATAAAGAAATACTTTTGTTCAAAAACTCCAAAACAGATGTTTTGGCAGGCAATCTGCAGTACAAGCCATATTTCTAAAACATAAACCCTGTTTATACATGTGGGTGAGCATTCCATATTTCTTGAAATTTGATGTTTCATTTTACTTGGCAAATTTTTTTCTAAACAAAGTTATATATATTTCAGAAAATCACTAGAAACTGCACTTGCTGAAAAAGTTACGTTAATCCTCATCTTCTTGCAAAATATCTAGCAATGTTCACCTTCAAAAATGCATCTCTTGGTTAAATTCATTTTACGTAACTACTCCATCCCTTTAAAATTCTCTCATTCTCAGTATTTCCTTTCACAGAGAACATTATCTACACGTCAGGAGATCACTTTCTATAAATTATGTACAACAGGAATAGCAGTGTATAATATCACTGCTTAAATAAATATGTATTATTTATAGTGTCACAGGTGAAGTACTAAAAGAAATGATACATTCTGCCAAGAATCTTATTTCAAAAATACCTTGTCGAGAATGCTGAACATGTGCAATACTGGCTTCTTTTTCTGCTGTTTAAATTTTTTTAGTAATAAATATATGTTATAATAAAATATTTCAAATAAACACTGAATTATTAATGTACCTTGTATTTGCCCTGGGGCAGCAAAGGCATAAATGCTTCATTTAAATTCTGTGCTCTTTCTACAATATAGACAGTGGGCATAATACTGATCTCACTTAACCACTTTTATGTTGATGTAACTGTAATGACTTCAAAGAAATTACTTCTGATTTACTATAATTGAAATGACAGCAAAATCAGGCCCAGTGTTTCTAAAAGTTCTGTATGCCAGGGTTCACTGCAACTTCATTGTTTCCATTTCCACTTCAGTGCTGAAACCTGAGATAGCACCTTCAGTATTTAAAGCTCTAAAATCAATTGTAATCAATATTTTTGCCCTACATCTCTGTTGAATAACATTCCAGTACTGTAACAAAACAAGGCATTTTCTCTAGCACTGCCTGTATTTCACTAGAAGAAAATGAATGCTGATTAATTTATCTCTAATTACACAAATTCTTTATCATTTCCATCCCTGTCTTTGGATGTGGTAAAAACAACAGGATCAATCAATTGAAAATGGGGCTAAAGTACATGGTTCTTAAATTACATTATAGATCTCTTTCCTGTGCAGAGGGAATTAATATATCAGTATCACTTTGTAGTTTGGGGCATTAATAACCTTCAATTACCAGGGAAGAAAACATGGCAACAAATGGGTCACTTTCTGCAACTGCTTCTTCCATAATGGGACTAAGAGATAACACATTTAAAATATATATATCCATCCATTAAGCAGAGTCTAGTGTTCAATTAAAAATGATAGTACTGAATTCATTCAACAAGTATTAACCAATATGTGCAATCAATTTACCTTGAATCAGAAAGCTAAAAAAACAACTCTCAATGAGAATAAAAATAATTTGTTTTCTTTTAGCTTTCCACATTTTTATGGCCAAACAAGACATATTATCTGAATATCTATAAACAACAGCAGACAAGTACCATACCAGGTCATGCCTCTGAGGTTGAATATTAAGGTAAAGTTATAGTTTTGTCTGCTTCTGTTGTTAATGATCTTTCATTAACTTGTTTCTTGTTACCAATACCCTTAGAACCATTAAAGAGCTCAAGGTTTGTTGTGAAGATCTGCAGGTATCTTCAGATAGTTCGCATGGAAGCAGAGCAGGGGAACTCAATCCATGTGTTCTCCTGCTTGCTTTTTGGCTGTTGCATACTAGCTGGGCCTCTTGCCTGACATTTCTTGTTTTTAGTTTAATTGTGTTATACGAGATCTGATCAGCAGCTTACTTGCTTGCCACATGTTCATTCAAACTGTGGCAGAAGGTTGGCAATTTTTGGAGTAATTTTAAAATCAGTAAAAAGACATTCCAGAAGTCTGCATTGCGAAAGGACTATCCATATAGTTGAGTTTGTTCATACTAGGAGGTACATGCTTTTCTTTTGAAATTCCATCATACTGATTTGAGGAAAATAACTCATACTGCTCATTTGAGCATTTTAACCTTTATAACCGCATAAGGCATGCTGTATGGCAGCAGAATTATATTTGCACTGTGATGCAAAAATATTTTATTAAACTAAATATTTAAAAGATGTTCCAGATCCATATTGTGTTCTTGTGAATTAACATAAGACCAGGAATCTTTACGTTAGTAGATATGTGTGGGTTGACAAACATAGACAAATCAACAATAAATAATGGTCCCACCTAGGAGAGGACTGATGCATATCAGTTTTTCCACATTTCCATCTAGAATGGCCTCCACTGAAGCCAGCGACAGGACAAGGAAAAATCACATTAGAGATCTTAGGATAAAAAAATAATGTTATGGACAAACTATACCCCTCTTTGGAGATCCATTTGCCCTCACCAAGAATTTTTGCACAAACTGTATGAAATTATATGGAAGCTTTCTTCTGGAAGATCAACCATAATGTTTTGTTCAGAGTTATGAACATTTCAGAGTTACGAGCAACCTCCATTCCCGAGGTGTTCATAACTCTGAGGTTCTACTATATGTAGAAACAGGAGTGCAGCCAAAACAATCCTTCATTTATACCTTTGGAGATGCCTCAATAGATCTGATAAACATATATTAACCTCAAATATTCTGTTCATTAGTTGAATTCCATAGGTGCCAAGTCTGCTTAAGAAGCAGAATGGGGATTGTTGTTCCCTTGTCTCATAATTAAAAAAAAAAAAAGCTATATAAGCAAAATAAATACTTCACTTTTAGTCCCTGGAAGTGCAGGAATGAACTTGTGTGAGTGAGTGAACTGATTTCGCTACATTTTCTCAAAATAGTAGCCACTAGTCACCTTCATTGTTCATACCTGATTTCCCATCCTGTAAACATAAGTAGCAAAACCATCTTTTATTGAGCAATAAAGCATGGAAACTTTTAGAAAGTTATTTTGGCATTTGCAAAACCCTTAATGTATGATTAAATAGGATTTGGGAGTGTCATGCAAGGCTCTGGTTTCACTGTTCTCCAGTCTCCTTGGGTGAAAGGAACCAGGTATGCTTAAGTCTTTGTGTTGGACACTCGTGGTTAGTCAAAAATGTGTTTATATAAGCAACGGAGCTCCTCCTCCAACAGTGGAGATTAATATACTAATATTAAAACATTTTTGAAGAGTAGGGAATTATCCCTCTTTCTTTCTCCCTCCTTCTAACACTGGTGACCTTATGAGGTTTTAACATAAAGATGTAGCATTAACAGTGTATCTGAGATAGGGCAATTCTCTTGAAACCCTGAATAAAATCAATGTCACAAGGATCTGTCTAGTTGCTCAGGTTGAGTAACCGAATGCATTACCATGCGAAGCATAGGAGTTCAGCTGCTTAGGTTGGATTTTTTTCCTGTTTCAGCTGGCAGAGGTGGAAGAGTATTCTGGAAGAGTATTTCCAGTGTTGCCAACTTTCACAATTTTATCGTAAGTTTGATGATATTTGGCACTTTTTCTTAAAGCCCTAGATCCTGCAATCAGATGATTACATGAGAATGTCAGCGTTCATTAAAAAAAAAAAGAAGTAAATTTCTAGCACTCCTGTTTCTGTATACAGCAGAACTTCAGAATTACAAACACCTTGGGAATGGAGGTTGTTCATAACTGAACAAAATGTTATTGTTGATCTTCGAAAAGTTTACAACTGAACATTGACATAAGCAGCATTGAAACTTTACTATGCAGAAGAAAAATGCTGCTTTTCCTTTAGTAATTTATGTTTAACATAGTACTGTACTGTATTTGATTTTTTTGGTGGGAGGTGGGGAGTTCTTGGCTGATGTCTTGTTGTGTACTTCCGGTTCCAAATGAGGTGTGTGGTTGACGGTCAGTTCGTAACTCTGCTGTTTGTAATTCTGAGGTTCTATTGTGAAAGCTTGAAAAATTGAACCCGAAAGGCTCAAAAACCAGAAGGTAAATAAAAATAACATAAAATGTATTACTTTTTGAAAATCACATGATTTTTTAAGCCAATCTTATTCTTTCTGAAGGCTTGACATGATTTTTTAACAGTATGGTACTTCACTCTTTTCCACTATATGACTCACTGAGAAGCAAAATTTTAGTGTTAGCTAAGGTTGCCTATCTCCTGTGGCAACTGTAGAGCAGGTGCTAAGCTTCTACAGGACATATGTAGCTTTTACATAATAGGAGAAACAATTATACTGAAAGAAAAAAAGGCAACTAAAAATGAATTGATTTGAATGAATATGTATGAACCCCTCTGTTAAAAAAGAAAATAAGGCAGCTAATTGTTCATTGTTCTGTAGACTGTATTATCTTGCATTTTACAGCTGAAATCGGGTTTTATATGGCTCAGCTACAGTAAACCATCACACTGGGATATGAAAATTGTGAGTACAAAGCACCCGTTAAAATCTTGAATCCCTGCTTGGTGAGCTAAGAGATTCCTTGGTTTATGGCAGAGGTCAGGAAGTAAAAGCCCACACTAAAATTCTTGGGTTTTGCTGCTCTGTATAAAACAAAGCAATATTTTATGTACTATGCAGAGATGATAAATTGGAAAGGACATAAAAACTATGAATAAAGGAAATAACCTATGACATATGAACAAGACTAGGGCTCTATTCAGCAGAAACCAAGCAACCCTTAAGGGTACAGAATATTATCTCTTACAAGAAATTCATTCAGTAAGTTTAAACCATTTTTGATCCAGTTGCATAAAGATAACTCAATGAAAGTCAGAAATATGAGAACATACCAAATGTGGAAGAAATCCCAAAGCTCGTAACACTTAGGCCATAAAGACTTGACTCATGACAGAGCAAGGTTGCTAATGATAAATAGTATAACAACTTTTTTAAAGTAGTCAGTTAAAACTAAAGTATTATTATAAGATTCCTGAGCTAGGCTCAAAGATGTGGTTTGGGGGAAGAGGGAACTAAAGAGCAGGGGTTGCAACTTTCTGGACAGCTTTTAAAACAAAGGTGCTGAACCTTTAGTGGTCCTTTATCCCCACAGTAAGAGCCCCTTTATAACTAATCAGAAATGACAATGTGAACTGAAAAGTTTAGAGTTAAGCCATTACATGCCTCCAGAGCAATCTTTTATCAGTCTGATAAGGACATGCTGGAGTAGTAAATGTGAAGTTGAGAGCATGTTACAAAAAATAAAACAAAGCAGGGCTATCTAGCTGATAGCTACAGAAGTTCTTATTGATGTTCTAAATGTGAACCTTTGAAGGAAAAAAGGAAAGAAAATGTTTTAATAATTTAAAAACAACAACAAAACCCTTCTCTCCTTTCATTAAGTATGTAAAAGCTTCATTAATATAAACCACTGTAAGTTTTCCAGCCCCTATAATGGTTCCTCCCATGACAACAATAGTGGCATATCAACAATCAGTACTCTATATTTTAATGATGATTTTCAAGCAAGCCTCATAGTTCAGATGGGGGCAGTAAAAGCTTACACTATCCCTTTAAGGCTTACTTGATGTTTTTTGGAATACTTATATAATTACAGCTTTTGCTGTAAGCATCATGCGGGAGGCACTGTGCTGCAATTGAGCCCTGGAAAATGGTTTCAGCAAAACGGTGTGAATGCTACTTTAAAAAAACAACCAAATAGCAGAACATTTGATTTCCTTCCTATAACAGAAATGCAACCAGGAAGAATGTGTAATTAACTATCAGAAGAGAATGTTGGTCTTGGAAATCTGGATAATTTTCTGTTGAGTATTTAGCAGATTAAAAATCCCTTTCTAAAAAACCAACACAGAACAAAAAACAAACCAAAACCAGGTTTTCTTTTCACAAAAAAAAAAAAATGTAAAGGAGAAAATATTAAATATTTGTATTTAAAATGATAATGTTTGTTTTTATAAGCTTTAACCATCTAAAATATTAGTATGGCATACACAAATATACCTGTAAAGCCTCAACAGGTATAAAATGTACTAAATAAGGATTTTCCTGTAAAACAGGAACAATTGAGCAGATGTGCTTTGTATGAAATGATTTTCATATTTCAATGTGACAAAATAGATGAGCCACATAAAGCCTAATTTCAGTCGCAAATTGCAAGATGGAATAAGTTCCAGAATAGTAAACAATTAGATGCTTTATTTTCTTTTTAATAAGACTAAATTACCAGATAATATCTACTGGCATCAACTTGGCTAATAAAAATCTGTTTAATAGGATTTGCCATTTTTCCAATTGCTATCATGATCAGCTTTGCATTTTGATTATCTCTAAACTTTGCCTCAATTTTCTCATAGAAAAGCTCTCAGTGGTAATTGCTTTAACATTTATTCCAGGTCAAGTGGTTAAGTATGAATAATGATGTGTCAAAAATGTACAGTAATGCTGTCAATAGAGCAATTACCATTTAGCTGGAGCTTATTATGGCACAAGAGCACATTAACTGGGCACAATAAACAGAACAACAAAGAAAGAAGGGGCAAAGGGACCAACCGTTTTCAAAATCTGCCAGTGTTATACAGTATGTGTTACTGACAGATATTAATTGTTGCATAACAACAGTTAACTGTATCTGTACAGTGGACTTCACAATGCAGTAGCGATTAGAAAGTTTCCAATTATGACAGGAGGCAAAAGTTAAAAATATCATGTCACTTTCAATTAATTTTTTTAAAAAATAGTTTCAAATCTTTGTTTTTCCATGCACATTTCGCTTAGCTTTTCAAATAATATTCACCACCAATTGGCATTATATTGATATATTAACCAAATAATTTGAGAGTACAACAATAAAAATGCAAGGTGCCACTTACTTTTGTCACAGTACCTTTTTTTCAAGATGATTTTTATTGAAGTCATATTTTAATTTAATGCCAGCTGTTCCAATTTAATGTATTGTGACAATTAAAAAAAAAATCAAATTATTCTATAAAAGCTATTTGTTCAGGTGTATTTATCTAAATATATCTAAACCACTTGTTGATCCCAGTTTTTGCAGAATGTAGTAGCATGACCAGTCCAGGGCTTTCCCCTTTGAAAGTCAACAATAGCCACATTCTGCAATATGCACTGGCTGTCAGAGGGCCCAGTTCTGCCAGATGCTGAGCAAACCCCGAAAATAGCCCAAGAGTTCCAAAAGCACAAGTCAGCCTCCTGCCAAAAAATAATGAAATTGGCCCCAAATCATGAGATTTAAAAAAGATATATTAAACCATGTTTTTAGAGCATCTTCTGATTTTTAAAATCCCCCCTGCCCACTCCTGATGTATGTGTGATAATTACAGTATTGCCAACACTCGTAAATGTGTCATGATTTTGCCCTCTACTGCAGGAGCTCCCAATAGAAGATCCAACTGAGATGGAGCTCCAGTATGCTGGGCACTGTACAGAGTTATTTCTTGATATGTGGGCACAGTTATCTATTCAGGGGACACCATCACAGGGCCTAATAACATCAGCCACACTATCAGAGGCTCGTTCACCTGCACATCCACCAATGTGATATATGCCATCATGTGCCAGCAATGCCCCTCTGCCATTTACATTGGTCAAACTGGACAGTCTCTACGTAAAAGAATAAATGGACACAAATCAGATGTCAAGAATTATAACATTCATAAACCAATCGGAGAACACTTCAATCTCTCTGGTCACGCAATCACAGACATGAAGGTCGCTATCTTAAAACAAAAAAACTTCAAATCCAGACTCCAGCGAGAAACTGCTGAGTTGGAATTCATTTGCAAATTGGACACTATTAATTTAGGCTTAAATAGAGACTGGGAGTGGCTAAGTCATTATGCAAGGTAGCCTATTTCCCCTTGTTTTTTCCTACCCCCCCCCAGGCGTTCTGGTTAAACTTGGATTTAAACTTGGAGAGTGGTCAGACGTTCTGGTTAAACTTGGATTTAAACTTGGAGAGTGGTCACTTTGGATGAGCTATTACCAGCAGGAGAGTGAGTTTGTGTGTGTATGGGGGTGGGGGGTGTGTGTGAGAAAACCTGGCTTTGTGCTGGAAATGGCCCACCTTGATTATCATGCACATTGTGAAGAGAGTTGTCACTTTGGATGGGCTATTACCAGCAGGAGAGTGAGTTTGTGTGTAGGGGGGTGGAGGGTGAGAAAACCTGGATTTGTGCTGGAAATGGCCCAACTTGATGATCACTTTAGATAAGCTATTACCAGCAGGACAGTGGGGTGGGAGGAGGTATTGTTTCATGATCTCTGTGTGTATATAATATCTGCTGCAGTTTCCACGGTATGCATCCGATGAAGTGAGCTGTAGCTCACGAAAGCTCATGCTCAAATAAATTGGTTAGTCTCTAAGGTGCCACAAGTATTCCTTTTCTTTTTGCGAATACAGACTAACACGGCTGTTACTCTGAAACCTGTCATTATGAATGGGTACTGTAATCAGAAAACTCAATAATAAAAGGAAAACAGGATTGACTCTAGCAAAAGGGAACCAATGAAAACAATTTTCACTCCACAGTAAATTGAGGAGTTTAAGGCAAACAGTGATAACCTATCATGTACATATGTATGTAAAGGGAAAAAAACTCCAACAACTCACTGTCCTAATACCATGCTATTTAAATGGAACCACCAATGGTTATGAAAAGGCTGAACCACTTCAGCATATGTTAAACACGGAACAAGAAATGTAGAGCAATAGCTAATATCCATCTAATAATGCCATAATTGCAAGCCTGCTTCAGGACCTGGAGCAAATGAACCTCTCCTTCTGGAGTCAAACCCAACCTGTCAAAATGATAGCAGCTCTGTATCTGAAATACTTATCTGGTATGCTTCCACTTAAAATTCCACACATTTACTTGAGAAGAATTCAATACATGATCAATGGGAAAGAAGAAAGGAAAGGACCAAGAGTTAAAACCAACGGATGACAAACTCAAAACAAGGACTTTGATATTATATTGCAAATGGTGTTATAAAATGGCTCTTTTACTAGGATTTACTGAATTATTCCCTTCTCAGATACAATGAAGAAGATCAAGAAAAGAAAGCTAGCTGCACCACTAAAAAAGTTAACTAACACTTTATTATAAATAATGATGATGTTTGGGGAGGGTACATCAATTCATTTTTTTAAACCAGAATCAACCCATTAATCTTCCATCTGGAAAAAAGATAAAATATATATTTACTTGGAGAGATTATTTGGCTGGGAATTTATACCTGTTGTGCTACCTTTACATCCTTATAAAATGGTTTTAACTTGGGGAAGCAATGAACACATGAGATGCCATATAATTTCAAGTTATATGCATTCCTGTTTCCCTAGACCTTGAGTCATTTCCTATAGCCATTTCAATATTAGCACTTGCATCTTCCTCTCATCTAATCTCAGCATTGTATGTGACATAACAGACTATTTTAACTTAAATGTGTATTTCAATCTCTCAAAATGAGGCAGGCCTGTGAATTAAGTGTATGCTTTAAAAATATGCAATGATCAAAATATATTGGATTATTACACAAGATCTGCTAAAGAGGCTGAGATGCTATTATAACAATTATACACATAATTTATTGGACTCCAGAACAATTTTTCAAATGTGATTTGCTGGGCAATATGTGACAACTGTACTGAAATCAAGGTGGTAATCTGACATATTTTACTTGATAGTGTTATAACAGTAATAGTTTATCAATAATTATAAGTGTTGTAGAAATAGCATGGAATCATAAGTCACTGGCTAAGTCAGAATGATATTTGCTACCTGATTTTTCTTCAGTACATGGAACTACAAAACTCTTCTAGAAAATGGTCTGCAATTGCCCTTGGTTGTATAAGGAAATTGATCCTTAGACCATGTAAAAGCTTTTCTGTTCACAGACTGGTGAGTTAAAAGGGCAGAAATTGCTTTATATGAACATATTACATATAAGATTACACAAGAAAATAACCCACACTACATTCAAAGAACATTATTAAGGTTGCAAAGTGTAGCACTAAAAAGTTAGGAAATGCCAGAAATAAGATGGGAAAATGTAGATGCATTCCATGTAATTAAAGACTGTGTCATAATTCATATGCACAAGGGGACTGAATTCAGGTTGCATAAGCAACCTACATTATTTCATTTCCTAACTGCTGAGTGCTTGACTTTGCAACCAGAATAATGTTGCTTTAACATAGTTGTGCCAAAAGCTAAGACTGACAACGGGATGGATCACTCAATCCTTATCCTGTTCTCTTCATTCCCTCTGAAGATCTGGCATAGTCACTGTCGGAAGACAGGATACTGGGGTAGATGGACTATTAGTCTGACCCAGTACGGCTGTTCTTATGTGTGTGTGAAGTTTTTTAAGTTTTCTTTTTTAAATACAAACTGGAAAAAATCAGAAATTCCTTCATGTGGCATTATACTGACACCCACAAGGGTCATCAGCAAAATTAGAATCTTTAGATCTGTTGCACAGACCTCTGCTACTTGAGCTAATGTTGTAACTGATAGGTATAGTAGGTTCTAATCTTCTTTGTGGTCCAAGACTACAGGGGGAATGAGACACTTTACCAGTGGGTTTCACAGATATTTGCTGACAGCAGAGGAATGGGTTCCATGCCAGGTTCCGGAGGGAAACGTGTTCTAGACGAAACACATTCTTCTGCTTATTCCCCCCAAAAGCATGATCCCTTCTGCTCTATCCCCTTCTACCTGTCCCTGTTCCAGTCCCTTCTCTTTCCTACTACTGGTTTCTCAACCCAGTTCCAGTCTCCTGACTCAGTCAGTCCCAGTCTCCCCATAGCTTATATTTCCTTGCTCAGCCAGTCACAATCTGCCACCTAATTTTCAGTCCTAGCCTCTTCCCTCCCCCAACCAGGTTCCTTATCCCAACCTACCTTAGGTCCAGCTCTTGTCCTCTCTGCATTTGAATCAGGCAGCTCCCTCCTCCACACTGCCTCAGCATCAGCAGAGGGGACATTGAGACAGGGTGAGAGAAAGAGAGGTTTCCTGCTCTCAGTTTTGGTGCCCAGCCCTGGCTCACCAATTACAGAGTCCTGCTCAGCTCCCAGTAGCCCTGTGCTTCAGGGAATTTAGCTGGGAAACTCTATGAAGCTTCTACTGAGCATGTGTGAGCTGCACTTTTTCAAAGGTTTATAAGTTGGCCAAATTCTGGCAGATTTTCATGGGGATAGCAAAAGGCAGATCCCTGATACAAATGCCACCTCTTGCTAAATTTCAAGATCCTGCTCTTGAATATGAATATGAAAATGAAAATATGAGAATACTGGAGCTTATCAAATAAAAGGTTGTCAGAATTTTTTAACATGTGTAAAACAATGTATTATTCTCTCAACTCATTTCTGGAACTCTTTTTGCTGAAAATTAAAAATCAGCAGACACTCAGCATGTAAAAATATAGCCCAAATGGTTAAAGTTAGACAAAGTTATAAGCAACTTTTATAAAAGCAACCGCATTTTACATTGGCAAGTTTCAGGCAACCTTCATAATAGCGAGTTCTACCAGCCTTCTTATAATTAAGCACATAACTGAACAATACAATAATCATTTCCTTTCTCCCATCCCCGAAAATACCTGTCCTTGCATCTACATGCCTTTTCAATTACTGCCTCATTTCCTTCACCTCTAACCTCAAATCCCCTGCCTACAACTACTATTATACCTCCTATCTTCCATTTCCAACCTGGATCCCCTCCAATCTGGCTTTTACCTTCTCTGCTCCACTAAAACACCTCTTGTTTTAAAATTCCCTAGGGACTTTGGGGGTGGGAGGTGGGGCAAATCTCAGGACCTTTAGTCCACCCCCTTTCTTCTTGCTGCCTTTGACACTGAAAATCACTCTCTCCCAAAATCTTGTCTTCTGTGACGCTGTTGTCTCCGCCTACCTCTTTGATAGTTCTTATCTCTTTTAGCGTCTTTTCCTTCTCCTTTCCCCACTCTCTGGCAGTCCCACAGTGCTCCATATCCTTGCACCTTCCTGTAGTGATCCATAAGGTCACTAACTTCTCCTTCAAATTCCTCTTTAACACCTAGTTCTATCATGATGCCTCTAAAAAGCTACCAACTAATAATGAATGGCTAGGGAGACTGCCAGTTCTGATAGCTGATAACTATTTAAAATAGGCAAACAAATTATTGAATATTTTATCTGTCTCCCTCATCCTTCATATGTTGCTTGTTGTCTTAGATTATGAGCTTGTTTAGGCAGGGACTGCACTGCATTTTATGTTTGAAAAGCACATAACACATGGTTCACAGTGTGACCCATGAACTCCTGAATGCCAGCTGTCAAGGGGGTTACAAGAATATCCTGATACTGGTATGCACCTTGGGGTTCACCAAAGAATCTCATGTTGAGGTCTTAAATGAAAGTCCTGGTCACAGTGGTTATTAATATTGTTGTGAAATGTATGTACAGATACTATCTAAGGTGTTATATTCTTAGAGTCTGTGTCACAATAGAGGTGGAGAAACAAGTTTTGCTGTCAGACGAAAGTCATTTATGCTCTTGTCTCCCTGTGGGAATGTAAATTCATCATTGTATGCTAATGCTATGGAGGCACATTTACATTTGAAGTCAAGAGAGAAGAGCACACAGCGGGGGGAAGAGAACCTTATCTTTAGACATACTTCAAAGATTTGCTGGACTATATTTGGGGAACAGAGAAGACACTCCATCATCCTGTATCTTAGAAGTAAACGGGCAGTGTATTTACTTTCATGAAAACAGGATCTCAATTAGCCTTGGCTGAAACACTGCAGAGGTCATTTGCGGTGAGAAGCTTCTTCAGACAGGAGGCTAGCCAGTTAAGTTTAGTCTCTAGAAAGCATGTTATGATTTTGTTTTATATGTAACCCTTTTGTTTCCTTTATCCTTACTCACTCTCTCTTGAACCTCTGGTATAAATTTATCCTGGATTTCACTATAAATATATCTCAGTGTTGTGATATTAAGTTAGGAGCTGATCCTGAGTTAAATAATGCAAGCTAGTGTGTACGCGGTTCCATAGGAAAACACAGAAAGACATGCAGCTGGTATCAGAGATTGCTAGATAGTGAAGGTATTTATTAACATTGCAAATCACATTATAGTATTTTATACTAAAGATCTAAAACACGACATTAGTGTCAACAACACTAGTTTGGATCATTTTGTACAATACGGTGTTGTCTGTGTTTGTTTAAAAAAAAAGACACCAGCAATGTGCTGATCAAATATTTCAAGGTAAGCCCCAGCTCATGTAGGAAAAGGCTATGGAAAACTTTGGTGGCTCTGAGAACAAACAATAAAAACCACCTAGCTCAATAATAATTTAGACATTCGTGAGTCTTAAACTCTCATTCTGGTTTGTGATAACCAGTCACAGAACTGGGATACTTACATCATTTCAGATCTCTATGCCTAGCAGCATACCTAAGAGTGAGAAACAAGTGAAATATGGAAAATATATTTAATACTGGAACAAACAGTAGAGCATCCAGTCCAGAATTCTCCCTAAGACCCTTATAATATCCTGAAATGGACAATAGTGTACCATCAGAGGGAATTTCTTCTCAATCCCAGCTGTTGGTCATTACCTTGTGCCCTGAAGCCTGAGGGCTGACAGCTATTGTAATTTTATGCTAGTTAGTGTAATTGCAGATGTCACTCTTACAGAAACACCTAGTCCTTAAAAAATGAATTAAGCCATTTGCTTCAATATCCTTCAAGTGTACATGAATTTCAGAGTTTTAAAAGTTAACATTAATTACTGTCAATATGAGTCTTGGGCCAAATACCAGCCTCTTTTCAGTTATTAATTGGACAAAACTTCCTACTGAAGCCAAGGACTAAGAGGAATGTTAAATTGATCCTCCAAATTTAAAAAAAATGCCATTATTAAAAACCATAGATTATTAAAATAAAATAATTTTCAAATTATATTAAAAATCTTTACAATTCACCATCTAAGCTGTTTGTTTATTTTTGCATTTCTCACAGCTTACACAATTAAACTGAATTAGCCAATTTCACTTTTGCTTTTATATAAGCAATTTCTAGTCATTATCAGATTCTCATGCCTTGAAAGTAGAGCTACTTGGACATTTTCCAGCAAAACAGAGCTGGTCCTGTCTCTGCTACAAAAGTATGGCAGTCTCTTTGTCTCTCCTGCCCAAAACTTCCTGTCAGTCTCTGGATTTTATATACCTGCTTACCAACACATGGGTTCTTAATGCCCCTGCTGGAGAGAAGTTTGAGGGACTAGCTTCACAACTCAGGCAACCTCTTTAGCATATCCATTGTCCCAAGGTGCTTTCACCTAAATAGGCTACCATGAAAGGTCTAAAGGCCCACCATTGTATCAAGTCTGGGAAACATGTGCCTGTCATCCAGTAGAGACATTTCATCATACAATTTCATAACAACAACTTCATAACAACCAGAATTCTGTACAGATATTCCCCAGATCATCATATCCATTCTCTCTACTTCATTATGCCTCACTTTCCCCTCAGATAGTTTGTTCAATAAAAAGGTATTACCTCATCCACCTTGTGTCTCTAATATCCTGGGACCAATACAGCTATATAACATGGCATACTTCCCCTCCCATATTTGTCTATTAGGACTGCAAACTCTTTGGGGCAGGGAGCAAGGTGCTTATCACCGTGGGTCTCCGATTTCATTCATTTCATTTTGTAGATACTACTGTAATACAATTAAATAATACTAATAATAACACTATAGAACAATTCTTCAGTGATTAAGATAGAAATACCGTAAGGGTAACTTTTAAAAAAATCTATTTGGATTAAAAAAAAAGAAAAATATTTCTATTTGTCTTAGGTTTTGTAAAAGATTATCTTTACCAGACCTAAAGTTTGGAACAAAATTTGACCTAACATAATTTCTATACATATTTATGGAATACAAAAAAGGTATTTTACTTAATTTAAAACAGATTAAATTACTTTTAGTTTCACAGACTTCCCTACTGATCTTGTTTTATGGGTAATAGGTACTCAATTGGCATTTTCTAAACCATTCAGAGCCACCTCTGGTCAGATCTCCTCATTCTGCTCCTCTCCCTCCCCTCAAATGAACTGTCCTAATCTTTATTATTTTAATGAGACTTCTGTAAGAGTAAAAGCCTATTAGTGAAATGAAATGTATATATTATTCAATTTCGTTATCTGTCATATACATGTGTTTGAAAAAGTTTTTTTTGGGGGGGCGGGGGTCCAGTATTGTAAAGCTTAAGCACATTACCGATAGGATACTCTTAGAATATCCATGCAGCTAGACATGTTATCTTTCTCCAATCTCTTCTCAACTCCCTGAGAGAGAAAGCGTGTGTGTAAGTGTACACACACAAATGAGTGTGTGTGTGTGTGTGTGTGTATGCAACAGTTTTTGGAATTTTCACAGAGTTCAAAAGGAACCAGTAAACGTCAGTGACACCTGCAGGCCCATCTTTAAAAAAAAATTACAGAATAATTATTTCTCCAGGCAATGGATCTACTGTTACTACTTATACTATTCAGGAATTCTAAATATATTTCTGTATACAAGAAAATCTCTCATTGTATACAGAAAAGGTAAATGAAGTAAGCCGAGATGCCTACCATCATGCATGTAACAGAGTACACATTCAGCAATGGTGGTGTTTTTATGATGGACTAACCAAAGCATGAGCCTAATGCTTTGAATCTGGAAAACTTCCCAGATTACACATCTGCCCTTTTAGTTCGCACTATGGAAGATGAATCTGAAGAAGAGGCAATAAAAAAGACAAGACTTGAGAGTTAGGTCTAGGCTTCCTTAATAAGAATAAAAGCACTATAGCTTGCAGCTTCTAATAAACTGAGAGCTGAGATGGTTCTTAATCTTGCATTTCAACACAAGTTAAAATATAGTGCACCCAATTATGGTGGATTAAGAATTACCTCACTTCAACTTCTTGTTTTTGACAGTTTTATCTCCATTTCACCTTCAAACAAAAATTTGTAAATTGTTTTATTCTTTCAAGTCAGTTAATGATCTGAATTTTGTACTCTGATATGCTGATCTGAGCAGATTTTTCTATTGGTACTATCCAACAAGAAGCAATTAGAGGTCTGAAGTGTTACAGAGTGAATTTAGTAGAAAAATAATAACTACACCATGCCCCTTAACTTTCTGAAATAAAGTCAAGTTTTTGTAGTTTAAAAATGAGTCTGACTTTTAGAAGATACTGAATTTCATTTCACCATGCCACAGAAATATTAAACCATAGATAAAAGAAATCTCCTAACCATCATTCTTCATCTGACTGGCAGATTACCCTGAAAAATATACTTTACCTAAACAGTATGATTTATTTTTGTTTTTGACATTCAAAACTCTTGAGACTTGCATTTTTTGAGACTGGTTTCAATATACTTAAAAAAGTGATATCAGCAACTTAGGTTTTTGTTGGGGTTTTTTTATTATTAATTTATTTATTTAGTATTTTTGAAATCCAGCATCAATCACACTAATTCTCCAACTCACTAGGGCTGGATGGCTATTGCTCTGATTTAGTCTTCCAAAGTTCAGTAATGAATCTAAATGATTTTTATACAGGCTTAAATGTCTTCCTTTAGAAAATATTACAATTTCTTATTAGTCCAGCTTTGTAGATGGATTACCTTTACAGCCATGTACCAGGAGGCTAAAATTGATTCTCTGTTTTTCATTCAGGATGTCAGTTCAAAACTGGGTATAAGCAACAAACTTCAACCATGTCTGTCCCCAAAGTTGTTTTGCCTTCCTACCTTAAGGAAGATAGCAGGTCTGGATGAGCCACTGGTTTTCATAAGTTAACTACTTTATTTTGAAGGCCTCATCCATAATTCTGGGAACAGCATAAAAGAATGGGAATTGTTAAATACTGAAGGCAATGTGGCAAGAGGAAGTTAACAGATTTGAAAAAGTAAAACTAGACAACCTCCCTTCCTTCTCCCCAATCACCACCACATATGCAGCATTTACAACTTTTCCAATTGTATCTAACTATGGAAAAAAGCATTCACAGATGCAAACAGAAAATCTTTTGAACCTTCTATCGTGCACCTCAGTGTAAATGTACAGATTCTTACAGACTGAACTTTAGCAGAAGGTAACAGAACAGTGGCCCCACAGAACAACATCCAAAAATGAAAACTTTTGGGGCACAGTAGCAGTTTCTATATGGATAGGGTGTAGTAATCATCAGACCGAAGAGTATTAGTTATACTAGGATACAACTTTAGTTAGATGTCCAGAACAGAAGCTAGATGCTATTGTGATAGATATTACATAAATGCAGACAGACAGTTTTAATTGAAGGGCAATTAGACTTTAAGGTCCTCAGGACTGAAAGCATGTTTTGTGTGTTTTATACAGTGTTCAGAACATTGTTAGCACTTAATACAAAACAAATAGTACAACTTCTGCTACTGATAAGATATTTAAAAAAATCAAAGATTAAACAGTCTCTGGATCCAATCCTGCAACTGACTTTGTGCAGGCAGATCTCTGTATTTGAGTAAAGACACTTTCAGGATTGAAACCCCATTTGACCTGCTGACACAGGTGGGGAAGTATCTTCAGACATTTACTATAGTTAAAGAAAATATGAAAGTCCAATTTTCCTAACAAAAATGGATCTTTAATTTGGCCAGAGAAAATCCATTGTTACAATCAAATTTGTCAAAAATGTAACAATTTGAGATACTGTAAGAAAACTGATGATACTATGCTGTAAACCACCCTGAGCCCACTCACTTGTACAAAACTGGAAAACTGCCACCTATGAGTCTTAGAGTATAAATCCACTTCGCAGTAAGGAATGAGCTCATTTGAGTAGTGACCAACTCAACTAAATCATGAACAGTTACTAACACCTAAGCAGATTAAAACAAATGAATTGATTATAGCTTTATAATTAAACCTCAACAGCTCATTAAGGACTTCATCCTGTAAGTTGCTGAGTATCCTCAACTCCCAGTGAAGAAAATGGGAGTTGAAGGTATCTTGAAGGATTGAATCCTAAACAACCACAATGCATATGCCATGCTGTGAAAGAGGCTAAAGGCTTGTCTACATGGTGCATTAGTCTGCACCAGCTGAAGTGTGAATTCTAATGTGCACCAGTATGTTGAGCATTAACTGGCCTGTGTGGATCCTGCTGCCAGACACTAAAAAAGTTCCTTCATGTGTGTTAATATTGTGCTGTTTAAAACAGGACTGAATTAATGCATACTAAGGAACTTTTAGCACATACCAGCAGGGTCCACATGAACAATACATTGGTATGCATTAGAATTTACACCCAGGCTCGTGTGAACTAAGACACCATGTGGACAAGCCCTAAGGCAGTTGTTAAAAAGCAGGTGGAAATGTGCATGATACATTGGGGTGTCCCATGACACCATCACACTGATTAAGTATTGAAATTCAGAGTTTATTGCTCATGCTAACAGGCCTTGACTCTTGTGTGTCTTACAATTTGAAAAACTATTCTTCCCCCACTCCTCCAGTTTAGTTCATTGAAGACTGTTAACAGTTGCCTTATGTTAAAATGAGATGACATTATGACTTCTTCATCCATTTGTTTTCCCCTAGTGGCTCTCCATGCTCTCAGGGGAAAAGGGGAAGGAGAAGGAAGGCATTTCACTCTCATCTCCCCACCTAAGGCCCTGTATTGCAGCTACCTTCCTTCAAGTCAATTAGAGCTGGAGTCCTCCTTTTTGAGCCCATCATCACAGAAGGCATCACTACAGATTGATACAAGGCACTCTTTACTAGAGGCTGAGTGCTCTGCTTTTGCACTGCTCCCAAGCTCTGTTGGCTCAGGGAGTGAGAGACTGAATGTGGAAATCAAA
Source organism: Lepidochelys kempii (assembly GCF_965140285.1). Taxonomy (NCBI): domain Eukaryota; kingdom Metazoa; phylum Chordata; order Testudines; family Cheloniidae; genus Lepidochelys; species Lepidochelys kempii. Next base: position 77,144,464 of record NC_136383.1, on the reverse strand, counting down.
ACATTCCCCCCAAAACACCATCTGCAATCTTGGCCAAAATTATGGTTTTAAAAAATAATGTGAGACTGTCACAAATTCAATCAAATAAAAAGGCACCATAAACTAACATTTCACAGTTGTGCCTAAGTTCTATATTTTGAGCAGAGAAACACTGCATCAACGTAGAGATTAATAGAGTAGCTTCTTCTGATATAAGAATGTATGACCTTTGTAGCACCACAAAATGTCAATTATACACTTGGAAATGTTATTTCTGTGGTTAATTTCCCTGTTTTCTTACACAAATCTAATATACATGTGCATCTTCCCCAGAAGATTTCAATATACTTTGATTGGAAATCACAACTCCATCATTTTTTTTAAACAATGTGAATGATTAAAAGAATGCTTTGTGAAAAATGAACTAATAGACAATATCTAGTGTGTCCAAAATAGACCATAAACAAACCCCTATATCACCAAGTTTACAGCAAAGGTTTACTCTACTTTTCAGTTATATTAAAGTAGAGAGAGAGAGAGAGAGAGAGTTTTAGAAAGGGGGACTTCATGGCTCTTTCCTGAAGGTCTTGTGTTAGGCAGTGTGCTGTGAACAAGCAAATGACCCTTTAAAATAATCTATAGCTTGTTTACAGTTCATTTTTTAAAAGTACTTATCAAGTTTGGAAGTTACCTTCTGTACAAAGTAAATACCAAACAGCAGATGTGTGAGCCATTTACTAGAGCTGTATTGCTCCTGCTAATGCACAATGTCAATGATTTAACAATTACTATCAAAATAAGGGCCTTAGGGACTAGTTGTCTAATATGTTTCCCTCTATTGATAGGCATCTATCTTTCTATTGATGTATGGGGAGCTTTAAGCATATGCAGCATGTCTCATCACCGATAATGTGGCTTACCCGTGGAAAATCCCACATGTATCAACAGAAAAATAAATCCTTTAAATTACTGAGATAACACTTGTGTAGTTCTGAAACTTCAGTTGACTAGCTGCAGTCTGCCTCATGGACCACTGAAAAGCATTGTCTTTTTCTAATGGATTATCTGAATTTCTCTACCCTACTGGTATTATTTTTATTTAACTCTGTAAAATGTTTTGAGATTGTTTGTGTGAAAGACTTGATACAAAACTCAGTCTGGATTGTATATTAATATGTTATTACAGACATTTCTCAGATGCTTCTTCTATAAACATCATTGTTCTATTTTCCTTCTACTTATCACTTGGCTTATAAGGCTGCAAATTCCCTCCCAAAGTGATAAAATCGTTGGTTAGGAGGTAGCTCATATAAAATGAAAATAAATGTTAATTGTTAAATAGCATCAAGAGCTAAAACAAAGAATTATTTTGTAAATGTAAGGAATCCTTAACATTTATGCTAAGCAAAGACTGTAAACAGCCGGAAAAGAATTGTTTTGTGGCAATCAAACTATGTTCTATTTATAAAATTCATTTGGAAAATGCCTGTATTGGTGTAAATTACCTAATATGGAAATAGAGGAATATCTGATTATTTCCTAGGAGAGAAACCTAAAATATATGTATCTTCAGCCTCAATGCAACAGTAAAATCAATCCCCCAAGGCATATGGCATCCACAATACACAATACCTAAGAAAACAGATAACATATGTTTTGGCTTTATAGGGTATAATATCCGAAAAGATATTTCATACCTTCCCACTCAATTTTAAATGGTTATAAAGAAAATAAAGTCTCTTGTTAGGGGCTGAATTGAGATCTGAATACAGGAATTTTTCTAAAAGCTACTGACACACTTCAAAGAGGAATCATCATTTTAGAGGAAGGATAGATAGATAGATAGATAGCATGTTTTAAAATAATTTTATAATCTTTAAATTGAGTCCGGCTACAGAATAACTAAACAATGCATAGTTAGCCAAAATGTCAGATTATTAAAAAAAAGGCACTTTATATCTGTGAAATAAGCAACATGCACAAACATTGCAACATGTTTTAGAGACCTCAAAAAGAATGGGTACTGTGAGCTGAGAAGAGACAGGTATTTCTTACACCTGCAATAATGTAAAAATATGATACAAAATACAAATAGATAATACTGCCCACCTTCAATATGCTATGATTATGTTTTAACAATCAGGATGTACCAAATATTAAGTAACGGCAAGCCATACTCTTGAGTATAACGAATAATCCTATCATAAGTGAACAGCAGAAAGGTCTGATGAGAAAGGAGGAATCAGAGGGGTTTATGTCCTACTCTGACAGAAATTGTAGATACACAAAATAAAAATACTTTGCATTTATACAAGAGTTTTCATCTTTCATGTCTATATGCCTTCTATTGATCTCATCCTTTGAAATAAACTTGGTTTTTACAAAACCTAGATTTCAGTTTGATTTTGACCTGACATTGTCCTATGAGCATGATTAGATAAATCTAATGTTAATTGCACTGCAATTATTAATATCAGCAAATTATTAATATTTCTCTTGCATCATGTAATGTTTGTATTTGTAACTATCTCTAAACATTAACTATAATTAATAAGAATTCATAGGTTTGTCCTGCATGAGTCCAATGAATGCCTAACTGTTTGTTACTGTCCGAAGACAGAGTATGTGTCAAACAAGCCCAAACTCCCCCTTTTTCTAACCTGGAAACCCTATACCTCGACTAATTAGGAAGTTAATCAGAGAATTTATGACTGGAACAAAGATGAGATATAGTTAAATAAAGACCTATCATAGGATCTGAGAAGTATTGTGGAGATAACATATGGTAGAAAAGAATTTTTTCCCATGTTTCAAAGTTTTAAACTATTTTTAATCTGTCAAATACTTTCTTTAAAGTCTGATTGAAAACTGTGGTAGCCTAGAGTCAAAGTAGCTGAGTGTTCATATTTGGAAACATCCTGCCTCTGTTAGTTTCACATTTTAAACTCCAAGGAATACAACAAATAAGTGTTTACAAAGCATAGGAGTGCCCAAGACACTGAATAATATTTTAAAAACCTTATTAGACACTGGGGTTGTGACCTTTGAGTAGTTCTTTTTATAGTTCTAAAACTGACTTTGGTTATCAGCTATCTTTTATAGGAAACTTAACTTTCTTGAAATATCGCTCAGACTAGTTCTGTGAAACATTACTCTATTAGAGCAACAAGCTCTAGGCAATAGGAATAAAGTTAGAAAAAATACACATCTACCTATTATAAAACCTCCTAGTTCTTAGCTCCTTTCAACTATATTATAAAGCTAGAAGTTTAGACAATGAAGACTATATACTCATAATTAGCCAGGAAGATTATATTATACACCGCATATGACTTTTTATACTTTGAATATGAAATTTTTCTGCAGCGGTCTGTGCAGAAAGTCACTTCCACAGTATGATTTACCAAAGTAGCAATGGCTTACCACATATCCCTAAAAATTAGGAATGTCCTCTTTTGGGGGCCTTTCTTGGGGACCCTTTTGGTTTTACATCAGCTAGCTCTTTGTGCCATTTTTAAAACCCTGAAGTCTCTGGTCACCTGAAGGAGTCACCTCACAAGTGAGTTCAAATGTGCCTCAGGGAACATCACCACAGGCCTGTCATATGTTGTCAACCCTGCCTTTCACGACAGTCGAACCACAGGCATCCCAGTGAGCTGCCTCCACTTCTTGTGTGTCCTCCAGCCAGACCTTCACTGCAAATAAAGTCAAATCCACATCAAAACCACATCGAGTCAGAACTCTCTGACAGTTAACAGAGATGGGGTTCATGGCATCCTCACTTCTCACCAAACCTGCACCATATGTAAACTCTGGATTATGACAGGCATAAGGAGATAAGAGGGAACCTGTTTTTGCACACCAAGCTTAGGTAGTGAAACCTAGGAAAAGGAAGTCTGGTCAGTGTTCAGAGCAGAATCTGAGGATAGAGTCAGAGTCATGGTCAGGAGACAAGCCAATGATCAGAGCCAGCTGTTAGGAATCAGGAGTTCAGGGAGGGACTAGGGCTGGAGAGGAGTAGGCAAGTGATAAAGCAAGGGCTGGGCAGGAAGCAAGTATGGTACAGCTGCATGTGTGGAATTCATTGAGCAGCCACTGTGCTGCTGTGGCTACAGAGCTTAAATGGTGATCTGTTGGCACTTCTGATCAATCAGGGAGCACAGTCATTCAGCAAGGGTTTATTGGGCCCAGATGAGGTCATTGGATGCTAGGCATTTGAGTTTCCTGAGAGTATGAATGATTATGGTGCAGAAAGTGAGCAGCAGGACAGGAGAATGAGAGCTAGGAAGGGAGAAAGAAATGGGGAGGAAACTAAAGGATAGGGAGAAACAAGAAGAGGAGAAAGTGAAGAAGAGAAAAGACAAAGTATAGATCAACAACAACAACTCAGGATGAAGGAGAACAAGGAGCAAGTAGAAGAGAACATGGGGATAAACGAGAAAAACAAAAAATAGGTAGTGCCGGGGAAAAATGGACCTGCATTGACAGGGTAGAGAAAACAGTATCAGGGATGCATATAAACTGTTTGTTACTATTTTTATTGTCAGGAGATTTGTTTGTTATTCTAAAATGAGAGACACCAATGAGAAAGGAACAGGTTGCTTGTTTGAGCAAGAAGAGACAGAGGATGGGACACACCTTTTCCTCTCACCACCATGCCAGAATGATCCCTTGCATAATTCTTCATTCCCTGAGCAAAGCCACTGCCAATGGGTCTACCTCAACACAATGGAATTGTGTTCCATTTTTTGTTATTTGAAAATATAGCCACTTTTTCTTCTTCTGAATGCTGGGAAATAGCATTTTTTATAATCTCTTTCTGGCTGGGTCATTTCCATCGGATTCTGCAAACAAGTGCTTGTCTACTGAATACTGAGTAACTTAATATTTAATATTCAGTAATACGGTCAGGTTCTGTAAAGTCTTAAACAAATAATAATTTACCTTTGTATTACTGACATCAAATCTTCTTGCTTTTGTGTTTTGTATTAAGGGTGTCTAAAGCTTTGAATAATTGACTCTTTTATATTTGTATCAATCAAAATGAATAAATCAACATGAATACATTACATAGGACAAAACCCAGGAAGAGTCTTTCCCTGATGCTGGATTATTACATAACTGACAATTTAAAAAGATTCTTGCACCTGCTTCTGAGGCCTCTGATATTTGACAAGATTCTGGACAAGATGCAACTCTGGTTTGGCCCAATATGGCAATTCCCAAATTCCTGATTACAAACTGGCATACAAACTACATATAGAAATCACTTCATTCAGCACTGAAATGCAGCCCTCGCTGGATTGAAACTCAATGTCTAAAAGTGCACAGCAACACTATGAAAAAGTTTAGGACAGAAAATGAAGACTTCTCCTACCAGCTAGAAAAATAAAATTACCTTCCTTTCTTTGTTTTGCTGGACTTGTCTCTCTCTGGAAAGTGATCAGAGCCCCTCAGGGGAGGCAAGTCAAGTTTGAAAAATTCTAATCTACAGAACTCTTTTTCTGTTTGAAATTGTTAGTAAATACCGTGGGATCCACGTTCCCCTCAGCTGTGCAAAAAAGTAACAAAGCCACACAAACAACAGCTAAATGTGGCCAGCGAGTGTGGAAGAAAAGGAGTTGAGTCTGCTTACTCTGCTTCTTCTCATTCTGGGGCTAGCAGTAGCCCCATCACACCTTTATGACTATGTAGAAATTTCAGGGCTATGGGTAGTTGATGAGGGGCAGAGCTGGGAGCATCCTCTGCAGAAGATATGCTTTCCTAGCACCCTAGCACAGAGTGCACTGAAAATGCCAGAAGTTAATGCTCCTCTACACAGTACTAAACTTTACTCCATGATTGAAAATTTGCAAATTTTAAAAGCTTTCAATGGTAATTAAAAAGTGACACATTTTTTGCTAAAATTTTCATGAAAAATGTTTCTGTTTTCCATGCAGCTCTGTTTCTAATCCTCTTCAGAAGGAGAGGTCAAAGCTGCCAAGTTTTGCACAGTTCCATGGGTGACATTTTGTGACTGAGAGATGGTCTCTGATTTCCCCACAGATGCCCCCAAACAACAGGAAAAGTGTGGGGTGAGGCTAGAACCTATTCCTTACACATCACAACAGTCTCTTGTACGGGGTGGCTCTAGGTTTTTGGCCGCCCCAAGCAAAAAAATTTTGGCCGCCCCCATCTTTTTTTTGACTTTTACACATTTGCCCTTTGCAATGTTTTTGTTTTGTTTTGTTTTGACTGTTTAAAATTTTAAAAAATGAAAACAGAGAATTTGTAGTTAGTGAAATAAAACAATTTGCTACAAGTGTACTCATTTAATTTTAACTAAATCACAATTACAACCAATTTGGGTTCAACTATACACTGTAATGAAAAACGTTAGTGTCTTCCGGTGCGCCCAGTTTCTCATAAATTAAAAGAATTTATATGAACTGAATTTTTCTGGTTTTTATACTTGCGTAGTCTTTTAATAATTCAGTGAAATCTAAATTTTTTGCAATGGTACTTACAATTGAAATTAATGCGAGTCCTGACAAATGATTTTGAGACATGGTGGACCTCAAATAATTTTTTAGTAATTTCAGTTTTGAGAAACTGTGCTCACCAGAAGCCACTGATAATGGTAATGTTAAAAGAATGCATAATGCTATAGCAGTGTTTGGAGTGAGGTGCTCGGGGCTATACATCCCGCCTGTGGGCCCCCAGCCCGATCTCAGACCCGGCCCCACCCCCGCAGTGGGGACAGTAATCGACAGAGAGGCTGGAGGGCGGGTCAGCAGCTGGTAGGGAGGCGGACCAGGGGTGCCCGCCCAGTGCTGAGCTGCCCGGGGCAGCTGGTCTCTTACTGGCCACGGGTCCTGCCCTGATCCTGGGCTCCACTCCGGCTCCTCCGCTGCTTGTGACACGTGCGGCAGGGGCGGGCGGGGGGAAGGAGCCATATAACTCTGCTCCCCTGGTGGAGGGGGGGGCAGGGCAGGGACCGACCCAGAGCTGGGACCCCCGCCCTGAGCCCGCCGCCCCGCCCCACGCAGAGGCTCACTGGTTGACTGAGTGGGGTCAGGGGAGAAAAAAAAGGATGGCCAGAATCCCGCCCCTGGAAATGTGCCACCCCAAGCACCTGCTTGCTTTGCTGGTGCCTAGAGCCGGTTCTGCTCTTGTAGCTGACAGGAATCAATGCAGGTGAAACCTATTTTAGACCAAGTAGTCCAGCTGGATACATGAGATTCTAGCAGGGCTTCAGACAAGCATGATGGGAGCAGGATGGAGACAAATGCATGGCCCTTGGCAGTTGGGAAGTAGCGCACACCCATGTGCAACGCAATGTTACCACAAAGTTATCCATGGTGCCTGAGAAGGGTCAGCCACTTCATGCACAGCCCTGAGATCTACAGTGTTAGGACTGGGATTATACAATGATTCTCAATCTCCACAGAATTTGACCATTTTAAACAGGCATTACTGCACCCATGAGGGCAAACAGCAATGCTGTTAACACAACATCAATGTGTCACAATTATTAACTTTCCTCCTTCTGTAGATTTTCCGTGGCATAGGACAGTTTTGCCCTCTATATTTACATACTGCAAAGAAGTGCTGTATAGTTATTTTCTGTACCTATTTGGACAAATCTTAAAAAATTGCATTATATAAAGTCATTGTGGAATAATTATGATATATGTTTAGGGTAAATGCAGTTCATATTCCAAATCTATGGATCTATTTATGTTCCAGCACCCACCCATGCTATCACTGCAAAATTTACAACCCTATTTTCTGCTGTTGCTGTCTTTTACAATAAATCAAAAATATGGCACAGTTCTGTCCACTGACTTGAAACAATAAAATGGCAGTGAAGATGTTAAACATTCTCTGATCCCTTTCTCACATCTTAACCAAAGGATCATTGAGATCTCTAAGCTGTTTCTAATTAGTTGTTAATGACCTCAGAGTTGTGCGAGTTTAGCATCTTCTGTATCTCATTTGATTTCCCCCTTGGGCTAAAACAATATCAAGAGGGCTAAAATGAAGATAAAATACACCTCTATGATCCCTGTGGTTATTGGATCAGGGACATAAATACATAGAAGTCCAGGGGGAAAGATTTTTATCATTAGTTCTATAACCTATACTAACAAAAACCAGAAGAGATAACATTACTATAAGACCTAATACAGCACTCTTTACTCAGCAAAACTCTTAGTAAAGTCCATGAGTAAGGAAGGACTGTTTGTTTGTCCTAAGAAGTTTGGAATGGAGTTCTTAGAATTCATGAAAGAAACTGTGAAAACAGCTATAGCTTCTCTGGAACATTCAGGGGACATTATTCAGCTCCACCATAAAGAAGAAGAACAGCTCAGCAACATCCAATCACAGATGGTTCAAAATAAAACTGTTAAGCAGTGGACCCCTATTTTCTCATTATTAATTGCTATTTGCTGTCATGAGCAACTTAGTTGAGGAAGTGATCTGAGTGTGTGCAAGTGGCACCCAATTTAGAAAATGTATAAACCCCCCCAAGATTAAGTATAAAACTAATCGAAATGCTGAATTTATTAGTTTAATGACAGTAGTATCTGTGCACACTATGGCTATATACCTGTTTCCTATTTGTGAATAAATGAGGAGAGAGTAAAGTTAGTCTTTAGTAATCCTTAGTGCAACATTTTTTATTTGTTTTTTAAAATTTGGACTCATTATAGCTATATAATTGGTTATATATCATACTAAGAACTCATTCAGTTGAGAAAAAAAAAGCTTCACATATTTTAACTAAGAGCTGCCTCAAGGTGACGAAATAGCAGCAATACAAAATTTCAGGGTTGTAAAGTAAGACAGAAAGTCTCTTTGAAGAGCTGTTAAATCTATAAATCTCACAAACACTCTAAAATATGTCTTAAAATAAAGTGACCAAAGCTTGTCATTTAAAAGGAAAAAATACTGACAATATGCCATTATAGCATATTGACTGAGAGGGTAAAGTCACCGTGATTAAAATGGAGCAATTCACTTTGAACTAACTCTAGTTGACTCATCTAATGTGCCTGAGGATTGTCTGCCACAAGCCCAGAGGAAATCTTTTGTGCTTCAGTTAGCAATAAAGCTTTCAAATCATTATTCTTTCAAAGACTGGCATAGATAACTGAAGGTACCAGTAATGTTTGGGCTTTGGTTTGCACTTTAGCCTAGTAGTGCAATATACTGCTTAAACACATGATCTTAAAATGTTAGATTTTTATAGCTGTGTTAATTTAAGTCATTGGAGTCCGTACAATGTGGTATGTACTTCATCACTCATCATTAGGAATATGAAAATTTTTTAAATGTAGTATTGTTTAGAACACCATCAAGTATAATCAATAATGATAAAAGTAATTCACCAATGACTCGTATGGTCTGTGAATCCACTAAAGAGCATTATTATTAATCAAATCTTCAGATCAACTGCTCTCTTTGTTCTTTCAAAGGAATTGGCCACATGGTATTACTTTTTTTTGTTTTGTTTTGTGGAAATACCAAACAATCTGTTATGAACAGATGTTTTGTAATCCTTTGGTGGCAGAACAGTGGTGGGATTAGAAAGCCCTTGTGATTCTTGTACTTCTTGCTCTGCACTGATAAACATGTAACTTCCATTAGAAGTATACAGCTTGATCTCTGCATATCTGACTACACATACTGTAAAAAGTGACTGAATAGCCTATGCCACCTTCTAAGGAAACAACTGCAGTTCTTTATGAGGTAATTTTACAACATATTTCTACAAGTGATTCATATTGTCATATCTTTCATATCTACAATTTAAAAAAAGAAAAATGAGTAGTTTTTCTGTTACTCCGTGGGATAAGCTTCCACCTTTCTATGCTTTCAGACCACTCAGTAAAAGACAGTGAATTAAAGCACATATAACTAGGTTAAAAAGCTTAATATAACAATAGTAGGTTGACAAAGCCTGGAATTAAAATTCAGTCAAGCATGCAAAAATGTAATAAATGAATGAAAATGCATCTTATGGGTCATTTCGGCTATAATGGGACCTTTGTGCTATGGAATCCAAATAGCAACAGTCATCTTATACACGCCTCACAAATGAAACAACATTAGGTTTCCAGGAACCTAACGACACACGACTAGCACAGAATGAGGCCCATGCTCACAGATTTATTACATGCAAACATACTGGGCTTGTAGATGCAACTGATCAGTCAAAGATAGTACTCCATTTAAAGCTGCTGCAACATTAATGTTGTAGCTCGTCTCCATTTTTCAGCTAAATAGAGGTTTTCTTTTTCACATCACAAAGTCTTCAACCAGCTCAAGCCTTCTAATAAATTGCAAACTCAGTAACAGTATATCTTCTATTATGCCGCTTGTTACTTTACTAAGACAGGAAATTAAAGCAATAAAACACTTTCAAAATGATAGGGCACATTCAGGCAGTCATTTTTCTTATGTTCCAGTATTATTCTTCAAAAGACCTTTTATGATACTAATATTAAATTCTTTGAAGTCTGAAGAATCTGTTGAAAGTGTTGAATTTCTAGATATAAAGCTCAAATATTTCATCTACTCATGCATTTATTAAAACTGAGTTTGTGATATCAAAAAACAAAAACAAAACAATCTACACAAAATACAATACAGCTAAATAATATATGACCCGATACATCTGAGATCCACATTAGAGAGTACATTGTGTGGAAATTTGATTTAATGCTAAGGAAAATCTATTTTGCTTTTGTCTCACCTTACATGGCCAAATGCACACCAGATGTGGTCATTCATATAAAAGGTTGGTAACTGCAAACTGAAGCACAGAGAACCAGACAAATACTATAATGGTCACTTATGCAGCATGTTCACATAAAGAAAATTGAATCAAGCTCATGAGGCTGTGCATTCTTTATTAACCCCTTAGAACAAGGTCACACAGACTGCTCTTTTAATGGCATGAGCACTATCTGAGAAGGCTGAAAGAGATTATGTAAAAGAAAAGCAAGGCAAACTTGAAGTCCTCCTGCTGAAATGCTGTTAGGAAATTGTATTGCAAACAGTGATGATAACAAACAAACAAAAAACAACTCAGCAACCACCTCAAATATTAAAAGGTTTATTTTATTGTTAGGAATAAATAATTTGGGACTTCTAAAGAACACAAACACACGAGATCACAGAAGTTGGTTTTATATCTGATAACTAATTCAGTAAGAAGAGTTAGCCTATAGAATCCCTTTCTACCTTGCTGTGCCAAGCCACAGTGTGCTAGAGAGCAGCCTCAGAGGACTGAGTGTTCCTCCTCTATGGACCAATAATTTTAAGTTTCCCGCTCCATTATGGAGCAGCTAATCAGGAGGAAATGTCTCTCTTTCATTGTATGGATCAATGTCTTTTTGGTTTGAGGCTTATTTAGTTCCTATTGTGTATCATTCTAAACAGCTTCCACGTGCAAGTCTTCCAATGCAATCCATAAAACTTTTAATTTAGCACATTATAATATGGTACTTTTTAGAGGTTTTGATTAAAGATTGCAGGTTAAAATTAAAAACAGAGCTCCTAAACTTTCTGCCTTAACTATATATAACCCACCTTGACATGGCTTTCTATATACCAAAGGAAGTCACATTAGCTCTTTATTCGGCTGATTTACTTGAGTTCTGTAACAATCACTTTTTCTCCTTTAGCACCATCTTTGGTATTTTTCAAGCATTTTCATAAATTTCCAGACATAAAACTAACTGGTCCAATTCTAAGGTATTACCACACAATAACTTATGTTTCCCTTCTTGCTTTGACATATTTTCTCTCTGTTGGAATTCCAAAGCAATCAACTACCTGGGGACATATACTTCTCCAGAGATCTCTCCTCTACTATATCAATTAACACAAAAGCAATTTTGGACCCCCTCCAATACATTACCACCATCTGGTCTCCCTTAAATCTCACATGGTGGGGCAGACTTGAATCTGTCATAATGATGCTAATTTTCTAAATTATTTACAAATTAAGCATGCTCCCACTCTGTTTCCCGCGTTCATTTTGTAAAGAAATCTCATAGCTAGCTAATAAATTTATCAGGAATCAGAATATCCTAGACTGGTCTCAAAGTCCAATTTCTCAGACTCATGCAGGGATCAGTATATTGGCACAGTATTGTTGTTCCACACATGTAAATGACAACATGAGAGGGATGTGGTCAATTTAACTTTATTAATTTAACAGAACTAGGAATTATCTGGCAATAACTCATCGTACAGTGCAGATCATCATTCCTCATTCACTTGTTTCCACCAGTTCATACCCCTCCAATCTGGTTCAAGCCCACTCCCCTCATATGAGAATTAAGGGGGACAGTAAAAAGGGGTTGTGTCCTTGCTGTACTAGACATTAGGAGTCCTGATCCCTATTCCTCGGCTTATTTAGGGGATACCTTTCCCTAAACCCATTTCCAATACTAGTTGATCAAAAAACTGGACCCCCTATGGAATGAGTATTAGCAACGGACACTTGCCACCTGCTAATGCAACAATTTGAATCTTACCTCCTGACATAGCCAACTGGTCCTAGAGTAGTTGTGTGAAAGGCTCAAAAAACCCACTCAGCCTTGGCTAAACTGGTGGAGAGGAAAAAATTCCTTCCCAATCCTAAAAAGTGGTGACTAGCACATTGCCCAAAGCAGATGACACAACCTGGTCCTACTCTGCTTCCTTGAGTGGGAGGATGGGTCCTACTGGTCCAGGAAAGAAAGAGAGCTCCTTTAGGAAGGACAGTCCATATATATGACTTTCTGTTGGTGTATAGGGAGCCAATGGCCTATCTGAATCCTCCTGCCAGACCCTAGTTCAAGTGATGTCCTCCCCTCACTACCCTTTTGAAACCAAAGGAGGGAGAAAACTCTTAAAGGAGCTGCAACTCCTTTCCTTGTCCTTAACCAGACCTTGATGTTGCCAGGGTTGCATTTGGCTTTCCTTGTCAGGGGAGCAATTCAATGGTTCTAACATCTTACTGACTGACTCAGTACAACTCCCCATTTCTGGATGGATCAAGACCACCACATTTCTCAGCTTTTCCTCCTTTTTCTCCCTCCCATCAATGTATCAGAATTCAGGAACCGCTTCGTAATTACTCACTCTTCAAAGCTAATGAATCATCTGGATTCAGGACAGACCATTTGACAAAGGTTTTAATAAAGTTCCAGAAACAAATAACAACTATGTTTCAGGAATCACTGGTCACAATTGTGGTGTTAAAATACTATGGGATGGATTCTCTCCACCACAACTCTGATCCTTGTATGTAGAAATAAAACCCTGCCAGCCAGCCAGCCAGGGAAGAATTACCCCAGTACAGGCAAGAATACAGCTGCCAAAGGCAGCTCTGCACAGGCCTCCTTACAAACCCTGAAAAAGGAGTTGTGCCAGGGGCAGGAGGGAAATACAGTTTGCTATAGGAATTCTGGGCAGCCCTGGGTGGCTGAGCTGCTGATATGTAGCCCAGGCTAGACTGCTGTAACTTACAACCCCACGGGGCTGCTCTAAGTTATGCCAGAGAACATCTGCCCCTCAATCAGGGTAGTGCAAAGGCTACGTTTGCACCTCGTCTCCTAAAATGGATTTTGCACTTGGAGAACATTGCTTTAAAATTAGGATCACAAAGCGATAGCCATTTAAAAAACAACATTTACTAGCAGTTATCACAGAGATATGAGATACCATTGGTATTTTACTATTTTGTTTGGTAATTGGTGATAAATGCTGACCACTGGAGGAGTTACCCATGAAAGAATATGAAATTGGTAGTAAAATGAGCACTGATCTATGTCCTTATGTATCATATAGCTCAGAAAGGCCTGAACACCAGCTGAAATAGAACAAATTCAGATATGAACACACACCTCCAGAAAACTAGCATAGGGCCCATATTGTCCAAGACCCCAGTTTCCACGCTTCAAAGAAATATGGAATCAAAAATATATTAAAACATTCAGAAAATATAGCAGATCGTGATTATACATCTCTTTGTCTGGTTAAGGTAATAAGAAGGCTCAGAAGTTTCATGTTTAGAGCAAAGGGTTGGGGGCAATAGGATTTATGGTTCTAATCCTCACTGAGCCAACCTCAGGCAAATCATTCAGCTTCCTTGTGTTTCAGTCAATCCACTTTAAAAATGAGTAAAAAGCAGCACCTCACTGAAATCCAGATGCTACATCTATGCCAAGCTATCTCTTGGGTAAACAAACTACAAAAATACATGGAACAAGCAGCCTATATAAAGGAAGGGAAATAAAGGTTCTTAATGGTTTGAGGGAGGTTGAACAGAGGCCAAATACACTGTAGTGCTGACAAGGAACATTTCAGAACAGAATCTAAGACATTAGATTAACTAGGTTCATTTGCTATTTAGATTTCTTACTTTAATACCATTTTGTCCTACATTACATTATTTTATCCTATTTAAACAATTTAATAATTAACTAAGAGGATTTAGGACCCTTTTGGTCTTCTGCAGGGGAAAACATTCTAAAGTGCTTTAGTAACTTAGTATATCATCCCATTTAAAATACAAAAGTTTCTTCTCACATAAAATTAACCTACAAATTACAGTTGTTCAATGAATTCCACCCTCCAACACCAAACATTTTGCTAGATGGATGAATATGAAAATAGCATCAACAGCTTTAGGGTCTGATACACAAATAAGAGATAATGAAAACTAGAATTCAATTCATGGACTGCATATGTTTCCTCTGCAGCCTAATAGAGTCTCCTATTGTTAAAGACTCTGTAAGTAATCGTAGATTTCTTATTTAGTCCATTATGAATAAAAAGTGAGGTACTCTGTGGGTTAAAATGCTAAAAATTAAAGTGGATAAAATATACATATATGTCTGGGCATTCTTTCTGCCAGCATGTAAAAATGATAGATGTACTAAACATTTCAGAAATCATTATTCTATTTACAGCATACACATGGGGTTGTCTTCTAGCCACTGAGTTTTGTTCATTTATAGCACATTCCCAATTTAAATGTAAAGGGTTGGTTGCATTTATTACACATCTATGAATATTTATATTGATATTGTAGTGCTTAAAAATAAAATTAAAATCATGTAATTCAACTGTACACACACAAAAAGAACAATGATAATCATCACCAAACCCTTTAACAGTGACTTGCTCTCCAGACACACTTATGGTATGGTATAAATAAAACATTGGATAGTGGGCCATGTAACATTCATTCTAAAATATATACATTTGTTCAGTCAGAAATTACTGGGCTTAATATAACAGTTATTGGGTTAAATTCTATGGCCTGTATTATATCGGAGGTCAGACTAGACAATAAATGGCCCCGCTTGCTGAAAAATCCATGTATCTATGAATTAGCCTAATGCACAACAAATTTGTGATTTGGTTATATAATGAACTCATATAGAAAGGTATTATTCTGTACTCTGGCATGTATTCTGTAGCTAATATTCAAAGAAATGGTAGGTTTCAGAGTAGCAGCCGTGTTAGTCTGTATCCGCAAAAAGAAAAGGAGGACTTGTGGCACGTTAGAGACTAACACATTTTTTAGTCTCTAAGGTGCCACAAGTACTCCTTTTCTTTTTTTAAAGAAATGGTAGTGACTCAGATGCGACCTCAAGCAAGAGCATATTATTTAGTGCCTGCACAGAGATAAGATTGATTCATTACAAACAGAAGCAAACAAGAAAAGCAGTAAACTTTGTCTACTTCCTTGGATGACAATTTTTTCTTCTTCTTTTTTTTTTTTTTAAATGGTTTGGGTGACGCTCATCCATTTTGCAGGCCCATTGGAATATCATGCATCCAGCAGGACTTCAGGGATTTCTCACCGTTTCTCCTGGCTCCTGGGGAAGCTTCAGTGGTAGCCAAATTATAGGATCCAAGCTCTCTCCTTCCTGCTGAAGCCAGTGTGGAACAGCTGGGAAAAGGAGACTATGCCTGCTTCAGCATCCCGCTAGCAAGAGATGAAAAGGGGACAGAAGACAGGAAACATATTGGGGGGGGGCAGAAAATCTCTTCTCATGTGGTTCTGTCCTTGTGGTCTTCTCAGGGCATCATATGCCTGTTCCTCCTATTTGTTGTTTAGCTAGTTAGGTACCCAATAACGGGGCCACTGCTCTCCAGTTCATCAAAGACAGAAGGACATAAGAAGCAACCCACCCCCAAGTTGGCTGACAGCCACTAGAAGAAAACGGTAGTAGTGTCCAGTGGGTCTTAAGATGTGGCTGCTGGGAATCCTCTCACAAAATAGTAAATGGAGTTAAAATAAACTGTCCTTAACCTAAAAAAGAAAACTGGTTTGGATCTGAAGCCATTAATGGAAA
Source organism: Lepidochelys kempii (assembly GCF_965140285.1). NCBI lineage: Eukaryota > Metazoa > Chordata > Testudines > Cheloniidae > Lepidochelys > Lepidochelys kempii. Next base: position 77,128,136 of record NC_136383.1, on the reverse strand, counting down.
AGCAGCCACACAATAGACCACTGTTGGCTCTGCCACTTCATCTATCAACTAACAGTGAAGAGGGACTGTTTCTCCCTCTCCTGGACTGGGCTACAAGGGGTTGGGCACTGCTTAACGCCTAACCTAAAACCATGAAGCGGATACTGACGATTGCTCCCCTAAAGAAGGAAGATGTGAGGAGCAACCATTCAGTGTTTACGAAAGACCACAGAAGCAAAATCACCCCCAGAGGCAGCAAAGAGGGGATCAAGACACAGCCCCACCTTAAAGAGATCACACTAGTCCACAAGGAATTCTCTGTCATTTGGGAGGAGGATAGGGGGCAAGTTGTGCAGATAGTCTCAGTCCAGTTCTGCTGAAATTTTGAGTACCCGGCCTAATCATATCACTCAACATGCCTAGGCCAAATCTGGACACAGCGTGGGATAAAAACCCAAACTGAAGGACACAAAAATCATTCGTGCAGGAAACTTAAAATGCTAAAGCATTCTTTCTATTAGTGTTAATATCTCTTTCTATAATTTCTGTTCTCTGACTCCATGATTACATAGCTGTAATATTTTTAAACAATAAAAATGAGGGGACCCATTATTTGTGTGGCACATATGTAATGTTGGGACTAAAATGAGTGATATCCCTTCAAAATGATGAGCATTAGAGATATATGGGCCTGACATACTTGGTCCCACTAGATCCTTAAACCCACTTTCAGTGAAGGTGGGTACAAAGACCTCATCAAACTTTTGCAAAGTCCTACTTTCTGGAAGAGATTCTGGAGTATCAAGATGATTTCTGCTGGTGGTATAAAACATGATTTAATTAGAGGCAAGTCTTCATCAAGAGCCCCTATATAGGTAAGTTATTATTAATATATATTTCCATGTGTGAAATTGTGAAATGTGAACCAAAATAGCAAGCAATTTGACTAACATATTATTTGGCAAGTGATACACCACAAAAAATATACACCTTTTCCAGATTCCTTTTTCCTTTCTGAATGTAAAGCCAGTAGCAAGAAAGAACATCAGACTTGCTGATGAGCATTAGGAGAAGTGCCAATGCCTGGTGTGGATACATTTGCAGACACCTGGAAAAACCTCCACTATAAACAGGTGAAGCCAAAAGAGTTAACAACATGGGAAGAGTGGTAACATTTTTATTTCTAAACCAAGTATTTTCAGACATGTGACATGCACTTGTTCTCATCAAGGATTAACTGCATGACAAGTTTGAACTTTTAACACCATGCCGTTTTTGAGTTATGGGAGAGCAAAAAAGGGTCACAACACTTCTACAAAACTGAAATGTAAATTTTTCACAGCTCCATAATTTAAAAATGACTTTACTTGTTTTCTTCAGACTTTCCAAAATAATTCACAATTGGGCTGAGACTAATGAATGTGAAATTCCAGCATGAAAGAATTTTTTTTCCATCTTGGAAATTAGAAGGGGGAAAAATAGGGTTGTGAATACAAGGATTCATTGATTCTGGCACTTCCACCCATAATACAGTGTAACTCAGTGTTTTATTTGCATTCAGCTGTGACAAGGGACAGTATTTATGAAGAAGATTGGTATTCTTAAAAATAGGAGAGGGTAGCTACTCTACTTCTCCAGTGATACTAATAATCCTTTGTCCAGAAAAATAGACATATCAATTTAAAATTCCTACTGAAAGTGTTGATAATCATTTTGTCAAAACAATGACATACTGTACCAGATCTACGGATAAAAAAGTTGGATGACAGCATGTTGTTATTTTGCTCTGTCAGCATCTGAACTGAAAATGGAATAAGAAGATTATTGAAAAGAGAATACCTACAGCAAATTAGCTAAATTTGTTATATATTCAGTTCAGGTAAAAGGGTGCAAGATTGTTGAAAGTTGTATCTTTAGACCCAATTCTGAAAGGTGCAGAAAACCACAATTTCATTGGAAGTTGCAGGCTTCGGCATCTCTTAGAATCAGGGACTTTTTTATTAAGTTTATACTCTTTTTGTTGTGTTTGTTTACCAGATTCAGAAATTAAAGGTATTTCTCTATGTACAATACACAGTGATAAATTAAAAATCCAGAATTTGCTTGCCTTTGAAATTTTTCCTTTAAGAACCAATTAATTTGGTACTTCTAGGAGGGATAAATGAAACACTTGGCAAATATTTCTAAAAAGAAACCAAATTTACATTGTTAGAGGAAGGATTAATCAGAAACTGGATTTCAAACATGCCAAAGTTGAGAGGTGTTTTGGTTTGATTCACTGAGGGGGAGACAGCTATTCCTCCCCTTCCTTCTCCACATTTATCTTTTTTTCTGGGCTTCAGCACTTATAGCTGAGATTAAAAGTGCAACTATCAAAATATCGTGAGAAAATTGTGCTCCAACTAGAGACAGGCAGCACCTGGAATCTTGAGAAATCTTGTTGTCATGAAATTTCAAGCCACACTTTGCAGTGACAAGTATTCAACATTTGAGATTTGCCCGTTAGGTTAGTCAGTCACTAGATCCTCACTAGACAGATGTGGTGTTAGATTTTGAGAGTTTGTTTGTTTTCTATTTTAAATACAAAAACAGAAGAGTAGCCTACTATTAGGCTTTCTCTAGCAGCAAACAAATGTGAGAACAAAATATGGAACAGCTGAGATCTAGATATTCCTCACTTATAGCCCTTTGGAAAAAAGATCACTTACCCTAACAATATTACTATAGCTTTATGCTCTTTTGAAAGTGAAAAGGGTGGTTAAATATCAACTTTCCACCACCCTTAACATTTTAACAAAAATAAAATAAAATAAACACCAAATAAATGTAAATTGGAAAGGTCATGAATTATTGATGCCCTAATGCAGTGGAGAGTATGGTATTTGTGCATGATAAGTATGTGGGAGGGATTCATATTCTTTGGAAGATAGGATTAAAATACACTAAGTTCTTGATAAAATGTAAATTATCTCTAATGTATGTGACTATGGAGATTAAACTTTCCATCATATTAACATTTCCATTGGAAATCAACTAACTATATTTTAATGATATTTTATCTGATACACATGACCACATTTTTCCTGATTTTTAAGGGGAAAGATTTACTTTTCCAAACCTGCATTACCTTAGTCTGAATTCCCTACTCTATATTTCATGCTAAGAATTACATTTTATCTTCTTCTATTCAACATTTTAAAAGGCTTTTCATTTTCCAGTTAGTCTATTTCTCTATGCAGTAAGTTTTTCCAATTCTTTTAATATGTTTATTCTTGTGCACCACATTCCTGTGGTGGATATTTGTTATTGCAGCCATAGGTCTATATGCACATATTTGAAATTTGCTTTTCAGTAGGTACCATTGCACAACATTATTATGCACTGGACTAATATCTGAAATACTCTATGGACAATTAGGACTACTCTGAATTCTGACAGCTGCAGCAGTCCCCTAAGAACAGCTTTGCTGACCCCTGTGCCACAGAAGTGAGAGAGCAGGAGTCCAGCAGTGCAAAGAGACCTCAGCAGAGGGATATGTGCATGTGCGTATATGTATGTGCACACGCATGTGCATACACACAGACTTTAAAGTATTTTCATCATTCTTATATCCCTAGTTTAGAGACATCATCTCTCTAGCCTCCCCTGAAAGGGATGATACTCAGACATGACTATTATTTTATTTTCTTAAGATTTTTTTCTTATTTATATTGTCCCTGATAGATATAACATCCCTGTTTCCCTTTCTCCTACTGCTGTGCTTCATTTTAGCATCAAGTACCACACAGCAAGCACAAGACATTCAGAGATGGGACTAGAACCCAGGTTTTCTGATGCTTAATCCTGTGCTTCAACAGGACTATGTTGAAGCAGCTCTAATTCCACATCATAGGGCACTGTATCTTGCGTTAGTTTCACATGGATCGAAGAAAGCTCTTAATGAAGTGCCCCTAGATGCGATTGTTCAGTAATGATGTGCTGTTGCTTTGCAGCCCCCTATTGAAATGTGCACTGTGAAGCCTGTAAGCTTTTTAGTATTTCTCTGGTTTGGTGGGTGCCTTTGCTAGGGAACCTTTCCACCCCCGCGACATTATCCGAACCCTCTCTGAAAGAGAGGTATAAATGTCAAGGATGTCATCCTCACAACAGGATTTTTAGTGTAAGTATGTTCATCAAACCAGAACACCCATTTAATGTTTCCTTCTCTATCATCGTGTCCCTTAATTCCAGCATAAAAACATAGCCAGCAGCACTGGAACAGTTCCATCTTACGTGTACTCTCTGCTGAATTGGGAGTTTTATGTAAGAGGACAGTTCTCTGTCTGTTTCACGGGGGATATTTTCAACAAGAATCTTGTTTTAGTTCTTTAATGATCTTAATTCAATCAGCTTGTTGAGACTCTCAACATACTGACTGTTCATATTGTGACACAGGACCTTATAAACAGAAAATAAAAATAACCAAAAGTATGTATTTCAAAGAGTAAAAATATTACTGGTTTATGATTACATACCCAGCAAAAATATTGTATAATGCCACCCCATCATCATATATGAAATGACTATAATGTAAAGTTAATATCCAAACTTTAAAGGGAAATTTCCATTTACTGCAAAATCTTAGAGCACTCTGTCAACATTTAGGTTGTCAGTCAAATCTTGCTCAATATCTAAGCCAGTACAGTGAGATTACTAGGTGCATGGAGAATGCAGCAGAGATGGGGTGGGGGGTGCGTGCTAAAAAATGTACCTACCTGTAACTGTTGTTCTTCGAGATATGATGCAGATGTGTACTCCACCTAGTGTACCAGAGCCAGAGAACTTTGCCTAGCAACACTCCTGCCCTGCATCCCTAGCTCTTCCCCCTGACCATATGCGGGCAGTGCTCCCTCAACCCCCTCGGTTCCTTTGCCCCTAATGTCAGAAGTACAGACTCTCATGCAGAGGGGATGGAGTATAGGTCATGGAATACATCTCTGCATCACACCTCCAAGAACAAGAGTCACAGGTAGGTAACTGTTTTTCTTCTTTGAGTAGATGCAATCATATATTCCACTTAGATCCTTGGTAATCCCTGGCAATTTCTCTAGGGTGGGCTCCCTCCTTTCACGTTGCAGGAACAGATTAATAGGTTAACATTTGGGGAACCTGGAAGTAAGCAACAGGAGGACACTCTGGGACCCCTGAATAGGTTCTTGGGGTAACACTGGTGGCAACATTATTGGTACCAGACTCAATGGATGCCCCATGGCCAGAACCAGAGTTGACAACACAGGCTGTCATTGCTCTTGGAAGGTTACCGGTGAGCAGTTAGACAGACCTGGGGCATGCTGTGTGCCAGAAGGGTTATGGTGTCAGTCGGCAGTCTTTTTAGAAGATGAGGAGGAGTTTTCCCCAGCACTGGAATAGTCCTGATTTGTTTTACAAGACCTCTTCCTCACTGTACCAGAAGAGGGAGAAAAATCTCTTTTTCCTCTTGGGGGAAATGCCAGAGCCTGAGCACAGAGCAACATCGCTTTCTAGATCTGAAGGTGACCGCTGATCAGACAAGAACCTTGGTGCTGAAGCAGACCTCATGGTCTGCTCCAACATGTGATGTTTCAGCTGCAAGTCTCTTGCCACCTGAGTCTTTTGTGAATGACTTGCACATGGAACACCACTCTTTAATGTGTTCTTCACCAAGACACAACAAGCATCTCATGCGGGGGCTGCTGTTGGGTATGCCCCCCACCACATGACAGACAAGGCTGAACCACACAGGGCAGCCCATCTACTATTATACTAACACTAAACTTAGCCTAAGTACTACTAACTACATACAAGAAAAAATTTCTCAATGACACCACCACACAGAACTCTGACTCTAGCAATGGGTCGTGAAAAGGAACTGAGGGGGTTGAGGCAGTGCCATCCTTATTTGGGCAGGGGTGGAGCTGCAGGGCCAGAGAGCTGCCCCTGCGGGTACTGCTAGGCAAAGTTCTTTGACTCCAGTATGCTGGGCGCACACACATCTACATGAAATACGCAGCTGCATCTACTCAAAGAAGAACCTGGGTTAACAATTTTTGAAAATAATGAGTTAAAAATATAAACCTTAAAAATACAGGTAAATGTGGCTGGGGGATCTCCAGACACCAATTCAGCAATCAACCTTTAATTTACTATACAGTTAAAAGAACCATTATGTGTTTCAGAGTAACAGCTGTGTTAGTCTGTAATGGCCCACCTTGATTATCATACACATTGTGAAGAGAGTGGTCACTTTGGATGGGCTATTACCAGCAGGAGAGTGAGTTTGTGTGTGGGGGGGGGGGGGGAGAGGGTGAGAAAACCTAGATTTGTGCTGGAAATGGCCCAACTTGATGATCACTTTAGATAAGCTATTACCAGCAGGACAGTGGGGTGGGAGGAGGTATTGTTTCATGGTCTCTGTGTGTATATAATGCCTTCTGCAGTTTCCACGGTATGCATCCGATGAAGTGAGCTGTAGCTCACGAAAGCTCATGCTCAAATAAATTGGTTAGTCTCTAAGGTGCCACAAGTACTCCTTTTCATTATGTGTTTATAAAGCACTTTGAGATCTTCAAATGAAAGTCATTATTAATCACTGGCTGCCATTAAAAAGTCAACATTCACCAACAGTTAAAGTAGTAACTGAGCTATCACTTATTTAAAATTTGAATTCTATTGGAATACTGTTTTGTGGTAAGCCTCAGTAAACAGATTTTTAATTGCCCCTATTGTAAAGGGACAGTATTGTTTATGATAAAGCATACAAAATTATTCTACATGGACTGATTCTGATACATTTAATTGGCACCCATGCCTATGAAGTTTTTTCAACTTCTCTTTTCAAGCAACAGCTCTATTGTTTCTTGTTCAATGCGAAAGTACAGCTTTATCCCGACCTGTAATAAAAAGGGATTTTCCACTCAACAGATTCCATGTCACTAAGGTTCCGAATGAGTTATTGACTAACTGGTCAGTTACATGCCCTTGTCTAATTTTGACCTTTTCTTCTGTTTTTTAGGAAGAGAAGCTTCTGCTCAGTTTATGACATCTTTGGTTAACGCAGCAGCAGGAGGCAGTACTGACAGGTAAACAGAACCCAAATTACCTAACAGTAAAGTTGAAAAGATCTGCTTTATTAAAAAATAGACCAAGATTAATTTTTAATTCATTCTAATCCTAATGTTTTCCTTTTCTTTTTTTTTTTTAAAACAACAACAAAGTTGTGGTCAGTGAAAAAGCAGACACTAGCCAGAGATTGTGGCTTGTGGAAGAACCTCACAAATGTCTTGACTGAATGCGTTGTCAAATTCTGTTGTATAATGATCAATTCTTTGACAGATCATCTGCTCATTTCATCTTCTGCAAGTCCAACTCTACACATTTCTACTGTTCTGCCTTCACTATAGCGTTTCTTGACATATTTTTGGCACTGCAGTCCTATATTCCATATCCAGATAAAGACTTTCATATTTGTCTGTTGCTGTTATGAAGTATTCATGGAACTGATCTTCCATACAGATTTCTCCCATACACTGTTTCAAAACCTGAACTTTCTCAATTGTGCAAAAAGCATCCAAGTCAACTCTGCAAAAAGTCATTGAAGGATGGCATTTACCAACTATAGCACAACCTTGAAAACCACTAAACAGAGACAAATTAATAGGGTTTTTTTATCTAAACTCGTAAACTTGTGGCATCAGAATAGACGTTAGGATTAAGAGTGGTAGCACTCATTCCCTCCAGGCCCTCAGCCATGCCTTGAAAGTTCTGATACATGACTATAATCACTTCAGTTCTGAAGTCCAGTCTGTTTTTGAGGTTTTAATTACTCTGTCAGTTTCTATGGGGCCTTGCATTCTTTTCATCATATTGTCTTTTTATGAAATACCTTCAACACATTTCTCAATTGTTTAAAGATTTTTTTAAAATTTCCATTGTGAATGTTTTCTGTCAGACAAAAACTTCACAATATAATAAACATGGAGCAGAACTATGCAACCCTAAAACACTGGGCAAAGTTTATATACTATGGATAGAAAATTGTTAACTGAACCCTCCCTTAGGCTACCTTCTTTTTAAAATAATTTCCTAATGCTGTATTTATTCCCATGTTACTTCTCCAATACTATCATAAGAAGTTTGGACATTGTTTCAACATGGCTTTTAGCTTGTTGGATATCAATTGTCTTTGAAGTAAGATTACTGCTCATATATCTTAGTATCAGATTAGGCTGCGGCACTTTCAGTTCTCATAAATTAAATTGAGTAGGGAAAGCTCAGCACTTGAATGGGAAAACTTCACGGAAAACCCAGGTGCAGTATTAAGTGGTCTTCGCAAGTTATTTAATGGCACTCCTCCTTCTATTTCACTGTCACTATGACAGCCTGGTGCTTGAGGGCACACTGCAGCTATCTGAATGAGATGTAAGCCATGCTGCTGGATATTTTAGTCATTAAGGATCTTTTGATGATGTGTTGAGACCAGCATACCATTTCCACAACATTCATGGCATTTGGTGCCCAGGGTTCAGAGAGACCAGGTCCAGGTAATTAAATGTAGCAGCATTTTCTAGATAACAACATTACAAGGTGAGTAATAATGGGGTGACAGAAAGGTATGAACTTCTTATTTACAATGGTGTCACATCAGAATAGCAGATGATATCGAGTCAGGTCCCATGGATATCAATAATGGGGCTAGTATTATAAAAAACTATCTATTAGTGACTTGATAACTTGAGACTGATTAAATTTGGAGATAACAAAAAGCTAAGGGAGACAGCAAATACAGAAGGCAGAAAAACACAGAACTGGATCTGAACAACTTGGGGGTATGGTCAGGCCATTAAGAAAGCAGATTTATGATAAGAAATTTCAAGATGATACATTTTGATCCAAAGTCATTTTCCTTTCTTCTCCCATGTGCAGAGAGTCCACAGTGCCCTTAACAATTGCATATGAGATGTGTGTATGGAGTGGGGTCAAGGTGCCAGGATCCATTGTAGGGGAAGCCACGCATTTGCACATTGTGTGGTAAACTTCTAGCATTGCCATATGCAATCTTTGGGGGCTGAAGTACAGCCCTTTAACCTTGTGGATAGGAAAGGAAAAGAGCCCTCCAGCACTTAGGGGTTGCTCTTCTTCTGCTCTTCTTACTTCCACACTGTTCCCCAACCTCTTCTAGAGCAGAATATGAAAAACCCAATGTAGGATGTACACACATAGAATCTCTCACAATGGCTTGATTCCATTTAGAAAACTATGTGCAGATCTAGCCTCCACAAATTCAAAAAAATATATTGAACAGGGAGAGATCAAGGGAAAACAACTACAATGATACAAGGTCTTGAGAAAATGATATGTCAGGAGAGAGAGGATAACGAAATATATATTTTGCCTAAAGAAACTAAACTAAGGGCACAAACAGCACATAACACTATAAATACATGAAGAAAGAAAGACCAATTCACACTGGACATCGATGTTCAGAGAAGGGCAATGGGCTGCAGTTGAAATGAATGAAGTCATTGTAGTAGATACTAGGAATAAGCTAGTTGCCGATAATACTGTGGTCAAACATCAGAACAGTAAACCTTAATGACCATGTCACTATATGCCTAGCGAAAGATTTGATAAATTTAAGAAAGGGGAGAAAAAAAACCTCTTTCATTGAAGCACGGACCTGAACTAAATCAGTCAAGAAGTCTTTTTCAGCAAATTAATCCCTAGTGTAACTCCACCAAAATCAATGCTGTTACATCAGAGAAGCATTTGTCCCAGCATAACCCAGCTTTCCTCATAATCTGTTTTCACTTCCTCCCTTGTCCATGCCTGTAGACAACAATAGTATTTTACCCACCTCTCAGGCTTGTAACCTCAGTGTCCTTTTCAACCCCTCCCCCTCCTTCTTATAGCCTAGCTCTGACTAAATTCTGCCCACTTTTAATAAAAAATCAAAATGTATCCATAATGTTGCCCACATCTTGGTTGTGTCTTGCCTTAGTTTCTGAAACTGCCTCTTCTCTGTACTCCCCACATCTCACCTCTTCTCTTTCTACTCTATGCAAATTACTGGCTTTCAAGTAACCTTCCTCTTCTGCCACTCAAACCACATCCTTTCATTCATTCATTCGCTTCCTCTTGTTAAAGCATCAAATACAAAGAATTCATTCTCATTGTCAATGCACTGTGCAATTTTGCCATCACAATCTCTGCTCTCATTTCTTCCCAGTTTCCCTCTTCTCCCTATGCACCTCCCAAACAGCTGTGATTACTGCTCCCTTTTTGTATCTCTCAGGTTTACACCTTCTTTTCATGACTGGAAAATTTCCACTCTCTATAGAACCTCCTCTTCCTTTTAAAAACCCTTCTTTAAATCCCACTTCTTCCATGTGTTGGTCATCAATGATCATGTCTAGAGCAGGAAAAGAGAATCACAGAATCATAGAATATCAGGGTTGGAAGGGACCTCAGGAGGTCACGTTTAAATAATAGGTCATGTTTAAATAAAAATGTCAGCTAACACATTGTAACTCATCTATATTTTTTACACACTAGTGTACATGGGGATTAACACCTTTAAAAATATGTTATCTGTCTGTGACTGACCCTAAGGAGGAACACAGGAAAGGAAATTGGTAGTTCTCTACACAACTATGAAATATTATTGTTTACATAAATATAACACCATAAATGTACACAGATCTTTACAAAATGGAGAGTAAGACACAGTCCTAACCCACATATCTTGTAATCTATTTCGGATAACAGCTCGGTGGTGTGTGAAGATATTGTTATGAGCTGGATTGAGGCTGGGTAATTCTTTGAGGCTGGCTAATCACGTCCATTAATTTAAGATTGCTGTAAGAAATAGTTAAGCTCCTTTATCAAACAATAGCAACCTTCACCCCAAATGTAGGCAAATGTCACTGACAAGAACAAAGGCACACATGAGGCCACTCAGTAATTTGAACTATGTGGGCAGAGGGGGTTTGGCGGGGTATTGTTTTTAGCAGGGAGATGTGTGTGTGAGAGAGAGATAGGAGAAACACCACAGAAACAGACGGAGAGAGAGAGCAGAAAGCCAGATGCAGCCTGAACAAGCTGTGAGAGCGTGGCCCTGGGAAAAGCCTAGAGACAGTTTTTTGGGCTGAGTGCTAGCTGAAAGGGGCTTGGAACTGTGAAGAAAGAAACGATCCCTGCTGTTTGATTCTTCCTGTGTTCAGGGATACAGGACTTTGTACATTCCTCGTGAATAAAATGGATTTTATCAAAGGTACCAGACTCCAAAATTAATTTCTCCTCCTAATAGAAACAACCCACAGGACCCCAAATACAACTAACTGCTTGGGTCAAAAGGAGTAAAAATACCATTGGCCACATCTAGTCTAGGAAAACAGGTCATGTTTAAAAAACCATTAGCTATGTTTTAACTAACACATTTTTAAAACACTAGTGTAGACAGGTTTTAGCAGCTTTAAAAATACTTCAGGTGGTTGTTGTCAACCCTAGGTTCAGGGGCTGAGATTTCAAAGCTGCCTAAGGGACACATTCACAGACAATTCACAGCAGTAGAATGTAGTCAAGTAAAGATTCATAAAGTGGCAACATGTGAATGTAACCAGAATCCTATCCCCCTGCCCATGCATATGATAGCCACTGTGAACAAGAGAACAAACACATGAGAATGTTACTCACGTTGTTTAATGCACTACGGGAACGTGGTCAGATGCTACAGTGATAAATATAGTATAAGAGCCTGTACAGAACAGAATAGAACTAATTCACAAATATGTTCTATATTTTGTAGGTATTGAGTGCTTATCACCATGATATTTAATGATTCATAGCCATGTTCGTTCTATTTTTTTACCTTCATACTTTTTAATTTTTAACCCACCAGATGATAAAATTGGTATTTTATTATGATACTATTATTTTATTGATTGAGCTTCTGCTACCAAACTTCACTCCCAATAGCCAATTTGTGAAAGTTCTGGAGACTCATATTACAACTTCCTTCATTAGTAACCTATTTCCAAGTTTACATTTCACTTACCAGATTGCATCAACTGTTGTTCTTCTCTTGGAAAAAAACTCTCAGATTTTTAAGTATCAGAAATCTAAAATAAAAATAAATAAATAAATAAATAAAATTAGGAGCCTTTACACATGAAGTTTCATTAAATTACAGATGCATGTGCATCAAAACACAGAACAATTGAGATACCCAAAATCGTGACGTGTGTGATAGAAAAATCAGCCTGACTTTTTTGTTGTTGTTGTTACTTGGGGAGGGAGATTTTTTTTCTCGCATTTGTTACAAAGATTACTTTGTAATAGAGGAGAACATCTATTAACTGCCTAATTTGCATAAGCCTTCTGCTACTCAAGCTCTACTAAGCCTTAAGCATTTAACTCTGAATTATCTTACTCACTATTTTCCAGCACCATGCTTACTATTAGTTCTCTCTCCTTTTTTCTAGGAATATTTGAGGCAGCAACTGCCCCATCACACTGGTAGAGACTATCCTCCATGAAGTTTTCTGGAGTGATTGAGGTAAAAATAAAAATGTTCTGATATTTCCCTGCAGGAAAGTGGTAGTAGTTTCCTTGGCTTAAATAGGCTTTAACTACATCCCACAGAGCAATGCTTCATAGTATATTATTAGAGTGATCAAAAAGGATCAAAACACATTACTACGAAGAACTGAGCATCAGCCCATGTTAAGCTGTGCTTTGTGTATTTCTCATTTAAACTTTCCAAAATACGGAGTTCCAATACATATTTTTGTTTGCTTTTGCAAAATTTAGTTTGTTTACTATTTGTTCTCTATATATGCATTTTAGTTATATCGTTAACTAGTATATGCTAGGCCTGCATGTGGCATTTTCAAGTCCTTTGCTACAACAGGCACTAACAGAATTTGTAATATGAAATCTGCAAATTCTGTGGCATAAGGGGAATGGACCAGCATCAACCCTCATCCTGGATCTACAACTAGAAAAGGAGAGATATTATCCTTCGATCCTGGACTAAGTCTGTGCTGTGCCCCAAATTCTGCAGTTGGAACCTGACTTTGTTCTGGTTTCCAAAGCTGTGGAATTCTATGGATCCTAAGTAAATGATTAAAATCTACCAACACAATAATCCTAAACCATTTCCAGCCAGTGGAGAAATAAAAACTCTTATAAACAAAAAAGTAAAAAAGCAGTATCCAACAAAATAGTCTGAAAACATTCATAAAGATCTAACCCTTTCTATCCAAAACTGTAACAAATGAGGTCCCATTTCTTCATTAAACAAAGCAGGTGACTATTTGGAATGGAAAGGTAAAGCATGAACATATTTCACTGTAACTACTAGGCAATTTCTCTGTCCTCAGATTTTCTACAGTGGCTCATTGTCTCACAATAATCCTTCCTCCAATAGTCATACATAGTCCAATAATCCATCTTTGTTCATTACCAAACTTGATTTATTGTGGGATTAATCTTCCTACAGATAGTTCAAAGGACTGAATTATAGGTTTAGCTATTATGTGTGAAATTCTCTGGAATACCTGGAACTAAAACATGTTGGGCCAGATTCATCTTTGGAATAATTCCATTGATGTCAATGAAGTTATTCCAGGGATGAATTTTGCCCTTTAACTTGAAGACAATAAAAAGTTATCACATTCCAAGCATCCAATTATTGTTCACAATGACAATGTGTCCCATGGTTAATCAGCCTCTGTTTATGTATTTTTCCTGTTGTCAATAAAATTGCTGACGCCATCTAACTATGAGTTGTATTGATCTCATTCCATCATTTAATTCAGAAATTTGAAGGGTGACTTTATTAGAACTGGGTGTTAGATATGCTAACTTCTTATGCAGAGCTACTCTTTTTACTGTGCTTCCTGGCTACTCAAAAATGTTATTTTATGCTGTTCTACAGTGTAAACTGTGACAGGACTCTGGATATATTTGGGATCTTAAGGAGACATGGGAGAGAGACTGTTGATGTATGTCTGTGCTGTTGATGTGTCTTTGTAAAGAGACTTACTCTTGATTTATTATAATTTTGCATGTACAACACAGCATGGTATCATTTTATACCAATATTTCATGTGGAATTTGAATAGCCGCAGTTAGTTCAGATTTTTCCCTTTTAGAATGAGTGCCTATGTGCAAAGCAATAACCACGAATGACTAGCTAGGCAAGACAATATTGTTCAAAATAATACTGCATAGATATACCTTCAAATTCTAGTTATTTGTTTTCAAGACATTCCATGCCAGTTCTTCAAAACCAGCCAACCATATTGAGCTCATAAAAGACCAGATTGCCCCTTGCCCTTATGCAGGTGCAAAAATTGGGAAATGGGCACAAGTAGTTTTTCCCCTTCTTCTCCCTCTTCCCTCCGCTCCCTTCCCCCCCAAAGTCCCCAGGATCCAGCCACAATTACAGACCCATTGCTCTTATCAGCTGGTCATCCCAAAGGAGGCCAAAGGAGTAAGGACCATAGCCCTCTGCCACATCTGCACTAGGCAACAGAGCAGGGTAAGCTTCACCCTCTTAAAAGGTGATGCAATAGGTAAGTTACCTCCTCTTGCAAGGAAGATACATTGCATCCTTCAGGAGAAATAAATGTCCAGAGCTCTTTATGGAGCTCTCCCACGAGCATGACATAATTACACTGTCCATAATTACACAGTCTGGCCCAAAATATACACAAGCAAAACTGTTTATTGAGCAATTATGGACTTTGCATGATCTAATGTCTCATTGCTCACTCACATACCTATTTGGTGGAGATGAAATGTATGTGAGCGAATTTTGCAGGCTCAATTTAGGCACCATTTTCTGTTGGCATATATACAATATTTCTCTGCTTTTTTCACTTGTTTTTGGCCATTTTTTTCATACATGACATTAAATTAATCTAGTATAAACAAATATCAAAATCACCACAGTTTAACATTTTATCAAGAGTAATTCATGCAATGCTTAATTTATAATGTAAGAGGTGCCTGGGCTCAAGCAATTTTTTTACTTTCATAACTGATGTGGCAAACCCAGAGGTGCTGGGGCTAGGAACTGCCAAACGTAGAGGTGTTGGGGCTCAGTCTTGGCAAGCGCTGGCACAAATTAAGCACATATTTACATATATGAAAAACTCAGGTGACCTATGCCATAATGTCCCACCTGTTGATCACTTTAGATAAGCTATTACCAGCAGGACAGTGGGGTGGGAGGAGGTATTGTTTCATGATTTCTGTGTGTATATAAAGTCTGCTGCAGTTTCCACGGTAAACATCTGATGAAGTGAGCTGTAGCTCACGAAAGCTCATGCTCAAATAAATTGGTTAGTCTCTAAGGTGCCACAAGTACTCCTTTTCTTTTTGCGAATACAGACTAACACGGCTGTTCCTCTGAAATATGCCATAACAGGAGCACAGTGTTAGGTGAATATGATGGATCACACAATACCATTTTGCGACCACCATGTTTCATTTAAGAGAGGGCTCATTCTAATTTTCAATAACTTCAGATGTTCTTAATCATATGGCAGTGCTCCATAACTCCTGAAATACAGCACATGGGACTCCTTTTGTTAATGGACTGATACCCGCTTTATTCCATTTGTGCAGTATATTGATTAGCAAATTAAATCTCTAAAA
Source organism: Lepidochelys kempii (assembly GCF_965140285.1). Classification (NCBI taxonomy): domain Eukaryota; kingdom Metazoa; phylum Chordata; order Testudines; family Cheloniidae; genus Lepidochelys; species Lepidochelys kempii. The sequence goes on along the minus strand of NC_136383.1, from coordinate 77,112,476 downwards.
ATTAATGGAGGTTCTGCATTTCCAAATGCACTCAGTACATCTTTCACAGCTTACTTACAGCAGGAATTTAAAAGGTCTATTGCTCCTTTCACACCAGTATTACTCTGGTGTTGCTACTCTGTGCCAAAGTCTTAAATCAGGTGGAGCAATGCTGGATGCAGACTTATGGAGGAGGGCAAAGACTACTACAACAGGTCTATGTCATATCTGGAAATCCTCCTGCACCATGGCCCATTGAGTTGAATTTTTATGTAACCCCCAAGGAGATTACATAGATTCCTGGGACCCTATCTGCCGGCAGCTCAGGGAAAGGCACGCTGTCCCTGGTAGGGAGGGGGAGCCAAGGCAGACTCAGAGTCTGCTCGGCAACCAATAGGGAGTGAGATTCCCCTCCCAGGGAGTTGAGAAAAGGGGAGAAGCCATTTTGGAGTCAGTCTAGAGCCAGCCAGGAAAAGGGCAGGACTGGCTGTGTGGGGTACTGGTGAGCCCCAGGCCTGCATGTAGGATTCCCCCTGAGAACAGCCTCTAGGGACCTGACAGCAGATCCCTCAGCTGGGTTTTTCCTTCCCCACTGATAATTCCCAATTTGTAGAGTTTGCTGGGAAACTTGCCGAGCCAGGCTGAGTTCGCCCTCCAGCTCCCTAGGTGAGACCAGTCACCACATGGTCAGCTCTGCTCTGGCTGCTAGTCCAGGGAAGCTGCCTGCGGAGTGTGTGGCTGGAAGCTGGGCTAGGAGGCTACAGTTTGGATGTTAGTGTAGTTGTGTAACCTACACCTTGAGCCCTGCACCCAGTGGTGAACTGGAGCTGGTTTGCGCGAACCGGTTGTTAAATTTTCAAGCTGGTTTAGAACTGGTTCTTAAAGGGGTGGGCAAACTGTGGCCCGCGGGACCATCCTTTCCGCCCCGCCTGAGCTCTCGGCTGGGGAAGCTCCCCTGAGAATTTTTACTCACCCAGTGGCACTCCGGGCCTTCGGTGGCACTTTGGCGGCAGGTCTTTCACTTGCTCCGGGCCTTCGGCGGCACTTCGGTGGCAGGTCCTTTAGTGACGCCTAAGACCCGAAGCGACTGAAGGAACTGGTTCTTCAGCTTCTGGCAGCTCATCACTGCCTGCACCCCTTTGTGATGAGGGGAAATCCTGGGACCGACGCAGCCTGATTCCTGCCAGCAGAGAGCAGCCCCTCTACAGTGACTGAGAAGTCCAAAGTCATCTTCAAACCTGAGGATCATTCATGGAGTTTGTGAGTGCACCATCTTTTAGTTAGTCAGGTAATTTGTTTTGGGGACCCCCTACTCCCTGAACTGTGTCCTCAAGCCAGGGAGTAAGCATTTGAGGATTTTATAACCTGCTGTATATTATACCTGTGGAGGGATTTACCACCTTCTCCCACTTGTGAGTCCTTTGGGCTGTACTGAACCCAGTCAGCCACATTGCTAAACCACTGCAAAGAAGAATTTTGTGGTTATAGTCATCAAGCAAAGTATGCATACCAACGGGACACTAATTTTACATTTGCTACATCAAGTCACAGGTATTTTCAGTGTGGGCACCGGTGACCCAAAAAATAGTGTTTCATCCTGTTATGTTGTATTTGTCTCCTGTTTAATATAATTATTGTGTTGAATATATTGTATGTGTTTGTGTTATTTCTTGGAAGTCTCCAACTGTCTGGCAAGTAAGTGGGGATTACCCTGTAGTTAGAATTTTCCGCCCAAGCTGCCCTGGTCACCCTGCCAGGAAGGAGCGAGGGGGGGTGGAGACACCGCCAAATAATTTCATAGGAAAAAAGAAAGAAGATACACCCTGCTGAGTGGGTAGTGGGATCCAAAAGAACCCAGACCTGTAAGTGGACTGGCATTAAAGGAGGTAACCAGGTGGAGAGAGAGCGCTACATTTAGATGCTTTCTGGCAAAGAAAAGCCAGAACACACAGGAGAATCTGTCACACTGACTTTATTGGAGTTCTGATTTACACACATGTAAGAAACAGAAAAACCAGGCTCAAAGACTTATGAGCACTCTGAGCTGTCTGTTCTCTTATTCTTGCTAAATTGAGGCCTTATATTCTCGCTTTTAGTTATTCCTCAATTAAACCATACTTGAGGTACTTCATTTGAACTATTCTCTGCCCCCCCAACCCCCAGATTCTAGTCTGCTAGACAGCCATTCACTAATACAAGTGTTTCAAATGGGAAACGTTGGTAAGCTGATGAGGCACAGTTATAAAGCAGACACAACTGCATTAAAGTTTTACATATTTGTTTACTAGCAGAATGAGATGAGATAAACAGAACATACAGCAAGGAACTGAGGATTAAAAAAATAAATCTCTCCTGAGACTAACCTAATAACTTGCTCCAAAAGCTCTCATAAATTATTAGCTTTGAAATCATTCAAAGTGTCTGAAACATAGTATGTGTCACTGATGTACTTGAAGTTCACCTAAGAAACTTGTATCATCAAAATGTGCCGACAAAAACTGCCAGCAGCTACGCCACCTTGCAATCAATCACATATCTGTTTCAGAATTATAAAGTGTCTGAGAGCTATAATTTCATCTGCTTCCAGCTGCATACATTTAAAACTTCACATTCTTATGGAGGAAGGAAAAAGACTGAAAAGATTTGTCAGCTCTGGTGCCCTCCATCTCATGATCTCTATCTTTAAAGCACTTTCAGAAAGTCTTGGTATGTTTTTTTAAATTAACACAGTGCATAGAAGGATACATATTTTAAATTTTAAGGTGAATTTTTGTTTGTGAAAGGTGACAGTCCCAGAAATATAGGTTCTCTATTTAGTCCAGGAAGAGAGAGCTTGGATGATAGCAGTGCAAACACCTCCACATTGCCCATTCACTGATATGACAAAGTCCTCCTGGATGGGCCACTTTTAAGGGTGAGGGCATAATCAGCCTCCATGCCCATCCAATGCATTTCCATATTGTACTGTGCACCACTGTGCTAAAATCACAGGAGTGACATCATATATATTAATGCATCAGTAACAACAGCACGTATGACTAAGTAAGGGTTGTTGGGGATAGACTCACTAGAAAATTTAAGTCTGCCTTGAGGATTTTTATTTGCAGATATTTTAAATCAATACAAATGGCACAGGTAATTGATCAATATTTTCATCTGTATATAATAATTCATGCTGACTTAATCTCTAGAGTCCAGCCGGGTACCTGGCTTCACATCTATAGTGGAGGCACAAACCCAATGGCATCAACACCACCTAATCCTGCTCCCAATGAAATCAATGACAAAACTCCCATTAATTTCAAAACTACAGGATTGTAGCAGTAGTGCTGCAATACATATGTTGTCCATACCCTGTCCACTCACCCACCTGCTCTGTCCTCTCCACATCCATGGCAGTCTCCAACTTGCACTTGTCTATAGATGCACAAGAGTGTGCTGAGCAAGAGCAGCAGCAAATAGAGTTTTGTGAAGTACTTTCCCTAATCTTGTGACTCTGACTGCTATCTAAAAACTACTCATTAACTTCATGAGAGCCAACCAGACACATGTTAAACATCAATATAAGAAGGACAACAGAGGAAGCATCTGATCAGGTTTCCTCCCCAACAGGTCCTTACACCAGACACGGCTACTTGGCCAAGCACATGGAAAATTGGAGATGTGGCTTTAGTGCTGCCACTAGAGATGATGGTGTAGCTGGAGTGAGGCAGAGGTGTAAAAGAAGGCAGAGAGGCACTTATTTGCTCTTTTACCCCAAGGGGTGGGGCGGGGGGGAGACTGGGAACTACTGCCTTCTCTAATCCTACCAACATGTCACAACGTGCCTACAAAAACAGGACAATTTTCTTAATTCATGAAGAATGAAACAAATATCACAGAACAAGTAGCCAAACATGAAAGGAATATTCTCATGAACCAGGTCCACCCTGTATAATGGTGAGCAAAGTGCTTCATTTCCATGTTGAGTGTAATACAGGAAAGTGATCTGTATCCTAGGCATCAGATTTTTCCCCCTCCCTCCCACCTCGCATTTCTCCACATGATTCAGAGTACCAAAGTGCTTCCTGTTCTGAGCTACAGGACACATGCTGGGTGCAGCTCTTGAAGTGAGCTCAGCAAGGGTCGGAAGCAGGCAATGCTGTGAGCTAATGGAAGAATAATTTAAAGTGAGCTTAGCTAGTTGGGGGTGGGAGGGAAGGACCCACATCTAGTGAAAATAAGATTTGCTTTTCTTGTTTCTATTACTTGCTGTTGGAAATTTCAGATCTTTCATTTCAAAATCTGTTTCGAATCATGTCTGGAATAGTAAAGTGTGTTTAGCTTTTATCTGTCACTTTTTGATAATTTCTATTAACCTTACTTTAAGAGTATTGATGTTAACTCTACAAAGAATAATTAAATGCAGTTAGGAACAGTAATTTGGAATATTTTGATTTATTATTGTAGAGAGTTCCATACATTATTTCAATCTTTCTTTTGTAGTAGAGAATACTGCATATTCCTGATTAAATTCAAGTTTTTATGATATTCCCCTCTCATTTTTTTTATACATTCACTGTTCCTCACCTGCACCCTAAGAACATGGTTACTTACTTCAAAGGCAAAAAATGTGTAATAACATAGCTAGTTTACTTGGCTATTACTTTACAATGGCTATTAGCCAAGACGGTCACGGATGCAACCCCATGCTTGGGGTGGCCCTAAGCCTCTGATTCCAAGAAAGGAAAGATGGATTGGATCTCTCCAAAAGTGTCTTGTTCTGTTCAATGACTCTGAAGCTCTGGTAGTGGCCACTGTCAGAGGCAGGATACTAAGCTAAATAGATCATTGGTCTGACCCGATGCGGCAGCTCTTATGTTCTTTCTTAACATCTCTGTGTGCACAAATTCCATGGATTATGGTGATTTAGGATTTTGTTTTCTGCATCCCCTAGGATACATTATTTAATCGTAGGAAACTAATGAGTTTCCAGAGACTCAATGGCTCCAACCAAATTTCCCCTTTTTCTAATTCCTAACTCTTTGCTGTAACCTACACGGTGTGCTTTCTAAATCCTTAGTACTGTAAAAGGTACTGCAGCTTTTGCAATGTAAATAACTGTACACTGTTGGCTTGGTTAAAGTTGAAGCTGTACAGAAAGTGAGCAGCATTCTGATTAAGGAAGGAAGGAATAGACAGAGGACATCTCATGTTACCTGTGATATCCAGGTGACACATTTACCCCTTGATTTATGTACCTAATTATTTTCTTTATTAATTTTTTGGTGTGAATTTAACGTTCCTCAACTGTACCAGTCTATTTCAAACCTGGGATGGTGGGCACAGCCCATCAAAACAATTAAAAGTCTGCCCCCCTCAGATTAGAGAAAAGACACAGAGTCCAGAATTTAATATAGGAGGGACAAAATATGAAAACAGGAAGCTGGTTACAGGTTATTGAAGCCAAAAGAGGGATCCAGCTGTGGATGCCAAGCAGAGAATGCCAGGCTGCACCCACTGCTCTAAGAAAGTCAGTGGATGGTAAAAGTCACCAGAGTTTTAAAGAACCCCACCCGCGCCAACTCAGCCTCCATCTCCTTAAATAAGTTAATGAGGAGGTCTCAGGACTCGGTGGGGCTATGTGCAGGGAGTGCATATAAGAACAGGTGTGGGGAGAAGCGTATTCAGAACCTTAATAAGCAGTTCTGGGGGAGATGGAAGTGGAGCTGCAATCCAGTGCACTGCAGATACGTGTACCTAAGGTCTCCTACTCATACCAGGAGGGGCAGGTGATGGGGACTGTAAAGGGGCTAGCTGGGGCTCGACCCTCTCCGGGACGGAGGGGAGCCATAGCGACTCACTACACACAGCTGAGGATTGGGGAATTAGTTCAGCCGCGGAAGTCTTCCCTGGCAGCTCTTGTGGAGCCAGAAAATAAGGACAGTTATGCTGGGACCCGAGGTCAGGGCGGAGCAATAATGACTCAGGCCCTTAGGCAGGGCTGCACAACAATACTATAGCAGTAGCAATATAAACAGTAGTAAGTCCAGGCCCTAAGTCAGGGCGGGGCAGTAATGAGTCAGGAGCTCAGGCCCTCAGGCAGGGCTGAGCGTAACGGTAGGCCCAAGCCTCCAAAGGGTTTGGGAGAGGGGGAGACTGCCACCCACTAGTTGGGTGGCAGGGGGGATGCAGGCCTTCCCACTCCACTGCATCCCAGCCCAGGGACCTAGCAGCAGTAGAAGACCCACTGCTGTGTCAGTGGGAATCCTGGCCGCAACACACTGACATGGGCTCTGGCAGTGCTACAGCCAGACTAGGGATGGCTGTCCCCAGGCTACTTCCTTACTCCCCCTCTGGTGGTACCTAAGTCATGGTGGAGTCCTTCGGGGGGTCCAGCACTATGGGTTCCTCGGGGTACCAGGCGAGCGGCAGGCCCGGCAACTCCTCCGGGTAGCGGTCGCAGGGCAGGTCTGGCAACTCCTCCAGATAGCAGTCGCAGGGCAGGTCGGGCCATTCCTGGCATGCACCTTAGGCCGCAGGGGCTTCCCAGTCGCGGGCCAGGCTGGAGGCGGCTGGCCTCCCCAGCGGCTGGCCCCCCAGTGAGCTCTGAGGGCGAGCCTTTATACTTCCAGGTCGCTGCCTGACCCTCTGGGGGTGGGCTCAGAGCTCCCTAGCTCCGCCCACCCCAGCCTCCGGATGGGCTCGTCCCTCTCTGGGGCAGCGGGGAGCCACACCGCCTCACCACAGGGACATAATGTTAGAGTTCCTTGGAAGTTGTTACATAATGGACCTGCAAGCAGTTCTACACAATCACTTGTGGCAGAACCAGCTTCACCACCAGCCATGGAAAATGAAACTCTCCAATAATCCACTGAACAGTTACGATACCTGCAGCAGCAATTCCCCATGCAGTTCTATCAACATGCCTCAATCCTGATCTTGAGGGATCACTTCTAAAAGTGAGAGAATTCTTCAGTCCTTGGTCTTTTTTTTAGAATCCACCAACAAAGATGTCAAGTAGTGCCCGCTCTGGATGTTTTAGTGATGTGGACATTTGTCCCAAGAGAATTGGCCTGAGACTGAATTTAAGGAACAAAAGAATGTGCATTTTGCAGTAGATAAACTATATGACTGATGACGTTAATATCCTGTTTATAATCCTTCCATGGGGGGAAACCCCCTAAGATTCTGAACACAAAGATGAAGATATTCTCGTATTTGATGCTTATGGTGGAAGTGAGATTTTGAAACCTACTAACCAAAATTAGAAAGCTCTGTAACATTTGAAATTTAACAATTTTTTTAAATAGCAAAACATTTTCAAATCTGCAGAAAAGTTTGGCTTAAATTGATCTGAAGGACCTGTTGAAGACTGGGGGTCAGAGGGGAAGTTCTAATTTTATCAGAACAGGATAGCCAATCTGTAGTGAGCATGACATTCAAGCAATATAAGATTTTATGGGGCCCTTTGTAATGGAGATCAAAAATAGTCAGCATGAGGCCTCTATTTCATTTTATTGATTCCACTCTCAATCCGCTAAAGGTAACATCTCCACTTCCTTCCACAATTTCATCTGTTTTAATTAGTTGTTTTGCTGTAGTTAAACATTCCATTTCTTTTCACACCAGATATAGTTATTGGCAGGCTAGCAGCCACTAGTCATCACTGTTGGATTTTTGGTTTAACAACGGGCCTTTGTATTCAGAGGGCTGTGTGTGCTATATTCTATGTTTTGCAAGACATAAAATATTTCTGTAGCTGCCTAATAGCCACCTATTATTTAACATATATAAATTGCAGGAAAAAGCCTGGTTATTTTTGCCCTGTAAACAAAGATATATTTTAAGAGATATTAGCAAAGGCCATGATCATGGATTGGGATGTGCTAGCACAAATCTCTATTCTCATGCAATTCTATATACATACAGAGGTCCACAGTTGTGGATGAGTTGTGAAACTAGAATGATTTTTGTTTATGGGTAAAACCGTAACCTCTGAGGTCAAGGGAACTTGCTGGGGTACATCATCCCACAGTAGCGGACTTGGATGCAGGACCAGGGCCTAAGCAGGTTACAGTGTGAGCTAGAGCCACCTCCTACATTTAGGAATAAAACACTTAGCAATTCACAAACTTCTTCATATAAAAGAGCTTTCATATTCTCAGAAAAGGTACCATAGCTGAATTATTCCAAAGATCATTATATTTGAAAACATTTTTTTCTTTGAATCAACAGACATTGCAGATCAATTTCCCTTTTACAGTTATGCCTGTACTGGGAATTTCATTCATTCATTCATTCATTCATTCCTTTTTTTTTTTTTAAACTGCATAAAAAGGAAGAAACAACATCTTATTTCTATTTAGTGATTTGAATGTCCCCTTAAAATCCATTGCTGTTGCTTGGGTTAGGAAGATGTTTGCATGGTAGCAGAGTCTGGAAAAAGTCTTTTCAAGGATCCTGTCCAAGGTTCGGTACTTGCTTGTCTAGCTCAGCTGAATAGGATTTGAATTAAGAAAAGAAATATTGTATATATAAGTAGATCAAGTGAGAACACTACTTGGTTAGTACAGCTATAAGCAACAGTCTAGCAGCCTTTTCTTCACTGTGGCAGTGTGCTGATGAGAGATCACTTCCCAGGATCATTACTGGAAATAAGTTCCCTAGTAAAAATTAATCTATTGGTGCCCACATTATATAAGATTTCAGTTATTCATTCATCTTATTTATTACCTAATATTTGTAGGGCTACTTAGTTGTCTAGCTGTCCTGCCTTTAAGAGGTATGTTTCTCTAAGCATCCAGAAAGAAATAATAGTTTAATACGCCTTAGCCTGATGTTTAGGATGCCGCTTTAAAAAAATGTAATTGTTGTTTTTTTCCTACTCCACTGCACAAATTAAGAAAACAATTGTACACAAGTGTTTTTTCAACTTGCTAAGGTTAGTGAACTATTAAAGAGAACAACACTTAATGTACTAGAAAGAGCAGATGAATGCAATTCTTTAAATTACAGTAGTATGAGCCCTGTGAAAGTTAGCTTTTGAATCCTTTTTGCTGGATTCCAATATTTTATAGCCTTTGGATGTGACCTTTATTTCAGCTTGTCATCGGGAAATGAGGAATTCTGTCTCCTGTACTGTACAAATAGAATTTAGTTGCTTTGCTTCTTTAACTTAAGGTAAGACTAATGTCATTTTCCCCATTTTTTGGCCCTAGAGGAAAGATGAATATTATCCAAACCTACTGTTCTCATCCTTGTCACACTGAACTAGGATAAACAAGTTATAAAATGCTAGTTTTAACAAAGTGCAACTGTTTTTTTACATTATTCTTCGATATAGGTTCTTAAACTGCACCCATCACTTTGGTATTTGAGCACCTTGACAACAATCAAATACTATTTTGGACTTCATTTTCGAAGATTTCAAGCCACAGTAAGCCTGGTAAAGATAAAATAGTTTGTCCTGTCAATCTTCAATGAAATTAAAAAATTGGATTTAAAAAAAAAGTTCCCATAACACTGGCATGTATGTTGCCCTGAATCATCATGCAGCACTGCCAGTTACAATTTACATTTACTAAAAAAAGGAAGATTGAGAAATTTTTCAATATATCATTATGGATAAATTTCACATCCATGTCGGCGAGGATTAGAGAGCTGGAATGAACATACTGCCTCAGAAAATGTTTCTGTTTAAGAAGCAGTATCAAGTTCAGCCCTTTCCACAGACAGGTCTGCAGTCTTGAGAAAATTATCCCTCTGCCCCCATTTTGGGGGTCTGGGCTTTTAAATTGATTATTCACTTATCTGTACCCTCTCCTAGTGTAAGATGGTTTTCACACTTTTGAGCTTTTATGGTTTACCTGTAGGATTAAATAGTAACTCAAAAATGCTTAACCCATTTTGTTTTCTTTGAGTTATGTATCAAGTCATTTCCATTTTTGTTAAAGGATGTTCTAGCTGTCCTTTTTTACCAATACGCAGTAGCTTTTCTTCATGTTTGAGGTTAAAAAGTGCAGTTTGATCCAAGGAAGGCAGTTATGCACAAGAGACTGCTCTGTACTAAATGAGAAGGTTTTTCATGCAGGGCATCCCTGCCTCTTGATTGGTGGAGTAAGGGTCTATGATTTATTATTTAGCATCACTTTCATACTGTATGTGAAATTCACAAGTTTTTAAAAATAAAAATTCAATGTAATGTGATTTCAATCATAAGAATGATCTATGTGTTACTGTGTGTATGTGTGCATTTCCATCTGTAAGGATAGATTTAGAGTGCCCCAATCCACACCCTTATTCAGCAGAGCTACTTATGGGAATCTGAAGGTTTGGACCCATAATTTACACCACTACAATCAAAGACATGAAGACTAACTACAGGCTGGGATTATAATTGTTCACTTACTCAACACATCAACAAATACTTCTGCATCATGGTGACACAGTTTTCAGATGGGCTATTAAGGACAGATTCTCCACTGCCTTGTGCTTTGTGTAGTCATTTGTGTAAACCAAATGCAAAGTGGGGATGTAAAAATTACCAAATACAAATTGGGGGCCTTTTACATCTACTTTGAGGAGGACAAAATGAATACACAAGGTGCGAAACTGTGGAGAATCAGACCCTTTCATTTCTAAAAACAGTAATGTAGTTTAAAACAATATCAGACATCCTTTATCAATAATCAGAAGTAAAAGTGTTAAATTGAAATCAAGCCTAGCTGAGGAAAAAAAATCCAAGGCCTACACACTGTGCATCCATCCAAACTTTTTAAACACTTTAAACACTCATCTTTACTTGAGTTAACCTCCTTTCTCTCCAAAAACATTACTCTTACCACACGAATGGCAAACTACTGTGCAACTGTAGTACCACTCCAGTCAACCACCCACAAGACAGTACACAAGCATACACATCCCAACTCATCCAGCAGCTGCTGCTCCAGCTTCAATCCTAGAGCCTCTTTCATACAGCAGAAAAAGTCCTGCCAAGTCTCTCCGAGAGCTCGTAACCAGGCCAATGTCCTCAATTATTTGATAAATCAAAGAACTGTTCAATACAGTGGGGCTGATTCTGTTCTCACCTGCACTGTTGAACTCCAGTGGGTCTGATTTTCTTTTACACTAAGCGTCAGAGTCAATTAAATCTGCACCCATTTTATGGCCCCTTTACATTGCAAGAGTGGTGAAAAGGGGCTGCAGTGTAAATAAGAATCAGACTCTCTTGACTTCAGTGTACTTACTCCTGATTTACACAGCTATAAATGTGAGATCACAATTTACCTAGCATCAGAACACAACTACAGTTTAGAGTAGCAACATTCGTGGAGTATTTAAGTGACAGACAGTATTAGTGAAAAAAAGTTGTGGAAAGTTAGAAGCATTTTTTAGGGATCTACCCCTTTCTTCATCACAAAATCTGAAAGGTGATGCAGACACAAGAAAATGAATACAGGCAATGAGATTTAACAAAGCAGCTGGCTACACAAGATCTTCTTGACATGAATGTTGAAGCTCAATGTTTGAACAGCTCAAGAGGCAGACTGCAACTTTGATAAACAATAGGGGTCTGCCAAACTGAGTCACGGTAATTATCCATACACAGTCAGTTGCTTTTCAACCCTGTTATGAGTCGGGAGCACATGTTTGAACACTTTGCTTCCTGCTTTCTCCTCTTCTCTAGACCAATCTTTAAGGTTTTATATCTGATGTGCTACATTAAAACATGCTTTGAAAAACATTGTGGACTGAACAACTGGTTACCGTTTGGATTCTAATTGCCAAATTCAAATTTCTTCTAAACATCTGATGTTGGGAATACAACTATTTAGCTCTAAATTAGAGCTGTGTGAGCCACTGAGATGCCCACTGCTTGGAGAGCCAGGACGAACACAGAAAAACAAAAAAATATCTTTAACGGCCCCCTGTTCTGTTCCATTATTAATACCCCTCTCATGTACTACCCCAACAGAGTAACGCTCTTTGATGATTTTATCACCAAAGGACATTGCTGTGATCATGTAAGATGCTATGGAACCACAGATAATCAATCAAAATGAGAAAAGCAGATAAGGCAAGTTTCTGACTTTTTTTAAAGTGAATTTAATTCTCATTAAAAATGAGAGACTGACAGCTTTTGAGATGGACATCACCTTCTCTACAGCATGGGCAGAGGCAATACAAACTAGCCCACAATATTCGACCAGTGCACCACAGCCCTCTCCTGAAGTGACCACCTACATAGGTAGAGCAGTCCTGTATCCATAGACCAATTATTCAAGTCCTTGACATCTCTTGCTGGGATACCCAGCAAAGGAGGCTACTTAGTTCTAATTCTGGTGGTGTTTTTGTGATATAGATTGACTGGGAATAATACTGAGGACACCAGATCATTTCATATACTATAAGCCACTTAATCAGCAGATGGTAATACCCCTTGGTCACATCCAACTGGGTCATATTCAAACTGGTGACCTCCTGTACTGCAGAACTTAAAAGCTTTACATCCTAGATCATCTAGATTTCCAGAATTTTTTTTTAATATTTCAAACTAATTCAAGTTGATTGCCTTATGATAAACAGCTTATGGTCTGTGGAGGCATACTGAAGGTATACAATATATTCAGGCTTTCTGTGGACTATATGAAGTGTGCTTATATGACTAAACCAGGTATAATCTTGGTTGTGTATGGGTTGTGAGATATAGAGGTGTAAGAGAAAACTGACAGATCTTCCTTTCAAAGCAAAGATTTCTAATAATTTTCTTTGTCATTGAATAAAAAAGGTCTCCACAACTGAATAAGACCCTATTTTCTACTCTTTATACCTCCAACATCTATTCCTCTACTGTGTGGTTCCCAGTGCATTATTCAAACAAAAGCAGCTTACACTTTTGAGGGTTTAAATTACTTTGCAGTTTGGCATACAGTGGGTCCGTGTGAAGATTTTAAATTCAACATAAAGGAACATTGTCTTCTATAACCCACGGTTTGTGTTAGGACTAACAAAATTGGAAGTCAGCTTGATATTGAACAGTAAACAATGTATATGGATGGCGGTGGAGGAAGGGGACGCATGGGGTGAATTGCCATTACAACAATTCAAGGCTGGGAAGGGTGGAAAATATAAAAAGAATGTTGCAGGTGAATCCTTCACATGTAGCCCAAGTGACTTTAGATTCACTATTGTAACTAAGACAACAACTTATTGAGTTTCAGTTAATGAGATTTGTGCTGCTATTGAATGTTTATGCTATTGTCAGCGCCTGCATTCCCCCCCTTTTTTGATTCTTGTTCTCCACACCGCCCCTTTAATTGTGCTTCAGTCTTCATCTTGACACAGAGATTTAGTACTGAAAAGCTGCAGCTGCAGCTGCACCATGATCTAAGACCCAAGTGTTGTGTTAGTAAAGATGCACTTCTTCCAACGGTGGATTCAATTTCTCCAGATTTTTACTGGTGTGTTAACACAAGCTCTGTGGTTTGAAAATGCCATTCCTTTACACTTCTGATAATGACATCAGATTCTTTGGTGGTACCTTTGGGGATCAAAGGGTTCCTGTTAGATTAGTCAACCAATATGTTAAAGGTAATTTTATCCCCCTGTGTATTTCTCAATTATAGCCATAGACTTTAGCATAAGAGACAGAATAAGATATTTTGCCTATGTCTGTGGCCTGGAAGTGTCTTATTTTTTAGGTGCATCGTTGCAAATTTCACAGGATCTATATCGACACCTAATCACAATCATTGCCAAGATAGGACAGTAATGAGAATGAGACTCCTCCTGTGTATTAATGAGTAACTACAGACTGAATCTGAGTGCAGATTATTCATTACATCTACAATAACTTAATTCTGAATGCATATAAACATGTATGGAACAATAGGCAGGGAGGTGGGCTAGAGGACCTAATATTGTACATCTTTTTCATCTCTATTTCCTGGAATTCTAACAAATGTAACTGCGTCTTGAAGAGCATATTATTATATCTATTTCATGTAAGGATATTCTAAACAGCTGTCAAAGTCTGGCGTTGAATGCAGAGTATCAATATTGAGGTTTGTAAGTTGGAGGGCTGTTAACACTGCTGACAATTTTTAGTTGGGGAGGGGAGGATTCCATGCAGCTTTTTTCAGCTTTTGTTAGAGACCCATCCTACATATTTCCCCCTTTGAATAAAGAATTTCAAACTATAATAAGCAATATGAGTGCAAACAATTGTTACACATAATAAAGTACTTGCTCTATATTATCCAAACCACATATGTATTAAACACTAAAACTGCTAACGAATGACATTTTTAAGAGGTCTTTTTGTTCAAGGTATAAAATTGACATGCTGTCATGGTTTTCCTATAAGGAATAACAAAAAACAAACTAAACCCAAAACCATCTGGAATAAGAAAGCTGGTGCAGTTCAACAAGCATACATGAATGTAATTCACAATAAGTTCTACAGGACACAGCTCGAGTGCTTAGAAGGTGCTCGAGCAATGTATCACCAGGGTCACAGATTTAAAGAGATGAATCTCTCTTTGGCCCATGGCTGCTCAGATTGTGCTTTTTGATTTAATCTGAAGCATTCAGATAAAAGGCCCAGATGGCATATGCTTCTCATTGAAGACGCCTATTTTTCTGAGCTGTTAAGAACTCCAGAGAGACATGAGTAAAACACAGGAGCACATGCAGCACATCCTCTGGGATATTTTCTTTCATACATGCTAATGAAGATTAAAGTGTAAAGAAGTGCAGACATCAGTTGAACAGATAATTAATGATGATTGATGTTATATTTTTAATTTACGCCACAAGTCTCATTCAAGTAAAAACTGCAAATGCTAGAAAACTTCCTGGGTTGCAGGCTATTTTGGTGTTCCCAATGCAGGGGCATGAGTTCAATGTAAAGGTAACCTTTAATGTGCACCAAAGTGTCAACATGAGAAAGCAAGAGGGAATCTATTAACATTATACAATTTTCATTAATTTTGCCTTGGAAAAGATGCCTGTGAATTTTTAAAATTTTACTTTCTATCTGTGCTTCTTTTTCCTTTAGCCTTTATCTCTGTAGCTTTCAAGGGGTGAATTCAGGTTCAGCTGGGTACCCATTTGTTTGCAATTCAACATACACCATTTTTTTTATAACTGCTTTTTATTCATGTACTTTAAAGTTATCTGCTTTAAGTTAGTCCTACCCTTCCTTCGGATTTGCCCTATCCCTGGCAGATCTGGTGGTGCAGTTGTGACTTTAGTTTTTCGTGGGCAGAAACATTAAAAAAAACAGGCCATAAATCCACGGAAGGAAGTGCATCAGCAATTTCTGTTTTGCCCGTACAGCACAATGTCACTGTTTTGAAGGTTGTTCCTGAACATGTTCTGCAGCATTACCAGAGACACAGTATTAAGCACCATATCAAATCTTGAGGCTGCTTACAACAGGTAAATTCTGGGGTATAAATTGTTTCACTGAGCGATCCTCCTCGAGGATGGCAAATGCATAAAGTCATTGAATAATAGGGGCACTTTTAAGAGTGCTGCGGGAAAGCTTTGTGTCTGCCACTGGTAGCAAGACACTAGGAAAAAAACAATCATCACTCCTTCCACAATACTCCGCTCTGATGACTACATTTAGTGCATGTGTGTGTCTCTACCTGAATTTGTGCGTGTGCTTGCAAGTACCCTATTTATTAAGAGAGGACAGAAGGACTTCAATTGGGATATAGCTAAAAGCTGCATCTCCACCAAGTGAGCCATAAGGAGCCATCTACTGGCTGCAACTGTATGAACTCTGGTAAACTTGTCTCATTATTCCCTAAGGATGGCATTCACCTGGGTGCAGAAGACCAATGAGGTCTTCAGCACACCTTAACCCTAATAGCGGGAGTGCCCCGGGGGACAAGACACTGGTAGAGTGGCATCCTGTGCACATTGTGGAAAGGGTTTCCAGGCTGGCCCCACATAGTCCAGTATGGACAGTGGCAATGGGGGTGAGCCAGGGAGTAGGCAATGGGAGACCTTATGGAAAAGCCTAAAAAATGCTGTATAAAATTAGACACTTTCCATAGTTTTGTTTAAATCACCTATAGAATGACAAAATGCCATCCTTGCTATGGAATTCTAGAGGATGGTTCTAATCTAGACCTACGGAAAGGATCTCAATCTCTATGTAATTTGTGTTTTTACAATAGTTTCTATAGAATCCTATCGGTTTCATATCTATTAAATACTAAAGAATTTTTTTCAGAGTAACAGCCGTGTTAGTCTGTATTCGCAAAAAGAAAAGGAGTACTTGTGGCACCTTAGAGACTAACCAATTTATCTGAGCATAAGCTTTCGTGAGCTACAGCTCACTTCATCGGATGCATACTGCGGAAAGTGTAGAAGATCTTTTTATATACACACAAAGCATGAAAAAATACCTCCTCCCACCCCACTCTCCTGCTGGTAATAGCTTATCTAAAGTGAGCACTCTCCTTACAATGTGTATGATAATCAAGTTGGGCCATTTCCAGCACAAATCCAGGTTTTCTCACCACCCCCCCTCCACACACAAACCCACTCTCCTGCTGGAGAGTGGGTTTGTGTGTGTGTGGGGGGGGAGGGTGAGAAAACCTGGATTTGTGCTGGAAATGGCCCAACCACTTTAGATAAGCTATTACCAGCAGGAGAGTGGGGTGGGAGGAGGTATTTTTTCATGCTTTGTGTGTATATAAAAAGATCTTCTACACTTTCCGTAGTATGCATCCAATGAAGTGAGCTGTAGCTCACGAAAGCTTATGCTCAAATAAATTGGTTAGTCTCTAAGGTGCCACAAGTACTCCTCTTCTTTTTAAAGAATTTTTCTATACAATATCTCTGATTGTATAAATCCAGCAGCCCTAAAACACCACACAATGAGTCTAGAGAGGCTGTGACTGCTATTCTAATCCACATGTTGGGAGAATGGAACAGTGCTACTATCTACACCCTATCCCTAGCTTGAAGGGGGTGGATTTTGGCATCCCAATCATTCAGACCACCTTCGCCACATAAGCCACATAAAGAATGATTATTCTGCAACTGAAGTTAATTTTAATCTGAACAGGCAGCTAAGTGAACAATTTGCAGTGAACAATTTGTTCTGCAAATTTAGCCTCTTAGTCCACCAAAAGACTATATATAACTTTTGCAAGTTTCCATACTACTGTTTGACAAATGTTTTGCTTGAGCAAACTACAGTCAATACATTGCCTATGAACTGCTAATGTTCAGTATTTACTTCTCAGTACTGGAGCTGTGGGATTGGTTTCTGTAAATAAGATGGTATTTTTCTATTCCACCCTAATCTTTTATAAAGTGTTTTCACTTCTGCCCCAAACAAATTTTGTTTCACAATCAAATGAATCTCAGCTTCAGGCCTGAAATTTGCTTTCTGTGAACATTTGCATGAACAAAACATTTCTTGTACTAATGTTTTGGAACAGCGGATAAAAAAGGCTATGCAGACCGTTGAAGCAAATTTCTTATTTAGAAGGTAAGGAACAGTTTACAGATTTTTTTTCATCACTGTTGACCCTAGTCCAGTAAAGGGATTAAGCTTGTCATGCTAGTCATGTTTTTTACTACTTGAAGTATAGTGCCACCACTTACAGGTGGAACACTGACATTACTATTAGAAATCCTAAAAGAAGGTGGGACAATAATTTTTCCTCAAGAATACTTCACAGTCAAGGGTCCAGTCAAAGAAGAAATATAATGAGTGCAGATAGCTTGTTCTTGTTCTTGACTCTCATTGTCCCTCTTTGGACAACTTAGTTAACCTCTCCATACCTCAGTTTTCTTAGCAGTAAAATGGGTTATTAGTGGTTTTCTACCTCCTAAGAATACTGCGAGGAGTACTGGAAGGTTGGTCGGTCTTTTAGTTAAGGTAACAGAGGATTGAGAGTCAGGAGATCTTGATGTTCCCAACTTTATTGCAGACTTCTCGGGTGACCTTGAATTGATTGCTCTGTGCCCTCATTTCTTCATCAGTAAAATAGGTGCAATGACACTTACGTAACTCCTGAGGTACAGTGAGAGTTAATGTTTGTAAAATCTGTTGTGATCCATCAAAGGCATCATAGAAGGGTAAAGTACAACTACTGCTATTACTATTATTTAAAAACTGTCATTTGTAAATCTCTAAGAGATCCTCTAATCCAGTGGTTCTCAGACTTTTGTACTGGTGACCCCTTTCACATACAAGCCTCTGAGTGTGACCCCCCTTATAAATGAAAAACACTTTTTAATATTTTAACACCATTATAAATACTGGAGGCAAAGCGGGGTTTGGGATGAAGACTGACAGCTCATGACTCTCCATGTAATAACCTCACGGCCCCCTGAGGGGTCCCAACCACCAGTTTGTAAACCTATGCTCTAATCAAAGCAAGTAAAGACTGCAAATGTGAAGTATTACTGTTATTAGAAACCCATAGCAAAGAGGAACTAGAGCTACTTTGACAAAAACTCAGATCTCACCTGTCTAATGCACAATAATTTCTTCTAATGGATAAGGAAACATGCAAAGCATCATTAATACATTACTCACATTATTTAAAAATCACTGACTAGAGAGATTGTTTTTTTCTTATTATTGCTATAACAGAAACTGAAAGAAAAATAATTGTTATATTATTGAGAGACTTAAGAAGATTCAAAGAGAGAAGAAAACCCACTTCACTGTGAAGGATGGAGCATTCCAATACTAACATAATTTATGGAAGCCAAATAAGCAACATTTAAAAAAAAATCCTGACAATCAAAAATATTAACTCCTCTCACAATATAAACAGCCTTCATTCGTACTTCAGACTAATAACTTAAGAATCCAATGCTTGTAACCACAGTTAGAGCTAAAAGAACAATTATTTAAAATCTCACTCTCTTTTCTTTCAGTGGAATTCACTGTAGTACTCACTCCCTAAGCCTGCTGGTACAATACATTTTCACAGTCAGGAAGTGGTTTACCACTGGATGTGCTTGCCCATCTGCAGGTTTCCAGTCTGAATATCTGCTGCAATTCTCTTTTGGCATTTGTAGCAAATATTTGATTTCCTTCTGTGTTAAATGTGTGTGGGTTTCCCATTAGCTTGTCATTTAATACACTGCAAACTCTTGTACTGATCTGATGTCACATTGCAGCTTCATAAATGACCCTTTATCTGTTTAACTCTTCGGATGCTGGCAAATCCTGAGGTAATGTACAGATTCTGCACTGACCAGTTTCCTGGTAAAAAGGAAACCACTATGGGGTATTGTGCTTGCAGAGACAGGAGAAAGGATCTTAAGCTGCTAGGAGGGGAGGACACTTAGGTGGAGCAAATCTTGATGTACCCCAGCTTTAAACTGTCCATGCCAACTGCGGGAGGAAGGGAACTTGTCTTGCCTCTTCCGGCTCCATGGACTTTCCCTCTGCCACCCTAGGGAAACAACAGAGTGGGCATCTCAGATTTGGAATAGTGGATGTAGGATATGTGAGGGAAGACAGTCTACCATGAAGCTGATAAGCTGTTTTGTGGTGAAAAGGTACAGCAGTTTAGGTGGGTTAGTAGTCTGCGGCGAGTGGGGCCTGCCTTCAGTGCTTGGAGTACTTCAGTGCATCTTTTTCAAAAGAAGGATGGGTGTTTGGTAGAGAAAGGAAAGGAGAGTCCTTGGGCTGGTGCAGGGTTGGGGAGAAAAAGGAAGTAAATGGGGACTGAATTTACTCAGCATCTCTCACCTTAGAATTTTGCCTGCAAATATACTCATAATATAGCTATAGAATCTAGAGAAGGAAGATGCACAGTAGGTCACCTATCATAGTTCATCTCTCAGGCAATGCAGGATTGTTCCCTACAGAATGTTTACTTAAGTATCTAAAGGTTAAACAGAGAGCTATTGCAATTGCTCCAAGGACTGATATCCACTTATTATAGCTGATATCCACTGATATAGCTGATAAGTAGCTGATATCCACTTATTATATAGCAGGCTCCCGGGATTTTTAGTGTGTGTTGCTCACTGAACAATTGTGTGCATGTTTCTATTATTCATTCGTTAGAAAACAATGTATAGGAACAGAAGCATATTCAGAACAATGCCCTAAAAGTCATAATATAATGCCTTGACTAGAGTGTGTAAAATGTCATTTGCCAACTGGATATGTAGCAGTTGTAGTCAATTTCCATGTCTAATTATATTTTAAAAGACTTAAAAACATTGACATTTTACATTCCTTAGTGAGGAATACTCAGTTTGAAATTTTACCACAAACGCTAATGATCCTATTAACTCTAATTTGTTTACTCACCAGTCTGGAACAGTTTCTTCCACAGGTACCTCTTTGATGTTTAAAATTAAGCTTCCTAGAGGCTTGAGAAATTAAATGCTAAAGGAGGTCAACTATCCAACAGTTGCCTTAAAGATAAGGACTGCAACTCCCAAATTGGTTTACTTTTTGTTTGCTTCTTTTTTGTTTTTTTTGGAGGAATACATGAACACAAAAACAACATGATTGGTGCTAAACATATGTCAAGCCTCCCCGCATCCTGGCTTGCTAGGCTCTAAAGAACAGCTCTGAGTCTGGAAATGCTGGAGCATGTCTAATTATATCAGGTAATATATAAACGTGATCATTTGTGTTTAGATGTAACCTTCAATCAAATCATGAGTGTAAGTAAATATTTATTCATAGCCTGTATTTTTAGGTTTGGAACTTAAATAGTCCCTCAGACAGAACCTACAAAAGTGGTTGGCTAGCAATAAGCTCTTACCGTAGCATGTTCTTTACTACTGAGCCTAAAGACCTACAATAGGACTGTTAAAATGAATTGTTTATTCTATGACAAGCCATACATGACTCCAGAAGCTGCACATAAAATGTGCTGAAATATACGTCCTATAGATTTCAGAGTTTTAAAGCATGCCACCTTAACATGGAGATGTAGTTGATATGATAAATATTTCCAACATAACAGAAGACCAGACAAAACTCACCTATTTCAGGGCTTCATTGTGAACTCAAATCTCAGTCTAGGTGAGCTTCAAGATGTTACACTTATGAACCCTTTTTTCTCTTACTCTATCCCCACAGCAGCCCCTTGGTCCGAAAATAAATACCTTTTGACCTTTGAAGTCGTCTGGTGAATGGGCTGCCTGGTAGGTCTGCAACACCCCACTACACTCGTCTTCAGGTAAAACAGCCCTTTGTCCATGTTTGAGTGAAACTTCTGACACCCTAACACTTCTGCAAAGATCCTCAAGAGGTTGTGGAAGACTATTCCCATTTTTTATCTTTATGAAAGGTTGTCTAGTAGATCTGTTGCCCCTAACCCTGTTGAGAGTTTTTTGGGGGGACATGAAGCTCCCAACCCCCCACTATTTCATGGGGAAAGCCTAACCTTTGACAATACCATAAGCTGGTGGGTGGGGAGAGACATACCATCCTCCCTTTTCAGAAATTTTTTTTAATCCTAACTCAGCTGCAGCTAGAAGCTGAAGAGGCCTTATGTCCAAGATATACCCCAGAACTCAAAAGCAGATAGCTTGGAGATATCCAGGATTTCTCTACCTACCAGGAGACTGAACGGCAGTTAGGGAGATACCAGGGTTAACCCTAAGGAATTTTGAGGAACTCTCAGGTCCCAACATAGATAACCGATGGTTGCAGGATGGAAAGGACTCTTTCCTGTATCACTACCGTTTCATGATGGTGGAGGCAGGTAGTTCCCTCTGGCCCCAGGGGGACCAGTGCTATTAGGAAGTCACCACATTAAATACACATCATGAGGAAAGTGACCAGATCCTGCATACTGCAGGAAAAAAGACTGCCAAAAAATTTCAAAGCTAATGGGAGGTCCTGAGGATGGTTGTCATCAAAGAAAGGGGAATTTCAGAAGGATTCACCTAAGAGTGTGGGTTAAATCCTAATAAACTGAGGAGAGCTTGGACTTCTGTGAACTTTTACAAGCAAAACTTCCCAGGTTCATGAAACCTGTTAGGTTGGTGAACATAATATGAACCCAAGTCAGCAGATATCCCACTCTACTCTTAGTATAGTGAAACCTACTCATGAAAACAACGTGTCTAGTAAAAGTGATGATTGTCACATACAATGCCTCTGTAATAAGGAACACAATCCCCACAAAAGCACACCCTAGCTCTGCTAGGATTCAGACCTTGCTTCCATAATGAAAGAGTTGTGAACAAGAAAAAATATTTTGGCTTATCTCCTGCAAAGTAATACACAAAGTTGCAGCATAATGTCTGAATTTTCATAATAAACCAAAGGATTTGAGCACTGTTGTGTGTACAGAGAAAGATTTTATTTAGAATTCAGTAAGAATTCTATTTTGTTCTCGTTTGGGAACCTACACATGGGTTCTTTGGAAAAAGCTAAAGTATGTTTTTTTTTAAAAACTGACTGCTTATCTGAAGCTCAAAAAGCTCTACAAGGCATGTGTTCAATAAGGAGTAGCAGTGTTTCTCATTGCTCCCTTTTATTTTAATATTATTCTTTTTAACTCTTTGGAGGATAAAGAGACAATCTCTTAAGTGCTGATTTGGCAGGTAGTCTGGAAAATACCATAATTCTAAAATTTAATATGGGCAATAGACTGAGAGCAGAATATAACAAAGGGGGTGTTTGCTTTGTTCAGGGTTACAGATTCAGTTTAATGACACTTCCTTTTTTTAGTCTAAAGAGGAAAAGAACCAATATTTAGCACCATCTTTAAACCTGTTGTAAATTGAATTATAATACAATATGTCCTAGATTATTTGTAAATTAATATAGCCCTAAACTTCAGCATAATATTGAATTCTATATATAATACATAGTTCACAACCTGGGAAAGTAATTCAGTGTTGTGCTGGAGGAGTAAAGAATGTTGCACTGTTCTTTATTGTTTTGTATTTTCTTTTATCTATAGTTACTAAATTTTGAAGGCTTCAAAACACACACATTTCCTGCTCTCCCATCATCCATGTATTTAAATTTCAAAAATGTCTGTGACTGTGGTAAACACTTTAGCTTATTGATGTGTATCTAACACAAGAAATAACTTATTTTTAGAGGCACCATGTTTTACCACTTTAGTCATAATTTATTATTTCCTGTTAATTAAGATAAACAAAATTACAACAGAAAAATAATTCCAGGAGATTTCTAATATATATGTTCTAGTTTCAAGTACTGGTGGCAAACAAAAGCTAGTTTTGTAAATGATCTCTTGCAGCACTAAAATTTTGAAGGAACTCAACGCTGAAATGAACATACATATGCTTATTTCAGTCTGCAAGCTTTTCAATAAATCTAAGTGTGGGGTTATTTCAGTGTGTAACCTGACAATTATGGATGTTTTCACATGCATCAGTCAATCATGTTTTCAGACAAAAATAATAATGTATTACCCATCAAAATAAACCTCTTTGCATATTACCATTTTGCCATATGTACAATCTGGAGCATCACACCTTACTGAGAACCCGGAGGTTTTCAGTTATAGCTTTGTTATTTCTTACAGAGATTTCTTCAGACATGTCATTAAGTACCAAATCTATGGTTTACATCCAGCCTGAAGTTTGAAAATTAAGTTTTGTAGGGTCTAGGCAAGTGTGCATGCATACATGCACACATACACAAAAGGCGGTATCATTCCTGGTTTAGGCTATTCCCATGTAGGGAACAAAAAACTCTGAGTTTTTACTTCCAATTTCCTATACATTCTTCCTCCTATGGAACATACTGCCTTCCCAAAGTCCACACATGCCCCTGCAGAAGTAGCAGGAAATTCTGCCCACAAAATCAGCTGGATCCCCCAATATCTGGAAAGATCTAAGGAAATCCACAATGGTACATCTGGGTGAAGACCCTGTAATTCTCCACTGATATTCAGCTACTTGCAGGAGCCATCTGCTGCTTTCCTCCGAAACTTCCTCCAAGGGATGAAAGAGGGGAGATTTCCACAGCACTGAAGGACATACATTAATGCTGACAAGATCAGCATTGACTTACCCTCTAAAGTTTAACCCCAGGGTATGGAGTACATTTGTCTCTTCAACCTAACTCCAGCCTGTGTCCTTCTCCATAGCACTGTCTGCAATCCGTGGTTCCCCCATGGACAGACTTCTGCTGGGCTGGAGAAAGAAGGAATGATGTTGTGTCCTCCTTTCTCTATCCTGACTATTCCCACCCAAGATTTGGTCTCTCCACACGCAAGGGCAGAGAAGACTATATAGCCTTAAGTGCTGGAACATTTTTTTTTTTAAATGTGCAGTGGTGAGAGAAGGGGAAAGCGCCACATTCCTGATGTGCAAAAAACTATTGGACATGAACAATTTCAGTCCCCAAAGGATCCTTGTTTTCAGAGCAGTATAATAAGCAGAGATGGGTAAAAATGGCATTTGGTTTTGATTTTGCAGACCTTGCTGGTTGGGTTTTGGTTCAGTAAAACCAAAAAAGTGGATGGTCCCATTTAATTGGAACCCCTCAACATCTGGGTGGCAGCACAGATAAATGTTTCAATTTTTAATTCCTCTCTCATTGTAAGGGCTGGAAAATAGGGGCAGATAATACAAGCACCTCCTCAAAAAAACCTATCACGCCACTACTCTTCACTCAAGCAAGAAGAAAAAGAGGCTGAGATCAAAAGAATAAAATAAAAGGTTAAAAGGAAATCAAACTTGAAAGAAGGAAAGAGAACAGTTAATTGGAGGGTCTGATTCAAATGTGTTCTGCAGTGCTCACTCCTACTTTACTGCTTACGGTTCATCTCTGCACAACAATGTAACAGGAAATCCACTGCCTCCTCATTTTTCCTGTGGCTCTGCCCGCCACCCCTGCCCTCATACTTGCACTGCAGTGTTGTAGCATTTCCCCAGCTCTTTTCTCCTATTTTGAGCCCTGGGACCTTTACGCACTCATCAGCATCCCTTTAATGCTAGGACAACAGGCCTGAACGTGGGCACTTCTGGTCTAAAGATTAGGATATTGTTTACAACTTGTTATTTGAGTTCAATTCTATAAACTCAGTTCTAACACTAGGGAGAAACTCACACAGACATAAACAAAGGAGACAAGTCTACAAACAAAAAACCTTGAAATGAAGGAGGAGGAATTGGTTTATTTTATATTAAGGCAAGTGCCAGCTAGTTTTCAGCTCTCTAACAAATTACAAATTGTATATACTAAGAGCTCAGCTTCCAAGTAACTTGTTAACTTTTGAAATTTTTGGAATAGCAGGGGATAAAGCTGCATTCATGAGGAAAACTCTAATTCAGAGATTTGCTTCACACAGAACAAATTAGAGTCCATATTATCACTTTGTTGAATTACTCAGTCTACTTCATTCACTTTTATCAATTTTCATCAGGCTTTAGATGCTGTGCATCTACTTACAGAAATACTTTCCAGGGTGTTTGCTTGAGAAACAGCATTATTGTTTTTTTCAGATGCCTTCCCTCCTTAAGTAAACAAATGAACACAGGACACAACTTTCCCATTTATCCCACATTCTCCTCTTTCTACATGTTTTCAGCTGACTGCTAAACATCTCACTTCTAGGGAGGGGAATACAATTAAGCTAACACACTTTAAACAATATAGAATACACTGACAGACAGAATAAAAGGTCAGATTGCTCATGCTGATCTAACTTTGTCTTCAGTTCCCTGTTTCCTATTTCTATTGTTATCCTGTCCAGAAAGGTGTGCAAGTAATCCCCTTGACTGCCCTTGATGTCAAAGGTGCTTTATGATTCACTGAGAAGAATATGTTAGCTGCAAGTGATGTGAATAAGTAGCAATTTGACCTTCCTGATATCAGCTGGACTACATGAAGACAGAGTAAGCTGCATGCAACATGGTTAAAATAGAGTAGAAATGGTAGAAAATCTGTGATACTGCATTATTTTTCATCATTTAGCTTTCTCTCCTGGGGCCATTAGCTGCATAACACTATCCAGGAATGTCACCTTTCCTACCAGGGTGGACATTATAGCACTGCAGAAAATGAGTGCATTGCAAATTAAATGTTAAGCTCAAAAGGCTGTTAAAAGCATAAACATTGAATTAATTAAACAGCAAAATAAATAAATAAAATCTCAATTCTTGCTCAGCACTCGCCCTGCGGTCAACCTTAAAATACCTCACATAAGGCATAATACCCACTTCAATCATGTTGGCTGCTGATCATTAATTGCTTCAGAAACAGACAATATTTTATCTCTCCTCTTTGGAGTTTGAGTGTGAATACTGAGGCAAAAGAGAGTGAAACTGAGTGAAACATGAAAAGCTTGATTTGTTAGGACCCCTGCTGTCTGAAAAGAGATCAAAGCTCAGGAGGAGGCGGCTGTAAAACAGCCGAATGCACTGCACTGAAACATGGCCTATGGCAGCTGCTCTGGGCGCTGTCTCACAACACAGGTGTACCTCGAACTCAACTCTGCCAGCTGAATCATGGGAGCAGGTTACCTCTTCTCTTTCTTCATTATTTCAACCACAGTCACTGAGGAGATGCAGGCTTTATCCATCACAATGCACAAATTCACAGTGCGCAGATTCAGCACAGGCCTAATTAAAGCTTTTCCTTTCATTTGTGGAGATAATTAGACTTTCATCTCACCAGGAAGCTTCAGAAAGATCTATTTCTTTCTTCAATAAAAGCTACATCAAACACAAGCAGATTTTAATCGCCTTTTCTTTGGGGCATGAGTCAATAAAGAAAGATGTCATGGGTAACAAAAATTGTATGCAGGGGGGAAAAAAAGGAGGGAAAAAAGCCTAAGCAATGGTCTTTAATTAACATCATGTTTGCAAACACCATTAATTTCGCTTATTAAAATGATTTTTATCTGCAACTGATTGTTGATAAAACAATCGACTTGAGCATCTCAGCTGTTTCACCGCTACGCAGGAACCCATCTGTTGTGCTGTAAAGCAGCAATCATTCAGACTGTTAAGCAACATGTGAGAACAATAAAAAATGCATGTGTGTGTGTGTGTCAGGGATTTGTGAGCCTGACTGCAGGGCAAGGGCCACCTTTCCACAGAACATGTATAAAAAATGACTTGGTGTCAGGCCAAAGGACAAAGTGTCACAAAGATCAGAAGTGCATAAATAACAAATGAATTAATATGTGCAGGCAGCAAGGGTTCCCTCTGGGTTTAGAAAGCATTTGTAAATAGGTTCAGAAAAATAAGGCAGGGAGAATTTAGATGCATTTAACATTAGACTGTTAGCTGTTGTGATATAATACTAAATGACAAATAAGCAAAGCTTGCTGCCTGCTTTTAAAATTAGTAGCAGCATCACAGCACAACCTCTCTTGAACGACCTTCCCTATTGGTGCAGGAGGGCCAGAACTTTTGGCTCTGAGCCCACCTTGCATATTTTTTTTATTTATTTAAACGCTTCTGTATGGACTGGCTGGCATGCAGGCTCACAAATACGATGTAGCTGATGTCTCTGGGAATTGAGTTCTGGCAGTCTGGGGGGGAATAAAACACTCTCCCATCCTGGGGCTTGGCTTAATGCAGTCTGAAATAAGTACTAGGTCTTTTTCATAACAAAATGTTAGCGTGGAGGCAGCTTGTTTAAATAGCTTTATAATGATACTGCTCTTTTTGTGGGGGAAGAAGTGGTTTTAATACTACATAACACAAGCAAAGGGGCGGAGGCTCCTCCATGACAGCTTGGAAGTGTGGTGTCAGTCTGCTGTGTATCTAGCCTGGACTGGGCCCACAGGGTGGTGCAGCAGGGTTTGACCTGGTGATCTACCATTGGCAAATAGGAGTAATACAAACCCATATGTTCAAAAATCAGAAAAAAATCCAGATAAACTCATGAGATTTATTTCCTGCCTGACATGGACATAAACCCTGTTCTCAACGTACATGACCCTGGAAATCAAATATGCATTACTGCAGCATTGAGAATAACACGAGTCTTAGAAAACTGAGGAAGCTTACAGGGGAAAAACACAAATGAGTGGATTTGACATTGCTTCTGTGCCAGTTAGGTAGCACTACTTCAGGTTCAGCTGAATCACTGTCCACCAATGACAGACCCACTACGACCTCTCTTTTTGGACCAGAACCAAGTGATACGGCCTGTTTTTTTCCATAATCCACTTTAAGTCTTGCACCATGTGATCCTTACAAATTCATCACCCAGAAAAATTAAGTTACAACAACTAGATGCAGTTATGTGGTGAGCTGATGCAAAATAGCAGCTGCATTTCTCTCCATGGGAGGATCAGTTCTGTGGCAAAGAACCCAGTGCAATATAAACAAATACAAGGAGGACACCATCTACCATCCCTACTTCAGACCTGCCACTTCCATAAACCGTCACTTCCACAACTGTCACTTGCTGAACTGCTACAGGCCTGAGGATGAAGAAATGATCCTGAGTTTCCAACTATCACAATTTTACCACAAGTCTAACTGAGAAAACTTGGTGTTTTTCTTAAAGCTGCAGCTCCTGGAGTCACATGACTTTATGTAGCAGTCTCAGAGAGACAGAAAAACTGGCCATTGCACGTCAGCCTTCGAGAGAAAAACTCCCCACTTCAGGCTTCGAGGGAAACACCCCACAGTCCCTTTCTAGGAGCCACTTCCTTTCCTACCCTGATCGTTACCCATCCCCACTGGCTTGCCTATCTGTGCCTCTTTGTGGTCCCTGGCACTGAGAAGAGTACTGTGGATTCTGCAGGTTGAGGGCCTAGCCAGCAGAGCTGAATCCAGGTACTGGCCAACTTCCCAGCCATGTGATCTGCATGGTAGAAAAACTCCCCACTTCAGGCTTCGAGGGAAACACCCCACAGTCCCTTTCTAGGAGCCACTTCCTTTCCTACCCTGATCGTTACCCATCCCCGCTGGCTTGCCTGTCTGTGCCTCTTTGTGGTCCCTGGCACTGAGAAGAGTACTGTGGATTCTGCAGGTTGAGGGCCTAGCCAGCAGAGCTGAATCCAGGTACTGGCCAACTTCCCAGCCATGTGATCTGCATGGTAGTTACAAGATTGCTATGCGTCCGTGTGTGTGTGTGGCTTCCAGGGAGTACTGTTCCCAAGTGAAAAAAAGCAAATAAAAAACCAAAAAAACCTGGCCCATTAAATTTTTTCATCAGCAACCAACAAGGCTAAGCAGGAACTCTAACCGTAACTCAGCTACTCCTTTGTTTTGTTTTTAAGTTTTATGGTTGTGAAGAAGAACTGGAAAGTGCGAACCCTAAGGGCTCAAACTTGAAGGCAAATAAAAAGCATCAAAAATGTATTTGGGAAAAAATCTAATGATTTTTTCATGCTTATGGTTGGCAGGACTGATATAAGGTAGTTATTTTGTGAAAACCGAGGTTTGTAAGAGCTTGACGTTCTTTCCTGATGCAATCAGCCAATTGAATCCCTGATGAGCATCAAAACTCTACTAGAGTTTCACAAATCTGCTCTTGTGAGGCTGGAAGAGTTGGCGGTTTTTCCTGAGTTTATCTTGCTTTACAAGGCCTTTGGCATTAGCTCACATATGGCAGAGTCATGGGGAAAAAAAGCAGTTGCAAGCCTCTGGACCCCTCAGTCTCTTGAACAGAAGTTTTTATGCCAACCCCCAAATCTAATGAAGAATTTTTTTATTTTAATAAGACTTATTTTCATAATTAAGGCAAAAGTTCATTGTACTGTACTGATCCAGCCTGGTAGGATGTTCTAATATGATTGGTTCAGTACATGCTTGGAGGTTTAGCAGGTGGTTACTTGGTTTTGTAAATAATTTAATTTAAAAATAAAATAAATAAGCTTGAGTCTAGTTATTATTTCATTGTTAGTTTGATTGCCATTTTCAAAAATACCTGAATTGCTATCTGAGGACCAACCCTGCTCCCACTGATCAATTTTACCATTGACTTAAATGGGAACAGACTCTGGCCCCTAGGTTGGGGGAAACCCCACACAACAAAGAATGGTTGGCAGCCATTGGAGCCTTCACAGGGAAAAGAAAAATGGAAATAATGATGGGGAATGATATTTCACTTACCATGTACAAAATATTGAATTGGCAATATCTCCAAATATTGGCAATTGAATCTGCAATTGAATTGGCTGGTAGCAGAGGCTGACAAAGATTTTTTTTCCTTTTTTTCTTTAATGAGCATCTTTAATATGGACCTATGGACCCAAACTTTGACAGGCTCTGAAGTTTTAGAGGGCCTACCATCAGAAAGCACTCATGACCTCCTGCCATCTGTAGTCAAGGTGTCTGAGGTCCCTATTGTCCACTACATGAAGATTCTTCTCCTTTTTATGTTGCGGGGTTGGGTACTCTCTTGTAG
Source organism: Lepidochelys kempii (assembly GCF_965140285.1). Classification (NCBI taxonomy): domain Eukaryota; kingdom Metazoa; phylum Chordata; order Testudines; family Cheloniidae; genus Lepidochelys; species Lepidochelys kempii. The sequence continues at coordinate 77,082,193 of NC_136383.1, read as the reverse complement.
CCTAGTCTGATTCAGGGGAGTTCAGGGGCAGAAAGGAGAGAGAGGAAAAATTGGTTCCTGCAAAACCTTGGGCTAGACCTGAGCATCCCATTATCTGCACTTCTGCTGCTGATCAGCCCTTCTTTTCTGTCAGAAAAGCAAACTGTGCAGATGCTAATGGTAATACAAGGCAACAGGCAAGGTGCCGCTTCCCTCTCGACACCAAGCTCTTCACCACACACATGAGCTGGTTCCTCAAATGGTGTAAATCTAAGTATATTGCGCTGTTATGCAAGGAAGGGAATCAGGATCCGAGAGGGAACTTGAGGTGCTGTGCTGCTAGATGAGGCCGGATACTCACCGATTTAAACTGAGGATCTGGCCCAATTCATCTAGTAGCACAGTATCCTAGCATTTCAATGTCCTTCTCTGTTCCCAATTCCCTGCCCTGGATGACAGCACAATGCATAGCTGCCATTCCATCTGGCTACTCTACATTTTTAACCACAAATACCGAATAATTGCCATTTTTACTGAGTAATTGTTAGAGTTTGTGCTGTCTTACTTTAACCTCTGCTCAAATCTAACTCCACCACTGCTGTCATCAGGAGAGGAGAGGAAAAGAAAAAGTAATATGCCATTGCTTTGCAGCATTTGAGGTAAGTGCAAAGCAGTGTTTAGTTTCCAAGTAGCCTGTCACTCTTCTTGGGACTGTGTAGGATCACAGCTGTTGCTAATGAACAGGAAGAGAGGAGGTGGATGGGATCTAAATGTTAAAAACTTGGCACAAAATAATGGAATGGTTGAAAAGCTCATTCTCACATTCACAGCAACATATTATCCTGCATCACTGTGGCGAGGAGAAAGCCCATTTCTTTGTAAATGGGGTGAGGTGGCCATGACATTCCACCTTCAGATTTCTTCACTGAAAAAGAAAATAAAAAGAAGCAAATTCACCACATTACAGTAAAATCCACCCATTAAATGTAATCTAATTAGGTTGGAAGCACTACAGATAAATCTGAAATTCTTCAAGGGAATTTCCCTAATAGATATTACATTTAAAAATAGGATACACCAAGTGCCTTAATCCTTCAGCTCAACTATTGCTTAAGGAATTGTTAATACTAGACTAATCTATGGACTGTGAATGAAGGTGTAATCTAACCTCAGATAGGTTATAGAAAGTTAGTACAAAGTGATGTACCAAGCCACACAGACTAAAAGATGTGCTGAGCTACGTTTCAGGTTGGTGTATCTAGACTACCTGAAACCACAGGCTCAAATGCCATCAAGGTTGACTCAGTCCATTGTCCTTCTGAGACAGAGAAAGTCCAGTGCAGTTTACTGTGTAGGGGTCTTCTGGCTGAGATATTGCCATTTGAGGCCTGCCTTATAGTTTATCCATATTACAGATTCCATAACACAGTTTGCAATAAAAGTTTCTTCAGCATGCTCAGCTAAACTGTTTCCTCCCTCCATAACTGTACAATATGTTGAGTGCTGACTGACTGCTGACTTCTTCCTCAGGGGCAACTGTAGTTCAGTGATGTAATATGTGCATATAATATGAAGGATTTGGGATCCTTTGAGATGAAAGGTTTTGTACAAATGTAAATTATTAATAAAGTACAGTTTACAGAAAAACGTGGAAACTGAGGTATGTTTTTGCTGGAAATATCTATTACTGAACAACTGGTTATCTCTCTTCATCAAAGCAAAGATAAACACACGTACACACAACCCATTAAGGGTGTCAGCACGTGAAGAATATGCAATTTGAGAGTGTAAATTTAATAACAGCAAGTAAACTACAATATATGACTTTATGTTTTCACCTGTATTTTCTCAGTGATACACTATAAACATCTGCAATTTATTGGGTATAAATATCTCAAGTGTACAAATATTTGATTGATTATCTAGCTTTGCTTCCCTGACCAGATATGCAGTCTCACAAATTGCAGCCACAAATCTGAGTAACTCTGTAGGTATATATATTTGTGTGTGCATTTGTGTAGCCATTAAAGATTATCCATATTTGGTCCTTATTCTGTGGGAAAATGTGTAACATACCAGAAGTGTTTCTCTGTCTAAGCAGTGTGGATGCGGGGAGAGGCTAAAAGGATCATTCCTATGTGTAAAGGAGGGCTGGGGATTTCAAGGTTATGTCTCCCATAAACTCGCATTCAAAATAGTGTCAAGCCATTCACATATGCTACATAGGAACTTCAAATGCATAAATATCAGTGTGGACTGATCGTGAGTTTGCTGTGTATATTCAGTGCTTAAGATTTGAATTTCAAATTGGATGATTGACTGGTCACTCACAATGGTCATCCATAAACTTCCAGTTTAGACTTAAATATATATGATTATCTCAACATCTGCAGTATTCCTAATATTTGCTGTGGGTCTGAGCAAAAGCCCACTGAAATTAATTGGAATCTTCCTATTGGAAATACCTAGAAGGAATTAAAATTACAATATAGCTATCTAAGCAATTAGTAACTTTGAGCCATACTTTATATTAAGTATATTATATTTACATGTTTGTATGTATTACGTAGCGGGGTTAATAAATAATCAATCATAGATTTTCATAAAAGTCCAACAGGTCGATAGTTCGTTTAAAATCACCTTCTACTGGTGTGCTATAACCATTTCCAGCACTCACCATTCATGTCTGGAATAAGTTCATAACCCACTTTAATTATTTTTAACACTTTATTAACTATTTATAAATGTACCATCAATAAAAGGTGTAATCAAGATTTGTAACTGTAAATCAAATGCTATTGCTACTCTTTCCTGATTGGAAGATTATAACTCATCGTCAAGGACAGGTTGAAGACTCCACTAACGCACTGAATCTTAGAGAGATTGAGAAAGCGAGAGAGAGAATTTATGAAGAGATAGCAAACAAGTGGGTTTGGGAAATTTTAGAAAATTGTAAACCTTTTCATTTCAGGGGCACGCAAGCCTTGCCCAAGGCATCATTTTGAATCAAATAAGGTGTAATGCGGTCAGTATCTGTCTCTCGCAAGCACCTCCTCTGGTTGGGTGTGTCTGTGTCCTTTCAGTTCTTTTCAGCGGGGCAGCACCCACCTCTCCAGCCAACGGATCTCTCACCGGGTCTTCAGTGACTCAGTCCTCAGGGTGAGCTGCCTACACTGTCCCTGTAGCCCTTCCCATGCTCTGGTCCTCAGACTAACCAACAGGGCCTATCTCAGAACCCTAGTTAGCTAGCTTACATGTGAAGTTCTTGCTCTGGGGTGGAGAAGCACACTCCAGAGCTTCCTGCATGGGGACTTGCCACCTGCCCTTTAGTCCTCTGACCCCAGCTCTCCAGCTGGGTCACTCTAGATCAGCCCCCTTCCTGAGCGTAACAGTTCCACGGACAGTCCCTTCCCGGGGCCTATCTTCAGTGAGTCCTGGCAGACAGCCAGAAGCTATTCCCTTGCTTCCCTGGTCCCTGACAGGAACTACCTGCCTTTGAAGCCAGCCAGGAGCACCTGTTGCTCCCTCTCTCCCTGCAAGCAGACTGCTCTATCCAGGCTCTTTCAGTTCCTTTTCTATGAGCCTGCAGGGCCCTTACTGACTGCTCCCCGCAGCCTTTGTGATTGGCTGCTTCCCCTGCAGCCACGTTAGCCTGCTTGGAGGACCTGTCTACTGCACCTTTCCTGGGATGTTTGTTGAGGCCACCAGCAGGGGGCCTTTGGGCCTAGTCCACCCCATCACATAAGGTTACTGTACAAATTGCCAGCTGGGTACAAGTTAAGTTTAATATTCTCTCATCACATTCACAGAAAAAGAACTGTGTGGGAGTGTGCTGTTCTAGCTGTGCAGGGCCTGGTCCAATCCTTGTCTAATTTAACTGCCTTTGTAACAGGACTCTCAAAAGGGGGGAAGGTGGGAACCCTGTTCTACTGTTGTGTGAGACAATGTCCCAGTCCATATAAAATATATCACTTACAGCACGAACACTTAAGCACACAAGTTTAAAAATAATTTTTATTTTGTGCGCTCGATCACTTGGGTGTTTGGGGAAAGCAAACACAAAAGGCTAAAGCACAGCTGAAGCAAATTCATTTTTAAGTGCAATGAATACCTCTGAATATTTGTTTGAATGCTGTTGTATTCACCCACTTCTCTGGATTATACACAGAGAAGATAAGTAGTCTGAAGGTTTTCTATTTATAAACTGGGCTTAAGAAAATTTAACACAGATTTAGCACTTGCTTCCTATAGTTGTCCTGCTTTTACAGATTTACAACTGTGTTGATCAAGGCTAGTCTGAACTACAAAAGGTTGTCAGCATAGCTATGTCAGTCAGGGATATGAAAAAAACCACTGCCTCTAGCCAACATACCTGTGTGGCAAACCCCCAGTGTAGATGCAACTATCCCAACAGAAGGGGGCTTCTGTCAGCATAGCTAATATAATTTGGACATGCAGTGTTACTAAGAGGACAGAAACACTCCTTCTGTCGGCATACCCTGTGTTTACACAAAGGGGTTAGCAAGTACAGTACATTGGCAAAGTATTTGTAGTGTTGACAAGGCCTCAGGCTAGACACAAATAGTTAAGTGACTTGCTCTAAGCCACAGAGTGAGTCACAAAGCAACTAGAATTTAGATCCCAGGGTCTGCCATATTGTCAGATTTTTCTCCCGCAGCAATTAGAATGGAAATGTAGCTCATGTCGGTATGTGAGAAAGAGAGGACATCTGCCCATTAAACATTAAAAAAAAAAAAAAACACACATGGTCCTGATCCTCCAATCTGTTCAAGAACAGTTCTCTGAATTCAGTGGAATTCTGTGTGGGTGCAGGGATCTGCCTGCTTGGAGCAGCTTGCAGGATTGGGAAAGCAAACTAGAACATTTCAGTCAAAAGAGTTCTCTTTTAAATTATGATGGTCTAACCACAATAAAGTTAATACTTTCTTTTATTTTAAAAACTGGAGTATAAAAATGTTTTGTTTCTTGTGTAATATTCAGAAAAATACAGTGTTCTGGAAGAAAAGATATACACTGTCTTCCACTGGCTTTTTTAATGGATTAGTAAACCTTTTACTTTGTACATCCTACTCTAATGTATGCTGCATTATAGTTCTTCCAAGGCAAGAAACACTAGAAAGGTTGGATAGATAAAACTGGTATTGTGTATTATGCATGGTAGATGTATTTGTCTTGTGGATAAAAGAAAACATCAGTGTCTAACAATGGTAGTCTCTTAACCTTCACAAACCAAAACACCATAGTAACAAACAAACAAAACAAAAAATAAAATAAAAGAAAGATTGGTATATCAGGACTGGCAGGGGCCCATAGTTAAAAGTCAGCACAATAAATTTCCTAATAAGATATTTAGCAGGATATCTGCTAAATTCTACGTAAAAAGATAGAACTCCCTTGTAAAACTCCCAGTATATACAGAGGTTTAAATCTTGATCCAAATTCCACTCTGAATACGGATTTAGAATGCACCAACTTATTTAATGCTTCTGTAACATGTCAAGGATGCTAAACTAATTCAAGAGAAATGATGCAAGCCTAATTTAAGCCTAAAATGACTTTCCTGACTGAAAATTGGAAATGAAGATGATTTTCCAGTATCCAGGTGTTGATAAAATTTAAGTGCCTACCAGATTGCTGGCCCACCCATAGATTATTAATGCACAATTAATCTACTTGGGCAATTGTGGAGTGTCATTTAACTTCAGAGCCCGTAAGTATAAAACAGCAACACACTGTGAAAGTAATGGTAACACTTAAAGGTCCCATTGTTATTAATTCATTTGACATTCACTGTAATCACACTGGTCTTAATGAATTCATTTGGTATGTGAATATTTCATGTCCTTTCAAATACGTTCTACTGCAAATCAGTGTTAATTAATTTCCTGAATTCAAATAAAGTCTTCCCCTTTTTAAAAGCATAACATACATTATTTAAAAAAAAATTCTGAAGGCACGGTGACATTGCTCTAGCAAGGAAAAGCTGTTCTAATTATTAGATTTATTTCAGTTCTACCACTGTACAGAACTGGATTGTGGACATAGGACCACTGGCTACATTGGGGCTACATTGGAAGATTTATTACTCCATTGGGAGTTCCCACAAACATTGTTCCTCAGGCATGCACTCTGCAGCTGGGAGCACAGGGGAACTACTGTCACTACTGCCCCTTTGGAAGCATACAGTATATTTTCCTGCCATCCCTTCCCCCTACCCATGCACGCACACTGCCTCGGACCTTCTTAGGTTGCTGTGGAAGAGGTTCTGGTCATGGTCTTCTTGCCACCTTCCCCATTTTGTGCAGTGTAGTCACACCACAAGCATGAGACACATATCCCTGCCATCCTTGAATGAAATGACTGTGACTGTGCATGTCCCACGCACATGGGGTGGAAAGCAGAAGCTCTTTGGGCTAGATCTACAAAGGGATCTTAGACTCTGCATTGCAATGCTTAATGTTTAAATGCCATGCTCCATAGTGGAATCCAGAGCCCTGAGTTTGGCACCCATGCTCCTTATATAGTACATGGGGAGCCTAAAATAAAAGGATCCGCAAAAGCCAGCACGTGGACTGGGGACCTAAGCTAGCCCATAGGAAATGCTTAAGCCTCACCCTTCAAAGGAATTTAGGTGCCTAAGTCTGGGACAGACGGATTCACATACCATGGTCATGAACCCTCTCCTGGAGTTAGGCACCTACACCCTTTCTCACAAAAAATCCAATCCTGAGGTGCTCAAAAGCCTCCCCTTTATAACTTTTAATCCAGTGGTGAAAGCATTCACCTGGGATGTGGGACACTCAAGTTCAACTCCTCTCTCTGTGGAGCAGGGACTTGGATCCCCCCCAGCCTAGGCAAGTGCCTAAACACTGGCCTGGGGGTATTCTGGGGCAGGACTCTCAATTTCCTATTGGAGCTGTTCCACTGTCTATAAATACTTAGTCATTGGGCCAGAGACAGAGTGAGAATGACTCTGTAACCTGGTAGTTAGGGCCCTCACCTAGGAGGCAGGAGACCCAGATTCCAGGTCCCCTCCTCCAATGTATATTTAATATTTATACATAGGGGACAGCTCCAACAGATAGAGAGCGAGAGAGAGGTGGAGTTTTGAGGATCTAAATTCTGGATTTAGATGACTGACGTAGCAGTTAAGCACCTAAATCCCTTTAAGGATCTGATCTTTTGCATCTCCCCCACCACCTTCTGCACCAGTGCAGGACCAGACACATTATTGCCCATTATTGTATACTTGGTGCCTAAGGCTTTTCTCTACCTGGTCAGTCATAAAAAAATGTAACAATAGTACCAACTAAGCACTTATGATGTTGCCAATCTTTTTGTCTATGGGGCAAAGTTGAGAGGCTGGAATAAATTTTTTCATGTTAGTTATCCATCAATCTGCACCTACATGTCAGAAACATAACAAGCACCACCTCAAGAAATGGTGGGGCTGAGGAGAGATTTCCTATTAATGCAAGATTTGATTACTTACCTAGTTCCTAATGAAGGAAAGATTTTCCAGGTGGCTGCATGGCATAATTGTACCACTAAAGCTTCTGTTTCATAAATTTCTGACATAATACTTTAAAATGAATTGGAAAGTGCCCTCAGATCAGAGTTGATGTTATACTTTGTAAGCTTTCTGACTGCATTTCCTTAGACATCTAGCAACTGTCTTCAGACATTCTTCTCTGCCAACAGAATAAGATGATGTCAAACAGGCCACAAGAACACCTGATATTAGCCATTTCCAGAGATAACTTTCAGTCCTTTCTTCTGTCTCATGCACAGTGTATTTCAGTCTTTAATTAGATGAAGGGAGGAATAAAACATGACTGATTTAATCTTTTAAGCAGAATCTTTGGGTCTATCTTTAAAGAGAGGCAGACAAATTAAAAATACACATGAAGATTTCCCTCAAATTTAACTAGTATCTATTTCAAAGTCAAAGTAAATATTTTTCACATATATATACAGGGTTCAGCTGTTCACTAAACAGAGGCACACAACATAGTTATAAAAATATAATTGCTGAAAGAAAAATATTTTCTCTCTTTTTTTCCCAGCAGTGACTTTTGGCAAGAAAGAAACCTATTGGTGTTTGCCATAAAAGTATAGTTTCATCAGTATCTCTAAAGTCATTAACATGAAATCAAGGAGTAAGTAAGGTCAAATTTGCAAATGTATTTAGTGACTCTGACTGCCACATTCTTGGTTGCCCCCTTGCTTGGAACCTGTTCACGGGCTCTGATTTTCAGAACATGGATGCTGAGCATTTTCTTGAAATAAGGCCTTCTTAAAGTATCTCAAGTTCGGAACCCAAAAAACGAGGCATCCAAAATGACAAGTCATTTTTAAAAATTTGGGTCTACGGGGCCATTTCTACTCATAGCCTAGTACCTAACTAAGCAGGAGGTCCATTGATTCCATGCACCAATTTCAACAGGATTGCTTGATGATGATGTACTTCCAAATGTGAGGGAAGGTGGTAGAAACTGGGGTCCGACATTTTTCACTTAAAAATAGAGGAAAATCAAAACTTCCTTTTAGAAGCTTTAATGGAGAGCAAGAACACACTGTTGAAGCCACACTCTGCATAGGATACTCCATACCGGATGCACTGCACACAGTATGAGGAATCATTTTCAAAGCTTTTGCTAATTCAGGATGCAGAATGCCTTAAAAAAGTAAATCACCTTGTTACAAATATTTCACCGGAGTATCCCCAATTCCAAGACACGATTGTTCTGTTCACTCTCTGCTGACAGTCAAAAATTTCCTGAGATTTATTGCCAGGGAAGGCCCACTAAGTAAAACTATTTTAAGGAAGGAGATAGACAGATCAATCAGAACTGCAAACCAAGAGTGTCTGGACATTAGGTACTGATTAAAGTTAATAAGGATTTGTCTTCCCTCATTTTCCTTAACACATTGAGAATGATGAACATACTGTAAATGGAAAGACATGCTGGATGCTGATTCCTCTTCATTTGCCATTAATATCCTGGAGATATAGCACAATTCTTAAGGTTCAAATGTACCTTATGAGCTTACTGGAATACTGACCAAGTGCTGGCCTTACCTACTTGAAGGAGCTTACTGCCTAAGGTAGTTAATTTTTTTGCAATAAATTATTTAAAGTAAAAAACTTTATATTTGGAAAATCTAGCCATTTCCTTATTTAAAAACCTTGCCCTGAACTCCCCAAATAGAATGCCTTGTTCCACACCAGAATTATGTATATTGTAAGCAGCATAGGCAGTGACGCCTACAGTCAAGGTTGCCCGACACTTTCCACTACAAGACCCTGCTTTCAGTTGCTTACCGAACTTTAACTGCTCAGGATGAAATTTTCTATGGTGCCTAACTCAGGCTGTACGTTTTTGGACAGATTTACCTAACAGAGTCAATCCATTTCTAAGGACAAGGTAGGGAAAAATATGTAGTTTAGCCCATGTTAAAAAATTCTTTCAACCATTTCACTGAGAAGCTCTATCACCTCTATGCTTTGGAGCAGGGACCTGAAATATGGCATGGCTCTGAAAATCTAAGTTTGCACATAATCAGTGGAGACTTGATAGAGTTCCACAGCTATATTTTCTGAAGAGTCCATAGATGCTAACTCCCTGGGTGCTCCCACAGAAAAAATTAGCGGGTGCTTAGCACCCACTGGCAGCCAGCTCCCCTGTCCCCTCCCAGCACCTCCTGCCAACTGCAATCAGCTGTTTTTCGGTGTGCCGGAGGCTCTGGGAGGGAGGGGGAGGCACAGAGACGGGGTGCATTATGGGGAGGGGGTGGTAAGTGGTGGGGTGGGGCTGGGACATGGGGGAAGGGGTTGGGTGGAGGCGAGGAATGGTGCAGAGTGTGTGTGGGGGGGTGAGCACCCGCCAGGCCTGGATGAAGCCGGCACCTATGGAAGAGTCCATCTGCACTGAGCATGCTCCAGCCCAGGAATACAGGGCCTGAGCAGGACTTCCCCTGCAATTACTTTTCCTAAGAGCCAGGACTGGCTGTGGAACCAGGCCCAGGGTCTGAGATCAGAGACATGCCTCTCTTTTGCTTTCAATGCTTCGGCAGCAAGGAGAAAGAAAAAGCAGCAGCAGCGTGCCTACAAGGCAGAGGAGTGGAGGACCACTCCTGCCTCAGCGGTGCACAGGATGCATGGTGCTCTGGAACTACATCAGGGTTGTGTATGAATGAGGCTGTTGTTTTTATGATCTCTCCTCATTTGTTGCATTTGAATGAGGCAGGGAAATGCAGGAAAAGAAAGGATGGTCTCATGGTTTAGACATTTGAATGTCAACCTGCAGAACTGCATTCTATCCCTGTGTGACAGCGGGCACTCCCTGCGTGACATAGCAGCTGGATGCAATCTGGCACTCTTTTCTTTCTCTGTTCCCAGCAACCCTGTTGGCCATTGTCCTTGCCAACAGTGGCTAAGTGACACAGTCTAAATGCATGAAGGAACCCCATTTCTGGGCCTGTTTAAATTCTAGCCCCTTTCTCAGGCTTTTAGTACTGAATCTTATTCCCTTCTTGGGGACTAGGCAACTTCCCTAATGGCCAGTGGGGGGACCCAAGCCTGCCCACTACTCCGTGTCCCAACCCAGGGACTGTATAAACAGCAGCCACCTACTCCTTCCCTTTAATAGTTGCTGCTGCATTCCCTGGGATGCTTCCCACTCAGTCCCATCACCTTATTGGGTTCTCTGTTCCCTGATTGAGAAGGTCCCTCCCAGGCCTCCTTGCCTGGAGAGTTTCTCTGTCCTATTCCTACGTGAGCAAGGTCCCCCACAGGCTGCCTTGTCTGGAGAGTTTTTATGTCTTCCAGCCCTTCTTCTCTCTTCAGCTAGCAAATGACCTGCTCAGGCCCTGTACTCTTTGTTAACTGAGCCTGCTGTGCTTTGATTGGCTGTTTCCCTGCGGTCTTTCTAGGCAGGCCTGGAGGACCCACCTCCACTGCTCCTTAAATGGGGCAGGGTGTGGTAGGACACAAGGCCTCCAGTAGGGGATCTCAAAGGGTCTAGTACACCCCATCACATCCTGCTGCTGTCACAGAGTTTCCTATGTGATCCTGGGCAAGTCACTGAAACCAAACTTTTCACAGATGACCGCTAATTGTGTATTTTCTGGGTGTACAATTTGAGAGAACTGGGGTGTGATTTGCAGAAGTGCAGAGCACAAACAACTGAAGCTGAAGTCAATGGAAGCTGTCCTCTGAACTTATACATTGATATAAAATGCTAAGTTCACTGATAAAATCAGGTCATAAAGTAGTGCACACTTTTGACATTAATGTCCCTGTGCCTCAGTTCCGCATCTGTAAAACAGAATTTTAATACCACCTAACCTCACAGGGGTTTTGTGAAGATAATTAATGTTTACAAAGCACTTGAATACTCCAATGACAGCACCACAGAAAAGCCCATGAGGAAATTAATAATTCTGAACTCAGTACAAGGTGTGGATGATGTACAGTCAATAAGGCAGGGGGCCACACATTGAACAATGAAAATAAAACAAAATATTGAATAGCTTCTCATTATAAGTAAACAGCAGTCATCCTGTGCACTGAACGATGCTTAGGTACCGTGGAAAAAATAGTATACGATCATGTAATATAAGACTCTCTCATAATGTATATGCACAAGAGGGCTGCATTAAGGTTCCCCAGGTAACCTTATTTCAGGCATTTCCTAACTTTTGAGTGCTTGACTTTGAAACCTTAATGATCTTTTATAGTAGTTTTTGTTGTTATATTATATAATTTATGTATGTGTTGTTTTTCTCTACAAAAACAAATGAAAACTATTCTTATCTAAGATACTGTGCATTTGTTTGGAGTGTCAACAATTATCATTGTCTAAATCTGGAATTTAGACCATCTTCCAGATTTGAGCACAAACTCATTTTAACTTGTTACTTGTTAGTGAAATGCGGTTCCACAATTTTTTTCTCAGCTAGTTACTTGGCTAATGCCTGATTGAATGAATAATAGAGCATATATAATACCTTTAATTTGCTTCTTCCTTTACCAGCAAAATCTGAAGTGTCCAAAATATGGAATTTACCCAAAGCATAATATTCACACAGAATATAACCTCACAGACATTGAAGGACAGTCACCTCCACAAATCAAGCAAACATGATAATTATATAGAGGTTAAAACATGGAAGGCAGCCTGGTACGTGTCTCAGCCTTGCTCCCAGCTGATATAGGAAGATGGTCACAGATGAATGAGATTCTAAAATGCATTTCGGAAGCTTTTCGTTATCTGAATGTTTATCACAAACTTCTGACCTTTTAAGAATTGCACAACTCTGGGAATGCACAAAGTGTTCTACATAAAAAGCAAATCAGCTTTGCATGGGAGTGGATGAGGAAATTGGATTCTTCAGCAGTATAAAACTTCCTGGTTCAGGTGTTAGGATAACTTTACCATGCACCTTTCACAAATGCTATTCCAAGAGATGTTGGCTGCATTTTAACCTGAACCATAAAATGACGCTCCTTTAACCACAGGGTGTGGCATCAGACAAAGTGATTCAAATCTGCACAGATGTGAAAAATGAGTAAGGGGTTTGGATTTTAGATTCCAGTATTTTGGTTCGTCTCTTCTGATAATATATTATGATCAGTGGGACCAATTTTTCGCAATATCACTCCTTAGCTCATTTTTTTCTGGAATCTTATGGCACTGGGTTATTCTTTTGTCACTTACTTATATCAGCATTTCTTAACTTTAAGGCTAAAAATGGCTAAGTTACAATCTTACAGCCTTCAGCCTGTAGGCCTTGTGTTTCAGCCCTCCTTACTTAGATACCTGCTAGATAATTATTACTTTTAAATACTTATCAATCTTACACTTTTATAATCCTAACCTCACACAACACACAATAAACGACTGATAAAATAATATCATTGGCTACAGTGGCTAGGGACACTAACCAAGACTGGAACTCCATTTTCTGGGTGTTGCTCCTGAACACAATTAGAGACTGTCCCCACCCCAAAAAGCTTACAAAGCAAATAGACAAGAGAGACAAAGGGTGGGAGAAAGAAAGTGTTATCCCTATTTTACAGATGGAGAACTGAGGCACAGAGCAATGAAGTGACCTGCCCAAAGTCAGGCAGGAAGTTTGCAGCAGAGCAGGGAACTGAACCCAGATCTGAAATATGACAAAAAATTATTTGAAATAAAAGGGGAAGGGTGAAGAGAGTGTGTGCGCAAACTTGATATACATATTCGTAATAAAACAACAGTTGCTCAGGACAAGCAGTGAATAGAAGAGAGGCACTGGGATGGATTTTAAACAAAGGGTCACAACTTTATTTATACTTAACACTGGGTAGAGGCGATATATGCCCAACCATCTCAGACACCAAGCATTTAACCAGGTCCAGTCAGGAATACAAAGCTCCTACCATATAATCAATAACAGTGTAGACCCCTTGGCCTATACACTCACTTCTGAGTCTTCCAAGTCCCCCCCCCCCATGATGGTGGGGGAGAGAGCACCAAGCAATCTGCAAAGACTTCAGGCCTCCCCTTCTCCTTTCAAAGGCTGGGAGCTGATCCTTTTAACCTTTATCTGCACTGGACATCACACACAAACTACATGTTCCTATATTTTATTTTTATATTAGATTTCCAAATCCTAGCTTTCTTTACCACAACTGTGCCGCCACAATGCTGCAAGGAAGGCAAAAAACACATTGGACTTCAGCCAGTTTGGCCTAGCGGGAAAAATTCCTTCTTGATCACAAAAAATAGGCAATAGGTAAGACCCACAGCATCCTAGAAACACAGTTCCCAATCTACATCTATAGGAACTAAGCGTGGGGCAGCTGAAAAGTCAAGAAGTCCAGCAGCATCCCCTTTCTTGGCCTCACTAATAACATTCCCCTGACCTGATGAGGCAGGGTGGAAGCTTTCTCTGGGAACGGGCTCTTCCCCCACTCCTCCTGCTGTGGACTGTACATTCTCCCTATGTCCAAACAGGGAGTGATTCTATATAATTTTGTATAACTGAAGTATAATATACAAGATAATGAAGATTCTTCCCATAAAAGACCAGTTCACTCGATCCAAACTCTTAACAGATTCATGTTGATTTGAACAGTGTTGTTTTCTCTGTAGGACAAACAATAATTAAAACCCCATTAGGCAGATGGAATGGGCAGGATTCCAAGTTAATGATGAAAATACTCTGACCTCTCATACATTATTTCCTGTGAAGATAGTATCTCGGTACTGTTGAAAGAAGGGACATATTTTCACAAAGTAAATGTCACTCTGAAATCGTCTAAGAAGCTATTCTAATAGATGGAGATAACCAGAAACATACATACTAGATAACCGTGTTTGTAAATTACCTATAATTTAATGACTCACTCACACTCTCAACCTTAGCAACTCACAGCTCTTTTCACTATTTAAAGAAGATATTTTCAATCCCCTTGTAGATTAAGTGAAATTAAACTACTTAGAAAAAGATCACGTTAAAAATAATTTGGGGTGCACCATTTGACATATTACTGACCAATACTGGCAATTGTATTTGTTGGGCTGTTGGACTTTTTTTTCTTTTTTTAATGTCTACTCTGGGAGGATTTTCTCTACATTCTTTGTAATATGCTCAGTTGTCTTAAATTGTTTGAGAGCATCAGCTACACCAGTCTTGAAGAGAAATTTAACAGTGAAAGGGCATTTATTAGGACTTTTAGACAAAAGCTCTGTGTGATGAATGCTATTGCTTGTATTTAGCATAAAGCAGACTTCAGACATTTTGACTCAAGGGAAAAGACGATGGTCTCCCATGATCATTGGCTAGAACCTAGTGCTGCTGCCAAGGGCTTAACCAGCTTCACATAGAAGAAAATAAATGATGGAAGGCTGGTGATCAGATTGATGTTATCTGTAAAATGTGTAAAACTATAAAAGCAGATAATTTTGAAGAAGAATATACTATATTAATAATATAATTACACAACTAAAGAGACCATCTCCAAGGTTGATGAAGAGTCGAGAAAAGAAGGCAAGTGCATGAGTGTGGAACGTTTGACAGGCAGTCAGTAGTAAATAATATTGTACAAAAATGCCCAAAAGTTTTTTCATATTTTATTTTATTAAAAGCAGGATTGTATATGGAATATATTTTAAGGATGTCTTAGGAGGACAGATTTTCAACAATGATTTATTATAAAATCAGATCTTAATCCTGCTATATGTGAACTCAAATGCTTTTCTTACATTATAGATATTAAAATAGCTTTGTTGCTATGATACCACTATAAGAGCAAGGCTCCGCGAAGTGTATGGAAATGTAATCCTGTCTCTTATGGGGAAAGTATGGAAAAAATGCCAGAAAATGTTCAATAGCTGCTGAATATTACCATAAGCTGTACAATGAGCTGCTCTGCACTATTTCTGCTTTTTTCGCCAATATATGTGAAATCAACTTTCAACTATGTTGCCTCTATCTTGGGTTGGCATATTAGCTGTTTGGACACTCTTGCTGCTGCTGTCAGAGGCAAGAAAGCTTAGGGATGGAAGCAGCACAAATTTATAAATGGAAAGTAACGAACTCATCATTTGATCACACAGATTTCTGGTCCCATAGACAGTAGAAATTCAGTGATCTGATGGAGGATTTTATGCCACTAAGTTAATGTGATGACTTTACTCCCCTGTGATTTACAGTGTGAAAATGCATGGGGAGAATCTCCTGTTAGAAAAAAAATAAAAAAAGCAGTTACCCATTCACAGGCATACATTACATCAAATTGAGACTTTGCATTATATGGCCACTTCTACAGTGAATTATCTTAACCCTTCTCCTCACATTTCCCTTCTTCTCTATCATCATACAATTTTAAATGTTTTTGAGGTAGGAGAGCATATTAGTTTTATTATAATGTCTGGTACTGCTGTGAAATTACATGACAAGAAAATGATCCATTTATAAAGGAAAAAATCATCCTTCAATCATGGAGCATCTTTCATAAAATCATAGAAATGTAGCACTGGAATGGACCTCAAGAGGTCATCTAATCTATCTTCCTGCGCTGAGGCAGGACAAACTATATCTTAAGACAATCCCTGATAGCTGTTTGTCTAACCTGTACTTAATAACCTCCAATGATGGTGTCAAGGTTCCTCCCCCACTCTGAACTCTAGGGTAGAGATGTGGGGACCTGCATGAAAAACCTCCGAAGCTTCTCTTTACCAGCTTAGGTCAAAACTTCCCCAAGGTACAAAATATTCTACCCTTTGTCCTTGGATTGGCCGCTACCACCACCAAACAAATACTGGTTACTGGGGAACAGCTGTTTGGACACGTCTTCCCCCCCAAAAAATACTTCCCAAAACCTTGCACCCTACTTTCTGGACAAGGTTTGGTAAAAAGCCTCACCAATTTGCCTAGGTGATTACAGACCCAGACCCTTGGATCTTAAGAACAATGAACAATCCTCCCAACACTTGCACCCCCCCCTTTGTGGGAAATGTTGGATAAAAAGCCTCACCAATTTGCATAGGTGACCACAGACCCAAACCCTTGGATCTGAGAACAATGAAAAAGCATTCAGTTTTCTTACAAGACGACTTTTAATAGAAATAGAAGTAAATAGAAATCACCTCTGTAAAATCAGGATGGTAGATACCTTACAGGGTAATTAGATTCAAAACATAGAGAACCCCTTTAGGCAAAACCTTAAGTTACAAAAAAGATACACAGACAGAAATAGTTATTCTATTCAGCACAATTCTTTTCTCAGCCATTTAAAGAAATCATAATCTAACACATACCTAGCTAGATTACTTACTAAAAGTTCTAAGACTCCATTCCTGGTCTATCCCCGGCAGAAACCAGCATATAGACAGACACACAGACCCTTTGTTTCTCTCCCTCCTCCCAGCTTTTGAAAGTATCTTGTCTCCTCATTGGTCATTTTGGTCAGGTGCCAGAGAGGTTACCTTTAGCTTCTTAACCCTTTACAGGTGAGAGGAGCTTTCCTCTGGCCAGGAGGGATTTCAAAGGGGTTTACCCTTCCCTTTATATTTATGACACGCCCCCCCAAATCTCAGCTAGGGTGAAACACTGGCTGGGATTTCTTTCTGGAGCTCTAGGAAAAACAGAGTTAATAAGACACATGCATCTCTAAATATACTACCAAGTACATAAAGACTAACAATATTTTCTACATCTCAAGGACGATTTTAACCAGTTGATTCTGGGAAACTTTCACGGGAGAGTGCATCAGCCACTTTGTTAGAAGCTCCTGAGATGTGTTGGATGTCGAAATCAAAATCTTGGAGAGCTAAACTCCACCGAAGAAGTTTTTTGTTAGTTTCTTTGACGGTGTGAAGCCACTTCAGTGCAGCATGGTCGGTTTGCAGGTGGAAACGCCGTCCCCAAACATATGGGCGTAGCTTTTCCAGAGCGTAGACAATAGCGTAACATTCTTTTTCAGTGACCGACCAGTTGCTTTCCCTCTCATACAGCTTTTTGCTGAGAAACACTACAGGGTGGAATTCTTGATCAGTTCCTTTCTGCATTAAAACTGCTCCCACACGACGCTCGGACACATCTGTGGTTACTAGGAACGGTTTGTCAAAGTCTGGGGCTCTTAGTACAGGGTCAGACATGAGTGTCGCTTTAAGCTTGTTAAAGGCCTTCTGACACTTTTCGGTCCACTGAACAGCATTTGGCTGTTTCTGTTTGGTTAGGTCTGTCAGTGGGGCGGCAATTTGGCTGTAGTGCGGTACAAATCGTCTGTAATAACAGGCCAAGCCTAAGAAGGATTGAACCTGTTTCTTTGACTTTGGGACAGGCCACTTTTGGATAGCATCCACTTTGGCCTGTAGGGGGCTGATAGTTCCTTGACCCACCTGGTGTCCAAGGTAAGTCACTCTGTTTAGGCCTATTTGACACTTCTTAGCCTTAACAGTTAGTTCTGCCTCCCTTATGCGCTCAAGGACTTTTTGTAGATGTTCCAGGTGGTCTGCCCAGGAATCCGAAAATATGGCCACATCGTCAAGGTAGGCGACTGCATATTCTTCTAATCCTGCTAGGAGACCATCTACAAGTCTTTGGAAGGTGGCGGGTGCATTTCGCAGCTCGAAAGGGAGTACATTAAATTCATACAGCCCGAGATGTGTGGTGAAGGCTGACCTTTCCTTGGCAGATTCATCTAGCGGTACCTGCCAGTACCCCTTGGTTGAGTCTAAGGTAGAGATGAACTGGGCCCGTCCCAGTTTCTCTAATAGTTCATCTGTGCGTGGCATTGGATAGTTGTCTGGGCGAGTTACAGCATTTAGCTTACGGTAGTCCACGCAAAAACGTATTTCCCCATCTGGTTTGGGAACTAGAACCACTGGAGATGCCCATGCACTTCTAGAGGGGCGGATTATACCCATCTGTAACATATTCTGGGTCTCCCGTTCTATAGCAGTTTTAGCTTGAGGAGACACCCGGTAAGGTTGGACTGTAATTGGGTGAGCATTACCTGTGTCAATGGAGTGGTATGCCAGTTCAGTCAGTCCTGGGGTGGCTGAGAACATTGGCGCGTAGCAAGTGCACAGCTCCAGAATCTGCTGTCGCTGCATACGCCCAAGGGTCATGGAGAGGTTCACCTCTTCCACACCACCAGCACATTTCCCTTCATAGTAGACACCTTCAGGCCACTCAACGTCATCTCCTCCCTGAGCTGTAAACTGACAAACCTTTAATTCTCTGGAATAAAAGGGCTTTATAGAATTAATATGGTACACCTTAGGCTTTCGGTTGGAGGTGGGGAATGCTATGAGATAATTAACAGCTCCCAGGCGCTCCTTGACCGTGAATGGCCCTTCCCACGATGCTTCCATTTTATGGGCCTGGAGCGCCTTTAAGACCATGACCTGGTCCCCTGCTTTGAAGGAACGCTCTCTAGCATGTTTATCATACCAGGCTTTTTGCTCTTTTTGAGCATCCTGTAAGTTTTCTTTAGCAAGGGCTAAAGAGGCTCGGAGGGTGTTTTGTAGGTTGGTTACAAAGTCCAGAATGTTAGTTCCTGGAGAAGGTGTAAATCCCTCCCATTGCTGCTTCACCAACTGCAATGGCCCCTTAACCTCACGGCCATATACAAGTTCAAATGGGGAAAACCCTAAACTGGGGTGTAGTACAGCTCTGTAGGCAAAGAGCAAGTGCTGCAACACTAGGTCCCAATCATTGGAGTGCTCATTTATGAATTTACGTATCATGGCCCCCAAAGTTCCATTAAACTTCTCCACCATGCCATTTGTTTGATGGTGGTAAGGAGCGGCAACCAAGTGATTTACCCCATGAGCTTCCCAAAGGTTTTCCATAGTTCCTGCCAGGAAATTGGTCCCTGCATCTGTGAGGATGTCGGAAGGCCAACCTACCCTGGCAAAAATGTCTGCTAGTGCCTGGCACACACTTTTAGCCCTGGTATTGCTTAGAGCTACTGCTTCTGGCCATCGGGTGGCAAAATCCATGAAAGTCAGTATGTACTGCTTTCCTCTGGGTGTCTTTTTCGGAAAAGGACCCAGAATATCCACAGCTACTCGCTGAAATGGAACTTCAATGATGGGGAGTGGCTGGAGAGGGGCTTTGACCTGGTCTTGGGTTTTCCCCACTCTTTGGCATACCTCACAAGACCGGACATAGGTAGAAACATCCTTGCCCATTCCCTCCCAGTGGAATGACTTTCCCAAACAGTCTTTGGTCCTGTTCACCCCAGCATGGCCACTAGGGTGATCATGGGCTAAGCTCAAGAGCTTGGCCCAGTATTTAGTTGGAACTACCAACTGTCTCTGAGGATGCCAGTCTTCCTGGTGTCCCCCAGAAAGAGTTTCCTTGTATAAAAGTCCTCTTTCTACAACAAACCTGGATCGATTAGAAGAGCTGAGAGGCAGTGGGTTGCTCCGTGCCACCATCCAAGCTCTCTGGAGGCTTTCATCTGCTTCCTGTTTGGTCTGGAACTGTTCCCTTGATGTTGGAGACATCAGTTCCTCATGGGATTGTGGACCTAGGCTTGGTCCCTCTGGAAGTGATGTAGGGGATGGGGCTGTTTCCATTGACTGTGAACCGCTCTCCGCTGGTGCACTATGTTGGGATTCAGGATCCGGCTGAGCCTCTTGTGTAGGGTTATCGGCTGCTGCCGGTTCAGGTTCGGTGGGGCCCTCTGGTGTTGAGGTTGCAAGTACTGGATTCAGTGCTAGCAATGGGTCTGGTGTTGGTTGTTCGGCTGGTTCCGGTTCTGGGACTGGTTCCGTCTGGGTCTCTGGGACTGGATCCACTACTGCTGTTGCAGACATTGGCCTGGGGTCCGGGTCCATCACCTCTGACCGGGTCCTGATAGAAATTTCCGGAACAAAGCTAGGCCTCACGGTTCGTTTAGCCTGGCTGCGGGTGACCGTTCCCACCCTCTTGGCCTGCTTCACGTGATTGGCCAAGTCTTCCCCCAACAGCATGGGGATGGGATAATCATCATAGACTGCAAAAGTCCACGTTCCTGACCAGCCCTTGTACTGGACAGGCAACTTGGCTGTAGGCAAATTGAAAGAGTTGGACTTGAAGGGTTGAATCGTCACTTGGATCTCTGGGTTGATGAATTTGGGGGTCCACTAAGGAAGCATGGATAGCTGACACTTGTGCTCCAGTGTCCCTCCACGCGGTGACCTTCTTCCCGCCCACACTCACAGTTTCCATCTGCTCCAAGGGTATCTGGACCTGTGGACCTCTGGTGTGATTCCGGTGAAATGAACTGTAATCTGTTGGGGTTCTTGGGGCAGTTGGCCTTTATATGCCCCAGCTCGTTGCATTTAAAACATCGTCCAGCTGACGGGTCACTGGGGCGAGGAGGGTTGCTGGAGAACAGGGTGGTGGGACGATAAGGGGTCTGGAGGGTTCTTTGGGAGGTGGGTGGGGCTTTGGGCGGCCCCCAGTAATAGGGTATGGTCTGGGGTTGTCCCTTCTGCTCTCCGCTCCAACTGCGACCAGTTTTCTTCTTCTCTGCCACCTCCACCCATCTGGCTCCAATCTCTCCTGCCTCGATTACAGTTTTGGGCTTCCCATCTAGGATGTATCTTTCTATTTCCTCAGGAACACCCTCTAAGAATTGTTCCATTTGCATTAGGAAGGGCAAATTTACTGGAGATTCAACACTTGCTCCTGATATCCAGGCATCCCAATGTTTCACAATGTGGTAGGCATGTCGGGTAAATGACACATCTGGTTTCCACCTTAGGGCTCTGAACCTCCGACGAGAATGCTCGGGTATTATCCCCATTCCGACTCTCGCCTTGGATTTAAACAGTTCATACTTGTTCATGTGTTCTTTAGGCATTTCAGCTGCCACCTCAGCTAAGAGTCCACTGAGCTGCGGCCTCAGCTCTACCACGTATGGGTCAGTAGAGATGTTGTACCCAAGGCAGGCCCTTTCAAAGTTTTCTAAGAAGGCCTCAGTATCATCACCTGCCTTGTAGGTGGGGAACTTTCTGGGATGGGAAGTGGTACCTGGAGAAGGATTGCTAGGGTTTGTTGGTATATTCCGCTGAGCCTTTATCTTCTCCATCTCCTCCACATGCGTCCTCTCTTTTTCCTTTTCCTCCAGTTCTTTGTCCCTTGCTTCCATAGCTCTCCTGTGAGCAGCCGCTTGGTGTTGTTCTGCCTCTTTCGCTGCCTCCCTTTCTTTCTCCTTTGCCTCCATTTCTTTGTCCTTTGCCTCCGTTGCTCTCCTGTGAGCAGCTTCTAGAGCTTTTTCGGTTGCTTTCATTGTCTCCAGTTTGGCTAACTCCAATTTGTGTAGTGCCTTGGTGCCTGACATCTTTACCTCTCTGTTTTTAACTAACTTTACCCCCGAGGTTTAGAAATAAACAAACAAAACTTGGCTGTAAAATTTTGCTGTGCTGGAATAGAATACCTATTCTCTGATAGTGGTTGTCGGCCTACAGAAAAAGACAATTCCCTTGTCTCTGCTCTGGGCCCAAATCAAAGCAAAAAACCTCCAACTACTTGGAAACCTGCTTACCAGCAGCCCAAAGGAAAAAAAAATCCTTTTTAAACTTGTGCAGTGGTGCCAATCTTCCAGATCTTGGCTATTCTGTCTGCAGAAGCCACTTTTGGTTCAGACCCCACTGACCCATCAAAACCAATCATCAGGAGGAAGCCCTGGCTAGGCAGAGGTAAAAGGGTGAAACTATGACCATTTCAAATCTCTTTCTCCCAGTGCTCTCCTTCATAGTGAAGTAGTGGGAGAAAAAATATTTTAAGCAGAGTATTATTAGTGGAAAAAACATTGTCTATGAAGAGTACAATGAAAGTGATTAGTAGCTTGTTTGAGCCCAGAATCTCCAACAAATTTTATGTACATAATTATTTCATCGAGTCTTGAAATATCACTATATAACATGATCTTTTCAGTGTTTCTTATTATTTCATTTTGCACTGTGTCTATGTTTTCTGCATGTATAGTGGTGGTATCTCCTTTATCTTGAACTCCATCTACTTCTTGCTTTAAAAAAAGTGCCCCTTTGCTTGAAACAGCATGATTTGAAATATTTTATTTGTTGTAGATGTATTTTTTGACTTGACCTATAAGCTCCATTTTGACTTGTAGATAGCAGCAGCTGTGTTTTTGGTAGTGATGTTCTGTTCTGGCAATGGTGTGTCAGCCTCTTTTTACAGTTAATTCACACAGAAGTCAGCCATCTACTATATTTTTATGGTAGGAGGAGTTCAGCTGCAATTAATTATCAGTGTGGCACTGTAGATCCTTAATCATAACAATGCAAAGAACTAGGAAGGCAGACTGGCCTAGTACAGTAGAGCATTTGGATGAAATTCCAGAGATATGGGTTCAAATCCTGGCTCTGCTCCGATTTGCTAGGTGAACTTGCGTAAGTCACTTCCCTCCCTATGCCTCAGTTTCCATGTCTGAAAATTGGGGATAACAATACAGTAGAACCTCAGAGTTACAAACTGACCAGCCAACCGCACACCTCATTTGGAACAGGAAGTACACAATAAGGCAGCAGCAGAGTATAAAAAAAGAAGCAAATACAGTACAGTACTGTGTTAAGAACATAAGAATGGCCATACTGGGTCAGACCAAAGGCCCATCCCACCCAGTATCCTGTCTGCCAATAGTGGCCAATGCCAGGTGCCCCAGAGGGAGTGAACCTAACAGGTAATGTTAAACAAAAACTACTAAAAAAATAAAGGGAAAGCAGTATTTTTCTTCCACATAGTAAAGTTTCAAAGCTGTATTAAGTCAATGTTCAGTTGTAAACTTCTAGAAGATCAACCATAACTTACATTCCCGAAGTGTTCGTAACTCTGAGGTTCTACTGTACTTCCCCCATTTGTAAAGTGCTTTAAGAACTACTGATGAAAAGTGCCATATTAGAGCGAGGTATAAGCGATTTTTTCTTCTGTAAAATGTACTCTAAATATTGAGGTAGGTGAATTTCTACATTAGAGCTAATAATACGTATTCTCTTGGGCCTCCATATTTTCTCTATGCTTGCTGCCAGACAGATGGGGGAGATGCAGAAGAATGTCAAAATAATTTTTTTCTATCTTAATAAATACAGTACAAGACAGATAAAGTGCTTTAACAATATACTAGCAGGAGTCCTTCCCTCTGCAGCTTTTGTATAGAAATCTCAGACAGGAATATTACTACTTCTAGGTTCCAGAACATGAAGCTACTGTATGACTATAAAAAAGCCCTTGAATGGGCAACCAAGAGGCTGCAGACAGGTTAAACAAGTAAGCAACTGTACTATCACCTTATAATCAGAAAACAAACAAGGAAAAATGTCATTACTCTTGAAAAATCAATGCTTTTGAAATTAAGTAAAACAAAGTTTAAGAAACACAAGGACAGTTGAGAGCTTAGCATGGTTTAATAAGAAAACAAGTGGCTTAGAAACATATAAAAATTAAAGTCCACATCATGCCAGGCTTGGCACATGGAGGAAGCAGCAGAGATGCTAGACAAACATGGTTGTTAAAAAGTCTTATCATGGAGAAATTTAGTGCCTGAAACAACAAAAATATGAATTGTATTGCTCTCTGGCTGCCATTATTAGTGTCTCTGAACCTAATAAAGATTCTAATATACCAGCTAGAGAGGAAGGATGGTATTGTTATTTGGGTAGTGTTCCTAGATCCACCAATTTCCTGTGGGTAATCGCAAAACCCCTTTGAACTTCAGTTCCCAATCTGTAACATGGAGATAATAATACTGCCTATTTTATAGCTGTGTTGTGAGGATTAATTTACCAGTGTAAGTGAAATGCTCAAATACCACAATGATCTTCACCATAGAAAAGCCAAGAAATAAACAGACTTACAAAAATTAGCCTAAAGTTCTTTATGCTATTATGGTTAAGAATCCACATTGCCATGCTGACCTTAATTATGATTACTCTCAAATATGTGCTACTTCTCAATATACCTGTTCCTTTTGTATCGCTGTGGTTACAATGTGTCCCTGATATACTGGGTCTGTGTCTAATTCTGTTCTTTATCTGTAGACAGATTTTATATAAAAACAGGGGGAGCTGGTAGGGACCCCTATAATTAGATTGCCTAACACTTTCCATTATAAAGGGTTCTGGAGACCATCATTTTGAGAGACCCTCACACACAACATTGTTTGCATCAGGCCTTTGATATTCGGCATGGGGGAATCTGCTCAGGTTACAAAGTGCCTTTTCTTTGTCCCATGAAATTCTATTCAGTTTTGGCTGAGATGTAAGTGTTACAAATTGGCATTTCCCTTCTCTCACTTGCAGTGCTCAGGAAAACGTAGACAGCCTGGCCAAATCACAATGTTCAGAGGCTGAGCGCATGCTGTCACGAAAGCAGAAACAACAGAAGCAGCAGACCAGACTGCACCGGGCTCCAGGGAAATACCAGAGCAGCTACTCTAAACCCTTGACCTAGTACATGACCTCCGTGACCCATTTACACATGCCCCACAAGGGGGAAAACCGGGGCAGAATCTCCCCAGCTTCTGAGTGGGATAAGAGACAAGTCAGCGGCTCCAAAAACACCTGCTGGACCAAGCACTTGGTGCCAGCAGACGATCCCTCTTTGTGGGGATGACACATGGGACAGGAGTTCCTGCAGCTGTGGAGGAGGAGAAAAGAAAGAAGGCCAGTACAGGCTGGTTTTCCTTCTGTCCACTCCCCAGATCCAGTACCTGGAACCAGCAACCCATCCCCACACTCTCGGATAACAGCCTTCTCCTGCTGCCAGCTAATGTTTTTAGTCTGTAGCTCAAGTTGGTACAGTTACACCGAATAGAATTTGTTTTTATCAGTTTCTTTTTTTAGTAAAACCTAAGGAAATACACATAAAACTATGTTAAAAGAATGTTAATGTGGCAAAGTCAAGCTCTCAAAAGTTAGGAAATGCCATATTCATGGTTGCCTGTGAAAACTTCATTCATCCTCCTTTTGTACATAACCATTTTAATAGTCTTTAATTACATGATCACATGCTATTTCATAGGTGCCTGCCTCATTCAGTGAGCAGGATAGATGCACAAGAGGACAGAATTAAGGCTGCATGGATAACAGTAAATGTAGCATTTGCTAACTTTTGGGTGCTTTACAACCTAAGTGACATTATTTTAACACAGATTTTGTGTGTGTAAAATATATGTTTACATACTATTTTTGGCACATAATTAATCAATTACAAAGAAAAACAGTACCTGTTTTTTTATCATCAAACATCTTTCATTTCCTTTTCAGTTTCAATAGGGTATCTTCAGATAGTCATATATCGTGTTCGTGTTCCCCCACCCAGGAAAAAATTTCCAAATTAACAAATTAACAAAAAATGAACAAAATCTCATAGACTTAATTTTTTGAACTCTTTACATCAATATTTTACAAAGGTGTGTAATCATTTCCACGTCAGCCATAAGACTATATGTGAAATTAGGCAGGGTAGGAATTAACTTTCATTACTGTCTCTTTCCCTTATCCCTTTCAAAGAGTGAGAAATTAATTCATCTGTTAGGCTACATGTTACAAAAATTAGTTCTGATCTTTATATAGTGGTGTAATTTAAATTAGTACCTGATTCTCTAAAGTCCACGATTTAGGACAGCACAGAATCTACTGCAGCAACTAATTAAACACTTACTGTAAGGTTAAGTTTTTCATTAAATCAATAGCCCCCTAGTGTCAGTTACAAAGCCCTAATTACTATGCAGTAAATTTAGATTGAATTTGAATTAAGGCCTGAATTTCAATCTAACCGCAGCATGTAAATATTGTAAATTACCAGAATTACAGTTCAATAAAATTGAATGGATTTCACTTTAGATAAACCAAATGCAAATGAGCCAAAAGACTGGCAGAAATTTTCCAAACAACTTGGCAAGAGTCTTACACATGCAGCATATAGAATATTGTTTTGGCAATGAGCATGTCAGAGCTTGAAAATGCTGCCACCGTTTACTCTAACATGTTTTAAATATTTCATTATCTGTTCAGAAAATGAATAAATTTAATCTCTCCCAAGTGATCAAGCAAAATGATGGCTAATGTGCCCACTTACTGTGTTGCTTTAGTTTGATGACTGTATTGTTGTGCTAAAGCACAGTATGAAATCAGGTTATCAGGTTATAACTGGCAGGGATAAAAAAAAAGCAAGTGCTGGGAAACACAAAACAACCCATTTTCTAGGCATGAATCATGCACTTTGAAGATTCAAAAAAAACCTATAAAATTACAGACAATAGCACTCTAATCAAACAAGTATAAAATTGAAAATAATTGGAAGTTTGTGAGGCTTTCGTTCTTCTTCAGACAAGTACTGTATCCACAGGATATTAATAAAATCAGAGAACTGAGCAGTAGGTTAGGTTATATTAAACAGCAAAATCAGACAAATGCCTATTTTGAGGGTCATGTACACTTTTATTAAGAGCTTCCTGTTCACCTGTTTAGAGCGTACAGCAACGTACAACACTAAAATTTCTATTGAAAATAGTCTTAAGTTATCCCAAATAAGTTTATGGAAGGAACATCTAATTCCTTAATCCTATATTCTTTATTAATTCAGTTACCCCAGCAATATAAATTAAGATGGCAGAATAACAAAAGTCAAAATTAAAATGAAAAAGTATATATTTAATATTGTGATGAAGACTCAGAAAGGATGTTTGTGTTAAGAAGATGAATGGTAATTACATCAATTTTATGCCTGTCAGATGTGGAACAAAAAATCAAAAGTAAAATGGGCTAAATATTAAACCTTCAAAAATAGCTACAGAGCCTGGAGAAAATAAATATCTTTTATTCTTATTTCTAACACATATATAATTATGCCTCCTGATCTTTCTACAACCGTTACTTTACTTATTTTTGTAACTTACTATATGGATCTTCAATGTTTTCATGCCTTACAAAATTAAATAGTGCCAATGCAGTTTGCAAGGCACATGCTCTGTTTCTGACAACAAACACACAGACAATACCACAATGTCAAAACCTCCTCATTCCTGTGAATGTTAAAATTATATCTAAAACCAAAGAAAAGTGTTGCAGCAACACCATCAAGAAATGTAATTGTCCAATGAAACTTCATCAACAGGGTATACTCGCTAACGGTTGAAAGCAGCTCACTGTGTTTGCACTGACTGGACAAATCTCTGTAGGAAATCATGTCTCTTAGAGCTCCATTTCACTTTTCAGTGATCAGCACTGTGCATGAAAAGCAAATGAAGTGCCTTTTTCAAGGGGCAGAGCACAATGACAGCAGCACTCCCAGCTCCAGTCATCCCAGAACATTTGGACTAATCTTAGAATACCAGATTAAAACTCTCTTCTTTGTGAGGTGTATCCAGGCCACCAGCTGACCTACTGTAGTGATAAGTGCAAGATTCTACTTTGAACTCCGGAGTTGTGCTCTGGTTTTGGACTCAAGGAGTTTTCATGGTGTAGAGAGGTTTCTTTGCCTTGTTAGACCTGTCTTGGACTATTAGACCTGTCTTGCACACAATTGGTAAGAATTTATGAGATTCAATCTATAGTCACTAGCACACAGAACAAGTTTGGGTTTGGTTGTTGTCCAATGAAGGAATTTTTGCTAATTTATTTCAATGGGTCCTGTAAAATTTGTAATCATCCAATTTTATGGAGAATACATTTTGAAGGCCATGATGTAGTGGATTAGTGTCCCAAAGGCCTGATTCAAAGCATACTGAAGTCAGTGGAAAGACTCCCATTGACTTTCAGGGCTTTAGATCAATTAGTCTCCTAATTGAACTAGGGAGCAGTAATGCTTAAGGAATTTAGGAGGAGGGATAGGCCAAAGAGGTGATGTTTGGATCCAGATTCTGATTAAATTTAGGTAGAATTTGGATTTTCGCCTTAAATAAGGAAAGAGTTTAATGATATTGAACTCTCAATCAGTTCTCAAGAGGTCTCAGACTCTTGTGAGACCATTTGCAAGATGTATGCCACATTGCATGGTGAAAATTTTATCAGCTTGTTCTTGTGTCCTGGGCTACATTGAAAATAATTTGAAAATATGTCATCCGGGATCCCAGAACTAAAATCACTGGGATAGGATTGTATTCAAGCATTCAGATCTATATTTCAACCCAGTTAACTGAGGTGGAAGAGTGGTAATTTGAGATTCTGGTTTCAGCCCATTTCTGCTTAACAGTGATAGCAGAGAGCAAGTGAAACATAGATTTCTAACGGACTATGTCATCCAGTAAGGACAGTCAGTTTGGGCCTGCATAGGCACAACCACCCAGTCACAGAATAAAGATAGTATATTCCCCATCTTCAACTTATGCACTTGAAAAATCATATCCTTAAAAGTTAAATGCATAAAACTCGGCAAAAAAGCTGCCATGGAGAGATATTATCAATCTACATGTTACTAATATGCCCCCATCTCCATGTTATCTAGGTACAAAATTATGATAATTTACAAATATCTGAAGTGTGTAAACACCAAGGAAGTGTAAGCAGAGTCAAGATAAGCTCTACCCTGACATCTGGTGGTGAGTCATGGTAGGTTGTGGAAAAGAACTTCAGGGGCTGATCTTATTTGCATAAGCACACCCACCCTGCCTAGATGGTCACTTTGGCTGCTGTAGGAGCCCCAGTTTCTCTGTTACTGGGGCAGGAATAAACTGTTATTATCTTGATTATGTGACTCAAGGACAGTGAAACTGTACTTGGCCTTTTGTTATGATGGAGGGACTCACCATCAACTAAGCAGCATTCGCTAGGCAAGGGTCATGGGTTCCAATACCCAGTGAATGGAGAGAGGCTGGGGATAGGTATTAATACTTGGTGGTATGGGCCCCCTGGTGAAGATTCTGGTTTACATGCTAATTGCACTTCCTCCTCTCTCCACTGTGGAATATCAGAGCTAATTTTGATTCCATTAGGAGTCTAGTTACAGGCTGCTGAGCTGAGTTCATTTTGGGCTAATGGTGCACCAGCACTGAGGCTCCCCTAATATGAGCTGAAATCACTGAGTGTTGTGTTAAGTAGTGGGGGAGCCTGAAGATATATTGCGGAGCAGTTTGCGGGGTGGCTGGCAGAGCAGAGTGGCTGGTGGAGCAGAGCAGTTTGCGGAATGGCTGGCAGAGCAGAGCGGCTGATGGAGCAGAGCAGTTTGTCGGATGCCTGGAGCAGATCATGGGGGCGGCTGGCAGAGCGGAGCCCCAAGGAGAGGTGGGGCAATCAGCTTTGGACCATGTAAGGTGCCCCTTAACCGCCCCCCGCCCATCTCCACCCAGGTTGGGAGGTAAAACTCTGCAGATAAACTTTCGGACTCTGGGGCTGCCCTGACCAGGGACAGAGACTTTTGGGTTGTTGGACTTGGGTTGCTGGTCTCAAGAACCAAAGGGAAAGGACACGCCCCAATTTGCTTGGGGTGGGTTTTTTGCTCATGGGTTGTGTTATGAATCCTGTTGGTAGTGTCCCCAACATAATGCCACATTGTTTCTCTCTGTTATTAAAAGGCTTTTTGCTACACTCAGACCCTGTGCCTGTGAGAGGGGAAGTACTGCCTCTTGGAGGTGCCCAGCGGGGGTGGTATATATTTGTCCCAGGTCACTGGGTGGGGGCTCGAGCCAGTTTTGCATTGTGTTATTGGAATGGAACCCCTAGATACTGAACCCAGCCCTTGTTGCTGCCAACTCTGGTGGGCAGAAGGGTTACAGAAGGAAAGCAGCTGTCCACAATAATACAAGGGTATTGAAGGAGTACCACGAAATTAAGAAAGGGTAAAACTAAGCTGAAGAACTTCCTGACAATGAGATCTCTTAGGACAACCATTCAGAAAACTCCAATTGTGTTTAGGATTCCAAAGCGATTTCTTAATTTTTTTTAAACTTTAGGAACTGCAATAAAGGAGTTTATGACAAAAATGTATCTAAGAAGCTGAGAATGATGGCTATTAGTCTGGATGGGAAAAAGAACAGGTATGTAAGTAGCAAACAACATGCCACTGTTACGTTTAATTTATCAAGTGCAAGATTTTAATCAGCAAAGTCAGTTTCATAATTAACTGCAGAAGACTAAAGTTTTGTTGTGAATTCCATGGTACAGAATGGTCCACACTGTGTTGCTTACAGATAACTGATTATTTTGATTTGTTGTAGAATAGTCTAGTGAACACCGTGCACCACACAAAAAGCACTTGAACTTTCTGTGGCTAGAAGACTGGTAAAAATATTATCTATTATTCCTGATAGTATTGTGCAAAGTGCTCATGACGGTTTTTGAACAAGTTAGTTACCACTATTTTAAAAGGACAATCTGAGAGCAGGGGAACACTGGCAACACTATACTTTACAAGTAGCAGCAATTACTATAAATTGGGATGAAAATATACTTTACGAAAGGCATTAATTGGGCAGACAACAGATGCATTAGCATGTTCTTTTCTGTAAGTACTGGGTTATCTGTGCATTTGAGCATTTAACTTCACTGCATGCAAAATCTAGAAATGAAAAATGTGCATAAAAATATACAGGGCATTACTTATTTATATGTAAAACCTGTATTCTATTTTGCTGTTTTAGATTAAATCCTGTTTCAATTCTATTCTCTCAGGGAGGCACTAACAGTTTGAGCTCAGCGTGAAAGCCATCAAACACTTGAGCTGAAATTTAGATTGGGCAATTTTGCCTGGTGAAGTAGAAAAGGACATGTGGAATGGCAGAGAACAGAATGGCTTATGGAAAGGCAGATGTTTTAATAACTTGTTGTCTAGAGGGAGCCTCAAATATCTAAATTTAAACACTGCAATATATTTAAGGGAGTTATTGTTGGAAAGAGCTGGATCCATTTTTACCTTAAGAATCAGTGTAAACATGCATATTTAATGCAAGTGCAGATATTAATACAGATTTTACTATGGAGTTAAAATCAGAAGTAATTGTAATGTGTTAACAGAAATGGGCATGAACTGCCAAATTTGGATTTTATCTGTGTTTCAAAGTATTGCTGCCCCCAAAATGTATGGGCTTTTGAATCTAGGGTTTTGATGTGGACCCATCTCCCTATGAGAGTGGGCTGATTAGATGCTTCAGTCTCTTTGTTTCTGCGTATAACCTGTTAATTCACACAGGATTTGAGAGTATGTGTACCTAAGTGAGTTGCTGGAATTGTACAATGAACTAGCCTGGTAAGATTTTAAGAAAGCAGCTGGAAAAGTCTTAGGTAAACTTCTTTATGAAAAAAAATCCATGAAAGATCACTTTAGCAGTGGGTAGAGGAAGGTTCGAATCTAATTATTTCATATAACTGCATAAACATGCAACCTACTGAATTTAAGACAGTTATGGAAGAAAAATCATATTCATAAGCTACCACCCACCCTCCCTCCCATACATTCACTAACAATTGGTTTCTATTAAAGGACAATGAAGGCCTTGTCACTTGACTTAATGGGATATGACTGTTTTTATGGTGTGTCTGGTAAGGGCCTGCACCATCTAACTGACATCACTTCTCACATTTGTCATCTGATATGCTGTACTTTTTTTTTTTTTTTGAGTATCAGACTTTGTATTTCTTATGGATATGGAAATGTATACCAAACAGAAATAAAAATAAAGTGCTTTTAAAAGGTATATTAACTCATTTATCACAGTTAGGGAGGGAAGAGGTCTTTGCCTATATGATAGATCAGACATAGGTATGTATAAAATTAAAGCAAAACTGAGATGAAAATATGTCTCTTCATGTGACATGAAAATAGAAAATGTAATGAGTTTTTTTGCAATATTTTAACAAAGATTACTGATTTTTAGAAATGTTTACAAGGTCACTAGTTGTATTGCTGACTTGACATTATTTACTGTATATCAACAAGGACGGAAAGTAACAAAAAAGCAACATAAAGATTATTGAAGTCTTTTTAGTAACATGTCTCAGCACTTGTCCACATGCAACTGTTTTTCATATATTTTCAAAGGTAGGTTGCAAGCTAGGATTTGTGGGCATGTTGGACACAGCTATATATGTGTTATAGGAAGGATTTGAAGGAGAAGTGGTAGACTGTTGAACCTATGTGTTACGGGTGTTCTTTGCAAGAAAGTGTTCTGACATCATGGTGACCAACATGGTATAAGAACCTGAATAGCAAAGCAAGGAATTGAATGGAAGGGACTGAGAAGCAAGACTGAGCTTGAACAGAGCAAAGTGAGTAAGAATTGAAAGCTGAAGAAGACAAGAATGGAGAGTTGGCAGGGGTCTGTTTGGTCTGAATAAATCATTAGTAGAAACCCTAAAGGATCTAAAGTTCACTATTAAAGGAAATCCTGTAGAAATAGTACATTACAAACACAGAGCCCTCTTACTTTTTCCTTCAAGTGGAGGAACAGAAATTGGCTTGAAAATCTCTCTTTAAAGCACAGACGATAACCCCTTTGTGTTCCATCTCTTAGAACAGGCAGAGCTGCATAAGATGGATTCTCGCAGCTGAACAGCACACAGAATGCAGCTGAAAAGAGACATATGGCGCATCTCAAAACTGCACTCCTTTGCCCCAAATATACATCGGCCAAACTGGACAGTCCCTACGTAAAAGGATAAATGGATGCAAATCAGATATTAGGAATGGCAATATACAAAAACCTGTAGGAGAACACTTCAACCTCCCTGGACACACAATAGCAGATTTAAGGTAGCCATTCTGCAGCAAAAATAAACTTCAGGACCAGACTTCAAAGAGAAACTGCTGAGCTTCAGTTCATTTTCAAATCTGACACGATCAGCTCAGGATTAAACAAAGACTGTGACTGGCTAGCCAACTACAAAAGCAGTTTCTCGTCCCTTGGTGTTCACACCTCAACTGCTAGAAGAGGGCCTCATGCTCCCTGATTGAACTAACCTCGTTATCCCTAGCCTGTTTCTTGTTTGCATATTTATACCTGCCTCTGGAAATTTCCACTACATGCATCCGATGAAGTGGGTATTCATTCACGAAAGCTTATGCTCCAAAAAAAAAGCTTATGCGTCTGTTAGTCTATAAACTGCCACAGGACTCTGCTGCTTTTACTTTGCCCCAAATGTTTGTTTTCTGGGATTGGACCTTAGGTATAGATATTCTTTTAAATCAGGAGTGGGCAAACTGCGGCCCACGGGCTGGATCCGGCGCACCAGTCATTTTAATCTGTCCCTCGAGCTCCCGCTGGGGAGCAGGATCGGAGGCTGCTCTGTGCGGCTCCCGGAAACAGCGGCATGGCCCCCCTCTGGCTCCTATATGTAGAGGCAGCCAGGGGCTCTGCTCTGCATGCTTCCCCCACCCTAAGTGCCACCCCCGCAGCTCCCATTGGCTGGGAACTGCGGCCAATGGAATCTGCAGGGGTGGTGCCTGTAGATGGGGCAGCATGCAGCAGAGCTGGAGAGGGCCCAGGTCTCTGCTTCCAGGAACCGCATGAGGTAAGCTCTGCCCAGAGTCTGCACCCCTGAGCCTCCCCCTGCACCCCAACCTCCTGCCCCAATCCTGATCCCCCTCCCACCCTCTGAACCCCTCCATCCCAGTCTGGAGAACCTCCTGCACTCCAAACCCCTCACTCATCCCCAGAGCCTGCATCCCCAGCTGGAGCCCTCAGCCCTGTCATGCCCCAACCCTGATCTCCCTCCCGTCCTCTGAACCCCTTGATCCCAGCCTGGAGCACCTCCTGCACCCCAAACCCCTTACTCATCCCCAGCCCCACCCCAGAGCCTGCATCCCCAGCCAAAGCCCTCAACCCACCCCAGTGCCCTAACCCCTTGCCCCAGCCCTGATCCCCCTCTTGCCCACTGAACTACTTGGTCCCAGCCTGGAGCACTGTCCTACACCCCAAACCCCACCCCAGAGGCCCCACCACACCCCCCCCAACTCCTCTGCCGCAGCCCGGAACCCCTTCCTGCACTCTGAACTCCTCATATCTGGCCCCGTCCAGGAGCCCGCACTCCCAGCCAGAGCCCTCACCCGCTCCTGCACTCCAACCCCAATTCCGTGAGCATTCGTGGCCCTCCATACAATGTCTATACCGAGATGTGGCCCTCGGGCCAAAAAGTTTGCTCACCCTTGTCTTAAATCCTCTGATTCCCAAGCATTTCAAGCCCAAATTTCTAGTGAAAACTGGCATTGCTGATCAATCCATAAAAAGTGAAGGAAGGAAGGATTATGACAGATATTTTGCAGTAATCATATATTTAAAGTATCTAGCTAAACTGGCTCTGAAAGAGTTATGGCTGCATTTTGAACCAACACAAACACCTGCCCACTTCTATTTCAATTTAATATTCCTTGTGCTAGCGTTGCCTATATTATCAATGACAAAAAACTAAAAAAGCCTTATCTTCAACTTTCATTCCAACGCTTCAAAAGAGCTTTGAATTTGCATCTTACTCAAGGGAAGATGTAGTTTAAAAACATTTTTTGCCCAGCTTGCTCCATTAATTTCTGAGGAAAATGCACCTACTGCTGTGAATATGACAGTTCTCAACCTTGGTGTTTTTACAGGATGTCCCTCCCCAGGGAACAGCCAACACCATTCTGACTTACCCTGCTGGAACTGCACCTCCTGCTGGGTAATCAGCTACTGCAGTATTAAGGGAGAGACCTCACTATGATTAACTGAATACCCCTTGTGAATGCTAAGGAAAAGGAGAACAGCAAGTTTTCTTTGGGGGAAAAGTGCTTTAACTAATCATCTATTTTCAATTCAAGCAGCTAATTTACAGATGCATAGAGTTGCTCAATTAGCAGTAGCACTTAGTATTTTATACATTCCAGGAAGCTTTAACTTAAAATAATATTCATCATACCTATCAAATATTTTTCCCCCAATTACTTCCGTGAGTCAAGAACAAAATTCATTTTGTAATGATTATCTGACTCAGGTAAAGCTGATTTTCTATTACTCTGGCTGAAGCCACTGACAAGGGCACAAAAAGGATTATTTTTCAGCAGTTTTCAGCTCAGCTAAATCAGCAGATAATGTCATCTATGATGCAGAGTGATCCTGACCTAAAGCCCTCCTCATTGTTAATGTTTTTCACATCTCAAATATGCCACACAGGCAAAAATATTCTATAAACGTCTCCCCAATCTCCCAGGAGAAAAAGGACAGTTTTAGGATTTCTCAGATTTTACACTTTTAGTCAATTAATATTAATAGCATTTTCTCAATAAAATCCACAGAGTGCTGTCCCATCCTAAATTGCATTATCACAGGGAGGAAGTGCATTTCCAGATAAAGACAGTACTGGTAATCTATCTATACTGCTTTATCATACACAGAAAATCAAATGAACACTTTATCCACTCCAAGATAAATGAAGACTCAGTAAAGAAAGCTACACTAATGCTCTGCCAAGCAACAGAGTGAGCTAAAGCTCACTATTATTGGCTGCTATTCAGATAAGAATAGGTGTTGGTTTCTTGCCAAGCCTAGCAGAGTAGTGTGCTGGACTCCTTTTCCTACTGAATGTTTAATTTATTGTTTGTATTTATGTGCCAAGCATGCAGTATTTTATTGTTTAATTTATTGTTTGTATTTGAACCAAGCGTGCAGTACTGTGTAGCCATGTTGGTCACAAGATATTAGAGAGAAAAGGTGGATGAGGTCGCATTTTTTATTGGATCAACTTCTGCTGATGACAGAGAGAAACTTTCAACCATACACAGAGCTCTTCTTCAGGTCCTCACTTTTGAACCGTGACATTTTTAGGTGAATCAATCTTTTAGATTTAAGACGCATTTTTTGTTTTAATCTTCTTCTAGAAGTTCATTTGTTTTTCATAAGTCTGAATCAGTCATTTGGGTATTTTGGGGGACATGATCTATCTTTTTAGGTCTATATATGTGTGCAATTGTTTGCCATTATGATGCAGCTAGAAGAATTTACATTCTTACAAGCAATAGTATGTGTAATTTTAAAACAATATGTTTGTTTTTCTTCATGTACAGGCTTTTCTATGGTGGTCATCAAAACTCTGACCATGTAACAAACATTAGTAAATTTATTCTCACAACAAGCTCTGAATTAGGGAAGTATTAGCCTCCTAGTTCACAGATGGAGACATTGAGGCACAAAGCTGGGAAAAGAACAAAGGCACTGATTTAACCTCACCAGTGCAAACCCCTAATGTAGACGTACCACAGCCATGTCAATAGGGGTTTACACTGGTGCCATGTAATTTGATAAAGTATAGAAATGTGTGGGAACTGTATAGTGGTAGTTACACCGGTGCAAACTTCTGTACTGTAGGCAGGCCTTAGATTTGGATTCCCAGTCCAGTGAATTTTCCAGAATATCATACTTTCCCTTTAGTTGGACAGACATGTAAACAAGAGTTAGTTTTTAACTGACATGAGCTGCCACCTGCCGTAGCGCCTGCTTTTCTCCTAATGGGCAAAATGCCCGGCTGGCCTCACTCACGAGAATAGTCCCATTCATTTGGCGAAACAACTCACTGTAATGTTATGCCCCTTTACTGTCACCATATTGTAACTTTAAAAACCTCAGCGCTGTAAGAACGTGTAGCAAACCACTGCAGCTCTGTTAATAAATGAGAATTAGCCTGTAACTGTGTGTGCACCTGGATTTACTTCCACAAGAAACAACAACTTATTGCAAGAACTCTTAACCTGTGCGGAAACAAAACAGCGGAACACACAGAAAATAAGCAAAAATGAAGAAAAAAGGAAAGATGAGACAGACAGAAGCAGTTCAGCTGCCTTCCTCTCTCTCCCTGGGGCAACCCAAAAATAGCTGTTTGGCAGTGGTCCTGCTACATGCACCAGGGAGTCACCCGGGTCCCGGTGTCTCCCTCTGCCCAGATACTACCAGTGGTGCAGCCTGGCCATCATCTTCTCCTTCCTCGGGACAACACAATCTAGCAGCCTCACAGGGCAACCTGTGGCAAACATGGGAGAGCAGCTCCTGTCCCGCTTTCTACCTCCCCCTGTATCTTCACAACATTTTTCAAACACCACTTTTTTTTTGCCCATCTACAACTCATGGTTCTCACCACACCTGTCTTCTATATTGTAGCATCTGTCTTCCCGCTCTTTTCTTCTTCCATCTCTATTTCTCCATCCGGGCTACAATTCCATCATCCCTCTATAGGTCCCATAAGCCCTAACTGCTTCTCTCTCCTCTCCTCCCACCAGCATAAATCCAGATCCCATGTCCACACCCTTCTCTGCCCCTGCCGCCTCCTCCTCACATCTGGTCACATTTGCCCCAGCACTGGCCCTCCCTCCTTCCCTGCCTCCCACACCCATCCCCGCAATCACCACTGTCCTGCTGGTGCCACCATTCCTAACTTCACACCCTCCCGCCTCCTCTTTTCCTCCCTCCTTTTGTTGTCTCTGGAACGCTCACTTCACCTCTGAAAAGATCTCAGCCATCAATGACCTCTTCATGTTGCGCTATCTCCAGCTCCTGGCTCTCACAGAGAACTGGATTCCTTCAACTGACACTGCCTGTGCAACTGCCTCTCTTACCATGGCCTCCTCTTCTCTCACACTCCCTACACTGGATCAGACCATGGTGGGAATGCTGGGCTTCTCCTCTCTCATTCTTACCACTTCCAAGGTGATGCCTTATTTCCTTTCCCGCTCTCTATCCTCTTTTGAACAGCACCTGACTCATCTTTCCACTCCCCCTCCATGTTGCTGTTATCTACCGGCAACCCAATTTTTCCCCATCAGCCTTCCTTTCTGATTTTGATTCCTGACTCTTTTCCTCTTCTCACAATCTCCCACACTCAGCCTCAGGGACTTCAGTTTCTATGCTGATGACCCATCCAACCCCTTAGCTGTATGTTTCCTCCGCTTCCTCTCTTCATTCAACCTGAAGCCGTGGTTGAAATGTCTCACTCATCAAAAGGCTTGACTTGGTTCTCACCAAGTATTGCTCTCTCTCTGATCCCTTTGTTGCTGAGTTCCTCCTCTTCAACCATCACCTGGTCTCTTTCAGCATCACCTATCAGCACCCCCAACTCCCCATGCTCTGTCACTTAGCCTTTCCATGACTTCTACTTCTTGTCTGCTTCTTGTCTTCTCTTCCCTTTCTTTCATCAATATGGTTGTTGATTCTCTCCAAACGTCACTCTCCTCCGCCCTTGGCTTTTTTTTTTGCCATTCTCTCCCTGCACAAGAATGGCCCTGTCAATTACCAGCCCAGGCTCACCCTCATCATCTGCCTCTTGCACTGCAGAGCAACTGATGGAAATTTTAGGACCAGGCTAATTTCCTCCATTACGAATTCATTCTCTCCTCTTTCTCTTCTGCCACCTTCCAAGCTAAGGAACTCTATAGCTCCAACATAATTGAATACTATGCCTGCAATTCCAGACGCCTTCTTGCTACCTTCGACTCATTCCTCAAACCCTCCCCTCTTCCTACTTCCACTTCTATCCCCGCACAAGATCTCCTCAATTTTCTCCAAGAGAAAATTGATAAAAAATTATATGACGTCCTCTCCTTCCCACCCTCTATAATTCTTACTTCCTTTTCCTGTCACAGATGCAGACTTTTCTCATTTCCCTTCCTCCTGTAACCCCACTTCCCTCAGTGATCCCATCCTATCTCCTCCCACCACCTGATTCCCTCCCTTGCTCTTCCACTTAACTCTGACTTTCTTCTGCCTCTTTTCATTCACAATTCAAGCATGCTCTAGTTTCTCTCATCATAACCCCGCCCCCACCTTTGACCCTGCTTGCCTCCCCAACTACTGCCCCTTTCATCTCTAAGCTCACTGCGTGCATTGTTCACAATTGCTGACTGGCGCTCCTCTCCTCAGATTTCATCCTAGACCTTTTCCAATCTGGCTTCCATTTCTTCCACTACACTAAAACTACTCTTGCCAAAGTCTCTCACGAAATCTTCCCAGCCAAATCTCAGAACCAGTATTCTATACTCATCCTCTTTGACCTATCATCTGCCTTTGACTGGGGTTGCCGGGAGTTTCCCAGAATCTGGCTCTATCTTCCGCTATAGAAGATAGCTATGGAAACCAATCCAGGAGATTTTAGGCCACTAAAAGTCTGGCAGCGCAGCAGGGCTAAGGCAGGCTTCCTGGCTCTGCACCACTCCTGGAAGTGGCTGGCACATCCCTGTGGCCCCTAGGGAAGGCTGGGGTTCTCCGTGCGCTGCCCCCGTCCCGAACACTGACTCTGCAGCTCCCATTGGCTGGGAACTAAGGACAATGGGAGCTGCGGGGGTGGCGCCTGCAGGCAGGGGCAGTGCGCAGAGCGCCTGTGGTCTCTGGTGGTGGTGGGGGACAGACAAAATGTTGGCCCCTTCCAGGAGCAACGTGGGGCCAGGGCAGGCAGGGAGCCTGCCTTAGCCCTGCTGCACCGCCAACAGGGAACTGCCTGAGGTAAGCGCCACCCGGCTGGAGCCCACACTGCTCACCTCCTCCTGCACCCCAACTCCCTGAGCCCTCTCCCACACCCAAGATCCTTCCCAGAGCCTGCACCCAGCATCCCCTCTTGCACTGCAACCCCCTGCCCCAGCCCCCTCCTGCACCCTAACTCCCTCCCAGAGCCTGCACCCTCATCCCTTCCACAACACAATCCCCTGCCCTAGGCTCAGCCTGGAGACCCCTCCCATACTCAGAACCCTCAGCCCCAGCCCAGAGCCTGCACCTCCTCCCACAACCCAACCCACTGCCCCAGATCATAGAAAGTGAGGGAGGGAGGGAGAGAGTGAGCAACAAAGGGAGGAGTGAATGGGGCAGGGCCTCTAAGAAGGGGTGGGAAGGGGGTGGGACAAGGGTGTTTGGGTTTGTGTGATTAGACAGTTGGCCACATTACCTTTGACACAGTCAACCATGCTCCTCTTCATGAAATCTTGTCCTCCCTTTGTAACTCTTCACAGTGATCTTTGGAGTTAAATATTTTGAGCATTTTTTGTTTTGTCTGCAAATTTTGCCACTTCACAGTTTACCCCCTTTTCCAGATCATTTATGAATGGGTTGAACAGCAAAGGTCCTAGTACAGATCTTTGGGGACCCCACTATTTACCTCGTTGCACTGTGAAAACTGACCAATTATTCCTGCTTCATTTCCTATCTTTTAACCAGTTACTGATCCATGAGAGAATGTACCCTCTTATACCATGACTTCTTAGTTTGTTTAAAAGCCTTTGGTGAGGGACCTTGCCAAAGGCTTTCTGAATGTCCAAGTACACTATATTGACTGGATCACCCTTGTTCACATGGCGGCTGACACCTTCAGACAATTCTAATAGACTGGTGAGGCATGATTTCTCTTTACAAAATCCATTGTTGACTTTTCCCTAATATATCATGTTCATCTGTGTGTCTGAGCATCATCTTTGACTTCAATTCTCCCTAGGTCCTTACATCCAGACTGTGACTAAATCTTGCCAATTCTGTCTGTATATCATCACTAAAACATGGCTTTTCCTATCCAGCCACACAGTTACAATTCTCGTTCAGATTCTCATAATCTCACTATCACAACATCCTTTTCTCTGACTGTGATAAATGCAATCTTGTCCTGCTTAGATCCATTCAGTATGCTGCTGCAAAGATCATTTTCCTAGCCAGTCTCTTTGACTATGCCACTCTTTTCTTTGCATCCATCCACTGACTCCCCTTTCTTTATTGCATCTAACAAACTACTTGTGTCTCCACTTTGCAGGCACTTCATGGACTATTCCCACTCTTACCTATCATCTCTCATGCACTACTGAGATATCAACTCCCACCATTAATCAGCCCCATGATGCTAACCTTCATTGCTCACTTGTTAAATTTTCAAACAGGCATTGCGTGCTTTCTCCCAAGCTGCCCCTCTGATTGTAAGGAGCTCCCCATAAACACCTGAAAAACTCACTCATTATTCTCCTTCAAAATGCTGGTTAAAACTCTCCTTTGCCATCAGTTGGCATCAGTTATGCTGCTAATGTGCTGAAACCACTGTTTATCATGCTGACCAATATTATCTCATTGTTTCCTGGTACTCCCCAGTCTGTTTGTCTCCATCGCTCGTCTCTTGTCTTATACTTAGATTCTAAGCACTTTGAGGCAGGGACCATCTTTTTGTCTATATTTGTTCAACACTTAGACATGAGATCCTAATCCATGATTAGGACTCCTAGATGCTACTATCATCATCATAATCAATAATAATAATAATTTTGTATTAAGAAGCACCACAAATCTGGAGTGAGATGGCACCATGCCCGAAGGAATAAGCCACAAGGAGAAACAGGTAGAAGATTTTTTTTTGTTGGTTTTATATTTATAAAACTGATTTAAAGTTGCTTGCAGCTGAAGTGCTGGAAGCTTAAGGACCAACTTTGTTGAGGACAAAATAATCTTAAAGAAAAGGTAAGGCAGACTTCTTTGATGTGGCAATAGTACAAATACTCAGCTACTGGAAGTTTTTAAAGGAGAAGAGTACTCAAGATTGGTAGTAACAAAGAGTAACTCGTGCTGGAATTAAAGAGGAAAAAGTACCAGTAATTTAGATTTGAGTCTGAAAGAAAACAATATAAAAGCAGAAGTAGTTTTATTCACTTATGGAAAAATCCTATAGAATTTGGTAGGCTTCTATAGCTATAATAAGATTATACAGAATTACTTTAAGAACCTATAACATTTACAGAAAAATTATATCACTTTTATAGGTTTTTTTTTTAAACAGCCTATAAAATTTTATACCAGCAAAATAATTCTATTACATTCCATAGGGTGTTTCAAAAAGAAACAATCAAAAGCTTATTCTCTTTTAAATTCTTCTAGGATAGTCCCATAAACTATTCTTGGGAAATGCTCTTCAACTTAAACTACGCATAAACTCTGACACTAAACATAAACATGCTAGTCCTTGCAACAAACTACTGAATAATTCTACTGAAAGTCCCAACACACATGCACAAACCCTGAAGCCCCACCACAGACATCCACAAGAAACATGGGTTTAGGGCCCTAATGAATAATTGAAAATTAACATTGGTAAGGCACTATCAGAAAGAACAGTCCCATTTAGAAGCCTTCCAAGAGGCACAGTCAGATAGGTGGCAGATCACTCACTGAGATACTGATGACATCAGCCACTAATGTCCATGTGTCTATTTTGAAAGCTTAGAAACCACTTATGTCTATTAATCTCTCTCTCAGTTGTTGTAAAGGACAATCGTATCGCTGAGGAAAATCACCCCATTGATTAACTGAGCCTTCCTCACTGCCTGTTCCAAGTAAAACTTAACTGACCACTGGCATCCAGTATGTACATATACCTCATCTGAGCAAAACAGGCCATGACAGTTTAATGTAGTTTACTTAGATGGATCATAAAAGCACCTTCCTTTAAAAAAAAAATGCCCAGAAAGACGAAAGAAAGGTACATTGTACAAACTGTTTCTGGTTTCACTTTCCTTTTTTAAACAAGCTCATTGTAAAATCCACCAATTCCTGGCATTGTGTGTTTGTATATGCAGTGATGTACACAGACAGAGTAAGGCTATCTGGAGCTATAGGCACATCATGACATGGGCCCCCTGCATCTGTGACTCTGCACTCCACTGCTATGCCAGGCCATGACCTCCTATTTGGAGAGGTGGTGACAAAAGAGCCCTCCGTCCAAACATGCAGCAGTAGCAGCATAGGGCCACCTTCTTACTTCCACATGTAGCAGCAGGAGACCCTACCTACAGCAGCAGGTACCACAGCAGCAGGGGGTGCCATCTGTCTTTGCAGAGGAAGGGTTGGCAGCAGGTGGCACCCCAGTACTTACTCCCAGCAACCAGGGATTTGTCTGGGTGGGCTGGGCACGCTGCATTTTTCTCTTCCTTCAACATACAGAATCCTCTTGCAGGGCTAGCAAGAGCAGTGAATCAAGTATTTAACACTACATTGAGATGAATGGGGCAGTTCACACATCTCAGAGATCAGATTAGGCTCTCTGTAGATTTAGGCAGACATCACTGCATTAAGAAAAGGAGGACTTGTGGCACCTTAGAGACTAACCAATTTATTTGAGCATAAGCTATCGTGAGCTACAGCTCACTTCATTGGATGCATTCACTGGATTAGTCACACTTCATTCATGTTTTCAAGATTCTTTTCCACAACCATCAGAGCTAGAAATTTACTTTTTTCTTCAATGAAAGTTGATATTCTGGTGTAATTACCCTAGGACTCTAGGATCTAGATTCATAGGCAAGGGGCTAGTGCCTAGACCTTAATTCAGGCTCGTTGATGGTGAGTGATGCTTTTAGAATTGAAGAATAGAAATGAAAGGATAAATGGCTACAGATGTTCACAAATCCATTTCTGCATCAAAATGTTATTAAATTGACTCTCTTTTTTTTGGAAGAGATTGGTAGATGTAAATTAACTGCTTTGGTCATACCAAAATACATAAAACAACATTGTTTTAAAGATACAGAAAAAGAAAAGTCAACAAATTATTGTTTCCCTGAAGTTATGACAATGCAATATTTTCTTGAACGGTTTAGTACATAAGGACATAAGAATACAAGAATCGTGATACTGGGTCAGAACAAAGGTCCATCTGGCCCAGTATCCTGTCTTCCGACAGTGGCCATTGGCAGGTGCTCCAGAGAGAATGAACAGAACAGGGAATCATCACATGATCCATCCCCCGTCACCCATTCCCAACTTCTGGCAAACAGAGGCTAGGGACACCATTCCTGCCCATCCTGGCTAATAGCCATTGATGGGCCTATCCTCCATGAATTTATCTTGTTATTTTTTGAACCCTGTCATGTTGTAATTAGTAATTTTTATGCATGAAAATAGGTACATGAAGCATAACCACATCTTCCATAACGACATCTTTCCAGCTGAGGGAAATTCAGACCCTCTACCCCAAAATAATTATTCTTCAAATTCTGTCTCTATGACAAGTCCTTTTGGATGTCTCAAGATTAACATCTCCAAACTCTCACTTCCCACTCCCTATTTCTTGATATCATCATGCTCCATGGCCCTCAGGCCCGTAACTTGGGTGTCATCTTTTACTCTGCTCACTCTCTAGGCCTGTACATCAAGGTCATGACCAAATCTTTCCACTTCTTCCTTCTTAACATTTTAATATCTGACCTTTCCTATCTGTCCATTTTAAACATTCAATTAGGCCCTCTTTACTACCTGCAGCTTCCTCTTCTCTAGCTTTCCTCAACTTTTTCTTCCATTAAAACAATCCTGCTAAGATCATCTGCCCACCCACCATATTAGCCATGCCACACTCCATGATTCCGTCTCTGGGTCCTTCCTCTGGATTTCTCAAAGAGAAGATTCCTGTACT
This sequence comes from Lepidochelys kempii, assembly GCF_965140285.1. Classification (NCBI taxonomy): domain Eukaryota; kingdom Metazoa; phylum Chordata; order Testudines; family Cheloniidae; genus Lepidochelys; species Lepidochelys kempii. The sequence goes on along the minus strand of NC_136383.1, from coordinate 77,037,371 downwards.
CACTTTTGAGGTGCTTCACAATTTATCACCATTCCTACGCTGATATTCCTTTGTATCTTATTGCCTTGCTTCCTTCTTCCTCCACCAATGATGTCAGCTTCCATCGCCTGTTTGGCCATTCACCCTCCAACGCTTTGGTATTTTCTTCCATGCAACTGCTTCTATACAGGACATCTTCCCTGAAAGCCACTGCCTTGTAATATATAATACACTTGTTGAAGACTAATTTCTACTGTAATGCTCATGGAAAATTACCTCTAAGGAGTCCTCATATTTTTAGGCCCATACAAATAAATTCATATCCCTATTACTGTTCCACTCATCCTCCTTCTCCTGTGTCTTCTGACTGTTATATTCACTTGTAGGATCTTGTCAATTTAAATTTAAGATATTTGGTGCAGAGGCCAATTTTTACTCTATTGTACTCTATTTATACAACTCAGCACAAAGGGGCCCTGAACCTGATCATATTGCAGCACTGCCTAGTGACCCAAATACCATGATCTGGAGTACCCTGGGATGACAGGTCAGGGAAGGGATCAGATTGTTGAGAATGACATGCACTGCATAATCATTCAACAATTTGCTTGCAGATCACCAATAAATAAAAAACTTGTATATTGCAGTTCATTGGAGCAAATTAAAAATGAGTTCAGTACCCATAAATCTAGAGCTAGATCTTATTCTGAGAATAAGTGGAAATACAGAAAAGCTAGGTGCTAAAACACAAGTAGATTGTGTTTCTTAGTTCTGTGTAGACTTTTTCACTAAAGCCACATATCCTGAGGAACACTGTCATGTTACATTAGATCACAAAATAAGCTGTATTTTATTCTACCAGAAACTCATCCATCTGATCTTTTTTCTCCAGCTGAGTGCCATCTGAAAAAAAAAATCAGACAACTATACATCAGGATGGAAAGTGAATTGATCACTTTCCCTTCCTGTTCAGTCCAGGAACAAAATATCTGTTGCAACTTGTCAGTCATCTCTGGGTCAATCGAAAAACAGCTGATCTGTCTGAGATCTCCATTACATTTCTAAAGATGTTTACACACTGCCATTGGATGGAAAAATGTCAGTGAGCAGAAGAGGGTAAATGTTTGAAATTAAAATTTTGTGTTGAGATGAAAACGTGGTTGGAAAATCGTGACCTCTAATGTTACAGCATTGTGTCATTTTGCTGTTAAGGTGATTAGCTATCTGTGAAATTGGTGGTGAATCATTTACCTTTAATGAGAAGCACACTTATATTTACATAAACTCCTTAGTAAGATGCCTTTATTATCATAGCTATTGGATTGGATGTGTTTTTCTTTCTGATTAATTGGTTTCATAACAGAACCTCTTTTGTTCTCCACTCTGTTACATGGAGTGCAACACCTTCACAAAGCATGTAAATACAGGTTAATGAAAGTCAGCCTGAATTGTCCCTCCAGAAAGAATTGTCCCTCCAGCCCCTAGGACAACTGTGTACACATAACAGAATCAGCCCTTATGTCAACTCTAGTTTACAGGTTGAGCTGCATGTAGCCTTCAGGCGGAGTGATAGCTGATGACATAAATTTTCTCCATGTTGCCTCATATACTAGCCAATCAGAAAGAACTAAGCAAATGAACTGAAGATGTTAGCATCCCTCATACTTCTGGATAAGGCTTTGTGTTTGGGCAAAAATATTTTGACTGGAGACAAAAAAATAAGTACAGAGTGGATGACAATTGAGTTTACAGGAAACAAAATGAAGCAATGAAATAGAAAGAGATAACACACTAATGACAAAAATGGCAGGATACTATATGTAGTATGTATTTTGCAAAAAAAAAAAAGGCTACATAAAATTCTGAAGAGCTATGGGTCTAAATTATAACAATAAAAGTGAACAACCCTTATGACAGTCTTGGCAGTAACAGAGAATTAGATATGTAATTAGATAGTTATGTCAATTTGCGTGTCTGTGGATGAGAGGACTGTACAATTAGGAGAGAAATTCCAATAAGTTTCATATTACACATACTTCTCCATTAATGTCAGACAAAGAAACTGAAAAGATGACGTTTAATCAGGTGCTGGATGGTGCCCACATCAAGCACGATCTGTTATGGCTTGAGTTGGTTTTAATGCTCAGTTCGAAATACGCTTCGATGTCTGAGAAAAGTCCATGGATGGACTCAGAACTGTTAAGGAAAATGACTATTGTAGGCTAAACCTGCACAAGCATTTTTGTACTCCAAATAGAGCTCACAAAATGCAGGCTGTTTTTGCTAATTCTGATTGGAGGTGTGAAATATCTAGCATCTTGCACATACTTTTTGCAGACGTGACAAGCATTTTTCAGAACTGCAAAACCACCAGTGACAGGGATTCCACAACCTCCTTTGGCAACCTCTTCCAGTACTTAATTATCCTTGTACTTAGAAAGATTTTCTTAATATCTAACCTAAATCTCCATTGCTGCAGATTACTTCTAGTCCTACCTCCATTGGGCATGGAGAACAACTGATCATCATCCTCTTTATAAACAGCCCTTAACATATTTGAAAACTGTTATCAAGTCTCCCTCCCCACCTTTTTCTCAAGACTAAACATACCTAGGTTTTTTAAACCCTTCCTCATAGATCAGCTTTTCTAAACCTTTAATCATTTTTGTTGTTCGCCTCTGGACTCTCTCCAATATGTCCACACATTTTTTAAAGTCTGGCACACAGAATTGGACACACAACTTTTAGCCAGTGGGAGCTGCGGGAAGCGGCACAGGTTGCAGGGACGTGCTGGCTGCCATTTCCTGCAGCTTCCATTGACCGGGAATGTCGAACCATGGCCACTGGGAGCTGCAGGCAGCCATGAAAATGTAAACAAATTGCCTGGTGGCCCGCCAGCGGATTACCCTGATGGGCCGCGTGCAGCCCGTGGGCTGCAGGTTACCCACCACTGCTCTAGATGCTTACTTAAGAGTGCAAAAGAAAATATGCAACATTGTATCTGTAAGCAAAAGAAAAACAGGTGTTCCGTATTAAAGTCAACATTTACCTACAGCGGTAATTGAGGTAGTATTTTAGGTAAAGGGAAATATGTACAGTATCTCAGCTCCTGCTGTGGGTAAATGCTGACTTTTCAAATGGTGACCACTGTATAGAAAAATCTAAAAAAAAATCTGATCACCATTATTTTGTAACCCAATTGTTAACTAAGAAAGTTAATACTGAGATGACATTTAAAATATATTCAGGACAAAGACTTGTCTAATATGTTGATCTGGAAAACAGATCTGCCAAATCTATTGCTTTTTGGCCTTTTCTCTTGTTCTGAAAAACCTGATCAAGCTATTGTTTGGGGATGTTTTTTTATGGTGCCAGGCTCAAGGATCTCTGTTGAGAGGAATTGCATATGAAATCAGAGTGTGTTAAGAACTAGCCTTGGAACTAAAATATTTACAAGTAACCTTCTGCTTTGCTGACCTCTCTCTCATAATTCAGAAAATACAGTTCCAGATTTCTCATAGTTAGCAAGCTATTTGTGTTTTTTCACAAACTCTTTTACAGAAAAAATGAATAGAAATGATTTTTTTGATCTCTGACTTTCTATTGTTCAATTTCATGACATCCTTACCAATTCTTCTAAGCACATCCTTCCAGAGTTGGTGGAAATGCCTTGACATTTAGGCATCTCCTTTTCTCCCTTCAGGGTTATATCACTAATAATTCAATTAAGGGCAGTTACTTAGCAGTTACTTTTTCCTCCCATCTCCCATTTTACTGGGGACCATAACATGAAAAACAAAATAGGAACAACACTGAAAATATGTCCTTGAAAAGCATGCCTTCCAAATGGGGAGGTTGTTACAATACAATTTTAAAGTGGGAAGTCATGTATTTCTAGTGGTTTGTACCTCATTTTAAGCAAACAACATATTAAGATATATGCAAATATACATGACAGGTAAGGGAAAGAAAATGTATGACTGTTAGATATCAACAAGGAAGCTATAGCAAACATTGGTAGGAAAGCAATATATGATCTGAAAATAAGTGTTTCAAGCAAAAGAAATTAGTTATGCTGTGAGGTTAAGGAAGAGACTATATTGATGGTAGGAAGTGTGGATAATATTAAATATAAATGAAATGCAGAAGCAGCTAAGGGAAAGGTGGTGACAAGCTAGAAGCAAGAAAAAATGTGACAGGAAAGAGTTCTGGGAATGAAGAGCAACAGAAGCAGAAGAGATACAGGTAAGCTGTCAGCAACGAACATTTAGGATTGTAAATGAGCTCTGCTGGAAGAGAAAAGGAAAGTTCATTGGATTGGAACTAGTGAGTGACAAGGACAGAAAAGAAAAGTTTGGGAAAGGAGGAATATCCTAAAATATGGCAGCAACAGTTTAACTAACTCTAGAATTGAAGGATCTGTGTGAATGCTGTTTAGATTGGGACTTAGACAGGATCAAGAACGGAGATAGAAAAATAGGGCACAAAGCTGACTAAGTCAGAAGAAATAGAAAAGAGAAAAACAAATGACTACAGGAGAAACCTCACAATATGTATAATTCCTGAAGGGCTTCACTGTGATACACGAAGAGTCTAGAGAACTAAGAAAGTAGTAAGCAATTACAGACGGTCACATAGAAGGTATAGAGGAAGGAGAATAATCTAGATGGCAGGTGGCCTGAAGTCTACTGAACACAACAAAATGCAAGAGCAAGAGACTAGACGAGTAAGGGAATGTTCATTTTGTCTCAAGAGAACACACCGGTCAAAGCTACACACTGAAATATTACTGACAGAAGAGTGCAAAATTAGAGGCAAGATTCTCTTATCCCTCAAATAAGCAGGTACAAATAGTGTCTAGGAGCGGACTATAACTTCCTTAAGTGACTGTGCTCAGTTCAGCACCCAAAGGTGTAGGAAAAGATAGTTTTATGTCATTTTTCTGCTCCCTTCCCATCCTGGGCTCAGCTGGGAGTTAGTTTGTTCCCTAGCATAACTCTGAACAAGGGCTGTTCTAGATTATACTGGCATTAATTGTTCTCTAAGGACCATTCCACCAACCAGGGATTATTGGCACAGAAAGCACTCTGGTCGTGTCCCCTCCTGCCACCTGTGTTATGGGGGAATGGATTTCATACAGCCAGCATATTAACTAATAGTATTTTAAAAAGCACTACACTAGACTATTTAGCTAATGACTGGAGTAGATGGATTTAAGCCTACATTATCATATATTGCACTGCAATAAGACATATCCGTTAGACTAATAGTTCCCAACTTTTTCAGGTCATGAACCGGTTTGGGTTCCTCTCTATTAATGTGACTCCTGAGGGGTCTGGGTGGGGGAGGGGGTCTCAACATTTTAAGTAGCTAAAGTGGGACAGGTCCTGCCCCCAAGGGGTGGGAGAGCTGGAGGATGGGGAAAGTGCAGAGCAAGCCTGCTCTGCACTCATCCCACAGCAATGACTGCTGTTCCATGGAGCTGGCTGGACTCAGTCCCCCACACTAGGCATTGCAACCTGGTCCTTGGCACATGCAGTCATGTTGCAGCACTGCTCAGGTTTGGCCCAGTTCTCCCAACTCACAGTTTGGGAAACACTGTGTTAGACATTTCTTTATATGGAAACTTGCATATCTGTTCAGCAGCTTTCAAGGAGAAATTCTCAATCTGACCATTCTATTTTTAGACTTAGAATTGCAATTTTTGAGCAATTATTTTCATAAGCTTCTACCTTAAAATGTGTAATACTGTGTTTAATCTCAACCACAATGAAAACAGAAAGCCAATAAAATGCATAAAATAGGTAATTGACTAGGGCTTGTTTTTCTAATGTAAAACAAGCTGAGTGAGTTTAAATAGTCTAAATAGTCATTACAGTCTAACTGTGATGTGTTTTTCCCTCCACACTTGCTGAGGCATTTCTTGTATTATTTTAATGGTTTCTAGAGCAATAAATTACAGACACAGAACCGACTGCTGAAAAGTGTAGGCGGCTCGCCCAGCATGATGCAAATCACACTGTAGGATACCATTTCTTTATAACAACAATTCTATTAAATTCCATGAAATTCTGCCCACCATAACAATTCTACTACACAATACATTGGTTGTTGGGGCAATTGTGTTTTAGGATTAGATCATGGAGTATGAAGCCTTTCATCTCTAAGAGCCTGATATTGCATACAGTTACATATTTGTAGCTTTTCACATATGAGTAGTCTCTGTGACACAAACAAAGTTAAGCACATATGTAAATGTTTGCAGGATCAGTGCCGAAACTACTTATTTAAATCCAGACTGGATAGGTAGTAACCAAAAGACACTGCCATTTGAAAGCTGCCAACAGATTATGAGAAATGAATTGATATTTTCTCAGTCCAGTTCCTTGCAGAGAATTACTCATTTCACAAAGCCTATCCTAAATGACACCAATTAACACATTGGAGGCATTCATAGATTTTTAGGCCAAGAGGGACAACTATGATCCTCTAGTCTGATCTTCTGTATAACGCAGGCCATAGAATGCCCCAAAATAATTCCTAGAGCATATCTTTAAAAAAACCCATCTAACTTCAATTTAAAATTGCCAGTGATGGAGAATCTACCAAGACCCTTGATAAGATGTTCCAATAGTTAATTACTCTATTAAAATTTACCTCTTTTTTCCAGTCTAAACTTGTCTTCAACTTCTAGCCATTGGATCATGTTATCCCTTTCTCTGCTAGACTGAAGAGCCCATTATCAAATATTTGTTCTCCAAGGAGATACTTATAGACGATGCTCAAGTCATCCCTTGTTAAGCTATATAAACTGAGCTCTTTGAGTCTATCACTGTAAGGCGTGTTTTCCAATCCTTTAATCATTCTCATGGCTCTTTTCTGAATCGCCTCCAATTTTATAATCATCCTTCTTGAATTGTGAACACTAGAACTCATCATGGTATTACAGTAGGAGTCGCATCAGTGCCAAATACAGAGGTGAAATACCCTCTCTATTCCTACTTGAGATTCCAGCTTATACATCTAAGTATTGCATTAGCCCTTCTGGCCACAGCGTCACACTGGGAATTTATGTTCAGCTGGTTATTCACCACTACCCCCACATTTTTTACCAGAGTACTGCTTCCTAGGATAGAATTCCCCTCGTCCTGTAAGTCTGGCCTACCTTCATTTTTTCTAGATTCATACATTTAGGCATACTAAAACAAGGGTGGTTTCCTTGCACTCAGCTTACCAAAGCAATCCAGATTGCTCTCTCTCAGTTACCTATGTTTTTTATAATTTACCACTATTTTAAAGACTTTTAGTAAAAAAAAAAAAAACCTTGCAAAATACTTCTGATCCACAAACACGGCGCACATATTTTTTTCTAATTGACAATTAAATATTTCTGCCCCCCAATCATCTTTTTCATTCTGATACAGGATAAGTCAGGAGATTCTGGGGACATATCAGTTGGACGCAACAGAGAAGAAGAATTCAAATGTTAAGCAGAAGTCAAAAAGGCTAATGCAAACCTAGGATGCATCAGGTGACATATTTCCAGTAGAGATAGGGAAGTGTTAGTACCATTATACAAAGCACTGGTGAGACCTCATCTGGAATACTGTGTGCAATTCTGGTCTCCCATGTTTAAGGAAAATGAACTGAAACAGGTGCAGAGAAGAACTACTAGGAGGATCCAAGGAATAGAAAACCTGTCTTATGAGAGGAGACTCAAAGACCTTGGCTTATTTAGCCTAACCAAACAAAAGCTAAGGGGAGATATGATTGCTCTCTATAAATATATCAGAGGGATAAATATCAGGGAGGGAGAGGAGTTATTTAAGTTAAGCGCCATTGTTGACACAAGAACAAATGGATTTAAACTGGCCATCAACAGTTTAGGCTTGAAATTAGACAAAGGTTTCTAATCACCAGAGCAGTGAAGTTCTGGAATAGATTTCCAAGGGTAGTACTGGGAGCAAAATACCCAAATGGCTTCAAGACTGATCTTGTAAGTTTATGGTATAATGAGACTCCCTACAATGGCATGTAGACGACCTGTATTGCTAGTAGCAAATATCTCCAATGGCCGGTGACACAATACTAGGTGAGAAGGGCTCTGAGTTACTACAGAGAATTCTTTCCCAGGTGTCTGGCTTTTGGGTGTTGCTGAAATGACTGCTATATTTGGGATCAGGAAGGAATCTTCTCCCAGGTCAGAACAGAGACAAAACTAATAGGTTTTTTGCCTTCTTCTGCAGCATGAGCCACAAGTCACTTGCAAGTTTAAACTAAAGTAAATAGTGGATTCTCTGTAACCTGAAGTCTTCAAATCATGATTTGACGACTTCAGTAACTCAGCCAGAGGCTATGGGTCTATTAGAGGAGTGGTGTAGGAAGTAGTGTGGCCTGCAATGTGTGAGAGATCAGACTAGATGATCACAATAATACTCTATTGTGATAAACAGCATTGCAATCTTACAGAATTGTCATGAAAATTTACCAGCTTTTATTTATTTTTATATATAAATGAATAACTAACTAGGATTTCAATTCAAAAACAATTCCTCGTGACAGAACTGCAAAGGACTGGGTAACTAAGCTCCCTGTAAGCTGCGCGGCCACGCAGCAGCCTATTAAGAGCTGTGCAGGCACTCAGGGACACTCCCCCACTACCCCCGGACCTGCCTTGGCCGGGGGAGGGGTGCCTTTCCCCCAACTCCAACCTAGCCTGGCCCCTGCCCCTCCCTCGGCCCGAACCCAGGACCTGCCGTAGCCGGCAAAGTGGCATCCCTCCTCTGGCCGAACCCAGCCCCGGACCTGCCATGGCTGGGGGCGGGGTGCCCCTTTCCTTGGCCCCACTCTAGAGCCTGCACCCCCACCCAGAGTCCTCACCCCACAACCCTCTGCTCCACCCCTGAGCCCATCATCCCTGGCCTCACCCCACAGCCTGCACTCCCAGCCGGAGCCCTCACGCTCCTGCACCTCAGCCCTGAGCCCCCTCCCAAACTCCAAACCCCTCGGCTCCACCCCCACCACATGAATTTTGTGGTCTGACACATCATCTCCATATTGTTGCATATAATAAAATTCATTCTGCATGTGTGGAAAAAATTAGAGGGAACACTGCTGGGTGAGAAATATCCATGATCTAAACTTGTACCCTCACTGTCCAGAGGGAAGGGTAGGGATGCCAACTTTCTAATCGCACAAAATCGTACAGTCTTGCCCTGCCCCCTTCCCTGAGGCTCTGCCCCTACCCTGCCCGTTCCCTGAGGTCTCATGCCCGCTCACTCCATCCCTCCTCCCTCTGTCGCTCACTCTCCCCTACCCTCACTTACTTTCACTGGGCTGGGGCAGGGGGTTGGGGTGCAGGAGGGGGTGAGGGCTGTGGACTGAGGGTGAGGGCTCCAGGGTGGGGTCAGAAATGAGGGGTTGGGGGTGCGGGTGGGGGCTCTGGGTTGGGGCAGGGGGTTGGGTTGGGGGGGTGAGGGGTCTGAAGAGGGGGTGGGCTCTGGGGTGGGGCTGTGGATGAGGTGTTTGGGGTGTATGAGGGGGCTCTGGCCTAGGGCCAAGAGGTTCAGAGTGCGGGAAGGAATTCAGGCACAGGAGCGGGGGAGGGCTCTGGGAGGGAATTTGGTTGAGGGAGTCTGGGCGATGCTTACCTCGGGTGACTCCCTGGAAGCAACAACACGTCCCTTGGCTCTGAGGCGGAGGTGTGGGCAGGAGGCTTTGCACAGTGCGTGCTGCCTCCACCCACAGGCGCTGCCTCAATGGCTCCCATTGGCCATGGTTGCCGGCCAATGGGAGCTGTGGAACCGGTGCTCGGTGCGGGGGCAGCACGCGGAGTCCCCCTGGCTGTGCCTCCGTCTAGGAGCCAAGGGATATGCTGATGCTTCCGAGGAGCTGCGTGAAGCCAAGTAGGGAGCCTGCCTTAGCCACACTGTGCCTCCAACTGGACTTTTAATGGTCCACTCAGCGGTGCTGACCAGAGGCTCCAGGGTTCCTTTTTAAACCAGTGTTCTGGTCGAAAACCGGACACCTGGCAACCCCTGGGGAAGGGGCTTTATGGAAGCAGCACAAGAAACCTGATTTTGGGAAGAAAGAAGATCATATTATTTTGATTGACTGGTAGCACTGTCATCTCTAGAGAAATGTATCCTCTTTTAGCTACAGGGAAAGCTGCCATGATAGAGATTTTAAAAGTGATAGTGGTAAATGAGGAACAATCCGAAGGAAATACTTCCCCAGCAAAGAATAAAAAAATGCAAATTAATAATAATCACAAACTATAAACAAAAAGCTGTGACACCATCTTCAACTCATGAAGTGGTTAATAAAACCCCTGATGATGCGATTTCAAATAGATAAAGTATTGCCGGAGCCATATGACAATGGTGAAGACTAAAATTTGCTCTTTTTCTACAACTGAAGAAGGAACTCCATTAAATTAAGGACAAAATTATTATTCCAAAAGCTATTCTGCCTCTTTCAGAGATGGCAATGTTAAGATTTTTTATCTTGTGCTATGGAAATTTACTTTTTAATTTTACTGACATCAGTGTCAAAAATATAAAATGTTAAGATACCGAACGTACAAAATTATTTTAATGAAACCGTGATGATAATATTAAATCTAGGATGGAATCCAAGATTAAAGTTTTCCTACCACTCAAAGTTACGATTTTTGGGTGTCTATGAATGACAATGCATGAGACAAAAAGGATTCTTATATAAATGTAAAATGTGGCAGCTGCGCATTGATTTTGAAGCCCAGCCCAATAGACTCTATAAATTCATCTGGAACAGATTTTTCTTTGAAAACATACCAACTTGCAATTGTCCATAAGACTTATTTTACAGTTCCAGAACAGAAAATGTTTGAGGGACTACAGACTACTTTCAAATACAGTGTTGCAGCTAAATGCAGCCAAACATGCGGTTGGGGTATAGGAAACGTCACTGGAGCCCTGCCCAAGGAGGGAAAGGTTGAAATGATCACGGAATGTTTACCACTTCCACTTCAGTCCCTTCTGGTGCAAAGTGCAAGCTGCTTCATGAAGGCAAAACTCTGTGGAGAGAACATAAACACACTGGTTCTGGACACTGTCCCTACTGACTCTCACTCTAGGGACTGAAAACCTCCCCCGGCCCCCAAGCTGTATAGGAAATTTATGAGTTTGGTTGTACATTGAATCTTGGACCTGGAACATAGGGGCCTCTATTAAACCGCTTCACAGAGAGGCTCAGATTTGTTGAAAATGATCCTTCGCAACAGCACTCATTCACCAATGTGAATTTTAGTTTAGTTCAAGGGAAACTTAGTTAAAATTTGTGCCCAGTAGCTTTTGTTCTCTCTTCTCATCAGAATTCTCATTCTATCCTATGATGGAGTTTGCAAGATTTTACAATAGCAATTATTCTTCTATTTAACATAAAACAGAGTATTACCATGGAAATCTCACAGTCCTCTAGTACAGGCACCTTCAATAGTTCCCCTACATATTCAATCAATATGTGGGCATTTTAAAAAATGGCTTTTTTTAAATGATAAAAGACAAAAAAGAAAAACTATAATTCATGGAAAAGACTACTGACTAGGCTCACAATATACTAATCATAACAATTTAGGAAAGGCTGTGATTCTTTTCAGTTTTTCCAATCATTTTATTTTAGCAAGAGGAACTTGGATTGCTAGATCTACAAACTCTGTAGTAACCTGTTCACCCTTGTAGTACATTTTACAACACAAACCTCACAGTCTGACACTGATGCTTGACACATTACTATTTTATATCTACCTGTTTGAAATTATATAGTGCATTTCAGTGCATGACAGTGTATGCCTGGATGACCTCTCTGGGAATGCCAGAGAGCCAAGTATAACGAATGTTGTTTTAAAAATAGAGTCCTAGATCCGAAGGCCAGGAAGGATCATTGTGATAATCTAGTCTGAGCTCCTGTATAACACAGACATAGAACTTCCCCAAAATAATTCCTAGGTAATATCTTATAGAAAAAAAACATCCATCTTGATTTAAAAATAGTCAGTGATGGAGGATCCACCACAACCCCGGTAAATTGTTCCAATGGTTAATTACTCTCACTGTTAAAAATGTACACCTTATTTCCAGTCCAAATTGTCTAGCTTTGAGTTTCAGCCATTGCATTGTGTTATACTTTTCTCTGCTAGACTGAAGAGCCTATTATTAAACTTGTGCTGCCCACGTGGATACTTACAGACTGTAATCAACTCACCCCTTCATCTTCTTTTAGTTAAGCTAAATAGATTGAGCTCTGAGCCTATTACTATAAGACATGTTTTCTAATCCTTTAATCATTTTTGTGGCTCTTCTCGAAAATCCTCCCCAATTGATCAACTTCCTTATTGAATTATGAGCATCAGACTTTGGCACAGTATTTTAGTGGCAGCCACAGCAGTGTCAAATATAGAGGTAAAATAAGTTTTGTATTCCTACTTGAGAGTGTACCTTTGAGGAATCATGTCCTTACAATTTATACCACATAAAGAATATATATTTACTGATCACCTACAACTACTTCATGTTATGCTGATAATGCAACTCTCTGGGCCTCCCCTGAAGTCACAGAATTTAATAAACTTGGCTAGAGAGAATACGAGCAAGAGCCTCAGCTATGCCTGTGCAGGGCAACTCAGGAGGTGGAGTGTGCAAGGATGACCTTTGCATTTCTCCAGTACTGAGCCTGCTCTGTGCTGCGTTGGTTCCCTAAGTGTAACACAGAGTAGCCTACAGGCTGTTCAATTTAGGATGGCAGCTAATGGACCTAAGGTATACACGGCAGCCAGGGATCAGCAAAGCATAAGGAATCTCCTCTTTATTTCTGGCCACACTGCCTAAACCAGCCAGAAACAAATGAGGTATCATAGGACCTGCAATGGCAGTTCTATGCTAGTAAAGGAACCTCCTACACTGGAGTAACTATTCCTCAGCCAGCTGTGGCTTTAAGATCATAATCTGCCAGTGGTCAGGCATAAAGTAGCTGCACTGCACTGGAGGATCCATTACTGCATTTGACCAGTTTTAGAACACTATAAATCTAACTACCAAGACGGAAATACACACACACACACACACACACACACTTGACATTCTAAACAACTAAACAAACATCCATAATTTGAAAAAAAAAATTCAAATAGTTACCAATAAAAAAAACCCAGTAAATCAATAACAAAACCAAAAAGAAACAAAAACAAAAAGCAAAAATACAGTTGAACCTCTGCATTTTATTCTGGATGTCCAAACCCAGGTATTTTACTAATATCTTAATTAAACAACTGCAAAAATAGCAACCCTCTATTACTCACATAGAAATCAAATTCTATCTTTGAAAGTGATTCTTGATATTTAATTAAAACGAACAAACAAAACAAAAAACACTGAAAAGGCCATGACTAGTCAACTCATTTTTAGGGAGCTGAGTTCTAGAAAATCTCAATCTATAGGGAAATAAAAAAGAAGTTCTACAATGATACTAAAGATTGCAATGTGTCACTGGGGTTCCGCTTATTGTGAAAATCTGGTCACACTGAAGATGTTCTGTGAATAAAAATTAAATCACTATTGCAGGTTTCATTCTGCTTTTGTGGGAAGATACTACCTCTTTGGTGATAATTGGTTTAATTACCCATCTTGGGGTAAAAATGGACACAACCAGCAACAAGGGCTCATAGGCCAAAATCCAGTTAACACTTTGCAACATTGAGAGGTTTCTCCAAATAAGAAATAATGAAAGTTAAGGGGTGGGGGGGGGGGTAAGCGGAAAGAGCATTAACAGTAAGAAACTCATGCCATTGATTATATGGATAACTTAGACATATGGTAAAGCCACTGATGTCTACAATAAGAGTGATACTGAAAGGTACAGATTCCCCTCTTCTCCATCATCCAAACCAGAATAATAAGAAAGAAAATCTTCAAGGGAAAATAAAGCTGCAGGCACTCTTTTTCCATTTTGAAGTATTAGTATTAAACATTTATACCATTCTGCACAAGCTTGAATGGCTGGGAGGAGAATTGAGTTGTTATCAATGATACAGAAAGTGGGAAGGGGAGAATTTAGGAGGTAAGATAAGAATTCATTTTTTTCCATGTTTAATTTCTGTGGGATAGTCATGAGGAGATATTAGACAGACAGGAAGAGATGTGCGTTTAGATAGGAGTGAGGGGAGAGAGGGAAATAGAGAAGAAGATTTGATAGTTGTCAGTTTAGATGTGATAACAGAGAATATGGGAATGGATTAATTCACCCAGCCCATGAGTGTAGAGTAAAGAATCAACAGTCGAAGGTCAACTCCCTTGAGAATCTTATATTAGGGGGTGGGGGGAGAAATTGGCAAAAGAGGATCCTCTGAGATAACACCAATGGCAAGTAGGCAAAGAATCATAAAAGGTCAACATCATGGAAGCCTGAGGCAATGAGATCCTGAAGTCCCTAAAATGATGCAATTGCACTCCTTAAGATACAGTGACTAATGAAGGATCATTACTCTTTAGAGAACACACATCATCAAAATATATACCAAGCAATTTTTGGTCAACAAATGTTAGGTAAAATTTAGGTAATATTACTGAGACAAATTACTTGAATTATAGAGGTAACTAATAGCAGCATTGTAGAAAGGATGAAACAAAATTATATCTATCAGTGGGCTAAATCCTGCCCTCAGTTACACATATTCAACTTTCCTGGACTTCATTTAAAGTTGTACCAAGGTACCTGAGGGCACAATTTGGGCCCAACTTATAATGCTATCAGATATTACTCAGGAGACTTCTAAACAATGCGAGTGTTACAGAATCCCAGTTATTTAGAAAAGTGGATACATCTTTTCATTTGTGATTGAAGCCTTTAGGGGTTTCAATCTAGAGAGAGACAGTGTGGTGTCCAGAATCTCACTTTATCCCGTGTTTCCCCTACATATCAATTTACAGTTTGCCGCTCACAAAATTGTGGAAACACACATGGCATAAGACAATTTCAGGTGGCACATTTCTCACTCCAGTGCTGCATATGAAAAATTTTACATTTCTTAGATAAACATAAATCCCTAAAAGCACTTTCCCCTACACTTTCCCTTGCACAAAGGTCATGCTGAGCAGTAAATATCCCTCAATTTCCCATCCCAATGCTTCATCATCCTTAGTTGTGTGTAGGTTTATTTTTTTTAAAAGAACCTTTTCCTTATTTAGGTCATTAAAGTATTACTTCTGTAATACTCATCCCTTAGATTTAAGGAATCTGATTTTCACTCTCTGAATAATGACAGGTTTCAGAGTAACAGCCGTGTTAGTCTGTATTCGCAAAAAGAAAAGGAGTACTTGTGGCACCTTAGAGACTATCAAATAAATTGGTTAGTCTCTAAGGTGCCACAAGTACTCCTACTCTCTGAATACATATGCTTTAATTGTCAACTCAAAAAGGACAAACTTTATTCTATATTATGATGAGCTTTCTTTAGAAATCTATTTATTTCTTCAATATGAGTGCGTTTCCTTCTGACAAGCCATCTCTTGTTTCATACGCCATTTTCTCTTACCACTTTTCTATCTCCCCATCCTTTACTTTTCCCATATTTCCACTTTTATACGTACATATATTTTATTTTTCATACTGACAGGTAGCAGCTGCAGCAATGTTATTTCTGTTTCTGTTTCTCCTGCCTCTCTCCCCTTTTAGCTTCTTTCTTTAGTCTTAAGCCTGAGGACATCCAGCATATGTCCAGCACAAGGCAATTCACATGATCTTATGGGCATTTTGTACATTCAGTATCAACTCCTACTTAAGATTGCACAAATGTTGTTATTGTTTTATTCAGGGTGATTTCATTACTTTTTTTAAAAAAGTTATATTTAGGAAAAGTAATGAACTGACACATTTGTGCCTGTTGTTTTAAAAATCTCTCTCAGATCTGGAGAGTCTAAGTCAGAAGATACATAGTTGTACCTTTCCAGAAGAGAGCCCTCCATTTTGCTGTTTCAAAATTAAGGTTCAAAACAGACTTGTAAAACAGAAAAACTGAGCCTGTAAACAACATAATTGTGGGTGCATATATAGGCTCAAGGAGCTCTGAGCCAGTGGGCCCTTGGGCCTGCAGGGTGCTTTGCATGGGAACAGGGGTCTGCCTCTGCATTATTCCAAGCAATATGGCTCTAATCCTGCATTTGGAGCTGTATGTATGGATCTTTATGCTTGTGCAGAATCCTATTAAAATCAATCTTTACATGGGGTCAAGACTTTATAAGTCTGCTTGCATAGTTTGGATTACAGAATCAGGGCCATGGTAATTCAGGCCTTAATTCTGCAAGATATTTAAGTATTTGCCTAATTTTAAGCACACGAGTTTATTCAATTGACTGCCATGGTCTAGTCACATGCCTAAAATTAAACATGTGCGTCAATGGTTTTCTGGATTGGTGCCAGAGGGCTCAGTCCTCTTCAGAATTGACTCAATAGTTTCTATGCAATCTTTCTAAGTAGGAAATGTTGTACAGATCTATTTAAATGAAAACCTACTGTAAATGCTAAAGTTAGAACTATTGTTTAAGATTTTTAAAGCAGTCTTGGGGATTTATAATTCACGGAACATATAATTCTAAATGTTCTAGACTGCTTTGAAAAATCTCATTAGTTTTATCTACAGTATATTTATTTAGAAAAATAAAGATTATACACACACACTCCATCCAGCCACCAACACGGCCCTCCCTTCACCCTCCTGCACACACACTATGGAGGAAGTGGGGGAAACAAGGTATTATAAGTACCACAAAATAAAAGTCTCTTCCAAACATTTTGTTTTGTGTGATCCTGGAGACAGAATAAAAATTTGTCAAGAAATATTATCTAATGACATAAATACTGTCCTAAATTAATGCAGTTACAGTAACAACAACATATTCAGTGGTCTGTGTTGATGTCTTTTATTCAGATGGATAGGATATGCTAATTAAGGTCCAGATTCCACAAGTCACTTGAATATGTGCTCTTAACTTCAGCATCTGAGCAGCTACAGTGAAGTTGATGGGCCGACTCCTGCTTAAAGTACATTGCTGAACTGAGGCCACAAAATGGCAAACATTCTTGGTTTTTACTTAATGACCCCACTAGAACCTAAAAGACCACTCCTAAGAGACACTCAGGCTTGTCTACACTTACATTTTATAGCACTCTAACTTGCTGGCTCAGGGGTGTGAAAAATCACCCGCGAGCACAGAAAGTCTGAGCGCTTTAAAGCTCTAGTATAGACAGGCTCCGAGCACTCGGAGCTAATCCCCTCGTGGAGGTGGATTAACAGGAGCGCTGGGAGATCACTCTCCCAGCGCTCGCGTGCGACCACATCGCACTTCAAAGCGCTGCCACGGGAGTGTTCCTGCAACAGCGCTTTGAAGTTTTCAGTGTAGCCATGCCCAAAGTCTTCTTGGTAATGCTTCTCTGTTCCTGTTTTAAGAACAGCAGCTATTTCTTCTTCACAACACAAAGGCTATTTCTCAAAGCAGGATTTATCCCCGGTTGAAAGAGAATACAAGATTTACATAAATAACAAAACTACCTGGACATCATCACTGTATAATTCTATTGTTCCCTCTCCAACATTTTAGTAAATCTGACCTTATGCACCATTCTATACTACTGAGTGATTACAAGTATTTACAGTACACAGACATACACTCACATGTGCGCACACATTCTTCAGAACTGTTGAGTACCATGGTTTCCTGCCCTACTGGCAATCTGAAGATTAGTACATCAATCAGCTACTGATGAGTCTTGGGTTGATACTTGAAATGCTACTTCATCCTCCCATGTGGTGTTCATCTTGACCTTTCCAGCTGGCGATAAGATTCCTCACAATTGCAGCTACTAGGTAGTCGAAGGTAATTTCTTTTAGTTGCCAATTCTTCCCTTTCTTAAGATGTGTTTATTTGCAGGCGTATGTTTAATCACTCAAATAAATATTAGCAAGACCTACATAGCTATTAGACTGTTTGTATTATACAGGAGCATCAAATTCAAGTACGACGTTTATGACCACAACTTTTCTAAGCATTGCTCAGGAAAACAAAAACAAAGAAAACAATCTTGCTAAATTTCTGTGAACACAATAACCTATTTCAGAGACATTAAAATTTCAAATGGGATAGAGCCCTGAATCAGGAAATATATATACCAGTTTTCTGAAATATAATTGCACACTATTTTATAAAACTCTCTATTCAACAGTTCTCATTCCTTAACACATAGCTGCACCTGCAGGCCCCATAAAATGACTACTAGAAAGCTTCCTATTTTATTTCTTGCTATATATCAGCTTTGCTATTACAACATTTAAACACACAGATGATCTCATCCCATTTGAAAACCCATGGAAGGGTCATCTTACTTTAAATTTATTAAAAATTCCTTGTGAAGATTTTCTCAAATTGTCCCATGGTGGGGAGGGAGTGGAGATGAGGAGGGCCCTGTACTCCTCACATTGGCCCTCACATACCATGGAGCTCTGCTACTAGGGATCCCCAGAACAAAGTGGCTCTTAGGGACCTTCAGGTGGGTGGGCTTCTGCTGAAAGTTAATATAATCCAAAATTGTAAAGCTTGTTCACAAGGGAAAATTCTTCATAACTTGTGAATTATCACTAAAACCTCACTTTTCACATGCAAAAACTGGGAATTTTGTTACCTTCAAGTTGTACTGATGCATGCGCCTGCACTGACTATTTTAATACATGTTCCGCACAAGAAGTACACTTACAATAAATACTCTGACCCTTTGTCGTCTCTTCCCTCTGGGTTAATTCCTGGAATAGGTCCTTTTTTGTCATGGCGACCACTTACAACCCAGCTCTATTAGAAAACTATCTGTGACATTTAAAAGTTGTAGGCACTACAGTTCAAGCATAAGTTGTTGATGTTTGAATCATCTCTTCTTTATAGAGATGCTAATTTAAAAATATTAGAGAGAAGTCATCTTCTAAAAGGGACTATATGAAGTCTTAAAGGTAACGTTAACTTCAGTGTAGTATTAGTAATCTCATCATCTTTTGGTTAGGAATGGATAAATACCTAGATTTTAGTATGCAAATTGCAAAAAAAAAATGTTTTGCAGAAATGGGTCAGGTTAGAGATGTAAATGACATCTCAAATGTCTCATTAGGTTTTGAATTGCCTTTTGTCATGTTGTTGTTGTTTTCCAAGTATTATAAATCTCGCAGGCTTCTGGTGCAATTTTCTTGCTTGGCTAAGCTAGTCTGGTCTTTTCCAATAATAAATAAACTTAAATGCATCTCAAAGCCAATTCTGCCTGAAAAGATGTAGCAAATTGAATAGAACTGTATCGTTTCTTTTTTAGAAAGTTTGTTGCTTTTGTTACCTATTCTTTCTTGGTAATTAGCAAAATGAATGACCTAAGCAAATTTTGTAGTGTATTTGGGATCACTGATGACACCTTTTAAAACTGAAATAAAACATTCAAGTTGAATTTCATAGAAATATGGACTTACTATTCATCTCTACTGAAAGGAATATTTGAAATGAAATGAAACAATATCCTTGGAATTTTTTTGTATGAAGTCCAAGTGATTTTCTTAAAATAAGTAAACCTGATGAAGTTGGTTAAAATACACATTTTCAGATCAAATAATGAAAAATCATGTATGCATCCCTGCTCCTTGACTAGTCTTCCTGAAGTGAAATTGCCTTTATAAATAAAAAGTACAAGAAAGATGCCTCATATCGGCAGCATATCACTGTCATTACAATACTTTCATATAACTTTTTATTTTTTACTATATTGTACAAATATCTAAATTGCAGCAAGCTAAATTAGCCTGTGAAACAATACATAAGGTGTTGGTTGCTTATCCTTACCTGTCACAGCTCTGCCAATGTTAGGGCAGTTTATAAAATAATGATTTGGTTTTGAATTTTTTGCTATTAAGAGTTCAAAAAGCAGTTCTATAAATACACAATTGCAATTGGTACTGTACTTGACAAAACAAATTTACAAACTACAAAGGAGTATCAAAACTCTCTGTTCCTTATGCTTTGCTTGTTTTAGGATTATATGCAGTGACACAAAAGAAATAATATTTATAAAACAGCTGTAGGAAATTTTGCATTTTTAATGGACAATAAACTGTAAGGCCCTAATATGAAATACTGCTCAGTGGAGCTCTTTGCAGGTGTAGGGATCCGGCCATATTAATCGGCTTGCAAGACTGGGGGTTGAGGTTTTCTGCCAAAGTATAATTGGCTGGGACTATTTTTGTGAACAGAACCTAATAAGCCAACAAGACAAGTACTAAAACTATATTTGACTTCCCAATTCCACTTAAAAAATTAACAACAATATATTAGAAATATACTTAAGTATATGTTACTGTATTGATTTTTTCCAAGTACACATACTTCCCTCGTCTTTGTAAATCAAATCAGAATACAGTGTGAGTGTCTTAAATTTTTGTAAGGACAATTTTAGTATACATACTTTTTCTCTTTTGGTAGTAATAGTCCCCTGGTATTTTTTTTTTTTAATTTTTATTCTTGGCAAGATATTATTCCTGCTTTTTAGCAAGTCAGAGAGAATTATTATTTTCTTTGGCTATATGGTTTTAAGGATCCCTCTCCCCCTGCCCCCATGATGCTTACTCAATACCTTGGAACCACAAATGAAAAATAAATGTGATTCTAATGACTTTAAAAATCCTCTTCCAATGAAATCCTTGAGAGGGGACCATGATGTACTAGGCACCTTAGGAAATGTATGTGTTTCTAAGTCAACTAAATTGACAATAAGAAAAGGAGTACTTGTGGCACCTTAGAGACTAACCAATTTATTTGAGCATAAGCTTTCGTGAGCTGTAGCTCACGAAAGCTTATGCTCAAATAAATTGGTTAGTCTCTAAGGTGCCACAAGTACTCCTTTTCTTTTTGCGAATACAGACTAACACGGCTGTTACTCTGTAAATTGACAATGTTCAACTGAATGAGTCTCAGATTCCTAACAGTCAAATTCTATGCTGGTGTAAACTGTCACAGCTCCAGAGACTTAAAGCTGTCACATCACCTTTAGTGACTATCATGAGAGTCTATGTCTGTGGCCCTTAATAAGATGAGGAAAATTTTAGGAATATACATTAATCTTTTAATGGTTTTGGAAAAATAGTTTCTAATGTGGAAAAATCAATAGGTACTCTTCAAGAAAAAAGAATGTGAAATAAATAATAAGATTATATCTCTGCAACCCCCCTCACTCGCTGTTATATAGAACAATGTTGCATTGTGGAGGCATGTGGAAAATCTGGACCTCAATGTCAAGTACTTATGTTTTCTTCTTGTAAATTTCCCAATATTTCTTTCAAAATAACTGAATCATATACATCTTAGACTCAGATCAGCAAAGGGATCATCTGTATGAGTGGACCTTTAACAGCACTGTAGAGTGTCCTTTAAGGAAATGGGGTCTCAGTGTCTGAATCCCTTTTACACTAATATCCCATTATATGGCCCAGGCCCAGGTGAGTCACTGCTTAAAGTGGTTCAAATGTAATTAATACCTGTTTGATAGAAACTTTAGGAATTGATTAGACCAGACTCCCATCTGCAGCAAAATTATATTTTATGTAGAATCACAATTATTCTTTGTTAAAGCTGAATGACTCAGTTTCTTCCACAGCAGGTGACTTTCTTTTCAATTGTAAATCAAATGGTCTTGTTCAAAAACTCTACTGGATAAATTCATTTTTGTCACAGTCCCTGAATAGGCACGCAAGTTATCTCATCAACAGTCAGATGAACTTTTAAGCTTCTTTTTTTCCCAGATACTAAACAGCCCACATTTATTTCTAGATGTTGTTTTATCTCATTATGAGATTGATTGGAGGGACTGGACACCTAATGGCACCCTCAATTCCCAGCGACCTCAATGAGGGTTGAAGTTTCTCAACATGTCTTAGCAGGTACTAAGCACTTGGTAGGACTGGGTCCTATACAAATCACTCACGGCATTGTACATGTTTCTGAATTCTTGCTGGTAGCTACTTTCGTAGAATAATAATTAGATATGTTTTGTGCCTCTAATCAACTGATACATTTTACTGAAGGTCAAAAGAACACTCATGATTTTTTTGTAAACGTTTTGGAAACGAAAGCACGTGTTTTCTACTTATTTAAATAATTTAAAAGACACTTATGCCACGGTTCTATGCACCCTACCATTTAATTAATTTTCACACCATAATACTCTCAACACAATTAAAAAACAAGCATTTTCAGACAGGAACAAAACTCAACTCGTCTGGCCAGCCAACTACAAAAATAGTCCTTTCCACTATTACAACATTACACACCCGCAACCCTCTCCAAAAAACTCTGTCATGCCCAGATCACAAAATTCAAGCTATTTCAGACCAAAAGAGGAGCTAATCTTAAAGTCCCAGGACCCTCACCAAGAACACCCTGACAGCAGCCCCCACTCTTTTATAAAAAAGGGGAATCCACCTTGAGTACCTTTGATTACTATTATTTTTGCCAAGAGGCCAAGATCTCATTGTGCTGGACACTGTACATGCTATATCAATTTTGATCTCTGAATTGATTTAAAGGTGTAGCTCCATATAAAGCACATTGCAGCAGTCTAATTCTCAGGTAACAAAAAGGCATGGATAACAGAGGCAAGGTCTACATCCGAAAGTAGTTTACAACCTCCTAGGCAGATAGGAAAAGCTGAAATAGTTAGGGCTGTGATTCAATCTAATTAAACAGCTGGAGGTCTAGAGTCACCCTTAAATTGTGAAAGATGAAAGAAAAAATTGTAATTTGCTACTTTCCCCCCTCTTTAATAAGAATGTGACTTTATATGAGATTGTTAGAGATAGCCACTGCCTTGGAATTGGATTAAGTATATTAACCACAGAATTGTATATTCATTTTTCCTATAGGTTCTTCTACATGAAGACAGAAGAGTACTCCAGGCCAGTATTTTTAACTTTAACCAAAACCAGCCAAGTCTACAATTTTTAACTGTGTGCTCACGTGTGCACCCACTGTCTACCTTTTATAGGTGGGGCTTTTCTCTGAAATCTTTCTATTACACAATTGCAACTTCATTTTAATCATGGACATAGCTGCTGAGTTTTGTACAGCTTAATGCATGACATTTATGTAAATTATTTAATTAACTACTTTGCATAATTCCAAATAATTTGCATATGTTCAACGTTCCTCAAGAGATGGTGGTGATGGGACCTGGAGCTGCACAAGACTTAGAATCTGTGACATTGGGTGCATTAGGTTCACTGGGTGTCTAGAGGTTTTGGGACCAGTGAGGAGGAAGTCTGGTGGGATTTGCTGTGTGACTTCTGGGGCTGACTGAGTTTATGCATTCTGGAGGCTGGCTGAGGTTTTGCTCAGGTGTCTGAGGTAGGGGCATGTACTGGGGTGGGAATGATGGGTGCTGCTGGGATGTCCACAAGTGCTTCAGTAGAGGGGAAGATGTTGCCTAGGAGAGACTTCAGCCACCATCTTCTATCTGGAGGGCAGTAGTGGAGTGTCCAGCCAGAGAGCATAGGTCTCTATGAGGCTGGGAACTGAGGACTCGCTGCAGAAGCCTGTGACTGTACTGAGCCCCCTCATCTTCTATCACCACCACGCTGGCCATCTGCAGTGCTACTGCCCTTCCTCCTTCCCCCCCCCCCCACCCAAAACCAGCAGGGGGAACAGCCAGAGGGTTGTAGACTTCCTGCCCACCCTCTAGGATGATGGAATGACTGCAGCTTTTGCCAGCAGGATGCTCAACTAAATGCATGACAGTCAGGCTTAGATACAGGCAGCCATGACAGGACTGTCAAACTGGTGAATATCACGCAAGCTGCGTCACCCCTGGCAGCTCTGCAGAGATCCAGTTCCGCAAAACCCTCCTCTAACACAGTCTATATTTCCTCACTTGAACAGTATGACATAAGACAGACTTGAAAATACTGGTCACTCATCATTCACTCCTATGGCTGAGGAGGAAAAAAGTTCTCCTGCAGTCATGTGAATATGTGGTTTGTTGCCACATTTATAAAATGTGTAAGGCCAGCAGTGATGGCTGAGTCAGTGCTTGGCCATAGGATGCAGCCACAGAACTCCTGGGTGCTTCCAGAAGTTGAGCTGGTGAGAGCAGAGGCCTGCTGCGGCACTGCCATGGTTGGCAGCTGGAACTTTGTATTCTGGGGCTGAACATTTTCAGTTGTGGGTTTTAATCATTGTACCTTGGTCAATTTTTATTCAGTCAGGATTTTGGCAGAATAAATTTCCATTTTTGATTTCTATTCTGGTTTTTTTGTGGGGGGGGAGGGGGGAGTGTTGTTCTGATATGAATGTATGAAGGCAGGTGAGATTTCATGAAGGGCAAGATTTTTTATGGAAGGGCAGGGTTTTTTAGGAATAGTGTAATTTTGGACTTGCTGTACAGCGCCCAGGTATCTTTGAGGTAGGTATTATTTTTGTAAATTTTGGTGTAGACAATTCATATTTAAATATAAATTAATTCAGGAGGTGAAACTCTTCTCTCTGGATCTGTACTAAATGAATGGCCTACAATGGTTTTAGGGAGCACAGTGATTCTGGAGATGATATATTTTGGATAAGAAAAACAGATACTTAGGGTCATTAAAGATTCCATGGTACTTTATGTTGCCCCCAAAATCCCAATGACAATACTATTTTGGTAATTATAGTTGGTCTCCATAAATTCAGCATGCAGTTTCAAGTGCACGATACCAAACAATTCCTGGGTGCGTGGTGTTTCAGTACTGTTGGAGAAGCATATGCTACTGTGTACAACAATCACATTCTTGGAGTCTTTGCTATTGCTGCTGCAATGTCTGCCAAGTTGTGTTCTGCTTTAAACTTGTCACATCACAATAAGATATCTTTGCATGTTTACTAGAATTGCCGGCTGACTAGTTCCAGTTTTTTTTTCTTCTCTCTCTCTCTCCACTAGTACCAACAATTTCAAGCAAATAGTTTGAAAGGGGCAGTGGGTCCATCTCTGCTTTTCCTAAGAAACCCACCACAACCCATGCTTTTAATGGCGGAATTAAACCATTTTCACTTCTTTCACCTACCTGCCTCCCAGACGCTTCATTTCAAATCCAGTTAGGTCTTATTAGGTCTATCTAAGTACTAACGGTACTCAATTTTAATGGGTACTTTAGATTTAAAAAGCTAAATGGGGAGAAGTATAATGTTCATAGTTTCATTCTTTAATACGAAACTGAAGCATTTACATTACAGTATGTTGAGAATTAATATTGAAATGAATCAATATTTACAGCCATCATAATTGTTTCAGTATGTTGCTGCATTTAAGGCAGGGCTGAATATATAAAAATCACTAGAGGCATCCCTCCCAACATTAGAATATATTATCCTAAGAAAGTGTTATACACTTCGCAAGAATATTCACATTTGAATTTCACAAATAGCTGCATAAAACCTACTATTTTGATGAACTGTAAGAAGGCTGACTGTAGGTTTTGTGGGAATCTACGTATATTAAGGCACATGGGGCCCTATCTAGCTGCCTCCCAACCTCTGGCAGGATTCACTTACACACATTATCAGAATCCATCCAGCTCAGTAGGAGCACCGCAAGCATATAACTGAGGCAGGTGTTAAGAAAAGATCTGACCTGGCAACTCAGAAGTCTTCACTGATGACATCAGACACCATGTAGATGGAAAAGGAATATAAATGATTAACAGGTAGTGAAAACAAGGAGGAGTCCTTGTGGCACCTTAGAGAATAACACATTTATTTGGACATAAGCTTTTGTGGGCTAAAACCCACTTCATCAGATGCATGGAGTGGAAAATACAGTAGCAGGTATATATACACAGTAGATAAAAAGATGGGAGTTGCCTTACCAAGTGGAGGGTCAGTGCTAATGAGACAATTCGGTTAAAGAGGAAGTAGGCTGTTCTCAACAGTAGAATACCAAAGGAGGAAAAATCACTTTTGTAGTGGTAATGAGGGTGGCTCATTTCAAACAGTTGACAAGAAGGTATGAGTAACAGTAGGGGAAATTAGTACGGGGAAATTATTTTTTCTAATGACCCATCCACTCCCAGTCTTTATTCAGGCCTAATTTGATGGAGTCCAGTTTGCAAATTAATTCCAGTTCTGCAGTTTCTCATTGGAGTCTGTTTTTGAAGTTTTTTTGTTGAAGAATTGCCACTTTTAAGTCTGTTATTGAGTAACCAGGGAGATTAAAGTGTTCTCCTACTGGTTTTTGAATGTTATAATTGCTGATGTCAGATTTGTGTCCATTTATTCTTTTCCGTAGAGACTGTCTGGTTTGGCCAATGTACATGGCAGAGGGACATTGCTGGCACATGACGGCATATATCACATTGGTAGATGTGCAAGTGAATGAGCCCCTGATGGTGTGGCTGATGTGGTTAGGTCCTATGATGGTGTCCTTTGAATAGATATGTGGACAGCGTTGGCATCGGGGTTTGTTGCAGGGCTTGGTTCCTGGGTTAGTGTTTTTGTTGTGTGGTGTGTAGTTGCTGGTGAGTATTTGCTTCAGGTTGGGAGGGTGTCTGTAAGGAAGGACTGGCCTGTCTCCCAAGGTCTGTGAGAGTGAGGGATTGTCCTTCAGGATAGGTGGTAGATCCTTGATGATGCGCTGGAGAGGTTTTAGTTGAGAGCTGTAGGTGACGGCTAGTGGCATTCTGTTACTTTCTTTGTTGGTCCTGTCTTGTAGTAGGTGACTTCTGGGTACCCTTCTGGCTCTGTCAATCTGTTTCTTCACTTCACCGGGTGGGTACTGTAGTTTTCAGAACAGTTGATAGAGATCCTGTAGGTGTTTGTCTCTGTCTGAGGCATTAGAGCAAATACGGTTATATCTTAGAGCTTGGCTGTAGACAATGGATTCTACTGTTGAGAATAGCCTCCTTCAACTTCAATTGAACTGTCTCATTAGCACTGACCCTCCACTTGGTAAGCCAACTCCCATCTTTTCATCTACTGTGTATATATACCTGCTTCTGTATTTTCTACTCCATGCATCTGATGAAGTGGGTTTTAGCCCACAAAAGTTTATGCCGAAATTTGTTAGTCTCTGAGGTGCCACAAGGACTCCTTGTTGTTTTTGTTGACACAGACTAACACGGCTACCACTCTGAAACCTAACAGGTAGTGGTGTGCCACAAGCCATTGTGAGAAGTGGCCTGTTAGGAACTCTGTTATGGAAGCTGTGATCTGTTTGATAGCTGTGCTCTTATATGACCACAGAGCTGAGACTGACACTGATCAATAGTCTCTAGCTTGATTATAATTTTTTGACAAAAATGGAGTAAATATTACACTAATATGGCAAACAAACAAATTTCTCGCTCCCTTTACTTCACACAGAGAAGTAATTCTGTACAGATGTTTCTTATGGGGAGTGTGTGTGGGGGGGGACCAGAGTGAGCCAGATGGTCACTAAATGGTCAATTTGAAGTGTTCAATCCTGCAAGGTGCTGAGCATCTTCTGAAAGATGTGTTCCTCATGCCGTCCATTGAAATCAGTGGGAAGTGTGGGGGCTTAGCAGTTCTCAGAGATGGCAACAGGTGGAGCTAGATGGTCAGATGTGGGGTAATTATGGTTTGTTGTTATGGTGGGCAGGTATAACTGTAGTGGCAGTTCAGCATACATTTTCTTGATATGCACTTTGTAGAGTTTATATTTTCTATGGTCAGTTTCAGTTATTGTAGAGCAAATGAAAAACACGTACTAGTCTTAATAAATTTTAAAAAACAAACTACTAAGCATTGGTTAAGAAAAAAACAGAGGAGTTTTGCTAGAGGAAGATGTTCTTTGGGAAGTCCTCCCTTTATTTGAATAACCTTGAGTTCTTTAGGGTTCCCAACAGTTATAAGCAGGGGGATTTATTCCCATTTGTTCTCTCCTTTGCTTCTTGCTCAGTAGCAGTGCATTACTGATGCTCAAAACAAAAAAGCAAGCAAACAAAAACCTCTAAGAGTTCTAAGGTCAAGTACAATTTTGCCCCTCACAACAAGACAAAAATGCTACCTAAACCACAGCCATAACATCTCACGTAAGGTCAAGGATATTCATGTATAACAAGCTTTCTTGGAGGCTAGTTTGATGTTGTCTGCCTGCTCAAAACAGCAAGTTTGAAACAAGTTATCAAACCGATCATTGAATCAGTGAAAACTGGATCTTGTAAAGGAGCAGCTCTGTTTCTCTCAAGGAAGGAGTTTGGCTATTGCATTCAAAAACACTCCCTTGCTGGCTACAGCCAGTCAAGAGCTTGTCACTAGCTATAAATGCAGCTTGCTTAACTGACACCATCTCCCCAACGAGGGCAAAAAATCTACTGATGGCCACTGTCAGAGAACATGAAAGGTTAAAAAAAGATTTAGAATAAATAAATAAACTAGCTTTCTGACGTAAAGTGCCAAAAGTTGCTGAAGGAAATGCAAATTCCGAGGATATAACTTTTGTTTCTTTATCTATCATTTTGACATTCTGTTCAGAATCTGCTGATAGAAGTCATATTAAGCTTCATCAGAGGATCATATCCAAAGTCACAACACTAGCAATAACAACATTCAGGTAGAAAAAGACCTAAAACCAGGACATTTGCTCAAGATTCATTCAATCTTGTCAGCTGAGACCAGTTTCTTAATGTAATACAGCACATGGGAGGGGGTACATTACCACTTGAAACTTGCCGTGTAAAGTTATTTATTTATTTAAACACCGAGCCAAAGGAAAATAGCATGACTTCATAAATTCTGAGGTTGCTTTCACCACAATTGCAGTGCATTCCTGGGGACAGGAGGACTTGGGTTCTTTCCCCATCTCTCCCACTGACCAGCTGTGTCACCTTGGCCATGTCACTCCACTGCTCTGTTTGAGCCTCTGTTCCTCCTCCTATCCTTTGTCTTTCAGGGATGGTCTCCTGTCATCTGTTTATACAGACCCTTGCATGATGGGGCTCTGATTGTGATGGCAGATCCTAGGTAATACTAATACTACTAATTTAACGTTTTGCAAATTGTAAATTTTAAGGTGGCACGGTCTAAAGTTTACCACATAAGAATGGGAATCAGATTCCATTCCTATTTCTGACATGACTCAGTGTGTTACCTTGACTGAGATGGCCTTTGCACACCTGATACAGTTGTCAGCCTCCCCTAATTTGGGAGAATGTAAAAGAAAGTATCAGATTTCATTACAAAAAGTAAGTTTCTGCCCTTTTACTTAGGTAGAAATCTTTGAAAATGTAAATTGATACAGACAACACTCTAGGATTTTCCTACAAATCACAGGTTATTCACAGTTCCCTCACAGCCAGCCAACAGTGGCCTTTGGGGACTGGAAAAGATCCCTTAAGTTTCTGAGAATACCTCAGATCAGGTATTGCAGCTCTATCCCCGATGGCAGGAGTGTCACTGCAAGTACATTACCATCCACTGCCTGGGGCAAAGCCAGCACTGAGACTGAGTAACTAGCATGCCCTCTTGCTCCAAGAAGAGCCTGCTCAGTGGCATGACAGAAGCAAGACATGCCCCAGGTCAACCATCTGACCAGGGTTTGGATCATGTGTGATAGAGGGGACTGAAACCATACTGAAGGGCAGGATCTGCTGTGAGCTCTCTCTCTCTCAACAGCCAACCATCTGGTGACCACAGAAGTACTACAGGAGGCATAGGTCAAGAGGGGCCTGCACACCAGAATCATAGAATCATAGAATATCAGGGTTGGAAGGGACCCCAGAAGGTCATCTAGTCCAACCCCCTGCTCAAAGCAGGACCAATTCCCAGTTAAATCATCCCAGCCAGGCCTTTGTCAAGCCTGACCTTAAAAACCTCTAAGGAAGGAGATTCTACCACCTCCCTAGGTAACTCATTCCAGTATTTCACCACCCTCTTAGTGAAAAAGTTTTTCCTAATATCCAATCTAAACCTCCCCCACTGCAACTTGGGCTTGACAAGAAGGGGTGAGCATAGACACAGGGGAGAAAGAGTACAGGTGTTTGTGGTTTTACCTGAAGTACTGTACCTCTTGTATGTGTTGAGAATAAAGATTACCTCACCCAAAGAGTTAAACTATAAAGCAGTGACTCAGAGGTGGAACTTTGGGAGACTGTGCATAAGTGACTGGGGAGGCTTGGGAGATCAGAGCAGTGATTTAATGGCCTAGGGCAATTGAACTGTGGAGTCTCACATCCCAAGAAAAGGGGTCAGACAGTACATCTGCACCTGGGACTGTGCCTTAGAGGACCAGAGCTAGAAACAGTGACTGAATGCTACTCAGACCCAGTCAGCTTGGAAGTACATGAGATCCAACATTTGGGTTTAGTTACAACATATGGGTGGCCATCCACTATGGGGGACTCAGCCAGGTCTGCAACAGTGACAATTGAACAGATCCCGCTCACCACCTGCCTAGCATAGTAATGAGTGTGAGAGAAGCAGACAAGTAGGTGACTGAGTCTGACAACATGGGCAGAGAAAAGGCTGACAATACAATAAGATAACATAGTAGATAACATAGTAGATAGGTGGGGCGAGACTAAATTGTCAAAGGTCCTGAAGGTAGGAGGAAAAGGTTGTATCTGATGGAGCTAGGATTGGGAATTCAGTGGAGGGATTCAAAAAGGGGGACGAATGATCAAAACAACAAGCCAGAAAGGTGATCTTTGCAGTAGGATTTAGAATGGGGGTGGTGTGGGGAGTGAGATTAAATTAGTCAAGATGGGAAAGGAGGTGGTTGGGACAGTAAAAAGATTGTTTAAGCAGCCTCCAAACTGCTGAAGCTGTCACTAGTGTGGAGCTCTCAAATGTCCATGAAAGCAAATAATCATTCTGAATTTTAGGGTTAGAAACTGATGAAAGATTTACAAAGTCTGTCTGAAATTCTATTGAATACACAATTGCCACTAAAAACCATTAATTTTATTTTGAGGAAGATACTGTGGAAAACTTACACACCCATCAGTGTTGTACTGAGCATTTTCCTGACTGACTGTTCTAATTTTTTAAAACTTAAACTGATCAAAAACTACATGAGGTTTTCAGAGTCAAGAAATAGTGATCACTCAAGAGTAGTGGTATCAACAGAACAATAACTATCAAAAAGTATGACAGAGATGAATTCATAGACTCATGGACATTAAGGTTAGAAGGGACCATTATGATCATCTAGTCTGACCTTCTGCACAATGCAGGCCACAGAATCTCGCCCACCCACTCCTGCAATAAACCTCTCACCTACGTCTGAGCTATTGAAGTCCTCAAATCATGGTTTAAAGACTTCAAGGTGCAGAGAATCCTCCAGCAAGTGACCTGTGCCCCATGCTGCAGGGGAAGGCGAAACCCCCCAAGGGCCTCTTCCAATCTGCCCTGGAGGAAAATTCCTTCCCGACCCCAAATATGGTGATCAGCTGAACCCTGAGCACGTGGGCAAGATTCACCAGCCAGATACCCAGGAAAGAATTCTCTGTAGTAACTCAGATCCCACACCATCTAACATCCCATCACAGGCCATTGGGCCTATTTACCATGAATAGTTAAAGATCAATTAATTGCCAAAATCATGGTATCCTATCATACCATCTCCTCCATAAACTTATTGAGTTTAATCTTGAAGCCAAATAGGTCTTCTGCCCCCACTGCTTCCCTTGGAAGGCTATTCCAGAACTTCACTCCTCTAATGGCTAGAAACCTTCGTCTAATTTCAAGTCTAAACTTTCTGATGACACAGTTTATATCCATTTGTTCTTGTGTCCATATTGGTACTGAGCTTAAATAATTCCTCTCCCTCACTGGTATTTATTCCTCTGATATATTTATAGAGAGTAATCATATCTCCCCTCAGCCTTCTTTTGGTTAGGCTAAACAAGCCAAGCTCCTTGAGTCTCCTTTCATAAGACAGGTTTTCCGTTCCTCAGATCATCCTAGTAGCCCTTCTCTGTACCTGTTCCAGTTTGAATTCATCCTTCTTAAACATGGGAGACCAGAACTGCACACAGTATTCCAGATGAGGTCTCACCGGTGCCTTTGTATAATGGTATTAACACCTCCTTATCTCTACTGGAAATACCTTGCCTGATGCATCCCAACACCGCATTAGCTTTTTTCACGGCCATATCACATTGACAGCTCATAGTCATCCTGTGGTCAACCAGTACTCCAAGGTCCTTCTCCTCCTCCATTACTTCTAATTGATGCACCCCTTGCTTATAACTAAAATTCTTGTTATTAATCCCTAAATGCATGACCTTACACTTCTCACTATTAAATTTCATCCTATTACTACTACTCCAGTTTACAAGGTCATCCAGATCTTCCTGTATGATATCCCAGTCCTTCTCTGAATTGGCAATACCTCCCAGCTTTGTGTCATCCAGAAACTTTATAAGCACACTCCCACTTTTTGTGCCGAGATCAGTAATAAAAAGATTAAATAAGATTGGTCCCAAAACCAATCCCTGAGGAACTCCACTGGTAACCTCCCTCCAGCCTGACAGTTCACCTTTCAGTAGTACCCGTTGTAGTCTCCCCTTTAACGAATTCCTTATCCACCTTTCAATTTTCATACTGATCCCTATCTTTTCCAATTTAACTAATAATTCCCCATGTGGCACCATATCAAACGCCTTACTAAAATCTAGGTAAATTAGATCCACTGTGAATGCCTTACTGAAATCTAGGTAAATTAGATCTAGGTAAATTAGATCCTTTGTCTAAAAAATCTGTTACTTTCTCAAAGAAGGAGATCAGGTTGGTTTGGAACGATCTACCTTTTGTAAAACCATGTCCCATTTACCATTGACCTCAATGTCCTTAACTACTTTCTCCTTCAAAAAATTTTCCAAGACCTTGCATACTCTGGATGTCAAACTAACAGGCCTGTAGTTACCTGGATCACTTTTTTTCCTTTTTTAAAAATAGGAACTATGTTAGCAATTCTCTAGTCAAATGGTACAACCCCTGAGTTTATAGATTCATTAAAAATTCTTGCTAATGGGCTTGCAAATTCATGTGCACAAAAATTAGAAAAGTCTCTCAGAGGCCGTGAGCTGCCTGACTGTGATTTGCTCCAAATGTTTGCAGTAGCCTGATAGTGTTTATGTTTGAAAAATAAAGCAGTTTATTCATAAGGAAAGCAGATTTTCAAGGTGAATAATCACAACACTTCTCCTGTAGGAGGAGAGTTCAGAGAGTCACTGAGGTCTGCAAAAGATGTTTTGCCAGTTTCAGGTCAGGAATAAAAGAAATAAGTAAGGCTCCCTCCCTTGGTTCCTTTTTAAAAAAAAATGATTTTTTTTCTTCTGTCGCATTCCCCTTTGCTTTGATTCTCCCACCTTTCTGCTTCCCTTTACTATCTTTGCCACAAGTTCACTCTATCCCATTCATTTTCAGTCCTTTGTCTCACACCTTGCTCCCTTTCCTTCTCCTCCTGCCCTTCTCCTTCCTTCCACCTCCTGCCCCCTTCAGGCATTCAGATGTCAGAGAAGGTTAGCAGAAGAATGGAGGCTGGCCTTTGGTCAGATCTAGCAGCTGACCGTGCATGGTGGCAGAGCACCTAAGCGACCTCTAGAGTTGCTACTTGCAGCAAAGCCCAGAATCTCAGGCTCCTTATGGATCACTCGAAGTATGTGAGAACATATTGCTCAGGTTCTCCCTTTCTCATGAGCTTGAAATGGGACAGGAGCGAGGAGCAGAAAGTGAGAGAAAGGTTTTCAAATAGCATGTTTTGCAAGCCTAGCAAATATTACTAAGAACAGCCAAGTATTTGGACAAGTCAATTAATATATGTGTGACTCAGTTTCCCCATCTATAACTGAGATAATACTACTTACCCATTATAAAGCTCTTTTAGATGAAGATGAAAAGTGATATAGTAAGTGTAGTAGCTGGATCTCACTAATTCACACTAATAATGGGGAGGCCTGGTGTGAAATATTGAATTTTGCAGATTATTGTGTAAGTGGATAAACAATAAAAAGCAAAATGTACTTTGTTCAATTTTTTGACAGTTCTGGTTCAATTTTCATTATTTATGATAAAACCTTGTAAGTGCTAGTGAATGTTTTGTAGTATATTTTGGAAAAACATGAGATCCCCCACTACAGCCTCGGTTACTAAATCCTTGCTGAGAAGTAAGGCGAGACAGCCAGTTTTTGTACAGATAATAAAGTGCATGGGTGATCAGTGTGTCGTTTCAATGAGCATCTGTACAGTATGTCATAATTGTCAATTTTATCTTTATTATTTTACTAAACCGCCTTCAAGGATAATTAATATTAGTTGAGATCTACAATACAAATGTGACACTAAAATAATACTTTATAAAATGTCCTAGATATTAAAATGTCAAATTCACAGGTTTGGAACTGCTATCTGAAAATCAGTTTAGATGTAGCTAAAAAGTGCCAAATGTGTTCACATGGTGGCATTCTTATTACACTTCTAAACAATCACCCCAGAAAAATAAGGTAAATCTTAGCAACACGAACTACATTTTCACAGCCTGTATGCTGATGTTCTATAAATGTTCTGAATGTTGTTCTATATCATGACAAGCATGTTTCCCCTTTCTGGCTGCATTATCAGTGGAAAAGTAAATTAAACGTTTTTTCACCCTCAGGCAATAATGTGTTCTGCATTTTGCAATTAAAAATAAATTAGGCACAAAATCTTAAACAGATTGTTTATAAACTTTCAGTAAACCTTATGAGTTATGCAACAACATGCAGTGTGGTAGCAGGAATACTATGGCTGAAATTAGTTTTTGGCATATGAGGTAGAACTATGCCTTCAATCTACAATAATTTAATTTACAGCTTAGCTGATTGGATATAGCATTTTAACACCATTTTGGAGGTTTAAGAACGGCAAGTGCTATAATCCTCTGGGTATTTTGATCACTAGCACACAAGCATGTAACATACTTTGTGTTCAAGGGGAACTTTATCCAGGATGCAAAGCTGGTGCTGAATTATAATCACCTTCAAAAAGATTGCAAGTCTGTGAGTATTAAGCTTTGCACTCACCAAGCTCAGCCAAAAAGATTTATGCAATCTACTCTGGGACCCTGAGACTTATTCATACAGCTGATCTGATAAGAGCACTCTGAGACCTTGAAGTTTATTTTCAACAGAAGTTTTGCATTCAAAGATTCAACCATTAGACCTCTTAGTGGTGATCAAAAGTACTTTGTTACAAGCCCAACCACAGACACTGTACAAGCAGATATTTCTGAAAATAAAAAGAAGAAAAGAAAGAAAGAAATCTTTTACCTCTTAAAAAAAAAAAAATCTTTAAGACCTAAAAACAACTTCTGATGTCTTAGATAGCATTCAAGATTTTCTTTGGTTTTACTTGTCTAGAAATGATTTTTCAGATACATATACTTTTCAAGCCTAGGTTATTTTAATGATAGATAACGTCTGTATTAAAAACCATTAAACTATTTCTTCAGAACTTTTTGGTAACCAGTGAATCAGTGGGTTGTTTCTAGGATGCTACTGCCCCAGCTAAATGCCAATCTATCATGGAAAGATTAAATGGAAGGAAAAACAAAACTTTACTATTTACTGTTAACCATTTTGCCCTTAGGTAGCAGTTTTCTTTGAAAATCACGCAAGACATCATTCTGTGTGGAATTTATTTCAATGGATTTTTAAAATGTTATTTATTTATTTATTTTTGCAGTGGGGAGCCCTAGGCAGCTGAACGTGGTCTCTTTCTCTCTCTCTCATCTTCCCAAAGTCATATTGCAGAGCTTGAAATTAAGCCTTTCAAGACAAATATAATTTTTCAATTATAATTGTTTATACCCTTCCTTGACACACTGTTGCAAAAGCACCAGCAAGGCTGACATATTTTCCCCTTGGTTAATTGAAACAGTAGTTGAATCAATTTAAGTACCCCACCAGAAGCATGGACTTTTCTCTTACAATTGAAATAAAATCAATATTAAAGCTCTGTATCAGAGAAGACAGTCAGATTCACACCACTACCCAGTTGAGCAAGGCAAGTTCCCCTGTCAGTGCATTTAGAAAAAGCTTGGATTAATGAGGAAACACAGAATGTCTTTTGAAAAGTATATTTCCTATTGACAAGGTATGGCATGTACTTATTATGCTGAGCCAAAAGTTCAGGACACAGCATAATCTTAAGTGAAAATTTGAGGGTTTTCTTTATCTTTACATTTCAAGCAGCCATTTTTCCTACAGCAGAAGCCTTTTCATCCCCTTCTCGTCTTTGCATTTGTGTTCCTCTTCATGAAGGTGAAAGAAGACATTCTGTGATCAGTCTCAGCCAGTTCTTGTATACTGACAGCATCACTTCTTAGTACAGCCAGCCCAGGGAAAAAGAAGCTCAATATTTTTACAAAACCTGGATCTCATGGGTCATCCTCAGACAGTAGCCAGTAGCCATTGGGTTAGGTGAATTCCATAATTTAGTCTTCACATCTAAACATTATGTATGTCAGATGCTTATTGTGAACGACGTTGATTTTTTCCCTTGAAGTATGGTATACGAAGGTGCATTATTTCTTTGATGTTCGATAAAGTATGGTAATTGTTATGACCACTTAAATGAAATATATTTTTGATTGACTTATTTTTAAATTAGTCCTGTACTTGAAACCTAATGATTTATATTAAACATTAAAATTCTTCCTGAAAGGAGTTGACTCGGTATTAATGAAATATAGTAGCCAGGTCATCCTGCAAATAAATTTGGCAAACTGATATTTTTATTTTATTTACGAATTATTACTGTGGAAACTAACTCTCGTGTTTGTTTTTTGCTGGTATACTGACGTAACTGTCCTGTTTCCATGGTAATGTAGATGTACCATGGAGCATGTTCTGTGTTCTTTTGTATCAAGTAAAAATGTCATTCAAATAGAACAACTCCTTAGCCTTTTGTAGACTGATTACAATGGCAAGCCGATTATCGCATTTGCCATTATAACTGATTGACATTTAGCTGGGTCTACCCTACTTGCCACATACTGATTCTTGGAGAGAAAAAATACTGAACTCCACAGCCATCCACCAGTGAATATAAAGAGACTGTCAAGCCTTCAGGCATATCAGCATTCAAAATAATGATCACAAGTGCCTAAAAGATCGGTTAAATTTCAATCATCATTTGGTGACTACAGTCATTGCTTTGCAATCACAACCTAGGTCCTCTGCAGATATTAAAATTTATGGTTTTGGCCCTCTATTATAGGTTTGTTGTACCTGTGAATTTGCTCTAGGCAATCCACCACATCTGAGAAACAAAGCATTTTTTGCTGTTTGGAGTAAAAAAATTTTAAACTTCCCTACATCATTCTTTAGTCATATCTTCAGTGTTAAAAACAAACTTCTTTAGCGAGAGAGAGAGAGAGAGAGAGATAGTGTGTGGTGTGCAAATGCAAGTACATTAAAGGCCCATGTTTCCTTTAATTTCCTGAAGAAGTGTGAGCTTCATAAGCAGGAGGATCGTACATTATCTATTGCTAAATCATTTTTTTCCAAGTGATGAAGTGTGTTTCTTGCTTAACATATCTTGTTTACAGAAGAAACAGAATGTAACTTGATTAGCATATGCCAAGGGTGAATGATGCACTAAATCAGATAATACCTGCCTTTCTCCTAATCCACACCTGTTTCACTATCACATTAAAGAGGTCTGAATGTGATTAAATTTAAGCACCTACTTGGATATTCACTTAAAGGCATTTTTGGAGTAGTTATACTCTTACAACTCAAAGGCATGAAGTAACTTCCTTAAATAGAGAGGCAAAGTGAATTAGAAAAGAATAATACAGTTTCCTTATCCAGCTTTGCTTGAGACTGTGCACCTGAAAGCTTCAAATCCTAAATCTGGAACATCAAAATCACAGGGCCAAATCTTATGATTCATACTCTGTCAAAACTTAGCTTCAGTGGAATTTCTGAGTAAGAACTGCAGAGTTTGGACCATTGAGTTTAGTATGGACAGATGTTTAGATACTTCAACTCGTTCTTCTAAATAGAACTTTCCTCTTGGTGTCCATTAGATTGTTGCCAGACTGGAAGAATATCTATTTAGAAAAAACACAGAATTTAAAACAAACTGCAACTTATAAAGCAATACCTTATCTAGAAGACTTTCAACTCTTCTTTAGATCTTATTTGTTTTTCTTAAAGACATCAGTATTCAGAAAGGTGCAAGTTTAAGTAAAGTAAAACTTATACCCTGCAAACATCCAAGATATGTCAGTCTTTTTCTTTGCTGATGAAAAGAAAACATAAAATAGAAACCTCTGGATGGAGTGGTAACGAAAGGAACAATACTGGGCTGGGGCTTGATATTTGAGGCTGTTTAAGAAATCTAACAGCATGGGATGTTATCATTCTTCCTGTCCCCTTTGTAAGAATGCCTCCCATAAAATATGGATTTTAGTAATGATAATGGTACATATCTCAGTGAATGCAGTCCTGAATCCCTCATACAGCACACAGAAGCTGTTTCTGTGCATCACAAAAAATAAGTTTTCAGACTGAGAAATACTCTGCAAAACTCCAAGCAAGGCAATAAACTTCTTGCTGACTGGCTAAAAGGATAACATTTTCTCTTGTTAAAAGACAATAGTGAATGAATGATTAAACTGATCCTTTAATACTTAATGACTACCTTTATATTTAAAATAAATATACTAATAGTGGAGAGATTAAGCAACTAATCCAGTAAGTTCTTTTGATAGGAAATAAGACTGATATAAAGGCAATGGGAAGGGAAAGTTTTCAAGATCTACCCAAGCAAAATGAGTCATAAGGACTTAAAATGGCTAGAGACTCAGAACACAAGTCAAATAAATGTAAATAAGAAAAACAACAGTTACTGAAACAGAGATAAATGTTTTATATATTTGTTTAATCCTGCTGGTGTTTAACCAAGCATTGTATGCTGGAGAACAAGGGTGCCATTATACTGCTATATAAATGGACTTTGCAAGAAGAGACTCTGCAGTATCAAGAACATGAAGCAATACAAAGTTACCCAAGCAGGTATACATGCTACTAAACAGAGAGGTACCATGAAAGACGATAAAGAAAAAATGTACTCACTACGGCCTAAGAATATATCTGTATATATCTGTAACAGCTGGAATACTAAACTACTCTCTGTTGCACCTCCAAAGGTAGAAGTTCTGGCTGGCAGATTGAAAAGTCATGATCGCACCCTGGAGCCTTAGGTCAAATCTGGAATTATTCTGGCAATTGCAGAGAAACGTTCACAGATCAACTGCTGTGGACTGTGGGTAAAAACCCATGATTAAGGGGAAAAAAACAAAAAGCAAATACATATGCCGGGCCATAGCCATATGAGGGAAAACAGGGATTTGTGCTGTGTACTGCATTTTCCAATTCTCTTGAGGCAAAAGTTCCCTGGGGAGTTGTGGAGAGTATGGTTCAATTTAGCTGTGATTCAAGTAGTCAGTTTACAGCCTATACTTAGGAGAGGATTTTATATATTATCATTTTCTTAAGTGTTTCACTAAACATTGGACTACAACATTTGGGAAAAGTGAATTGATGGTATTTTCTTAATAACTAGCAGGAAAATGATGTCTATGACTGATGACAAACTTTGTCTTGTGGGAAAAAACAGGATGTGCTCATGCAACTAAAGACTGTCTCACAATGCATATGTACAAGGGAGCCAAATTAAGGCTGCAGAGACAACCATAATTCTGGCATTTCCTAAATTTTTGAAGGTTTGACTTTGCAACCTTAATCATGTTCTTCTAATTAAGTTGTTTTGTGTGTAAAGTCAATCAATCTTGTTTCTGCCTTCTTGGATAGACAAATATAGAAGCACACTGAAAAATCCTCTAACGTTACTGTCAAGTAGAACTGTGTCATTTGTTGCTGAAGGCAAAACTAAGTAATGGTTCTTCAGCTCAGCAATTCACGTGATCACAGTCCAATAGATATTTCTTTGTTCAGGATCTATGCAAACATGGTGTGAACTTTTTCCTTCCATTCACATAGCTGGGCTCTCCATAGTCAGTACTAAGAAGACTACCATTTATGAACACAGGTTTGCTTTGGCAATGGAGCCATTTGCAATAAATGTGAGAAACAGCCCCCTGGTAATGGGCATTAAAATGCCTTCTGGATTAGAATACTAAATAGCTTTGTATGCTAACCATGCCTTGCTATATGTCCAGTATCCAGAAGCCTCATTAAAAATTATATATAATTTGACTTTGGAATTTGGCTAGATATCAGACTTCAAAATAAATTACGGTAAATCTGAAATTTTAGGAATTAATATTTCCAGATGGGTCAAAATAAACTGTTGTCAGTTATATACATTTAATTTGGTAAAGGAATCTTTAAAAAAAATAGGAATAAATATTGTGGAGAAATATAAAAATCTTTAAAGGCAAATGACCCTCCAGTGTAGATTAAAATAATAAAAGACTTGGAGGAATGGAACAAATATGAAATTTCTTGGCTAGGTAGAGTAGACTTGGCAAAGATGAATGTCCTCTTAGAGCTATTATTTTTGTTTCAGTGCATCCCTGTTGGTATTGCTGACACAACATTAAAAACATGGCAGGATGCACTATTAAAATTCATATGGTAACGTAAAAGACAAAGGGTGAGTTCTGTATAAGCTTGGGGTATAGTAGCTTTCCCTAATTTGGCTTATCGTCATGCATCACATTTAAAAGTTGTGATCAGCTGGGTTAAAAATAGAACATCGAAACAGTGGGTAAACTTGAACATGACTGATGCCCAGATATAGCTGTTCATAGTAATTGTTCGGTTAAAAAGAAACTTAGGTCACCAAAAAAAAACAAAGAACAAAAACAAAAACAACAAACCATTCATCCAGACCATCTTATCAGCTTTGGACATATTTTTTAAATTCCTGTCACTGAAACCATCTCCCTTGACTACTTCCATTAATAATGAGGAATTTATCCCTAGAAAATATCAAAGTGACTATTGTTGTAGATAAGATCTGAGATTACTCCATTAACAACCCAGATGAAGAGATAGGAGAGAGATCTGGACAAATACATTGATCTGGATGAGTGGGTCTCTATATGGGAAAGGGGATATCTTCAATTTGCATAGCTCATGTCATAAATATAAAGGGAAGGGTGAACGCCTTTAAAATCCCTCCTGGTCAGAGGAAAAAACCTTTCACCTGTAAAAGGTTAAGAAGCTAGGATAACCTCGCTGGCACCTGACCAAAATGACCAATGAGGAGACAAGATACTTTAAAAAGCTGGAGGGAGGGAGAGACAAAGAGTCTGTCTGTGTGATGCTTTTGCCGGGGACAGAACAGGAATGGAGTCTTAGAATTTAGTAAGTAATCTAGCTAGGTATGCATTAGATTATGATTTCTTTAAATAGCTGAGAAATTAAGCTGTGCTGAATAGAATGGATATTCCTGTCTGTGTGTCTTTTTGTAACTTAAGGTTTTGCCTAGAGGGATTCTCTATATTTTGAATCTAATTACGCTGTAACGTATTTACCATCCTGATTTTACAGAGCTGATTCTTTTTATCGTTACTTCTTTTTTACTGTTTCTTCTATTAAAATTCTTCTTGTAAGACCTGAATGCTTTTTCCATTGTTCTTAAGATCCAAGGGTTTGGGTCTGTGGTCACCTATGCAAATTGGTGAGGATTTTTACCAAACCTTCCCCAGGAAGTGGGGTGCAA
This sequence comes from Lepidochelys kempii, assembly GCF_965140285.1. Lineage (NCBI taxonomy): Eukaryota > Metazoa > Chordata > Testudines > Cheloniidae > Lepidochelys > Lepidochelys kempii. Next base: position 76,995,621 of record NC_136383.1, on the reverse strand, counting down.
GGGTTGGGAGGATTTTGGGGGGAAAGACGTTTCCAACCAACGCTTTCCTAATAAAATAAATCCAGATAAACATTTGGTGATGGCAGTGGAAGTCCAAGGGCAAAGGGTAAAATAGTTTGTACCTTGGGGAAGTTTTAACCTAAGCTGGTAAAAGTAAGCTTAGGAGGTTTTCATGCAGGTCCCCACATCTGTACCCTTGAGTTCAGAGTGGGGAAGGAACCTTGACAGCTCATAAAGACTATTTTAATATAAATTATTATTTTGATGGCATCTGACTCCAGTTAAAATTCATTATATTTTTGCTTAATAGGTAGATGCTCTGTTGGACATGTTACAGGGAAAGAGGAACATATTTGCACATGTGGTGATTGTGTTCAGGAATTAGAGAGTTTTGGGAGGAAATTACTAAAGATATTTATTTTGTGACAACATGCTGGCTTCCTAGAGACCCTCTGTCCTGCCTACTCAATGCTCCCATAATGGATCTGCATTTTAAACAGAATGAAAAAAAATTTTTTTACAGTTATCAGCTAGACTTTATATTGTACATTGGAAAAATGTGATTCCTGTTTCTACGCAACTGTAGTATGGTAAAATAGGAAATGTCTTTGCAGTAGAAAAGCTTTCACACCAAGTATATGTGATGTGACCAGTTGGTATCACACCAGTGTGATGTGGCTGTGCAAAAGGCTAAAGCAATCCCAGGATGCATCAGGCAAGGTACTTCCAGTAGAGAAAGGGAAATGTTATTACCATTATACAAAGCACTGGTGAGATCTCGTCTGGAATGCTGTGAGAAATTATGGTCTCCCATGTTTAAAAAAAAAATTCAAACTGGAATAGGTTCTGAGCTCTACTAGGATGATCAGAGGGATGGAGAACCTACCTTAGGAGAAGAGACATAAGGACATAAGAATACAGCAATGGTCTATCTAGCCCAGTATCCTGTCTTCTGACGGTGGCCAATGCCAGATGGTTCAGAGAGAATGAACAGAACAGGGCCTGGTCTATCCCATCATCCAGTCCCAGCATCTGGCAGTCAGAGGCTTAGGGACACACAGAGCATGGGGTCATATCCCTGACCATCCTGGCTAACAGCCATGAATGAATCTAATTCATATTCATCTAACCTATCATCCATGAATTTATCTAATTCTTTTTTGAACCCTGTTATAGGGCTTGTCTTCACTATCTGGATAAGTCAAACTAAGTTACGCTATTTCAGCTGCGTGAATAATGTAGCTGAAGTAGCGTAACTTAGGTCAACTTTACCCCAGTGTCTTCACTGCACTAAATCGATAGTAGAGTGCTCTCCAGTTGACTTATCTTACTCTTCTTGGAAAGCTGGAGTACCGAGGTTGACCAGAGAGCACTCCGCCGTCGATTTAAGGGGTCTTCACTAGACCCACTAAATCGATCTCTGCTGCATCGATTGCAGCAGCGTCAATCTCCCCATAGTGAAGACCAGCCCATAGTTTTAGCCTTCACAACATCCCCTGGCAACAAGTTCCACAGGTTGACTTTATGTTGTGTGAAGAACTACTTCCTTTAGTTTGTTTTAAACCTGTTGTCTATTAATTTTATCGGGTGACCCCAGGTTTTTGTGTTATGTGAACAGGTAAATAATACTTACTTTCTCCACACCATTCATGATTTTATAGATCTTTCTCATGTTCCCCCTTAGTTTTCTCTTTTCCAAGCTGAACAGTCCCAGTCTTTTTAATCTCTCCTCATATGGAAGCTGTTCATATCCCTAACTGCTTTTGTTGCCCTTCTTTGTACCCTTTCCATTTCTAATATATCTTATTTAAGATGGTGGGGGGACCAGAACTGCATACAATATACAATGTGTGGACATACTAGGGATTTATATAGTGGTATTATGATATTTCCTGCATTGTGAATTATGATCTTTTCTAGCATTAAAGTCTACGCACACATACAAGAGAAGTGCCAAAAAGGTATTAGGTATCTAGAAATTTGGTCACCCTTTTTAGGCTACAGAAAGGAGGAAGGCAGCAAGCCTGAATCTTTAGCCAGGTTCTTTGAATATTAACATGAGCTTGAATATGTAATAAGGAATGTACAATGTAGTACATTAATGCTAATAATTTTTTTTTTAAAAAAGCAACACTTTTCTGACCCCAAAAATAGAACCAGGACCAAAAGCAATGAGTGAAATCCTGGCTCTACTGAAGTGATTTTTCTGATAATGTAAAGTAAGTATCACATGCTGGTTCAGATTCAGTACAAGTAGCATGATCACACGCGCATGAAAACAGGACTCCTCCCTGTTTTAGTGTCCCTGGTGATTTTACAACAATCATCAACAAATGTCCCACGAAAATGTTTGAGATTTCAAAACATTTTCATATTTTTATGCATTTGTTTCAATTTTGATTGAAAATATAATTGAAAATGGAATTTTTTGATAATTTTTTGAAAATATTGAAAAAATGGAAAATGTTTGATATCTGAAACATTTTCATGATACAGGAAAACCATTTCTTGTGCAGCTCAAGTTGATAGTCATTAATTACATGAGCCCATACTATTTTTTCCACCGGTCTCTGCCTCATACATTGAATGGTAGTGACTCAATATTTCTTTTTATCTCCTCATTTAAATGTGTGGCCACTAGTTTTACATTCTGCATATCATCCAAATCCTGCACGGAATACAAAAATATTAATTTTATAATCAGTGGCATTTCCATGGTACTGTATTAGAATGCTTCACAAATATTTATGAATTTATCTTCATAACTCCACTAAGAGATTAGCTGGTATTATAATCCAATTTCACAGCTGGGGAATTAAGGCACATAGAGATTAAATTCAAAATTGTCAAAGAAGTGTCCACTAGTTGTGGAAGCTCAATTTGGGACAACTAGGACCTGATTTTTGAGAGTACCTAGCAAAGTTAATTTCTATAGCACTTTATCTGTTCAAAGCACAGCTCCAATAGACTTCAGTTGTAGCGGTGAGTGTACAGTACTTTTCTGAATCTGGTACTAGTTTTCTCATATTGGGCACTATAAAAATGAGGAATACACCATTAGTGGCTCTGACAGATGCGATGCTTTGGAAACATGGGATAATCAAAGACTGCTATATTGAGATGTGACAGATGCTATGGAGACATGGAATATTCAGAGACTATTGTATCAACTTATGTGAGTTAGTGATTGTCTTCCTGGCTCAATGGATGAGCTCAAAGATGTTTTGCATAGGAACAAAAGTCACTGGAGGTGGGGGTTGGGAAACAGGAAATGGTGATGAATGCAAATCCTTAATGGAGGTAACAAGTCTGTGGAATTTTCACCCTCTGGGGAAATAGTGTACACTGTTTTGACCTGGTTCCTGTCAAGAGGCCTGTTGAACAAAGAACAAAAAACTGTATAAGGAGACAGCCCTGATCTTGGGGGAAGGGGAGGTTCATTCAAGAATGGACATGAGATCGTGACCAAGAAACAGGTCATACAGAGAACATGAAATACTTTAAAACCTACCAGTGTCTGTGTGTGGAAAACAGGTGACCATTTGGCAAATCAGGCATTCATATAAGCTGTTTATTGTTTTTTAAGAAACTTTCCCCAAAACATTCAGCCTGAGGCAGACACCTTGCATGGAAAATTTCAGCCCAAACAGAGTTCTCAAAGTTATAAACAATTGAAAACAGGATGAAAAGTGTCAGGTAACCTTAATTATAGGCAGTGCTACCTGTAATAAATAAATAATCATAGCAGAACAGGCAGTATTTGGACTTACGATACAATTGGTTCCTTACAATTGTGTCGTAAGCTGGAACGTTGAAACTCGGAACTGCAATCTACTCCATTGCGGCACCAAGTGTTGTAAACTCGAAACCTATAGTCATAAATCGCATCAGGGTGTCAATGTAGAAGTGTTGTAAATGCCGTTCATTGTAACTTGAAAGTCGTAAAGTTGAGGACTGTCTTTAATGCTAACACCCCCACTATCAGTATCTCCCAAGGAGCCCCTCCTACTATAACAGTCTTCAAAATAGTCTTCCTCTGCATGCAGGAAGGAAGAGGGTGGGAAAATATCGTTGGCTGAGGCAGAAAGAGTGGACACCATTTTCCTCGTCCTTATCTGTTGCAAAAACTTTCCTTGATCCTGCACCATTTAAGTCACTGGGACTTTTCCCACTGGACTGTATGGAAGCAGGATCAGATGCTAAGTACATATAACCATGGTAATCTGACACTGTCACATTGTCATAGGTAAATTAGAGAAATGTGAATTTTATAGAACTACAAGCTGAAAGCATATTTGGATACACCACAGACAGATTAGTAATTAACTATTCAGTTTCAAGTTGAGAGGAAACATTTCATGGCGCTCCATAGGGGGCAGTTCTGCAACCAATATTCAATATTTATTCTTCATTAACAAGCTGGTGGATGCTATGCTGATCAACTTCACAGACAATATACAGCTGAGTGTGATCACAAATGCTTTGAAGAACAGAATTAAAATACAGGATGATCTTGAGAAATGGACTGAAATCAACAGAATGTGATTCAATGGAAACAAAGTTAAACACTAGAGTAAACAGTACCATAGAGAAGTGTTTGGACACTATAGTGGCTAATAAGCAACATTCTATGCCAAAACATAATTAGAACACCTGCAATTGAATAGGGTGGGAGATCTGGGGTTAACACTAAAATCATAAACCCTAACTATAATATTTGTTTACAGTTTGCACATTTTGCACAATAAAATATAGTCCGATGAAAAGAAGATATTTGGAAAACATTATGTTTTTATAAAGAAATACTAAGGGATAAAAAAAGGGAAAAGAATCAAATAACTTCATTACTGAGCTGGGACAAAATCAGAAACTAGGCTTCATATCAGGAAAATCTTTCTATTTATAAAAGCAGTTTGGCAATGGAACATTGATTATAAAATCATGGATACTGGAGAAATTTTCAACATTGGAGATATTTAAGGGATAGTCTAAGAAAAGGGAGGTGGGAATGCAGGGAGATGATCTCTTCCACCTGTAATGATTCTATGATTTGTTCTTTGTTTACATTGATGGTCCACAGGCATGGCCACCCGCAGCTCCCAGTGGCCATGGTTAGTCGTTCCCAGCTACTGGGAGCTGCAGCCAGCCATGCTGGCAGATGTCAGTATAAACAAACTGTCTCGCAGCCTGCCAGCAGATTACCCTGATGGGCTGTGTGTGGCCCATAGGTTGCCCACCATTGTTCTATGACTTTCTCTAGGAATATATATAGATATTTAATATTTTTACTCCAGTCACTTTTTACTCCACAGTCACACACAGTCCAGTCCAGAACCTGAACTATACAAAGACAACAGACTCATATCATTAACACATAAAATTCAAGCTCCAATTTGCCAAACTGACTTTATAAAGGTAGAGTACTAAACCCACAATTAAGCACCTGAAACTCCTGAGAGTTCAGCACCTTTGAAAAATCAAGATGCTTATTTAGGTGATTAAATATAAACTTTTGAGACTCATTTTGGTGATCCATTTTTAAAAAAATCTTAGTCCAAACCTTTTAGTTGAAATTCTCTTGAGATTACATTACAATATAACTTTAATCCAGTCTTATTTTGATTTACTGCTAGTGATAAAGTCAAGGGAAGTTCTATGAGTAAACATTATATTTGAAATAGTATAATGGACAGACAACCTTCCTTTATTAGGTTAAATTCTTTTAATGTCAAAAAGTATCTAAAAGAATATGGTCCAGATCCCGAGCTGTTGTAAATTGGAGTATGGAGCTACCTCAAGTTTCATCAGATGGTGATTTGGCCCTCAGTTTTGATCAAATCTCATCTACAATAGCTGACTTTTTAACTGCATAGACTTCTGCTGATGCTATACATTAGTCCCAACAATGACAAATGTAGAAACTTTCTATCATATCACTGGTTCCAGGTAAAGATGAGATGAGTCAAATTTTAAGGTATTATTATATCTTTTGAATTTTACTCTCTGTTAAGTAAGTGCTGTAATGTTCTAGTGAGAAGAAACTGGTGTAATGCTTGTTGTTATTGGGACATAGAAAGTCTATGGGTGGCCTAAGATATACATGGAGACTGCTTCTCCTCAGAAGGAGAAGTACCACAATTCGATAACAGACCCATAGTGTGGTATTACACAGCCCTGGTATCAACTAAACACACACTTGCATAAAAACTGGTACATATATTTCATTAATATGCACAGCAAATATTTTTCTTCTTTTCCATGGAAATACATTGAAATGAATTATGCATAATCCACAAGTTTCCAAATATTTCTAAATATAGTTCCTTGGTGATTAAGAAATAAAAACTTAAAAGTATTATATATTATATAGGGGGGAAAGATTATATTCCTATGAAAGAAGGCTCAGATGATTCAATGCATCCTAGTAATCTTGCTTCTTTTTACATCACTACATTGTAATCCTTTCCCTTCTATGTCAGTCTTCAGTTTCTGTAATGCACTGGGTAATAGACAACTCCAGCTGTTTCTTTTGCAACGTGTTTTAATTTAAAATGAATAAAAAGCATTGTCCATATCATCTCTCTATACATTATACAGCAATATAGCGATAATTGTGCAGTCCTGATTCCAAGACTAACGCTCTGCTGTTCTTTTCCCACACTCCCTGTGCTGTTCCATCTTGTTTAAACTTTGAGAAGCAGAACATTTCAACTGAAATATAGCTTTGGAATGATGTTTCCCCCTCCCCCCTTCAATTATTCTTCATAGGAGTTTTTGTAACATTACCTTATAATGTTGAATTCCTATTCCTTCAGTTTCAGCCACAAAAATATCACCCCCACTGTAAGATTTATTTTTACTTTTGAAAAATGTAAATGTGATCATTAGCTTGGCACATAAAATAAACTGAGGGGAAAAATCACCACTGTCCTGCTGTTTGCCAGAATGTTTAAAAACTGCTAAGGCTTCCTTTCTTCTCTTGCTTCCATGTAATAAGAAAAGACAAGAGATTAGAAGTCTCAGACCTTTGGACTTTTTTTCTCTTATTTGGAAGACAGATTGCATTTTTTGTATCCAAAACTGACAGGGTTAGAAAGCCTGTAAAATGGACCTCAGTATATTTGAAAAAAGTGACCAATCTAAAACCCACAAGGAAGGTCGACTGTAAACTTGTAATTGATCTTGCTCAGAGGTCTCTTGCTGCTTTTAGCATACTGCTGAAAATGCATAAATATAACTTTCGTATTAACATACTCAAAGTGCTCAGGCAATTACTTTACAGTCATGATTTTGTGTTTTCTTCCTAATTTCACAAGGAATTAGGATGAATTATTCTGCTTGTTATTGTTAAAGACACAGATCAGATTACCTTTGGGGCTTGCCTATAAAGTTCTCTTGAAGGGAGAAACAAATGCAATGAAGTACACCTTTTAAACAAAGACTGACGAGGAACCCTCACATATTGCTTGAAACATTAACAATAGGCATCAAGAAAGTCAAAGAAAAGAGGCTCAGCAAAAGTGTTCTTTTGTCCTTTAGAAAAACATGAAGATTCACTTTACGAAAAAGAGAAAACCATTTCCTTAGATTAAAATCTGTTGTCACAGGGCCTGATCCTGGTCCAAGTGAAGTCAAAAGGGCACTTTCATTCACTTTAAAATGTGTAAGATCAAGTCAACTAGTGCATGTGTCAGTGTTGAACACATGTTCACATGCTGAATTTTATCTTATTTATAATACTGTAGCATTACACAGACAATCTACTACAGTGTTTGTCCCCGCCCCACACTTTTTAAATGTTTTTGAACCTGAATAACTTAAGACGAGACAGTAAAAGTAAGTACAAGATTGTATTTCTGGGGCAAGCTTCACATACCTAGTCAAACTAGAATAAAACTTCCAGTATAAACAGCTTTTATAAATGTCATTGAAACTTCTTAGATAAATATAGTAATACTATCGACTTCAGTGATTTCAAAAGAATTTACTCATTCCTAGGCCATCTTCTCAATATGACAGGATTCATAATATTTCTGAAGCTGTGGGGAAAAAAATGGCATTGCCTGAGGAAGTAAAACGGAGTCACTTTTCACATAGGTATGCTATTTCATGACTGTCAGGTGGAAGCTCTTCAGGATTAATGCTTTATAATTCTCAGATGGCTGATGCTTTAGAACTTCAAAGTGCAGTAGAACATTTCAAATTTTCTTCGGCCCATGAGGAAAAACCTTTTCATTGAAATTTGTTGTCAATTGGAAACTTGCATTTAACACTAGACAATGACTACACATTTTATGAAGATGAAAATTATGCAGAGATGTCCTGGCAAAGCAAATAGCCCACCATAGCACTGAATATTACACAGAGTTATTCTTTGTATCATTTTCTTTTCCAAGGGAAAACTCTTCTAAACTATTTTTTATTTAAAAAAAAACAGACTACTAAGGTATAATGGTGTTTCCTAGCCAGTAAAGACTAAACATACCCCTGATTGAAAAGATAAGCAATCTGTAGGTTTTATGAAGAAAATGACATGAAAATCAATATCTGGTTCCTGGAGAAGAGACTTACTACACTTTCAATGTGAAGTCTAACAGTGGTAAGTCATGAATATAGAATTTGCCTGTGTAAAATAATCTGTTTGCTATAAAACTGGAAGCATCCCTAGTTATCTAATACTTCAAGAAACAGTGTATTAGCACCCTCACTGAATCCATGTGAAGCTGGCCCCCTTTGGCAACTAAAAGAGCTCTTTGAACCATAGAACAGATGTAATGAAAATTGGTTCCATTAAATGCAGCTGACAAATTACAAACTGAAAAATTAATGCACCATACTGTGACTCTGGGGCTAGAATGAATCAAGGTGTGGTTGCCAGATGCTAACACTTTTTCTATTTCAAAATAAAAACTACAGTGTCTTATAAACATGCACTAAAACAGCAACTATAATTATACACAACTATTAAAATTAAGCCAGCAAGAACAAGAAAATCCAAAGGAACAGCCATTCCTTCATTTTTAACCTGGACATTATACAATGGAAGAATATTAATCTCAGAAGCATATATGATCACACATATTACTTACATACTTAAGCCCTGATCCTGTAGGCGGAACTCTGCACTCATGCAGCGGCCACTGATTTGACTAGGGCTCTGTGTAAAGTCAGAGTTTTAGGGCTTGTGTACATGGGGAGATATTCTGGAATTTTTAATTAGGTATTAACTATCTGGAAGAGGACTAAGCTAATTTGAAATAAAGAACTCTTATTCCGGAATAAGTGTCATGTGCAGTTAATTACTTTAAATTCAGCACCCACTGCATTCTGGATTAAATGTTCATAAGTAAACAAGCCCTTAGGCTGAACATCATGAGCTACTGATGGAATGACAACCTTAATTTGTGATCACAATACTTTTGTTTGGTCTAATCCTATCTATTTACTTTTTAACTGCAGCACATTCTTGCCAACAAAAGCAAACATAAATGGACACAGAGGACAGACAAATCTGGTAGTATATGTGCTCCTTTGCCATTATAACTGATCAGAAATAGAATTTCCATCCCATGGTAAATTCAAATATTTCCACATATTGTTTTCAACCCCATATTTTAACAAAAATATTGAAATATACAAACTTTTCCTAGAACCGAATGCTCAGGAAAAAACTGATTCAGAAATGTTGAAATGTTTTGTTTTGACATTTTCACTCCAGTTGAAAGGTTTCAACATTTCTATTTAATTTGGGGTCAGTGTTTATCTCCACCTCTGCCTGAGCTGCCATGATGCCTCATAAGAATTGTAGTTCTGGGTCCTTCACATCCCCATACTCCCAGAAAGGCCCCATTCCCTGGCTGGAACTCTCCTATGACATTAGTCTCTCCCTGTGGCTGAGCCAGTGGGAGAATGTTTCATTCAATTTTTTTTGACCTGCCCTAATTGCAACAAGTTGTGAGCCTACCATTGCCTAATCAAACCTTCAACAAAGTACGCAATAGGTCTAATTAGAGCACTAAATCATAGTATATATTTGTTGTAGAAAGAGTTATTTCTTTAAGTACACATGGTGCAATGGCCGGTAAAAGCTTTATTTATAGTAAGAATGAGCAGGTGCTTTAAACAAGTGTATTTTATCTTTATCCATTTTCTCTTTTGTGTGTAGAAAGAAAAGACATTGGATTTTGTTAACATTTTTATGTCATGTCCTAAGTTGTTGCTGTTGCTGCAAAGCACCTAAAGACACAATTGTTTTATGTACCCAGTCACACTTTTTTCTTGGAGGCCTACATGTAAGGCTGCCCTCTTCCTTTATGAAATGTCATGAGAATACATTCTGTATATCACAGGTAATGGGGGGTGAATGCAGAAAAACAACCCAATACACTGGGTATGTATATGATACATACATAGCAGTGGTCCTCAATCTATAGTCTGCAGAGCTGTTTCCTATCACAATGGGGAAGCAACTGTCAGCCTACAAAGCAGTGGCATTCCCTACTGGTTGTAACCTGGTCCAAGACTCCCTTTGGACCAACCCAACTCAACTTCAAATATTTTTTTTTAAATGACACCTTGCTGCAGCTTGCATATCTTCTTTGTGTCTTTCTTTTTCAGATATTGCTTTGGTATATATACAACCATAATCAAATGTGAAAATGTAATCAAAATTAGAGGGATAGCAAAAGCACAGATGGAACAAAACTGCAAAGTCACCTGGGAAGATTACCTTCAGCCTTCCCTGTTCTAATGACAGTGGTGGATTTAAACTAAATTAGGGCTAGATGCATTCTAACCAAAAGCCTTTCCCTCACCCCCAATACAAGGAAGGATCAGATAGTGTGGCATAGGGGGGCTACCAGTTTGTATATGTATACAACAGTGAGTTTATGTTCCTACTCCCCTGTTTCCCTCATCCCAAGATGAGAACCTTTTCTTTCCCTCCGTCTCCTCTTCCACTGCCACTCCCCAGTGCCCTGACTGTCCTCCCTCTTCCTCAATGGAGCTATGCTTCTGAAGATCTGGCTCAAAACTTCTGAAGACTTGACACTTTACATCAACTTAAATTCTCCTCCCTTGAGATAGAGATTCATGTCTTACTTTATTTCAGATTGAACTATGGGTTTCTTTGTTCATTAGTTTGTGTCTTTTCAGATACTGATATAAAGCATATTGCATCTCCTGTGTTTATTGAGAACAAATGGATCATCTTGGTCAGGAATGTAACAGAGGAAGCACATTTTGTAAAAATCATCTGATTTGTTTTCTTTTGTCCCTTACAGGTGTTATTAACCCCTTTGCTTACAGTAGTTCTAACATGAATGTTTTACTCAAAATTCATATTTGCTTTTTCAGGTTACCTGATCTCTTAAGAACCAATTCAAAGACACTAAGTAAAGATTAATTAATTAAACCCGGCCACAACTACTTGAGTAATATGTTGACTCTGGAGCAGTGCAAAAAAAAGTTAAGCCACCTTGTGATCAGTCCTGCACATGAAAGTAAAAGGGAGTAAGGGGTAGAGAGTCCCTCCCCATAGTCTCTTGTACTGGCTACCCGTTCCAACCTCTCCCAAAGTGAATGACAATCTGCTTCCCAGGAAGCTCCTGAGATAGCACAAAAGTGTGTATCCCACACCTGAGGCTCCTGCCAAAGGCACTGCTGGGCCCTTATAAATCTATCTAACTTGTCATTGTTAATCACTGAACAAAATGCATAGAAACCGGGCTGTGATTTGTAAATAAAATTATAAATATTGTCTTGGAGAACATGGCTGAAAAAATCATTTCTACTGAACAGTATTATAGGTTGTATTAACTAAAGAGAGCAAACTAACGAAAGCCAAGTTGCATTTACTGAGACATAATGGCCTGTAATTCAGCCTCAACAGGGCTAATAAAAGACGGTGTGATTTACGTGACATTTTCCTCTAAGTGCTCCCAAAAGTTTGTTACATAGAAGAAAGAACTATATTAAAATTTTCTTAATTAATAAAAATGTAGCGAGTGCTCAAAAGTGCCCAGGGCCAGGAAAAGCTGCAGTGTTTGCTGAAAAACCTAAGCTGACTTGAGTCTTTCTCAACATTTACTGGTGGCCCAATGGGGCTTGCATCCCATCCTATCGTGGCAACTGTCACACAAAACTAGTTTCAGTTTGTACTGTATGTTAACAGAGACATGAAAAACAGTGAATCAAATCTTTTATTGAACTCACTGTTTACAGTTGACATCATCAGGCAACTCTTGCACTACTTGTTTCATGTGGGAGTAGAGGAAAGTTCAAAACTGAGTTTTCTTCCCCTTTGTCGCCAGCCAAAAATCAGAGATTAAAAAACTCTAGCACACTGGTACTACTCCTTTTTGGACTTGCCACCAAAATTAACTTAATTCTGGCAAAGGTTAAAAGTTTAGACAGACATTTGTTTTTAAGAGGCCAACTACATATTTGTCTGGCTTGCCAGCAGATTCTAAGATAGTTTATTGCCCGCATTTGCCCATTTTAAAAGTGCTTATGACACAGTGGCAAAGCTTTTGATCACTGGCTAAAACTGTTAAAACTTCTGTCAACAGGGTCCCTCAACACTCTCAGAAAAAACAATATCATCCAGGGACTGAGGGCCCCTGGAAAACCACTGGAAAAAATGGATCCAACTGAGCCATTGAGAACATCAGAGAAAATGTAAAGTACTGCTCTCTGGAAAAACAAATCTATACCAACTCGCAGGTTTATTCATGTGTTTGAGTGGGTGAGGATTAGGGGTTAGGTGCCAGAAGCACCTTACAAAGGGTGTAAAATAGTACACTAGAATTCATGCTCAACTGCACCAGAGAGAGCTGAAGATATTGGGACAGAAAAAAAAACCTCCAAGAAAATAGCCATTAGATTTACCAAGAGCAATTTTCTTCTGTGATTTGGAAGTACATTAGCCATTTTCAACTATGCTTCTGTTATTACTTTGTTCAGAGTAAGAATAATATAGCAGGACTGATAAAATACTCCAAGAAGTTTGAGGACAAAAAAAGCACAAACAAAGTAGATGTACTTATACGGTTGCTTTTGTACCATATTATATAAAACATCCACTCTTTCTCCCCCTCCCCCCACCTCCTAAAAAAAACGTAAGTCCACAGTGAATGCAGACTATTGCAGTATCCTCCCTAACAGACTATATAACAGGAGCCTCCTCACTAGCAGACTATTAGAAGATCAGGAATGTATGTCCAATTATTCTGAAGTCTCGTTTCCTCAGCTCACATGCGTTACTTCCATTAATGCTTTAAAGAGCTACATGAACAAGCATCAAAGGGACAACTCAGTAGAACTTCATGACAATTTTCATAGGATCATTATTTCCTTTTTACGTTAAATAGTGTTCAGCATTTACTATAATATACTCCAAAGATGTCACAGAGAAACCATACAGTCTGAATACTTTTTTACCTATGAAATTCAATCAAATGTGTAATTCCGCTGCTTTTATTTTCAGCTAACCCTCTGAACGTAATGCAGAGTGATAAGCTACTGAGCAGAAAAGGTATAACATACTAATAGTCTTCTTTAATAATATGTAGCTGCGAGGTGTTGTATAAGACAATTAAAAATCATTCAGAGTCATTCAAACAAACACATGAATAATCGTTGGAGACGTAGTACAAAAACGGAATCTTTCATTTCCTCAGTCAAGTCACAGTCCAAGTCAGAAACGAAGAACTTAACTGTGATTATAGGACATGTTTTTATTATAATTGTTTTTCTGTGCATCATTTGACACCACCAATGTTAAGAAATTAGTTATAGAAGTAGGGCTGTTCATTTCTTCTGTGTTGAATTGTAAGCACTGAAATAATAGTTATAATATTTCAGTCTCTTTTGCCCTCAGAATATAGCATTAGTAGTTCTATCCACCATATCAAATTACCTGGTTTGGGCAAAACAAAATGTATGTTTGCAGTATTTTTTTTTAATAAATAGGAAACATTTATGGCCAGGCTAATTAATTTCACATTTTCTTGCTTCAGGTTTAAAAGATTTAAGTTTAATACAAGCAGTGATTGTAATGTAAATGTCTTCCATTAACTTCTGGACTTTCCTAAAGGCTTCTTCTGTGAAAGAACAAATTGGAAATGCTTTTTTTTTGGTGGGGGAAGGTGTAAATTGTGAAATCAACAAAAAAAATTATATTATCAACTACAATTATTAGTATCAGAACCTCTTCCTGTAATCAAACATGGATAAATTTGCATTATGATGGGCCCTATGCACAGGAACCAAAACCCTCTGTGCTTTGGAGAAATTCAGATTCAGATCCAAATATAAGACCAAGTCCTGAGCAGCAACACACATCCAAGTCTAAATATCAGTCTGTTCTTCAGGCAATAGGGAAGAAATCTTCATCCTCAAGCCATGGATCAGCTGCAGATGTGCCTCCATTGTGCTCCCAAAGTTTCCCCTTTACTGGGAGGGGAAATGGAAGAATCTGCATAGCAGGGGATGCTCTGGTTCCTCCTCCGCCATTCTCATGGCTTTGCCACTAGTTAAACCCTGGACATTGATTCTCAAAGAATCTGGTTCTGCTGCCATAGGGTTTGCTCCTTAGTAACTGGGGCTCCTCTCTGCTTTTTAACATTTCTTTTTTTTCTGACCCTAAATGCAACAGAACTAGTTTAGTGAGAAAAAGAACTGCATAACAGGGAATTAAAACTGTAAAGAAACAAACAAACCCCCCTCCCCTTAAAAAAAAACATAATTGGAGAAGGATGACCATTGTGATGCTGTTTCTATACTCCTAATGATACTTCTGTATTAAATTTGCTTAGGAACATAAGAGCAGTCTTACTGAACAGAACACTGGTCCAACAATTCCAGTTGTGATCCTATACTAGTGACCTATAACCAATACTTTGCTGGAAGATGAAAAGCCCCTAAAGTATTGTGACTACTGTGCAACACTATACCACGAGGGAGGGGGAATTCCTTCTCAATCTCCAATGGCAATTACTTTATGTCCAGAAGCAAGAAGATTTATATTCCTTGTAACCTAACTAGTAGAAAAGCAAAGCTATCTCTAGTCTTATATACATGTAAACATTTTCCCTCCAAAATTATTACCATTTTCCTCCCTAGTATCCTACAGCAAAGATCCAACAGGTCTACTACTGTATCTACTGCATTAAACAAGCATTTTCCTCACCTGTTTTATATATCAGTTGCTTTTTAATATTATCAGTAGCTTCCTCATTCTTACACTAAAGGTCAGGGTGGACAAAAGTTCTCTATTAGGTTTACTATAACACTTGGTATTTTAACTCTCACTCTACTATCACTTTCTCCTTTCCAAACTGAAATATCATAGTCTTTTAAATCTCTCTGTGTAACTCCCCAGGTTTTTCTCAGTGATCAGTGGATTCTGTATTAGCTGAGCATGGTGGGAGAGGTTAGCTCCCCTGAGTATGTCTCAGACATAATCGTACTCAGGGGAGCTAGCCTCTCCCACAGCCCGCACTGCCATGATTACACTTCTATTTTTAGCATGACAGCTGGATCAGAGCTAGCACTAATATTTTCTCCTCAAGCTGGAATTTACACTTTCCAGTGCTAGAGTAGACATATCCATAGACTATAATACTGTTGCATGACCTTGCAGTCTCCTCTTTGTGGGTTGGCATAAACAGGCAGAGTCCCAACAATGAGGACACTGACAAGAGCTCAGTAACAACACAGTATGTATTTATCACTGAGAGAGTCCCTTCCTGCTACTGGTGCTGCTGAGTTCTCCTCCCCTGGGCAGGAAGCACCACTTCCTTCCACCTGCCTCTCAGTGTTACTTCCAGTGGCACCAATCCAGATATTTCGAGGGCGGGACGCTGCTCCCCCACAACCAGCAAGGGTGACCAACTCTCCCAATTTTATAGGGACGGTCCTGATATTTGGGGCTTTGTCTTATATAGGCACCTATTATCCCCTCACCCCCCATCCCAATTTTTCACACTTGCTGTCTGGTCACCCTTCAACCAGCCCTACTCCACCACCCCATCATGACTCCCATGAGGGAAGCTGTAATTGCAGTCCAGACCGGTCACTTCCCTGGCAGTATAGGATCCCCCTCGACCTCCCTTCAGCTTCTTGCTGGGCCTAGCTGCCGGGGGCTCATTTCACCAATGCCAGGTCTTGGATGCTGCTGCCAGTGGCAAAAAACAGCCTCTCCACAGTCAGCTCCGTAAGCCCCAGGATGGGACCATGAACAACCTCACCACTGTCCTGTGCAACCTAAATGGCACCCTGGTCCAACTCTCCCTCCCAGCTGGTTCAAGGCTTCCCACAGCACCAAGAAGAGCTGCCATGGGTTCCAGCAGGAGGCCTCAACAGGAAGAGTGTGACTCTGGTGCCAGCCCTGCCTCCCCACACCACACGCCTTACTTTTCATTCCCTGCTGGCTCAAGGCTTCCAGCTGGTCCCTGGCATCAAGAGGAGCTGCAGCTTCTGACACGTTGAGGACCTGGGTGCTGGCCGCACTCCCAGCCATGTAAGATGTGCAATAAGTATCCTTGTATGTGTGCTGGGGGGATGTTCATGTCCCCAACCCCACCTACACCTCATCTCATTGTCGTCTTTGGTTACCTTCTGGGTCAGGGGTCCTCACCCTCTGTGGATGTGCCCAACACACAGACCCAGCCAGCACAGTAACTCTGTGACAGGGCATAACTTTCAATCACTTGGATTTTAAGTCTTGGAGGTTCTTTCTCAAGTAATGGCACAGTCACATAATCATAAGGAAACTCTCACCTCATGAGAAACAGAAGTAAATATTAATGAACACAACTAATATACAGGGATACAACACACTCACTTACATGCATACATGGCCACTACAGCTACAACTAACTTTTTTAATGCATGAGGGATGGCAGAGTACCAGATGACAAGACAAACTGTACTGACCACAAGGGGCAAGCCAGCAATTTACCAAAATTTCTTGTGACGAATATTGACTCTCGTTAGCATGAAGAAATTACAGTATTTCAGATATCCTAGGAATGTGTGGCTAAATTCAGCAGTCAGAATCCAACCAAAACAATTTATTGTAGCAGAGCTCTAAATTAAAAAATAAGGAAAAAAACGAGGTTCCTAAGAAAACACATATGCTCGGAGTAATTTTCAGTAAAATCTGAATTTTATAATGAAAAGACCCCACTTAAGCAAGTTTATTAAATCCAGTTTATACTCCTGCAGTCTTAGGACTTGTCTACATGGTGCCAGCAAAGTGCATTAGAGGAGTGTGATTTATAAAGCATTCTAACATGTTGTGCGTTAACTGCACTGTGTAGACCTTGCTGGTGTGCTCTAAAAGGTACCTAGTTCACATTAACATAGTCCTGTTTTATGGGAAGTTAGAGCACAGCTCTTCAGTGTACTTTACAAATCACACCCCTCGATATGTGTGTGCTACTCTCTGTAGACAACACCTTAGATTACCTTCTTTGACAGTCAGCAAAGTTTTTGTTTTCCTCAAAACAAAACAAACTTCCAAAAGCAAAATGCAAAAACAATGACAGGGAGCGACTGCAGTCTACCGCCAGTGTCAATCTTTTGTCATTCTTCAACAATGTTTACTTGGTTGGTCAAATAGACAGAATCACTAACTATGCACACGTGCACACAGGGAGAAAGAGGAAGTCAGTCACACAGAACATAACAATCCATTGGGACCATGGGTCACATCCAGTAGTGTGACAAAAGAAATCATTCCGATCAGGCTGTTGTGAAGTGAAATAGCTCTTGTCCTCGTGGACTCTAGTCACTTCTACATGACAATGGCCGAGTTACTAATTTAATAAAAAATAAAATATTATACTCAGTCAGTTCTCTGTGTTGTTTTTCCCCAAACTGACTGATCTTAGCGTTGTATCTTCTTCACCGATGGCCACACATTGCAGTGGCCTTAACTAATTAACAGAATCACCCTCCATTGGCTGTACTTGATGTCTGGGAATTTTGTACATTACTCCTAATACTAGAATCATAACCAGTAGAATTGTGTGAAAACGGAGTAAGTCTTGATTCTCTTCTGCATTGTGTTTTGCCAATTTATTGCTTTGCAAAATGGGTATAAAATGCTATCCAGTTCGGAATTCCCCATCCCCTTAAACCAGTGACAACATTTTACATCTACTTTGCATGAATCTTAATAGCTAAACTAGATGCAAGGCAGAGGAGAATCAGCCCTCGTATGAAATATACATAGACTATTCTAATAATAATGAAAATAAAATGTACATAAAATGAACAACACAAAAACCTTATTACGGGGCTGAAAAAGGGGGACTCTACTATAGAAAAAAGCCTACATTTAGTCTACCTCATGGAATGCATTCATTTTAATGCATTCATAAACTATGGTGATGTGTATAAATGCCAAGATGGATTAAATGGAATAGAAATAAAACCACAGTTCTTTTAGTGAAACTTTCTGAGACTTTTTTCTTTCTGAGAAAAATGTCATAATGTTGCCTCAATCTCCCCATATTGTCCATACAGTAGACAAACACTCAAACTAGTTTCCACATTCTACTTTTATAGATGGCAGAGTTTCAACACCGAAAAACTCAGTATATGCCTATTAATAGGTGTGGCAACCTGCATGCAACTTGGAGGGAGGAGCATAGGGTGGAGGAGGGATAGAGTTTGGAGGAAGTCAGTCTGTTTGCACATGGCTTGAATGCTACTTACTGTTGCACCATCTCTGTAAATAGTTCTCTTAACAAAAAGCCTGTTTACAAGCATGCAGCTGCCTCACGTTAGTATTCAGCACATGGCATGTGAAACATGGTGGTCAGTCTAGCAATACCCTCAGCAGGAAGGAGAGTGGGAGTAAGAACGGAGTCTGTTTACAGAGCTGACAATGAGGGATAAAAAGAAGAAAATGAAGGTAATTCTTTTTTCTATCTCATTGAGGAAAAAGGATGAGAAGTGAGTGAGACACTGCTGCCAGGAACAATTATTGAAACACTGAAACAGCTGATAAAAGTGTTTTATGATCCCAGACAGAATGAGACTGTAGAGAGATACTGATTTTTCATCTGAAACCAAGAAATAGAAAAGGGATACTTACAGTACAGAGCTGAGAACAATGACATCCACGTGTAACTATGTTGACATTAAGGATTCCAGAGTAGCAGCCGTGTTAGTCTGTATCCGCAAAAAGAAAAGGAGGACTTGTGGCACCTTAGAGACTAATAATGCTCAAATAAATTTGTTAGTCTCTAAGGTGCCACAAGTCCTCCTTTTATTAAGGATTCTGTAATTAGAGACATGATTCTTTGTGGGACATGAGACACCAGTTTACAGGACAGATTGTGGAGAGAAACAGATCTAACAATCGAGAAATGTCTCCAAATAGCTAAGGCAGCTGAACTGTCCAGATAAAGGATCAAAAACAGTGATAACCACTACACAGGGTAAAGCCAGGAAGCAGGACAGAGACCAAAGGACTGAAAATGCATAAGCCAGTATACATACATAAAAGCAACAGGAAAGGTTGAAAGAAAAATGCCCAGCCTAATGCAAGGGGGTGTGGGAAACAAAATCATGGTACATGCCACTACTGAAGCTACCCCAGGAAGACAAAAGCAGCAGTACATGCAGTGACTGAGCATGTTGAGACTTCCAGTGAAGAGGAGGGAACCTGCAGTGTGACTTTAGCAGATCTCAGTCCACATGCACTGCAGAAGAAGGGTGCCAGCCATTCAACGGCTATATTTGCAACTATGCTATCAAATCAATGACCAATTTGATTCCAGCTGGATCGTGGAGCCAGCTGCAATGTAATCTCAACAGTGCTAATAAGCAGCAAGTTAGACTGCAGAAATATGGTGACATGCTGCTGATGAACAACAAAGCCATTCCGAGGCCAGTGAGAAAAGGGAGTCTGTTGACAAGAAACCCACGAAACAAGCGATGTTATCACTTGAAGTTTATAGTAGTCACACAGGAGTATCAATAATTTCTGGGCAGCAAGGTGGTGCAAGCCATTGATTTGGTCACAGAGGATGACCAGAATATCCTCAATATGAGAAAGGAGAGAGACTCAGCCACTGTGAGCCCTGTCCAGCATTCTAACAGAATATAAAGGACACATTTCAAGGAGATGGCCACCTAGAGAGCAATCTGAAGTTAGAAATAGACCCCAATGTACAGACTGAGAGACCACCAAAACAGAGTTCTGTTAGCTCTGGTGGAGCCACTGAAGATGGCACTGGCAAAGAAAACAATTTATTCTACACATTGAAACTAGCAGCCCAGTAGTGGTGAGAAAACCTTCCGCTAAATTGAGGATCTGCACGGATCCAAAATCACTTAACAGAGCATGACAATAAGTCACTACCTATGTCTAACAATTGAGGACATATTAAGCGTGACACAGAAGCTAATTGGCAAAGGGCCCCCTGTTGTTTGCAAGCAACTCTCATCTCAGACCTAACAAACTCGCAATACCAAGCACAAGCCTTGAAGGATATTTATCCATAAAGAGCAACATGTAAGATATCTACAGAAAGCTCATAACTTGTCAAGAATCATAATCGTTAAGAGATGTACATATGGGTAATATTTAAGGAATAATGTATTTATATTGAAATTATGCTTTACGCACTTCAGGTAAAAGTTAGTAACCAAGGGATGTGTCAGTAAAGGCCCATTCAAGGAGGAGGGAGCTGTCACCCAGCCCTGGTTAGCCAGTGATGTAATATAAGGCTCATTTGTCTAGCCTTGCTCCATCCCAGGAGTTTCAAAACCATCAGAAACAACTGCAAACAATCAAAGCCTCCTGGAGGTAAAAAAGGAACATTAAAACAGACCGAGAATCTCCCTATGAATAAAGACAAAAGACTGTGTCACAATAATACTGGGAATGAGGGGCGATCAACAGGTTATCTCAAGTGCTTATATACGAATGCACAAAGCCTTGGAAACAAGCAGGGAGAACTGGAGGTCCTGGTGATGTCAAGGAACTATGATGTGATTGGAATAACAGAGACTTGGTGGGATAACTCACATGACTGGAGTACTGTCATGGATGGTTATAACCTGTTCAGGAAGGACAGGCAGGGCAGAAAAGGTGGGGGAGTAGCACTGTATGTAAGGGAGCAGTATGACTGCTCAGAGCTCCGGTATGAAACTGTAGAAAAACCTGAGTGTCTCTGGATTAAGTTTAGAAGTGTGTGCAACAAGAGTGATGTAGTGGTGGGAGTCTGCTATAGACCACCGGACCAGGGGGATGAGGTAGATGAGGCTTTCTTCCGGCAGCTCACGGAAGCTACTAGATCGCATGCCCTGATTCTCATGGGTGATTTTAATTTTCCTGATATCTGCTGGGAGAGCAATACAGCAGTGCATAGACAATCCAGGAAGTTTTTGGAAAGCGTAGGGGACAATTTCCTGGCGCAAGTGCTAGAGGAGCCAACTAGGGGGGGCGCTTTTCTTGACCTGCTGCTCACAAACCGGGTAGAATTAGTGGGGGAAGCAAAAGTGGATGGGAATCTGGGAGGCAGTGACCATGAGTTGGTTGAGTTCAGGATCCTGACGCAGGGAAGAAAGGTAAGCAGCAGGATACGGACCCTGGACTTCAGGAAAGCAGACTTCGACTCCCTCAGGGAACAGATGGCCAGGATCCTAACATGAAGGGGAAAGGAGTCCAGGAGAGCTGGCTGTATTTCAAGGAATCCCTGTTGAGGTTACAGGGACAAACCATCCCGATGAGTCGAAAGAATAGTAAATATGGCAGGTGACCAGCTTGGCTTAATGGTGAAATCCTAGCGGATCTTAAACATAAAAAAGAAGCTAACAAGAAGTGGAAGGTTGGACATATGACCAGGGAAGAGTATAAAAATATTGCTCGGGCATGTAGGAATGATATCAGGAGGGCCAAATCGCACCTGGAGCTGCAGCTAGCAAGAGATGTCACGAGTAACAAGAAGGGTTTCTTCAGGTATGTTGGCAACAAGAAGAAAGCCAAGGAAAGTGTGGGCCCCTTACTGAATGAGGGAGGCAACCTAGTGACAGAGGATGTGGAAAAAGCTAATGTACTCAATGCTTTTTTTGCCTCTGTCTTCACTAACAAGGTCAGCTCCCAGACTGCTGCGCTGGGCATCACAAAATGGGGAAGAGATGGCCAGCCCTCTGTGGAGATAGAGGTGGTTAGGGACTATTTAGAAAAGCTGGACGTGCACAAGTCCATGGGGCCGGACGAGTTGCATCCGAGAGTGCTGAAGGAATTGGCGGCTGTGATTGCAGAGCCATTGGCCATTATCTTTGAAAACTCGTGGCGAATGGGGCAAGTCCCGGATGACTGGAAAAAGGCTAATGTAGTGCCAATCTTTTAAAAAGGGAAGGAGGAGGATCCTGGGAACTACAGGCCAGTCAGCCTCACCTCAGTCCCTGGAAAAATTATGGAGAAGGTCCTCAAAGAATCAATCCTGAAGCACTTGCATGAGAGGAAAGTGATCAGGAACAGCCAGCATGGATTCACCAAGGGAAGGTCATGCCTGACTAATCTAATCGCCTTTTATGATGAGATTACTGGTTCTGTGGATGAAGGGAAAGCAGTGGATGTATTGTTTCTTGACTTTAGCAAAGCTTTTGACACGGTCTCCCACAGTATACTTGTCAGCAAGTTAAGGAAGTATGGGCTGGATGAATGCACTATAAGGTGGGTAGAAAGCTGGCTAGATTGTCGGGCTCAACGGGTAGTGATCAACGGCTCCATGTCTAGTTGGCAGCCGGTGTCAAGTAGAGTGCCCCAGGGGTCGGTCCTGGGGCCGGTTTTGTTCAATATCTTCATAAGTGATCTGGAGGATGGTGTAGATTGCACTCTCAGCAAATTTGCGGATGATACTAAACTGGGAGGAGTGGTAGATACGCTGGAGGGAGGGATAGGATACAGAAGGACCTAGACAAATTGGAGGATTGGGCCAAAAGAAATCTGATGAGGTTCAATAAGGATAAGTGCAGGGTCTTGCACTTAGGACGGAAGAATCCAATGCACCGCTACAGACTAGGGGCCGAATGGCTAGGCAGCAGTTCTGTGGAAAAGGACCTAGGGGTGACAGTGGATGAGAAGCTGGATATGAGTCAGCAGTGTGCCCTTGTTGCCAAGAAGGCCAATGGCATTTTGGGATGTATAAGTAGGGGCATAGCAAGCAGATCGAGGGACGTGATCGTTCCCCTCTATTCAACATTGGTGAGGCCTCATCTGGAGTACTGTGTCCAGTTTTGGGCCCCACACTACAAGAAGGATGTGGATAAATTGGAGAGAGTCCAGCGAAGGGCAACAAAAATGATTCGGGGTCTGGAACACATGACTTATGAGGAGAGGCTGAGGGAGCTGGGATTGTTTAGCCTGCAGAAGAGAAGAATGAGGGGGGATTTGATAGCTGCTTTCAACTACCTGAAAGGAGGTTCCAAAGAGGATGGCTCTAGACTGTTCTCAATGGTAGCAGATGACAGAACGAGGAGTAATGGTCTCAAGTTGCAGTGGGGGAGGTTTAGATTGGATATTAGGAAAAACTTTTTCACTAAGAGGGTGGTGAAACACTGGAATGCGTTACCTAGGGAGGTGGTAGAATCTCCTTCCTTAGAGGTTTTTAAGGTCAGGCTTGACAAAGCCCTGGCTGGGATGATTTAACTGGGAATTGGTCCTGCTTGGAGCAGGGGGTTGGACTAGATGACCTTCTGGGGTCCCTTCCAACCCTGATATTCTATGATTCTATGATTCTATGAATACAGAGAGGGAAGATCACTCTGGATTGATTCTGTGAGGAGACATCTTGTTGAGTGGATGTGTAGAACCTGGCTCCTAGAAAGCCAACCAACAGACTATTCATTTGGGGGAAGAGGGGAGAACCTAGTTTATTAGATAGGAAAGGTAACCATTAATAAGTGTGAACCCTAGTTTGTGGGTTTTTTTTTTTATTGCAACCGCTTCCATCACTTTCTCTTGTTTCTAGTGGAATCTCTTTTCTTTTTTAAATACACCTTTTGTTTCATCACAAGTGCTGTGTGTTATACAAGAGGGATGGTTCAAAATGAAACTGGTAAACTGGGGTACGCTGTACCTTTGGGGATAGAAGACCTGGGATTTCTGTAAGTAGTTAGTGTCAGGGGCTGGATATCACAGGGGAATGCTTCAAGGGACTCGGGGACTGGGGTGTTCCTCTTATTGACCTTCAAGGCAAACACACGGCTAGGATAGCCCAGAGGAGTTTGCTTGAGTGGATGGAAGGTTGGCAGCATTAGGAAGCTAACATAGGCAAGACTCCTTCTTGCTAGAGGACAAGGGTAACAAGGTCATTCACAGGCCCGGGTACCCAGAGAACCACCATACTAACTGATGTATCCATGGCAAAAGTGTTCATTGTTTGTGATGCCAAGAACATGTTCTGACATATTGAGCTAAATGAACCATCCAGCCACCTGACAACCTTTGCCACACTCTTTTTCAAATACTGCTGGGTAGGAATGCCTATGGCAGGGGTGGGCAAACTACAGCCGGGGGGCCACATCTGGCCCTTCAGACATTTTAATCCGGCCCTGAGCGCCTGCCGGGGAGCAGGGGCCAGGGCTTGCCCCGCTCTGGCGCTCCAGCAGGGGCCAGGGGCTTGCCCTGCTCTGAGCGTGCTGTGGCTCCATACAGCTCCTGGAAGTAGTGGCATGTCCCTCCTCCAGCTCCTACAAGTAGGGGCAGCCAGGGGGCTCCACATGCTGCCCCTGCCCCAAGTACCGCACCCACAGCTCCCACTGGCTGGGAACCAAGGCCAATGGGAGCTGCAGGGTCAGCGCCTGCCGACAGGGGAGCATGTAGAGCCGCCTGGGCTCACCTCCATGTAGGAGCCAGAGGAGGGACATGCCTCTGCTTCCAGGAGCTCCTTGAGGTAAGCACCACCCGGAGCCTGCACCCCTGACTGCCTCCTATGCCCCAACCCCCTGCCCCAGCCCTGATCTCCCTCCCGCCCTCCGAACCCCTCAGTCCCAGCCTGGAGCCCCCTCACGGAGCCCAAACTCCTTATTTATGGCCCCACCCCAGAGTCCTCACCCCCAGCCGGAGCCCTCACCTGCATACGCCCCCGCCACAATTTTGTGAGCATTCATGGCCCACCATAGAATTTCCATACCCAGATGTGGCCCTCGGACCAAAATATTTGCCCACCCTTGGCCTATGGGCATCAGCCTGGCCCTAGAGGTGTTCCAGTGTAAACTCAGCCACGCACTAGAGGGGCTACTAGGCATCATGATTGTAGCTGATCACATTCTTACTGAAGGAAAAGGAGTTGTCAAGGAAGAGGGGATCCAGGACCATGACATCAAACTGCAACAATTCCTGAAGAGCTGCCAGGAGTAGACTATTAGACTGAATGCCCACAAGATGAAGCTGATAAGAATTGAGATCCTCTACATTGGATATGTGTTGACATGTGAGGGACTCTGGTCAGACCTGAGAAACTGAGAGCCATTAAGGAAATGACCAGACCAATAGATGGGAAGGGAGTCCATCGATTTATATGGGTGGCCAACTATCCTTCCAGATTCTGTGCACTCCTGTCAGAAGCCTGTGAACCCTTGAGATAGTTAACTCATGATGAGACAGTGTGGGAATTGTCATAGAACCAGGAACAGGCATTTGAAAAATTAAAGAAAATCATAAGCAAGGCACCAGTCCTAAAGTACTATAAATGTGCGGAGCAGATAGAGGTATGGTGTGATGCCTCAGGAGGAGGTCTAGCATGCCATGCCAGAAGCCCATGGCATTTGCTAGAAGAGCCGTAACACACAGAGAAAGAGGATATGCTCAGATAGAAAAGGAATTACACTGGCTGTTTTTTGGAAAGGGAGAGTTTCATCAGTTTACTTCTGGGCACAAGGTGGGCATGCAGTCTAATCACCAGCCATTACAAAACACCATGAAAAAGTCACTGTTAAGTACATCCAAGTGACTAGAGTGCATTTTATTGAGGTTGCAGTGCTATATGATGTGCAGATAAGATGCTACCCAGGCAAGTCGTCATTACTGGTGGCAAATACACTGAGCAGGACATGCCTTCCAGAGTACAGCACAGATGACTCTATGGAACAGGAGACAGACTCTATCAACATGCTACAACACCTTCACAACTCTAATGGAGGTTTCAGGCAATGCAACAGAGCACCAGACAGGATGGGGCGCTACAGGTAGTTAAATGATTCATTCTCCATGGACGGCCAGATCACAAGGAGCAAGTGCCACAGGAACTTACTGTCGAATACCACGTGAGGAATGACTTGTATGTGCATCTCAGGACCAAGCAGTAATCCCGGAAGATTTAAGAACTGACATCATGAGACAGATACATGCATCACACTTGGGGATAGAGGCATGCCTAAAACAAACCAAGGAGCATAGCTACTTGCCAGACACAAATGCCCAGCTCAGAGTGAAAAGAAAAGGAGTACTTGTGGCACCTTAGAGACTAACAAAATTATTTGAGCATAAGCTCTCATGAGCTACAGCTCACTTCATCAGTTGCATGCATTCAGCTGAGAGTAGACATTGAATAGTGTGATGTGTATAAAGAGTATAATGATGAACAACAGAGGAGATTCTATAACCTCATGAAATCCCAACCTGACCCTGGGAAATGGTCAGAGAAGACCTGTTCACTTTTACTGACAGGAATGACACTGACACAGTAGATTTCTTCTCTAGTTTCTGGGAGGTGGACTATCTGGAGAATACTCAGACAAGAACTGTGATCTGGACACCAAAGCCACATTTTTCAGAATATGGCATACTATGCTCAGACAATCGGCCACATCATACTGCAGCAGAATTCAACTGTTTCAGAATTGAGCACAACACTTCTTCCCCTGGGAACCCACAAAGCAATGGGAAGGCTAATGTTGGCAGTAGAGACAGCCAAGAAACTGATGGCAAAACAGACAGGAAGGTATTCCTACCTGGCAACCCTGGACCATTGCAATACTTCCTCCCAGTGGCCAAATACAGGGACAGATGGAGCAGAGGACCAAGACTCTGCTTCCCACAAGGGAAGTCCCATGGAGGAATGACAGAAAAGACAGAAGCAATTAAGAGAAAGCCAAGGTATACAGGCAGCTACTACAAAGGAGCCAAAGACTTACGGCCACTACAAACAGATAAGCAGGTCTGGGTTCAACCATCAAGTAGCCATACAAACCAATGGCAAAAGGCAACAGTCCAAGCTGCAGGGCAAGTGAGGTAGCTACTGATTCAGGAGAGCAGTGAAGAAAAACTGAAGACAACTGTGGAGTAGTGGCAAACAGCAGGAACATCTGGACAGATAGGCCAAAACCAGGACCAGGAGAATGTATAAAGAGCTTCAGCTATCGCTGGCCTGATGTAGGAGAATCAAAAGAAATGAGGTATATCACAAATACAGAGGACCAACAGGATGCCTGTCAAAAGAATGAAGGCAGCAACGGGATGGAAGCAAGTGCCCCACAGACAGCAATAACACAAACAAGAAGTGGGAGACTGGCAAAGATACAGGATTCTTCATGATGAGCCAATGGGGTGGTCTATGGAATATATTTTGCTGCTCTCTGCCCAGGATGCACAAACTAGTGCATTTTTTGGACATCTCTCCTAGTACTCTCTTGAAAAGATTCTGCTTTGCTGCTTGTGTGATGTGAGGAGAGTGGGGAAAGGCTAATTCTGTAACAGAATTGACTCATTGTCTGCATCGGTCCTAAACTTCGGGGTTTTTTAGTTTCTTCAACCAAGAGCAGCTTAGCAGCTTTGCCCCACATTGTTCTTTGTTTTATCCATCCTGTAACTGGAATGTGCTGATTGTTTCTGATGGCTATAACAACCATGAGGAGGCCTGTTATGGCCTGGGCAAAGCACTTCAGGAACCGATCAAAATTAAGAATAAACAAACATGGCTTATTACTATTTGCAATGGGAAACAAACAAATAGCTGCCTCTGAAAGAGGGAAACGGCGTACTTGAGAATCTGAGTTAAAATTAGACTGACTGAACTAATTTAGGAATTATTTTGGGAAGAACATTTTACATATTTCTGCTTATCTAACACAAATAGCAGAGCTGAATTCTTGGATGATGCTGAAGATCTAAATGCTCAATGATACTAGCAATTCTATTCTGCTTCAGAGCATAACCCCTTTCTCTGTTTTGGATAGAGTTGAAATTCCTACATACACACTTCCTCTGAAAGAAAGAACACATTGCACCTAAAATTTTGTAAGGTTCTTCCTATATTTTATTATGGGTACCCTGAGGACTCAAAGCATTTTCACAAAGAAATGTATGTCATGAAAAAGGAGTTCAAGACATGCCTTGTTGCTTTAGCTGAAAATATCCCGTATGATTAATTGTATGTAGATCTTGAGGCAGACTGGGTCACTTGGGCTAAGACCATTGCTTGAATCCTCACTTATCCTGAGGGTTCAACCTGATTAGTGAAAAAGGAATTGTCATGTGTCAGAGAGACAGGGAATCAGGTTCATTGCACCTTAAGTTTAATTCTGGGTCAAATACAGAGCAGTCTTGGTAGAATAGTTTCAAATTCCACTCAACCATACAATTTGAAAAATTCTGACAAGATTCCAAAAAGTGAAGAGTACAACTCATATGATCACCACCAATACACACCTTTTCAATGGTAAGGCCTGAAAGGGTTATTTGAAAACTGTCTAATAAAAAGTAATTTTAAATGTCTCAAGGCCAGTAATAGGCAGTATGCAATCTTTTATAGTTTTATAATCTTTGTGACATGGTGCCCTCCAGCAAGCACAGAATGGGTCCTATTTCAGTTGTTTTAATAGACCAGAATGAATCAGAATAAAGTTGGTCTCAGCATGTTAAAACAGCATGAAATACATTCCCTTGCAAATTGTTTACAGAAAAATGTGTTTATGGAAATGTATCACTGATTAAAATTACTAAAGGTAAAAGATCCTCTCTGAGTCTTGTTAATTGTATTTCTTCCCAGAGCGCATCTAGTAAGGATGACATTCAAAACTCACACTATGTCAACAAATGAATAAAGATTGAGAAAAAATATGGGAAGTTGGAAATTATAGGATTTTAAAAGCTGATGCGTCATTTAGTGGATAGAGCTCCACTCTACTGCTTATGGAATTTAGGTTTGAGAAAAAACACAGATTTCTTACTCCTTGCACACACAATCTACTGTGATTTTATCTTAAGAACCATCTTATTTAGTCACAGAATTTTTGACTCAAATAGGTTGATATAGTGATCATGCCTGATACAAGAAGTGGAGAGTTGGGAAGGGTAAAATGGACAAAATAATGATTGCAGTGAAGTGACAGAGACAAAGACACTCCAGTCCCCAGGCATGCTCCTACTTAGATTACTTAAAATCCTACAGTTACTGTCCTGCTATTGTAGTTACAAGCTATTTTCAGATTTGGTAGAAAATGATGACAAACAAAACTGGCTCCTTCATCTTAGTCATGCTGGAAAAAAGACAAGAGGCAATGAATGGTATTCAATAAAACCGCAAATTTATCTGATCATATCTAGAAATACTTGGCAATAATTCTACAGTGCAGATTTCTTCCTTAATTGTTTCTACCTATATTGGCAGCTGCTTCCAATTCCTATATTGTCAGCCCTTCCCCTCCCATCCCTGGTCCCAGTCTATTGCTGAGACCCCACTGCCCTACCCTTGTATGATGCTTGGGGACTGGAAAAAGGAACGGATGTTGGATCCCCATTGTACCATATGTTAGGAGTCCCCACCCCTCTTCCTGAGCTTCCGTAAGGGCTACTTCCTCCTAAATCCCTTTCCAAATCCATTTTATAAGAGAAGCATATCCCCTCTGTAATGAATAACTGCACCGATATCTGCCACATTTGTTACTTACTAAGTTCCGATGTTTTGACCTAACCTCCTTTGCTGTCTCACCTGGTCTGGCTACCTCCTGCTCTGTCCAAGTACATTTTCCCCTTCCTCCTCCTTCTGCCATCCAACTGCAGCAGGGGCCCCATAATGGGGCAATAACTCCCTTTCTTCCAGACAAGGACACCACACATTCAGTTGCAGTTAGCAAATTCTACAAAATAAATGTTTCTATAAAAGGTGAAATAATCTTTGGTGTACTTTCAAGAAAGAAGACCTAACCAGTCCTCAACTGGATTAATTTAATTTAATTTTACATAGTTAGTCAAAAGTTCAAAGACTTGTATTGGAATGGCTTGGGAGATGCAATTATTGTTTTTTTAAATCAGGTGGCTCCAGTATTCTGACTTGTGACTGTAATCATTAAAATTAACCATTAGTCTTATGTGGGGAAAAGCAGCAGTAAATATTTCAATAACCTTATTAAAAAATACTATATGCAGGGTCTGATATAACATTTCTTGTTGTAAATAAGTGTTTTGCCCCTAACTCCCCAAACACCAATGACCATTTGCCCCATTATGTTGGTGAATGTAATATTTAATAATTATTGTATTTTTTAATTTATAATAGTTTTCCCCTTTTATTTATAGTACAATTCCTAGTATAGTATATAATCACTCCAGAGCGGGTTTTGAAGTTCTCTGAACACTTTACTTGACTTTTTTTTTTAAAACTGCTGCTTCAAATTCTTCATCTTGATCCTTATTATATTGTGGGCATCATATGTGAAGAACAAGAATGTGTCTAGGGAGCATGTGCAATATGATCTTTAAAGGGCAGAGCAGCTCTTCTGCTTTCATGTTAAAAAAATAGAAATGCTGCCACTCAGAATTCCTGAAAGGCTTAAAAACATGTAAACAAGATAGAGCAAAACATGCACAAAAGGTAAAATATGCCATGGGAGTTCAAAGGAGATGCATTACTGCAGGTTGAAACTAATTTATCTGGCTTTCAGTCTTAGCACTAAGACATTTACAAGTAAATTACTAAATATAAAAGATTACAAGTTCGCTGAATCAGAAGAACCCCAGCTTTTGGTATGATTAAGTTTTAATTGTATTTCTCCTTAGGGATCACTAGTAGCTAATAAGCTCATGAAAATAGGTCTTTAAATAGCAGGAGAAGTAAAAGTCACTCCATGCACTATATTTTGATATGCTTGGCTGCCTAAGGCATCCTAGCGTATGCAGTTTCAAGTGTTCATTTTCATCAATGAAATATCTAAATAATACGCAAAATATCCTTATTTTTTTGAAATGACAGCTAGCTGGCATAGCTTCAGTTTATCAGATGAATATTTATTTTGTAAATCTCAGTTATGAAGTGCCTGTGTCTTTCTTCTTAACTCTGTTGAGGTTTACTTATTAGAAATACCCATTTGCAAGTCACAAGTTCTGTGTACTTCCCAGGTTTAATGATAAGCATCTTAGTCTTTCTAACACTATTAAATCTTTTCTCCTATGCTTTTAAGCTCTTAAAAGTGGCTCTCATGGAAAAATAACATTCATTTGTTACTTTTTCCAGTGGATATTGATTAATATTGTAACTATTTCTGAAATGGTGAGCTCCTAATTTGTATGTGCAAATCCCCTATGTCACCATAGGTGTGAGTGTGTGTGTGAGAGATTCTCTCTCTTTGTATCTCTACACTGCAATAAAATACCTGCAGCTCACCCGTGTCAGGTAACTCATGCTTCGGGGCTATAAAATTGCCAAGTATACATTCAGGCTTTAGTCCAAATGTCTGCACAGCGATTTTATAGCCCCACAGCCCAAACCTGAGTCAAATGACATGGGACAGCTGTAGGTGTTTTATTGCAGTGTAGATATACCCTGTATGTTTGGTTGGACTTCAGGAAGAATGAACTAATCCCTGGAATGGAGATGGGGATAGGGAGAGCCCCAGAGATGCCCGCCCACCATCTCAACAAGCCAGGAGTGATGTTGCTGGTCAGACCAGCGAAGGAGATGCACCACTCCTGATGGAGATGGGGAGGGAGTGCAACACATGCCTGAAAAGGTCATAGCTGGGCTTCGCCTACTCCTCATGTTCATTGCCTCCAATTAGTCAGCCACGGTGGTAAGAGGGAGAGCTGACTGATCCTGCGCTCTCCCCTCCCAACAGTATAAACATGTCTTCTGGGCCACAGGAGCCACTTGGTGGACCAAGCTGAACACCTGTTATGTGAGATAAGGCAGGCATACACTGCCCCTAATGCAGTGTTAAGTTAATAAAGTTTTGGTCTCCTGCGAAAGTCCATCCGAGGATCTGTCTTTCATTCACCTGTTTGCCCTGACTAATACCTGATGAGCACACACAGATAAAGTGGTTATGAGTGCACATGGACACTTAAGGCACTTACCTGGCCACATGTGCATGCCAATATTTGATTTGCATGTATACATCAGGTATTTGTGTGCAGAATAAATTTGGCACGCACATATGTATGCAGAAAACTGTATGGGTGCAATTTAAAATCTGTCAATATTTTTCATATATAAATATTTAACAGTATTCAAATGTACATAGCTATATACATACACAGAGAGACTAGGTAGATGTGCCTGTAAGAGAGACATTTCCTAAATCTCCGAAGTGTTAATTTAGAAGACTATATTTAATTAATCAAGTGATTTTAGAATTTTAGCCCTCCCCGCATAGCAATTAGGTTTACACTGACAGTAAATTGATACTGGCATATCACAACTGAGAAGCAAAGGAATGATTTATGGACCATCAAGGCCTCAACTTTATTAAACACAGAGAAAAAAAAAACAGTGGCCCTTGTACATCTCCCATACAGTGAATTAACTAAATCCCACAGACTTGCTGGAAGCCCTATAACAGATGTGACAATTATGTATTGAACAACTTGAGGGATTTAGTTCTCCAATCAGCTGGGAACTAAGCAATTGTTGATGAGAAAATGAACTGTTAATTAACAAATATGAAGACGCTGACCTGCCAAGTAAAATTAAACTTAAGGGATGTAAGATGTTTGCCCTGGAGAAACTAAATTGTTAGAACTAGAGTTGGTGAAAACTGTTGAACATTTTTGCTCAACATTTTAGTAATTTTGCCCCTTGAAAATTTTATAGAAAAACTACCATTGCATCCATCTACGGCAATTTAGTCTTGAGCAGAGAAAAGCAAGAGAGGGATAGAGTAACACCCAGGGAATCACATACATGTATAGTAAATTTGATACCTTACTTTGTGCATGTAAGAATGGAAGCAGCCAGAGACACACACACACAACCCGACTCTACCTCCAGAAATTACACAGAGATCTGTACCTGGCCCTGCACTGACCATACAAGGATATGTTGGACTTTAAACTGGAATTACAATCCTTCAAGACCACCCAGTGTTCTTTCCTTACGGAGAAGGTTCAGTGGAGCCTGCTAATATGATGTCCTCATCCTGGAATAAACTGTAGGACCTTTCCACAAATATAGTAAATTGCCAGGGATACTCATTGATCCTGTGTCTCCACATCAGCTAGGCACCTCTCCTTGTCATTTTCTGGGCAAAGAGGCTCTGTTGGAGCTGGGCTACTAGGGACTCCCACTGGGTGTGACAGCCTCTAGAAAGCCCCTGTTGGACAGAGATGTGCAGAAAAGGAATTACTGCCTGAAGACTATGTGTACCTCACAGTCCTGATCTACATACACTCCATCCTCTCCTTTTACGCCACCTTCAAATCCCTCTCCTGCACAGATCCCATGAAAAGGCATCCACTCAGTCTGAAGAAGCGGGGGGAGATGCTGCCACTGAGGTGACACAGTTCCCCTTCTTGGTGAGCGTGTCCCCCTCTGCATCCAGATCTGAGGAGTGCAATCTAGGCCCTGGTTTGAATAAGACTCAATGAATAAGAGCTAATATATTGCAATAAAGTTCATGTGACAGATATGGCAATTTCCTGCAATATCCTTGGAAGACCTTATCATATTAAGATTATGTATTGTTGTGGTCCAGGATCGTAGATAACCACTCTAGCGGGAGATGGGAATTCAAAAAACTATACTGAAAATGTGCCAGACAAGCATGGGCTTTTGGGACAATAAGTATTAAGTGGATTTCCTGGGGAATCTCTAAGGAGAGGCTCAAGCAAATTCCCAACTCCATTATGCAAAACCCAGCCTTTTGAACCGACACCCTGAAGACAGGTCATTGTCTGCTGATCATGTTACAGAAGGCCAAAATCAAAGGCCTGAAATGTACAAAAATGGCCAATCTGTCCTTGTAACCAGAGAGAAAACCTGCTTATAAGTTTTGACAGACTAAAACTACCAGAGGCCTAGATGGAGATTGGGGTACTCTCAGGTAAGCTTTCTGGCATGCATGTAGATTCTATTCTTATTTTAATATGTTTTGTCTGCAATGCTTTTACCTTAAGAATAAATGTGCTTGCTTAGAAGTTGCTATTTGGTAAGGGTGGACTATTGCTATTTGCTAACTGTGGGCAACCCACTGGTCATAGCCCCGGAGAGAGAGCAAAGTGCAGAATTGCTAGTGATACAGCAGTGTAAGGCAGGGAGCTGTACAGTATTAAAACATTCCAGAAGGGAGTGAGACTAGGTCTCAGCCCAGGAGAAGTGATGTCTGGCCACCCTTGGGGGATCATAGAGGGAGAAATACAGGGCAGTTATTCTGGAACTATGATAGGTTGTTCTCAGAGTATTTCCAGGAAGATGGGAAACAAATTGAGATTTCCTCCTACTTTTACAACTCCAACAGTTATAATAGATAAGCATCTGAAATGAAATTCTGGCACTACTCAAGCCAATGGAATTTTATGTCTCAAGTCAATGGGGCCAGGATTTCACCCCTAGTCTTTTGAATGCACTGCCAAATTGAAGCAAATCACTGACTCTTCAGATTCAACTATCATCTTGGCTATTCATGTTAGTCTGAGTCTGATGCTGGTCAGTATCTACTCATTGCTCAAGCAATTGACCTAGTAGAATCAATATGATTTATATTTACCAAGAATGAGTTTAGTTAAAGGGATATGGCAGAGATTATTTCTGTTTTGACTAAAATTATATGAAGCTGGAGATTTTTTAAAAAGTTTAGTTTTCTTAAAAAAGCATGATGTAAGATTGATATATGTCCGGATAATGAACTAACTTAGTGCTATCTTAACTTAGTGTTAAAGGTGTGTGCCATTTGCTCTTTACTTAGAAACCCTAATTTTCCACTTCCTTGCCACTCTGCATGACATATTGCCCGGAGCACCATGGCAAAGCAATGGAAGCACTATTTAGGAACTTGCAAAAGAGGATAAGGATAATTTCTTCAAGTTCCAGCAGTGATTATAATTTCAGGCAAACCTATCAGAAATGAAATAACTTTGAAGTTGGAAAATGTGTAAACTTGTGGCAAAATTTACTCACTGTAGACTGTAATGCCTTTTAAAAAAATCCTATTTTTTTTCCTGTCCTTGGCTTTGGTGATAGTAACTAGCTGACAAGTTCCATTTAATATATCCCAGACTACCATAAATGTAAAACATTGCTTCCTCCTAAGTGAGCTCAGATGTTTGATAACTAGAAGAGTGTTGGTTTACAATCCAAACACTATACTTCACTGTACTCTTTTCCCTGGGCACGTCTGAATATCATAAGATTATATAATACTGTATAACCCATTCCAGTCTGTTGTACTTTTCAGCTACATTCGGACATGATGGAAGAAAAGTAAATGGCTTTATATTTGACTATATCAAGTCAGGTATCTGGACCAGTGATATTTAAGGAGCATATTAAAAGGCATGCTTTCTGTTTTCCAGAGGAGACTCAAGTTGATACATAAAAACACAATATCTTTTAGGCTTGCTTCCAAAATGCTTGACATTGAATTGCCAGGGGTGAAAATAGAGAGTGCCTTAAAAGATATGAAGAAAAATTTAATAGATTTTAATACAAATGGATACTGGAAAAAAACATGCTCTTGGCTAGAAACTGTAAGACTGTGTGTGCATTCCTACTAGAAGGCAAAACTGAAAATTCAAGGATTTATTTTTAATCATACTCAGCAAGCAAAAATAAAACAGACACACACACACACACACACACTTTTTGCTCTGAAAAAAACCCTGCTATGACAAAAGCAATAATAAAAGAAAATTGACATGTAATTTAGCTTCAGCTAAATACCACAAGATGACAAAGGCTGGAAACTGACACTCTATTAATTCACAAGGGTAAGTATGATATAAAAAAGCTAAAAATTAACTTCCCCATAATGCACTGCAAATTATGTCACTAATACTTATCTTGGGGCAATGCCTTTCCAGATATGACAGCCAATTCAGTCCTCACGTTAGCTCAGATCTAGGTCTCACCACAGCAGGGAATGCCAACTGTGCCGAATTAATTGTGACTATTTGGCTGCCTCTCCGGCTACTTACTAAGGTAGAAATGAAAGTAGTAAAATCACAGATATTTTCCCCTTTTCATGTTATATGCAATGCCACCTGTATGCTCACTAAACTCTGGAAAACACTGACCACAAGAAAGAACGAGGAGTACTTGTGGCACCTTAGAGACTGAAATTTATTTGAGCATAAGCTTTTGTAGGCTAAAGCCCACTTCATCAGATGCATGCAGTGGAAAATACTGTAGGAAGTTTTATATATATACACAGAGAGAGAGAGAGAGAGAGAGAATGAAAAAATGGGGGTTGCCGTACTAACTCTTAATGAGACCAATCGATTAAGGTGGGTTAACATCAGCAGGAGAAAAAAAACTTTTGTAGTGATAATCAGATTGGCCCATTTCAAACAGTTGACAAGAAGGTGTGAGTAACAGTGGGGGAAAATTAGCATGGGGAAATAGTTTTTAGTTAGTGTAATGATGCATCCGCTCCCAGTCTTTATTCAAGACTAATTCAATGGTGTCCAGTTTGCAGATTAATTCCAGTTCTGCTGTTTCTCGTTGGAGTCTGTTTTTGTTGTTTTTGAAGTTTTGTTTTTGAATAATTGCGACTTTTAGGTCTGTAATTGCCATGCTAATTTTCCCCCTGATGTTACTCACACCTTCTTGTCAGCTGTTTGAAATGGGCCATCCTGATTATCACTACAAAAGTTCTTTTTCTCCTGCTGATAATAGCCCACCTTAATCAATTGGTCTTGTTAAGAGTTGGTATGGCAACCCCCATTTTTTCATGTTCTCTCTCTCTCTCTGTGTATATATATATATAAAACTTCCTACAGTATTTTCCACTGTATGCATCTGATGAAGTGGGCTTTAGTCCACAAAAGCTTATGCTCAAATAAATTAGTTAGTCTCTAAGGTTCCAGAAGTACTCGTCGTTCATTCTGCTGATACAGACTAACATGGCTACCACTCTGAAAACTGACCACAAGGACACCTATGTGACTAGAATAGAAAAAAAAAGTTTGTCTTTATCCGTTACCAGCTGATACACTGATGCTCACTTTTGGGCAACAATAAGCATCTGGCTCAAAAGATAAGCAAGTTTTGACTTCTATTTCCTCACAGAAAAAAGCTCCTATTCTTTCCACATATAAAAGAGTACAGTCTGGCAACGTTCACACCACACACATCACTAAGTTCAAGTTTCAGCCAGACAACAGCATTACCAACCTGTTGAAAACTCTTTGATTTTAACTTGACTGTCTCAATATGATCTCATGTTGCCTTTTATCTGAATGTTTATGTCTGCAAGTGACAACAGCAAAAACTCCACTCTCTTCTTTGAAGGAAATATCTTTAATCAAAACAGGAACAGGAGAATACATCTGAATACATTTCAGTTCCACTTTTTTCAGGTTACCTCAAAATTCAGTTCTTTTGAGTGGCTTTATCTTCACTGAACAAGAAAGCATTACGTTTTTGGAGGATATGTTTAAACCAGTCCAATTCTTCTGAAAATTCTCAGGATAGTGCACTGAGCATCCCAGCAAAT
The DNA here is from genome assembly GCF_965140285.1 of Lepidochelys kempii. Classification (NCBI taxonomy): domain Eukaryota; kingdom Metazoa; phylum Chordata; order Testudines; family Cheloniidae; genus Lepidochelys; species Lepidochelys kempii. The sequence continues at coordinate 76,957,728 of NC_136383.1, read as the reverse complement.
ATTGCCCACTTTATGGTTGTGTAAGTGCCACAAGACAAAGAATTAACACAATGAACTAGAAAACAAAGTGTCAAAGGAACAGTTAGCAAAGCAGGAAAATGAACAACAAGCAGGAGGCTACTGGAAGGATTGTTGGCTAAAGAAAAAAGAAGAGGAACATATTCAATGAAAAAAACCCCCAACAGATGAGATTATGCTTGGAAGAATTGAAGGGCTATTGTCAAAAGACAGAGAAAATTACAGAGCAAAGTAACATATCTTCCTTTCTCCTTCCTTGAGTCTAAACTCTATGAGGAGAGTCTAAACTCTCAGACCCCAGCCATGTGACACAGGAATGATGAATTCTACTTCTGCACCCTATTTCCCTGGTACCCTACGGAAATTTCTCCCTGGAAGAGGATGACGCAGGCTGACCGTACTTAAGCATGTGCAATCTGTCTACTCACTGAAAACTTACAGTGATGGATATTTGCTGCTGCTGGGAAAGGTGTGATCAGTTTATGTAGGGAAAAATATACAGCAGATTTTTAATTTGCAGTAGGTGAGCACTGCCAAATTGAGCACTGGAGCACATGAGTTTTTCATACTACTGAGGCAATTAGACTACTGTACATGTAGTGTAAGCTTGGTAGATCTCTGACTTCCAGCTCAAAGTAAACAGAAAAAGGGATCACAAGGTAAGGATCTGTGTCAAGCACTGGTAAATCAAATAGTAACAGAACAGATCGTATGGATCTTATTTCCTGTAGGGAAGGTTCTGAAATTAAACACATCGTTTGCTGCATAATTTGTTCTTCCACAAAATATCAGATGCATCTGTACCAGGAGCACATATAATTTTATCCATCTATTTGCCTTCAGTGACTGCAGCATCCCAAAAATGTGGAAAGAAAAGGGATTAGAAGTGTTTTCTGAAAGCTCAGCATGCTGAACACTATTTATTCAATTCAGTTATCAACTTGCGAATTCGATTTTGTTAGCTATGCTGAAGAGCTATGGTTAACATTATCAAATCTGAAGTTAAGACACCTACATTCATATTTAGGCAAGTAAATAAATGTCCTGATTGTGGGAGCTGCAGAAAACCCACAATTCCTAATGAAGATAGTGAGAGCTATAGCTGCTTCATTAAGTGCCTAAATACAAATGAATGTAGTAGGTGTCTAATTTTAGAGACGCATGTTAAAAATTTGGAGTACAATTTTTAGACAGGGGTAGGTTTTATGAAATAATACATGCAAATACCTATCACCTATGATTAACCTCCATCCCCAGTTAAATCAAAGCGTACTCACAATCAATCTCCCAATGCCCTCCCCAGACAGCCTCCTGCCTGCCCACAATACTACCCACCATAGATTATGCCTTCCTCAACTGTTTGTGAAGTTCAAGATTCTCTAGTGACATGGCTTCACCTCACTCCTTCTCCTCAAGAGGTAGAGGGTTGAAGGGCAATCTATTCTGCAGTTTGTTAACAATGTAGTCTGAGAAGACAACAGGTGTGGAATTAGGGATGTTGTCTGGGGCGGTTCATGGTATAGTAAGTATATTACCATACAGAATCATATAGATAGCACAGGCTATCCTTATTTTTTGATTTTGATATTGTACTACACACAGCTAGGTATTTTATATAAAAATGAGAACCAAGAACTTTTAAAATTAGTTCCTACTTCCTGAGTAACTCTGAATACATGGATTTAATACAAGATTTTATATTTAAATATATTTTCTTTTCTCTGGCATGGGAGCAAATTTGTTTTCATGTTCTTTATTGTTTACTTGTAAATGTTTTTGAGATTTTTAAGAGTTAATTATTTGAGAAATATTTAATATTAGTTCTAGGCAAAAACAGACTAAATCTATTTTTCATAAAACCTTGTGCAAAAATTATACTCATTTCATTCCGGGCCATTTCATGAACACAGAACATTTTTCTTTTCTAATAAATGACCATTTGCATATTGAAAACATGACCATTGAACTTTTCACCCTTTTTTTGGAAAACTGATTTTTGCTTGAGGAAAAAATGTTGAAGAATGGGTTTATGTTCAGCAACAAGTCCCTTTTAGGGTGGACAGGAATCTTTTACCACTACAACACAGTCATACTGATGAGCAAACACAAGCAAAATTTCCTGTGATATTCATGAAATTGGACCATTTTTGTAAATTTAAAAAGAGATGCAAGAAGCCTGATATTTAAGCTTTTTGAATTTTGTTTTGAACTCTTCATACACTAGTAATTTATACCTATGTTGTAAAGCTCATTTATAAGGAACTGATTTTGGAGTAGATTACGATGGAGGTAGAGGAATACATCTTTCTTTCTTTGAATGTTAAGGGAATATGATTTTTCAAAATATATTATAGGAGATGGGTTTTATGATTATCATGTTTTGTGCCCACATGCACTATAAAAATGCATAGAATACATGCCCCTGTTCCGAAGATCTTGTTTCGATCCTGAAAAAGTATGTACATGTGAACTTTGTCCTAATGCAGTCCCATCAAACAGAAAAAGACTGGGGTTTAAATAATGGATGGAGAAAAAACAAGGATATAACATACACCAGGCGGGAAGGACATAGGTTACTGAAATAAGATTCTGGTGGGACCTTAAAGACTAACAGATTTATTTGGGCATAAGCTTTCTTGGGTAAAAACCCAACTTCTTCAAATCTGTAGAAGTGGGGTTGTTACCTACAAAAGCTTATGCCCAAATAAATCTGTTAGCCCTGGTCTACACGGGGTGGGGGGGGGGAATCAATCTAAGTTATGCAACTTCAGCTTTGTGAATAACGTAGCTGAAGTCGACATACTTAGATTGACTTACCGTGGTTTCTTCACCGTGGTGAGTCGACTGCTGACACTCCCCCATCGACTCTGCCTGTGCCTCTCGCAGCGGTGGAGTACAGGAGTCAATGGGAGAGCGTTCGGGGGTAGATTAGATGGGTAGATTAGACACTAGACTAGACGCGATAAATTGATCTCCGCTGAATCGATCGCTGTCTGCCGATCCAGTGGGTAGTGTAGACATACCTTTAGTCTTTAAGGTGCCACCGGACTCCTTGTTGTTTTTGTGGATACGGACTAACACTGCTACCCCTCTGGTACTTGAAATAAGATTATGCCATTACTCAAGTTTTGGAATATGTATGTCTAAGTGGCTTCTGTTGTTGTATTTTATAAGTGTAAATGCATTCATTTTTTGTAGGCTATTCCGCAGAAGTTAGTTTTTAGGAGTGAATTGAATAAGGCAAGGGCTACACACTTTGTTGGAAAATTCCTTTCTAAAGCTCTGGGCAGTATAGTTACAAGTGGGCACAACCTGTAAATATATATATATATATATATATTTATATACCTGTAAATAGTCCCAATGAGAGGGCTCATGGTTTGTAATCTAGTATTTTTGAATGAGATGTTCACAAGACTATATTATTTCTTCAAAAGATATTGATTGAAGATTTCAAATTGTGTTTGGAGGGAAATATTTTAAAATTCAGCTCTGTAGGTAATTTATATCTTATCTATCAACATGTTTAGAATTAACCAGATTTTCTCTCTTTTAATTTAATGCTAAAATACGAACCCTTAGAGGATGGAAAAACAATCCTTGAAGAGCAACTATTTTGCTTTGGGTATTTTTCTAATATTGTCAGTGTACGCATCTATCATCTGAGCTTCCCCTGGCTACCCCACAAACAGCATGAACTTAATTCAGGAGGGAACACCTCAGCTGTCAAGTAATGCAGAAGCTATTTACCATCATCCAGAAAATGAATAGATGTATGCACAACTCTTTACATCCTATTCGAGTGAAAGAACAGTAATGTCAGAAGTTTAAATATTGACGTAGTTGTTACTGGTTCGCATGTGAACAATAAGAACCAGTGTTTTACAGTCTTTGAATAAAAAATAATACCATGGTTGGAGACAAAAACAAACACAAAACAAAAATAGCTTTACTCCTATTTGTACTGAGTCACAGATTAACATAAATATGAACTTTGGGGGAACCTGAAAGGCACAACTAAATCTAATAAAACTCTAAGAATGGGGGATTTCAACTACTCATATATGAACTGCTCAAATGCCACAACAGTACAAGGTTTAGAGAATCAGATTCCCAGCATCTTAAATTAAGCCTTTTAGAAACTGCTAGTTCTCTGGGCACAATAAAGGTGATGTTATTCTTAACTTCATTCCAAGTAACACACAAGAGTTGGTTCAAGAAGTGCCTATATTTGAGCCATTAAGGAACAATCACCCAAATGTAATTAACTTCCTCAGCCTCAGAACTGGACAAAGAACTGGACAAAACCTAGTACTGTAACACTAAACTTTAGAAAGATAGTCTTAAATGAGTCTATAGGACCCTAAAGTCAAAAGTAAGGAAATTTAAATTCTGAGAGTCAGCATGGAGGCTACTTAAGCATATATTGTAGCAGAGTTACAGAAAGTATGTATGCCTCTAAACAAAACAAGCAACAGAAAGACAAAAGAAAAATAACACACTAAAATGGCAAGGTTCAAGAGGTTATTTAAGTGAAACAGTTATCCTTCACAAAATGGAAATCCAAACCTAATGAAGCCAATAAAAAGAACCATAAACCTAGTGCAGGTAAACTGTAAGATGAGAATTAGGAGTGCTAAAAGCATCTTGAAGAATAAATAGCCAAAGACATAAAAATGAACAACAAGAAATTATTTATGTATGTAAGAAGCAGAAATCCTTCAAAAGAATTGGTGGTTTCATTGGACTAGCAGTTTGTAAAGGCAATAATGAAGGAGGATCATGACACTGCTAAGAAATTGAATTACTTCTTTGCATCACCTCACCAGAGAGGGTTTTGGGGACCTACTCTCTTCAAGTAGTAAAGAGGAGATATTTTCAGAGATTGTGGTGTGAAAAACGGAAGTGCTGGAACAACTTGCTACACTAAATAGCAATACATCACCAAGATAGAGCTAGATAATGAAAGAAATTAAGAATTAAATGATTGATTTGCTAACAAAAATGTGCACTCATTAAAACCAGCAACTCAAACAGAGAATAGAAAATGTGGTGCCCATCTTAAAAAACAAAAAAAAAGCAGTATTAGGAATGATCTTCAGAATTTTAGACTAGCAAATTTGAATTCAGTACCAGGGAAAAAAAAAACCTGATTGAAATGCTAATTCAATGCAGTATCTTAAAATATCAAAATAAATACGATCTAATAGTGCAAACCAGCACAATGTCTTCAGAGGATAATCTTGCCTCTCTAATATAGTTAATTGTTGGATCATGTAACCCAATACTAAATAAAAGCAAACCAGTTGACATAATTTATTTGGACTTTCCAGAAAGTCCTTCACAAATGGCTATTAGCAAAACTAAATAATTATGGGATAGGAGATGAAGTTTTGTTATTTATAGAAACTGGCTAGGAAACAGAAAACAAAGGATAGGAATAAAATTTTCAATAAGATAACATGTTACTTGATAGGTGCTCTCAGGTTCTGTATTGACAATGCCAGTCCTAAGCATATTTATTAGTGATCTGAAAAAATGAACAGACATCTTGGTTTACAGACCAGGCCAATAAAAGGGAACATTATAGAAGTATACCAGATAAAGAAAGTAGATTGAGGAATCCTATTTAGCCCCTCTCACACAGAAGAAGAAGGGGACACTCAATTAAAGGCAATATATTTAAAGCTTATGAGGGATATATGTTTTACACAATGCATCACTGACCTACAACTCATTGCTGTGAGATATCCTTGAGGCCAAGAGCTTCGTAGAATTGAAAGAGAGCAGACATTTATATAGATAACAAGAACATCTACAGTTATATCAGTTTCAATGCACCAATATGATCTGTTCACTTGGAGCTACTCCGGTGGAACAAAGTGGACAGATTCCAGTTGGAAATGGCCAGCTGTAGAATTCTTCTTGAGCAGTTGAACTTCTTGCTGGCATAAAGCCGATGCGAGTGGCAGAGCTGGTTCCTCCACCAGCCAAAGTGTCTGCTCTAACTAGTGCCAGTGCTGGAACAGTACTGACTCAGTCAGCTCCCTGATGTTGCCCCTGTTCTCCACATGCAAAGCTGATCTCAGATGCAAGGGAGAAGTGAGATGTAGGAATTTTGTTTCTCTTTCAAAAATAAGACCAAATCCTTGTGATTCATGACATAAATCAACCACTAACTATCAGGGTTCAGGAGGAAATTTCCTCTGTGGGCAGTTTATTCCTTAATTACTGACTTTCTTGCTGTGTCCCCTAAAGTACCTGATCTTGGCCTGTGTCAGAGATAGAATATTGGACTTCATGAGCCGCTGGGCTGATTCAGTATAGCAATTGCTACGTTTCAGATCTAAAAATATATTAACGAATATATCACAAAAAATGTAATTAATGAGATATCCTTGCTTCTTTTGGAGATTGGTGATGGGGAGGAAAATGTTGGGCTAGGACACAATTGCAATACCCTCCTCTTACAGAAAGTGTCACAGGGCTCTTATTATCCACTTACGGACAGAAGGCACAAGACTTCATCTTTTACAATCCTAACTGAATGCACTGTTTCCAATCAACTGTGTGGAACTTTGCTATAACTTGGAAGGATGGAGGTCAGAGTTCAGGCACATATTAATGACAAAATTTGGGGAAATATTTACTCTTGCTGTATGTGTTCTTTGGATAAAGAGATGACATCAGCTTCTACTGCAGTTACTTTTGGCATCCTTCATTATCCATAAATTAAAAAATATATTACACAAAAAAGTTTTAGTACCAACTGTACATCACCCCCCAAAGAAAGAATCAGTAGAATGAAATGCAATATTTTAGATAACATATCAATGCTGTGTTCAGCAAAGCTATACCCATGCTTAAAGTTCTATTTAATTACCTTTTAAAAAATAGTTTTCCAGCTACTGATTGTGTTTGTGGCTTCCTAGATCAGGTGAGTAATGTCAGCACCATACCATAATAGCACTTATCAAACAACAGTTATGCGTTCCCTCGCAAATAACATAGTTTTTTTTAATGGAACTGTGTAGTTTGGACACTTTTGGAAGTAACACTTCACTTTTTTAGTACTGCATCTAAGAACAAATTGCCCACAACAAATTACCTTTGTTGAAAATTGATCTTACCTTAGAAGACAAACTGAAACAGAGCTGCCATTTTGTAGCCAGTACTATACTACTACTATTTTATATCTATATTGTGCATTTCATCTATGGATATCAAAGCATCAGAGCTGGTTTTATTTATCTGACTGATTAATTGCCTATGAACATATTTGTGTATGAACAACAGTGTGCGCAATTCATTATTTGTTGCAATTATTCTTCTGTTTTTTAAAAAAGTTTCAATCATCCAACAAAGTAGCAGAAAAAAATACCATGTGTCTTAGGTAACCAAGCATGAATCACAAAAAACAAACAGGCTAAGTGAATGGTTGACAAATATCCCCGAGGCTGAAATTGTTCAATATATATATTGAATATATGTTGAATATATTGTTCAAACAACGTATTATGGGTCATTTTTTTATCTTGGCCTGGTCCATTTGTGCTGCTCTGGCAGTTCAAAGGGGCTTTTAAATCAATTTAACAGCACAGTTAAGATTCCCTGTGCAAGGGAATCCATGAGTAGCACAGAACTGAAGAATCCTACTCTTCTGCCATCACCCTCAAGCATGGGAGTTATGGCTAGACTATCACCATGCTCCAGTGATTTCTGGCACCTAGGAACCATAGCTAGCCAACATAGTTTAGAGCAGCACTGAAGTGCTGTTAACAATGTTGAGGAATATGTTGACAGAGACCACCCTCAGGATTAGGGAGCAACAGATGGCTTCTTGCACACTCTCCCTCATCACCACAGGCTGCATTTAGAAAACACTGGACACAGTTTAGAATCTGGACAATTAATATTGTCACAGACACCAACATCCATTGTAAATATGTTGCAAACAGAAGAAAGGGTTATATTTGTCTTATAGGTCATTTGTAATGAATAACTTGGCTTGCTCTGGTGAGTATTATTCCCAATTTACAGATGCTAAATCTAAAAGCACAGTGGGATTAAGTGATTTCCCCAAAGTCACACACCAAGTTAGTGGTAGGAAAAAGAATAGCACTTACAACTCCAGTCTCCCATTCCTGTGCCCAAGCAACCAGAATAAATGTTCAGCAAATGCTCTGGGAAAGAAAAGGATTCCACAATGCATTCAGAGTTGAATGGCTATCTTAAAATAAACTGAATAAGCTAAATGCCACACAGAGGAAATTAGTACTGAAGAAAATGGCAAATAAAACCATTCAGTGCATTGCAGAGATTGCTTTAACAGCTATAGGGTTATAATTTAACACCAATAACTTGGTATGCAAGGAAATTAACTATACACATGTAGTTCTTATCTCAAAATGTATCTGCTAAGTAACATATTTTAAAGGGATTTAAACTGTCTAAAAGATAAATTCAGAACCCTTCGTCAGCTACAACAGTGCTTTGTAGAAGTTACTATGGCAAAATAGAGAGCAAGAAATGCACAGAAATTTAGAACTATTATTATATAGTATATGGAATGTCTCTAGTGAACTGTATTGCGCTATATGAATTGTACCTGCAGCTGTCTGAAAAAAAACTAATGTTTTCGGTGTAATGAATACTAATGTCTTCTGAAGGTAATTGTCCTATTACATTTGGGTTTAATAGACATTCAGGTTTATTAATATTATGTGATGCAAAGTTTTTAGTTAGGTGATTCACTTTTCTTCACAGTCAGACACTTCAGGTTATATTCTTTATTGACTATCTGAATTGCAATAATGGGAATATCATTGAATTTTTGGTGCTCCTATTGGTTAAAATATTCTTCTACTGCAGGGTTGAGCTACTACAATACAATGCTTATGGCTGCTGACCCTCATTTAACAGAGTTCGATTTGGTGCATATATATTTTTTCCCACAGTACGTGCAATTACTGAAACAAAAAACTGTTTGGTTCTTCAGTCAATGTTTGTTTTCAATTTGTAGCGGGCATATTAGAGTCATGGTTGCCAGCCACCGGTAAGCATGCCAGTATTAGTAACTTAAGGCTTTTACGAATGCTAAGTAGAAAGCTATGCTCAACCATAAATATGGAGTTATTAGTGCTCCTTCATATTAATAGTCTAGACATCTCCTCCTCATTTAAGTGTCTGATCCTGAGAGGAGCTGAGTGCCCCCAATTCTCAAAGTCAGGGAATTCAGTTTCTTGCAGCAGGTCATTATTATATACCTCTAGGCTCCAATACCTACAGGTAAGTGTGATTTAATAAAGAAGAAATGCAGGATTTGATATAAAACTTTTTAAAAGTTAAACTTTAGAGCCTTTAAAAAAATGCCGATGCCATTCAAGTGTACTTAAGAGTTGGTCTCGTCCTTAAACAGCTCATTAATTTTAAATAAACGTTTGTAAATGTCAGTGTATGACCAAATACTAGAACAAACAACAACTGAATGTGTTTGTGTGCATCACCTCTTCCCCCATCCCTTGCACTCTAACGCTGTGGAGAGTCAAACATATTCCTTGCTGTCTAAAAGTAGCACCAATACCCAGCTGAGGCAAGAGAAAGATCCTGCTGGCTTGGACAGGGGGGAGACTGTGCTTAGGTTGTCTCCACATGTAGTTGCTCTTTAATCTCACAATAGGCATGTGATATCTCCTACCTACTGTAACTCAGGATGAAGAAGAGAAAGACACGATGAGAGTCCACAATTCTCTGTTCAGTACACTGTAATCTGTTCCTTACTGAAGGCCACTGTGGTATTAGAAAGCAAGGCAAGATGGAGGGAAGAGGGAATGCTTGTTAAATAGCAAATATTGTAATATCTGTGAGACTTAATATCAAGAACAGTATGGAAAGATTAATGAATTTCTGCTTAAGGTCCTATTCCCAAAATAATTACTTGTAGATCCAAATGTGAAAAGACGTACCCTTTATTCTTGTAATTTACAAGTGATGTTGCTATTTTTATTCATATATATGAAGCACAAATCTCTAAAGGTGGAAACACATATGAAAACTGTGAATTGTTTAATATATTGTATTACATTAGATGTACTGATTTTAACTTAATGACTGAAACAAGGCCATTCACTCCAGGTGCTTGCTCCACATTTGTTCCCTGAAAAGGCATTTTCTAAATCTGTATCATGGATTGGGATCCATTATCCTGTTAGCTTTCAGAGGAGCAGCCGTGTTAGTCTGTATCAGCAGAAAGAAAAGGAGTACTTGTGGCACCTTAGAGACTAACAAATTTATTTGAGCATAAGCTTTTGTGAGCTACAGCTCACTTTATCAGATGCATGCAGTGGAAAATACAGTGGGGAGATTTTATATACACAGAGAACATGAAACAATGGGTGTTACCATACACACTGTAATGAGAGTGATCAGATAAGGTGAGCTATTACCAGCAGGAGAGAAAAAAAACCTTTTGTAGTGATAATCAAGGTGGGCCATTTCCAGCAGTTGACAAGACATGTGAGGAGCGGGGGTGTGGGTGTGTGTGTGTGTGTGGAGGGATAAACATAAGGAAATAGTTTTACTTTGTGTAATGACACATCCACCCCCAGTCTTTATTCAAGCCTTTATTCCTGTTAGGAAATCTAGTGCATCAGGCATACAGAACTATGCTCTTGTTACTTCCATGGAGGTTAGATGCACTTGGACAGGCCTGCACGTATTTTTAAAAAGAAGGGAATCATAGACTTTAAGGTTAGAAGGGACCATCATGATCATCTAGTCTGACCTCCTGCACAACGCAGGCCACAGAATATCACCCACCCACTCCTGTAACAAACCCCTAACCTATGTCTGAGCTACTAAAGTCCTCAAATCATGGTTTAAAGACTTCAAGGTGCAGAGAATCCTCCAGCAACTGACCCGTGCCCCACGCTGCAGAGGAAGGTGAAAACCCTCCAGGGCCTCTGCCAATCTTCCTAGAGGAAAATTCCTTCCAGCCCCAAATATGGCGATCAGCTAAACCCTGAGCATGTGGGCAAGACTCACCAGCCAGATACCCAGGAAAGAATTCTCTGTAGTAACTCAGATCCCATCCCATCTAACATCCCATCTCAGGCCATTGGGCATATCTACTGCTAATAGTTGAAGATCAATTAATTGCCAACATTAGGCTATCCCATCATATCATTCCTTCCATAAACTTATCAAGCTTAGTCTTGAAGCCAGATAGGTCTTTTGCCCCCACTGCTTCCCTTGGAAGGCTATTCCAGGACTTCACTCCTCTGATGGTTAGAAACCTTCATCTAATTTCAAGTCTAAACTTCCTAATGGCCAGTTTATATCCATTTGTTCTTGTGTCCACATTGGTACTGAGCTTAAATAATTCCTCTCCCTTCCTGGTATTTCTATCTCTGATACATTTATAGAGAGCAATCATATCTCCCCTCAGCCTTCTTTTGGTTAGGCTAAATAAGCCAAGCTCTTTGAAATCAAGGGTGGAAGGGAAAGGTTTATAAAGGGCAGCCAGATAAACAGCAGAGAAGGTGGAGAAAAAGGAAGTGTGTGCAAAAAGGATGACAGGATGCCTCCTGAGTTATAAGATTCAGAATGAAAAAGCCTCTTATACTCAGAGTTCTGATCCTTTCACTTTCCCCCTGTTAAGCTATTCAAGTATCAGACTTCAGTTCTCTATCAGAGTCACCGCAGACTGATTAATCTGCTGATTACAGCCACAGCTGCAGACTAAAATGTCAGAGATAAACAATTTGAGATTTTAGTGCTTGGCCTAACTTTAAACTGTTTTGATTTCCATCAGTGGCTTTCACATCTGCACAAATTCTGAAGGAAAACTTTAAAAAGATCTTTATTAAATGATTAGATAAAATGGAGAACCTCAATTTTATGTTAAAATACTATATTGGCCGCACGTTGGAAAGTTTCCAGTTTTACTTTTGATAATGTGACCTCAATGTTTGAAGTAGCTAAGAACGTTGACATTTTAAAATATGATCACTTGTGCCAATAATGGACCGCAATGTATTTTAATGCTATTTGATAAGTGACTATGTCACTACAAAGAAGGTATAAGGTATGTGTAAATCCTCACTCACAGTGAATACTACTACTATGAGGCCCTTTTGCTAGGTTCAGGGGACATGTCAGGAGGGCTGCTCCCAGGTAGGAGGTGGTATGGCTGCAGCATCCTGGCATAACTGTTAGGGTAGTTATGTACTGGAACAAATTGCCTAGGGAGATTGTGAAATCTCTATCATTGGAGATTTTTCAGAGCAGGTTGGACAAACACCCGTCAGGGATGGTCTAGATCAGTGGTCCCCAGTGTGGTGCCCGCGGGCACCATGATGCCTGCCGGGGCATTTTTGTGCACCCGCAGGACACCCCGCCGCCAAAATGCAGCAAAATGCTGCAGAGAAGCGTTGCCATTTTTCTGCGGCATTTCGGCAGCAACGCTTCTTGCCGCTGCCAGTCCTCGGCAGCATTTCGGCGGCTGGTTCTCCAGCAGCTGCGCTCATCGGTGGCATTTCGGCGGCAGGGTGTCCGTCGCCTGCCACAGTCTTCTGGGAATAGCAATATGCTATTCCCACAGAAAGGTTGGGGACCACTGGTCTCGATAATACTTACTCCTGCCATGAGTGCAGGGGATGGGACTAGATGACCTCCAGAGGACCCTTCCAGTGCTGTGATTCTATCCCTAAACTGCAGCTATTCACCTCTGACGCAAAGCTCATAGGGGCTATAGCAGCAGGGGCCACAATTGAGGGCAGACTTAAGGATTGCTCTAGCCTTAACCAGATGTCAAGCCAGGCCTCCAGCTCTCTGTGAATGGGGGAGACATGTGCTATTCCTTGGGCTAATACCAGGATGAATCTGTCTGAAACAGAGTGACATAGTATTGTGCTCTGAGTATAGGACTGGGAGCCAGGAACAGCTGTACCCTAACTACAGTTGGTTAACAATATTGTCTTTTTTTTTAAAATACATTTTAACTAGTTTCTTAACTGCCTATGCACCAATGCTAGGAGCCTGGGTAACAAACAAAAAAAATGGTAATATCTCATTTATAAGAATAAATTCAATCTAGCTGGTATTACTGACACCTGGAGGGATGATTTTCATAAACAGAATGTAAAATCAATGGTTATAACTCACTGAGGAAGGATCAAGTGGGCAAAAGGAGAGGGAGTGAGACACTGTTAAAAATTGCATTAACTGTTTCCACATCACTTGGACAATAATGATCCTGAATGCTTATGCATCAGTGTTCTAACAGGTAAAACCCAAAGGATACTAGTTGGTGTCTGTTACAGACCACTAAACCACACTAGCGAACAGGATGACTAGCTCAGTTATCTCTGTGGTGTGTAGGGGGAAAAAAATGCATGATCACAATGGATTAGGCACTTTTAAATCAGCAGGTCCCATTAATCAGCATCTGAGAGTATTAAAAGAGCTGGCTAAGAAGCTAGCTGGATCATTGACACTGATTTTAAATACCTTTTGGAGTATGGAGTAGTTCAGAAGACTGGAAGAAAGCTAATGACATGACAATACTTTCAAAGGGTAAATGGGATGACCTGGATAATTACAGGCATGTCAGTCTGACAATGATCCCTTCAAAATAACAGAACAGCTCATACAGGGCTCGATTAATAAAAAAATTGAAGGAGGGCAATATAGTTAATACCAACCAACAGGGGGTTATGGAAAATAAATATGTCAAACCAACTTGATATCTTGTTTTGATGAGGTTATAAGTTTCGTTGATAAATGTAACAGCATAGGTATAACATACTTAGATTTCTGTAAGACATTTGACTTGGAACCACACAACATTTTGATTAAAAACCTAGGACAATATAAAATTAACATGGCACACATTAAATGGATTAAAACTAGCTAAATGACAGGTCTGAAATTGTAATTTAAAGTGGGCAATCATCATCAAGAGCGTGTGTGTTTCTAGTGGGTCCTCCTAGGTATTAGTTCTTGTCTCTATGCTATTTAGCATTTTTATCAACAATCAATCTGGAAGAAAACACAAAATCATCACTGATAAAGTTTGCAGATGACACAAAAATTTGGGAGTGGAAAATAATGAAGAGGATGTCACTGATTGAGAGCAATCTGGATCACTTGGTAAGCTGGGCATAAGCAAACAATATGCATTTTATTATGGCTAAATGTAAATGTATACACCTAGGAACAAAGAGTGTAGGCCATACTTACAGGATGCGGGACTCTATCCTGGGAAGCAGTGACTCTGAAAAAGATTTGGGGATGATGGTGGATAATCAGCTGAACATGAGATCCCAGTGCAATGCTGTGGCCGAAAGGGCTAATGCCATTCTTGGATGTAAAAACAGGGAAATCTCAAGGAGTATATGGGTTATTTTACCTGTGTATTTTGCACTGGTGTAACCACTGTTGGAATTCTCTGCCCAGTTCTGATATCCACAGTTCAAGATGGATGTTGATAAACTGGAGAGGGTTCAGAGAAGAGCCATGAGAATGATTAAAGAATTAGAAAATATGCCTTATTGGGATACATTCACGGAGCTCAATCTATTTATCTTAAGAAAGAGAAGGTTAAGGGACAACTTGATCAAAGTCTATAAGTACCTACATGGGGAACAATTTTTGAAAATAGAGAACTCTTCAGTATAGCAGGCAAGGGTACAACAAGATCCAATGGCTGGAAGTTGAAGCTAGACAAACTCAGACTGGCAATACGACAAACTTTTAAGAGCCAGTGTAATTAACCAGTGGAGAAATTTACTAAGAGTCGTGGTGAATTGTAATCACTGTCAATTTTAAATCAACAATGGATATTTTAAAAAGCGGCTCTAGTTCAAAGAAGAATTATTTTCAGAAGTTCTATAGGATGTCAGACTAGATGATCATAATGCTTGCTTCTGGCCTTGCAATCTATTAACCTAGTTCTAACCTAGTTCTAACCTTTGCTTTGACAGTTTAGGAAAACTTAACTTCTCTGCCCCAGTGTACCCATCTGTGAAATTTGAACTCTAGTACTTCCTGAGCTTGATTAATTATTTAATGGTTGTAAAGTGCATTGAAGATGAAAGTACTAAGCTCTATTTATTATTACAATGCACATTAATGAAACTGGGCTAGATCTACAAAGGGACTTAGGCACCTACCTGCCACTTAAGGCACCTAAGACTAACATTGGGGCACCACTGTGATCCTAAAAACCGGTGCCCAGCTACCATTTAACAACGGAGGTGCCTAAGTGTCTGCTGGTGGTCATGTACAAAACCACCTAAATCCTGACGCACCTGAGGTGCTCAGCGAAACTAGGCATTCACCTCACCTGCAGGGCCTGCTCTGGTAGGCATTCTTAGAGCATGCCTACTGGCAAAGGCCTTGCCCAAAACACAGCTCCGGGCAATCAGAAATATTTGGGGTGGACGTGTGTGACCTAGAATATTCCATAGCCAAGTGATTAGGACAATCACATGGGATGTGGGAGAGCTATTTTCAAATCCCCACTCTGTTTGAGTTGGAGTAGGGACTAAAACCCAGGTCTCCCACATCAGCAACCTAATCACTAGGCTACTAGGGGTGAGTCTCTCTGAATCTCTCCTGCTGAAGGTGTTCCACTTTGTATACATAATTCATTAGTCATTGGGGGGAGATAGCTGCCAACTAATTCTATAGCCGGATGGTTAGGGTATGCCCTGGGAAGCATGAGACCAAGTTCAAGTCCCTGTTTCAATGAATAGTCATAGATTTTTCCACTGGGAATCTCTTGCTGGTTTAAAACCACTTTGTGCTGTGTAAACTGCATACAGTGGCCTTAGCAAAATAGAGAATCTTGCCAATGGCACACATAAAGACAAAGCAGCCAAGACAACCCATCAGCAGCACAGAGATCTGACCACTGAAGACATCCCTGTAATTGCTTGTGAAAACTTCAGACCCACGTGCTGCTAAAAGATTATTTTACGCAGCTTAGCATATGGGTCTCATGATTGAGGAGAAGGTGCAGGAAAGGAATGTGACTGGATAATTGGCTCTCCAACACAGAGTTTTAATATTCTATTTAATTTTATTTAAAACAATACATTTTTCAATTATAATGCCCTTTTAAGCAGCAAAATAAGATGATCATAACAGTCTGAATATGTGAAAAAGATAATACTGATTTGTTTAAAATGAAGTTTTACCTAATTGAGCAAAAAAAATATATTTTATTACACTCATTACGTCTGTTAGGTAAATAGATCAAAGCACCATTAATCTATTTCTCCACTAAATTTTGTTAACACTTAACTGCACATATTCTTTGAGCTGTATATTTTGTATATTGGTATTGTTAAAGATGTAATGACACATGGGTATCTGCAATAATAAGTTCCCTGGCTGTGCATCCTACTAGTAAATGCCATTAAGAATATGGTTTACCACTGAAAAATTATTGAAGGAGACTCTGCAATAGCTACTAGAATAGCTTGATTTAGCCAAAACAATTTTAAAAAAACATTTAAATCAGTATGTGTGCAGGGTAAAGGAAAAAATCCTACAGGTTAGTGATACCCAAAGTATGGGAGTCACATATAGCAAGCAGAAATTTCACAGTGCGGAAGTAGTCTTTACAATAATATGCTTCCATTTGTTCCTGCTGTGGGCAGAGGTTAACAGGCAGAGGCAAAAGCTAGGCCCAGCACAAACTGAAAATAATGGAAGGTTTTGCACCAACATGAAATACAGGAAAGAATCAGCAGCCTTGAGCCAGTGCAGAGTGTTAGCAAGAGGCAGAAGCAGTTGTAGGACAAATGAAGCTCAGTGCCTCAGTGTGTAATGATGATGGGACCCACCTGCTGTATGCCATTTTACAGTAATTCTATAGCCATTTTAACACAATAGTGCATTTATCAATGTAAAGTGAAACACAACAAAAATATCCTATTTAAATTGCATATATTAGCATATGAGTTGGGATGATGTAAATGTATGTATGAATTAGAGAGACAGCTGTAGTGACCCTATACTTAGATTACATAGTCCTTTCCATTATGAATTTTTTCTGAAACTTGCTTAAAGCAGAAACCGGAAATATGGTAGGGTGATAGTCCGAGGGTGAGGGAGATGCCTTTTCTTGTCCCCACTGCTTGTTAATTTCCTATTTGTGGAATGCATGTAGAGAACATCATACAAAGAAGAAATGGAGGTTGCTTATCTGTACCTGGAGGTTCTTTGAGATGTGTAGTTGCTATCTGTATTCCACTGCCCACCCTCCATCCCCTTTGCTGTAGATTGTTTGGATTGTGGTAATTAGGAAAACTGGAGTGGCATCAGCCCGTACCACCCTTTATACCCTCAGTTTGGAGCATAAGGAGAGCTACAGCGCATGCATGGGCCTACAGACACTGTTTATAAAATATTTTGGAGTCAGGTGCATGGTCTGATTGGGGCCTCATTGCTTTCTCCATCAGATATTTTTTCAGATATTTTTTCAAGTCTCAGTTCCCAACCCTCACAAGTTCTGAAGGGAAAAGAGCGGAAGATGCTGCACTTGGCTGAGATGTGAGCCTCACCCAGTCAGTAGAGGCAGCACTGATGTTTATCATTCACAGAAAAGGAGCAAGGGCAGGAAACAGTTTTTGAATTCTGGGACCCTGGCTATAATCACAGACTTCTCAGGGGGAAAATAGGGGTATCTGCAATAATAAGTTCCCTGGCTGTGAATCCTACTAGTAAATGCCATTAAGATGGCACCCCAGAGGGGAGTGATGAAGAAAAGGAGGGAAAACATTATGTAACTATACCATGCTAGGCTATACTACAAAACTACTAAAACTAATTATATACAATATCTTTACTGCAATGATGCAGTAGAAAGGAGCGGAGGTACCAAAGACACAGGTTCAGAGCATGCAGCAGTAAGAAGGAACTGGAGAGGCGTCGGCCTACACCATCCTTTATGCCCTCAGTTGGGAGCACGAGCAGAGCTATGTCACACGTGCAAGCCAATGGATGATGCTTGTAAAAAGAATTCCAGACCCAGGTGCATGCACATCCACATGCGGAATACACATAGGCACAATCACTCTAAGAACCGTTTTTTTCTAGTTTAAAACAGTTTCTTTAACATATGAAAAATCATGCGTCACCCTGTTCCAGTTAAAGAGACACTGTAGTTAAAAACAATAAGCCTGATTCTTCTCTCACATGTGTTAGAATAAGGACAAAGTCATTGATTGAAATCCTCACACAACTCTGGCCTCTTTACACTGTGTAAAACAATTACAGCAACACAAATGGGGTCGTAGAAGCCCTGGTTCCTGCCAAAGAGGATTCCCCCAGAACAAACTGTGAAGACAACTATAGGGTTGCTTGTAATGGGGTCGCACTCACCTCCTGCAAGCCCCTCTGGCCGACTACATGTGTCTGCACTCTCTCTCTCTCTCTCTCTTTGTGGTGAGTCTTCAGTGACTCAGCTCTCCAGCCAAGTCACACACAGTCTGTCTGTGATAAAAGCAAAGCAAAACCCCTTCTGGGGTACAAGTCCAATAGGGGTGTCTCTCAGAGCCCTCTGTAATGTCTCCCACCATTTGTCCCTGCTCTGGGATACAGCAGTGCCCCAGGGCTCCCTCTCTGGTGACAAAGTCTTCGCCCTCTTCGGGCCTTTCCAGCTACGTCTCTCCAGCAGGGCTGCTGCAGTTCAATCCCCCCTCTGGGGTGCCTCAATGTCCAGACCACTCCCCAAGTGGTTCATGGGGGTTAGAGGGGACCCAGGCCGCCCACTATTTTGGTTCACAGCCCAGGGACCCTGTAGATGGGAACTGTCTGCTGTGTCCCGTTATCTAAGTCATGCGGCTGATCTAATTCCCTGGGCCACTTTCCCACAGTCCTGCGCCATCTTCACCCTTACCTCAGGGCCTTTTCCTGATGGAGTCCCTGTAACCAGCTCAGGGCTCCCTCTCACTCCTCCCTGGCTTCTGGCAGTACTACCTCATCCGATGGCCTACAGCTCACTCAGTCAACCATACACCATCCGCACTCTTCCAGCTCTAGCAAGGAATTAGTCTCACTCTGGCCCTGCAGCTCTTCTTATACTAGCTTACTGGGCCCGGATTGGTGGCTTCCCACACAGCTGCTCTAGGCAGCTTAGAGGACATCTCTACTGCCCTTTTCTGGGGCGGGGTATGGCAGGGCCACAAGGAATCCAGCAGGGGGCTCAGGGCCGAGTCCACCCTATCACACAGCCTTCAAAGAACTCCCTCATAAGCCCCGGCAGGGGTGTGTGCCAGCAGAGTGACAGCATCTGGGCCACCAGAGGGTTCCCACTACATGGTAGTAATCCTCCCTCGTAAATTCAGTACTATTAGGAAATATCTTTTTGCTAGCAGACTGGCATAGTGCAGCCCAGTTTAAACTAGAAAAATAGATTAAATTTTTGCATTTCTCTAGCTTAGAAAGTCGCTAAAAATGTGATGTGCATACGTGCGCGCACACACACACACTCTCTTTTTAAACCCATATACATGATGTGCATAGTTAAAAATATGTATTCCAGCTTACTGTTGAAAATGTATTCTGGAAAATAATTATGTATTAGTAGTGTACTCTCTTTAATAGTATAGGAAATTCCTGCTCACACTGGTAATATCTGGCTTACCAACAAAAAGTATGTATGGATACATATCTGTATGTTATATTTTGCATGTTGGCCTGGATAATAAGGGTAATTTAAACATCTTAGTGTATGTTCCAGCATAGAGGGCTAAGGTGCCATGAGTTTTAATTTTTTTAAAACATAATAGACTATTCACAAACTTTAGCTCATTAGGGATAAAGGGGTTACTAGTCTGGGGTAACATTGTCCAAAGTGCTTAAGTCCCATTTTCAGAAGTGATTTATGCCCAAGTTCCATTGATTTTCACTTTTGAAAATTGGACTTATGTGTCTATGTCACTTAGGTTCTTTTGAAACTGTTACCCAAGGTTTTTTAATCCCACCATAGGTTTACACAGCCTCAAAACACAGGGAGGTCCAAATTGCGATGTTCTAATAATTTCTTAGAGATTTACCTACTGGTAAAATCATTTTCAGGCTAATGGCAGTCTGAAAGGACAAGGCCTTTGCTCCATTGCAGAATGTCATTATTGCATTAGAGCTGAATTGGCTAAACCCTCTGCCAGCTCCAACCAATCCCCAAAGATCACCTTTTTCTAACCTATTTGCTGGAGTGTGGGAGTAAGAGTAGTGGTGTCTTCAGAGGGAAACAAAACACCTGTTCCTCCCTCCCAGTTCTTTAGGGGTAGGAAGCTGGTTGACTTTTGTCATCCAGTTCCTTCAGCGGGCCAGCCTGACAGGTTTTTGGAGATGAAACTATATCCCAGCACCATCTTTGATGGCAGGCAGCCTTCCTGTTTCCAGTGGAAATGGAAATGTTCCTCTGGTTCCTACTGCTGTAATTGCACTGACTGTTAAAACTCTGGGACTGAGATACCCTAGAATGCAGTGCACTCTCAGGAAATAGTTTACATAACAGTTTTAATGTGATTTCCCAATAGCCTAGTGCACTAGGAGTCCAGTGGCAAATTAGACCAGAAGATTCAGTGGCAAATTAGACCAGGAAGAACTTGTCCTGTCTTCCATTGCTAATTATATGGGGATGGGAAGTTCACTTTCCCTGCCATAAAATCCTGGATATGAAGGATGTTCAGGAAGGACCTACCAGTTAATCTTCCATGAAGAATGGGGTAAGAAATTCAGCCACTTTCCAGCACTAAGAAGGGCTAGTGGACCAATTCAACACTACCTGAAAAATTTAAGTGGAGGGAGGTAGACACCCACTGCCTTATCTGCTCCATCCAATGAAGCCTGGGCTTTTGAGGAAGATGGATTCTATAAGGAGAAATTTGAGTGGAATGTGGAACCTGTTTGAGAGCCCAGGCATTCAGGTCCATTTTTCCTTGTTTTCTCATCTCAAAGCAGAGACAGAGAAATGAGGGCAGGGCTGGTTTTGTCACAAAACTATATTCAACTCAATATATTTTTGCTTTGAATTTTAGGCTTAACTTGCAACTCAAAGGACCAGATCCTCAGCTGTTGTAAACTGACCAAAGTAATTCCATTACTCCAGTTCATACCAGATGATTATCTGGCCCAAAGGCTGCAAAGCCACATAAGCCATAACTACAATATTTCATAATCCCCATTAGAACCAAAATGACTCAGTTTCACATAGTTATGTAACCTTAACTGTCTTCTTCCAATACCCCACTGGATCCACATTGGTAGAGAATACTAACTAAAGTAGGAAGACATTTTATGCTGGAGAGGACAGGTGTCATCTCCCATCTTGGCTACTGAAGTAGATGGAGAACCTGTAAACAGCCATGTGAAAAGCGTTATTGCTTACCATTCATGTGTTGTTTTGTTTAGTCCATATCTATAATGTGCTATTTTTAAATTACAGTAATGCAACCCCCCCAAAACATGAACAAAGAACATCCAAACAAAAAAGACTCCACTCTCCCTCCTGCCCTCCAGCAGAAACCAAGATGTATCGTTTTTGCCACATTAGGCATATTTGTGTAATATAATATTGTTTGTGTTTTTCATACAAGATGCCAAAGGATTTCTCTTCATAGTATAGACTTAACCATTTTGGTATTTAAAAAACAGAAAGCAATGGTGCTATTAAGGCTTAGAAAGTGCCTCCATGTGCCATACTTTATATGGATTTTTAATAACCCTTTGATATTATGGTTCCATAATATGGAAATCCACATTGCTAATATTGCACAAATTCTCAGCTAATAGCATTACAGTTCCAAAGGAGCAATTTTAGTATGTGAATGTGTATAAAGATTAATACACAAAACCCTGATAAATCTCAACTGGCCCATTAATGTGATAGTGGGCTCAAAGGAGTCTGAACTCCCTTAGCATGTGAATGACACATTTTCTTCCCCTTCCACTCCTCTTCCCTTTTATTTTATTTTATATTTATAAACTACCATAAAAAAAGGAAATTAAACCATGCAAAATATGTTAGAAAAACATCAAGGGGCTAATCAAAAGGCATAAGCCACATTTTTCTTATTATACTACAAGCGATTTCAAACAATGCTAAGGATTTGACAAACATAAAATCAAGGAGATATAGAATTAAGGCTCACATTTCTTCTTCAACCCACCTCACTGTGCTTAAAGCTTCTGAAGGGCTGACAAACATTGTGTGATCTTATATATCATACACTATGTGCCCTGCAATATCTAGGTAGCACAGGTGGGTTAAAGCATGGACTTTCAGACTTGCTTCTAAATTGTGGTCCTTGTTTTTGTTGGTTTAAGTTAAATTCTTAGTGTTGTTTGAATTAAATCTTTTATAGTTTAATAAGAAAGAAATTAAAAACAAATAATCCTCCTTGTTATGTAAGGTTTGCTTTACAATATCAATACATGATGGCAACTTCTTGTCTCGCTGTCACATCCTGTCATTTAGACAATATTGCAGAAAAGCAATTTTCTGCTTCAAAAGCATTTTATTTTTTTAAAAAGTTTGTCTCTGCACAATTTTCAGGTCTACTAGAGCTGCACAACTGTACACAGATGAGAAAGACCCAAAATAAGGCAATTTATTTGATTCCTCCTCTTCAAAACATTTAGCTGAGATTGCATATCCAACAGAGAAAGCTCAACAAGAATATTCAGAAATGACCTGCAGTGACACACATCCTCTTTTTTTAAAAAAAAATTGCATTAAACATCACTCCACATTCTTCAGATAATCTAGATCTGTCTTTTGTTTAATGTAACCTTTGACACAAAATTTTCCCAGGATATTAACAGCTAATTTCTATTTTAAAGCAGAAACCCCAAGAACCAGATGGTTAAATACCCAATTATGGAGTTTTTCAGAGGAAGAATAGCCTAATTTTAACTTGTGCATTCATTTGAATCATGTTTCTTTCTCGTTACAGAGTAAAGGACAACGTGGATGGGTTAATACATTCTCCCAATGTTCAGTTCCTGATAATTCATCATTTATCACTGCCTGAAGCTAGTGTGACCTTGTTATCCTCACAGTTCTGCACTAACACAGTAAGGGCATTCCACAACGGAGCAAAAGCCTTGTCCTCTAGGACTGCCTAGAGCCTGAAAATGCTTTTACTGTAGGTGAATCCCTAGGAAACTATTGGAGCTTCACGATTTGGACCTCACTGTGTTTTGCATTAACCTAGGGTGAGATTTAAAAACCTGGGGTAATAGTTTCAAAAGCATCTAAGTGACTTAGGAGCCCAGATCCCATTTTCAAAAGTGAAAGTCAGTGGATCTTATGCTCTTACATGCCTAAGTCATTTCTGGAAATGCATATAAACAGGCCACTTGCCTCCTGAGTGCCCCTGCTTGGTCAGGGTCTCTCCTGCCTTAGAAGGCTACTCCCAGCCCTTCTTAGCTGGAATTTTAGTCACAAATCTGACTCTGCTGGGCCCTACTCATTTCTACCAGTCTCTGCTCTACCTAAGCATCCCTCCACCTCACTGCAGCTTCCCACTGCTCTTCACAGAGGAATCACCTGATCCAAACAAGATGTGCCTCCTTCATAAACAAGGCTGGCTAGCCCAAGCTCCTCCATTCCTTAGGAGATCAACCACAATCAGTCACAATGCAACTTAGACACTTCTGAAAATTTAACCCAGGCCACTAACATTTTATACTTTATGAGCTGAACTTTCAGAACAGTTTATTGTTTTTAAAAAAATTAAAACTTGTGGCACATGGCTTCCACCTTCACATGAAACATACACTAATATGGTCAAAATCACCATTAATCTACAGGCTATAAAGAAGAACATAACATACCAATGTGCATCCATCCATACTTTTTATTGGTAGGTCACGTATTACCAGTTTGATCTGGAATTCCCTATTCTAATAACAAGAGTACAATTACTAAGGGCTTGTCTACACTTAAAACACTATAGCGGTACAGCTATGCTGACGTAGCACTTCAGTGTAGACACTATGAATGCCAATGGGAGGAGTTCTCCCATCAGCGTAAGTAATCCATCTCCTTAAGAGGAAGTAGGTTGACAAAAGAATTCTTCCATCAACCTAGTACTGTCTTAGGGGACTTAGGTTGGCTTAACAGCACCACTCAGGAAAATCCACACCCCTGACCAATGTAGAATCATAGAATCATAGAATCATAGAATATCAGGGTTGGAAGGGACCCCAGAAGGTCATCTAGTCCAACCCCCTGCTCAAAGCAGGACCAATTCCCAGTTAAATCATCCCAGCCAGGGCTTTGTCAAGCCTGACCTTAAAAACCTCTAAGGAAGGAGATTCTACCACCTCCCTAGGTAACGCATTCCAGTGTTTCACCACCCTCTTAGTGAAAAAGTTTTTCCTAATATCCAATCTAAACCTCCCCCACTGCAACTTGAGACCATTACTCCTCGTTCTGTCATCTGCTACAATTGAGAACAGTCTAGAGCCATCCTCTTTGGAACCCCCTTTCAGGTAGTTGAAAGCAGCTATCAAATCCCCCCTCATTCTTCTCTTCAGCAGGCTAAACAATCCCAGCTCCCTCAGCCTCTCCTCATAACTCATGTGTTCCAGTCCCCTAATTATTTTTGTTGCCCTTCGCTGGACTCTCTCCAATTTATCCACATCCTTCTTGAAGTGTGGGGCCCAAAACTGGACACAGTACTCCAGATGAGGCCTCACCAATGTCGAATAGAGGGGAACGATCACGTCCCTCGATCTGCTCGCTATGCCCCTACTTATACATCCCAAAATGCCATTGGCCTTCTTGGCAACAAGGGCACACTGCTGACTCATATCCAGCTTCTCATCCACTGTCACCCCTAGGTCCTTTTCCGCAGAACTGCTGCCTAGCCATTCGGTCCCTAGTCTGTAGCTGTGCATTGGGTTCTTCCATCCTAAGTGCAGGACCCTGCACTTATCCTTATTGAACCTCATCAGATTTCTTTTGGCCCAATCCTCCAATTTGTCTAGGTCCTTCTGTATCCTATCCCTCCCCTCCAGCGTATCTACCACTCCTCCCAGTTTAGTATCATCCGCAAATTTGCTGAGAGTGCAATCCACACCATCCTCCAGATCATTTATGAAGATATTGAACAAAACCGGTCCCAGGACCGACCCTTGGGGCACTCCACTTGATACCGGCTGCCAACTAGATATGGAGCCATTGATCACTACCCGTTGAGCCCGACAATCTAGCCAGCTTTCTACCCACCTTGTAGTGCATTCATCCAGCCCATACTTCCTTAACTTGCTGACAAGAATACTGTGGGAGACCGTGTCAAAAGCTTTGCTAAAGTCAAGAAACAATACATCCACTGCTTTCCCTTCTTCCACAGAACCAGTAATCTCATCATAAAAGGCGATTAGATTAGTCAGGCATGACCTTCCCTTGGTGAATCCATGCTGGCTGTTCCTGATCACTTTCCTCTCATGCAAGTGCTTCAGGATTGATTCTTTGAGGACCTGCTGCATGATTTTTCCAGGGACTGAGGTGAGGCTGACTGGCCTGTAGTTCCCAGGATCCTCCTTCTTCCCTTTTTTAAAGATTGGCACTACATTAGCCTTTTTCCAGTCATCCGGGACTTCCCCGGTTCGCCACGAGTTTTCAAAGATAATGGTCAATGGCTCTGCAATCACAGCCGCCAATTCCTTCAGCACTCTTGGATGCAACTCGTCCGGCCCCATGAACTTGTGCACGTCCAGCTTTTCTAAATAGTCCCTAACCACCTCTATCTCCACAGAGGGCTGACCATCTCTTCCCCATTTTGTGATGCCCAGCGCAGCAGTCTGGGAGCTGACCTTGTTAGTGAAAACAGAGGCAAAAAAAGCATTGAGTACATTAGCTTTTTCCACATCCTCTGTCACTAGGTTGCCTCCCTCATTCAGTAAGGGGCCCACCCTTACTGAATTAGATGTAGTTAAACTCATCTAATTTTCTAGTGTAGGCCAGGCCTAGTAGGATCAGGAATACCTTTTTCAATGGTTAGAGAGATGAAATATTTTTCTTAACTATGCCCAACATATGTATTTTAAAGGGGGGGGGGGTGTGCGTGCATGCACAGCCCACATTTAACTCCATTCTAAGGGTAGAGAAATGCAAAAATTGAAACTGTTTTTCTACTTTAAACCCAGGCATTGTGCTAGCAAACTAGTACAGCAAAGATACTGCCTAATTTACAATGGAGGATTTCCCCCTTATAGTGGGAACCCCTTGGCGGCCTAGATGCTGCCATAGCTACTCCTGTGCCACCACTTTCCAGGCTCCTGATGCTGACGGGGTGCTCAGTGGGATGCTGTGTCTGGCTGATCCTCATCTGCTGGAATGGCCCTTGGAGCTGTGAAGAGCAAAACATGAACTGGAAGCTGCTGAGCATAGGCATGGCTCCTGGCAACCACAGGACGAGAGGAGTGTGAAGGATGTTGGGCTGTCAAGCAATTAATCGCACTGTTAAACCACAACAGAATACCATTTATTTAAATATTTCTGGAAGTTTTCTACATGTTCAAATATATTGATTTCAATTACAACACAGAATACAAAGTGTACAGTGCTCACTTTATATTTATTTTTGATTACAAGTATTTTCACTGTAAAAAAAAAAGAAATATTTCTCAATTCACCTAATAAATACTGTAGTGCAATCTCTTGATCATGACAGGTGAACTTACAAATGTAGAATTATGTACAAAAAACCCCTGCATTCAAAAATAAAACAATGTAAAATTTTAGAGACAGCAGGTCCACTCAGTCCTACTTCAGCCAATCGCTCAGACAAACAAGTTTGGTTACAATTTGCAGGAGATAATGCTATCTGCTTCTTGTTCACAAGGTCACCTGAAAGTGAGAATAGGCATTCACATGACACTGCTGTAGCTGGTGTCGCAAGATATTTACATGCCAGACATGCTAAAGATTCAGATGTCCCTTCATGCTTCAACCACCATTCCGGAGGACACGCGTCCATGCTGATGACGGGTTCTGCTCGATAACAATCCAAAGCAGAGCGGACCCGCACATGTTTATTTTCATCATCTGAGTCAGAGGCCACCAGCAGAAGGTTGATTTTCTGTTTTGGTGGTTCGGGTTCTATAGTTTCTGCATCAGTGTGTTGCTCTTTTAAGACTTCTGAAAGCATGCTCCACACCTCGTCCCTCTCAGATTTTGGACGGCACTTCAGATTCTTAAACCTTGGGTTGAGTGCTGTAGCTATTTTTAGAAATCTCACATTGGCACCTTCTTTGCATTTTGTCAAATCTGCAGTGGAAGTGTTCTTAAAACGAACATGTGTTGGGTCATCATCTGAGACCCCTATAACATGAAATATATGGCAGAATGCAGGTAAAACAGAGCAGGACACATTCAATTATCCCCTAAGGAGTTAAATCAGAAATTTAAATAACATATTTTTTTTTAACGAGCATCATCAGCATGGAAGCATGTCCTCTGGAATGGTGGCTGAAGAATGAAGGGGCATATGAATGTTTAGCATATCTGGCATGTAAATACCTTGAAACGCCAGCTACAAAAGTGCCATGCAAATGCCTGTTTTCACTTTCAGGTGACATTGTAAAGTGGGCAGCATTATCTCCTGCAAATTGAAACCAAACTTGTTTGTCTGAGTGATTGGATGACGTAGGATTGAGTGGACTTGTAGGCTCTAACATTTTACATTGTTTTATTTTTGAATGCAGTTTTTTTTGGACATAATTATACATTTGTAAGTTTAACTTTCATGATAAAGAGACTGCACTACAGTACTTGTAGTAAGTGAATTGGAAAATACTATTTCTTTTATTTTTATGTTACTAATATTTATAATAAAAATAATTGTAAAGTGAGCATGGCACCCTTTGTATTCTGTGTTGTAATTGAAAACAATATATATGAAAATGTGGAAAACATCCAAAATGTGTATATAAATAGTATTCTATTATTGTTTAACAGAGCGATTATTCGTGATTAATTTTTTAATCACTTGATAGCCCTAATTACAGATTATAAATTCCGACAGTTTGGCCTAGAACATCTTAAGAGAACAGTTTGAATGACAGACACAGAATATGAATTAAAAGACAAACCATAAAAAGAATAAAAGACCTAAAAGCTGGACAGGAAAGAGGAGAAAAATAAATTGTTTTTAAAACTTTTTTTTATCTCCAATGACTCAGTTGGACTTCATGAATATTTAATTATGGAAGGAACTAACTAATGTAACCCTCCATATGTCCTGCTAGCTACAGCAAACCTTCAGTTCAGCTGTTGGCTGCCATCAGTCAGTCACAGGCCACTGACAATTTAAGAGTACCAATTCTTGATTCATTTTGTTTTTTTAAAAAAATAGTGCTGTAGCTGTGGAAATTAAAGCTTAACAGAAATAAAAGCAAGCAAACTGGTGATGCAGAAATCCATCTAGCCTTAAATCTTTTCCTTCTCATAAATTGTATTCAGTTCACCCTTACATTTGCATAATTTTGGTGTGGTTTACTGTTATATAATACACATTACTTTGGGATAACATAATTCATGCCAAAGTATCATGGAAACATTCCCCAGCAGAGCTGATTGCAGTTGTGATAGTTTTGATACTAATGTAATTAATTTTATTTAACAAAAAGTGATGTCCAGATAATCAAGGTTCTATAACTGCCTTTTTTTCTTCACAGGCCACCCTCGCTATTGTTGCAGCCTTAGGGCTATCATAGCCCTCACCAGTTCTACAGTCTCCCCTATATGGGGAGACTAGGTGGTAGATTTGAAGATCCAACCCTCCACTTTTTCCTCCTGGGGCTTGCCTCCACTACACCATAAAAATTCTAGTGTGTACATACAGGCTGTCAGACTCCTGTCTCTGCCCACATGCAATGGAACTGCACTGTATAATTAGAGGAGGGCAGATTTAATCACACTGAAGGGAGTGCATGGAATTTGAACCATTATGGCGATGAAGGCTTCAAGCACAATCACTGCTAGTTTAAAAATATATGTGGTGGTGGGGAAATGGCAATTTAAAAAAAGACCTCTCCTAGACCAGCCTAATTGAGGATGCAGCAGCCACAACGATAAAAACTACCGATAAAACAAAATACCAAGATTTGAAACAGCAGAAGGCACTCTAGAACTTGTCAGAACCACTCCATTGTGACTTAAGTGTGAATGGAGCTTCTGTAGCTTTCTGTAGCTACCTGTCCTGTAATATGTAGGACAGTGCCACTTCAGGTCTGCCTTGGATCTTGCAAGACCAACAGGACCCAAATAAGGAGTTGCAAATTTACTTTGGTCCTCAACTATCAACACACAAGACGATTAAGGTACATGGTTGTATCAATATGCAATGACAAAGCATCTTTTTGACAAACACTACGAAGACAGGTGCCTTAGAAATGTTTATAGATAAAAAAAATCAATATTAGAGATAGGCTGAAAAAAACTGCCCACCTGAACCACCTTGAAGTTCAGAATGTTTGAAATCCACATGTGAAATTTGCAGCTTAAGCTCATTCCTAATCATCATACAAGAAGAAAACATCTTCAACATGTACTGATGAACTTTCATGATGTTAAGAAACGAATATCATCAGGTTGCATTACAATTTGATTATTTATTCCTGAAGACAAATTCAGAAGTCTGGCAGGCAAATCCCCAAAAGACACTGTGAAGCTTACATTCTGCTAAGTTTTGCATTAGACTGCTTTGCTTTAGACTAAAAACTTAAAGCAGAACTATCTATCATTGACATTTCTGAATCTTTTTCTCTTATTCTCTTATTTAAAGCTGTCTGAGAAAGAAATATTCCTGAATTGTGAAATTCAGATCTGATTGTTGGAATAGACCTTTTACCCGATGTGACTTTGCCTCCCATTCACCTACCCTTGGGGCAATATAAGAACAGCCATGCTGAGTGAGACCAATGGTCCATCCAGACCAGTATCCTGTATTCTGACAGTGTCCAATGCCAGATGTTTCAGAGGGGATGAACAGAACAGGTAATCATCAAGTGATCCAATCCCTGTCACCCATTCCCCCCTTCTGGCAAACAGAGGCTAGGGAAACCTATCCCTAAGTAATTAAAATTAAACTAAACCCCATGCATATTATGTGATTAGAATGGCAAAAATGGAAAGCAACTTAAAATGGAAAAAAATTGTTCCACATTAACCATGAAACAGACATTTTAGGTAGTATAGTATAAAATATTTTATTGAAACACCACCCAGAAACTGAGGCAAAACTACAAAAGTATACACAAGCTTATCTTGACCTGGATGCTTTAGACAGCTACTTCTCTCCTTGAAGCACTGTCACATGGTCAGCTGTTTTTTTTAATGCTGTTGTTTGAAAGCTTTCAATGTAACTTCATAGAGTACAATATGTTTAATTATAGAAACATTTGAATAAAACTCATTTTTGAGCTTCCTGTATAATTAGACAAAGCAACTTATCAAAGTTCTCTCCAAACAAGAGACTTATTTTGTATGATTTCCATAGCCGCATCTCATTTTTCGAAGCATGTGTCTAATAGAGACAAGCCAATACATTGAAATGATTAATTTATTTAATGGTTTTCACTTTTGAATGTTCTTGAATTAGCTAAGAACCAATTGTGAAATTCTTGAATGTATTTGTTATTCAAAATTATTCATGGATTTCTTCTGTGAAGTGTTCTTGCTCTGAATATTATTCACAAATACCTCACGGTGAATATCCTGTATTCTCTATTGGTTAGCCATGTAATTTACCAGGTATTTTTTCAGTTCCTTTATTGGATGACTTACATAATTAATCAAATGTCATTTTTTTAATTCAATACATAATTTTAATTCACTTTCAGAGAATGTTCTAGGTTGGAAACTTGAAAATATTCTTTTCAGGTGTGTACACTGGAACAGCTCAAATGTTTGCACAGAATGAGCCTAAAAAAGTCCTGAAAACAATTAATCAAAATTTGCTTTCTAATGTAAACAAATATTAGTGCAAAAATTTCCCTACTATTTAGTAGGCTCAGTTTCTAATAGGACCACATGGATCACAATGATTTCCTGCATCTTTTTTTTTGTACTTATTATATTTACTGATTGTATTTGGTATGTTTCTTGCATTATTCCTCCTGTTTTCTCTACCATTTAACAATTTTCACAATTATTTATTCAAAAATGAAATAACATTATACATTAATTTCTGTCAGATTCTCATCAATTCAGAAAACACAAGGAAAACTATTTAGATAAAAAGGAAAACTTATAATTCTTCTCTAGCAAAATCCCTTATTTAATCTTAATGGAGAGCAACTATGTTTAGTACTGAAGATGGTTTATGTTACTGGAAGCTAATGTAGTGAGCACCATCAATCAATATTTGTACCAAACTGCACGGAAGTGTCCTCATTAAGATTAATCCTCCATGTGTAGTTTGGAGCAATTGGCTTCAAAGGGTAAACTTGTCTTTAAAGCTTTCTGTGTAGAACTGCCACTAGATTTTGCAAATCTTTTGAAGAATAGTCTTGGACTTTTTTAAAAAAATAAAATATAATCAGTGAAAGGTTAACACCATTCTGCTGTAATAAATTGAGACCAGCAATTGGCTCCCCATCCTTAATAACTTGTTCCACATTCAGGCAGGAAGTTTTGTTTATTTTGTTTTGTTTTTTTTAAAGGCCCATGAACTCTCCAGAATGCCTATGATACTAGTGCCAAATTAGTTATACAAACAAAACTTTAAATATGTGTGAAAATTCAAAGGAAACAGTGTGCAACGGATCACAGAACCATCTGCCAGATCAGACTGAGATACATGACTGAGACAAACAAACTGAAAATGGAAAACAAAATTAGAAAAATCATCACTGTGCGAAGTCACTCCTTTCTCTTGACAGCTAGATGTTGCCGGTCATTTTCTACTCATCCTATAGGTAAATAACTCTGATTTTTGTGAGTTGCTTGTGCATATTCGGTTTGGAAAGCACCTAGCATATTGTGATAGAGCTGCACAAAACTGGTTCAGCAAACAGTTTATTTGACAAAAAATGCAGTTTTGGTTGACCCCAAACTATTCATGAATGTGTGTTGAGGTCACCAAATAGTTTCAACCAAAGAGAAAAACATCAAAATGTTTCAGATTGTTGAGAAACAAAACATTTTGTGTCAAGTACTGGCATTTGGACAACTACAAAGGAGGACTAGATTCACAAAACAGCCTGGGGAGAGGGAAAAAAGTAGGATTAGGGCTCTCTTTATAACCTTTAATCCAGTGGTTAGCAAACTCACCTGGTTCAACTCCCCCTCTGCCTTAGGAGGAGATGGGATTTGAACATGGGGTTTCTGTCTCTTAAGTGAGTGCCCTATCAACTGGGCTATGGTATAAGACTTTCTCAGTCTTTCCCATTGAAGCTGTTCTACTTTTTATAAACAATTAAATAGCCACCAGAGCAGGAATTTGAGCTTGGGTCTCCCTCATCATAGGTGGGAGCCCAAGCTGCCATGCTATGGAGTCATTCTCATTTTCTTTTCCTGGCCCAGTGACTCTGAATTGTCACTGTGAATGACAATAGTTATTGGGCCAGAAAAAGTGTCATCTCCGCGCCCTACCCCAACCCACCCCAAAGAAAAGCAAACAGGTCAAAATGAAACAGTTCATTTCATTTTTTAAAAAAATGTTTTTGGTTTGACCCAAAAATGAAGTCTTTTTAAATTTTTCAGAATTGCCACTGAATGGAAAAATCCATTATTCACCTAACTCTAATTATAGGTACTGCCAGAAATGAACCAACAAACAAATAATAATGCCACTTTAATCCACTCTGATCACATACCAGTTTCTACAAAGCTGCTCTATGACCTATTTTGGGCATTTTATCAAAATAGACCATAGATTCATAAAGGTATTACCTCAAATAGCGGAAAAAGCAATCACAACTGATCCTATGCTCAACCTATTAGTCTTGCTCTGGAAAGAGCTTTCATAATTTAAATTTCATAAATTTCATAATTTAAAACAATGAGCAATGATTCATGTACCCATTCAGGGGACCTAGTGGTAACAGGTATAGATGCCAATAAATGGACAAATAAAGAGAGACTGAGGGTCCACAGCTGTGTCAAACTGTTGAAGCATCTGCTAAAGTTTCAATTTTTTTTTTATTTTAAAGAATGCAACAAACTATGCAAAGAGTTAATAATATGGCTGAATTGTAACTTGCACAGTACAGTCATTACCAAAGCTATACCATTCACTTTTGTTTACATCCTTTACAAAAACAAGCAAACTATCTGAGCTGATTGCCTGAATAGCTCACAACTCTAACACTGCAGCATCACTTTTTTAAAAAAAATAAAAAATAAAATGAACCACACTAGAAAATCAAATAATTGATTTTTTTTAAATGGAAGAGCAGTGTTTTCCCAAATTGGTTTTTGTTACTTATCCCTGCTTAATGTGATTTCATTTTCTCCTCCTGCTGACTGCCAAAGGTCTGGCCATGGACCACCCATCTCTGCACCAACCGCTAGACACTCAGACACATTATGGCATCACATACACCCAAGCAGCACTATTTATTTTCTTTGGGGTTGCAGGAGAGTTAGTGATTGTGGAATTTATCCCTATAAGGACCCAAATCACGTAGGTACATGCTTAAGAGCTCTCCCGAATAGGGACACTTTCTGTTAATGAATCATACTGTGTCATCCCTCAAATTATACATAGCTCAGAAGCAGCATAATGCGATGCAGCATAGCAAAATATTACTAGATGCATAGCTACAGAAAATGCATTCGTTCAATTCTATACTTATTCATTCTTTCACTTATTTATCATTGTAAAAATGATCCTCAATCAGAATGTAGGGTCTCCTCTTCTTATTTCCTTAGCCAGTCCAAACAAAGTCATGGGCAGCCTCAGAACCAAGGTTGGGATTAAATTGCCTAAATGTCCACCAATATTACTGCAATGACAGGCACCACTAGACAGCAATTCCTCCTCTGTTGGAAAGACTTTTCACTGTTGGTTCATGCTACAATAACTTTCCTATAGCTGCATCTTTTGAGGCTGGTACAGTCCGTTTATAAAATAGCATACTTCAAGGATAGGTATAGCCATTAAAATGTCAATCTGTGCTGACAGTTACCATATAGCAATGAATGAGGTACCACAGTTATTTCCCTGTAGTCATAATAGGAGTTAATTCAAATGATTGTAGTAATTCAGATAATACTGAATGGTAACTATGGGCAAATGTTTACTTTTTTATGACAACCACTGTAGATTAAATAATTAAAATATTTAAGTTATTTACAGCCTTGGAACACCCCTGCATTTAACACTACTCAACGTTTTTAAAAAAAACGGTTAATTTTTATCAAACAAATCATTTAAAATATTTGTGTATGTTATAATATATAAATTACTCCTGAGTGACTTTGTCTCTCCACACGTCTGATTTCAATACGAAATATCTCCTTAGACACACTGGGTATGATTCTATTCTGTGCCTCTTAGAGGTGCAGCATAGAACTCACAGCCAGGGGTGGGAGCTCAAGTGGCTTTAGTGGCCTCTGGCACAATTTAAACAGCCCTGAGGGGCACTTGAAGTTACAGTAGCCTTCATGGACTTCCCAGAATCTCTGCAGGAGTGACTGCCGCTGTCCCACCACTTACATGTCCCTTACACCGAAGCTGATGAGGGGTGGTTCAGAAGGTAGCCTGCAGCTGTCTTCCTTAGCTCCTACACTGGGGATATTCTTTCCCTCCCAGATTTGGGACTTTAAAGGCCATTTTATACTATTCCAAGCTTTTTATCAAGCATTCAGGAACTGGAGCAGGGATGAGAATCATAGAATCATAGAATATCAGGGTTGGAAGGGACCTCAGGAGGTCATCTAGTCCAAACCCCCTGCTCAAAGCAGGACCAATCCCCAACTAAATCATCCCAGACAGGGCTTTGTCAAGCCTGACCTTAAAAACCTCAAGGAAGGAGATTCCACCACCTCCCTAGGTAATGCATTCCAATGTTTCACCACCCACCTAGTGAAAAAGTTTTTCCTAATATCCAACCTAAACCTCCCACACTGCAACTTGAGGCCATTACTCCTCATTCTGTCATCCGCTACCACTGAGAACAGTCTAGAGCCATCCTCTTTGGAACCCCCTTTCAGGTAGTTGAAAGCAGCTATCAAATCCCCCCTCATTCTTCTCTTCTGCAGACTAAAGAATCCCAGTTCCCTCAGCCTCTCGTCATAAGTCATGTGTTCCAGTCCCCTAACCATTTTTGTTGCCCTCCTCCGGATGCTTTCCAATTTTTCCACATCCTTCTTGTAGTGTGGGACCCAAAACTGGACACGGTACTCCAGATTTCAGAGTAGCAGCCGTGTTAGTCTGTATTCGCAAAAAGAAAAGGAGTACTTGTGGCACCTTAGATACTAACAAATGAGGCCTCACCAATGCCGAAGAGAGGGGAATGATCATGGGCCTCCATCTGCTGGTAATGCTCCTACTTGTACAACCCAAAATGCCGTTAGCCTTCTTGGCTCATATCCAGCTTCTTGTCCACTGTAACCCCTAGGTCCTTTTCCGCAGAACTGCTGGCCAGCCACTCAGTCCCTAGTCTGTAGCAGTGCATGGGATTCTTCCATCCTAAGTGCAGGACTCTGCACTTGTCCATCTTGAACCTCATCAGATTTCTTTTGGCCCAATCCTCTAATTTGTCTAGGGCCCTGTGTATCCTATCCCTACCCTCCAGCATATCTACCACTCCTCCCAGTTTAGTGTCATCTGCAAACTTGCTGAGAGTGCAATCCACACCATCCTCCAGATCATTAATGAAGATATTGAACAAAACCAGGCCCCAGGACAGACCCTTGGGGCACTCTGCTTGATACCGGCTGCCAACTAGACATGGAGCTATTAATCACTACCTGTTGAGCCCGATGATCTAGCCAGCCTCCTATCCACCTTATAGTCCATTCATCCAGCCCATACTTCTTTAACTTGCTGGCAAGAATACTGAGTCACCCACTGGGCAGGAAGAGGTTTATATAAGAAAAATATTATCACATGTTGATTACCTCTTACTAGCTATAGCTCAGTACATGTTTTTCAGAAAGAAATAAATATAGTTAAATAAACCTAGCTATGATTGAAACAGCAAACATGTCCTGCATATGTTTTGTGTATGGACTCTTTCCCTCATGTTTATCCTAGAAAGAAATGCAGGTCACCACATTTTTTTAAAACAAGTTGCTTTTCATCAAGGAACTGCTTTTCCCTTGTGGTCACTCACCAATATTTACAAGGCAAGGTCACTTTGAATGCCACCAGCAGATGAAAAAACAGGAGGAGGGACTCTTTTAGTCTTCACTGAGCTGGTGGATTCTGCCAAAGTGATAGTCGACATTGACATTACACTAGGGACAGGTTGTCGTAGCCTCACAGCCCTCGCTCTGCTGTGGAAAAACAAAACAAAAATAGAGAAGAAAAAAATATGTACATATTTTTCATATAAAGGTAATGCAAAAGTATTAAAAACCAGACCTTTTGAATATAAATAAAGCTTTAATCTTGGCTTTGGATCAGTTACCTGAAACCTACTTTAAAAATTAAGATTTAAAAAGACTCCTACAAAACTGATTAACCTCCTGTAAAATTATCCCATCACTTTGAGGGCTTAGTAAGAAGGAAACAGCCATAAACATCCTATGTACCCAGCTAGTGATCAAAGGTAGACAGAAGAGTGAGAATTTTACTGAAAACAGGGAAAGACTCAGATTTGTAGCGAATTTTATATATTATATACACATATAGGGCAAGCACCAACCATATTTTATAGCTACATGTGGCCTATGGAGAAGCATAAGAAGGGAAGACTGAAATTATTAATAAGGCATTTTTATTTATTTATTTATTTATTGCATTTTTCTATCATCTATGCGAATTATTACCTATATGCCTGATATGTCCTAAAAGAAAAAACTGTGATGAATAAATAAACAGCTCTAGAAATCTTCAATAGGGTGCTTTACCTTGCAGGGAATATTATCATTGGCTTTTGATACAATTTCTGCTGCAGGGAAAGACTTTCAAAGCTCAGAATGCTGAAGTATTGCCAGGCGCTCAAAGACCCCCTGCTATGCGCGTCAAACTAAGAAATCTCTCTGAACTTGTCGAATTAAAAGTCATCTCTCTCTCTCTCTCTCTCTGCAACCCCTACATGAGCTGGGAAGCTCTGTCCTCATTTTTTAAGGCCTTCCATGGTAAACAAATGGAGCCTGGAGCATCTTTATTCTTTTCAGTCACATAATTAAAATTCTTTTAAAAAATATAATTGAAGGCAATGAATTTCAAAAGGAGGTTCTAGTTAATAATGCGACTAAAACAGTTTGAGCAGACCACATAACTTTACCATTCAATTGTGTTTCAAAGCTAAAAGCAAAACAGCTTGTTAAGATCCTGGGTAAGTGTCTTTTTTTTTTTTTTTATTGTACATCAAGAGGATGCTCCAAACTTAAACATCTCAGCAGGATTTATGCTTTCTGGAATGTCATAAGACTTAATTACTGAAACTGCAAAGAGGAGTAAACTATTAAAATATGAACAAAGCCACACGAGATCCCCGGTTGCTGCAAATCATTATTTATCTATCCCACACCTAAATTAAAGAACTTTAATTTATGTTTGTGTTTTCTTGGCAATGCTCTTTCATTCATCCACAATGTTGCGTGCAGTCACGACCTTGCAAACAATTTTATATCTAATAGTGCACACAATGTTAACTTACTGTGTGTGTTGCTATTGTAATGACTGGCAGTAATAAAATATTATATGAATTTATCACACATCTCCACTCCCCTCAAAAAAAAAAAAAAGCTCATCTGTAGCATTGATCTGGTAGGGGTGTGCAGAGGTGCAGCACCCACCCATGCTCCTGGAGACATTGGATCTTAGGTAGTCACTGCCTCCAGCATCCTTGTGGTAGAACAGCTGCTTGCATTCTTGGAGGAAATCCTGTGTGTGTTCTTCAGGATTCAGTGCAACTCAGATGGCTGGTGTGGAGTTGGGAATGGGACCCTCTGGGAAAGGAAGAGCCACTATAGCAGATACCCAGCCTACTCACTACACTAAGAGACAAACAGGGGAAGGCCCCCCTCTGCCTCAACAGGGCAGAGAATAACTGAGTTCCTAAGCTATGGGCCTTAATTTTTTAGTAACACTTGGTGATTTGTGACAGCATGTTGAAGTTCTCTATTTATGAATGTTTGTAATAACAGCAAAACCACAAATACATAAACGGGTGAAGAAAGAAAATCATTAGCCAGAACAAGAAACAATCCCTTTCTACCATTATGTTCAATGAGCACATTAATCAAACCATATTATTACTACAGCAAACCAGTCTTTTACTCAATTGTCCCTTGCACAGTGCGAAGGACATTGAGCAAAAGGAACCATGTCAAGGGGACTAATCTGTATCTGATGCATCTCTTAAATAAAAACAATGTGGCCCAAAATGTACATTACATACCGGAGGTAATAAGAGTTTGCCATATGAGTGAAGGCTCTAATTTCACTGGTTTCACTGGGCCTTCACTGAAAACTTCAGAGAAGTGAGTTGCTTAGACAAAGACTTGAATGAAATATGATTCAAATCCATGAACAATGATCAAAAACTATTTGGCCTGCCCAATTTTCTTCTGTATATTTGTTAATATAAAGTTTGATAATAATGAATGTACATGTTATTTAAAAAAATATTTCCTTGCCAAGATCATAATCTGTACCAGTGTTGCTGAAAAGGGAGAGGTGTGCTTGACAGGGATAATTCCCTGGGCCTATATGGCTTTACAGGTCTTGAACTTCCCCTGAAAGCATTGATTATTTCAGGTGTAGACTAGAAGATGCCTAAACCAACATTGACAACACTTCTAAAATCAGATTTATAAGAGAATTAAAAAATAAATCAAACCAACCAAACACTTTAGCTAAGGTAATTCCTTCCTCTGGACCTCCAGTGAATCTTTCTATATTTGTCTTCTAGGCTGTACACAATTTTGGACAAGACTGCCTGGATATTTTGTACAGTACCAGCCGCACTGTTAATATTTACATAAATAAATGTTTACAAAGCACTTAGGAATGTAGCTGGATGAAGAGCTGATTTTTTTTAGTTTGCTAGCAGTTTCAAAAACAATTTTGGTTCAACCCAAACCAAACCCAAAAATTCTGAAAAATTTCATTGAATCAAAAAAATAAAATAAAAATCTGTCTTGGGTCAAATGAAAAAACATTTACCCAAATTATTTCGTTTTCAACCATTTATAAAGGGTTAGACTACAAAGTGTCAGGTGACAGAGGAGGTAGTGGTATTAACATTATAACTGTTAGCTCAGTTAGAGTACTTGCCCAACAAGTGACAGACCCAGGTTCAATTCCCCTTCTGCATGATAAGAGGGATTTGAACTTGCATCTCTTATCTCCCAAGACAGTACCCAAACCACAAGGCTATAAGCTATTCTGAGGTGGGTCTCTCCATCTCTCCACTGAACTTTGTATAAAATATGTGACTAATCACTGGGTAAGAGAATGAGAATTAAGTGGCTAGGGCTCTAACCTGTGAGAGGGGAGAGACCAATTCAAATCCATGCTCCTTCACTGGCTGTTTTGTGGATCTAGCTTTTTTTTCCCCCCCGGCTGAAACTATTTGGCAAATTTGTGTTAAGTTTGTGAATAGTTTGGGGGTTGGGGAAAAACTGCATTTCCTGGCAAATCCACTATTAGTCTGAAAAACTTTGCCCAGCTCTGCTCAAGAGGGAGTTTGGCTGGAGTGAAGGCATACCATTTCTATTACCTGTATGAGATCTCAGTTCATACAGAGTTGAAATCATCTAGTTTACACCTGCATATTCAGAACTTTAACACAGGCATAAGTATAGTAATTCCCATACCAATATTATATATGTTCATTTGCATAGTCATTTCTCTGTTAGCAATACAGTACCTCTCCTGATAAGGAAAGGTCCTCTTTACCAAAGCTAACCACATTTTAAAGAACTCCTTTGAAAAAAATGACCAAGGACAGAGTGAGGGAAAGGAGACAGAGCAGGGGAAGGAATGGGAAATGGAGCAGGAGGGTAAGGGAGGCAGGAAAAAGACACAAAGGAAAGGAAAAGGAAAGTGTGAGAGAAAGAGGTGAGGAGGAAGGGAGATGAAGGTGGAAGGAGAAGAGGGATAAAAAGAAATAAGTGAAAGGGTCGGGAGAAAGGGGTATCACAGTGTAAGGTGAATGTAAGGGAGTCGAGGTATCCCCACTGTGTTTTGGGCCAAAATTTTGTTGCCCTACTTGACCAGCACTTTTTTCCAGCTTGTTTTTTTAAAAAAGGCAGTGAATAAGAGTCTTTATTTTCTTATAATTTCTGTGAACGCTTTCCAGTATCTACATCTGAGTCAATCCACTTTAATCCCCCCCACCCTTCATTTCAACTGGTTACTTGAAGTGCTATGGCAAAATGTTTAGCCTCAGCCTTTAAGGATTTCTGCTTTTTGTTTCCACTTGTAAATTGACAAAAGCTATGGTACCCATCTTGTGCATTCTTATACATCTTACTGAAGTGGAAAAAATTGCTTTTGACCACTATCATCACTTGGGAGGTTAAAATATGGATTATTTCAGAGGGCAACTTCCTTTAAGACATTCGCTTTTTAAAAGCCTCTGCACTCTCACACTCCAAGAAAATGACATATGATGCCAGTAGCAAATAAAGGTTCTTGGAATAGAACTCCTCAAAATAAATCTTTTCTTCGGTTCCCGAATTCAAAGCACTGTTGTCTGAGCCAAGGATCCTAAAGGAGTTGTTTTGATGATCCAGATAAATAACCTCTGTTTCTGGAGGTGTGGCTGGAGAGGGAATAAGTGAATGGATGTTCAAAACACCAATTCAAAGCAGAGGGCAAGACAATTTGCATTTTCACACAAATGTTAGCTAAACCAAATTAGCTGTTCTGAATCTTTTCCAAAAGAAGCAAGCAGTGCTCTCCTTTGTACTGTGGTTAACACTGTTGCAAGGTGAGAGTGTGTCAGAAATTATCAAATGAGGCTTGCCTGAATTTCCAGTGACCAGAATGTTATTCCACACAATGTCTCTTCTGTGTCTTCATGAAACCATGCCCTTTTTGCTAAACTCTGAGATTATTTTTTCTTGTGATCATAGCAAAAACCCAGCCTACTATTAGTCATTGCATCTAGACCAGAAGAAACAGAAGGAACAACTGAAAGAAGTTCGCTACAGGCAGATGAAACTAGACTTCTCTAGGGGTCAGCAAAAGCTGTGTCAACACTTTGGGCCCATCACCATCAATACAGACTGCAGGTTTCCATTTTGAAGTAGGTTTAAGTAGAATAACTTTCTAAGCCAGGGGTGGACAAACTATGGCCCATGGGCCAGATCCGGCCCATCAGGGATTTGGATCTGGCCTGTGGGATTGCCACCCCCAAGGCACCGCTGGGCTAAGGCAGGCTCCC
Source organism: Lepidochelys kempii (assembly GCF_965140285.1). Lineage (NCBI taxonomy): Eukaryota > Metazoa > Chordata > Testudines > Cheloniidae > Lepidochelys > Lepidochelys kempii. The sequence goes on along the minus strand of NC_136383.1, from coordinate 76,916,163 downwards.
TGCCTGCCCTGACCCTGTGCCGCTTCCGGAAGCGGCTGGCACCATGTCCCTGTGGCCCCTAGGGAAGGGGGATGGGGGGCAGAGGACTCCACACGCTGCACTTGCCTGCAGGCATCGCCCTCCACAGCTCCCATTGGCCAGGAACGGGGAACTGCAGCCAATGGGAGCTTTGGGGGAGGTACCCACAGGCAAGCGTGGTGCGCAGAGCCTGCTGCGCGCTGCTGCCATCCTGGAGCCACTCAAGGTAAGCAGCGCCGGGCCCAAGCCCACACCCCAAACCCCTCCTGCAACCTGCACCCCAATCCCCTGCCCTGAGCCCCCTCCAACACCCCTCACTGCACCTCAACCCTATGCCCTGAGCCCCCCTGAACTCTGCACCCCCTCCTGCACCCCAACTCCTGGCCCTGAGCCCCCTCATACACCATGCACCCCAACCCCTTGCCCTGAGTCCCTTCCTGCACACCACAACCCCTCCCAGACCCCACACTCCCTCCCGCACCCCAATCCCCTGCTCCAACCCTACAAGCAATTTCCCCACCCAGATGTGGCCCTCGGGCCAAAAAGTTTGCCCACCCCTGTTCTAAGCCATTTCAAATCTAGTATTGTATTGCATGAGCACAGTTAGTATGATTTCCCCCCAAAATTACAAACTCTCTGGAGCATTTCAATACTGCTCTTAAGTATCTTGACTGGAAAATCAGCAAATCACTCCAGCTTACATAGATATAACCAGGGAAATAATACGTCCATCTGGCTTTAGTTGCACAGGACCTAATTAACTACAGGGCTAGCTGGAAGAAAGATCCATGGTTCTGGCCTCTCATAGGACCCATTCAGAGGTGACATGTAACTGTTGATAGCATGTGTGTGTATGGGGCGGGGGGAATGTAAAGGTTCAGCCACCCCCCAAACAGCTTGAGTCATACCTCCCCCTTTACCTCTCGTCTCCCCTCCCTGCAGTGGCCAACTGTTGCTGCTGCCTCTCCCCATGGAGTGCAGCTTGTAGCACAGCTTGCAGCTCGCCTGGCCTCCAAGGTCATTGTACTGGCTTGGATCTGCCAGCTGCCACACTGGGAGGGGATCCAGTGGTACCATGTGACTAAGCAGGGCTGAGTCAACAGGAAACCCACACACAGAAGTGGGGCAACTCCAGCCCTGCCCCGATCCCTTGGAGGCTGGGTGATGTCCAGCCATGGCTTCCATGGTCCCCCCTTCCTGTGCCACCCTGTGGCATTGGTTAAATTCCTCCAGGTCCCTGTGTGAAACCCAAACACTGTGGCAGGTGCCAGGCCACAAAGGCCAGTGGTGATCCCGTGGGAGGCCCAGCCCTGCAAGCCTCAGGCAAGAGTGGAATTTGCCTCCCACCTGCAACTCTGCTGCATGTCATGGCCAGCGTGAGCTGGGCCTGCAAAGGCAAGGGACAAAGGGGGGAAGCTTGCTATTGCTGGCATCTCTGTTTTGAAATAAACTACTGTGCACTTATATTTTGAACCTATACCCCACAATATATATATAAAAACTCTGGTAGAAATCTGGTGTATATATATATATATATACACACACACATATAAACTCTGGTAGAAATCTGGGAGGTGCAGGCACGTGACCCTGCATGACCCCACACACGTTGCCTCTGGACTCATTTTAGGGGTAGGTGGGAAAAAGTTATTGTATCTTTCTCCACTTCTCCATGAGACTAACATAACACTGTTACCAAGGTGCATCAAAATGAAAGGCAGCAATAATGCATACTGGGAAGGAAGAAGACATGACCCATCAAAAAGAGAAAAAGGGAACAGAAGAGGAGGGAGGGAGGGCAGGAGGGAGAGATCTTTGGGAAGGAGGGAAAAGAGACAATGTTGTAAATTGAGCTGAGAATAATAGACAAAGAACAGATGGGAAGAGGAGCTAAAACAACAAAAAGAAAAGCAGAAAGAAAATCAAAGATGAGAGGTAGGGACAGGACAGAAAAAAATCAGAAAATTCTTCACACTAGAAACATCACCTCTTGTCAGTTACACAGAAAAACAGTGTTTATGGAAAAGCCAGATGAGTGAACAGAAAACAGCAAAGGGAAAGTGAAGCACAATTCACTTGACCAAAGGTAAAACTAAGAAGAAATGAAAAGATATATAAAAAGACAGAGAGACAACAATACAGGGATTGGGGTCAGATTTCTTTTGCCACTCCAGTGTTTCAAAATATTTCCTGGAGGTGTACCCACAGATACCTTCATTAGAGCTTGAAAAATGTTTTCAAGTAATTTTTTCTCCAACCATTAGTATCTTGCCCTGCCTCTCTTGCCTCTTTATTTCAGTCTGACTCATTTACTAGGGATATGCCACTGGATCCGTTTGAAGGTCATGTGCAGATTTGGACATCATCTCATAGCTACTTTGTTTTTTCTATGTGTTATGAGACCAGGTGGGTGAGATAATATATTTTATTGGACCAAATTCTATTGGTGGAAGAAATTATGCCTCTTCCACCAAGAAAAGTTGGTCCAATACAAGATGATATCTCACTCACCTTGTCTCTCTTGTATCCAACATGGTACAACAGCGCAGCAAACAACACTCTTCACCTGAATTTTCAGGCTGCTTACACCATTGATTCTTAAGCAGTTTGTTTAAAACCCAACTATTAACATTAACAATTTAATTTAAAATCAAATGATAGCAAATTCAAACTATGATACACAGGATGATGTATTCCCTACAAAAATCTCATTTGGTAAGTAAGTAGCTACATTCTGCACTTGTTACAATTTCTGCATGGTTTTAAGGTGCTGCACCATATAGAATACATTGTAGTAATCCAGCCTTGAGATTGGATCTCACCTTGATTTCTCACCTCGAGCTCTAACCTTGAGGTGAGATTTGGATACAAAATAAAGGCTATAGCATTCTTGCCAAGCACATATGAAAGCACTCTTGACAACTGCTGCTATATAGGCACCTAGCATTAGATGCATATCAAAAAAGACACCCTCCCCAGCTTGTGAGCCTGCATGACAAATGCCACCATACTCCACAACTGGGGCTACTGATTCGTCCCAGTGAAGTCACCAATCGTTTTTTCCAAATCAAATGATGGTAATATATAGCATTGAAAGGGGTGTACTGTCTGAGAGAAGTGATTACCACTTTCCTTTCATATGAAACCAAGGCTAGGAACATGTCAATTAAAAAAATGAAAAGCTAGCAACCATTCAATCTTGAAAATTCTGAATAAAACCAACTCTTCTAAAATCAAAAAGTAAATACTGACTCTGAATGGACTGGGGTTGTTAGTTTGTTCTGCCTTCCTATTCAGCACTAGCTCTCCAATATGCTAATGCATATCTTCCCTCTCAGATTTTATATTCCCTCAATATTATTTATTTTTTAATTTTTTCCCCTTTCCAATTTGGACCTGTCTCCCTTTACTGATTTTCTCCATTCATAAGAGCCCTTTTTATCTCCGCACCGGGGCCACTGCCTAGGTATCATCTCCCCTGGGTTCTATACTTTATCATCCCTCTGTTCCACAGTCTTGGTGCTCTGTATATCAGTGTCCGCCACCTAGCTTTGGTGCTCCCTTTCTTTACTCTCCCACCACCACTCCTTTCTTTGTGCTGTGTTGTCCCTAATTCTGCCCAGTCCCACATGCTTTGCTCCCTATTATGCCTAACCCCATGTGCACTGTCCCCGCACTCTCTCTCACCCTGGTCTCTTCCTGAGAGTTTCTGCCACCACACTGAAGGAGCTCTGGCATCAGCTTCCATCCCTTTTCCAGCACAAGATGCTTCACACAGTGCCACAGGTTTACCTTGGGACTGGGTAGAGATGTTTCCACACCACTCATATATTGGAGGGAGACTGTTCCTAAATAGTTTGGACTCATAATGGGGCTTGGAAGTAAGGCCATGGTATCAAAAAATTATCAAGTGGGTCAGAAAGCCTGCATAAGGGGTGAAGTAGTGGCCACTAGTCCTGCTTACTGGAATAGAGATACTAAAAAAACAGTGCTGTTGTCCAAAAGCTTGCCTGTGGGTTCGGAGTGTCTGAATTTCATCCCTACCCCTAATCTTCAAGGCTCTCTCTCCATAAAGTCTGATTAGACTTTGAGCAGGGAGGATGAAGGTTCACTCTTTTGATATAAGTGTCTTTTAAATGGTAAAAATCAATTTTAAAAGGTTCTCATGCACAAAATCTTTACACTGCCTTTCATTTTCACACCCATAATGTCACAAAGTGTGAGGAAACAGAACTCATAAAGACAACTGAAATATATATACACCAAAATATATTTCTAGCTTTTTTCCTTTCATAAAAATATATATTAACTAGAACTGTTTTTTTAAAGTAAGTTTGTAATTGCAGTATTTTTTCCTTGGATATATCCTGCTATTTTCCCTGTTGATTTAGGAGTTCTTTGAACATACTCAAGTTGCAGCTCCCTCTATAAAACTCAGGCTGAACCAAAGATTGTATAATGTATATTTGTCACATCCAACACTAAGGGTGGGGGAGTACAATGAATGGAGGCTGACACAGTTATAACAGTCAGGCACACAGCATTGGTAATAAACTGTTTTTGTTGATTCTCACATATTGTTAGAACTATTCATTCTGCCATAATATTGCATAATGCATCACAGAAGAAAATATCTGGATTAGTGACAGCACATAAGGAAGTAGTAAATTCTGGAAGATCTTTGTAGCCAGAAATAATTCATGTAATAATTTAGAGAAATAATGAAACAACCAGGTAAACTACATTTTGTATTATAATACAAATATTTCCTCTTCAGAGAAATCATAGAATATCAGGGTTGGAAGGGACCTCAGGAGGTCATCTAGTCCAAACCCCCTGCTCAAAGCAGGACCGATCCCCGACTAAATCATCCCAGACAGGGCTTTGTCAAGCCTGACCTTAAAAACTTCTAGGGAAGGAGATTCCACCACCTCCCTAGGTAACCCATTCCAGTGTTTCACCACCCTCCTACTGAAAAAGTTTTTCCTAATATCCAACCTAAATCTCCCCCACTGCAACTTGAGACCATTACTCCTTGTTCTGTCATCTGCTACCACTGAGTCTAGAGCCATCCTCTTTGGAACCCCATTTCAGGTAGTTGAAAGCAGCTATTAAATCACCCCTCATTCTTCTCTTCTGAAGACTAAACAACCCCAGTTCCCTCAGCCTCTCCTCATAAGTCATGTGTTCCAGTCCCCTAATCATTTTTGTTGCCCTCCGCTGGACTCTTTCCAATTTTTCCACATCCTTCTTGTAGTGTGGGCCCCAAATTGGACACATTTCAGAGTAACAGCCGTGTTAGTCTGTATTCGCAAAAAGAAAAGGAGTACTTGTGGCACCTTAGAGACTAACCAATTTATTAGAGCATAAGCTTTCGTGAGCTACAGCTCACTTCATCAGATGCATATCGTGGAAACTGCAGCAGACTTTATATATACACAGAGAATATGAAACAATACCTCCTCCCACCCCACTGTCCTGCTGGTAATAGCTTATCTAAAGTGATCATCAGGTGGGCCATTTCCAGCACAAATCCAGGTTTTCTCACTCTCCACCCCCCCACACAAATTCACTCTCCTGCTGGTGATAGCCCATCCAAAGTAACAACTCTTTACACAATGTGCATGACAATCAAGTTGGGCTATTTCCTGCACAAATCCAGGTTTTCTCACATCCCCCCCCCCATACACACACAAACTCACTCTCCTGCTGGTAATAGCTCTGCGATACAACCGCATTTGCTCCAACCCCTCAGACAGAGACAAACACCTACAAAATCTCTGTCAAGCTTTCTTACAACTACAATACCCACCTGCAGAAGTAAAGAAACAGATTGATAGAGCCAGAAGAGTTCCCAGAAGTTACCTACTACAGGACAGGCCTAACAAAGAAAATAACAGAACGCCACTAGCCGTCACCTTCAGCCCCCAACTAAAACCCCTCCAACGCATTATTAAGGATCTACAACCTATCCTGAAGGATGACCCAACACTCTCACAAATCTTGGGAGACAGGCCAGTCCTTGCCTACAGACAGCCCCGCAACCTGAAGCAAATACTCACCAACAATCACATACCACACAACAGAACCACTAACCCAGGAACTTATCCTTGCAACAAAGCCCGTTGCCAACTGTGCCCACATATCTATTCAGGGGACACCATCACAGGACCTAATAACATCAGCCACACTATCAGAGGCTCGTTCACCTGCACATCCACCAATGTGATATATGCCATCATGTGCCAGCAATGCCCCTCTGCCATGTACATTGGTCAAACTGGACAGTCTCTACGTAAAAGAATAAATGGACACATATCAGATGTCAAGAATTATAACATTCATAAACCAGTCGGAGAACACTTCAATCTCTCTGGTCACGCAATCACAGACATGAAGGTCGCTATCTTAAAACAAAAAAACTTCAAATCCAGACTCCAGCGAGAAACTGCTGAATTGGAATTCATTTGCAAATTGGATACTATTAATTTAGGCTTAAATAGAGACTGGGAGTGGCTAAGTCATTATGCAAGGTAGCCTGTTTCCTCTTGTTTTTTCCTACCCCCCCGCCGATGTTCTGGTTTAACTTGGATTTAAACTTGAAGAGTGGTCAGTTTGCATGAGCTATTACCAGCAGGAGAGTGAGTTTGTGTGTGTATGGGGGTGGGGGGGATGTGAGAAAACCTGGATTTGTGCAGGAAATAGCCCAACTTGATTGTCATGCACATTGTGTAAAGAGTTGTCACTTTGGATGGGCTATCACCAGCAGGAGAGTGAATTTGTGTCGGGGGGTGGAGAGTGAGAAAACCTGGATTTGTGCTGGAAATGGCCCACCTGATGATCACTTTAGATAAGCTATTACCAGCAGGACAGTGGGGTGGGAGGAGGTATTGTTTCATATTCTCTGTGTATATATAAAGTCTGCTGCAGTTTCCACGATATGCATCTGATGAAGTGAGCTGTAGCTCACGAAAGCTTATGCTCTAATAAATTGGTTAGTCTCTAAATTGGACACAGTACTCCAGATGAGGCCTCACCAATGTCGAATAGAGGGGAACGATCACGTCCCTCGATCTGCTGGCAATACCCCTACTTATACATCCCAAAATGCCATAGGCATTCTTGGTAACAAGGGCACACTGTTGACTCATATCCAACTTCCCGTCCACTGTAACCCCTAGGTCCTTTTCTGCAGAACTGCTGCCGAGCCATTCGGTCCCTAGTCTGTAGCAGTGCATGGAATTCTTCCGTCCTAAGTGCAGGACTCTGCACTTGTCCATCTTGAACCTCATCAGATTTCTTTTGGTCCAATCCTCCAATTTGTCTAGGGCCCTGTGTATCCTATCCCTACCCTCCAGCGTATCTACCACTCCTCCCAGTTTAGTGTCATCTGCAAACTTGCTGAGGGTGCAATCCACACCATCCTCCAGATCATTAATGAAGATATTAAACAAAACCGTCCCCAGGACTGACCCCTGGGGCACTCCACTTGATACCTGCTGCCAACTAGACATGGAGCCATTGATCACTACCCGTTGAGCCCGACAATCTAGCCAGCTTTCTATCCACCTTATAGTCCATTCATCCAGCCCATACTTCTTTAACTTGCTGGCAAGAATACTGTGGGATACCGTGTCAAAAGCTTTGCTAAAGTCAAGGAACAACACTTCCACTGCTTTCCCTTCATCCACAGAGCCAGTTACCTCGTCATAGAAGGCAATTAGATTAGTCAGGCATGACTCGCCCTTGGTAAATCCATGCTGACTGTTCCTGATCACTTTCCTCTCCTCTAAGTGCTTCAGAATTGATTCCTTGAGGACCTGCTCCATGATTTTTCCAGGGACTGAGGTGAGGCTGACTGGCCTGTAGTTCCAAAGATCCTCCTCCTTTCCTTTTTTAAAGATGGGCACTACATTAGCCTTTTTCCAGTCATCTGGGACCTCCCCCGATCGCGATGAGTTTTCAAAGATAATGGCCAATGGCTCTGCAATCACATCCGCCAACTCCTTTAGCACTCTCAGATGCAATGCATCCGGCCCCATGGACTTGTGCTCGTCCATCTTTTCTAAATAGTCGTGAACCACTTCTTTCTCCACAGAGGGCTGATCACCTTCTCCCCATGCTGTGCTGCCCAGTGCAGTAGTCTGGGAGCTGACCTTGTTCGTGAAGACAGAGGCAAAAAAAGCATTGAGTACATTAGCTTTTTCCACATCCTCTATCACTAGGTTGCCTCTCTCATTCAGTAAGGGGCCCACACTTTCCTTGACTTTCTTCTTGTTGCTAACATACCGAAAGAAACCCTTCTTGTTACTCTTAACATCTCTTGCTAGCTGCAACTCCAGGTGTGATTTGGCCTTCCTGATTTCACTCTTGCAAGCCCGAGCAATATTTTTATACTCATCCCTGGTCATTTGTCCAGTCTTCCACTTCTTGTAAGCTTCTTTTTTGTATTTAAGAGCAGCAAGGATTTCACGGTTAAGCCAAGCTGGTCGCCTGCCATATTCACTATTCTTTCTACACATCAGGATGGATTGTCCCTGTAATATTGGCACAAAGTATTTTCAGAATATGATAAATTAAAGATTTTCATATTTCAATATGAAGTCCAAAATATGTGACATTCCCCTTTTGAACTAATTAAGTGGAGTACAGGTAAGCAACTAGAGGGGAACATGCTCATGTATAGTTGGAGCTCCACATTAAAGCCATGATATGTATATTTGTATATATATGTATATTTTAAACTGTTATTCATTAATGGGAATGTATGCTTTTGTATATTATTAATGGCAGTAAGAAGTTCATCCAATTTCTTAACACAACCAAGAAACAACTAAGTCCCAGTCCTACTCCTATATAAATCATTGGCAAAATCCCACGGACTTCAATAATAGTAGGATTAAGCCTTTATACCTGTTACAGTAGATTACAAAGATCTGTTCTGCTCAGTGATTAAGGAGCTTCTGCCCATCTTTCCGGTGAACAGGGAGTTAAAATGTTCATTAGGAGTTGATTTAGGTACTCAGGCCCAGATCCTCAAAGACATCTAGATGCCTAACTCATCAGTTCTTAAACACCAATACTAACACATCTTAATTGCTCCCCAAAACACCCTATTTACAAACCTAAAATTCAGGCCAGTTTCCTTGAAAAAAATACTGAGATTCATGAAATTTTAGCAGACCTAAGATATGAAATCTTCAGAAGCTCCCAACATATTAGACCCTGATAGTTACCAGGCAAAAGAAGAAAATATCTGATCTCTAGTCTTGAAGTTGCTGCATAATAAGGGCAAACTCATATCCAGAGAGATATGTGATATCCTGAAAAACTAATATTCTGGTACACAACACTCAGTTGGACCCATCATCCATATAGCGTTAACTGGTAGTTATGAAAGGACTTTATTACAGGCCTCTGTCTCTTCAAATTATCTTTCCTGGAGCCTGATGCCCAGTGCGCAGCACTGTGAGTAATCCATATCTCCAAAAACAACACTGGAACTTTGACCTCTGACAGTTCTGGTAAAGTCTGCAATGCTGTTTCCCCTGGTAAAGCCTACAAAACAATTCCTCCTGCTTCCCTAGTCCTCTGATTAAATCCTCAGTTCATTCCGATAGCTTCACCATTTTCAGCCACCATGTAGGGTTTTGGTCCTCCACCCAGGTCTTACCCTCTATGCCAGAGACATTATTGCACTTCTTGCAAGGTTCCCAAATTGTCTTCCATTTCTTTGTGCACTGACCTCCATTTTGTTTTCCAGGCTGTAAAGTTTAGAATATTAATTTGCTGATTCTCTCACAGAAGATCTCATCTCTTAGGTACTCAAGGGTATATATTTAGGTAATCTTTCCTGTACTTGAACCACTATCATTTTTTTCTTATTTTTCCCCCCTCCACTTCTCAGGATATTTTCTTTCATTCCAGATCAGAAATCTTGAAGAAATGTTTTCTGATCTCTTATTATACAATTTCTGTGTAAAGGGTAAGTTTCAGGTCTTCAGAATCAATTTTAAGTTAAGCCTTATGGGAGAGCACAGACCAACCTGTGTGTCCTTGCACCCAGTCACTACAAACCTGTATAATAGCTATATGAAATTGTTAGAGGTTTGGAATGCTAGAACAGGTCCCAGTGTAGGTACATTAGTGGGAAGAGCATAGGGGGGAGAGAGAGAGGCTACAGTGCATGATAAATACAGTTTATCCTCTTGCTCTGTAACGTCATGGATTTACCACCAGATATGATCATAGAATCATAGGACCGGAAGGGACCTCAAAAGTCATCCAGGAAAGTCCTCTGCACTCATGGCAGGATTAAGTATTATCTAGACCGGGGTGGGCAAACTATGGCCTGCGGGCTGAATCCGGCCCCTCAGGATTTGGATCCGGCCCATGGGATTGCCACCTCCGTGGTGCCGTGGGCCTCGTGCCCCTCCGGGAAGTGGCTGGCACCACATCCCTGCAGCCCCTAGGGGAGGGCAGTCAGAGGGATCCATGCACTGCTCTTGTCTGTGGATACCTCCCCTGAAGCTCCCATTGGCTGGGAACAGGGAACCGTGGCCAATGGGAGCTTTGGGGGAGGTACCCACAGGCAAGAGCAGCGGGCGGAGCCCTCTGCTTCCTCTCTCCTAGGGCCCACAGGGATGTGGTGCCGGCTGCTTCTGGGTGCGGGGCCGGGGCAGGCAGCCTGCCCTGGCGCGTGCTGCTGCTACCCCGGAGCTGCTCCAGGAAAGCAGCGCTGGGCCAGAGGCCGCACCCCAAACCCTTCCTGCACCCTGCACCCCAACTCCCTGCCCTGATCCCCCTGTCTGCAACCCCATCCCCGCCACACTGCGCACACCACCTGCACCCACACCCCTCCTGCACCCCAACACCCTGCCCTGAGCCCCCTGCACCCCAACCCCCTGCCCTGAGACCTCTCCCACATTCTGCACACCTCCCTGCACCGCTGTTCTAAGCCCCCTCCCACATGGAGCACCCCTTCCTGCACCCCAACCCCCTTCCCTGAACCACCTCCCACACTCTGCACTCCTTCCTGGACCCCTGCCCCAGCCATACATTCATGGTCCTGCATGCAATTTCCCCACCTAGATGTGGCCCTTGGGCCAAAAGGTTTGCCCAACCCTGATCAAGACCATTCCTGACAGGTGTTTGTCTAACCTGCTCTTAAAAATCTCCAAAGATGAAGATTCCACAACTTCCCTAGGCAATTTATTACAGTACTTAGCTACCCTGACAGTTAGGAATTTTTTCCTAACGTCCAACCTAAACCTCCCTTGCTGCAATTTAAGCCCATTGCTTCTTGTCCTATCCTCAGAGGTTAAGAACAACAATTCTCCCTCTTCCTTGTAACAACCTGTTATGTCCCCGCTCAGTCTTCTCTTTTCCAGACTAAACAAATCTAATTTTTTTTCAATCTTCCTTTACAGGTCATGTTTTCTTGACCTTTAATCATTTTTGTTGCTCTATATGATGTGTGTCTGTATTTAACACTCACTAACTTATATAAACACAATCATAGAAAATATAAATCCAATATTGCACGTGTGTAATAATGACAGACAGATGCACTTGTAAATTTTATATTACAACCATTCTTTCATAGTTTCTATTTCTCTCTACAGCTAGTGTTGCAATTTACCTGACTTTTCAGCTCAGCCAATCATGTCTTTCTATTCCCAAACATAGATAGAATTTGACACTGCCAACTATAAACTCTGAAAATAAGATTTGGAAAGGCAGTATTATATTATTCTGGTACCAAGTAAAATGGCTGTACTTAAGGGTTTGTCAGCATCGCTATCATACGCTCATTTTTTAGATAATATTTCAATCAAATCAAATCTGAATAAGCTAAAATGCAGCAGTGTCACTCAAGTGATCTTATCATCCCTCCCACTTCCCCTCCAATCTGTAGTTTTGTTTAGATACAGCTATATTCAGGTTTTAGAGACCAGCAAAATTAAATCATCATTCCTAATGCTGTTTCACTGCCAGTCTCTTAGCCAAAAATGGCTTGATTTTTAAAACGGAACTTAGAGGAATTGTCATCAATGTTGACGAAAAACATCTGATAGCAGTCCACTTCTTTTAAGCTACTAGTTCAGATAGTTGATTATCTGCAGTAGTTACTTTTCATAATTCAGTGCCATGTAAGTATGTTGTAATTAGAAAATAAACTTCTTTATGTGGAGTATTTATTCATTTTTCAGTGATTAATATCTTGGTTAATTCAAACACTGTGTAGACTACAAACCAAAAAAAGGAAGAAATTAAATTCTGTAAACACAGCTCTCAAAAGATACAAGTGATTTTTTTTGTCATTCCTTAAAATAAGAAGTTGTATAATAAGTTTAAGTAATATCAAGTAGCAATGCTTCTCCCTAGTACTTTTTATGCTGTCACCTCTAGGTCATGCAACAAAATGTGTGTGTGCTAGCAACAGAAAAAATAGCCCAGTAACATGCTAACATCTCCCTTCAAAGCTGCGCTATTTCTAGTAGTACTAGAAACCTCCTACAATTTTGTGTTCAGTACTACAGAACATTTATAGATTTGTTTTAACTGTTTATTGTAAAATATGTATGAAAGGCACACTAAACAGGGCCACTTTCAAAGCTCCATAATTCCAACATTGCCTACAGCACTGCATTGTTTTCATGTCTTCCTTCATTTTCCCTGTGTTGCTTACAACCCACTAAATTACATCTCATTTCCACCTTGTTTTCTTCCTTTTCTCTAATATCAATTTCTTCTTCCACACTCTGCGTACATGCTTGGAATAATCTCCATACTGATGTATTCATCTGTAAATATACCTCAAACTTGAGTAACAAATAGTGTGTAGCTGTTATTCCCCTAGAGAAGAGACAACATTGTGACTCAGAACCACACATAGGTCCCTGGTTCCCCACTTGCTCCAAGAAGGAAGTACTCTGCAGCGGCACAGATTACTTCTCCCTCTGTTCTGGCTCAACTGTGCTGGCCAGGCCATTAAGGAAGATGGAGTCCAGGATCCATCATACCTTCCCTCCCCCTCCCTGCTCATCTACATGGAAGTGGGAGAAGCAGCCCCATGGAGGCTTCTCTTCCCACCATGCTATAGTCCACAATTCCCCCTTACTGTTCTACCTGGGTATGCCAGACAAGCCACAATCTTGTCCGATATGTTTATTATTTTAACTTGAAAAACTTTTATTCGGCATTTATAGCACAGACATTAAGGGAGAACGTGTATAAATGATTTCTGCGAGGTTAAAAACTAATATAGCTGCTCCATGAAATCATTAGCCTTGGCATGATGCTTCACTATTAGTTAAACTCTTAAAATATAGACTAAGAAGCACCTAACTGATGTTACTATCACTATTTATTCTACATGTAGATTTGTATACATGAGAGAAAAATTCCAGTCCCTGGACACCTCAAAAGAGTTCTCAAAAATATTTACAAAAAGGGGGGAGCATACTAGTAATTAAGGAAATAATAATACTTAACACTTATATAGCATGAGGTGGTGTTCAGGAGGTGACCGGCCACTCTTAGACAGTGCTTTTGAAAATTTTACTCCAAATGACTGAGACGATGAGTTTTGGAGAAGGTGGCAAAGCAAAATAGAGTCCAAGCACGTATTAAAACCTGATCTCCTGCATCCTGGTCTCATTCTTTAAACACCTAACCTTGATGTTTTCCTTACACAAGCTGTCCATTTCGAAACAAACAACTGTAGGTGCAAAATAATCTGATTCTAGGAACACCACGATTAATTTGAAGCAACATTTTCCACTTCAATTAGGTGTCCAAGAGCTAACTTGCTAACCCACACCCATTCAGTTGTAGTGACATGCAATGTAATAGGTCACTTCATGAAATGTAACTTACTACAGTAAGTGGATCAAGTTTTGAACCAGAAGAATGACTCACAATAGTGGTTTTTAGCAGTTTTCTTTTTGAGAGAGATCATCATGAAACAGATTTTTTGAAGTCTGAAACCTCATTATTAATCTGACTGTAAATAGCATTTGGGAGGAGTAGTTAGTCTGATCCTCATTTTTCATGGTCTCTCTTGATTTACAGACAGCTGAAAGACAATTTTAACTCTTAGGTAAGATACAATATTGTGTGATGGTTAGAAGAAATATATTGCAATCCAAAATGGTACATTTCTGGAAGAACTGAATACGACCTTCACTTCGTAAGTGGAACTCTTATTGAGGTCAATGGTGATTTAAAGTGAGCTTGATTTTAGGATCAAGCCCTTATTTATTGCTGCTGTTGAAGAGTGGAGCAAATACAGGAGGCAGGGAAACTCAAGTTGGCAGGAACAGACACAGATTTAGTCTCACGAGGCACTACAGCATCAGGTACCATAATTCAAATAAATAAATAAATATAAGTGGATCTGCCTGAAAAGGCCACAAAGTCTCACTCTATCCAATGAACCCAAGGCCCATTACCAAAATCTCATGTGTTTTTACCTCTGGCAACATTCATTTTATTCTTTTAACTGCACTGGAAACTGGCTGCAAGTTGCAACAAATTAACATCTCAACCAAGCATATCAATAAGGTAACATGCATATTCTTACTTAAGTCACGGTGGCTTAAAGATGCTGTGAGGAAGGTAGAAAACTCTCTGGTCCTCTACCAACTGGCCCACAGAAGAAAAAAAAAATTTCCTATCCCTAAACAGTTGATTGGGTACACCAGCAAAATCAGGCAGGCTGACTCTAGTTCCTGCTGGAATGGAGCCAAAAGAGACTCCGAAAGGCCCCTGGCTAAGGTTAAATCTCTGGAGCTGGGGAATGCAGGCCAATCTGCACTGTTTCTCCACAACTGGCCAATGGATGCCAGAGACTCAAAGGGGGAGAGGTATGGAGGAGCTACCTGGTGTGCCTCAGTGTCTCCCTCCCTCGCGGTTGGGGCTATCCCCTTTTACTACCTGCCCCATCAAGTTCCCCCACCCATTGAGGTAGGTGGGTGGCATTTGCCTCTTAATCTAAAATAAACAATCATTTGTGATGAGAAATCCCTTTTCCCTGAAACTTAGATATGTGCTAAATAAATAGATCTAATGGAGAATTTTGATTTTTTTGGAAGGAAATATCCATGAAAAAAGGAGGACAGTGCACAAGTCCTGAATTGCTGCCACAGTTAAGAAAAACAGGATACAGATGAAAAAGACTTTTTTCAAAATAGTGTAAGTTGTTTGTATATGAAAAGTTGAGGCTGAGGTTGGCAATCATAATGTCTGTTTCCTGCATACATGATATATTTTAGATTTTTGCTTTCATTGACAGCTTACACTAAAAGTCTTACTCTAAAAAAGGAAGTGGTAAGGTGCCCTGGTATTTCAACATAACTAAGATTGACTAGACCATTAGTAAAGTTCCAATGTTGTAATACATCATAAAGCAAAGTTTTGAAAATAAATAAAAATTTGTTCATGTCATCAATTTATTGGTGAAGTTTAACTTGAATTCCATGGCTTGCCCAGGTGAATCTTTCTGCAGACCACTCACATATACAGTACTAAAGCTGGTGAAATACTGCAGAAGTATTTTCTATTAATATTCCATAGAATTTTTGAAGTCCCTTGAATTGTATTATACCCCTTCTCTGATAGCTTTACAAGTATAAGCTAGCAAACAAGTACACTGCAAGGAATGTTTTACTGAAAAACAATATTTAAGCAGATATTGCAGACTACCCATGATGTTTAATAATAAATATATGCACTGCAAGTCAAATCCCAAGCATTCTGTAAAACTAAGGAAGTTCAAGTAAAAGAAGGAAATCACCATGTTAGCTACATCCAGGCACATTCTTAATATTGAATAGTCACAACAAATTGCTCATGAACAAGCTGCAAACCAAGATTTATTTGCACAAATTCTTTGGCAAATTATTTTGAACATGAATAAATACAAGAAAATTGATATCTGTTTAGACTTTTTGTGACCATTAAGTTATGAAATTCACTATGAATTATTACACCAGCTACATATGCAGAACATTCATTATTTCTTAAGTGAAAAAGAACAAGGCCTTCATTTTCTGAAAACAAGGAGTTTTGCAGGCTATTTCCTCAGTCTCTGTAAACACATTGCAGTAATTCAATTTTGCACACAGTTCTGCTAGACACACAAAACTGACATAATTACTCTGTTCAGAACAATTTACACAGAATATGACTTGTTGAACAATACTCAACTGTAACTGTGACCAACTGCAGTTTCCTCCAGCTCAACACACACGTTATTTTTAAAGTTGTATGCTACAGACTGTATTTTGACTCTTTTCCACTATCTGATTAATTCACATTCAAAACATAATATACCTATCTTCACCTAATAATGAGAACATGTGACATCGCCTAGAATATCCAAAGGAGTTAGAAGAGCTTTCATCTCATCCTTTCCTTTAAACCACAATTGTCTCTTTGTTTTACATAAAATACAGCCCTTTAATATTCAACTGTTCAACAATTATCAGGTAATACTTCAGAAATACTTCATGTATCCCATTGTTGATATTCTTCAAGAAAAAATGCAGAAGGTACTTACGTCAAACACAACACACTCCCTTCTACACAACTTCAGAAAATAGTCATTTCATATCTATCACCCTGTCACAGTTTTCTTAAGATTTCTAACTCTCAAACTTACTCCTCTTATTACACGCCATATGATTTATGAGTACTGATAGGGAGAGAGACAGCTGTGAGATTAGCATTGTAACCCATCTCAGATCACCTCAGGGACCGTTTCTTTTGAAATGCACTGTCATATTGAAATGGAATTACCACACATTTTGGGGCAATTCTGACATGTACTTTTAAATTAACTTGCTCAGTTGCTCAAATAAACAAATAAATAAATAAATAAAATAAAAATGTAGGGGGAAATACAAATCAACAGGTTGTAGGGTTTATTTTATTTTATTTTTTTTAATATTTCTACATACAAAAACAGATTTTCTTTGTACTGATGCTGAACATGTTATGTGGTTTAGCTACAATTTCACATATTTTATGTAGGCTTTCTGTTGTAAGTACAAAGTATATTCTTTCCAGGTAACTGACACTAATCATTAAGTAATGCCTTAGATTTAAAATAGTGATCAATATCTGTGCATCAGATATGTAATGCATTCTTTTGAAAAGCATTATGAGATCCAAGGACATTGTAAATTTCAAAAAGCGACGAAGCATGACACTACATGTACTGTACTGAGATGATACTGGGTTTCAAGTACGGCACATTATGAGGGAAGATGTAAGGATGTGGCCTTTTCAAGGACCTGATAAGTGGTTTTATTTCAGTAAAATGTGTGCATGAATATTTTTATTGTGATTACAAAACATGTGCAGCATTCAAAAACTAAAGAAAAATATACATTTTCTGATCTACTCTCCCAATATTTATGCTTAGTCAAAATTCAGAATGCAGTTTGGGATCATTATGTTATGGCTTTTGCTTCTTGTGTTATAGTCAATGCAATGTAATTTTTTTGATTGCTTTATCCAAACTGAGATATAATCAGTCTGGATAAGACCTTAGACCCTCACTTAAGAAATTAACTTTAGAGCAAAGTTGGGACCATTTTTCCAGAGTGTAGAAGTGGGTATCAGGACTGCATGGTGCCTCTCACTTGTGCATCTGTGCAGTGGACAGTAACAATGGATTTTTTTTTCTATATTGTCATTAACAACTTGTCTAGGTTAGTGCGGCTCCTAGAGCTAGATTAGCATTCACCTCAACCATCAATTTCGGAAAAAAAATACAACATGACCTATCTACACTTGGATTTTACAACATGGTTGCTATGTCATGGTCACTAAAAAGCTTTTTTCCTAGCCTATATCTACAAAGTAAAAAAAAAAGTCTATTTAGGTTAAGGAACCCACGTTAGCTAACTGGGATTAAAATAGCAGTGAAGACATGGCAACTCACTCTTAACTCATTGTCAGTAGCTCCAGTGCAACCCCATTCTCTCCTCAGGTAGCTCCAGTGCAACCCCATTCTCTCCTCAGGCTATAACTCAAACTACTAACAAGAGTTAAGAGCCGAGTTGCCATGTCTTCACTGCTATTTTAATCCCAATTATCTTAGGCAGGTGTCATAAATATAAAGGGAAGGGTAAACCCCTTTAAAATCCTTCCTGGCCAGAGGAAAAATCCTCTCACCTGTAAAGGGTTAAGAAGCTAAAAGTAACCTCGCTGGCACCTGACCAAAATGACCAATGAGGAGACAAGATACTTTCAAAAGCTGGGAGGAGGGAGAAAAACAAAGGGTCTGTGTCTGTCTGTGATGCTTTTGCTGGAGACAGAACAGGAATGGAGTCTTAGAATTTAGTAAGTAATCTAGCTAGGTATGTGTTAGATTATGATTTTTTTAAATGGCTGAGAAAAGAGTTGTGTTGAATAGAATGACTATTCCTGTCTGTGTGTCTGTCATAAATATAAAGGGAAGGGTAAACCCTACACCTTCTCCAGTAACTAACATTCTGGACTTTGTAACCAACCTACAAAACACCCTCCGAACCTCTTTAGCCCTTGCTAAAGAAAACTTACAGAATGCTCAAAAAGAGCAAAAAGCCTGGTATGATAAACATGCCAGAGAGCGTTCCTTCAAAGCAGGGGACCAGGTCATGGTCTTAAAGGCGCTCCAGGCCCATAAAATGGAAGCATCGTGGGAAGGGCCATTCACGGTCAAGGAGCGCCTGGGAGCTGTTAATTATCTCATAGCATTCCCCACCTCCAACCGAAAGCCTAAGGTGTACCATATGAATTCTCTAAAGCCCTTTTATTCCAGAGAATTAAAGGTTTGTCAGTTTACAGCCCAGGGAGGAGATGACGCTGAGTGGCCTGAAGGTGTCTACTACGAAGGGAAAAGTGCTGGTGGTGTGGAAGAGGTGAACCTCTCCATGACCCTTGGGCGTATGCAGCGACAGCAGATCCAGGAGCTGTGCACTAGCTACGCGCCAACGTTCTCAGCCACCCCAAGACTGACTGAACGGGCATATCACTCCATTGACACAGGTAATGCTCACCCAATTACGGTCCAACCTTACCGGGTGTCTCCTCAAGCTAAAACTGCTATAGAACGGGAGATCCAGGATATGTTACAGATGGGTGTAATCTGCCCCTCTGGAAGTGCATGGGCATCTCCAGTGGTTCTAGTTCCCAAACCAGATGGGGAAATACGTTTTTGCGTGGACTACCGTAAGCTAAATGCTGTAACTCGCCCAGACAACTATCCAATGCCACACACAGATGAACTATTAGAGAAACTGGGATGGGCCCAGTTCATCTCTACCTTGGACTTAACCAAGGGGTACTGGCAGGTACCGCTAGATGAATCTGCCAAGGAAAGGTCAGCCTTCACCGCACATCTCGGGCTCTATGAATTTAATGTACTCCCTTTCGGGCTGCGAAATGCACCCGCCACTTTCCAAAGACTTGTAGATGGTCTCCTAGTGGGATTAGGAGAATATGCAGTCGCCTACCTTGACGATGTGGCCATATTTTCGGATTCCTGGGCAGACCACCTGGAACATCTACAAAAAGTCCTTGAGTGCATAAGGGAGGCAGGACTAACTGTTAAGTCTAAGAAGTGTCAAATAGGCCTAAACAGAGTGACTTACCTTGGACACCACGTGGGTCAAGGAACTATCAGCCCCCTACAGGCCAAAGTGGATGCTATCCAAAAGTGGCCTGTCCCAAAGCCAAAGAAACAGGTTCAATCCTTCTTAGGCTTGGCCGGTTATTACAGACAATTTGTACCGCACTACAGCCAAATCGCCGCCCCACTGACAGACCTAACCAAAAAGAAACAGCCAAATGCTGTTCAGTGGACCGAAAAGTGTCAGAAGGCCTTTAACAAGCTTAAAGCGACACTCATGTCTGACCCTGTACTAAGGGCCCCAGACTTTGACAAACTGTTCCTAGTAACCACAGATGCGTCCGAGCGTGGTGTGGGAGCAGATTTAATGCAGAAAGGACCTGATCAAGAATTCCACCCTGTAGTGTTTCTCAGCAAAAAACTGTCTGAAAGGGAAAGCAACTGGTCAGTCACTGAAAAAGAATGTTACGCCATTGTCTACGCTCTGGAAAAGCTATGCCCATATGTTTGGGGACGGCGTTTCCACCTGCAAACCGACCATGCTGCACTGAAGTGGCTTCACACCGTCAAAGAAACTAACAAAAAACTTCTTCGGTGGAGTTTAGCTCTCCAAGATTTTGATTTCGACATCCAACACATCTCAGGAGCTTCTAACAAAGTGGCTGATGCACTCTCCCGTGAAAGTTTCCCAGAATCAACTGGTTAAAATCGTCCTTGAGATGTAGAAAATATTGTTAGTCTTTATGTACTTGGTAGTATATTTAGAGATGCATGTGTCTTATTAACTCTGTTTTTCCTAGAGCTCCAGGAAGAAATCCCAGCCAGTGTTTCACCCTCGCTGAGATTTGGGGGGCGTGTCATAAATATAAAGGGAAGGGTAAACCCCTTTGAAATCCCTCCTGGCCAGGGGAAAGCTCCTCTCACCTGTAAAGGGTTAAGAAGCTAAAGGTAACCTCGCTGGCACCTGACCAAAATGACCAATGAGGAGACAAGATACTTTCAAAAGCTGGGAGGAGGGAGAGAAACAAAGGGTCTGTGTCTGTCTGTAGTCGTCTTGGCCAGGGACAGAACAGGAATGGAGTCTTAGAACTTTTAGTAAGTAATCTAGCTAGGTATGTGTTAGATTATGATTTCTTTAAATGGCCGAGAAAAGAATTGTGCTGAATAGAATAACTATTTCTGTCTGTGTATCTTTTTTGTAACTTAAGGTTTTGCCTAGAGGGGTTCTCTATGTTTTTGAATCTAATTACCCTGTAAGAGATCTACCATCCTGATTTTACAGGGGGGATTTCTTTATTTCTATTTACTTCTATTTTTTATTAAAAGTCTTCTTGTAAAACACTGAATGCTTTTTCATTGTTCTCAGATCCAAGGGTTTGGGTCTGTGGTCACCTATGCAAATTGGTGAGGCTTTTTATCCAACATTTCCCAGGAAAGGGGGGGTGCAAGTGTTGGGAGGATTGTTCATTGTTCTTAAGATCAAGGGTCTGGGTCTGTAGTCACCTAGGCAAATTGATGAGGCTTTTTACCAAACCTTGTCCAGAAAGTAGGGTGCAAGGTTTTGGGAAGTATTTTGGGGGGAAAGACGTGTCCAAACAGCTCTTCCCCAGTAACCAGTATTTGTTTGGTGGTGGTAGCAGCCAATCCAAGGACAAAGGGTGGAATATTTTGTACCTTGGGGAAGTTTTGACCTAAGCTAGTAAAGAGAAGCTTAGGAGATTTTTCATGCAGGTCCCCACATCTGTACCCTAGCGTTCAGAGTCGGGGAGGAACCTTGACAGTGTCTTTTTTGTAACTTAAGGTTTTGCCTAGAGGGATTCTCTATGTTTTGAATCTAATTACCTGGTAAGGTATTCACCATCCTGATAAAACAGAGGTGATTCTTTTTTTTACTTCTATTAAAAGTCTTCTTGTAAGGAAACTGAATGCTTTTTTCATTGTTCTAAGATCCAAGGGTTTGGGTCTGTGGTCACCTATGCAAATTGGTGAGGATTTTTACCAAACTTTCCCCAGGAAGTAGGGTGCAAGGGTTGGGAGGATTTTGGGGGGAAAGACGTGTCCAAACTCCGTTTTTTCAGGAACCCAGATAAAGTTTGGTGGTGGCAGTGGAAATCCAAGGGCAAAGGGTAAAATTAATTTGTACCTTGGGGAAGTTTTAACCTAAGCTGGTAAAAGTAAGCTTAGGAGGTTTTCATGCAGGTCCCCACATCTGTACCCTAGAGTTCAGAGTGGGGAAGGAATCTTGACAGCAGGTTAGTTAACCCAAACTGGGAACAGACATTCTTCGGCAGTGTAGATATAACCTGAGTATAGGTATGGCTCCAGATGGGGAGGTAAAGGGCTATGGCAGAGTATGGTATAATTGTTGCACTCCTATTGTATTCCTCTTTTGATCCCTACAGAGGGTTCCCTCATAATGGCACAATTCAATCTTTCACCATTAGGGAAGAAATAGGGGCCAATCCCTAAATGTATAAATGTAGAAAAACTAGCCTCACTGCTTACAGTAGATGATTTTATATGCACAAGCAGTAGATGATTTTATAGCCTCACTGCTTACAGTAGATGATTTTATATGCAGTTCAGGTATCTTATATCATATCAAAGCAGCAGTGATCAGTCAACATTGCATCCCAGCTAATTTTAGTTAGGAGTTTCTAAAAAAATAAATCCAATGTATTAAGCACGACATAAGAAAAACAGTAACTAGCATCATGCTGCCTTACTTGACGATATTGTGGTACCCATTAAAACCAACTGATCTTAAATATAACATGCACAAACATAGAGTATGACGGTTAAAATTTTGAATTAGTTCAATTTTACAGTTATCTGTTGTGAAATTAAATATCTAATGTTAGGCTCAAATGTAGATACTTACTAGCTGCCTGCATTAAAACACTGTACATGGTGTACAAGAAATGTATTGGTTTGGGAAGTCACAGTGGTTCAATTCTAGATATGTTGATTTGAGATTAATTTATATATGCCAGATGTATCCATACACAGATTTGAAATATCTGAAGATAGGGATGCCTATCTGCCTGTACTGATGATTGGTTTGGAGACCCATCACATTTTGACATGACAAATTTTCAAATCCCAGCTCAAGAAAACAGCAATGGAAATGCAAGTATGGTGGTGTTCTGAAACATGTTGGTTATGCAGATAAAGCACAGTATGGTGAATATGCAATTCTTCCTTTAGTTCAACCAACCATATGGCTCATTTGTGCATGTAAGGCACAGCCTGCACTGAGGGTAAGTTTATAACTATACCACCTCAGGAGGAGTGCACCCAGTGTTGTTAATCTACAAGCAGGGTAATATACTCCTTCTGTGTGGTTTACTAACTATGAGGTAAGAGCTCTCGCTCCTCTACCCCCTCATTTGCCTTCCACCCCAAATGGTGCTTGAGGAGACCAGCCCTTATGCATCTTGGCTTTTATAGACTGCCATTGTATGTGGATGCAAGAAGGAGGGCTTCTCTTTCTCCACTCTACCCTATTGTGTGATCCTAGGGCATCAGAACTGGTTGGGAATTTTCTGACAGCATTGTCTCAACAGAAAATGTGGTTTCCACAAAATCAAAATATTGCTGACATTTTTTATATTCTATCAGGAAAATCTAAGTGAATCTAGGACTTAATTTTGGATCGAGCTGACCCAAATCAAAATGTTTTGGTTTGTTGAACTGAATCTATATTTTTAGGTCAATCAGACATTAATCTGCATCTACTTTAGTTGCTATGGTGCCTTATAGGAATTGCAGTTCAGGTATCTTATGTCCCATTCTCCCTTATGGGTCAACTTTCTTGACAGACTATATATCATATGATGCACCATGGTTTACCCTTCAGCTGAACTGTTAAGGTGCATCATGGAAGATGTAGTTCAACTACGGTTCCTGGTCCATAAAAGAGAATGGGGCATGAAGCCCCTGAACCACAACTTTCATGAGGCATGAGGTTTAATGTCACACTGACCCAAAGATAAGTTTTGATATTCCCGAATCAAAGCTTTTCAGATATTTTCATTCCAAGAAAAGTTAAAATATGACAACTTTTCTTCCTGACTCGGGACAAAAACAAATTCTCAAAATATTGCCATTTCCCACAGGACAGGAATTCCCACTTTTAACCTGCTCTAACCAAGTTTCTAGTGTACATTTAATCCAGATTTTCAGGAATGAGATCCACTAGGAGCAAAGCCAGTGTTGGTTTTATTTGTAATCAAGGACACATACACGTAACATTATAGAGGGAGCATTCCCTAATTTCCTTTCAATCTTTGCTTTACAGAAGAGGCAGACTATTGAATTTTAGAAGACTCCTGCTCCCCAGACTATGAGAAAGGAGGATTCTTGACTTTTAGCAGAGCTAGGTAGTGAAAGAGGATAACATAAGAACACACACACATTTCACAAACCAAATACCATTACTGTTTACGATACCTCACTATAGGTCCAGTAGCATTGAGAGTACATATTTAATATCCCAAGATTGTATGAAGTACTGTACACCACACCTATGGAAAGATTATGGTATTTACAGAGGAAAGTGGGAGAACTACAGAGAGAATGGATGTCTTGTTAGTTCCATGTGGTAATTCCTCCTGCACAATATTTATAAGATAGACTGAGATATTTTTGGCTGCATGACATGAAAATGATACTCAACATGAAAATGATACTCAGCTCCGAGTTCTTTTGATTGAACTAAGATTCTACAGCATCATTGGTCTCCTAGTGGCAGGCTGAAATTAGGATGTGGATGAAAGTGAACTGAGACTCAGTTCTGTTCAGAGGGAAGTTCTATTGGTTGCTAGACAGGGAAACATTTAGAAGAGCATGGACAGGGTATGTTTGTAATG
Organism: Lepidochelys kempii; assembly: GCF_965140285.1. Lineage (NCBI taxonomy): Eukaryota > Metazoa > Chordata > Testudines > Cheloniidae > Lepidochelys > Lepidochelys kempii. The sequence goes on along the minus strand of NC_136383.1, from coordinate 76,891,650 downwards.
TTTATATAACCAGCTTTCAACAAATGGTTCTTAGTTTCCTGAATGATAGCCATCATGGTCCATAGTGACTTATACTATCTATGGCTTGCCAGAGGCTGCTGCCATTTCTCTCAAGCACTGGCCTAGCAATCAGTTTGTCATGCCTTTGCTATTTCCAGGCTTGACTATCGTAATTCACTTTGTTTGGGCAAACCCTGCCGACTACCCAGAAATGTCAACTAGCAGGGAATCCAACTGCCACTCCCTGAGTACTATGGGACTCATAACAAATGCATTCAAGTCTTTGCTCTGGCTTCATGTTCACTTATGAGTAAAATTTAAGATGTTTATGATGATCTTTAAAGTTTTACATGGTCTGGGATTCTCAGACCATACCCCATCAGCAAGGGTACAGATATGCTGTGAAGTGGTTTCTTTCAAAACCAAAATTTGAAAGCTTCATATTTGGCAACGGGATCATCTCAGTGTAGGCTTCGTAAGTGGTGTGTATTGTAGCCCAGGGAGGCTAAGCCTCCCCAAATAGGATGCTGCGCACCTCCTTTTGGAGGCGCATCACTGGCCTTCCGCCTTTGAAGCGCCGCTGTCAAAAGGGCACCTGAGCCAGGGATCCACCCAAACTCCACCCTAAGACCCCGCTCCAGCATCCCGCTCTTCCCCGTGGCCCCGCCCACACTGTTCCTCATCCCTTCCCTGGTCCGCTTCTCCCCCTCGAGGCCCCTGTCAGTTTTGCTTCTCCACCCAACTTTCAGACTTCTCGACTGCTTCCCCCATAGCCCATCCCTCATGCCTCTTTGCCCTCTCCCTTGTGGCCTCCCCCTGCCTGCTACTCATGCCTCTTCACCCCCTGAAAGGCAGAGAGGGGGCAGCAGGGCCCCTCAGGGAAGGGGGAGAAGAGGTATGGGCAGCAAGGCCTTGAGGGAGGGGGAAGAGAGGTGTGGGGGGCCTTGGGGAGGGGGCTGAGTGGGAGCGGTACAGGAGGCAGGGCCATGGTCCAGCAACCAGTGCCCCGCCTCACTTCTAGGGAGCTTCCGGTGCTCAGGCCCATCCTCCCCAAATACAGGAGTCATGCGCCACCAATGTAGGGCTTCCTTTTTTAAATATACTTCCTTGGCAGTATGTCTGAGCTAGACTCTGGTGACCCTCAGAAAAATGAAATGTTGCTCTGTGTATATTAATCAGAGCTAAGATTTTCATTTTACATTTTAAAAAGTTGTTTCTCTCACAAAGAAGAACAGTGACATATACCACATACATTGAAATGTTGCTTGACTTTGGGCTCTTTTGGGACCCAGCTGCTTTTACAATGCTGCATATTTAATTTGGGGCCTGAGATCATATTCAAAGAAATGGAGAATGAGGCTTGAGCCACATCAACATTACCTCCAACAGATTAGTAGGAGTTGGGTAGTATCCATCATCTATGGATAGCATTATTGCTCTGTATCCATTTAAAAATCAAATAACGAAAACACCCTAAAACTAGTCTCAGCACTGCTTCTGGATGATAGCACTGTTACATCTGCACCTTTGACACAGATCTGTAGTCACTGCATCTGCTTTGTCCTTTTGCTGTTTCAAGTGCCAATATGAGATCTACTGGTAGGGTTGCCAACCCCCTAGGATTGGCCTGGAGTCTCCAGGAATTAAAGACTGTCATGTGATGAAATCTCCGGGAATACATCCAACCAAAATTGGCAATCCTATCTACTCCTGATGCAACAAGTACCCCCACTGCTACCACAACAACCTGTGTCTTATGCCACTGTTGACATAATGCCCAGTCAGGGCTTAAATTATCAGAGTATTTCCTGGAGTCCCTCATGCCTCCCTCTTCCCCCTCCCTCAATGTGCTATGAAAACTCCAGAGGGGTTGAAAATACAGCTCTGGATGAATTTAAGCCCTGTGCCCAGTGAAAGGGAAAGGCAAGCAATGTGATTACTATACTCTTCAGTAGGCTATGGCAGAAACTGCCACTAAGGAAAATGGTGGCAGGCAGAGCATGAGTGCTTTTAGCGTTTACATTTTAAAGCTCCCTCTCATTCTGAAAAAAATACTTTTCGTCCTCCTTTCAAAAAAAAAACAAACAATCCACATTTCAACTAGCTTATTAGGTGAAACTAAACCAGCAAGGACAAATAACCAACTGTAGCAGATGTTAGGATAGGGAAACAAGGCCACATTTTAAAAAAAATGTGTGCGTGCGTTTGTTTTTCAGTGTGCCTGTAAAATTAGAAAACTTGGGCTCTGGCAGACCAAGCTGGGGAAAATGAGTGTCAGAGTTGAGGATGCCTTACTAAAAATGCCCTGTCCCCACCCTTTCCAATCAAGAGGGCTCCAGCTTGAGCACGTCCACTGATCACAATTGAAGTAACAATGAGCAGGGTCAGACACTCTCTCTGAGCTCCCAGACCTTCGAGGAGTTTCTAAACAAACACCAGAACCTTGACTTCTGCCCAGAAACCTATTACTAGACTCCACAAATACAGGAGCACTGGTGGAAAGCAATGTCTGTGCACACCTCACACAAAAACTAGGTGTTCTTCTTTAGCTTTGGATTCTCCATGGTCTTGGAGAACATTTCCACATAGAGTTTATTACAGCATTCCGCTATTTGGGTGATACAGGCATCAATAACTATGGCAAGATTTGCATCTGAAAAACTGTAACATTCTGTTGCCAAGCACAAATCTGAAAATGCTCTCTGGACAACAGCAGCTACTTGAGCATGCAAAAATAACACCAGTTCTTAAACTCAAGATTAAAAACCTGCATTGTAAATGATGGGTGCACTCCCTCAGTTTGAGGTGCAGATATAATCCTCACCAGTCACAGCACAATTGTCAGGTAAGTAGATAAGCATTAGTATTTTCCTTTACACAGATGGGGAAACCAAAGTATAGAGTTTAAGGCCATGAAGGAGTCAATGAAGGGATAAGAATGCAAGAGACCCTTGATACAAGATCATCCTTAGACCTCTACTCCACTCTACCTGTCACATGAGTTGTTCTGCTAAGTATATAGCAGAAGAGGCAGCTGACTATAAGCCCAGAGAAGGTTTACGGTAGCCATAGCAAAACTCAGTGTCAGCTTTGTGGCACCGTATCACCATCATGCCCAGACAGACAAGATTTAGTAGTGTCCTCTGTCCACCTCCAGCCACCCGCCAAACAAACAAAAATAATTGAGGAAACAGTAGCTGTGGGTTTCATAAACAAAAAAGGGCAGCCCAGGTCAGCTGTGTATAGACTTGAATAATCAGTGTCAAACTTTCAGCACTAGAAATCAATCAGTTTACATTTTCAAGACTATTTAAGCATTAAAAGTACCCTTTAAAGCCATTTTTTGGTGTGTGAGAAAAGTTTGCAATCAGTGAAAGATAAGAGAGGGCACAATACTCCCAGGGATGTTAAGTCCCTTGTGAAGTGTTTCCTCCTCGAAGCAGAGCAAAGTGTCAGACAAAAATTATGTCTCCAGACAATTACAACACAATAGCTGTTTCAAAAGATTATCTACTCTACACAAAGGTTAACCTGTCAAAGCTGGAGGAAAATGTACTGTACTGTTGGCAAGGGAGTTAAATTTTCAATAATCTCTTTAATTCACCAAAATATATTTTTGAAATCTGTTTGTATTATTAAAAGTTGCTGCAAGTCACCCAAAGGGACTTGCACAGCATCATGGGATACTAAGCGTGTAGCTGGGTCAGTCAACCTAAGTATTTGTTTATACATGATGTGCTGTATAAACTATTTTTAATTTACATCTATTCCAAGTGTTCCTCAGATTGGGATTTGGTGTGAGTTCAGATAGTGCCTCTCTGTTTCCATTTTCTTTCTTTTCAGCCTGTACTTTTCCTTGAAATTTAGATTTTCTATATTTCTTCATCCCTGTGGAATACATTAACACTACCTCTAGAGTAAAAAGAGGACAATTTAGATGTAGCAGTGTTTGCGTAATTCTTATTTTGAACAGAAATGTCTAATCAACACCTGAAGGAAGGATGTGCATTAGTTTACTCAGTATGCTCCCTAGAAACTATAGCCTAATGATGCTTTTGATGGAGCAAACATTTGCAAATGACGATTCCATTGCATATATTCTGTGTGCCGTATGACAAAGCAAATGAGTTCAGTTCGATGCCTCTTTTCTTTTCTTATGACACTAAACATGTTTTGGGTTTTAATTATTTCTTTTTACATGCTTTGTGTTTAGACATTTGCTGTGGGGTGTGCTCCGGAGTCACATGCTTGACATGGGGAAAATGAGAAATTGTTGTGGATATTCTAGCTTCAAAGCATTCCTATCTGAAAACAAGCTTTTATCTTAAAGAACTGTGGTGGTATTGTTCCTGTTAGCCTGAAGAACTATGTTTCTAGAGCTTGCCTGTAACAAAGACTGGAAAGAATTTATTAAAAATAATCTTTCTAAAAGATTTTTCTAAAAAAAAATTATGAAGAAAAGGACCCTTTTTCTGTTAGATGAAACCATTTCAAACTTCTTTTTTCATTACTTGAAGATATTCCATTGTCTTTACAGACCTTTTTGAAGCTTTTTTTTTTTATAAGTTGTAAAAAAAAAAATCAGTATTATAAAAGATCAACTAAAAAAGGTGGTTGGTCACAGAACTTCAAGTGTCACAGCAAAACCTTGACAGAGTTTTGATCCAAACCCCCTCAAGGTGGTATGCATCTGTGTTTTCATTCAAATACTTGCCGAGAATCTAAAAATATATATCTTTGTTTTATTTCACACAAAAGGTTTCATTCAGAGAAGCACTTTAATATGGTGTATCCCCTTTATGTTACTCTTCTTGGGAGTCAAGGTAAGAGCATAGCCTAATGAGATACTGCATGTGTTATCAACAGGATTTTATGATGGGCTTCAATAGCTTTACATCAGAAGCAAACTTAAAAGGCTTGTAAGAGAAAGACGCAAAATGAGGAGTTAGTGCCCCTTGATACCATCTTTCAGTGTATGGTAAGAAAGTTCACAAGAGTCCTAAATAGTAATTACAGATCACAAAAGCAAATTATCAGTGATGTTCTGTATTTGTTCTGCTTCATTTACAATTATTGAATAAATAATCTCATGAATGAATTCATACAAATATTTTTCTACATATTTTATCATTACTCCTTCAGAGTTGACTGTAACAAATATTTTTAGCAAATCACTGAATAATTTATTCTTACTAAGATAAGCAACTGCTTGCAGGACAGCTAGGAGAAGCTATGAGTACATTTATGAAAGTAAATACAGAATTATTCAAAATGTTTTTACAGTGTTTGAAAGGCAAGCACGAGATGCATTGTAGATGGTACCAACATTTAAAAAATATTGCAATTTATATTACATTTATTGTTACATCCTTATTGTTCATTGTTACTTAAAAGTAGTCCTTCCTGTTCCCCACAAGTCCCTTTTATTTCTGGATATTTATGCTTCTGTCATGCCACTATTTGTGCTTGTTGGGCACAAGACCCGTCAGAGTGAAGTGAAGCAGAACCAGTTTTTATTATCCTACATTCTCAGAGTACTTAGTTGGAAGTGGTTTGGGTATGCTGACATGTCAATGCTAGACTGTTTCCAGACCTACAACTGTCTTAAACATCAGACTTGCTGTAATAGGATTTCCATTTAAAACTGAATATAACTAACACTGAAGGCTCTGTTCACTTGTACACTTATGACCACTATGAACAGCAAATTTATTTTTTCTTATATCAACACATTCCTACTATAAAATCATTCCTGTTCCATGTAGTTTCCAGGTTCATTTTCCCCACAGTTCCCAGAACTTCCATTAATACTAACAAGAGCCAATGATGTGCCTCTAGGGAAAAAACAACAACATCCTCTTACATACACATGCAACAACTGAACAAAGTGAGAAATTTCAGATTATTACACTAATTTATTATGATAGAACAAAGTCCCCTGCTGAGAATGGGGTCTCATTGTGCTAGGTTCTGTACAGATACATAGTTAAAGACTATTAGCTACGCGCCGCAAAGAGCTCCCAGTCTAAACAGACAAGACACACAAAGGGAGGGAAAGGAGAGACACACAGAGGTGAGGTGATTTGCCTGAGATCACACAGCCCATCAGTGACAGAGCTGGGAATAAAACCCCAGCTCTCCTGAGTCCCAATTTAGCAACCTATTCACTTAACTTGCTCTGTGTATATTATATAATATTGCATGATATTTCAAACTGCAAATCTCAAGTGAAAAAACATTCATCAAAATGAAAAAAAATGTCATTCATTTTCTGAACTACAAGGGCCAGATTTTCAAAGGTAGGCACACCCAATACATATGAAATTGTACATGCTAAATGGTACTTGCTTAAGTTAGGTACAGATATTAGAGTGTACATAACCATTGCAGAGTGCAGCAGGGCCCCTTTGGCTCCTGCCTTTGCTAGGCTCCTAAAGTCACTCTGAGACCCTGGGCTTAGTAACCACTGGTGCAGTGGATGGCTCTTCCATCCGCCGCCGCCGCCGCCGCCGCCGCCACCCTGCTTCCGCTCCCTGCCTTTTCACTTCCTTTCTGCTCTTCCTTTGGCTTCCTTCCTCTGAGGCTTTTATCCAGCCCCAGGCTAATTAGGTGACAGCTGTCTCTGCTTCCCCAATTAGGGCCAGATTACCTCCAGCCAACTCTAATTTATTCCCCTAAATGGGAGCTGGCATGACAGAGGGCTGAATCAGCAACCCTTTGCCCAGCACTCTGTCCCACTAACTTTGAAATCTGGTTCCACAGGTCAAAAAAACAAGTGAAATTCAAATGAAAACCTGACAGCCCGTAACTGTAGCAGTACAGCTTTTGCAAAAAGGAGGCAGCAGCAACACTGACACAGAACAAGCCCTGTGGCAGGTTTGTACTACTGGGGTGAATCTGAGTGTTTGCTTGTCCCTCTCTCTCTGTACTAAATACTTCAGTCATCAACAGAGTAATATAAGAGCTGCCAGACTGGGTCAGACCACAGTCCATCTCACCCAGTATCCTGTGTCTGATGGTGGCCCATACTATTGCTTCAGGGCAATTGTGGAGTGATCCTACTATTGCTTCTGGTAGTCAGTGGATTAGGGTTGCCCCAAGCACAGTTGTGTCACTGACCATCTTGGCTAATAGCCATTGATGGATGTATCCTCCATGAATTCTTCCAGTTCTTTTTTGATCACAGTCGGCCATCACAACCTCCCATGGCAATGAGTTCCATAGGTTAGTTCTGCACTGTGAGAAAAAGTAGTTCCTTTTGTTTATATTAAACATTCTGCCTATTCATTTCATAAGGTGACTCCTGGTTTTTACATTGTGTGAAAGGGTGATTAGAAAAGTGTTATTTACTTTTCCCACAGCATTCATAATTTTACAGACGTATTGTATCCGGCTGTATTCATCTCTTTTCTAAGATGAACAGCCTAATCTTTGGAGTCTCTCTTCATATGGAAGTCATTCTATACCATTGATAATCTTTGTTGCTTTTCTCTGAACCTCTTCCACTATATCCTTTCTGAGTTGGGGTGACCAGAACTGGAGACAATATTCAAGGAGTGAGAGGACCATGGATGCATATAATGGCATTATGATATTTTCATCTTATTTTCTATTCCTTTCCTAAAAGTCTGTAACATGATGTAAGCCTTTTTCACTACTGCTGCACACTGAGTGGAAGTGTTCAGAGAACACAGTGGAAATGTTCAGTGAATGATGACTCCAAGATATTTTTCTTGGGTGGTAACAACTAATTTAAAACCCATCATTGTACATCTATAGTTAAGATTATTTTTCCAATGTGCATTGATTTACACTTATCAATGTTGAATTTCATCAGCCATTTTGTTAACCAGTTTTGTGAGATCCCTTTGTAAGTGCAGAACTGACTGCAATGACTTAACTGTCTTGAATAATTTCATATTGTCTGCAAATTTTGCCACTTCACTGTTCAACCCATTTTCTGGATCATCAAAGAAGATGTTGAACAGCATAGGTCCCAGTACAGATCATAGAATCATAGAATATCAGGGTTGGAAGGGACCCCAGAAGGTCATCTAGTCCAACCCCCTGCTCCAAGCAGGACCAATTCCCAGTTAAATCATCCCAGCCAGGGCTTTGTCAAGCCTGACCTTAAAAACCTCTAAGGAAGGAGATTCTACCACCTCCCTAGGTAATGCATTCCAGTGTTTCACCACCCTCTTAGTGAAAAAGTTTTTCCTAATATCCAATCTAAACCTCCCCCACTGCAACTTGAGACCATTACTCCTCGTTCAGTCATCTGCTACCATTGAGAACAGTCTAGAGCCATCCTCTTTGGAACCCCCTTTCAGGTAGTTGAAAGCAGCTATCAAATCCCCCCTCATTCTTCTCTTCTGCAGGCTAAACAATCCCAGCTCCCTTAGCCTCTCCTCATAAGTCATGTGTTCCAGACCCCAAATCATTTTTGTTGCCCTTCGCTGGACTCTCTCCAATTTATCCACATCCTTCTTGAAGTGTGGGGCCCAAAACTGGACACAGTACTCCAGATGAGGCCTCACCAATGTCGAATAGGGGCCAATGTCGAATAGATCCTTGTGAGGCCCCACTGTTTACCTCTTGCCATTGAGAAAATGTATAATTTATTCCTATCCTTTGCTTCCTATCTTTCAGCTAGTTACTTGTCCATGAGAGGATCTTCCCTCTTATCCAATGACTACATAATTTCCTTAAGAGGGACCTTGTCAAAGGCTTTCTAAAAATTCAAATACACTTTTCTGGCTGGATTATTCTTATCCTCATACTTTTTGATTCCCTCAAAGAATAACAGATCGTTGAGGCATGACTTCCCTTTACAAAAGCCATGTTGACTCTTCCGCAAGAAATTGTGTTCACCTATGTATCTGATAATTCTGTTCTTTACTGTAATTTCAACCAATTGCCTGGTACTAAAATTGGGCTTACTGTAATTGCTAGGATCACTTCTGGAGGCATTTTTAAAAAACTGGTGTTACATTAGCTATCCTCCACTCATCTGGTGCAGAGGCTGATTTAGGTTAGGTTACATACTTCAGTGAATAATTCTGCAATTTCATATTTGAGTTCCTTCAGAACACTGGGGTGAACACCATCTGGCCCTCGTGACTTATTACTGTTTTGTTTATCAATTTGTTCTAAAATCCCATCTATTGACAAATCAATTTGGGACAGCTGCTTCAGATTTGTCACCCAAAAGGAATAGCTCTGGTATGAATAGCCCACATCCTCTGCAGTGAACACCAATGGGAAAAAATCATTTAGCTTCTCTGCAATGGCATCACCTTCCCTGAGTGCTCCTTTAACACCTTTGTCTTGTAGTGGTGTCAGGCTTTTTGCTTCTGAAGTACTTAAATAAATTTACTATTATTGGTTGCTTCTTTAGCAAGCTGTTTCTCAAATTCTTCCTTGACCTTCCTTATTATAATTGTACATCTGTCTTGCCAGAGTTTGTGCTCCCTCCTATTTTCCTCATTAGGATTTGACTTCCAATTTTTCAAGGATGCCTTTTTGCCTCCAACAGTCTTCATTGACACTATGGCTAAACCACAGAGTATTCTTTTGATCCTCCTCTTGTCTTTTTTTATTTGGATCATATATTTAGTCTGAGCTTCTCTTATGGTGTTTCCATGATGCCTGCAGGAACTTTTTACCCTTGTGACTGCTCTTTTTCATTTCCATCTAACTAGTATCCTCCTTCTTTAGGGTTGCCAATTTTGGTTGGACGTATTCCTGGAGATTTCGTCACATGACATAATCTTTAAAGATTAATCTTGAATTCCTGGAGACTCCAGGCCAAGCCTGGAGGGTTGGCAACCCTAATGTACTTCCCCTTTTAAAGTTAAATGTTACAGTGATTTTTTTTTGCTATTTCCCCCACCGCCGATCAAGATGCTAAGTTGAATTACATTAGTCACTGTTACCAAGTGGTTCCGCTATAGTTAACTCTTGGATCAGATCCTGTGCGCCACTTAGGACATGATCCAGAATTGCCTCTCCCGTTGTGGGTTCCAGGACTTGCTTCTCCAAGAAGCAGTCATTTATAGTATCTAGAAATTTTATATTTGCACCAAAACCTGAGGTGACATTTACCATTCAATATAAGGAGAGTTGAGATCACCCATTATTACTACATTTTCTGGTTTTGTAGCCTCTCTAACCTATCTTAGCATTTTGCAATCACTGTCATCATCCTAGTCAGGTGGTCAGTAATATATTCCTACTGCTATATTACGATTCCAGCATGGAATTTCTATCTAGAGAGATTCTGTGGTTATTCCTGGGGGAATTCTGTGCCAAAAAAAATTAAAATTCTGTGCACAATTCTACATATTTTATTTTTTAAATTAACACTATTGTCCAATTTGCACAGTGGTGCAGAATTCCCCCAGGAGCATGTGGTACAGTTTGATTCATTCAAGACTTTCACTTTATTTGACTCTCTGGCTTTTTTTTTTTTTTTAACATATGATGCCACTCCCCCACTGGTGCAACCTGCTCTGTCATTCTTATATATTTTGTACCCTGGTATTACCTCATCCCACCAGTGTTTTTGTGATGTCAATATCCTCATTTAATGCCAGTCACTTTAGTTCACCCATGTTAGTATTTAGATTTCTAACATTTGTGTACAAGTAGGACCCTACCTAATTCACAGTCAATTTTGGTCAATTTCACGGACATAGGAGTTTAAAAATCATAAATTTCACGGTTTCAGAGATTTAAATCTGAAATTTCATGGTGTTGTAACCTTGGGAATCCCAACCCAAAATGGGGTCATGAGGCATCACAAGGCTATTGTATTGTCACCCTTACTTCTACGCTGTTGCTGGGGGAGGCACTGCCTTCAGAATTGGGCAGCCAGAGATCAGCAGTTGCTGGACAGGCATCCAGCTCTGAAGAGAGCACTTCTACCAGCAGCAGTGCGCAGAAGTGAGATTGGCATGATATGGTGGGTGCGTGGCGGAGTCCTCCCTTTTTTTTTTTTTTAAGGGTGGAGCAGGCCTTGATGGGTGGGTGACTGCCTGGGGTGTCGTGGCTGGGGTGATTGTGTTTCCATGGTCAAGCCCTGCCACACACTTTAGTTCACCCAGAGTGCTAGGCCCAGAGCCAGGGAAGGGGTAGGGCTAGGGGCGCCCTAACCGAGGGCTCCTACCAAATGCCGGGCTCCAGCTGCTGGTCCTGTCAGGACTGGTGAGGGATAGGACTTCCTCTTCTTTTTCAGGGGCCACTCCCAGGGTCAGACCCACCTCCAGAAAGCTTCCCTGGCTGCAGAAAGCTCTGCAACTGTTAGCTGGGAGCCCAGCTCTGAAGGCAGAGCAGAAGTAAAGGTGGTAATCCTGCGACCCCCCCATTATTGTCTTGCAACCTCCCACCTACAACTCCCTTTTGAGTTGGTTTCAGAGTAGCAGCTGTGTTAGTCTGTATCCGTAAAAAGAAAAGGAGTACTTGTGGCACCTTAGAGACTAACAAATTTATCAGAGCATAAGCTTTTGTGAGCTACAGCTCACTTCATTGGATGCATACAGTGGAAAATATAGTGGGGAGATTTTATATACACAAAGAACATGAAACAATGGGTGTTATCATACAGACTGAAACAAGAGTGATTAGGAAAGGGGGCAGGGGGAGGAGGGGAACCTTTTGTAGCGATAATCAAGGTGGGCCATTTCCAGCACTTTACAAGAACAGTAGGAGGGGAAATAAACAAGGGGAAATAGTTTCACTTTGTGTAGTGACACATGCACTCCCAGTCTTTATTCAAGCCTAAGTTAATTGTATCCAGTTTGAAAATTAATTCCAATTCAGCAGTCTCTCATTGGAGTCTGTTTCTGAAGTTTTTTTGTTGAAGAATTGCCACTTTTAGGTCTGTAATCGAGTGACCAGAGAGACTGAAGTGTTCTCTGACTGGTTTATGAATGTTATAATTCTTGATGTCTGATTTGTGTCCATTTATTCTTTTATGTAGAGACTGTCCAGTTTGGCCAATGTACATGGCAGAGGGGCATTGCCGGCACATTGGTAGATGTGCAGGTGAATGAGCCTCTGATAGGGTAGCTGATGTGAGTAGGCCCTATGATGGTGTCCCCTGAATAGATATGTGGACACAGTTGGCAATGGGCTTTGTTGCAAGGATAGGTTCCTGGGTTAGTGGTTTTGTTGTGTGGTGTGTGGTTGCTGGTGAGTATTTGCTTCAGGTTGGAGGGCTGTCTGTAAGCAAGGACTGGCCTGTCTCCCAAGATCTGTGAGAGTGATGGGTCATCCTTCAGGATAGGTTGTAGATCCTTGATGATGCGTTGGAGAGCTTTTAGTTGGGGGCTGAAGGTGATGGCTAGTGGCGTTCTGTTATTTTCTTTGTTGGGCCTGTCCTGTAGTAGGTAACTTTTGGGTACTCTTCTGGCTCTGTCATTCTGTTTCTTCACTTCAGCAGGTGGGTACTATAGTTGTAAGAACGCTTGATAGAGATCTTGTAGGTGTAGCTCCTTTTCTTTTGGGTTGGGACCCTTAGTTTGAGAAATATTGGTCTCCCCTGTGAAATCTGTCTAGTATAGAGTAAAAGTACACAAAAGATCAGATTTCACTGTTCATGATGCGTTTTTCACGGCTGTGAATTTGGTAGGGCCCTAGGTATAAGCACTTGTACATTTGTTAATATTTAGTTGCTTGTCTTCATGTGTTATGGTTAAATGGGATTCTGTTACATTTGACTGTTCCTCCTTAGCTCCTACCTGTACTTTACCAAACTCTTTCCTATCCTCTGTACTAGATATAGACTTCTCCATTTAATAATTCATCCCTAAGGAATGTGTTCACCTGAACCATGTGCTCCTCTACAGTTGTGGGATTTCTGCAGTTTCTCTTATCTTTGCCACATCCAGTGCCCCCAAATGCCCCCCCAATACCAAACAAAAAAGTTATCTACTATGTAGAAATTGAACTTCCCATTAAAATGTTTTCATTTATCTGTAACAGATTTTTTAACTTCATCTTTGTCAGTAAGAACTGAAAGTATCTAAGTGTTTCAAGCTCCTGTAGCACCTAGAACATCTGAACATGTATCTAAATCAAGCCACTTATTGGCTCATTCTCCAATGAATTTGGACTAATCCATAACCCTATTTTAGCATGCATATTTCCAAAGTCTGGAAGCCAAATAGTTTCTGATACACAGTCTGAAATTGTCTACTTTCTGAATATGGCAGATTTTCATACTATTCAGCAAAACTTACAGGAAAGAACTTCTCACTAAGTAGCAACACTGGAATATTTTCAATTTAAGGGAAGCTACTTACTTTGAAAAATGAATAAAAGGAAATTAACCTGTGGAATGTAACAAAATAAAGCAATAAAGGTGATTCCGATATAGTTATCCTACTTCTGTGAGATACAACAATTAGATGCCCACAGATCAAATCAATAAGAAAGTACAAGGTAAGATACACATAATACTGTACACATTTTCATTTCCTCCTCCCTCAGACTTTTTTCTCAAGGCAAATAACATGTATTCTTCCTTTCCCCAATACTGAAAAAAAAATCCATTCCTGCAATTTCAAAATTGTTAATTTTAAAGAAGTTTAAATCTCTTACGTGTGGACGATTTTATTTTGCCTATAAAACACCCAGGCAGTTATGACTAAAAGAAAAGAGGATTAAGAAAGAAATGTGCAGAGGCTAATGATGGTGTATAATAATAAGAAGGATTTATAATAATAATAAGAATTTAATAGAGACTGGGAAGAGCACAGGACCAGGGGACCTTAGGGAACTGTGCATACTAAACAGTCTACACACCAAAATGTCATGTTCTCTGCTGAAAGTCTTACAGAAGTGAAATGGTAAATTTATCAGCTAGTAAAAGAGATAGATGCAAAGGGGGAAATCTAACCTCCTCAGCTTCACAGAAAAGAAATGTGTTAATATTCAAATTGTCACACTTCTTAGGAAGAGGGAGGTAAGAGAAACTTACAGAACATAGAGCAAAGGGTAAATTCACTTAATAGACATTAGATCTTAACTCCCTTTGAAAGTCTAATGGCTCCTAAATCAATCAGGTGCTTTTGAAAATTTTACCCGAAAGGCTAAGAGAAGAATTCATTCAGAATCCGCTTGGAAGGGGGCTTGAAAATCCAAAACAATTTCTCATAAACACACTGCATTCTAGATCATTATTTTACTAATTTCAACAGTGCCTATTTATAGAAAAAGGCAGCTTCAGTTACCAAAATAAAAACCATATATTAATTGTCTTATCAAAAATATTTTTTGTCACACATTTATTTTATCAAATGCAGGTGTGATTATACTTTTCAAACTCCATTATAAATACAGTAACTCCTCACTTCACATCATCCTGATTAACGTTGTTTCATTGTTATATCGCTGATCTATTAGAGAACACGCTCATTTAAAGGTGTGCAATGATCCCTTATAACATTTTCAAGCCCTGACCACTAGCTCCAATGGGCTACTCTTCCTGCAAGCTGTGGACAAAGCAGGCGGCTGCCAAACAGTGTTATAAGGAAAAAGAAAAGTAGCACTTGTGGCACCTTAGAGACTAACAAATTTATCAGAGCATAAGCTTTCGTGAGCTACAGCTCACTTCATCGGATGCATACAGTGGAAAATATAGTGGGGAGATTTTATATACACAGAGAACATGAAACAATGGGTGTTATCATACAGACTGTAACAAGAGTGATCAGGAAAGGTGAGCTATTACCAGCAGGAGAGCGGGGGGGGACGGGGGGACGGACACCTTTTGTAATGATAATCAAGGTGGGCCATTTCCAGCACTTTACAAGAACAGTAGGAGAGGAAATAAACAAGGGGAAATAGTTTTACTTTGTGTAATGACACATCCACTCCCAGTTTCTCCTTCTCTCTGTTAGTTTCCCTCCTATTTTATCCACTCCCCTAAATCAACAATCCCCCCGCCCCTTATTTCAGCCCCAAGGGCTTCCCCAAATATTTAAAAAATAAAATACAGACTCCCACTTAGAACTATTTTTGAAAATATAAATCATTCAAATGCATTTTAACAAAAGACATCAAACTTTTGCCCTCATCACTTGGCTTATAGGTTCTCTCTTTTCCAAAACTTTGCTCTTTTAAAATTGTAAGCTCTTCAGAGTCAGACTTCCTAAATATTCATTGTACCTGGGACCATGCTAATCCCGGTTGGAGTCACTGGTGCTGCTGCAATAAATAAAATAAATAAGTAAATAAAACAAACAAAATACTTAACCTATTTTTCCCCGTCCAGCATAGACTAGCTTTCACAACTGTATAAAAGGGACATACACGTGTTTCAAAAAAGTTAAGCAGAAATGCCTTGTATGAGTGGACAATCCTGCTCATACTTCATCCATGTTGAAACACTCAAATATATTTGACTCTATTTGGATAATCAGAGACCAACTATTCAATAGTCTACCGTAGTTTGCTCTGTTGCCATAATTTATTATTTTTTTTTTTACAATTAGCGACATTTTGATATGTTTCAAACAAGACAAGTAATTTAGAGCTATGTTTACTGATCTTTGCAACTTGTATGATTCTGTCAAAATAATTTGTAAAACAAACTGTTCAAAAAATTTAATATTTTACTATTTGATTTATTCAAAGATGTCATTTGCAGAGTGCTATTTTTAAAATAAATTACCTGAAATTGAGGCAGAAGGTATAAAAGTCAGTTTTAATCTGACTAACCTTAGGACAGTGGCAGCCCTTGTAATGATGTTGAAATTGTATCTATAACTCTTTGAAACTGTAAGTATATTTTTTATTACGCTGACAGTCAGAGATAAAAAGGATTTGATCATGGAACAGGATGCACTAATCCCAACAATAGTATTATTTTCCCCAGTGTGAAAATAAATGCTTCCTGATAAATATGTGAAAAAATATTTCTTTGCACCTTCATTCTTGAAATGTATCATGAGTTGAGGAAAGCAAGAACTATTACCACAAAGTTCAATTTCTAATTCATTTCCCTGATAAATTAATAAAAAATTTATGGCATGTGCCCGCTTTTAGAAAAATTATGTGTGATTATTGAACATTTGTGTAATGAGATCCTTTATCTGCTATAGGTCTCTGTTCCGAGTGTATGCAGTATCTGCTGAAAGATTGTGTCTTGTCTCTACAAGAAGATACCAACTGCAGGACCAAAAAATACAGACAGTTATTGTCAATAATTTGGCATTGTAATGTCTTTTTTATGTTGTAGTGATAATCAACACTATTTCAGCAATTTACCCAAATTATATTAACTACATTTCCAAACAGGCATAGACTAGAAAAGTGAATTATTTCATTTAGGAGACAAAACAGTGGATAACAGACATGGGACTAATACACAGTTCCTGTTAATATACCTTTGATCAATGTTAACAGTAAAAGTAAGAGAGGCAGGCTTATTTACTCAGAGTTTCAGAGTTGCAGCAGAATGTTTCATAGGAACACGAGGTCTCAGGGCAGCTTTTCTGTTCCCTCTCCAGCATATGCGTGTGTACCTCCCCCCCTTACATGCTCTCTGGCTAACTCTCATCTTATTGTTCTTATAGGCTGTCTCAAACCTCATCAAGAACACAGTAAGACCCCTTCTGTTTCATACTGGCCATGTGTTTTGCCTGTGAAATAGAGAGACTTCCTGTTGAACAGTGGAACCTCCTTCTCTAGTGTTTTCCCTAGAAACCTCTTCCCGTGTGTCATAGAACCTCCTTCTCCCCTTATGCACACAAGCTCCTGCTGCTCTACTCCTTCCCACATACAAAGAAACTGCAGAATTTTGGGTTCAGCCCCATCTCCCTTCCTCTGCCCTTCAACTGATTCCGAGTGCTGGTGGATGATCTCCTACCTGTAAGTATTCAGTGCATCTGTGTGAGGGAACTGCTGCCATATCCATTGCTCTACATGGCAGTGGAGGCAAATGGGGCAGGAGAAGGCAGCTGTTGTCTGATGCTTCTCTAGACAACTTATTAAATCTGGAGGACACATGGGACAGTATGGATCACCTATGGATCCCCCTTGATTAAATTATTTTATGGACCCTTGCATCTGAACTACTACCCAGCACCTTCCCATTGACAGGGGTTATGCTACCAGTGCTTCAGGATCAGCTTTGTGAACTGCATCTTAAAAGTGGGTATTAGCAGGTAGAAATCAATTCCTTTACCATGGGTATAATTATGCTAATTTGATACCGGGGAAAGTGAGCGGAAATGTGAAGTGACTGGCCTAAAGTTACAGAGGGGTGGCCACCAGTATTAAGGCGTATCTACACTGAGGCTGGAGGTGCCATTTGCAGCTTACATAGACCTATCTGTGCTAGGGGTTCTCTAGCTAGCTCACTAAAAATAGAAGTGAGGATACTGTGGCTTGGGCTTCAGTGCCAGCTGCACAAGCTAATTTGACCTCTTGGGAACAGACTCACATCTGTAGCTGGTGCTGAAGCCTTACATCATAGCATCCTCTCTTCCAGCAAGCTAGTTTGAATTCAGCTATCATGGGTACATCTACATGAGCTGCAAATCACAGAAATGTAGGGCTGGAAGGAACCTTGAGAACTCAAGTCCAACTCGCTCGCTGAGGCAGGACCAAGTAAATCTAGGCCATTCCTGATGGGTGCTGGTCCATCCTGTTCTTAAAAGCCTCCAGTGATGGAGATTCCACAGCATCCCTTGAAAGACGTTTCCAGAGCTTAACTACCCTTATAGTTAGAATTTTTTCCCTAATATCTAACCTAAATGTCCCTTTCTGCAGATTAAGTCCATTACTTCTTGTTCTTCCTTCAGTGGACATAGAGGACAATTGATCATTGTCCTCTTCATAACAGCCCTTAACAAATTTGAAGATTGGAGGGGGAGATCTGATAATCTTCTTTTCTCAAGACTAATCATGCTCAGTTTCTTTTATTCTTTCCTCATAGGTCAGGTTTTCTAAATCTTTTATAAATTTTTATAATTTTTACAATTTTTATAAATAATCTCCTCTTGACTCTTCAATTTGTCCGCATCGTTCTTAAATTGTGGTACCCAGAACCAGACAAAGTACTCCAGCTGAGGCCTCAGGAGTGTAGCGAAGAGCAGAACAATTACCTTCCTTGTTTTACATCCCCTCTCCGTGTCTGCAGTGTAGATGTATCCCTAGAAGTTATGAAGTTCTAGTCATTAGCCCTGTGCTGAGACTACTAGACTACTCAACTCACACCACACTCCTCTCTCAAACTCATGAAAACTGTTTTTGTCTATTTGTCTTAGGGTCTTACATTGTCACCCATCACTATAGTTTCTGAGTGCCTTTGTTTCTCCCCTTTCTTCACCCCACTACAAATTATCTTCTCCTCCTTTATCCCCTCCACTCCTTTTAGCTCATCCCCATATTCACTTCTTACTTTTACAAGCTGTAATTTTATGCTTTCAGTGCCCCCAGGCCAATTCTCTCCAAACTGTGCTGAATCAACACACAGAAAACCAGGTCTCTTTTAGCAAAGGTCTGCTGACTTCATATGTGAAAAACGAAGCTCTGCTTTCTTAAGTGCTGAATCAGCACAGTGGGGGATAGACAGGCCAGAGGCAGCAGGAGCAAACAATAAATTAACCATAAAAAAGTGGAAAATTGGAGAACACCAAAATAACAAAAAAATCACCAAATCCCATTATTTTATCACATACATGATTTTCTTATGGCTATTTTATTAATATCATGCTATCATCACAAAAGTTCCTCTGTAAGAGATTACACTAAATACAAAGTTTCAAACATTTTACAAGGTAACATGAGACAAAAATGAAGAGAGAAGCTGTACACAAGCAAAATACGTGTAATATGTTTAACACTGTGTAGAACATACCTCAAAAGGGTGAAGAACATATTCTTTTGATGATCCATATTTCACAGCTATAATGTGGTGAGTTTGTGTATATAACACAAGACAAAGAGGAGGGAACCAAATTACATATAATCATAGAATAAGAACTGGAAGGGACCTCGAGAGGTCATCTAGTCCATCCCCTACTCTCAAAGCAGGACTAAGTATTATCTAGACCATCCCTGACAGGTGTTTGTCCAACCGGTACTTAAAAATCCCCAATGATGGCTATTAGCCCAATGCAGCTGTAAAATTCAGAGGGAGTCAATCTGCAGGCTATTGATGCATGGCTTGGATAAATTATTTAGGGCAAGGACAAATGTAAAGTGTCTGAAACCACTCAAGAAGTGCACACATGGCCTACTGATAAATACTGTGGTATGACTTATTGCTGTTACAGAATGGATCCATAATTTTAAATTACATTTAAAAAAACCCAAGTCATATAAAAACCTAGGTTTTATGCAATATATACTTCCATTTTAGAAAGGAAAAGGAAAGAAAATGGATTTATGATTGATATAGCAGCATGAAAGGGGATACGGTGAATGTGGGAAGCCATCAGAGAGCTAGATTGGGTGATAGACTGGGAGAAATTATAAAAAAAGTGGGTGGGTAAGGAATGAAAACTATAAGGTCTATATATACCCTGGAGTGCATAGTTCTCATGGCAGGAGCCATGGCTTCTTCTATATTCCATACAAAGCTGAGCATAATTCTTGGCTCAGAAAATAAATAATTTAAGCAAAAAATGGTTATATGCTTTTCGCTATTATTTTGAATATATTTATGTAGCGGGGCGGGACTCACCCCTGAGGTGCCTCCTGCTGGTCATCCAGGGAATTAGCATTTCCTGCCTCCGGAGCACCCTCTGCAGGCCGGTGTCCCGCTTGCCGCTGGTCCCCAAGTCCCTCCTGGACCCCAGTGCCACTTTCACACCACGGTGCTGCCCCTGGCAGTACCCCAAAGATCTAGGTCCCCCCCCGCCCAGGAACCCTCACCTTCTATCCCCACCTCGCCTCAGTCTTTGGCAACTGCCAGTCACCATCTAGCCCCCGCTCCCTGGTGTGGACTGCAGTATAATTGCCACTCATCATTGGCAAGGAGGGTCTGGACCTGCTGCTTCTGTACCCTTGGCTTCCCTCTGCAACCCCAGTACCCTTTTCCTAGGCCTTGATTGAGGCCTGCAGCCTGAGGGTTTCTCAGGCCGGAGCTCCCCAGCTCCTCTGGCCTTTCCCCGGCCCTGCTCCACTTTAGGTACCCTGCTCAGCTCCCAGCAGTCAGGCCCCTCCCTCTCAACATCTAGAGACACACGGTGTCCTCCTGGCCCACTGCCCTCTTATAAATGCCATTGGAGTCCTGATTGGGGTGTGGCCACAGCTGTGGCTGTTTCTCCCCCAATCAGCTGAGGCTTGCTGCTTTCCCTAGCAGCAGCCCTCTCTCAGCCTCAGCCCTCTCCCAGGACTGATTTCAACTCCTCCAGGGCCGGAGCGGGTGAGCACCCCGCTACAATTTACTTTTAACCTAATATTTTTTAATTTTCCTCTACCCACTCCATTGTTTCTTGTGTTGATTGGGCTCTTTCTTACATTTGTTATGCAGGAATACAACTTCCTTTTTAGAAGCAGTTTATGACAGTGGACACTTTATATTGTATTGACACTGTCCCATCTTAGAGCAGTCAATCTTGATTCTTGAAGTGAAATCCTGGCTCTACTAAAGTTAATTGAAGCTTTGCCAATGACTCATATGGTCAGGATCTCACCAATGGAGTGTGTGTTATTTCTGGAATTGGTCAAAAAATAAAATACAAGATTTTTTTTAAAAAATGCAGTGATTGAAACAGACCCATTTTTCTTTTTCTCAAAGGCTTTTGTTTATTTTCTCTTTTTTTTTTTATCAAAACAAGTATGCAAACTGTTACAGAAATGGTTTCAAAAAATTTTTGTTTACTTTAAAAAATAAGTTTTCAGTAAATAAAATATTTTCTAAAAAAGTTTCCATAATAGTTTATATAAAACTTTTGATAAAAACTGGCACTTTCCCCCCTAAAATATCACAAAAAAATTTCAAAATAATGAAAAATATCAAAAAGTTCACATGCAAGAGTAGATAAGTGTGTGTCCCTGAACAAAACCCTAGTTAGCAAATAGTGAAGGAGAATGAACATGGTCCAAGCAAAGAATGTATCTGAATTCAACTAATGTTTGTGAACACTTTGTTTGCAGTATTAAACATAAGATAGCTTTCTGGGCTCTGTCACAAGTTACCAGCTATAATGAAATTAAACACCGCAGAACAATCCCATCACCACCAGTTTCCTGATAACCATTTTGTAGTTTCCAAATAAGCAAAAAGAGATTGGCTCCTTGGTTAGTTCCATGTTGGGAGAGAATTAATCAGATAGAACCAGCAGCAACTCCATGTAGCACCACGGTCAGAAATAAAGCAAAACAGCATTGTGTTAAAGTTTTTCAGGCACTTTAAATATTCTTTAAGGGCATGTGACTGAGTTGTCAATCATCACCACTTATCAGACATCAGAAAAAAGCACACACTCGCCAAGGTGGTGCCATGCTACCTGATGTTGCTTGGTTTGACAAAAAGAACGTCATCTGAGACAACAAAAAAGAATGTGTTAATTATGGTTCAAGATTGTTAGGCCAAGTGCTTTAAGAATGAAATTGTTTCTGCACTGCCACCCCCAGCATTCAAGATTGGCTTAAAAGTCCTTATATTTTTTAAAAGTTGGGTCTTTTGAGCCTCTAATGTACACTGGGGTCACATTTTCAAGCTTTTGTCATCTACAATAAGGGCTAGAAACTTATTAAACTACTTCTAGCTTAGATTCTCCTATAATCGTATGCCTTTAGGAGGTCGGGTTTTAAGAAAAACACCAAATATCACTAGACTTGCAATAATATAATAACAGTTGGCAAACCGTGTTGTGTCCAAACGGTGGAGAGATGGGTGTCATGTGACATATGGTCTTTTTCAATGTACTATATTATTTTACTACTTTTGCAATTCTAAATTGGTACTATTCAATAGTTGCCAGTTTATAGGATTTATGAAGTGAATTTAACATGGCCAACACAATAAAATTGGTAACAGAGGGCATCTGGGCAGTTTAAAAACTACTTCTCCTCCCTCGACCCCTCACTGTCTCCAGCCTCCTCCTATCTCTTCTCTGCTTTCCATTCACCAGCTACCTCTCTTGTTCGCAGATTTGGTCATTCTAAATAATGAGGCAGTTAAATTCTCATTCTCAGAGTTGCTGAGTCCTGGCTCCAAGGAAGAGCAACATGCTCACTTCATAGCACTATCTGAAGAAGAACAGGAGTACTTGTGGCACCTTAGAGGCTAACAAATTTATTAGAGCATAAGCTTTTGTGGGCTACACCCCACTTTATCGGATGCATAGAATGGAACATATAGTAATAAGATATATATATATGTACACACACACACATATATACAAAGAAGGTGGAAGTTGCCCTACAAACTGTAAGAGGCTAATTAGCCAATTACAGTTTGTAGGGCAACTTCCACCTTCTCTGTATGTGTGTATATCTATATCTATATCTCTATATCTATCTTCTTCTTATATGTTCCATTCTATGCATCCGATGAAGTGGGGTGTAGCCCACGAAAGCTTATGCTCTAATAAATGTGTTAGTCTCTAAGGTGCCACAAGTCCTCCTTTTCTTTTTGCGGATACAGACTAACACAGCTGCTACTCCAAAACCTATCTGAAGAAGGGCTACTGATGGTGCTTCAAAGGAAAATCTGCTGCTTCTCCTTACAGCCCAGATTGCCTGCCTTTGCAGCTAAAGCCTGGACTTTTTTCATTTTAATCTTTTTAAATTCACGAGGGACAGCAAGAAATCATATTTTCTATTATTTTTCATTTTCACTCAGTAAAACATTATTAGGTTTATTAGCTTTTTACTGGGGTAGCTGGTGGGGAGAAAAGGAACTATGAGGAGTTCTAAACCATCCAGAATTAGGTGTTTGTGCACGTCTGAGATATCAGCAAACAAGTCTGAAAAGTCACTTTAGATGCACTATATAGTTTCACTATGGTTTGTCCATAGCTTTTTATTTATGTATTTTAAATAAGGATTTGGGGGTGGTGGTGGTGGTGGTGGTGGTAAGTACAGCAAATTCTGTTTTCACATTCTGAAAAGAAAGTTACATTTGATTTTTTTAAACAATGATTATAGACTTGTAAAGTATACCCATATTACAGTTCTGTTTTCATGTGAATTATTTTTGGAAACCATTTTTCCCAGTTTCTTTAATACATGAAGTGTTAAAAGTGTCTCAAGAGGATGACGGCCCTATGGCTGCGAAACTGTACATTTTCAGTACTGCATGTGGGGATTTGGGGGATTTAGCTGGGCAACTTCTCCCACTGATGCTAATGGGAGTTAAGTGCCTAAATGCTCATGTACCATGCTGAAAATGTACCCCCTGGTAAGTAACATTTCAGGATTTACCTTACAAATTAAACAGCGATGTTGGAGTTACCAGTGTGTACGTGTGAAATTCTTCATGGGGTCAAACACTATCTCACTCAAGTTACAGTTTGTCTCACTTCAGAGAAACATTTCTCTGAATCATTTCAGGTACAGTATATGATACTTTAAAAAGTATAGGTTTCAGAGTAACAGCCGTGTTAGTCTGTATTCGCAAAAAGAAAAGGAGGACTTGTGGCACCTTAGAGACTAACCAATTTATTGCTCTAATTTATGCTCTAATAAATTGGTTAGTCTCTAAGGTGCCACAAGTCCTCCTTTTCTTTTTAAAAAGTATGATACTATCACGTTGTGGTTAAGAAGTTTGCCGAGGTGCAAAGTAACCATTTCATTTTTTCTCTGTTAACAATACCTCCCTTAATACTTCTTCCCAAAACAGAAAAATATCAAAAATACAATATATAGTATGTATAATTTCACAGCTTGAGAAGTAAAGGGCTCAATCCCGATCCTGTTTAAAGTCACTTACTTCAGTGGTGTAGGACCATGGTCCTAACACAGCTACAATAACAAACCAATAATGTCCTATTCATAGACTGCAAGATGGAAGCTAGCTGTTTTAAATATCACTAATTTAAATTCTGTTTTCTCAAGCCTTGCTTACCCGTTAATCCTTTTGGACTAGATTGCCTTCTAACTTAGATCAGTGTAATCACATTCAATTCAATGGAGTTACTTCTGAATACAGTAGTTTAATCAGAGGAGCATGAACCCTTCAGCAGTAGCAAGCTGCACCAAATTTTAGTTGGCATCTTCTATATCAGAGGTGCCAAATTAGCATCCCAGAAAGATAAGGGTATTTTTGTTTACATTACTGGAGCCGGGGGGCAGAAGTGTTTCTCCATCCTTTAGTATTCTTTCCCGGTAAATCTAGGTATAGTACACTATATGCAAAGTGACACATTTCTGTCTCTGCACAGAAGAGGGATGAGGAGCACTTCCCAAAGGTTAAATCTCTCAAACTTCTTGTCACCAAGGGATGAAACAAAATGTGATTTACTGGAGAAAAGCAGCTTTCCTCGTCTCTCTAATAGAGAAAGAGTTCTATTCTGCACAAGTGCCTGTCAGTAGGAGAAAAAGATTCCCATTGCCTTCTAATGGAAACCCCAGGAGAATACACAGCTCCTTCTTCCAAAAGTCAACAATAGATTTTCCATGCGGCTACCCACCAATGATAGTGACTTACGTGAATTTTAAATCCACATACCAGGAAGCTAGGAAAAAGGTCTCCAACAACAGTAATAAAGAATCCTTTCATAAGGCTTCAAGATAGTAGCATAATGCATTGCCTGCTTACTTACTAAGCTTAAAATGGGATTAGTGGAGCTAATTCCATTAATATAAAGGTGGTGTCAGTCACTAAATGTTGCAAAATAGCCCCGATTTCATTTTGAGTTTCTCACCCCATACTTTTTCCTTCACTGAATTTCTTGTGTATTAGACCATCACTATGATATATTTGGATCATATAGAGATGTACTGTAGTATATTTATAAATATATCTAGGGCTGTGGATTAATCGTAGTTAATTCATGTGATTAACTCAAAAAATTAATCACGATTAAAAATTAATTGCAATTAATCAGAGTTTTAATCACATTGTTAAACAATAGAATACCAATTGAAATTAATTAAATATTTTGGATGTTTTTCTACATTTTCAAATATATTGAGTTCAATGACAACACAGAATACAAAGTGTACAGTAATCTATATTATTTTTATTACAAATATTTGCACTGTAAAATAATAAACAAAAGAAATATTATTTTTCAATTCACCTCATACAAGAACTGTAGTGCAATCTCTTTATCCTGAAAGTGCAACTTACAATGTAGATTTTTTTTTGTTACACTGTGCCACCCAAAAACAAAACAATGTAAAACTTTAGCACCTACAAGTCCACTCAGACCTACACCTTGTTCAGCCAATCACTAAGAGAAACAAATTTGTTTACATTTTTGGGAAATAAGGCTTAATGCTTATTATTTACAATGCCACCTAAAAGTGAGAATGGACATTCATGTGGTATTTTCATAGCCTGCACTGCAAGGTATTTACGTGCCAGATATGCTAAAAATTTGTATGCCCTTTCATGCTTTGGCTACCATTCCAGAGGACATGCTTCCATGCTGATGATGCTCGTTAAAAAAAAATGCATTAATTAAATTTGTGACTGAACTCCTTGGGGGAGAATTGTATATCTCCTGTTCTATTCTGCCATATATGTCATGTTATAGCAGTCTCGGATGATGACCCAGCGTGCTGTTCATTTTAAGAACACTTTCACAGCAGATTTGACAAAATGCAAAGAAGATACCAATGTGAAATTTCCAAAGATAGCTACAGCACTCAACCAAAGAGTTAAGAATCTGAAGTGCCTTTCAAAATCTGAGAGGGATGAGGTGTGGAGCATGCTTTCAGAAATCTTAAAAGAGCAACATTCTGATGCAGAAACTACAGAACCCGAATCACAAAAAAAAAGAAGAACCTTCTGCTGGTGGGATCAGACTCAGATGATGAAAATGAACATGCGTTGGTCTGCACTGCTTTGGATTGTTATCGAGCAGAACCCATCATCAGCATGGACTCATGTCCTCTGAAATTGTGGTTGAATATTTAGTACATCTGGCACATAAATATCTTGCAACGCTGACTACACCAGTGCCATGCGAACGCCTGTTCTCACTTTCAGGTGACATTGTAAACAAGAAGCAGGCAGCATTATCTCCTGCAAATGTAAACAAACTTGTTTGAGCAATTGGCTGAACAAAAAATAGGACTGAGTGGACTTGTATGCTCTAAAGTTTTACATTGTTTTTTTTTTTAATGCAATTATTTTTGTACATAATTCTTCATGTGTAAGCTCAACTTTCATGATAAAGAGATTGCAATACAGTACTTCTAAATATATGAATTGAAAATACAATTTATTTTATTTTTACCGTGCAAATATTTATATTAAAAATAAATATAAAGTGAGCACTGTACACTTCATATTCTGTGTTATAACTGAAATAGATATATTTGAATTTGTGGAAAACATCCAAAAATATTTATATAAATAGAATTCTATTACTGCTTAACAATGCGATTAATCATAATTAATTTTCTTAATTGCTTGATAGCCCTAAATATATCTCACCAATCTCCTCTAAAATATCTGCCTTTAAGTGAGCAATAGGAACTGGGTATCAGAGGAGGGGAGAGGAATCTCTCTAATTTACATACAATACAAAGGACTAGGTTTTCAAATTATTACAAATTGACTATTTTCACTACTGATTCAATGTCAAGAAGCACCTAAAATAAGCTATGATCATTCACATATATTTGTAAATTATTTTATCATACTTCTGTGCAATATTATGGATGCTGTTTATAACAGTAAGGCTTGATCATTACTGCCATTGTTACACTGTTATCATCAGAACCACACATCATCCAAAATCTGTTATTCAGATTTGTCTAGAGGATTTTCTGAAAGCTAAGGGAAGTGTTTAGATACTACCATAATGGGAGTAATATAACAAAGATTACTTCATATAGATTAGATAGAAAGATGGAGAAAGTATTTCTGATTTGGAATAAAGATATTTATAATTGTCATAAATATAAAGGGAAGGGTAAACCCCTTTGAAATCCCTCCTGGCCAGGGGAAAGCTCCTCTCACCTGTAAAGGGTTAAGAAGCTAAAGGTAACCTCGCTGGCACCTGACCAAAATGACCAATGAGGAGACAAGATACTTTCAAAAGCTGGGAGGAGGGAGAGAAACAAAGGGTCTGTGTCTGTCTGTAGTCGTCTTGGCCAGGGACAGAACAGGAATGGAGTCTTAGAACTTTTAGTAAGTAATCTAGCTAGGTATGTGTTAGATTATGATTTCTTTAAATGGCTGAGAAAAGAATTGTGCTGAATAGAATAACTATTTCTGTCTGTGTATCTTTTTTGTAACTTAAGGTTTTGCCTAGAGGGGTTCTCTATGTTTTTGAATCTAATTACCCTGTAAGATATCTACCATCCTGATTTTACAGGGGGGATTTCTTTATTTCTATTTACTTCTATTTTTTATTAAAAGTCTTCTTGTAAAACACTGAATGCTTTTTCATTGTTCTCAGATCCAAGGGTTTGGGTCTGTGGTCACCTATGCAAATTGGTGAGGCTTTTTATCCAACATTTCCCAGGAAAAGGGGGGTGCAAGTGTTGGGAGGATTGTTCATTGTTCTTAAGATCCAAGGGTCTGTAGTCACCTAGGCAAATTGGTGAGGCTTTTTACCAAACCTTGTCCAGGAAGTGGGGTGCAAGGTTTTGGGAAGTATTTTGGGGGGAAGGACGTGTCCAAACAGCTCTTCCCCAGTAACCAGTATTAGTTTGGTGGTGGTAGCGGCCAGTCCAAGGATAACGGGGGTAATATTTTGTACCTTGGGGAAGTTTTGACCTAAGCTGGTAAAGATAAGCTTAGGAGGTTTTTCATGCAGGTCCCCACATCTGTACCCTAGAGTTCAGAGTGGGGGAGGAACCTTGACATGGTGGCACAGTGGTGGGATTAACCTGAAATCATTTTGAGATCCAGTTGAGATTTTTTGAACTAGAAATACAGATTTTAAAAAGGAATTTTTAGGAAGTCCAGAAAGCAGCTTTGAAACTGAAAGCAGCTTGGTTTCTCTCTGCTTTGTGGCCAAGCAGAGACAAAAGGGGATTATCTTGTGAATTGCAGGTTTTCTTTGCCTGGAGGCAGGGTACTTAACTCCTGCAGGGAAATTCACAGTCTTCCAACCCAGAGGTTTTTTTTTTTTCTTTTCTTCCTAAAAGTAAATAGGGGGTGTGTGCTCTACCCATTTGCCTGGAGACAAAAGTGGCAGGGTTTTTTTTTAGGATTTTGATTTTTTTTTGTTTTACAAGGAGCACAGGTTTGAAAAGAAATTTTTTTTTCTTTGGGCTGGGTAAGCAGGTTTCCAAGTAGTTGGAGGTTTTTTGCTTTAATTTGGGCCCAGAGCAGAGACAAGGGAATTGTCTTTTTCTGTAGGCTGACAATCACTATCAGAGAATAGGTATTCTATTCCAGCACAGCAAAATTTTACAGCCAAGTTTTGTTTGTTTATTTCTAAACCTCGGGTGTAAAGTTAGTTAAAAACAGAGAGGTTAGAATGGCCAAATCCTCGGCTCGACTACAGCTGGAATTAGCCAAATTTCAGGCTGAGGAAAAACAAAGGGAACATGAAAGACAGATAGAACTCATGCGGCTGGAGAAGGAGGTACAGGAGGCTGCCCACAAGAGGGAAATGGAGGCAAGGAAGCATGTGGAGGAGATGGAGAGGATAAAGGCCCAGCAGAATATACCAACAAACCCTAGCAATCCTTCTCCAGGTACCACTTCCCATCCCAGAAAGTTCCCCACCTACAAGGCAGGTGATGATACTGAGGCCTTCTTAGAAAACTTCGAAAGGGCCTGCCTTGGGTACAACATCTCTACTGACCAATACATGGTAGAGCTGAGGCCGCAGCTCAGTGGACCCTTAGCTGAGGTGGCAGCTGAAATGCCTAAAGAACATATGAACAAGTATGAACTGTTTAAATCCAAGGCGAGAGTCAGAATGGGGATAACACCCGAGCAGTCTCGTCGGAGGTTCCAAGCCCTAAGGTGGAAACCAGACATGTCATTTACCCGACATGCCTACCACATTGTGAAACATTGGGATGCCTGGATATCAGGAGCAAGTGTTGAATCTCCAGTAAATTTGCCCTTCCTAATGCAAATGGAACAATTCTTAGAGGGTGTTCCTGAGGAAATAGAAAGATACATCCTAGATGGGAAACCCAAAACTGTAATCGAGGCAGGAGAGATTGGAGCCAGATGGGTGGAGGTGGCAGAGAAGAAGAAAACTGGTCGCAGTTGGAGCGGAGACCAGAAGGGACCACCCCAGACCACACCCTATTACCGGGGGCCGCCCAAAGCCCCACCTACCTCCCAAAGAACCCTCCAGACCCCTTATCGTCCCACCACCCCGTTCTCCAGCAACCCACCTCGCCCCGGTGACCCGTCAGCTGGACGATGTTTTAAATGTAACGAGCTGGGGCATGTAAAGGCCAACTGCCCCAAGAACCCCAACAGATTACAGTTCATTGCACCGGAATCACACCAGAGGTCCACAGGCCCAGATACCTCCCAGATACCCTTGGAGCGGAGGGAAACTGTGAGTGTGGGCGGGAAGAAGGTCACCGCGTGGAGGGACACCGGAGCACAAGTGTCAGCTATCCATGCTTCCTTAGTGGACCCCAATTTAATCAACCCAGAGATCCAAGTGACGATTCAACCCTTCAAGTCCAACTCTTTCAATTTGCCTACAGCCAAGTTGCCTGTCCAGTACAAGGGCTGGTCAGGAATGTGGACTTTTGCAGTCTATGATGATTATCCCATCCCCATGCTGTTGGGGGAAGACTTGGCCAATCATGTGAAGCAGGCCAAGAGGGTGGGAATGGTCACCCGCAGCCAGGCTAAACAAGCCGTGAGGCCTAGCTCTGTTCCGGAAACTTCTATCAGGACCCAGTCAGAGGTGATGGACCTGGACCTCAGGCCAATGTCTGCAACAGCAGTAGTGGATCCAGTCCCAGAGACCCAGACGGAACCAGTCCCAGAACCGGAACCAGCCAAACAACCAACACCAGACCCCGTGCCAGCACTGAATCCAGTACTTGCAACCTCAACACCAGAGGGCCCCACCGAACCTGAACTGGCAGCAGCCGATAACCCTACACAAGAGGCTCAGCCGGAGCCTGAATCCCAACATAGTGCACCAGCGGAGAGCGGTTCACAGTCAACAGAAACAGCTCCATCCCCTATATCGCTTCCAGAGGGACCAAGCCTATGTCCCCAATCCAATGAGGAACTGATGTCTCCAGCATCAAGGGAACAGTTCCAGACCGAACAGGAAGCAGATGAAAGCCTCCAGAGAGCTTGGACGGCGGCACGGAGCAACCCACCGCCTCTCAGCTCTTCTAATCGATCCAGGTTTGTTGTAGAAAGAGGACTTTTATACAAGGAAACTCTTTCTGGGGGACACCAGGAAGACTGGCATCCTCAGAGACAGTTGGTAGTTCCAACTAAATACCGGGCCAAGCTCTTGAGCTTAGCCCATGATCACCCTAGTGGCCATGCTGGGGTGAACAGGACCAAAGACCGTTTGGGGGGGTCATTCCACTGGGAGGGAATGGGCAAGGATGTTTCTACCTATGTCCAGTCTTGTGAGGTGTGCCAAAGAGTTGGAAAACCCCAAGACCAGGTCAAAGCCCCTCTACAACCACTCCCCATCATTGAAGTTCCATTTCAGCGAGTAGCTGTGGATATTCTGGGTCCTTTTCCGAAAAAGACAGCCAGAGGAAAGCAGTACATACTGACTTTCATGGATTTTGCTACCCGATGGCCGGAAGCAGTAGCTCTAAGCAACACGAGGGCTAAAAGTGTGTGCCAGGCACTAGCAGACATTTTTGCCAGGGTAGGTTGGCCCTCCGACATCCTCACAGATGCAGGGACTAATTTCCTGGCAGGAACTATGAAAAAGCTTTGGGAAGCTCATGGGGTAAATCACTTGGTTGCCACTCCTTACCACCATCAAACAAATGGCATGGTGGAGAAGTTTAATGGAACTTTGGGGGCCATGATACGTAAATTCGTAAATGAGCACTCCAATGATTGGGACCTAGTGTTGCAGCAGTTGCTCTTTGCCTACAGAGCTGTACCACATCCCAGTTTAGGGTTTTCCCCATTTGAACTTGTATATGGCCGTGAGGTTAAGGGGCCATTGCAGTTGGTAAAGCAGCAATGGGAGGGATTTACACCGTCTCCAGGAACTAACATTCTGGACTTTGTAACCAACCTACAAAACACCCTCCGAACCTCTTTAGCCCTTGCTAGAGAAAACTTACAGGATGCTCAAAAAGAGCAAAAAGCCTGGTATGATAAACATGCCAGAGAGCGTTCCTTCAAAGTAGGAGAGCAGGTCATGGTCTTAAGGGCACTCCAGGCCCATAAAATGGAAGCATCGTGGGAAGGGCCATTCATGGTCCAGGAGCGCCTGGGAGCTGTTAATTATCTCATAGCATTCCCCACCTCCAACCAGAAGCCTAAGGTGTACCATATTAATTCTCTAAAGCCCTTTTATTCCAGAGAATTAAAGGTTTGTCAGTTTACAGCCCAGGGAGGAGACAACGCTGAGTGGCCCAAAGGGGTCTACTACGAAGGGAAATGTGCTGGTGGTGTGGAAGAGGTGAACCTCTCCATGACCCTTGGGCGTATGCAGCGACAGCAGATCCAGGAGCTGTGCACTAGCTACGTGCCAACGTTCTCAGCCACCCCAGGACTGACTGAACGGGCATACCACTCCATTGACACAGGTAATGCTCACCCAATTAGGGTTCAACCTTACCAGGTGTCTCCTCAAGCTAAAACTGCTATAGAACGGGAGATCCAGGATATGTTACAGATGGGTGTAATCTGCCCCTCTGAAAGTGCATGGGCATCTCCAGTGGTTCTAGTTCCCAAACCAGATGGGGAAATACGTTTTTGCGTGGACTACCGTAAGCTAAATGCTGTAACTCGCCCAGACAGCTATCCAATGCCATGCACAGATGAACTATTGGATAAACTGGGACGGGCCCAGTTCATCTCTACCTTGGACTTAACCAAGGGGTACTGGCAGGTACCGCTAGATGAATCTGCCAAGGAAAGGTCAGCCTTCATCACACATCTCGGGCTGTATGAATTTAATGTACTCCCTTTCGGGCTGCGAAATGCACCCGCCACTTTCCAAAGACTTGTAGATGGTCTCCTAGCGGGATTAGGAGAATATGCAGTCGCCTACCTTGACGATGTGGCCATATTTTCGGATTCCTGGGCAGACCACCTGGAACATCTACAAAAAGTCCTTGAGCGCATAAGGGAGGCAGGACTAACTGTTAAGGCTAAGAAGTGTCAAATAGGCCTAAACAGAGTGACTTACCTTGGACACCAGGTGGGTCAAGGAACTATCAGCCCCCTACAGGCCAAAGTGGATGCTATCCAAAAGTGGCCTGTCCCAAAGTCAAAGAAACAGGTTCAATCCTTCTTAGGCTTGGCTGGTTATTACAGACGATTTGTACCGCACTACAGCCAAATCGCTGCCCCACTGACAGACCTAACCAAAAAGAAACAGCCAAATGCTGTTCAGTGGACCGGAAAGTGTCAGAAGGCCTTTAACAAGCTTAAAGCGACACTCATGTCTGACCCTGTACTATGGGCCCCAGACTTTGACAAACCGTTCCTAGTAACCACAGATGCGTCAGAGCGTGGTGTGGGAGCAGTTTTAATGCAGAAAGGACCTGATCAAGAATTCCACCCTGTAGTGTTTCTCAGCAAAAAACTGTCTGAGAGGGAAAGCAACTGGTCAGTCACTGAAAAAGAATGTTATGCCATTGTCTACGCTCTGGAAAAGCTACGCCCATATGTTTGGGGACGGCGTTTCCACCTGCAAACCGACCATGCTGCACTAAAGTGGCTTCACACCGTCAAAGAAACTAACAAAAAACTTCTTCGGTGGAGTTTAGCTCTCCAAGATTTTGATTTCGACATCCAACACATCTCAGGAGCTTCTAACAAAGTGGCTGATGCACTCTCCCGTGAAAGTTTCCCAGAATCAACTGGTTAAAATCGTCCTTGAGATGTGGAAAATATTGTTAGTCTTTATGTACTTGGTAGTATATTTAGAGATGCATGTGTCTTATTAACTCTGTTTCCTAGAGCTCCAGGAAGAAATCCCAGCCAGTGTTTCACCCTAGCTGAGATTTGGGGGGCGTGTCATAAATATAAAGGGAAGGGTAAACCCCTTTGAAATCCCTCCTGGCCAGGGGAAAGCTCCTCTCACCTGTAAAGGGTTAAGAAGCTAAAGGTAACCTCGCTGGCACCTGACCAAAATGACCAATGAGGAGACAAGATACTTTCAAAAGCTGGGAGGAGGGAGAGAAACAAAGGGTCTGTGTCTGTCTGTAGTCGTCTTGGCCAGGGACAGAACAGGAATGGAGTCTTAGAACTTTTAGTAAGTAATCTAGCTAGGTATGTGTTAGATTATGATTTCTTTAAATGGCTGAGAAAAGAATTGTGCTGAATAGAATAACTATTTCTGTCTGTGTATCTTTTTTGTAACTTAAGGTTTTGCCTAGAGGGGTTCTCTATGTTTTTGAATCTAATTACCCTGTAAGATATCTACCATCCTGATTTTACAGGGGGGATTTCTTTATTTCTATTTACTTCTATTTTTTATTAAAAGTCTTCTTGTAAAACACTGAATGCTTTTTCATTGTTCTCAGATCCAAGGGTTTGGGTCTGTGGTCACCTATGCAAATTGGTGAGGCTTTTTATCCAACATTTCCCAGGAAAAGGGGGGTGCAAGTGTTGGGAGGATTGTTCATTGTTCTTAAGATCCAAGGGTCTGGGTCTGTAGTCACCTAGGCAAATTGGTGAGGCTTTTTACCAAACCTTGTCCAGGAAGTGGGGTGCAAGGTTTTGGGAAGTATTTTGGGGGGAAGGACGCGTCCAAACAGCTCTTCCCCAGTAACCAGTATTAGTTTGGTGGTGGTAGCGGCCAGTCCAAGGATAACGGGGGTAATATTTTGTACCTTGGGGAAGTTTTGACCTAAGCTGGTAAAGATAAGCTTAGGAGGTTTTTCATGCAGGTCCCCACATCTGTACCCTAGAGTTCAGAGTGGGGGAGGAACCTTGACAATAATAAAAGACCAAAAGTTGGGACTGATCATCCATAAATCCTGGCCAGCTGAAAAGCATTATTAAAATAGCTAAAACATTTAAGAAAGTAAAGAAGGAAATGTCCCTGGGTTGTGTAGGAAAGATTATCCTGTAACTTGAATTACTCTAATTTACAGAAAATTTGATGACTTTATGTTGTATAAAGTGTCTCTAAACAAAAAAAAGTGGTATGTTTTGTTTTGTTATAGATACTACTGTATTTCTATAATTGCATGTACTGTGTTGTAATAAGTATTGTACTGATGTACAGTCCAGATACTGAGGTTCTCATAGAGGCAGGCATTCCAAGCATCCATACTCTGTTGATGAGATGGACAGGCCATGTCACCAAAATGTCAAATGAGCGCTGCCAAAGAAGATCTTTTACTGCAAGCTAAAGGAGAGAAAGTGCTCTCAGGTAGGCCAGAAGAAACATTTCAAAGATTCCCTCAAGTTATCCTTGGGGCATTTCAACATAGACCCAGAGTTTTGGGAAAATCTGACTCATGATCCTTCTACATGGCAAAGCCTC
Source organism: Lepidochelys kempii (assembly GCF_965140285.1). NCBI lineage: Eukaryota > Metazoa > Chordata > Testudines > Cheloniidae > Lepidochelys > Lepidochelys kempii. Next base: position 76,856,920 of record NC_136383.1, on the reverse strand, counting down.
ATTCATACTGGAGCTACAGTCTGTAAGCAGAGGAGAACTGCTGAGGGAAAGCTGAAGCGGCAGAGCATAAATCTTGCAACAGCAGCATGTCCGTTATTAATCAAGTAACCCATAATAGTATCTCTTGTTCAGTGTGCCACAGACAATTCAAAGCTTAAATTGGCTTAATCAGCCACTCACATGTTCACAGAACTCAAACCAACCAGAGATGTCGTGGTCATCTTTGAACTCGAAGGACAAACAACAACATTGTAGTGATGTATTTTTTAAATTGCTCATAGCTCTTAAACAAGCAGTCATAAAAATATTCCATGCAAGTTTTTACTCTGTTTTATCAGATATTGTAAGATATAATACTCTCATTTTCACGTACGTCAATGTTATAACATTAGGAAATGGTGTTTAGAGCTAATCCGAAAGATTTGTGAATTGTACAGCTGTGCTTCAGGTGCCCATCACTTCTTTGCAAACTAGAGAACGAACTTCCGTGCCAAATTTATCCTGAATATCCACTGGCTCACTATTAATTACTGTACTGTGAAAGCACTCAGAAATCTTAATCAATTTGGGTGCACAGCTGCTCAATGCAAAATTCTGCTCGTGTTACTGCTTATCTTATGCTCCCTCCCTTCCTCTGTTGGTTCATTTCATCCACCTGTTGAATATTGTCATTAAACACAAAATATAGCTCTTCAGGGTGGGTACTGCCTTTTTACTTTTTACTATGTTTGTTCAGAATCTATCCCAATGGGGCTCCACGTCACTAACATACAACGACAACACAAAAAAAACACTGTAATAAACAGGATCGGGACTTAACTGTATGAAGAATTCAGAGTCACAGTCCTGACCTAAAAGAGCTTGAGTGTTACACACAAGATTAATTTGGCCTTCTGAGTTTGGATTTCTCCAAGTCAAATTCATATCTTGAGTTTGTTTCTTTTTTATAAATCAAAATAGCTGTGACTTGTTCATTTACCTGTTTTTAGTGTTCCTCTTAAGAAGTAAATATGTAGATAAAACAGTTATTTTATCATTGGTTTCAGAGTAACAGCCGTGTTAGTCTGTATTCGCAAAAAGAAAAGGAGTACTTGTGGCACCTTAGAGACTAACCAATTTATTTGAGCATAAGCTTTCATGAGCTACAGCTCACTTCATCGGATGCATACTGTGGAAAGTGTAGAAGATCTTTTTATATACACATAAAGCATGAAAAAATACGTCCTCCCGCTCCACTCTCCTGCTGGTAATAGCTTATCTAAAGTGATCACTCTCCTTACAGTGTGTATGATAATCAAGGTAGGCCATTTCCAGCACAAATCCAGGGTTTAACAAGAACGTCTGTAGCTGAAGTAGAGTAGGGGTGTTAGGGGACGAGAGCTGAGGAAGCAATGTTCTAAGTCAGCATAAAAATGTTGGCATACTGTGGGGCCATGTGGGTACCAATAGCAGTGCTGCTGATCTGAAGGTATACATTGTCCCCAAATGTAAAATAGTTATGGGTAAGGACAAAGTCACAAAGTTCAGCCACCAGGTTAGCCGTGACATTATCGGGGATAGTGTTCTTGATGGCTTGTAGTCCATGTTTGTGTGGAATGTTGATGTAGAGGGCTTCTACATCCATAGTGGCCAGGATGGTGTTATCAGGAAGATCACCGATGGATTGTAGTTTCCTCAGGAAGACAGTGGTGTCTCAAAGGTAGCTGGGAGTGCTGGTAGCGGAGGGAGTCTACATAGCCAGACAATCCTGCTGTCAGGGTGCCAATGCCTGAGATGATGGGGTGCCCAGGACTTCCAGGTTTATGGATCTTGGGTAGCAGATAGAATATCCCAGGTCGGGGTTCCAGCTGTGTGTCTGTGCGGATTTGATCTTTTGCTTTTTCAGGGAGTTTCTTGAGCAAATGCTGTCGTTTCTTTTGGTAACTCTCAGTGGGATCAGAGGGTAATAGCTTGTAGAAAGTGGTGTTGGAGAGCTGCCGAGCAGCCTCTTGTTCATATTCCGACCTATTCATGATGACAACAGCACCTCCTTTGTCAGCCTTTTTGATTATGATGTCAGTGTTGTTTCTGAGGCTGTGGATGGCATTGCGTTCCGCACGGCTGAGGTTATGGGGCAAGTGATGCTGCTTTTCCACAATTTCAGCCCATGCACGTCGACGGAAGCACTCTATGTAGAAGTCCAGTCTGCTGTTTCAACCTTCAGAAGGAGTCCACCTAGAATCCTTCTTTTTGTAGTGTTGGTAGGGAGGTCTCTGTGGATTAGTATGTTGTTCAGAGGTATGTTGGAAATATTCCTTGAGTCGGAGACGTCAAAAATAGGATTCTAGGTCACCACAGAACTGTATCATGTTCGTGGGGGTGGAGGGACAGAAGGAGAGGCCCCGAGATAGGACAGCTGCTTCTGCTGGCCTAACAAAGAAAATAACAGAACGCCACTAGCCGTCACCTTCAGCCCCCAATTAAAATCCCTCCAACACATTATTAAGGATCTACAACCTATCCTGAAGGATGACCCAACACTCTCACAAATCTTGGGAGACAGGCCAGTCCTTGCCTACAGACAGCCCCCCAACCTGAAGCAAATACTCACCAGTAACCACATACCACACAACAGAATCACTAACCCAGGAACCTATCCTTGCAACAAAGCCCGTTGCCAACTGTGCCCACATATCTATTCAAGGGACACCATCACAGGGCCTAATAACATCAGCCACACTATCAGAGGCTCGTTCACCTGCACATCCACCAATGTGATATATGCCATCATGTGCCAGCAATGCCCCTCTGCCATGTACATTGGTCAAACTGGACAGTCTCTACGTAAAAGAATAAATGGACACAAATCAGATGTCAAGAATTATAACATTCATAAACCAGTCGGAGAACACTTCAATCTCTCTGGTCACGCAATCACAGACATGAAAGTTGCAATATTACAACAAAAAAACTTAAAATCCAGACTCCAGCGAGAAACTGTTGAATTGGAATTCATTTGCAAATTGGATACTATTAACTTAGGCTTGAATAGAGACTGGGAATGGCTAAGTCATTATGCAAGGTAACCTATTTCCCCTTGTTTTTTCCTACCCCTTCCCCGCCCCAGACGTTCTTGTTAAACCCTGGATTTGTGCTGGAAATGGCCCACCTTGATTATCATACACATTGTAAGGAGAGTGGTCACTTTAGATAAGCTATTACCAGCAGGAGAGTGGCTTTGTGTGTGTCGGGGGGGGGGGGGGGGAGGGGTGAGAGAACCTGGATTTGTGCTGGAAATGGCCCAACTTGATTATCATACACATTGTGAGGAGAGTGATCACTTTAGATAAGCTATTACCAGCAGGAGAGTGGGGTGGGAGGAGGTATTTTTTCATGCTTTGTGTGTATATAGAAAGATCTTCTACACTTTCCACAGTATGCATCCGATGAAGTGAGCTGTAGCTCATGAAAACTCATGCTCAAATAAATTGGTTAGTCTCTAAGGTGCCACAAGTACTCCTTTTCATTTTATCATTGGTCACTTATCGGCTCCAATCCAATAGGAGAGTAGTCCATGTGCTTAAAAGTACACTACATATCTAAGTGCTCTGCTGAATCAGGGCCATGATACCTATATGAGCCAAATTCAGACCTGAAATGTCATTGCAGAACTGATTTTGTTTCTTTCTGTGGACTTTAATTTATATTAATTTTTAAAAATATACATTGCACTTGTTGAACTACCTTTGTTTACTGCATGGGATGGCCCATAGCTGTCTAACAAACTAATTTTGTTCTAGAGTGTATCAAGTACTTCTTATTCTATGAGTACATTGTATTCTCCCTGAGAAGTCAATCAGGAAATCAAAGAGTTCATTAATATTTTAGATAACTTTTGTTTGTTGTCTGTAGTGTGTGTGTGTGTGTGTGTGTTTGTGGTGTGCTTACTGCTTGACTGAAATATACCGTGTGGTCTTCTTGTTTGGGGTACTGTGTGCTGAGCCTAGTAGCCTGCTAGGCAAGGCTGAGTGCTTCTTAACAAGGCTTTGATCCTTAAGCTCTTTAGCACCCATTGACCCTTAACCAGGGGGAGGGGCTATTCAGGAAGACCAGGCCTTTAAAAAGGCCACTCCTAAGTGGGTTTTTTTTTTTCATGAGGAAGCTTAGCGGGAGAATGTGTGCGTGTGGGCGGGGGGAGCGGGGCTAGATACACTTAACGTTCTTTAAATTTAAAGCCAAAAACACCCTCTGATAAAAACAAAACATCAACAAAGAAATAAGCTGCTGCAGGAGTAAAAAGGAATGCAGGCAGAAGCCCAGCAGCAGAGTAGGGGCTATCCCATTTATTGAACCAAGTGCAGCATGTATGCTTACCTACTCTTTGGGCAGGTGGCATACGGGTGCATTCAGTGGAAGGAGCTCCTGGCCCTCAGAGACCTTGTACGGGGTTTGGAGACCAGAGGGGCTGAACTGGAGGAGCTAAGGGAGACAGACAGGTACATAGATGAGACTTTCCGGGATGCAGTAGAATGGTCCCACCCCAGTCTGACGGCCTCTGTGCTGTTGAGGAGGATAAAAGTCTCAGGGAAGGAGAACATCTGACTGGAGCAGAGGGAAATGATTCCCTAGTTGGGACCCTCCTTCCAGATGGTGTGGTGGTTTACTCTTGCACTGAGGATCTCTCTGGGGGAGGGAACTCCAGTTATTAGGAAGAGACAGGTAATAGTTATGGGGGATTTGATCATTAAAAACATAGATAGCTGGGTTTGAGGTGACTGGGAGAACCTCATGGTGACTTGCCTGCCTGGTGCGAAGGTTGCGGATTTATCGAGACATCTAAGTAGATTTATGGGTTGTGTGGGGGAGGAGCTGGTGGTCATGGTACATGTAGGTACCAATGACAGAGGGAAGGATAGGACAGTGGTCCTGGAGGCCAAATTTAGGCTGCTAGGTAAGAGATTAAAGTCCAGAACCTCCATGCTAGCATTCTCTGAAATGCTTCCATTTCCACGTGCAGGGCCAGTTAGACAGTCAGAACTGCAGGGTCTCAATGCGTGGATGAGATGATGAATTAGGAAGGAGGAGTTTGGATTTATTAGGAACTGGGGAAACTTTTGGGAAAAGGGGAGCCGATACAGGAAGGATGGGCTCCATCTAAACTAAAATGGAACTGGATTGCTGGCACTTAAAATGGTCATAAACCAGTTTTTAAACTAAGGGCTAAGGGAAAGCACATGGCTGGGACAGAGACATTCCTTGGGGGAGGATCTATTAATGGAGATTCTCTATGTCCTAGTAAGAAGGAGAAGATGGAAGATAAAATACAGAATCTGTTGAGAAACAGTCAAATGAAAAAGAGCTCCATTCAATAACATCATGTAATGGCAGATAGCTAAAAAGTGACAAGTTTTTGAAGTGCCTTGATATAAACGCTAAAAGTCTAAATACTAAGTCGGGTGAACTAGAGTATTATATGAGGATACTGATATATTAGGCATCACAGAAACTTGGTGATTATCCTCATAATCAATGGGACACAGTAATACCGGCGTACAAAATATACTGGAAGGATAGAACAGGTGGGGGAGTGGCACTATATATGAAAGAAAGCATAGAATCAAATTAAGTAAAAATCTTAAATGAACCAAACTGTACCATAGAATCTCTATGGATAGTAATTCCATCCTCTAATAATAAGCATACAGAAGTAGCTATATATTACCGACCACCTGACCAGGATGGCGATAGCGACTGTGAAATGCTCAGGGAGATTAGAGAGGCTATAAAAATAAAAAAACTCAGTAATAATCGGGAATTTCAACTATCCCCATATTGACTGGGTTCATGTCACCTCAGGACAGGATGCAGAAATAAAGTTTCTTGACACCTTAAATGACTGCTTCTTGGAGCAGCTAGTCCTGGAACCCACAAGAGGAGAGACAATTCTTGATTTAGACCTAAGTGCAGCACAGGTCCAAGAGGTGACTATAGCAGGACCACTTGGTAATAGTGACCATAATATAAATAAATTTAACTTCTGGGGGTGGGGGGGAACGACACACCACAGCAACCCAACACTGTATCATTTAATTTCAGAAAGGGAGACTACACAAAAATGAGGAAGTTCGTTAAACAGAAATTAAAAGGTACAGTGCCAAAAGTGAAATCCCTGGAAGCTGCATGGAAAATTTTTAAAGACACCATAATAGAGGCTCAACTTAAATGTATACCTCAAATTAAAAAATACAGTAAGAGAACCAAAAAAGTGCCACCCTGGCAGTGAGAGGCAAAAAGGCATCCTTTAAAAAGTTGAAGTTAAATCCTTGTGAGGAAAACAGAAAGGAGCATAAACTCTGGCAAATGAAGTGTAAAAATATAATTGGGAAGGCCAAAAAAGAATTTGAAGAACAGTTAGCTAAAGACTCAGAGAGTAATAGCAAATTGTTTTTTAGGTACACCAGAAGCAGGAACCCTGCTAAATAATCAGTGGGGCCACTAGATGATCAAGATGCTAAAGAGCACTGAAGGACAATAAGGCTATTGCGGAGAAACTAAATGAATTCTCTGCATTGGTCTTCATGGCTGAGAATGTGAGGGAGATTCCCAAACCTGAGCTATTCTTTTTAGGTGACAAATCTGAGGAACTGTTGTAAATTGAGGTGTCATTAGAAGAGGTTTGGAATGAATTGATAAACTAAACAGTAATAAGTTCAATCAAGAGTTCTGAAGGAACTCAAATGTGAAATTGCAGAACTACTAACTGGAGTCTGTAAACTATCATTTAAATCAACTTCTGTCCTCAATGACTGGATGATAGCTAATGTGACGCCAATTTTTTAAAAGGGCTCCAGATGTGATCCCAGCAATTACGGGTCTGTAATCTGACTTCAGTACCAGGCAAACTGGTTGAAACTATAGTAAAGAACAAAATTTTCAAACACATTGATGAACATAATTTGTTGGGGGAAAAGACAACATGTTTTTTTTAAAAGGGAAATCATGCCTCACTAATCTACAAGACCCCCCCTTTGAAGGGGTCAAAAAGCATGTGGACAGGGGGGTACTTAGTGTACTTAGATTTTCAGAAAGCCTTTGACAAAGTCCCTCCCAAAAGGCTCTTAAGCAAAGTAAGCTGTCATGGGATAAGGGGAAGATCCTTTCGTGGATTGGTAACTTGTTAAAAGATAGGAAACAAAGGGTAGGAATAAATGGTCAGTTTTCAGAATGGAAAGTGGTAAATAGTGGTGTCCACCAGGGGTCTGTACTGGGACCAGCCCTATTCAACATATTCATAAATGATATGGAAAAGGGGTGTACAGTAAGGTGGCAAAATTTGCAGAAGATTACATAAGTACTCAAGATAGTTAAGTCCCAAGCAGACTGCGAAGAGCGAAGGATCTGACAAAACTGGGTGAATGGGCAACAAAATGGCAGATGAAATTCAATGTTGATAAATGCAAAGTATTGCACATTGGAAAGCATAATCCCAAATATATATATATATATATAAAATGATGGGATCTAAATTAACTGTTACCACTCAAGAAAGGGGTTTTGAAGTCATTGTGGATAGTTCTCTGAAAACATCCACTCAATTTGCAGCGGCAGTCAAGAAAGTGAATAGAATGTTGGGAATCATTAGAGAAGGGAAAGGGATAGATAATAAGGCAGAAAATATCATACTGCCTCTATATAAATCCATAATACACCCACATCTTGAATACTGTGTGCAGATGTGGTTGCCCCTTCTCAAAAAAAAAGATATACTGGAATTGGAAAAGGTTCAGAAAAGGGTAACAATAACGATTAGGGGTATGGAATGGCTTCCATATGAGAACTGGGACTTTTCAGCTTGGAGAAGAGAGAACTAAGGGGGGATATGATAGAGATCTATAAAATGACTAGTGTGGAGGAAGTAAATAAGGAAGTTATTTACTCCTCATAACACAAGAACTAGGGGGTCACCAAACATTAATAGGTAGCCGCTTTAAAACAAAAGGAAGTATTTTTTCCACACAATGCACAATCAACTGGTGGAACTCCTTCCCGGGGGTGTTGTGAAGGCCAAGACTATAACAGGGTTTAAAAAAGAACTAGATAAATTTATGGAGGATGGGTCCGTCAATGGTTATTAGCCAGGATAGGCAGGGATGGTGTCCCTAGCCTGTGTTTGCCAAAAGGTGGGAATGGTCAACAGAAGATGGATCACTTGATGATTACCTGTTCTGTTCATTCCCTCTGGGGCATCTGGCATTGGCCACTGTCAGAAGACAGGATACTGGGCTAGATGGACCTTTGGTGTGACCAAGTATGGCCATTTTTATGTTCTTAACTTACAAAGAGGAAAATTTGTTTAGACACCGTTCAAGGGAGCACATGCCTTTTGAAAGCTACCAAGGTATTAATTAACAATTCACAGAATGAACTTCTTAATGGACTTTGATATGAAAAGGTTTGTGTGTTTAAACAATTCCACATAGAGAGTGAAAAGGAGTTTTTTCAAATGAATATTCCCAATACACTCAAACTGCAATTTTGGAGGAAATTAAACAAGAAAAAGAAAACATTAAGAAAAGTTTGACCTAATTTAATACACCGTTATCACACACTATGGTTTTATTTTGCTTAATTTTTGTTTTGATATTTTCTATTTTTATCTTACTTTAATAAACCTGTTTGTAATTGAGACAACTTGAAGTAGACTGTGATGACTACGAGTGTGGGCACACATTGTCAAATGGAAAAACCAGCTGATTTCTGCTGTCAAAGAAGGAGAAAGCAGAAAACTAGAAATAATGACTTGAAAACTCAGTCAGCGCATGGAAAGTGAGACACCTCTTAAAAGGAGGTGGGTATAGATCACTGCAGTCACAGAGGGGTCTTAAAGACCTTAAGGGTGATGGTGTTATTATGTGTTTATCACAGTTATTTTTCATTAAGTTTGTGTATGACTTTTAGATATTTTTGCATAATCATTTCTATGTGATTGTTATACTGGTCTGTGCAAATTCTTGTTTATTTAAACTTATTTAATGCCAATTTTTTTTATCATACTGCCTCTATATAAATCCATAATACACCCACATCTTGAATACTGTGTGCAGATGTGGTTGCCCCTTCTCAAAAAAAAAGATATACTGGAATTGGAAAAGGTTCAGAAAAGGGTAACAATAACGATTAGGGGTATGGAATGGCTTCCATATGAGAACTGGGACTTTTCAGCTTGGAGAAGAGAGAACTAAGGGGGGATATGATAGAGATCTATAAAATGACTAGTGTGGAGGAAGTAAATAAGGAAGTTATTTACTCCTCATAACACAAGAACTAGGGGGTCACCAAACATTAATAGGTAGCCGCTTTAAAACAAAAGGAAGTATTTTTTCCACACATTTTTTCTTTGTGCAGTTTATCGTTAATTTTAGAATCAATAAAATATTTGAAAAATGGTACACATGCCTTTGTTGAACTTAATATTTTAATAAAAAGAGAAAGACAAAGAATCCCATAATGCAAGACAGCTCTGATGGGGGTTAGGGTGGTGGGGAGGCACCTATACCCAATGATTTAAAAGCAGGGTTGGTGTCATCCATCTGGAAGACACTTGCCCTGATCCTGCAGACACACAGCATGCTGCTGAGGGAACAGTGCTGCCATTGGAAGCAGGGTGGGGAGAAAGGCTGTGTGAAAATACTGAATCTTACCTCAGCTGGCCTCTAGAGTATCTTAAAATTCAGACAGATCTGCAGATTTTCTGGATTTAAGATGGTCAAATCTCCTGTCCATTTCAGCAGCAGGATTATTAGGAAATGTCATATGCTGAAAAGTGTGTTCCCTACCTGGAAAAAGCCAGTGTAACCCTGTCATAAATAAAGGGAAGGGTAAACCCCTTTGAAATCCCTCCTGGCCAGGGGAAAGCTCCTCTCACCTATAAAGGGTTAAGAAGCTAAAGGTAACCTCGCTGGCACCTGACCAAAATGACCAATGAGGAGACAAGATACTTTCAAAAGCTGGGAGGAGGGAGAGAAACAAAGGGTCTGTGTGTCTGTCTATATGCTGGTTTCTGCCCGGGATAGACCAGGAATGGAGTCTTAGAACTTTTAGTAAGTAATCTAGCTAGGTATGTGTTAGATTATGATTTCTTTAAATGGCTGAGAAAAGAACTGTGCTGAATAGAATAACTATTTCTGTCTGTGTATCTTTTTTGTAACTTAAGGTTTTGCCTAGAGGGGTTCTCTATGTTTTTGAATCTAATTACCCTGTAAGATATCTACCATCCTGATTTTACAGGGGGGATTTCTTCATTTCTATTTACTTCTATTTTTATTAAAAGTCTTCTTGTAAGAAAACTGAATGCTTTTTCATTGTTCTCAGATCCAAGGGTTTGGGTCTGTGGTCACCTATGCAAATTGGTGAGGCTTTTTATCCAACATTTCCCAGGAAAGGGGGGGTGCAAGTGTTGGGAGGATTGTTCATTGTTCTTAAGATCCAAGGGTCTGGGTCTGTAGTCACCTAGGCAAATTGGTGAGGCTTTTTACCAAACCTTGTCCAGGAAGTGGGGTGCAAGGTTTTGGGAAGTATTTTGGGGGGAAGACATGTCCAAACAGCTCTTCCCCAGTAACCAGTATTAGTTTGATGGTGGTAGCGGCCAATCCAAGGACAACGGGTGGAATATTTTGTTCAACCTTGGGGAAGTTTTGACCTAAGCTGGTAAAGATAAGCTTAGGAGGTTTTTTCATGCAGGTCCCCACATCTAATGGTTCCAATCTCCCCTATTTGGGAATAAACTTCCTAAGTGGGTAGCTACAGCTAGGATTTTTCCTGTGGTACAAAAGTATCAGGTATATAAGGTACCTTATATCTGTTTTGAGAGTAAGAGTACCCTGAGCTGCACTTAAGCAGCATTGGTAAAACAGGGCTTTTAAAGGCCAAGCCTCATCAAATGGATTTAAAATGAATCCTTTCTTGCATTGTATGTCATACAACATAATTCAAAAATTTGACACAATACACAGAAAGAGGGAAAATGAGTGTGACAGAAAGAGACATTCTTTACCCTAAACAGAAGCTATTAATTTGCAAGGGAGTTGAATTCCAATTTATCTACATGACATTTAAATTGAATAAAATGAATGCACCCTCCCAAAATCTATTCCACTCAAAAGTCAAACTTGTCCTAGCTAGAACGCTTCATACATCGCATTTTTTTAGTTAAAAAGAAAAATCAACCTGAACCCCAAAAAAACCCCTGTCATATTGTTAGCTGATTCTGAATAAATCAGAAACCAAGGCAATAACCAGAGTCTGCTTTAAAGTAATCCTCAACATGAGTCAGTCTGGTTCTTCCTTCATTTATTATAGAACCACATATGGGATTGTTTGGGATATCACAGAGATTGCTTTTAGATGTTCGTAATCTGCTCTGTTTGCTACATATTAGCAAAACCAACATTGATATGATAATATTTTTCACCAAAGCAGAAACTATGGAATTTGAAAGTTTAATATGCACAGACTCTTGGGTTAGTTCTTCATTCTGGGAATATATTTAACTCCATGTTTCCACTTTTAATTGAATCCCATCCCCAGAATAGCCACCTTTTTTCATTATCTTTGGCTCACTCCTCAAACTCCCCCCCCCACTCCTGCCTCCACTCTCTCACCATGAAAAAAATTGACAAAATACTATGTGACCTTACTCCCTTCCCTCAGATTGCCTTCCCACCTATATCCCTGTTCTTTCTGTCAAAGATGGCTTATTTTCTCCTCTGCTCTCCTCCTCTAACCCCTACACTTCACCCAATGACCCCATTACATCCCATCCTCTGATCTTCCTCACGCTCATTATCATCCCCTCCCTCACTCTTCTCCTTAACCTTCCACTCTCCTCTGGATCTTTCTACTCACAGTTAAAGCATGCTTTAGTCTCTCCTGTTTTAAAATAATCCACCCTTGATTCCAACTACTGCACCATCTTCCTTATCCCATTAATCTATAAAATCACTGAATGCATTGTTTACAACTGTCATCTGGAGTTCCTCTCCTCCAACTCTATCTCAGACACTTTCCCAGTTGGCTTCTGAGCCTTATATTCCACTAAACCTACTTGTCTAAGTCTCTAATGACCTCTTCCTAGCCAAAGCTCAGACCCAGTACTCCATCCTCATCCTCCTTGACCTATCCACCACCTCCAACATCATTTACCATGCTCCTTCTCTTGAAGTCTTCCTTTGGCTTTCATGACTCTTCCATAGCCTCTGTCTCTCTAATCACTCCTTCAGAGGACACTCTTCATCCCCCCTCTAACTTTCTAACATTCCACAAGGCACTGCTCTTGGTCTCCTTCTCTTCTTCCTCTATACTACATTTCTGGGTAATCTCATCTGAAAATACAAATTCAACTACCATCTCTATGCTGACAAATCACATATCTCTGTCTACTCCAGATCTGTCTCCTTCTGTCTAAACTAGAATCTTGGCCCGTCTCTCTGACAACTGCTGGTGGATGTCTAGCTGTCAGCTCAAGCAAAGCCAGACCTTTGGATCTTACCCTGTCCTCCAAGCTCTCCCCATCATCTCCTTTCTCAATCAATATGGACACCACTGCCAGCCTGTCTGTCACTCAGGACTGTAACCTGGGCATCTGTTTTGACTCAGACCTCTCTCTGGGACCTCACATCCAGGCTAGATCTAAATCTTGAAAATTCTTTCTGCATAACACCTCTAAGAGATGGTCTTTCCTCTCTATGCACAGAGCTATAACTCTCATTTAAGCTTTCATCGTCTTTTGTCTTGATTATCACAAATATCCTTTTCTTTGGCCTTGACAAATGCAATTTCAGCCCATTCATATCTATTCCTAGACCACTGCTTTGACCACGTCACCCTGCCCTTTGATTCCCATCACTGGCTCCCCGTTTTTTTATCATATCAACTATAAGCTTCTTGCAGGGCTTTTCATGGTCTATTCCTAGCCCATGTATCATCTATCATTCACTATCAAGACATCAACTCCCACCTTCAATCACCTCAGGATGCCAGCCATCATCCCCCCTTTGTTAAATTTTCAAACAAGAACCTTTATGATTTTTCCTATGCGGCCCCTCACTCTTGGGAGGAGCTCCTCACAGACACTTGAAAACCTAACTCATCTTCCTCCTTACAACTCTCCTTTACCAAAAAACTTGACAACAGTTGGGTCACTGGTGAGCTGATTCCACTCCCTATCAGGCTGACCAATATGCCTCTGTTTCCTTGTACCTTCCCTGTCTGTCTGTCTCCATCTGCTGTCTCTTGTCAGCTTTTCGAGGCAGGGACCATCTCTTTTTTCTGTGTTTGTACAGTGCCTAGCACAATGGAGTTCTGGTCCATGACTACAGCCCTTATGTGCTATGATAATACAAATAAATTTTAAAATAATAATAATACATCCCTATACAAGGAAAAATGCAGCAATAGAGCTTATATATAAAAAAACCTAAACAGTTTGATAAAGCACAAAGGAACAGTTAACTATTTCTCTAAAGATGAGTCTTAGTTTTATTTCAGAATTTATATAGAATAAACTGAATAAATAAACTAATATAGAATGAAGTGTCTGTAGAAAACATATGTTGTTATTAAAAAGAGTGGGGGAAAATAGTGACCAGCAGGAGCTCAACACGCCCACTATGTCTTAGTCATACCCCAATCTATATTTAATGTTTGTCTTTTTCAGTACACCATAGAGTTCTCTCAGAAGGAGTGTTCTACATTTTCAGTTTTTACTGATTTTCACCGATAAATTACCAGCACTTTTAATTAAAGGAGTTTTTTTTTTTTTTTTTTTTTTTACAGATTTACACCCATTTATCAATCCACACAATATTTTTGGAATACTTATTTTTGTTGAACACTAATGCTTTATGCACTTTTTGTGTCCTGCAGCTCTGAGATTGAAGCAATTCTTCAGAGTAAAACACAGACCACGTACAGGGGAAGTCGGAAAATCAAATAACATTAATATCACATTATGATTGGCTCACAAGGACATGCTGCCTACCTGTTTCTTCGTGTCTCTTTAGTGTGGCACTGAATTTAAGCAATCAATCCTCTACAGATAAAGATAAGGTAAAAAAGGTAATCATGGGGTAAAGATGGAGATCTATGCCTGAATACCAAGAAGAAAAATTAGTGCTTAGATATCAGCAAAAACCCTTTCTAATGCAGACAAACTCACTCCAAAAGTATCTGAAAGAAAATGACAATACTTTGATATCTAAACTGATGGAACAAATTGATGGAAATGGGGTGTCTAGTCTCATTTTTGACAAGTCTCCTGATGCTTGGGACCATTAGATTCTTGGCTTTTTAGTTTTTTTTTTTTTATTTCAAAGCGAATAAATCTGCATTGTTTCATGCAGATGTGACATTAATCTCCTCTATTGACAGTAGCTCTGTCAATGCAACAATAACTGACGTTTGATATGTACCAACTAACTTGGGAAAATGTGGCCTCTACTAACACAGATTCTTTCTTCCTACATGGCTAAATTTTCACACAAGATTAAATTCAATCAGAAACTGGAGCTGCTATGTATTACCTGTTCAGGTCATCTGATTAACATTGTGCTGTCAGCAGCTACTCCTACAGAAGAAATGAAAGATGTGAAATCTTGCATCATTGGATTTAGGGCCATTTCCAAGCATGTGACCAAGTTTAAAGCTTTGAAGTGCAGGGCTGGCTGCTGATTACCTTGTTGTGCAGCATTCGTGGATGAGCTTATACCTTGCTGCCTATCATGTAAATAACATATGGTCTGTGTTAATGCATCTCCTAGATCATCCTGAATTTCTTGGTTCTAAAGCAGTAACTCTGAAGAGACTGGAAAATAACCAAACTTACCGCCAGATTCTGCAAACCACAGTAATGTTCATTAGTGAAAACTTGGAATCACTGCGTAACACACAGAAAACACTGGAGTTTTCTCTGACTAGTGCCAACACATGTACCAGTACAGACATTTATTGGATCCTGACAACCAAAATCTCAGCTGAACTGAGCACAAAAGTTGCAGGAGAAACATACGGCGAGAAAACCCAGCTGTTCTGGAAACCCTTGTGACCTGGAACACGAGAAAAAACAAGAAAGCATTCAAAGCCTTCAACACAATGGTCAGTGAGAAATGGGAGATGATCCTGGCCCATAATCTCAACCCCAAAGTGTTTGGTACTGAAGATTCTTTTTGGAAAATCATCCGGATGTTGCACCCCTTCCTTAAGGTGAGTTTTCAGCAGACAACAACCGCTATGCCAGACTGTTTCAAACATTTGCAACTAAAGATTTGATATTTCAAATCTAAAATGGGAATTTACTATTTAAGTGAACATGCCTAATCCTGACTATGTGAAACTGGATGTGCTGGCGTTTTGTAACAGTCATCAAGAAACACTTCCCAACTTCAGCAAAGAGGCACGGTGAGGTATGATTATACTCCCGGATCTACTGATGCGGAGCACTTATTTTCAAAGTTGGACTATCTCCAAGACAGCAAGAGGCTCAACATGAGTGAGGATACTTTGAAGAAAATTATGCAAGCATATGCAAACCAGGATTTGTGGAAAAAACTACCATCTCTGAGAGAGACAAAAAATAACTTTGTCCATTAAAAAAAGTTTCAGTTATACTGTAGTAAAATGTGTCTTTTATTAAAGGTATTTTGGTTTTTCTTTTTCCCCCAATTTTAAATTTTTTCCTAGCTTTAATGTTTGGAAAATAAACACCAAAAATTTCCCAGATTTTGTTTTACACAAATAAAAACAGAAAATATGGAATGCTACTTATAGGTTAAAATAGTAGTTTGTATGCACTTATAGTTGAAGATCAATGTGTTGACACAATGTGAACAATTTTTTAAAGTTTAAATGAGTAAACTTTCTCGTGCTCCTGAAGGGTGCTAGTCTGACAACACTAGAAGCTGCAATAGGAGGGATGATTGAGCCGTTTTTGTCATTTTATGTTTGATGTTATGCTTTAGGAGAGAATACTTATGTATAAAACTGGGAAAAGAGGTGGTTTGTATAAGTGACATTTAATTTATTCAAATGTACATCTATACCTGTTGGTATGCACTCTACCCATAAGGCCCTATGTTATCCAGAAGTCATATCTATTTCAAGATCTAAGACACCTATGGTGTGTGCTATTGAGAGATGTGAGTTATTGTACCATCCTGTCATGTTTCAAAATATTAAAAATTAGGTTTCAGAGTAACAGCCGTGTTAGTCTGTATTCGCAAAAAGAAAAGGAGTACTTGTGGCACCTTAGAGACTAACCAATTTATTAGAGCATAAGCTTTCGTGAGCTACAGCTCACTTCATCAGATGCATATCGTGGAAACTGCAGCAGACTTAATATATACACAGAGAATATGAAACAATACTTCCTCCCACCCACTGTCCTGCTGGTAATAGCTTATCTAAAGTGATCATCTGGTGGGCCATTTCCAGCACAAATCCAGGTTTTCTCACCCTCCACCCCCCGACACAAATTCACTCTCCTGCTGGTGATAGCCCATCCAAAGTGACAACTCTTTACACAATGTGCATGACAATCAAGTTGGGCTATTTCCTGCACAAATCCAGGTTTTCTCAGATCCCCCCCACCCCCATACACACACAAACTCACTCTCCTGCTGGTAATAGCTCATCCAAACTGACCACTCTTCAAGTTTAAATCCAAGTTAAACCAGAACATCTGGGGGGGGGGTAGGAAAAAACAAGAGGAAACAGGCTACCTTGCATAATGACTTAGCCACTCCCAGTCTCTATTTAAGCCTAAATTAATAGTATCCAATTTGCAAATGAATTCCAATTCAGCAGTTTCTTGCTGGAGTCTGGATTTGAAGTTTTTTTGTTTTAAGATAGCGACCTTCATGTCTGTGATTGCGTGACCAGAGAGATTGAAGTGTTCCCCGACTGGTTTATGAATGTTATAATTCTTGACATCTGATTTGTGTCCATTTATTCTTTTACGTAGAGACGGTCCAGTTTGACCAATGTAAATGTCAGAGGGGCATTGCTGGCACATGATGGCATATATCACATTGGTGGATGTGCAGGTGAACGAGCCTCTGATAGTGTGGCTGATGTTATTAGGCCCTGTGATGGTGTCCCCTGAATAGATATGTGGGCACAATTGGCAACGGGCTTTTTTGCAAGGATAAGTTTTGGATGGGCTATCACCAGCAGGAGAGTGAATTTGTGTGTAGGGGGGTGGAGGGTGAGAAAACCTGGATTTGTGCTGGAAATGGCCCACCTGATGATCACTTTAGATAAGCTATTACCAGCAGGACAGTGGGGTGGGAGGAGGTATTGTTTCATATTCTCTGTGTATATATTAAGTCTGCTGCAGTTTCCACGATATGCATCTGATGAAGTGAGCTGTAGCTCACAAAAGCTTATGCTCTAATAAATTGGTTAGTCTCTAAGGTGCCACAAGTACTCCTTTTCTTTTTATTAAAAATTAGGTAATTCTTGACAAAACATTTGCCATGTGTAGGAACTAAGCAAACTGCATATAGTTTTCCCCAGAAAAAGTGTTTTCAACTGTAAAATGAAGGTCGTAACTTTGGCCCAGAACCTACAGATTTATGCAAGTGCTTAACTGTATTCATGTGAGTGCCCCCTTGAAGTCAGTAGGGCTACTCAGGCACTGAAATGTAAGTGTCCGTAAATATTTGCAACATTAGGATCTTAGTCCCCAGTAATGTGGATCAAGTGTGGAATGCAAATCAAAATGTATATCTTATATAGTGTCATTTACCATTCCTTAAGTCCGGGCAGGGTGACTGTAGGGCTGATGCATCCAGTCTGTGCTTTATGGCACACAGTTTTGAGGACTATTTAAATTGGTTTTCCCCACACTCAGGTTGTCTAGAATATATTGCTTTGTGTGTATCTGGATAGGATGTAATATCACAGGTAACTATACTGGCAGAGGACAAATCTATACCTTCAACATCTAACTTGCCAATCAAATTACAGGTGCTTCACATTACACTCTTGCCAAAATCTCACATTTATGGGAACATGTAACCTCACAATGTTTCTCAGGACTTGTGTTGATGCGAGCTGTCAATAAAAGAGGAGTTGTCTAGTTATAAAATACTGCAAAGAGACACTCTATCCATTATGCTGGACAGATCAAAAATCTCTCCTAAGAAGCCCATAAAAAGTCTAGTGTAAAGCAATAAAGTCGAATATACTGTAGGAAACAATCCTGCGGTGGCTGGAGGATGGACAAGATGACCTAATAAGGCTTTTCCATCTACAGTTTCTATTGTTCTATTTTTTGAAGTCATGTGTGGGCAGCTACATCATGTTTTGCTATGCCCTTTGCTCCTTTGGAAAGTTATCTTACTTGTAACATGTAGACGGAGCATGCTGTAATAACCTTAGGCTCTTCTGTCATTGCTACAGTGCATAAATATTTTACAATTCATATGGGGATTATGGTATATTATCAGTATTCCATACCATCAAGCAGCACAATGGTGTTTTGTTACCAATAACAATTTATCTAAAGCAGTGTTGACTCACTGCAAAGGAGACTTTTCTTTCAACAAGTGCTGTAACGATGCTATAAAAACACACAAGATAAATCATTCCCTGTTATTGGAGAGCAGACAGTCAACAATTCACCTATGGGCACTAGGAAGTTTTGAGAGAACCGTTCACCAGATTGTACCCACAGGGAGTTGCATTTAGTACCTTTAAAAAATTGAAACCCCTTTTCACATATAGTTTACCCAACGAGAGAAGGGTGGACATGTGGCTAGGAGAGACAAATTGTGATCTTTTGCATCTTCAGGGTCAGCAACAGTTTGGTTGAGGTTTCCAAAAACTCATACCCACATCTAACTACTTCCCCCCTCCCCTGCATTAATATTGCATTTTTCTACTCTAGTGGCTTCTAGACACAGATGGGTTGTGGGGAAGAGTGAGGGCCTCTTTCAAGTTCACATCCTTGCTGGGGCTATACCACTTTACAGGGCCATGAGAATGGCCCACAGGACTACAGACAGAGGCGGCCACATTGCTTATTATATTGATGCCACAAACTGCTGAAGATGAGCCTTTTTCCTCCTCTGAAACGTAACTCTAATGAAAATACGGTAATGAATTGGGTGACAGGGTCACTTGATGATTCCCTGTTCTGTTCATTCCCTCTGGGGCATCTGGCTTTGGCCATTGTCAGAAGACAGGATACTAGGCTAGATGGACCTTTGGTCTGAGCCAGTATGAGCGTTCTTATGTTCTATGTTCTCATGAACAGAATGTATATGCTCCATTTTTCAGTGGCAAGGAACGAATGCTTACACTTATACTTTATCACTAAATGGTGAAAAGAAGGTAGATGACAAATAGCCTTCAAGAAATGAAGCAGATTAAAAAATGACAAGCGTGCACTGACAGGCAGTGTCGGCCCAAACTATAGGATTCTTAAGTATTAACATAAATGATTTAATTTTTCTTATTTTTCACAATAGGGTTTGTTTGGAGTGAAAGATTATCTAACCATGTCTGCAAGTCAGACATGACAATACTTTTGTCATAGGGAGTCACACATACAGGACAACAGTAAC
Source organism: Lepidochelys kempii (assembly GCF_965140285.1). Classification (NCBI taxonomy): domain Eukaryota; kingdom Metazoa; phylum Chordata; order Testudines; family Cheloniidae; genus Lepidochelys; species Lepidochelys kempii. The sequence continues at coordinate 76,837,319 of NC_136383.1, read as the reverse complement.
AAACAGAAAACATACCCCTATACAACATATAACATAGGAATTTTCAGTGTGGTGTGGTTGTTTTTTTTATCACTGAACAAAACTCTCAGGACTAATGGTATGTAATGAAAATGCTGACAAAATTTTAACAGCAGCACTTGTTGGTATTAACAGAAGCAACAGCATGTCTCAGCCATTCTTTTTGACTTTCTCAAAACAACAGTTGTAAAAAAACCAAAAAAACCAAAAAACAAAAACCCAATCTGAAAATCATTTACAGAGTTTCTAAGCCCCATCCTTTTATTGTTCAGCATGGTGACTGATACAAACAGGACTGATGCTAATCAGACTACATTATCCTTTTGAAATCCTTTTAAAATAAAAATGTTTATATGTTCTGCATACTTCACTCACAATATATAAGACACTGATCTGATGCGGTCTCTGAAAAAAAGAATTCTACTGCTTATACCCTTATTCCAAATATTTTAGGGTTTATTCCCCCCACAATGCACATGTTTACCATCCATTACTATTAATGGAAATTACATACACAACAAAGATGACCTGACCCGATTATCTATCAATCATTCACAGCCAAAGCGCCTTTCTTTCTTTTGCCAAAGTGCTGTACATAAATAAATAAAATAAAAAGGCCTGCAGCTAAAAGAACAGCTAAAAATCTATTAAACTGTGAGTTTACATTTAGTTATTATAGCAGCAGATCTCATATGAGAAGGAACAAAACTCTACAAATATGAAGTAGCATAAGTAAAGTACTGGACCACAATGAACCTGTGTGCAGACATGAGAAAGACAGACAGCCTGTTGAACTAGACCACAGGGAGTGAAGAGATCAAAAGGTCCTAGTAATATGGAGGGGGAAACCACACAGTGACTTGGCACGTGAGCAGAAATATCATGTAGTCAATTTGGATATTTTACCAGTAGCCAATGTAACTCCTGAACAACAGGTGTTTTGTGGAAAACGTTCAGATTCCACTAAGCAGTCTGGGAAGCTGAGTTTAAAATAAACTTAGCTCCATTTATGATGGTAGACTGAAGAACAGCACAATCAAGTCTAACCGTAATAAGACATAGAAAAACCTTCAAGCTAGCATGACAGCAGAGGCCTCAGCCCAAAACAGTCCCCTTAAGTGAAAACAAGGGTGTTTCAACATCTTCAGAGAGATGTTTTAGAAGAGTTTTGAATTAAATTCGCCCACAAATTAATTGTTTGATGTGAGGAAAAACCCCATATCATGAAAACTACTTGGGAAACAAAGAAAACTTGAGACACTGTCCTGAGCAGAGCTGAGTGAAATATTTTGGACTAAATTGTCTTCACCAAAAAATACAGTTTTGGGTGAGCCAAAACCACCTGCAAATTCAGGGAGAATTTGGCAAATAGTTTTGGATGATTTTTTTTTAATCAGAACATTCTGTTTTGACATTGGTGGACTGGATCATTGTGATTTTTTTGTTTAGGAAAATTTCAAACAAATTTCATTTCAAAATTTAAAAATTTTTAAAGGGTTGAAAAACACACACAACCCCACCCCCCAGTTAATTTTGTGTCAACTTAAAATAAGTTTTTTTCCCCCATAATATTTTGCTTTGGCCAGAAAAAAAAACATTCACACAGCTCTAGTTCCAAAGGCTCAAAGATCCCAAAAAGCAAATTATAGAACAGTAGGAACTTCCCAAGATGTAACATTCTGAATGTTGTCAGTTAAGTGAATTTAAATGCTCACACCATGCCATAAACCACTTAATGGCATACCAAGCCATCTTTGCAGGATGAAAAACCAAGTCAGTAGTACCAGGTAAAGTTGCCAGACTATTTATCCTATTTGCAAGAAGTCTGCATTTCTTAAATCCCTGTAATAATTTATGTTGCCCCTGATAATCACATAAAACGGTAACAAGACTTCTTTAACACTTGACATTTAATTTATTTTTGCCTTCTGCAAATGGTGTTAAAAATGAAAGTATAAGACAAAGAACCCAACAATAAAATGAAAAAGCAGATTTCAGAACAACACAAAGTTACCACAGTCCATTGTGTACAGGATGCTGAAAGGAACATCCCCGGCTCATTACATGATCATTGTCTGTATATTCAAAAAGGAAAAATATTGAAAATTCCCAAACATGCAGGTGCACAAAATTGTCCCACTATTCTTAATTGCTACTTCATCTCACTACTTTTCAGCAAGGTAGAAGATATTTTTCCAATAGCAGCATGTGGCTCCATAGCAAACTCCACAGGTGATTTTGTCGGGAGTTTTGGAAGTTCCTTTATATTAAGATGCTGCTGTGTTGGATTGTCTAGGCAATCTTAACTGTCAAAGAAGCATTTTCTCTTACTCCCCACACACTTAATTTTGAAGATTTTCTGCTCTTTAAAAAAGGTGTATATTACTTCCATAAGATACTGTATTCACCACATACATTTTCAAATGGCACATAGGTGTGGTTCCTAGAGCTCTGCTGGACAAGGAAAGAAATGTGTTCTTGTTTTTTAATATTATTTTGGGGATTTAGCCAGTCGGATTCTTCTATTTCATTCAACATTTTCTGATTTTTTCCTTCCAGTTTCAAGTAAAATTAAATCTTCAAAAACGATTTAATAATGGCCACAGATTTTGAGGTAGTTAAATAGAGATACTAGAAAATTCAGACTCAAGCTGAGAAAAGAAAAATTGAGGCACACTAAATCAGTGGCCCACTCGTGGTACCTAAAACACAATAAAACTTGACTAGAGGTAACTTCACTAGACATGGAATCAAAGGGTGTGTGTGTGTATACACACTTGTAAATACATACATATATATGTATATGTATGTACAATATAGGTCTCAGTTAAGGCTCTCAAATGGGTACAATATAAGAACTTGAATAGAATAGAGTGCAATGTTATATCACCCATTGAATTTAATAGTTAAAAACTGCTTCAAAGCCAATTATAATAATACAAAATTAAAATTCTAGTTTAATTTTAGATGCAGTCAACCTCAGTTATAAACACAAGAAACTTAATAGCTGTCAAAACTTCATTTTTAAGTTACTGTTGGACCAAAGAAGCATCTGAGGACAGGAACTGTATATTCTGAAGACTTCTCACAATTCTAAAAACCAACAAAAAACACAACTCCCCCCACCCCCCAGTCTCACACACACACACACACACACACACACACAAACCCACCAAAACCTTAACACACGCACACAAAGAGAGCCTCACACTGAGACCTTACATGCTGAGTTTCCTCCCTGAAGATTGTGGTTTATAATGGAAATGCCAACACCATCTTAAATGTAGTGGTGCTAGCATGCACTGCTGTTTACCTCTGCTTCTTTCTTCCATTTCCAAATTGAACCCAAGAGGGCAGAGATGATTAGTTGATCAGGTTCCTTGTGAATTGCTGTTTGCAGACACTTCAATCTGGATTTTCAGATTGACAATTTCATTCTGTGACTCCTTCTGTGTTTTTCTGCTCCTGTTTTAATTATCACTTAAAGTAAGTGCACTGGATGTACACTTATCAGCTCTTCATTTCCCCTGTGGACGACACTGTGGTTTATGAAATACAATTGCCATTTCATCTGCTGATGGCCTAAACAAGGCACACATGAAACAACAAGGATGGGCTTCTTAATTTAGCTGGGTAAAATGTCCATAAATGTCTGGCTCTAGGGGTTAGCTTAGAGGGGTAGAAGAAATAGATTTTACCTCTTTGGAATTGGATAATTTCTAAAAAATTTAATGCAGTGAGACTGAGCTGTCTAATGATACCAGTACATAGAATTTAAAGAAATATGTTCATGCCTCCAGGTCAGCAAACGAGCCTATTATGCACTAATACCTACTTTACAAAATTACACCGTTGTATTCCTTTTTAAAATACGTGCAGACAAACAATTTGAGACTTCTAAAAATCCTTGTAATTTGGTGAAAAAAGTCACACCCACAAACAAAAAATAATTTTATTCTTGCAGATTTTGGCTGTGAAGGTGCAATAATAGTTGAAATCGTAATGCATGCTTATGCACACTTCTAACAGCAAAAGTTTAATTTGACAGATGTAACTTTTCAACTTAGAATGTCCTTGTGTTTTTTGCTAAACCAGTTCACTCACTCATTCTGATGATCTATCTTGTATGAACTAAAAAAAATATAGTAATATATCGTAACTATGGTCCTTGGAACATAATTAGAATGTGTCCTTTTAAAATATAATCTTCTTGTTGCTACTGATGAGACTGGAAGTGTTTCCATTGCATCATCATCTGTCACACTCTCATAACTTTTACTTATGAGTCAAAATTCTCAATAGGTGGAGTTGGACACGGAACAGCTATTTGGGTGATGAAGAGTTGGGCTGAGAAGAATTCATGAAACCCAGACTGTGAAACAGTTTCAGAGCCATTCTGCAGAGCTTATGTCAGTGCCCCTTATGTGCCTTCCACACTAGATTGGGAACCAAACGTTCAACACATAGACCTCTGCTCTTCATTGTATCTCAAAGATGACTCCTCCACCAACATTATGACCCATAGCACTGTGCTGAGGCACTGGTTCACAATTCAGATGAAAGAGTGTCACTTTTCTGAATCATGGAAACTTTTTCCAGCAATGTGTTTCTTGGAGGTCTACTATTAACATTCTGATCAAATTTGACCTTACATAACCTTTTAGATCTTCCAGGATTACATTAGGTGGTGTTATCATTTTAGGCAAGAACCATGAGATGTACCACTAGTGGTACATTTCATTTACTATGCAGATTTTTTTAAATGGAGGTGAACTATTTGCAAGTTAAAAAACATCCACGAGTCAAGTTGGCCTTGTGAATATATTGCCCACTAGATCAAACTCACTATGGTGAGAGTGCTAGGCTCCCGTATTGTCCTTTGGTACATGGCTGACACTGCCTGGTGTTTGACAGAGCTAGGAGAGTGTCCATATAAAGAACTGAATACCCACATAAGGATAACAAAGGCTTTTTGCCTTGTGAGGAAGGGGGGATTTTTTGCAAATCAGATTCTGTCGTGTCCAGTTACCAACTCTGTCTGCATGGAGAGAAGGGAGCAGACTGTTTGGTGACTAACTAATCTCCAGGACAATGAGTAGATCTTAGATATAGCCACTTCAATTTAGCATTCTAAGCCTTTCATTCTGAAGTACCTCATCTTACATTTTCCTTATAGCAGCCATGATTACTGCACATATTTTGGAAATGAAAATACTGTGCAAGCATGAGGCAAGCCAAAGTCCAACACTTAGATGTTGCATCTTCTCATTAGAGCTAAGAGGGTGACTCCATCACATTTCCAGATCCTACTTGTTTAATTTGTGATGTCAAAGTGTTCCCACATAACGCAACAAGATTCTATCAGTTAGGACACTGAGCTTCCATTACAACAGTTTTGAATCATATTTATAAGGCTTTCATCCCATAGTATTTGAGTGCCTCACAGTCTTTAGTGCATTTATCCTTACAACCATCACAGCTTGTGAGGAAGCAAAGTGCTATTATCCTCCTTTTAGAGAGGAGGAACTGAGGCATGGAGAGATTAAGTGACTTGCCCAAGGTCAAACAGAAAGTCTGCAGCAGAGCATGGAAATGAACCTGAGTATCCTCAGCACTAGGTGAACACCATACCACCTAGACTATTCTTCTTCTCTACTTTTTCTACTAAGATTACTCTTGTGATACAATTCTGGTTGTTATGGTAACTGGGTGATTTCTGTTTGTCTAATATTTCAATACTGTTTAATCATTAAATAGAATACATTTTAATTAGACAACTTTATGGATGAATTGAAGTTGCTCAGTCCATCAGAATGGAAAGCATCCACGTATTCATGTCATTTTCTATTTCATATTAACCATTGCATAAGACAGACTATTTGTGCTTTAGGATATTCCTAAGAAAATCTCTCATGTTCCTAATGTCCACAACTTCACAGATGCCCTTTAGTGTGGTTGCTGAAGCAATGCTGTCAGTGCAAACATCATGCTTTGGAAACATTTCCATTTCTATTACATGAACATTAAAATTCAGTTTATTAAAGGTGAACGAATATTTACAATTTCCATTTTCATTTCAGTTTGTTCTTTGTTTGCTTTTTACATTTTATTCAAATTGGGCAATGAAAAATCAGAAACGCTTGTTTCATTTTTCTCTGGTGTCTGTTTATTTTGGGGGAGTAGTGCTGCTATGTTTGGGTTTAACAAGCTGCAACAAAATGTTATTTTACAAAACACTGTTTTAATTGGAATTAAAAAGGTGGAAACATTTCTATTGGTCTTTATAACATTTTATTTTTATAAAATGTAAATTTGGGAATAAATTTCAAGTTGACCTTGCTTCTTTACAATGTAAAGAAACTGTTATTCCTTTATTACTTTCAAGAAAACAATTAAATTTCGCCAAATCTCTAGACTTAATTAGGAACCTGTTCAGCCCTTAGGATAACATGTTCTTCTCCATCACAGTTTTAGCAAGAGAATATTGTCCTAAACTCTGAATTCATCTCAGCACAGTTAAGATATGATGGAAACAAAGCAATATATATTTTAAAACAATAGCTAACTGTACAAATGAATAAAAGATGACAAAGTAAAAATGAATTTACACAGTCTATGTACTGGAAAAAATATGGTATCCTCTTAACAAATCTTGAGTTAATCTAAAAAATTTAAGAGGAGGTACTGCATACAGAAATTAAAACTTGTTTTTTTTCATTCCTTCCTTTCTTCCCTCACTCTATAATAAAATGTTCTCAGCATATGTACTACCCTCTGATTACAGCAAGATTGTGATACCTCTGCACGCTCCCTACAGCAGTGCCGCACCAAAGCCCAAAACTGATCCAGCAGCATTTGTCTCTCTGCAGTACCTTTGCTGTAATTCCCCTCCTCTGGTTTTTCCTTCAAAAACAGGAACAAACCCAGTCTTCGAACAAAAAGAGAAAAATACAACTTGATTTAACAGATGAAAAATGACACTTTATATACTAAGTGCTGAAGGAAAATATCTTTCTTTTCTTCTGCAAGTATTAAAAAAAAGGTTTGTTGCTTAGAAAATACCCTACAACTTTTTATATTAATTTGTGTTTATCTAATATATCAGGCAACTTGATTCTCTTATTCACCTTGCTCTTTTGTGCTTCTTAAACATGCAAAGTGGCCCCCTTTGTCACAGCCACTGCTACTCTTCTCCTTACACCTTGATCAGTTCCTCACAGTACATTTGGGGAAGCTGGGAGGGGAGGGAAAGTGAGGAAGAAAATGCTTAGATCAGGATCCTCTAAACCATACAAATAAGACCTGGACCAAAATCAGAACCATATACCTCAAATTGCTGAACGTTGAGGAGGAATACTTGGGGCTAGAACATGGGCTCACTTACAGTAGAAGATGCATTGCTTCTGTTCATTTGCTTTCAGATATGGAAACCCTTTATATGGTTCCTTGCCGCCTCCCCTCCACCAGTGGAAAACAGGAAAAATCCGAAAGAATGGAAAGTGGGGTACCAGCTGAGAGAAAAAATCAGGGCTTTGATTTTTTGTGTCAGGCAGTTACAGGGGAAAGTATTAAATGGAGGAAAAGATGAAGAACCTCAGCATTATGTTCTGGGTAATAATAAATTCCACTGCCCACTTGAGTTTCATGTTCTCTTGTACTAGGGTATATTTACTTTAGGATCTTGTTCATTCGTACTAGCCATAGAATAACTGAGTTTCAAGATTTAAAATTAATTAATTTTTTTCTTGATAAATGTATATCTAGAGAGAATCCCTGTCCCAGTTTCTGAAAGCCTTCACTGGGACCAAAATGTAAGGATCCAAAGCATGGAAAGAATATTGGAAGGAATCTCTTCCATAGTATACTAAAAAGTTTTGTATGTATACACATCAAGTGAAATGAGACCACTTAAAACCAGCCAGGCTCTGTCTCACCATACCTGTTGCTGAATAACATGAACCACATCTAGTGCATGATTAGCAGGGCCTCGTGTAAGATGTGGCTTGTTAAATCTATATGGTACCGTAAGGCTTCCTGATTTCTTTAGCACTTATACATTAAATACTTTGGAACACTGAAATCTCTGGGGCAGTGTGAAACAGGGAAACAGTGGTGGTGCTGGGCGGAGGGAACCCTACACCAAGGAACACTGTAACAAACAGTTAAGATATTTTATTTATACATTGTAAAGTTATTCTATATAGACGCATTACTCTTGGCTTTTATTTAGTGTTTCACTTTTTCAAAATCTCTCCAATTAGGCATAGTAAGAATCAACTTTTGCAGCAGAAGTTCCTTCCCTCTTCTGAATCACACAGTATTAAAATATTCTTGTTATGAAATAATGCATAACCAAATCAGAGGGAACCTTCCCTTCCCTTCCTTGCTAAAAATCACTGGAAAACCCTAGTAAAACCTGCATTAGGCTCTGCAATCCTTTCCCATGCGGGTAGTGGGAAGAAGGAACTTTTGTTCTCTGCCTCACTGACTGGGAAAAGGGGTAGAGAACCGGTCACCACTAGCCCTGTTTTTCTCCACCACCATGGTTCTTCTTGTTCTGCACCCCCACCTAACTTTGCTTTAACTGAGCTGGGAGCTTTGTTGGGATTAATGTACTTTCAGTACCTGCCTAAGCGGAGGAATTGCAAAGCGGGTGGATCACTGTTCATACTACTCCTCCTTCATGGTGCATGTTTGCCAGGGAGTAGAAGCTACCTGAGATTTCATAACAATGAGTGTTGCATCATAATTATGGGCAATGGAGAACCCATGTGACAAGACATAAATAGTTCCCATATAAGAGATGCATTCAAGAAAATGATTTCTAATAATCATGAAAAGGATAATTAGAACATTAACACCACTTAAGAAGTAGGTCTTAAGTCATCCCCACAACTGGATTTTCTGTAAGCCTATCTTGGCAAGGAAAGTCTATGTTTGTGCAGTGTCCAGCACTGAATACATTGTCAGCACTAAATAAATATTAAATAGTATTTTATTAATACTTAAGTAGGTAAAATGCATTTGAATACAGATCTCCACACTTTAATTAACCTTTCCTCCACATACATCATTAAAGAGGTACAAATTTTGGGGGTGACTTGTTTGTTTATGATTGGCATGCAGCCAATGTACCATCCTCCTACTTGGAAGTACATTATAAAAAAAAGAGGTAAACGGATGTAAGTCATTTCCTTGTGAAAAGAGCCCTTAATTGTTAATTGTTTTAAACAGACATTTGGTATACATTGGTACCATATATTATTATTTCCAATTTGAATATGAAGGTTGTAATTCAATTTCAAACACAAAATTTAAAAGTTGATTAAGTTAGCTCACCTCGCACTATTCCTTTTCGGCAGGGAAAATCATCAGTCTTTGCATAAATTCTTTTCTCAAGAAAATACTGAAATATAGACAGTAAGTTGACCTGATATTGAAAAAAACACACAACAGAAGGTCTAACCAGGATCAGATCAGAGATTGCTAAGAAGAACTGAATGCATGTGTGAGACTGATTAAAGTAAGTAACATATTCCCTCTCTTCCCCAACCTGCAGCCCACCTGTAAAATGTTATTTCACTTAAGATATCACTTCAATTGAAAAAATGAATGGTTCTAATTACTGTAATTACCATATATTGGGTGAAAGTATACATTTTCTGCTGATGATAGGTCTCAAGGAGCAGTCTCTATAGATCAAGTAGACAAACACGTGAATGGAGGAAATAGTCTTTATGAATATTGGCTCTCCCAAGTAATAATGTACCTTGAAATGGTTTGAAAGAACATTTAATTTTAGATGATCCAGTAAAGACCAATGGGGACAGGGAACAGCAAAGCAAGAATTACATCCTATATGAGAGATCATTAAGGCTCTTTTTAGCTTAGAAAGGATATCTGTACAAAAAAAAAGTTTACTGAATATTTGACTTATGAAGGTTATAATCACAACTTGTCAGTGCCTCTGTTTTACTCTGTCCTGTAACACAAAAATAGGAGATAGACTCAGTACAATTAAAAGGCAGTTGATTTAGGACCGTTTTTTCCAGACAAAAATGTTGTTAAACTGGAGTCAAGGTTCCACAGACAGACATATTAGTCACTTTTTTTTTTTTTTGAAGAATAATGTTTTGATTTAAAAAGCAACCCTAATCTTTTAAAGTGTTGAAATTCAAAGTTTGGAATTTGAATTTATGAGGAAGCAGTGAAAATGGGAAAAGACGCTGAGAAAATGGTTACTGCATCTGTCTGAGTTGCAGAGACCACATCAGATGCAAAGCATTGAGAAAGAGGACCTCTGGGTTTTGGATACTTCCAAGGAGAGAATTTTAACAAGATCAGTCCTTTACCCTATGTCTGCATAGTTCCTGGGAAAGCAAAGTATGGTAAACAGGGAAGTAGTATGAGTGAGAACATTGATCCCTGTAACAGGGCAGCCAGCACAGCAACTAGCTGCACGTGGAGAGAAAGCTAAACAACAGTCAGGCCCTGGCATTGCTGCAGATTATTCCATATCTGAATGAAAAAGAATTAAGGCTTCCCTCAATCACAGTATTCAAACACATGGATATTCCAAGTGTATTCAGTCTGTATAGTTCTCCTAATCCAAGTTCTGATCTTTTCAAAGATTTTTTTTTTTTGGAAGAACAAATGATCTGTCTCTCCTTCCCTCTCAAACATTTAACTCCACCACTCACACAGGATGAAACTACCAAAACAGAAACTGATGTGACCTCTAGAAGAGAAAGCTCCCTTCACGCATACGTCTATTAACAGCTCCCGTTTGCTGTACTTACGTTAATATACGTTTAATACTGCCATCTGCTTACAAAAGCACAGACTGCATTATTGCAGTAACGCATATATAAAAGAGAATGAAAATTCACCAGTGGGTCTAAAACAAAACAATTAACAGGTTAGAAGAGTGTTCTGAAGTGCTACTCATTTTGCGGAACATTATTCATAGGACTGGAAATATTGGAAGTGCTCCTCCCTCCTTTGCTCTTACTTCTCTTTTGCTACCTAACTACATAAGAACATAAGAATGGTCCTACTAGGTCAGAACAAAGGCCCAGTATCCTGTCTTCCGACAGTGGCCAGTGCCAGGTGCCCCAGAGGGAATGAACAAAACAGGTAATCATCAAGTGATCCATCTCCTGTCACTCATTCACAGCTTCTGTCCTATGGTAGTGTCCGCAATTTGTTGATGCCACGTGGTGTCACTGTACATTGCATATCCTAAGGAGAAGTAGCCAATCAGTTGAAAGGGGGCAAAAACGAACCTGGGGAGAGACTGGGAGGAGCAGCCAAGCAGTTGGAAGCTATGAAATCCCCGGGAGAAGGTGGTTTATTTAAGATTCCAGAATGAGCTAAACTGGTTGATGAAGTGAAAAAAAAATACGGCAATACTGCACATTCTGTAATCCTTTTACTGACAACCTACTTAGATAATGTCAAAGCATGCAGGTTCTGTTAGTAAATAAATCACAAAAATAACATCAATTTCAGAAATTCTCATATAGTGGTGCATATGCGCAGCAAAAAATAACTGCTATGAATTTTGGCCCGGCATGTAAAGTGTATCAAATCACTGCTAAAATTTCAATTTCCCTCACCTCAGAAATTAGCTTACAAATTACCAGGCAGAATTATCTTGTAAAATTATTAGATGGAGTTAAGTCTCCTTAGGAAATTATTGGTGCCATTTATAGAAAATAGATCAGAGTTGGAGTGGTCCAGTTCCTTATGAAGAAGCTGTTTCAAACTGAAGTGTGCCTTGGGCAGGGCCAGATAAAACAGGGCCCAGACAAGAAGGGGAAGCCACCCCAGATTAGGGCTGTTCTGAGAGAAGCCAGACAACACCTCACTCTTTGGGCTTTTCTGAAAAATACATTCACTGATTGTAAAGCCAGATGATGTCTGACCTCCTGTATAACACTGGCAAAATATTTGAAATGGTAGCCCCTAAGTAACAAAGCCAAATTCTTTCAGGGTGACAGACATGACAATGGAACCTCTTTATTTGGGAGGTGTTTATATTTAATGTTTCAATGTGTTTCTTTAAATGATGTATATTGAACAAAACAGCAATCCTTAAGGCTGGTTAGCAGTATCAGGAAGCCCGGCTCGAAGGGGAGAGGAAGGGAGGGGAAGAGTAAAGACTGTAAAGAGTAAAAACTGCCCCACATTTGAAGATTGATTCACTTCTACCATCCTGAGTCTGTAAATGTGATAAGCTTGCAGGAGGGGATTAATTTGCAGGGAAGGGTGCACCTGAGCACCCTAGTTTTACACATATCTTAAATACCCTCATTACTTTCAGGGCTGCTATAATAGACTGCATTTTCCTTGGAGGAGTGGTGGTTGCAGGCTGTCCTCCCATGATTTCTAGAAGGACTTTTTCACCCACAAATCCAGGTGGTAGGGCCTAACACTGACACAGTATTAACAATAAAATTACACTTACACTGTATAAATGATATGGAATCCAAATGGTCACATTCTGAGAATCAACTTTTGAAATGCCTCTTTTTTTTTTTTATCTTAAAGACTGAGGAACAAAGTTATTTCTTAGAGTACTATTTTTTCCCCCCAAATCATAAGCAATCAATACATATTCAGGTAACTCTGCTCATTCATTCACACACACACATATATACACTTACATACATACACACACATGTATGTACGTACGTACATACATTGTGTGTGTGTGTGTTTGAGAGAGAGCAAGAGCGAGTTCAAGCATACGTGTAGTGAATTCCGTTTAACTTCAGTAAAAGCAGGCTCAAGTCAATAGGAGAAGCCTGCATTACAAATAAAAGAAACCCAAACCTCATAACACGTTTCTAAATCATATTTCCCACTTTTCTAACTAGGAAGAGAAAAAACTACAGTGATGGATATGGGTTGGCATTTTTGATCATTAACGAGGAGCAACAGCCCCTGGGCAGGTACTAAAAATCAGTATATATTGATTCCTTTTAACATCAACTATTTTTATTTAAACACTGATTGAAAATTGTTGTTTACTGTAGATAATACTGGCTGTACATCACAAACCATAAATACTATAAAAACAGTTAAAGCATTACGATTTTTGTGCTATCTGACTTACTTTACTGACATAGGCACTTCAAGGCAACACATTTATTTGCAACTGAAGTACTACCACACTTCTGATTTATATAAAATATTCTAGACAAATCAAAGTACACAGACTTCTTCAAAGTTGACTAAACAATCCTTTGCCTTTCCATTAATTGCAATAAAGCATATGTGTGTATGCAGACATGAAAAATTGACCGCATTGTGCATTAGAAAAATTGCTCCTCTAAGGGGTAGAATAAAAGTACTTTTTGCTGTCCCTTATGCTCTGTGAAACAGATTAAATAAGTTCAGAGTCAAGCACCAGAACAGCTTTCAGCACTCTAGCAGACAGCTTCTTGTTAGTAATTGGGTGAGATCTCCATTAAAAACCATCCAAACAGCTGTTTACTTGGCAGCATCAACTTTAACAGGACTGCCTATGGGAGGTTGTCAATGCAGACAGTTTAAATACAGTCTACAAGGGCAAAGAGCTGAGTAACTGGTTCATTGTACTTCTAAGGAACTGAAACAAGAAAAGAAAAAGAGCTGTTTCAGAGTAACAGCCGTGTTAGTCTGTATTTGCAAAAAGAAAAGGAGTACTTGTGGCGCCTTAGAGACTAACCAATTTATTTGAGCATAAGCTTTAGTGAAAGCTCGTGCTCAAATAAATTGGTTAGTCTCTAAGGTGCCACAAGTACTCCTTTTCTTTTTGCAAAAAAGAGCTGTCTTTCTATTGTCTCTCTTCTGCTAAGGGTTGCTTGCAGTTTCATACTTCCTCAAGTACATGCATGTGCATGTCTGCATGTTTATAACTGTCATACACACTAAAGATGAGTAAAGTCACAAATAATAATTTATTATATGAATTTAGCCTCTTTTCTGTTCATATAACATCCACCTCAAAGATAATTTTCCTAAAAATTATTTCTATTGAAAAGCATCTGATGAATCAATTGTCTATTTTTTAAATTCTCTGGAAGTAACTCTGGCCAGTACTGAGCTAGTGCTGGATGACGAATTGCATTAGAGGTCACTGTCAGAATTTGGGAGTACAAAGGTTCTTTTAATACCCCCTGGCCCTTGTTACCTAGTGAAGCAGAGGAGGAAAACAGAATCTGGCCCAATGAATTTGGGATGGGGTTAGACAGGTCCTCTGGTGACCCTTTCCCACCTATGTTTCATTGCAGAGATGATAGATCCCTCCCCCATGAAGCCCTGAGTAGTCAGTCCTACTGAAAACAGACAATCCCCATGGAGATTTTGGAGTTTAATCCCAGCAGAGGTTTCCCCCTAAGACTGGTGTTTCTGACTCTCATCTGGAATCGCTCCTTGTGCTGAGGTTAACTGTGAGAAACCATGGACCACCTTCCTGCATGAGAGTTAATCAGCGTCTTATAAGGAGACAGAGCTCCTTTGAGGGAAGAAAGAGAAGGGGGTGCATCTGCCAGGACAGAGAACTTCAGCGTCACAAGAACAACCCTGGTTATATTATCTTGGGGTTTATATTGTTTTTTGTGTTTAAACATTCATCATTAAATGTTGTAACCATTTAAAAGGCACACTTCAGACCACGCATGCTGGGTGGGTTTTTTTTGCTCACATTATGAAGTGTTTGTTTTTAATAATGAAGATCTCCCAGTGTTCCACTAGAATTAGATATGCACACATACTTAGCTGAGTGGAATTTTTCACTCAATATTTTAGTCAAAATTCTGTGGGCTCCAACCATGTGCGCAACGAACGTTGAAAAAAAATCTTGAATTTAACAGACAGGTGTTGTGTCTGGAATGTGATCTGTGCAAATACATAGTCTACAAGACATATGAAAGGGAATTTGGAATTAGGCAAGACTTTGTAGGAGCCTAGTCTCACTTTAATAGTTAAGTTAAAAAGCATTGATCCTGTAGAGGCCATATTAGATCTTTCTCATGGAGTGTGTATATTGTACAGGACAGAGAGCTCATACAGCACATAGGAAAAAGTCCCACCCATGGAAAAGACTGCAATTAGATCACACTAGTTAGAGTACGAGAGGGAAGAGCTGGAAGGAGCTCTGGTGAAACAGAACTGCTCCACAGTCTGTTGCTAGAAGCAAGAGATCAAATACATGCTCATACCAGGATTGCTGCAGTAAATCTAATGGCCCATCCACACAGCCTGCAGATGTGAGCTCCCAGCCTGGATAGACAGACTCAGGCTCATGCTACCAATAGCTGGGTAGATGTGTCTGGGCCTGGAGCTCAGTCTCTGAAGACTTGGGAAGGGGGTGGGCTTCAGAGCCCAAGCCACAACTTGAAAGTGCTGTCTACACAGCTATTTTTAGAATGCTAGTACAAGCCCCCCGGACCCATTTTGGGATACTCACTGCCATGGGCTATACATACCCTAATCAGCTCGCAAAATAGGCCTGGCCCTGAGGACGAGATGCTTCAATCAATTAACGGTAAACAGCCAGTGTTTATTTGAGCGTAAGCTTTCGTGAGCTACAACTCACTTCATCGGACGCATAAATTGGTTAGTCTCTAAGGTGCCACAAGTACTCCTTTTCTTTTTGTTATTTCAACAATTCTATATAAACAATAGGTTTTGGTTTGACTCCAATAAGGTGTTAATTGGCTAGTTGGCAGATACATGTAAATAGGGAGCACCAATGGTTTCCTTTCAAAGTTCCCTGCTTTGCATGATCATGGAAGACAGAAAGTGACATACAGCAGGATCAAAAGAAACTCACTGCACGAAATGGCAGGCATCAGGTTCTTTTTGTGTTTCTTTCATGTTAAATATAATTTGTTTAACTGCCAGTTTGGTTGTTTTTTTTAAAACAAGATTAAAAGATTCCAGAACGTTGAAAATCATTGACGTTTTTCTTTAATGACCACAGGGGCAAAGTCCTCAGTTATAGGTCTCATCTGAATCACGGCACCTCTAACAGCACAACTACTCCTAATGCCACTCCAGGACACGGGTTCAATACAACAGTGACTAACAAATTAACCAGCTGAGAATGTAGACAGTGTAAAGTACATGTGATACGTCTCCATTTTGTCTCATCTGGTCCAATTTGTGATGTGCCAGAATGTCTTTTTAATTCTGGACTGATTCTTTTCAACATTATTATTAATAAACTGACTTGACCAGAAAAGAGAAGCAACTCTTCTTATTCAAAGACACGTCTGAATATATTGCAAATGCCATATCTTTATACTTTCTTAATTTGGGGTTCTTAGCTACTGTATTGGCTGGGAAAATGCCATCTGGCACCAAAGAAAGACCTGTATTGTATAATAAAATAGAAGAAGTTAAACAACATAATCATGAATAACAATAAGAAATGTATTTATAGACCAGAAAGGGAAAATATAAAACAAAAGCCAATGGCTGAGTGCTGTATTATTTTCTCTATTAGAGCATCTTATTCTGTTACTGCCTTCACCTACCTTTTTGTTAAAAAAAAGGCAAGTCAGACAAGTCTAAATTTAGTGACTTTTTTTGTTCACAGACAACACATACAAGGATAAAATGGCAAAACTTGGACTCATTTAAAATTGGGCTCAGGGCAGGGGGTTAGGGTGTGGCAGGGGGTTGGGGAGCAGAAGAGGTGCAGGGTGCAGTAGGTGGCTCAGGGCAGGAGGTTTGGGCTGCAGGAAGGGTTTGGCAGGGAGCTCAGGGCAGGGGGTTGTGGTGTGGGGTGCAGGAGGGGTCCTGGAAGCAGCCGGCACCACATCTCTGTGGCCCTGAGGGTCAGAGGGGCAGAGGGCTCCACACACTGCCCTCGCCTGTGGGTTCCTCCCCTGAAGCTCCCATTGCCAGCAGTTCCCTGTTCCCAGCCAATGGGAGCTGCAGGGGGCGGTGTCTGCAGGCGAGGGCAGCAAGGAGCCCTCTGCTTCCCCCCCGCAGGGACGTTGTGTCAGCCGCTTCTGGGAGCGGTGCAGGGCCAGGGCAGGCAGGGAGCCTGCCTTAGCTCCGTGGCGCCATAGGGGTGGCAATCCTGCAGTCCAAACCCCTGATGGGCCAGATCCGGCCTGCGGGCTGTAGTTTGCCCACCCCTGACTTAGAAAAGAAGAATGCCCATACTGGGTGAGACCAATAGTCCATCTAGCCCAGTATCATGTCTCTGACAGTGGCCAGACACTTCAGAGGGAATGAACTGAACAGGGAAATTTTGAGTGATCCATCCCTTCTTCAGTCCCAGCTTCTGACAGAGGTTTAGGGACACACTGAGCATGGGGATGCATCCCTGACCATCTTGGCTAATAGCTATTGATGGGCCTATCCTCCATTAATTTATCTAATTACTTAGTTAATCTGACCCTCAGAATTTCAACTAAAAAGGGTGGGTGTAAAAGCAGCAACCTGTCTGGAACTGAGATGGGTCATTCTCTCAACAATTCAACTGGACAGAGAATTAAGAAAACTAGCATAGACCAAGTGGCAAAGATTCTTCAGTTCATATTTTCTGCTTTAATTTTAATATCTGTATAAAAATGGAAATACAATAACAGAATTCTCATTCATATAAGTTATATTATTCATTGTATTCAAACAAAGTAAGCTTTACTGGCTCTACTTTGGATACTTATTTGATGTAAAACAAATTCCATTAAAATCCCAAATTACATTCTCTGGATACACAGTACTACTAATAAAATTGTGCAGAATCTTCAGGCTCTGTACTACACATATGCCAAATGAAGTATACATGAGAATGTTCATTCATTGAAAATATGACATTTTAAAAACTGATTGTGGTACCCTGTATCTCAAAGCAGGACCCTGAAACCTCCATATTCTCCCTGTCATAGAATTATGATATATTTCATACAAAGCATGACATGTCTGATATCTTATGAAAGGTCATGATCTGCTGAAACCTATTGTTCTGTCAAAATATGTATATCATTCGTGTGTATCAAATTATGATATTTTGCTGTATGTTTATTGAATTATGTTGTAAGTTTGCTAGTGACATACAAAGATGGCGAACCACTCCCAGGAAGTGACCATTAATCAACAGGGGAGTTGCAATCAAGGTATTTACAATTCAATGACAGTTGCACAAGCACCATACAATAGGGACTGCTCAACTCTATGGCTCAACTGCATAAGACCAGAGGGACTGCTCAACTGTGTGACTCAGCAAAGCCCACAGGACATATCTGGGCTGGTATTTTCCAGGCACATGGACCGAGGGTATACAATAAGGGACAGTGGCACTGTAGCTTGGCCTCTCTGTTCCCCTACCTATGGGAACAACAAGACTGCTGGAAACAACAAGACTGCTGGAAAGATAAAGATTTTAACTGAGGAGTCTGATCCCAGGCTAAAAGGGAAGCCTGTGTATTAAGAACTATAACATCCAGTGGAGTGAGAAAACTGCTTGACCCAATTAATGCCTAGTCTAATAAGGTTTAAAATTTAGACTGTGCACTTACCTTTTATTTTCTTTGGTAACTATCTATGACCTTTTATACCTACCACATATAATCACTTAAAACCTATTTTTCTGCCGTTAATAAATCTGTTTTATATTTTAACTAAAACTTGAATCTTGGAAGTGCTTAGAAAATCTCAGCTGAGTTTATGAAGACTTGCGTGTGTGTCTTCTCCACATCAAGGGAGAGACAAATTGAGTAACTGACTTACACTGGTCAGGCTTCTGACCGGGGCAAGATGATACAGTTCTTGGGTGCAAGGCTTAGAGCTGGGGGGAAATTGGCTGGTGCCTCTCTCTGTGTGATTTGTGAGTAGCTCATGGAACACTCATGCAATCTACCTGGGTGTGGGACTCCACATGCTGTTGTGATGATTGATAACAGGGCCTGGAGGGGTTTGCGGCTTGTCACTAGCAAAGCATTATAAGAAACAGCCCAAGCTGGAGAGTTAAGGGGACACAATGGTACCCTAGTTCCAGGTTGTACCCCAGGGATCAGATAACACTGATATAACTTATTACTACTCAAATTTTATATTTGTAATGTGCATGTTTTAAAATGTGTGTCCTTAATCTCTCTCTTTTCTGGCATCATGAATTTCGGCACAAATAAGGACAAAGTCCAAAATCTGTTAAACTACTTTCTTAATTAAAATAACCAACAAATTAAAATGTTTGCCTTTTGGGGGAAGAATGTTAATAGATGTAAGTGTCTCTTCTTCCCCACTAACCCTGGCTGAGTAGACTCCAAGGAGGTCCCTCATCTGGTACTCTGTGTATGAAACAAAGAAAAATGTTCTATGGATTTGTCGAAGCCTTCTCAAATATTTCCAGCCTCTATTATTTGTATTCATCATCTTGTGGTAAGTGGAAACCTCCTCCTCCATGTTTGCATTAGAATCATAGAATCACAGGACTGAAAGGGACCTGAAGAGGTCATCTAGTCCAGTCCCTGCACTCATTGCGGAACTAAATATTATATAGATCATTCCTGAGAGGTGTTTGTCTAACTTGCTCTTAAAAATCTTCAATGATGGAAATTCCACAGCCGCCGTAGGCAATTTATACCAGTGCTTATCTTCCTTGACAAGTAGGAAGTTTTTCCTAATGTCCAACCTAAACCGCCCTTGCTACAATTAAAGCACGTTGCTTCTTGTACTATCCTCAGAGGTTAAGGAGAATAATTCACTTCCCCCCTTCTTGAAACAACCTTTTATGTATTTGAAATCTGTTATGTCTCCTTTCAGTCTTCTCTTCTCCAGACTAAACAAACATTTTTTTCAACCTTCTCTCATAGGTCATGCTTTCTAGAACTTTAATAATTTTTGTTGCTCTTCTCTGGACTTTCTCCAATTTGGGCACATCTTTCCTAAAATGTGGCATCCAGAACTGGATACAACACTCCAGTTGAGGCCTCATAAGCATGGAGTACTTCATCCTTCATCCAGTACTGTATTTCATCAGGCCCTGGTGATTTGAAGACATCTAACTTGTCTAAGTAATTTTTAACTTGTTCTTTCCCTATTTTAGCCTCTGATCCTACCTCATTTTCACTGGCATTCACCGTGTTAGATGTCCAATTGCTACTAACCTTTTTGGTGAAAACTGAAACAAAAGTCATTTAGCACTTCTGCTGTTTCCACATTTTCTGTTACTGCCTTTCCCCCTCATTGAGTAATGGGCCTACCCCATCCATAGTCTTTAATAAATAACCAATTGCTGAGACCTGACCAGGAAAGTATGTGGCATATTGTAACATTCAACAATCTCCAATTCTCCATGTGGCATTAGGAAGGTCCAACTGAAGCATTTTTACCTGTATTAGGGGAAAATTTTGTTTTCATTCTTTATTCCTCAACAGTTCTAGATGCGCCACTATTATACTTTATCTTTAACCATTTGTGCCTATTCCTTATGAGTTAGTTGTAATCAAAACTTACTCTCTTGTATTAAAGCTGGCAAATTCCTTACGATCCAAGACAATATAAGATAATGTCCAGAGACACAGAAAACATATCAGTAACTTATTCCTGTGATAAGCCAACAGGCAATCTGTAGGTTACCAACACAACTGGCAACAAATTTGACCAACAATCCCAGTTTTTGGAAAAGGATATTAGGACATTCATCTAGCCAATATAATATAGTTATTTACAAGTACAGTATAACCATACTGATCTGAAACTCATTTACCTGAGGACCATGAGTTTCAATCACATAAATGAATTGTGAATAAACTAGAATCAGAGTTTAAGGCCAGAAGGGATCACCACTTCCATCTAGCCTGATCTTCTGTATAAAACAGGCCACTGATAACACCCACCACCCGCACACTAACCCTAGCAACCAAAACTGGATCAAAGTATTACAATCCTCAGGAGATACAGAAAATAGAAGGGACCAAGGTGCACTAGTGACTGAGCCCTTGCAATGACAGGGAATTAAGTGAGATATACCCAGATGATCCTGGCAAGTGACCCTCACCCACATGCTGCAGAGGAAGGCAAAACAAAAACAAAAACCCCAAACCAACCTCCCAAATCATTGCCAACCTGACTTGGGGAGAAATTCCTTTTTGATCCTTCATATGGCCATCCATTGGACACTGAGCATATAAGCAAGAACAAGCCAGCTAAATACCCAAGACAGAGAATGAGCAGTGCTACGTCAGAACAGAAACCCATCCCATCAAAAGTCCCAACTCCATATGCGGCCATCTGTGACGCTTCAGACTAGGGGACAAAAAATCCCTTCCTAACCCCTGCAGGTGACCAACTGAAGCATGAAATTTTAGGAACATAAGCCATAAAACAAAAGGGACTCCAAGGTCTGCCAAGTGCTGTCCCCCAACCTAACAAGCAATACCATCATGCAATCCCACTCATAAATTTGTCCATCTCTTTCTTAAAACTAGTTAAGTTGTTTGCCCTCACAACTCCTCTTAGGATGTTGTTCCAGAACCTCACTCCTCTGATATCTTCTAATTTCCAGCCTGAATTTAATTCTGGTCAGATGCCCATTTTTCCTGTGCCAGCATTGTCCTTAAGCTTAAATAGCTCTTCACCCTCCCTGGTATTTATACCTTACCCCGATGTATTGATACAGAACAATCATATCCTCTCTCAGCCTTTGTGTTGCCAGGCTAAACAACACAAGCTCATTTAGTCTCCTCCCATAAAATATGCCCTCCACTTCCTTGAGCATCTTAGCAGCTCTTTCTGCACCTGTTCCAATTTGAATTAATCTTTCTTGAACATGGGTGACAGGAATCACACACTGTATTCCAAATGAGGTCTTACATTAATGCTTCTCTATCTTGACCTGAAATGCCTCACCTGACACATCCGAGAGTCTCATTTGCCTTTTTTGCAGCTGGATCACACTCAGATCTCTTTCTTCCTCTGTTGCTTTCAACTGATGAGCTCCAGCTTAAAGCAGACATTCTTATTATTAGACCCTTGGTGCATGACCTTGCACTCTGTACTATTACATTTCATCCCATGAGCAAAGGATCCTATAGAGTCTATAAGCTCCACAGGACAGAAACTCTCCCATGCAGGGCTTTCTTCTGAGGAATATCTGAGGAAAACTCTGCAGGCTTAAACATTTCTGTATGCAATGTTTTAAACACAGATGTATGTGCTGAAGGCAAGTTTTGAAGGAAGCACCCAAACTTGCAGATAACTGCGTTTTGGTTAATTAGAGTTGAGATAAATATGTATTTAATCATTGGTAGTGGTGGATTTTCAGTCTGTTATTTCCTTCCATTTCACAGATTCCCATTACTTTCAAGATTCAGTCTTGTGCACTCCTTTTATAAGATTTTCAATGGACCTGTTACGACAATTAAAGGGTTACAAGGGTAAAAGCTAGATTCATTTTAACTGATTCAGCAGAGCTTTATTCTAACACATAAAAAAGGGTGAGGACAAATCACAGACTGAGTCTCCCTTTTAACAACTCTCCCAGCTTCCCACTCCTTTTAATATTTTTTCAAGCAACGTATTGAATCTATGTAAGGACATTTATGATGACAAAGACCACAGGGTCAAAACTTCAGTATCCTCCCCAAATGAATGAAAACCTAAGTAAAATAAATATTTTATTAAAGGAATAGGTAATAAAAGTCACCCTGTTCTAATAAGAACTCTTCAACTGTACTTTAATGAGCAGTTAGTTTCCAATAGATATGAGAAACTTTTACTGCAGGAGTTATCAGAAAGTAGAAACCATCTACTATTCTAATGCCCTATAATAACTAAAATAAGAGCACTTTAACAACTCCACAGGACTGGAATTTATATCCTGCTTGGAAATTACAAAGTATAGTAGTGGTAAGGCCCTCTCTATTTCCTGTAAAAGAGTTGTCATGTTTATTATGTCTTGAGACTAGGGTGACCAGACAAGAGTGAAAAATTGGGACAGGGCCTGTGTGTGGGGGGGGTAATAGGAACCTATATTTAAAAAAGCCCCCCAAATTGGGACATCTGGTCACCCTAATTGAGACTACAAGCATTAGTACTTATTTTTTCTTAACATGAATTCCTGGTATTGTTGACGTCATATTTGTAAGGATTTCCATGTATTCACACTATATGGAACATTTTTATTTAGATCTAATGCAGAGGCAGCATGAGGGAAGTAAGGAAAAGCATTGAAGGATAGATATTTTGTACATTCTTACTTTATTTGTAGCCTAACTTGATAGGTAAACAGTTCAGACAAAATGAAAGCTAGCCCACACCATTTCCCATTTTTCAAATAAAAAAATGAATCCAATCATTTTGGAGCTTAAAAAATGTTTTTAAGCGACTTTTTCCTGACAAAATGTTCCTATCCATTTACTGATTTCAGTCAAAGAAATAGATGGGTTTAAATATTGTATGGTTGATTTTTGAGTATTCCTAGATCCTAACAAAGTTTTTAAAAAGACTTATGAAAGTAGGAAAAATATTTTGCTTTGTCCTCAAGATATACTTGGGGACTTCAGAATTCACAGCCAAGAATTAAGAAACCTCTGAGACCAATGGGACATCAAACACTTTATATAGGTGGAGTGACAGTCTACTTTCCTTCACTTCTCCAACCCCTGCTTCAAGTCGACCTGCTTGTTTGGGCTGGTAGAATAATACACTGGAAATAACATTATTCACTCCTTCCTGAATGTTAAAGTGGCATACATTTTTTTTATTTAGGATTTATTTAGGAGTATCTATTTAAGAGAATGGTTCACAATGTTTAGTAATTTCTTCCTTTCCTTTAGTACTGAACAACATACTTGTTACATCTGGGAAATGTGCTCTGTCAGCACGGCTCAATGCACCTGGCTCATTCCAACATTCCATTCATCCATTAATATCTCCTGCCAAAACATATTTACATTTCAGCATCCAGGAAGAACTGAATCTAACACATTTTACTTGAAACGCTGTAACAACCTGTGGGAGCTAGTGATACAAAAACAGTCTTAAATTCTATTATCTATTTTTAACATCTTCCCAACAGTGTATTGGGGGTGGGGGGGTGGGAGGAAGGTTGTATTTACATTAGGGATGAGGAGAAAAACTAAAAAGCTTTTTAAATCACCTATTTAAAGTACATGTGGCTTCTGTGTACCGTTAACTATGTTTGCTTAGTTTCAACTGGAATATACACATAAATGGGAAGTATTAATACCTACCTAGAAAACAGTACTTGCTATTTTTTTGTGACACTGTAGTCTGTATCACTAAAATGACAAAAAATACTCTTCACGTGTTCCAAATGTGGCAGAAATGAACAACAACAACTATCCAGGGTTATGTATTCAGATGGTATACATCGGTGAAGCTCGGCACCAGCTGAAGACCTGCGGCGAAATTCCAGACCCAATGAAGTCAGTGAGAGTTTTACTATGGACTTCAGTGGGGCCATGATTCCACCCAATCATCAAAGCCGTGGTATTTTTTCTTTCTTTGTTTGTTTAAAATAGCCACTTTCATCACTGCATCAATTTTCTTAAAATGCAGCAATATTTATAGTTTCACACCAATAGCACGCACTACCTCAGACAGCTGGCTACGCACATTCTTCTGCTCAGGATTACATTCTACTGTTAATCCCCTATTGACACTGGATCATATGTTTAAAGGAGCTTTGTGACTGGAAAATGTGCAATCTTCAAGAGTTTATTTGAAATCAAAATACCAATGTCTACATTCATACAAATTCCTCAAAGCTGCTTCAATCTTGCATGTTTGTCTCTAACCTTTGATGTTCTTTCCAGCACATTCTGAGATTAATATACAGAATTTCAATCTGACATTTGCTGCACAATTTAAGATTCAGTATTGGATAATTGTTGATATAGACAAAATATCTGTATGTAAAAAGAGAATGTGGTTGCTAAGTAGCAAATGCATTGTACAGATCTGTAGAATACACTACGTAGATCTCTTCAAAATACACCTTGAGAAATTGTTTCTGTCTATAAAAACCTTGAGGATTAGTTTTCTATGTTTCATGTTGTGTGAACTTTATGAAGATTTCTGTAGGATAAGGGTTAACAGAAAGCTTTTGTGGGTGGCTACTGTGAAACTGGGAATAAAGAAAGCATGCAGTAAGTGGCCCATCTGAAGTCAATTCCACTGATGCGCTCAGAAAAAGTATTGTATTCAATTTATCATTTTTAAAATTGCTTGTGAAAAATTTTAACTGATTTAACTGCTAAAAGTCTATCATTTTTGTAATCTTTCCATTCAAACTCAAAAGCACATGGGTTTATTGCTGGTATAGGCTACAACTTTACCTATCTTTTACATATATGTTCGTATACAAAAGTGTAATGGCATTGACATTCTTTTCTTAATAGTGTTTCAAACACATGCAGTAAAAGGTTATAATAATAATACAAATTACATGGTTATTTTTCCGTATCTTACCTAATAGCCTATAATATCATTTTTGGTTACAGTTCACCAGTATTAAATTTAAAGCATAATATAAAGTCAAGGTTACTTCACATTTAATTAGGCATTAGAAACAAATGTGACTAGGTCTGTATTGTGTTAAATAAATGCAAATAAACCCTTCGAGGCAAGAGGAAACAGTTTAGCAAAATTAAACTAAAGGCAAAAAGTAACCCACAATAAGGTAGGCAATAAGTTATTATAGGTTACCCGCAGCATTGTGCATTATGACATCTCAGCTGTAGAACACACAGCAGCATAAATTGTACCAAGATTGTCTTATTGAGTAAGATATTCAGGACAAATGTGAAATATTATATGCTTGAAGCCTAACTTTTGAAAATTAGGTCAATAAGTCAGGCAGATCAGCAAAGGACCTATCGTTTGGATATGGAAAGCACCACCCACCACTGAAAATTGTGACAGTAATTTATTTTCAGGATCATTTTGGGGGAAAAAATATCAAGAGAACATTTTGCATATTCTCTAGAAACCATAAACTGTATAAATAAAGTTTTCATATAGATCTTATCATATTTGCTTATACCTATCTACTGATTGTATAGCAGTATACTTCATGTCACTGAAAGTGAGAAATGGGTGACTTGTTATCTGTACATAGAGTAACCTAGACCCAAAATTCCATTTAGATGTGTTCAGCTTTGTAAGAAAGAAAAGTCTTAGACTGTATTTGATTTCCATGACACAGACTGTACAGTCAGCTAGACCATTACACAGTAACGAATGCTAACATAAGCAGAAAAACTACTTGCATTTATACACAGAAATATACCCACTGGACTTTGTTCAAGTTTTTAATGTAACTTTATTTAAAAAATAAAGCAAACTGGAAGCAACTTAACTTACAACAAGAGGGGTTTTATATCTGCAGATATAAAAATTGATGTAATGATCTCGCCCTCTTGCGTTGGATATAACTACTACTGACAACACTAAGGGCTGGTCTACACTAAAGCAAGAAGTTGACCTAAGTTACGTAACTGAAGTTGACTGACAGTGATGTCTATACCGCACTGTGTCGATGGAAGATGCTCTCCTGATGACTTACTTTATGGTTCCTGAGAATCTGGAGTGCAGAAGTGGATGGAAAAATGCTCTGCCATCGAATTAGTGATTGTAGCAGTGCCCATTTAGCTGTAAGTATAGACAAGCCCTTAAAAGAGCATTCTAGTTTTGTTTTCTCATTCACATTCTCAGAAAAGTGCCAATGACTGAGTAGGCAAAGAAACTGAATCCCTTTCTCATTTTCTTTCCCCTCCATGTCAGAGTTGAGGGACATTGGAAGCACAACATAGAAAAGGTTGTATTGTCGTTACTCGAGCCGTATACAGGGCTCTGTATATAAGACGGTCATCCGCAGATTTATCTGAAAGTTCACAAAGTTTTTTAGCATATTTGGTCCTAACTGGAAAATGGAATTCTCTTCCCCGCCCTACACACAAGAAATTTTATATGAAGGATCTTTGCAATTTCAGTCTCCCTGTGGGAAGTTTTGAACAGCTTCAAAACAAATTTTCGTTAACTAGCTTCTGGTTTTGTTTTGATTAATTGTATTTTTCATTTGTAACAAAGGCCCCTATAGCTTAGATGAGAATTTTTCCCCTCCCAAATTGATGGAAATCCCAATAAAGAAAACAATATAAAACATTTGTCACCAAACTGCAGTTACTGCAAGGGTGCATGGGAGGATGCAAGGGTATTTCCTACCTTGTCATCCTGCGTAGCAGAAAACACAGTAACAGTGCTCTTCTGAACACTTTCCTAGCACGTGTAGGGCAGTAGCAACCCCAATAGCTACATAGGTTCACTGAGGTTAGGAAGAAACAATGCTGTGATTCCACTCTCTGGCTCACCAGTGTGCTAGCCTGAAGAGGACCTTGAAAGGGTGTAACTTCTCCTGCATTCTTGGGGCTCCAGGATACACTACCTCTCCTAGCGTATCTCCCCACTGAAGTGTGCAGCTCACAACACTGCTTACTCAGATTTGTACCTCTCAGGCACAGTTAAGCCCTAAAAATAGAAATAGTTGAAGGTGAAACTGGTGCATTTAACAGTCCTGAACAATGAATTTAGAACAAAGTCCTAATGTGAGTCCCTTATCCATTGTCCTAGATGCCTTTATTCCTAAAGATGATAATGACAACCTGGTAACGCTTTAGAGACTGAATCAGTACTGTCCAAACAGCCCAGTAGACTAGAGAGAGGAATTTAATGTTCAAGTCAAAACACTCTATCCCTCTCTCTCCTGGTGAGAGAAATTACAGCCTAATCAGAAGAGAACCATGGATACTGTCAGATCAATAAGATCACCTTCATCATTACCTCTATGGCAGAAAATGCATCTGAACAAACTATGCAGCTCTAAAACTGCTCCTATCTTGGCCATTATCTTTGAAAACTCGTGGCGAACCGGGGAAGTCCCGGATGACTGGAAAAAGGCTAATGTAGTGTCAATCTTTAAAAAAGGGAAGAAGGAGGATCCTGGGAACTACAGGCCAGTCAGCCTCACCTCAGTCCCTGGAAAAATCATGGAGCAGGTCCTCAAAGAATCAATCCTGAAGCACTTGCATGAGAGGAAAGTGATCAGGAACAGCCAGCATGGATTCACCAAGGGAAGGTCATGCCTGACTAATCTAATCGCCTTCTATGATGAGATTACTGGTTCTGTGGATGAAGGGAAAGCAGTGGATGTATTGTTTCTTGACTTTAGCAAAGCTTTTGACACGGTCTCCCACAGTATTCTTGTCAGCAAGTTAAGGAAGTATGGGCTGGATGAATGCACTACAAGGTGGGTAGAAAGCTGGCTAGATTGTCGGGCTCAACGGGTAGTGATCAACGGCTCCATGTCTAGTTGGCAGCCGGTATCAAGTGGAGTGCCCCAAGGGTCGGTCCTGGGGCCAGTTTTGTTCAATATTTTCATAAATGATCTGGAGGATGGTGTGGATTGCACTCTCAGCAAATTTGCGGATGATACTAAACTGGGAGGAGTGGTAGATACGCTGGAGGGGAGGGATAGGATACAGAAGGACCTAGACAAATTGGAGGATTGGGCCAAAAGAAATCTGAGGTTCAATAAGGATAAGTGCAGGGTCCTGCACTTAGGATGGAAGAATCCAATGCACCGCTACAGACTAGGGACCGAATGGCTAGGCAGCAGTTCTGC
Source organism: Lepidochelys kempii (assembly GCF_965140285.1). NCBI lineage: Eukaryota > Metazoa > Chordata > Testudines > Cheloniidae > Lepidochelys > Lepidochelys kempii. The sequence continues at coordinate 76,808,647 of NC_136383.1, read as the reverse complement.
GGAAAAGGACCTAGGGGTGACAGTGGGCGAGAAGCTGGATATGAGTCAGCAGTGTGCCCTTGTTGCCAAGAAGGCCAATGGCATTTTGGGCTGTATAAGTAGGGGCATAGCGAGCAGATCGAGGGACGTGATCGTTCCCCTCTATTCGACATTGGTGAGGCCTCATCTGGAGTACTGTGTCCAGTTTTGGGCCCCACACTACAAGAAGGATGTGGATAAATTGGAGAGGGTCCAGCGAAGGGCAACAAAAATGATTAGGGGTCTAGAACACATGACTTATGAGGAGAGGCTGAGGGAGCTGGGATTGTTTAGCCTGCAAAAGAGAAGAATGAGGGGGGATTTGATAGCTGCTTTCAACTACCTGAAAGGGGGTTCCAAAGAGGATGGCTCTAGACTGTTCTCAATGGTAGCAGATGACAGAATGAGGAGTAATGGTCTCAAGTTGCAGTGGGGGAGGTTTAGATTGGATATTAGGAAAAACTTTTTCACTAAGAGGGTGGTGAAACACTGGAGTGCGTTACCTAGGGAGGTGGTAGAATCTCCTTCCTTAGAGGTTTTTAAGGTCAGGCTTGACAAAGCCCTGGCTGGGATGATTTAACTGGGAATTAGTCCTGCTTTGAGCAGGGGGTTGGACTAGATGACCTTCAGGGGTCCCTTCCAACCCTGATATTCTATGATTCTATGATTTCTGAAATTTCAAAATCATGAAGGAAAAATTAGCTTAGTGAATAAACAAGGAGACAAGTATATTATCATTTAGCACTGTCACAGATACAAATGCTTTCATCAAGAACATTTTACACACAGACAGTGTTTAAATAAGGCATAACAGAATTAAAATGGAGTGGGCCAAAATTCTGATGCCAATATTGGGAATATTTTTCCTAGCATTATAAATTAATAAATGAAAAGTGATGTTACACTTTCTGAAGAAAATGAAAAACCCTGCAAAAAGAAAAACCCTGCAAAGTTTGGACTATATACTGGGTTTTATTAATAATGTACTTATGTGGCCACAAAGTACCATATAATTGCAGATTCTTTTTCAGTTGCTGCGTAAAAGTGCTCAAAAATCTAAGTTTCCACTTAAAAGAAAAATTGAGTCTCTGGCTGTAATGCTAACTTTGAAAATTTGAACCAAATATAACTAAGATGTGATGCGTGCCTGAGTCAGCACACAGCCCGATACATTAACTCTGACAAACATTAACTCTTTCCATATGTTTTAATGGGTTGTTAACTGAAGTATGACAACAATTTAAACACAAATGTTCTGATCATGTTTAGCAAAAATGCAGAAGTGTGCTCATTTGCTATTGCTGGGTGTAGTGGTAGAAACAGGTGTAGGTGGTCAGCCAGTTGCTATCAAGGAATTGCTGTGGAAGGCAGAGAAAAAAATCAAACTTCTTCCCTCCCATAAAAATGTAAAAGTCACCTTTGCTACTGCCCAAATGCATCTCCTCTTCTTTAGCAAATACCTCAAACTTCCTCTGGGTGCCAAACCACATTCCTTGCTCTCCTAAGTGTTAAAAGCACTGACTGTCCCTTGCCCAGGTGGAAAAAACACCACCTTTAGATTTTCCCTTACAATTCTATGGTTCAAGGTTATTACTAGTTGTCATCGCACAAATCTGAAACACATTGACAATTCAAAATTTGGCAACAGCGTAAAATAAACTAAATTTAGTATCAAAACAAAATTACACAAGGATCACTACGCTGATTCAAACAGACTGAAATGGGAGGTGACAGAAGGAATATGTGAGCAGGGGTAGTGCTGCAGAATGTCATGGTCCATAGCACAAAATATAGGTCTTATATGCCAAATAGGACACGGGGCCTTAACTAGAAGGGAATATCTAGGAAGCTATCTAAAAGATTATATAATATGGTTCATTGATCTTTGTAAATTTATGAGAGGCAAACCTCACTAGAATAGTGTTATGAATAAGCACATTTTATCCAGAACAACCATAGCATAATGGCCAAAATGTGCTTATTTGAAAGTATATGCATTTTCAAATATTAACTCAATTTAGTACATCACTCTGTCAATTCCATTTTTCAGATGACCCAACATACTGTCAGATCGCTACTGTAAATGACAAACATTTCATAGGAAATATAATTTCATTTGCTGGAAGGTAAATTCATTCTGAATCCATGACTTTTATTATAATATAGATGTTTACACATTGAGTACAGTCTGGTTTTCATTGTTTGAGAATATGACCATTTAGACTAGTTTGAAAAGGAAACTAAACATTTCTGGGTAAACTGCGGAAAGATAATTTGGGTAGTCAGCAAACTCCTGCTGTCACAAACATGAGGAGACACTGGCCAGAAAAATCTGGCTAGATTTCAGACTGCATAACAGCTCTCTATCAAGAAAATAAAATGTAAAATCTCTAAAATCTTAGCTGTCACATTAGTATTATATCAGTGCCTGCTATCTCCTATGGAAAAGGATTGTTAAATGTTTCCATCGTAAATACTATATTTCAGAGTGTTTAAATACAGCTATAAACACTGGCTCAGGGTTAAAACACGGCATGGTAGGTACGTGTTTGAAAACAAATTCTTTAGACACTTTTTAAAGAAGTATTTACACTCACAGGCCCAAATCTTGCAAGTGAAGCCTGTGTAAAAGGATATTGCCCATATGGATGGCACAGAATTCTCAACGACTGGCATCCAAGTTTTCATTGTTATTAAAGCTGATGAAGAGGAGTATTTTATGTAGCCTATAGTATTCCCATCCCCATTCCTTGAGTGTTCGATTCTGTGCATGGACCTGCTGGCCATACCATGGGCCTGCCTCCAGACCTCCTATATTCCATTGTCAATTCTAAACAGAAACTTGATGGGGAGATCTCACATGGAATTGTGTAGTGTTTCCTTGTTGAGGATTTCTCCTGTTTTGCATGCAAGGGATTCATAGATTTTAGGAATACTCCAAAACAAATGGCACACTTAAAAAATATTCACACAAAACCAAAAAAATCCTTAAAACAGAAAGCATCATCATGCAACACCACACATCTCACCACCTCCTCAATGGAAATTCAGTGTTAAAGCTCAGTAAATCTCTGGGTTGACACTTCTCTAGATAAGGCTAACAGTGAAAAAGTTATAGTGTGGAATTTCAGCTAGGAGTAGATCAGCTAGCTCAGCTAAACTAAGAACTTGCAGGAAGCTTTGTTTTTCTTTGAATGCTGGGATTCCCATTCATGGGATATGGTGGTCCTGGCACTGAGCTGTGGAACTGCCTTGAAGAGACATGCTGTTGAGGTGATGACCAAGAGTTTACACAAACATGATTGCTGAAGACATTTCCACAGTTCAGTGCCCGTGATACCATATCCCACGAGTGGCAATGCACAGAGGCCCTCAACGAATAACTCATCTTATATAAGAAGATATATTCAGATCCAGATCAAGTCTTTTTTTTTGGGTGCAAAGGTGAATTATGGTTAGGTTTGAGTTTGGATTAGGTGATACAGAAATATCACAAATTGGTTTTTAAGAGATTTTGACTGCAAATGGCAGAAATTTGCAAGCATATTTAATCTTTCAGAACTTCCTAAACCTGAGGTTACCACATGATGAGAAGGGCTATCCTTGGAGGATTTTGGTTACACGCAAATGGGAAAATAGATTCTCTCTCACTTAGAAACAAAAAGAGTAGGATCAAATCTGAGATAAGATCAGAATCAGAGATTCAAATCCAACCATAGGGTCTTGAAATTCAATTGAATGGTTTGATTTTGGCCCAGACATACTTTTAAGTTAAAAACAGTTCTTATTTGGGTCAAAGAATTGACCCTTCTTTCTCATTGAGAATCTTGGGGAAGAAATTTGTTGGGAATATTCCAAGGATACCACTTCCTTGCTCCCCAGGATGCTATAATGAAAGAACAAGAATAGACTATCAAGTATATCACTGGAAAATCTGTAGTGGACCAGGATTTTTTATTATTATCAACATCATAATTGGAAATGTTTATTTATTTCATGAACAACTCTGATATAATCTTTACACAGATTTGCAGTTGCCATGTACTAAAGAATGTGACAAAAGAAAATAACTGAAAGCTGAAAACACTTCACTGTGGATAAGAGATGCAAAATGATAGCCAATTGTTATGCTGTTCAGTTTCACACAGCAGTTTTATGTTACAGATTACGTATGATTCAGACACTATTCTTGAAATGGGAATGCAAACTGTCGAATAAACAGTGTAGAAGAAGCATAGAGACAGTGAGGCAATGACAGACAACTTCTTCCTGGAACACTTTTGCAAGTATTAAGACAATAGTATTCACATAATCACATGACATGATAACAGACATTTTCTGTTTGGAATGATGCTGTAATTGGTTTAATGGTTTCTCCTGTAATGTAACAATGCCACAGTCACAATTACTGTCACTCACACCTTTAAAACAGGTTCATTGTTAATAGATATATGGTTTCTATGAAAAAGAAGTATTGTCCAATTTTTCTCCCCAGCACTGGGATGCCACGGTATATTTGGTTATGCTAAGCAAATCAAAGACTTTTATTAAACAAAACAAAACAAAACAAAAAACCATACCAAAATACTCTTAGGCTCCGATCCTGCAATCACATCCAGCCTGATTAACCTTTGCACTCACACAAAGCCAGACTGACTTCATTGAGGCATCACATAACCACAATGGTCCATTTGCATGGACATGATTAGAGGATCAGGGCTTCTCTCAGGATGAAGTTCTGTGTGTTAAAAAAGTAATAAAGAGGGATGGTCAGGAAAAGGGAATCTGGAAACAAGTAGAAAGACCTGAAAAAGCCATTAAGGTTTTGGGAGAGTAGGAAAGAGGAAAAAAAATCAGGAAAATGACTCTGGGACCTCAGCAAGGAAATCAGTGGACACCTGGAAGGAACATGGTGGGATGAAAGCCAAAGAGATAATGATTAGAAAAATTATACCAGAGCCTATGAATCTAACTATCTTTTGTAAATACCATTGAAGAAACTATGGTATCTTAAGAAATAATGGACTAAAAGTGCCAACAGCAGAAATGCTACTAACCTGGAGCATGCATGAAAAGAAAGAAAGAAGTCTCTCTCAAAAATTGAGCCTATACCACCAAACTACAGTCTAGCCCAAAAGTACAGGTAGAACCAATATAACCCTTTATTTATTTGGTTGAAAATGGAAACATTTTTCACCAAAAAATATTTTTGGATGACTATGAATAACCACTGTGCCAGAGAGTGAGAATATGAATGAATATTGCCTGATGGTTAGATCACTCACCTAGGATGTTGGGGTAGGGTGACCAGACGTCCCAATAAAATCGGGACTGTCCCACTATTGAGTGGTTTGTCCCACGTCCCGACTGAAATACAGTCGGGACGCCATTTGTCCCGATATTTGGTTGTAGGCGCAGCAGCCCTTTTTTTGGCTTAGGCAGCGGTGACAGGCAGGGAGAGCGGCTTTTCAATTGTTTGACTCACCTGGCATGTTCAGGTCTTTGGCGGCATTTCGGAGGCGGGCACTTCAGTCGGTGACGGGCTTCGGCAGCATTTCGGTGGCGGGTACTTCTTTCTTTGTCGGCAAGATTTATTTCCCGCCGCTGAACGTGCTGGGTGAAAAGGCGCTCCCCCTGCGGCGGTCCCAATATTTTGGATTTAGCATCTGGTCACCCTATGTTGGGGAGACAAGTTCAAGTCCCAGCTCCAATGATTATTTAATTATTTTTACAAAGTGGAACAGCTTCAACAGGAGGGATTGACAGAGAGAGACACCAAAATGCCCCACAGCCCAATGGCCAGAGCACTCTCCTGCAGTGTGAGAGATTCAAGTTAAAAACTCTGTTCTACATCAGGCAGAGGGGAAATTTCCAGGTTTCCCGCTTCCTAGGTGAGTACCCTACCACTGGGATAAAAGTTATAAGGAGACTGCCACCATCTCCTCCTCCAGCCATTCTGTGAATTTAAGCCCCCCCCCCCAAAAAAACAAAAACAAAAACAAAAAACATTTGTCTGAACCTATTTGGGGGAACGTCTGTCCAATCCACAGATAGTTTCAGGTTGCCTGAAAAGGCATTTTTCAGTGAATAAGCTACACCTGAAAATTTTTGCCCAACTCTATTCATAAGTCAAGGCTGACAAATAAGTGAAGCAAAGGGTTCATATTGATACTAGAAAATGAGGGTCCTGAAGGAATGGCATAGAATGGTACAAGGGAGAGAACCCATGTTTCGCCGTGTGGAATGAGTACCTAACTAACTGGCAGCAATCCATAAGAACTATTGAGAAAACATTTCTAGACAGCCCTACCATCTGCTCTAAATGTTCCAGAACGGTACCAATGGTCGATGCTGACAAAAGCAGTCAACAGATGAAAGAGTACAAATATCCTGAATCAGCCTGCAGCAAGAGACTGCTATAAGCCCTCAAATGGACAGGTTCAATGTTGTCTCGTCTCATAGCCAGACTGGATTTTATCACTTAGATATGTGTCTAAAGTAAGGTGCAACTTAAATTTGAATTCAACAACTTGAGATACAATCTTGGAAAGAAACAGGAAGTAGATTATTGGATACAAGCGTGACGTATCATCTGAGACAGAGAAGGGCATTTTAAATACTAGAGTAACAGAAGACAATTTTGACTAAAAGTGTAACCTTATAATAAGGTAAGGCATTGATAATGACACTTAAAATTAGTACCAAGAGCCGTTCAGTCAGAAACTAACGAAGAATACTCACAATGGATGTGATGGTCTCACTTTTATCCTATCTCACCATATTATAGACCTTAGAAATTGCTTTCAATGATTCTGAGTAGCTTGTGCATAAAATGCAGCTGAACTACATTTAAACGTTTAAGTATCCACTTAGATTATGTGAAGCCACAATCAATCCTCTCTAAACATGTGTGATAAACACATGGATTCTAATTACACTAATCATAAACAGGACTGTTGATAACAAACCCCAGGTTACATCACAATTATTAGATACCAACATTTGTTTGCTTTTGCTCTTCATTTTTTTTGAAGAAATTAAGTAATTCATTTTTAAAATGTACCAAATTCTCAGGCAGTTTCAGTTGGATATAGTATTCTTCCTCCTTCCCTGTCCCAAACTCTTTTGTGTATTGTTGTTTGTGGTGTATTGAGGAATATATTGGACTTTCAAGTGATCACTTGAAGAGTGCAGGGGAAGGGGGATGGTATTCCTGGTCTTGTGTGCAGGCTAGGGAGCTCTGTGGTGAAGCATGTAATCTGGAAAAAAAAAAACAGCCCAGAACAAAGTGGAATGAGTTGTGCCTCTCTCTATTAGGGAGCAGCCTGTTTTGTCTCTCTCTGTTTTGGGGTTCCTGTGTCTTATTCTGAATTCTAACAAATAAAGTAGTGTTATGTAGCAACCTTCCAGGAGGAATACTTCATATTTTTATCTAACTTCTGTGCATATGCTGTGAACATAACATTGTAAACAGTTAAATAGTTGCCACATTCTGCCCTAAAGATTAGTCCATTTAATTGGGGATAATGAAACAACACATAGCACATATTTTCATCTGTAAAGCTTAAGAATTTTCAAAAAGAATGCAAATATCATCTCCACTTTATAGAAATGGAAAACTGAAGAGCAGAGAGGTTAAGTGGCTTATCAGGGCCAAAGTAGTCAGTGGCAGAGCAAAGATTATAATCCGGATCACCTGAGTCCAAGACCAGTAATCTATTAACTAATACTATACGTCCTCCCCATCTGATGTGCTAGGTAAAGATTCCTGCATATGGCACATGTAATGCCATATCCTGCTGTCAATTCACATCAGTTCGCATCATTTCTATTTAAGTCCTAAAGGGAGATATGCACATTTAGGGCAAAAAGAGAGATGGATTCAATTATTTGCTCTGCTACATACTGCGTGTGGCACTGGAAAAGGACAGTTAGCCTCTCTGAGCCTTTGTTCCTTCTTCTGTAAAATGGGGATAACCAAGTTTATTTACCACAAAGCGATGCTAGGAAACTTAAGACATTAATGTTTGTAAAGGATTTTGATATCCTCAAATGGAAGATACTATAGAAAGCCAGAGTAGTATTATAAATAATAATACTAAGATATTTTAAATGTTTTGAATTATATTTCCATGTTATTGGAATGAGACTTTCCAAACCATGAGGCAGTGCTACATATTGTAACAAATCCACATGCTGCAGATAACAGGAATAATTGTTAGACACAGCACATGTACCCTTCCACTCAGTTAGGACTAGAACCCTTGTCTCTACATTCGAAAAACAAAGGCCCTTTACCCATTGAGTAAGAGCTCTCCTTTAATAGACAGTAGCAGTAACCTCCCTCTTCTCTCCCTGGCCAGCCACCAGCAAGTATTATTATTATTCACATACACAAAATATATTACAAAATGTTCCTTCTCAGGTTTCTTAGAAGATTTTGGCTCTGTCTTGGACTCGCAATATAACAAAGAGAAGCAACATTCATCACTACAGCAGGATATGACCTGTCTTACTGATGAAATTATACATTGATCAATAGACACATGTAAATATGCAGTCTTTCATAAAGGTTAATAGGGGGCTCCAAATATGAATCACCTTATGGAATTCTAGAAGTTATCTTTGCAGCATTCTGAGAACACCAAACATACTGATCAGAACAAACATAACTTGTTTTAAAGCTTTTAAAATGAACACACACAGCTCTGTAATAGCTTTGTGTGGTAACACTTCATTTAATATGTACATTAATTATTGCTGAATTACAATGGAGTTACTAAAAGGATATATAATGTTCACCTTAATGCTAAATGAATTCATTATGATCGGTGTAGTTACAATGAATACTAACTAAATTAATGGTAGTTAGACATGTTAGACAAAGTGTCACACTTATTTGAAGTGCTCCAACCTGAATTCATTTGGTACTGCATTTATAACAGTAATATGGAATACAGAGCAGTGGAGTGTGAATCACAATTTCTTTTTTCAGTTGTTAAATGTCAATGAGCAATTAATTATATTCCCGTAGTTTATTTTTGCACTTCATTTTTGAAATATATATATATATATATATATATATATATATATATATATATATATATATATATATATATATAAATAAAGGCCCAAATGATGCAGCAGATTTTTAGACCTGATCCTGGGCAGAATCATCCCCTATAGGCACATCCAGAAAAAAGGCAACCAGGAGGGAAACTGCAAGATGCAGCTGCTATACCCCACTCCTGAACTCCAGTTATGCACATTCATAAAACTGTAGGTCATCTGGATCAGAGCTATGAGAGGTGGCATTCAGAGGGAGGACTGGTATTAGGTGGTATATTTAGCATGTTTTAGCATTTATACGTCCCGACCTGGTGGCCCCATGTCTCACATAAGCTGCTCCTGCCTGTATCTGGAGCCACAGATGTCAAATGGCTCTTAACTGTTCACCAATTTTCTGGGAAATTGGCACTGAACTCAATTTTGACCCCAAGAGAAAGAAGCAAAGATGTACAAAGGACCATTTTATCAGTTAAATGCAGGAACATTTCAAAGTTAATCCAAACAAAATAAATCAATCTGTATAAAGCTTGTATGATTCAGAAGAAACAAAAAGATTTACTTACAATGGGCTGTTAAATCAACAGAATAAAATTGCATCACCAACCTATGAGAGAAAAACAAAGCAAAGAAAATATCATTTCATAGAATCCACAAAAATGAAGACACTGTACATACTGTTACAGAATATATATTACATTGCTAATTGACAAGTAAAATAACATCATGTTCTATCTTCCAGTAACGAAACCCAGAGGAACCATCATCCAGAGGATACCTATTTTTAGGCTCACAGTTCATATATTAGAAACTATGAGTTTCATTCATCTGTTCTGGAGGGAGAGAACCAATGGATTAAACCTATTGGGAATCAGAATATTAGAATGAAATGCCTAACAACCATCCGAACATATTTGGGTGCTTTGTTTGAAAAGTAAAAGATATAAAGAAAAAGTAATATCATTTAGATTTTCTGATCATTTTTCTGCAGTGCATTTCAGAGAACGATGAACTGTAGCCTTCCAGCAATCACTAATGCAGCGTTTGTATTCTATGTTGAGATTATTCACTCGGGTGCTGCATTGAGGTTTCCTGGGCTATTTTGACACTGCATCCAGATGCTCCAATTTTGCTTCACTGATTCAGAACTGAGCCAAAATGCCTTGAAGCAACATTGAAAAGAGGTAGGTCTCAATGGACAATTAAAGTACTCTAGTGTCAACAGTAGTTTTTCTAAACACCTAGCATTGATGCTGAAGTGACTCAGGTAACCTTGATATGACAGCCAAGCAGATCATATATCATGCAATACGCACTATTATTAAGTACAGTTTGTCTCAAATGAGTAGGGATTTACCTCCCCATTTTTATGGAAAAAGAAAAAATATGGAAGAAGCACAAGAATGATCTGCACCTACTTAGCAGCTAATATGTCTGATCTACATAAAGTAAACATTTATCTGCTAGATATAAATAAAATGTACAATTTTAACTAAAATATTTGGTAAGTAACAGCATCTACCATGTGTTTGTGTTTATTTGAGTTAATTCTTAAACTGATTATGTATGAGAAAGAAAATTACAATTGGATAATTGTGATATCTTCGGACAAACCAGAGGATTCCTAAACAATCCAATACACATTTGGGGCATGATCATGTAAACACTTACACACAAAAGTAGTCCATACTTCAAAATAAGAAGTCGTATTAACTTCAAGGTCAAGTAAGGACTATTCCAACAAACAATTTACAGAACTGGGAACTTGTTTGTACTTTATCTTTCACACAAACTGTCACAAGTTAAATATAATTACCAAGTTAAATAAATAAAAAGATCTATACAGGGCAGCAAGACAGGTTAGATAGGTTTTTAGATGAGACAGCCAATGAACAAGCAATCATTTAGTTCCAAACCATTTTATTACCTAAAATGTTCATTTTTCATGCAACAACGTTGACAACAAAAATGTGGCAAACTGACATTTTGTCTTTTTCAGATGCAAGTGGTTTTTGTCAGAAAAATTCTGAACTTCAAAAACTTGGAATGTTTTGAGATTTTTCACTCCAGACTTGCTCATTTTGGAGTGAAAATCATGAAATTTTGAAATCAAATATGAAACTTTGATTTCTGAGGTTCTCCTTGTTATTCTGCACTGACCTGAACACATGTTCCCAGTAGGACAGCTATTTCTGTTAATGGGCAATACAGAGGAAAAGACTCTTGCATCAACAAGAATGGGATGGACAAGAGTTTGATATGTGCAATACGCAAGAGCATGTCCATTGTGGGGGACATATGGGAAGGGTAGACATGCTGAAAGGCAATATGAAATGAATGGGCTCCCAGCAGAGCTGTGTGAGATCAGTCTGGCCATGTTCATGTTTGTAATAACTAAGTGTAATTACGAAGTACAGTATAGTGTTGTGTCGTGTCAGAAGGCAGACAGTAACGTTTTGGAGAGACGGCATTTTAGAGTGAAAGCCTTTTATCAAGGATTTGCATTATTTCAGAGCAAGAGAACATTAATGGATGGATCATGATTTTATGAAAGGTGGAACTAGGAAAATGAAGTTTCTATCCCTTCACAGCTTGAAATGCTAGCTGGGGCTGCTATTAGAATTAACGAAAACCCCTGCCCTTAACAGCAGTACAACCAAGAATAATCTTAAGTGCAGCCTTTCCATTTTTAGTGTACATCTTTCTTGCTTTTTCTCTAATGTAAGATATCTTCATTTCTTCCTGTTCTTCTAATCCCTCTGTTCTCCTCGTCTATTACTCCTGAGGGAATTTTGCACCCAAAATAAATAAATAAAAATCTGTGCACAATATTTTAAAATTCTGCATATTTTATTCGTCAATAAATAAATGCAGAGGCTCCAGCATTGCCATGGGGAGTACAGGCCACTGGCTGCATGGAGGTGGGAGATCACTCTGCAGCTCCCACCCCTGTGGCAGGGACTCAGCAGTGAGGCTGCACTTGACCCTGACACAAGCACAAGGGCCAGACCTGCCCCAGAAACACCCTGGGGCCCTGCCCCTCTGTGCCAGGCACACCAAGATAGCAAGCAAAAGTGAAAAAGTCTCAAACGCATGCCTGACCCTTGCCCCCAATCCAGGTATGGGGCAGGCCGACTCAACCGAGAAGAATCCAAATATGGAGGATCTTGAGGGGGTGTGTGGAAACCAGGTGTGAGGTAGGAGGGTTCTGTGTGTGGCAATCTGGGTGCAGGCGGCTCGATGGGAGGTCCAGGTGCAGGGGAATCTGATGCACAGGGGCTCATTGGAGGATTCCGGGTGCAGAAGGAATGGGACCCTGCAAAGGGGGGGGGGGGGCAATGTCCAGATGTGAGGGGATGGAGTTTGGCGAGGAGTGTTAAGGTGCAAGTGGCTCATCTTGGTATCATAGGAGTTTGGGTGTTGGGATCCAGGTGCAAGGGGCTCGGGGAATGGAGGATCTGGATGCATGGGGGTTGGGCTCCCCATACAGTGATCCCTTCTCCCCGGGTTGAGGAGTGATGGGGGCAGGAAGCAGGGGTGGGGTTGTGGAGCTTTGTGCAGCTGGGGGAGGTTTGTCTGACTCAGCCCAGCCACTCCTTGCAGGGGGAGAGGAAGTCTCATCCTTCCCCACCCAGCCCAGTGGGACTAGCAGCTGAGCCTGGCACAGGGTAGGAGCCAGTAGCTGGGGCATCCCAAGCCCCTCCCGTGGTGATTTACCTCCCTGCCAGCTGCTCTGGGCACCCAAAATGGTGCACCTGTGCTGCTGGGGAGGAGTGCATAACCATTCTTGCAGATTCTCATCAGATGTCATTTTTTTTGCGGTGAATCAAAGAAATATGTTGGGGACATGACTTCTGCATGCATGCAGTGGTTCAGAATTCCCCCAGGAGTAATCTATTATGCCATTCTAATACCTTTCTCCCTCATTTCTCTCCTATTTATTTTCTTTTTCCCCCCTCCCCGTTTTTATTCTCCATCCTATTATATCTTGAACCCTCCATGTCCTCCAATTGCCCTATTTCTTCCACAGGTATTTATTTGCATCTTACTGCTATTGCCAGTCAATGTCCCTCACTGTGCTGAATGGGTACTTCGGGGGGGGGGGGGGAAACTCCTCCTCTTAGTGTGTCCAGCTGATTTCATATCCTTAGAGGTTAGATGTTATTTTATTCAGACTCCCCATTCAGTGCAGCAAGGAAAATATGGTCAAGCTCCAGTGGGGCTGCATATTTAAATTTGTTTTATAAAAATGAGTAATCTAGAACTGACACAACACCCACAGCATCCTTGATAACGAAAAGAACCAATACTCTAAATTCTCTTGCTCATACAGAAAAATGGACATGGAACACACAGTCTGGAGGGTAGATCAGGAGGGCAAGTTAGTGGTACATTTCTCAAACTTTTTAGATGGATTTAGTCACAGAGACTGAAACACAGAAAGAACACACACATTTGGGATGTGCAACCTGCATTCACTGTTTAGATTATTTTGTATTTTTAGATGACAGAAAACTAGTGGGCAACACAGATGGTGCCTATTGCCTGCCAAGTTTTGATTTTACAAAATCCTGACTGGATTCAATAGGCATGTGATGTTAGACAGACTCTGAAGAAAAACTTGTTTACAAATAGATACTCAATGTAAAGTTCAGGAGTTTGCAACCCAAAAATTAAAATATGTGTAAGTTTAAAAGGATTCTGTTCTGTAGGTACCACAAGAATTAGTGGCTAATAAGGGCATATTAGGGTGTTCTAGATGAAGACATTGTCTGGCGAAACCCGAAAGGACAGGAGACATTTGATGTGGATTTTAATCAGGCTGCAACTTTATTATATAGATGTCTGAGACTACTCAGCAGATAAAGCACACAGTGTAGGCAAATCCACGTTTATTCAAATCATTACCCATGATTTCCACCAGCCTCTTTTCATTTTCCATGCAGGTTCCCCCACCAGCCCATGGCTTGGACCTTTCCATCCACTACCCTCGTAGGAGGGCTAAGGTGGGCTATAAGAACAGGGAGGGATTGGCTCCATCATACCAATCATAGGAGTCCCCAGGTCCCCTCCCCCATTCTGTTCCTTTGTCCAGCACCTCCTTTTAAGTCCTTTACCAGGCCATTTATCTGGTGACTGGATGCCTTTCCTATGGAGTACCTGCACTGGACATCCGCCACAAGGAGGTGCCATCAATTTGCTTGGCTGCCTCTCCCCCAAACTCATTTGGGTTTCCAGACATCTCCCAATGGCCTCTTTTATAGCAGCCCAAAGAGGTGAAGTCCCATTCTGCCCATCACTTTTGTTGCCATGTGAACACAAATACTTTTTGTCTAGTAAACAAATTTAAACGGACCATTTAACTTATCCTTCTTTTGAACCCTACTGAAAAGCATATATACAACTTCCAGATTATTTTCTAAATTTGACAACAAATTGGAAAGACCAAAAATTATAATCACTCTCTTTACTGTCTTGGCAAAAACATTATTATAACTATTCCTAAAAGGAGCAAAAACCAATCCGGGCCCTAAGGTCTAGGTTTGTAACCACAGTACTTGTAAGAATCAGAGCTCTGAAGAGAATGTATACACAAAACATAAATTAATGGGGAGAGATGTGTGCATATTCCCACAGTCTGTTTCCACCTCACTCTTATTGAAGCCCCTATTCAAATTCCTTTGGTGAATTCCTGGGGTTTTCTATAGTCTGTCCTATCTACGATGAAGCAGAAGCCTGCTGATTTACAACTGCTAGCAGAGCTACCTGTAGTCACAGTAGACTAATTTTTTTTGTGTGCACTTCAGTGTATCATAGGAAGGCCACATGCTAACGGCTGCTCTAAGACAGTCTACAAGCCAAGCAGCTTAGCTTCTAAAAGGGAAAGGTAGAACTTGGTGATTTATTTGCTCTTGGAGTATAAAGTCTTTTCAGTCTCTCACAGTTGTGACCGATAAAGAACTGTATTTCTCTATTGTGGAAAAAGTGAGCAGAAGTGAAATCCTTACCTTTTCAATAGTTTCATTAAAGCAGTGCCAGCACAATGTTAGTGACATTATAACAATTAAAACAAATGTAAGATAGTGACAGTTTAAATTAGTAAATCAGAAGTCTGCAACAATGCTACATTAAAGGCCTGTGCAAACAAATATGCCTTCCATTTTGTCCTAGCTTTGTTAAACTCAAATTTGATGGTTCGCAAGTATAGCAGAATTCTGAAGTCAGGAACACACAACTGAGAACATGTCTACACTGCAGGTCTCACACAGGCTCTGACATTAAGCCCAAACCTAGGGTGAACAGATAGCAAGTGTGAAAAATCGGGACAGAGGGTGGGGGGAGCCTACATAAGAAAAAGCCCCAAATATTGGGACTGTCCCTATAAAATCGGGACATCTGGTAACCCAACCCAAACCCACTACCATCCGGTGCCCTGCCACTAGTCCTGGACAATGAAACTCCAGTAACTGTCAGCAAGAGTAACCCAGATCTTAACTGCCATGATAAAAAGAAAAGATCCCAGGTAATTTGCATTTTACGGGACCAGGGCTTTGTAGATCATGGCAAACACTTTGAATTGCAAACAGAAAAAAGGGCAGTCACAGTGATCACTGGTGTAATGTATTCAGAATGATCCATCTCATATGGGCAGCAAGCTGTTATATTCTGAATTAGATGAAGCTGCCAAATCATCTTTGAGGAGCAGTCTGAATATTTTTGCACTGGTCTGAATTCTGGATATATTTTGTAGAAAACTTACACTGTACAGAAACTCAGTAGTTGAAGGCAGGGCTTTGGAGTGGAGCCCGGAGCTGGAGCGCGGAGCAGCTCTGGAACAGTGGAGCTGCAGGTTTTTGCCTGGAGCTGGAGTGGAGCCAGAACACAACTCCAAAGCCCTGCAATTTTTCCAGATAACTAAAGAACAGTCATGTAATAAAGATGAATGCCAATCGGAGGGATAAAATACACATGGAATAATTGTCAGCTGTGGGATTATAATTTTTGGAGCATGAATAGAGTAATGAAATATGAGCAGTTTCAAGTCTCAGTGCAAAAATAAAAGCTTCACAGGAATCTTGCTCTCCTTAAGCATGCAGGTGTTCTTCCAGTTCCATGAGACTAATCGCATGAGTAAGGTGAGCAGGATTTGTCCGACTTTTCCCCTTATTTTTGCTTCTTGAAGGAGGGGAATGGATGTAGATTGTTCTGAAGCAATCTCGGATGATTTGTTTTAATTCTTGGCCCTATTTTGAGGAAGTGTCAGTACTTCACTCTCTTCATGTAGCTGGAATGATTTCCCAAACACATGTCATTGACTAAATGGCAAAATACCATATTTGAATAAAATTATGCAAAACACCTACACACTTCACTTGTGAAGACAACATGAACATTTGAAATACATGATGCTCAAGTAACAGCAAAGTATAATTCTGTAAGTATAGTTTTTCATAATAATACGGATATACAAAGATTTCTGGCACATTTCATACTGTTGTCTGTGAATCAATTTCCTGAAGTTAACACCTTTGACAAACATCTTATCTTCCACAAAATGTGCCTAATAATAAATACAATAGGCACAAGAAGTGCAGAGTCATCCATCCATAATTATTGTGGTACATTTCTAATTGCAACAGAATTATGGAAGTTATGTAACTGGGAAGAATTATAATCAAATGCATTTAAAGACTCATTTAAAAGAAAGTATTACATATCCATCAGTAACAGGCAAGTACTCAGAACATGCTAAAATCTGTAAAAATATGCATTGCATCACTTATATCAAGTAGACAGTTCAATTTTCCATTAAGCAAACTATAAAATCACTGAAGCATAACACTCCGTTTTTGGGAACAGTTCCAGAATATTTCTCAATAAATCATGTATCTCCCCAGATGTGTTTTTTTTCTTCCAGAGGAGGCTGTTCAGACTCAAATTCAAAGGGAGATAGTATATCACTCAGTCATCAGTTAGGCAAAACCCCCTTTGTAATTGACAATGATTTCATCAAATGATGCATGTTATAGTAACATTCAGTCCAGTTATGTTTAATCTGTTAGCATTGTAAATCACATTTTAAAGGGTTCATAAATTATACAACTATTTTGTATTTTATTGAAATTTGGCATTCATCTTTATTTTGTGAAGTGAGAACAATGCCATCACAAAATACTTTGTGATCTCAGGTAAGAGCACTATATAAATGCAAAGTATTATTTTCAGAATTTAAATTAATGGAAATGTTAAATCCAAGAGTTTGAAAACGATCAAGCCACACTAGTATTCTTGAGGACTATGTTGCTCTAATCAGGACAACTCAAGAAGCAAATGATATTGGCCACCTTCAGAGATGGGATATCTCACTAAATGGACCAATCTGATCCAATATGCATGTTCCCAGAAGGATCTGGTATTCAGGAAGAGCTTAGTAAGCATAACACAGACACTCAGCAAGAAGGCTAATTTCTTCACAGCTTCCAATCAGAAAATCTTCTGTGGAAAGCATCTCCTCTATTGGGAGATCTGACTCCCTTTCTCCTCAGCAGTGAATACAATGTTTTATATGGGGGAAAAGAGTCTGCCAGCAATATTTAGCAGTATTTCTTAGAGGTGTTTGCTTTAGGGCTGGGCAAATCATTGGCTCGTCAGAAAATCTTGTGACAATTTCCTCAGTGTCCTTGAGGAAAGTAAAACAGATGGATGCTCTTAGAGTCCTTCCAAGATTGTGGAAACCATGTCCATAAAGGTCAAAGTGCTCTACAGTCAAGACCATGGCTTCCTGTGGCACAATGGGCCCTCCTTACAAGATCCTAAAACTCTAGGGAGTAAATGGCCAGAGACTGTCCCCTTCACTGCTAGATGCAACAACCTCAGCTGGATCTTGTAAAGCATTGTTGCGTTGGGAAAGGAAAGGAAGGAATTGGTCACCTCCCCAAAGAGACTCCTCCAATTTGGCAATAAGATATCACCAGTGTGGGAGAAAAATAGGGCTGTCAATAACACCGTCTGAGTTTCCTCTCTTCTAGGTCTTTTCGTGCAGGCCCTGGGCTTGGTTCCTTGCAATGGGGACTGCATCTAATGGTGGTCTTTCCTTCATTTAAGATAAAGGTCTCATGGGCCAAGCATCCAAAAGGACATCTCACAGTCCCCACAGCACAGCATTTGCTCCTCTCATCTGTTACCATTACCACTAAGGTAAGGGACATTCTTGCCTTGAGTCTCAACTAGGACTCAAGAAATTTTGGTTCAGTTACTAATTGCTGCAGAATTCCTGTGTGACTTTGGCCAGGCCAATCTCTCCAAGCCTCAGTTCCTCTCCAGTAAAATAGAGATAAAGCTAATATGAGCAAAATTAACTATAGAGAGCCATATTTTAAAGAGGTAAGGACTTTGCCTGCTAGTTCAATGGTTAATTTTTTGTGCTGTCATGCTAGACTCAGCTGTAATTCTAAGACCTGGTGTCTTGTTTCCCTGGCTGGGAATATTGTAGAGATAGTGGGCTCTGCACTCTTGAACAGAGAAAGCCAATTCCATCCATCTGCAGTGACCTTCGTGGCTAAATTAAAAGCAGCCTTGGTAAGCAATGGGGTTTTTGCCCAATCCTTAGTAAGCACAAATTAGTTCACTTGAGGGTCTTCAGTGAAGGCAAGGAAACTACTCATTCATTTAGGACCTGGGAAGTGAGAGGTGTGTATTCCATTTAGGATCTAGGGAAGTAGGGCTGGGTGGACTACCATTTAGGAACTAGGATAACAGTAGAAAAGCTGGAAGGAACAGTAGGATCTGTGGAAGGGTAAGGAGATATAAAGGAGAGTCCTCCATTTAAGGCTAAACAAAGGAACATTAAAATCATAAATAGGTACATTCTTCACCTTATAGTCACCCTCCTCCAATTGTACAAGGAAGATCCCTGTTGAAGATTCAATACACATATGAATTAAAAAAAAATCTGCAAGGGAAAGGCAAACAACAGGACACTCTGTTGCCTTCCTGGAGCCAAGACACATGATGTCACTCTAAGATTGGATAGTCATACGAAGTCAACAGGCAAGTATCCATTGGTGATGGTTCATATCAACATTAATGACACTGTATTGTGGGATATTTCACAGCGAGTCAATAACTTCAGGGAACTTGGAAATGTGCTAAAGAAGAATGTCCAGGCAGTTTTCTCTGAGATTCTTCCCATCCCATGAGCAAAGGAAGACAGAAGGCAGACTATACTGGAAGTGAATCGCTGGGTAGATAAGTGGTATGAAGTTTGGGCTTTGGTTTTGTGGAACATTGGTCCATCTTCTACAGGGAATGGGGGCTGGATAATTTGGAAGGTTTCTACCCCAGTAGCGTAGGGATCAATCTTCTCAGGGACAGGCAGGCCAGAGTAGTCAGGAGGTACTATTAGCAAAAGGGGAGGGAAGATAGAAGCACTCAGCATAAAATCAAGATGTTGAGAACAAAATTAATTTGGAAACCAAAGGATAGAAAGAGAAGACATATTTGAATGGCCTATACACTAATGCTAGGACTGATAACGCTGAAGAAAATGGTCGTGAGTACTTATGGATCAATTTCGTAACAGATAAAACACAAGACGAAGTACCAGTTGATGTCTGCTACAGGTCACCAAATTGCACTAAAGAATATGATGAACTCTTCCTTACGCACCTATCTATAATGCGTAGGAAAAAAAACTCTGCAATCATGGGGGATTTCATTTTGAGTGACATATCGGAGGTCTTCTGCTACCTGTACTAAAACATAATTGGAATATCTAAATAATGTAGAGGACAATTTCCGAATTCAAAACATGTTGCAACCAACGCAGAGAAATTCTATATTCGACCTTGTCCTAAATGATAGAGGAACTGATCACGGAACTAAAAGTTAACAGTACGATAGGTAAAAGTGATCATGATTCGATCACATTTATATTTGGCAAGCAGAACAAAGTGCAGACAAATAATATATATCCTTGATGCTTTAATAGGGCCAATTTTGCAAACCTGAAAACAACTATGAGCCAAATCAGCTGGGAGGAAGAATTCAATCAAAAATATGAATGATAATTGGGAATCATTTAACACAACCTTACCAGATGCTGGAAAAGCCACAATCCCACAACTAAGGAAGAAGGCTGTGGTTAAAAACAACAACCTGGTTTAGGGCAAGTAAATGTAGTTGTAAATAAATAAATAAATAAATAAATAAATAAAACAAAACGAATGGAAGAAACAGGAAGTTGATAGCAATGAATATAAATCAGAAGTTAAGAATTGTACAAAATTCATATGGGAAGCCAAGACAGAGGGAGAACTTTATAGTAAACAGAGTTAAGGACAATAAAGAGAAATTTTAAAACATATTAGGCACAAAAAGAATCCTCACAATGATATACATCCATTACTGCATAGAAATGATAGAATTATCATTAATAATGCAGAAAAGATAAGTGTTCAATAACTACTTTTGTTATTTGGGGGGGAAAGAAACTACTTAAGTTAGACATTTTTGAAACAGCACATCCAGATAACTTGCATGCAAGAGTTTTAAAAGATCTGCCTGAGGAGCTTGCTGGATCATTAATGTTGATTTTCAATAAGTATTGTAGCATTGGGGAAATTCCTGAAGACTGGAAGAAAGCTAATGTACCAATTTTTTTTAAAGAGTAAATGGAATGACCCAGGTAATTACAAGCCTCTCAGCTGTACATCCATCATGGGAAGTATAATGGAGAAGCTGATATAGGACTCGATAAATAATGAACTATAGGAGTGTTATGTAATTAATGCAAATCTGCATGGGTTTATGGAATATAGATCCTGTCAAACTAACTTGACATTTTTCTTTTGAGATAAGTTTGATTGGTATAGGTAATAGTGTTGATGCAATACATGCTTCTGTAAAGTGTTTGGCTTGATACCTCACAACACTTTGATTAAAAAACTAAATGATATAAAATAAACATAGCACACACTAAAGGGATTAAAAACTGGCTAACTGATAGGTTTAAAAATATAAATGTAAACAGAGCATCATCATCATTTGGGTGGGGCCGAGAGTTATGGAGACTCGGCTGGCTGAAGGTTTTGGAGTGCAGAAGGGGGCTGTGGGTTGAGGCAGGGGGTTGGGGTGCAGGGCGAGTGAGGTCTCTGGGCTGGGGGTGAGGGCTCTGGGGGGGAGGAATTTGGGGTGCAGTAGGATGCTCCAGGTTTGCGGGGGGCTCAGGGCTAGAACAGGGGTGTGGGCTTATCTTGGGCAGCTCCCAGTCAGTGGCGCAGTGTGGGAGCTAAGGCAGGCTGCCTGCCTGTCATGGCACTGCACTGCGTGCGCCCGGAAACAGCCAGCAGGTCTGGCTCCTAGGCAGGGGGTCAGGCAGCTCCACATGCCACTCTTGCCTGCAGACACCGCCCCCACCACCCCAGCTCTCATTGGCTGGTTCCCAGCTAATGGGAGTGAGGAGCCTGTGCTTGTGGTGGGAAGGCACGTGGAGCCCCGGGACCCCCCTGCTGAGGAGCCGGTCCTGCTGACCGCTTCCAGGGAGCAACGCGGTGCCAGCCAGGACAGGTAGGGACTAGCCTGCCTTAGCACTGCCAACCAAACCTTTAATGGCCCAGTTGGCGATACTAACTGGAGCTGCCAAGATCCCTTTTCAACTAGGTGTTACGATCGAAAACCGGACACTTGGTCACCCTACTTCCTATTCCTCCTTCTGGTTTAAGGAGAGGAAACAGGCAAATCAGGAGCTCTGGTGTTCCCTCAATTGCCGTTCAGGTGTGAAGCCTTCTATCTGAGCTGGGCTTCAAGGTATACCATTTCTACCTGATGTCAGTAAGCTGTTGGCTGAAGGACTAGAGCTTGATGACCGCAGAAACCCTGCAGACCTGCCTTCAAGACCCATGGGTCATGGTGGTCACATGTTTGCTTTTTACAAACATTCATTTATGAAAAATCTGTTTGTACATGGTGGATGCAAGGTCATGCCAGTGGGGTCAGAGTGGTGCCTTTTTCAAAATGGCTCAGTTTTGTCTAGTAGTGGACTGGGTACAAACCACACAAAAAGAGGACTGTCTGGTTTAAAACTGGACAAATAGCCTGCCCATATTCTGATGGATTTTGTGGACATCCATCTAACAGGAATTGGACCGTGGTCATTGACTCTTAACATAGGCCACTGACGACTTATTTCAGAGTAGCAGCTGTGTTAGTCTGTATTCGCTAAAAGAAAAGGAGTACTTGTGGCACCTTTGTTAGTCTCTAAGGTGCCACAAGTACTCCTTTTCTTTTTGAAGACTTATTGTTACTGAGTGGAACTGGTTTTGAACCTCTGGCCTGGAGATTACATGTTCAAGAATATAATCAATACCATGAACCATTCATCCAAATAATACATAGGAGTAAATAATTTTGCACTCTGGTTGCATAAAATTTATTTTGCCAATTAAAAAAATTACATTCAAACCAATCACCATTAAATGGAACATGGTATCAGAGCTAAATCTCTTAATACATCATCTTGAAAGGCACATAAAACCAAGATACGCTAATGCATTCCACTGAAGAAGTGGAAAGAGCTCAAATATTTTCTCTTACTCCTTTCAACAAAAAAACTTCTACTAACACAGTACATACATTTAAAAGAAAGTGTTTGTAGTTCAGAATTACTTTATTTTATCTAATTGAATCCTCTTAATACACACCTGTACTTGTTTAAACACACTGTTAAACCACTTAACTAGTCATATCTGTTCAGCACTTTAGAGTGTGTTGCCTTGGCTTGCTGAAATCTCAACAAAATTGAGGAAGCCACTAGTTTAACACACAGGGCCCAATCCTGCTCTCATGAAGTCAAGAGACCTTTTGTCATTAACTTCCCCACTAAGTAGATTGGGCACATGAATCTAACAAAAATATAAGTTCTGAATGTAGGCCTTAGCAGACATCAGTTCCTACTATCTATACTACTATCCCATAGCTCAATGAAACAAGGCCTCAGGTCTTCTGGAGTCAAATGTTACTTTCCTTAAAAAAAAAAGGGACAAGGAAAAATAATGTAAAAATTTACTAGGTTCTTTTGTAGAAATTAATTCAGAGATAATGCATTGAAGAAGAGACTGATCCTTGTTCGCTAAAACATAACCAGTAACCAGATATAATTAAAAATTATGGGCTAAAACAATGGGTGTAATTCTGCATGATATTCATGTCTGAAAGTGTTGACTAACTTATATAAAATACCAAAGTAACTAACTTGTTTCTGCATTATTGGCCTCTTAATCTTGTACATCAATTCAGGCAATGTACCACCACCACTATCTTCTATTTAATTATTTTTATTTATGTACCATTAAGCTCCGTTTTCATTACTTTTGTTGTGGAGAAAAAAAAAAGGATGAATCCATTGTATTTATGTAGTGCCATCATCTAATTTGCAATCCTCAGAAGACCCTTTTTTCCCCTACTGGAGACATCAAATGACAGTCTTTGACATTCTTTAAAAGCGCTTTTTATTTCTTTAATTAGGCGTTTCTAGCAGGACCTTCTTCATGAACTCTTAACGTTTTAATATACTTCTGCCTCACTACCCTGGCTGATTGTTTCAGAGTTTGTGCAGAACACATTCCTGAGCTGCAAGAAAGCTGCTTTCAATGCCTTTCATATTCTGCTATAATCCCTTGGTAATTACAAAGCCCCTCTCTACAACAATAGGCAAATCTGAGAGGAATTCTGTGGCTGTGCTTCACACACACACAACTGTACTAGAACATTTCAGCTAAATTTGCTTTCCAGGAGCCTCAAACTTATATAACAGTCCTGTGAAATGCCAAAACAGGGGGCTCAAAGGTTATGATGACAGTAATTGTGTCTATTTAACCAGTGTTTTGTAAAGCATAATTATGATAAAAGCTTTAGTTTAATAGTGGTTAAATCCTAACTATAAAAGCAAAGATGACATCTTAAAAATATGTATTTTATGGCTGTTAACCATTAATCATCTTTACTGATTTTTCTCCCATGGGATTTTTACTGCTCTTTTGTATGTCCTCCTTTAATTGTTTATCCACTGTACTTTTTACAGTACATGTATCTCTTTCTCTTCCCCTAATTAGGTGCTGTCAAAACAGAGTCCCTGACAGATGCTATTTAGTCAGACCAATCTGCACCTTTCTAATAACCGTACACATGTAACAAAAAGTTAGTCTTTAACTTCTGAGTACAAAAGCTCATCTATTCTTACCATTTTCTTTCTTATCTGCTGTTTCTTATTCTGCTGTTTCTTTCCCCCCTGCAAGATCCCCTCCACCTAAAAAGTCAAGAAATAAAGTTATTCATGTGTCTACATGTATTTTCTACATAGATTTCCTTAAAGCATTTATTCCTAATATAAACAAATGGTTTTAAGAATGTTCAAACAAATCACCAAAATATTGCAGTGGACTGTGTCTACAACTCAAGCCAAACCAAGGCTAGTACCTGCCTGCAAAATAGCTACCCTCTTTCGTGTCCCTCATCCTTTTCCTGGTGCTAAAAGGCTAAGAAAAAGCGATGCAGAACGGTACAAAGGTCAAGATCTGGGCAATGTCAGACAAAGGGCAGTGACGGGGAATATTCGGAGTCAAAGATCTTGCCAGCAGCCCCTTCTTTTAAAAAGGAATCATCAACTTGAAATCTAGTCCATTAAAAAAGAGAGCAAATTAAAAGTAGTTTCATTTACTGCACCAGCATGTAAGCCCCCTTCCGCTGTTTGTTGTCTTACCAGTATTTAATATATTTCTTTTGCATGTTGCTAGGTGAGAGACCCACACAAACAACGTGGGAAACGGATTTACTGGGTATACAGGGGAACCAGTGAAACGGAACTATTCACAGATTACTGCAACTGCACAAAGTAAAACAAAACAAAAATAGAGTCTCCCTCTAATCCCTTTCAGTTATAGTAATTTAGGGGTTACTTACAATAATAGATAAAAACTGTTCATAAGGACTGTGCATTTTAAATTTATTGTGCCCTCTAAAACAGGGGGTTGCTACCTCAACCTCTCTGATAATTATCTCTGCAGCTTTATAACAAAGGGAGAAAGGTGATTTTTCAATTGACCAGATCCCACATTATTTAATGCTCTATAGGTCAAAAGTAACACCTTTATCCTCCCCTTGGAAACTAACCAGAAACTAGCACCCATTAAAGAGTAATGGCGTTATGTCCTGTGGAAGCACTGCTTAATATGTGGTCAGCCACATTCTGTGCCAGTTTAAGGTTCCAAATTAACAAAGTGTGGCCCCATGCAGAGTGCATTGAAGTAGGAGGTGACCAAGGCATGGATAATGATAGTAAGGTCCACATCTGAAGGCAGAGGCTCTCTCCCCTGCCCCCAATCAGTGCTTGGTGAGGAAAAACAAGCAATCTTGGTCACAGAATTACTCAAGCATCCAGAAGCTGCCAGCGAGTGACTGTGACCCTTACAAGAATAATTAGCCAATGTCCTCTGAGTTGTATGCATCTTGAAATAAAGGAATATATAAATGTTTATTTATCAAGCATCCAAATCTAACATGACCATTTTGAAATATTTCCTAAACATCTATAATTAACCTGGTTCTGATTGCAGATATATGCTGCATTTATTGCATCCAGACATTTTGATAAGTCTGTGTTCCTGTGGGCTTCGCTGTAAGAACCTCATTGATGAGGACTTGAAACCATATACAAATGTAACCCTCCTGCCGGTTCAATTATCTAAGGGCGACTTCTGGAAACTTTACAAACAATACCAGCTCATGTCCCCACCCAGAAACTGGGGCCCCTTGGACAGTCCCTTGTGTGAGCACAGAGTCCGTTGTACAAAACCAAGAAAATTTTACTGGTGATGAAGGGAACACAGACTAAACACGGAAAAGCCACCAATAATAAATCTACAATATCTGTATATATCTATTAAGACAGACTCCCACCCCTCCAGGGTGTCTTAGCAATAGCCTTAACTTCATTCCCTCTCCCATGGTGTGATTATCCTATAAGGCAGTGTGTTCCTATAACAGCTACTTACTTCCCTTTCCTCTCCCCCACTTTGATGCAAATCCACTTGTAGTCCAGTGTTGGAGGAATCCAGGCAGGTCTGTCTCCGACCCCATGGAAATTTTGCCCGGTCTGCTGCAGGGACTCTACCACCTGACTTAGCTGAAGCGATTACAGAGTTGATTGCGAGGCAGAGGGACCCTAACCAGAGGAGGCTTCAGCAAAAGCCCTCTCTGTACCTTGTGCTGCCCGTGCACTACATCTTTGCAGTCTTCAAGGAGGGATCAATAGTATATAGGATTCTTTAACATAGTCCTTGCCCCCGGGGATGCACTTGCCCCCTCCTCTGAAGGGAGAAGCCCCCCTTGTCCTCCTTTTTCCTTAGCTTTATTCAGGCTCCACTATACACCTGCGCCACACTACATTATTTTGGTCAGGATGACTCCTTACCATACAGCGTCATGTCCTTTCATTTCCCAACCGGCAAAGTAGTGTTTTATTACCCCCAAACTCAAAATTAAACTGTTTTAACCAAGACAACCCAACGGATATGTGACAAAAATGCAAATGAGCCCCACCCATTCAGTTATTTCCCTTTGCTCACCAGTATATACCAACCAAGAGCTCCCTCCTCATGAAGCCTCTGTCCTGTCCCTGTTTACCATGAAGTAGCAATAGAAGACTCCCTATTCTCTAAAGCTTTAGGCCACCAAGAAAACAGAACGGATTAGGGCCAAAGTACTGAAAACATGATGTTCTGAGCAACCTTTGCCAGTGCCAGGACACCCAAATGCTAAAAAATATTTCCCAAGGTTAATGGGATAAAGGGGAAAAAATCAGTTTCAGGTGGGATAAAGTTAATGAAGAACAATGGAAGTGCGCTATTGAAGTGCCCAAGGTCAATCTCAATGAAAAGCGAAGAGCAAGTAATACCGGGAAGCTAAGAATGAGTTAAATGAACAACCACTGTACAAGGATTTTGCAGTAGCACATAATGGCTTTGTCTGCACAACTGAGCAAAGTCGCCTCGTAGTGGTTGGTCCTGAGTGAAGATAAAGGACCAACTACTACTGTAAGCAAAAGACTATCCCATTTAGTGCATGGGATAGTGAAAATGCATGCATTTTTTTGGAGATGAAAGGCCAGGATTCTTGTCCTGGCTCCCTGTGATTTAAATAATAATGCTGGCTGGCTGGCTGGACACATGGATTTCTTTATGACATGCCAAAGTTTTGTATTAAAACAATTGTTCCAATAACTAGAACAAGGATGAGCTGGTTAAGTTAATGCAGAATTTCCACCAAATTTCCATAGGGGGCAAATCATACATCTAAATTCATGCCGTGAGGTTGGATTTGCTTATAGAAGCTGGAATAATCTCAAGAGTACCAGAAACAGGACATTTTCCATTATGACCCAAACCCTGGAATGCTGTCCCCACATGTACCCAACCTCATTTGTAGCACCTTTCAAGATGTTTTTGTTAGAGCTGATTTTTTAAAATTAATTTATTTTGTATATTTGAAGATGAATTCTACAATATAGTGCTGAGAAGTTCAGCAGAATTTACTGTATGTTTTAGGGAGTTCTTGCTTTCCTTTTTGTAGTTAGTTTATTAGGCAATGTTTTACATGATGATATTGATAGTTATTTTTTCTAGACATGATAAAGTAAACATGAATAATAATTATTAGGAAGCTTCTGAGGCATGGAATTCTGTGGGAGAATGTAAAAGGGAGATCTATAGGAAAATATGTACAGTTTATTTTATATTTTTAGAAATGGTGAAAACTTAAAAAGCAAACAAACAAACAAAACCCTGTGGGGGCATTAAAACAATATATATAAAACCATTCTATAGTTTAAGGTAAACAGCAGTGTTGAATTTTTTCCTGCATGGTTCTTGTGCCTCACCAGAGTTTGGCATATCTTGGTGAACACAAATTGCATGAGAGAATTTACCTGGGAATTTCACATACACTTCAAATGCTTAGACCTCAAAATGGCTGTATATTTCTCATAAATAATTATGGCTGTCAAGTGATTTAAAAATTAAACACGATTAATTGCACCATTAAGCAATAATAGAATACCATTTATTTAAATATTTTGGATGTTTTCTACATTTTCAAATATATTAATTTCAGTTACAACACAGAATACATAGTGTACAGTGCTAACTTTATATTTATCTTTTATTACAAATATTTGCACTGTAAAAAACAAAAGAAATACTATTTTTCAATTCACCTCATATAAGTACTGTCGTGCAATCTCTTTATTCTGAAAGTGTAACTTAGAAATGTAGAATTTTTTTGGTAACATAACCGCACTCAAAAATAAAACAATGTAAAACTTTAGCACCTACAAGTCCACTCAGTCCTACCTCTTGTTCAGCCAATCTCTAAGACAAACAAGTTTGTTTACACTTCTGGGAGATACTGCTGCCTGCTTCTTATTTACAATGTCACCTGAAAGTGAGAACAGGCATTCACATGGCACTTTTGTAGCTGGCATTGCAAGGTATTTACATGCCAGATATGCTAAACATTTGTATGCCCCTTCATGCTTCGTCCACCATTCCAGACATGCTTCCATGCTAATGATGCTCATTAAAAAAATACATTAATTAAATTTGTGACTGAACTCTGTAGGGAAGAACTGTATGTCTGCTGTTCTGTTTTACCTGCATTCTGCCATATATTTCATGTTATAGCAGTCTCTGATGATATCCCAGCACATGTTTATTTCAACAACACTTTCACAGAAGATTTGACAAAACACAAAAGGTACCAATGTGAGATTTCTAAAAATAGCTACAGCACTCGACTCAAGGTTTAAGAATCTGAAGTGCCGTCCAAAATCTCAGAGGGACGAGGTGTGGAACATGCTTTCAGAAGTCTTAAAAGAGCAACACTCCAATGCGGAAACAAGAACCCAAACCACCAGAAAAGAAAATGAACCTTCTGCTGGTGGCATCTGACTCAGATGATGAAAATCAACATGCATTTGTCTGCACTGCTTTGGATCGCTATCGAGTGGAAACCATCATCTTGGATGCATGGATGCATGTCCTCCGGAACGATGGTTGAAGCATGGACAGACATTTGACTCTTTAGCGTATCTGGCACGTAAATATCTTGCAATGCCAGCTACAACAGTGTCATGAGAACACCTGTTCTCACTTTCAGATGACACTGTAAACAAGAAGCAGGCAGCATTATCTCCTGAAAATTGTACCCAGACTTGTCTGTATGAGTGATTGGCTGAAGTAGGACTGAGTTGACATGTAGGGTCTAAGGTTTTACATTATTTTATTTTTGAATCCCTTTTTTTGTACATAATTCTACATTTGTAAGTCAAATTTTCATGATAAAGAGATTGCACTACAGTATTTGTATTAGGTGAATTGAAAAATACTATTTCTTTTGTTTATCATTTTTACACTACAAATATGTCATAGAAATAATATAAAGTGAGCACTGTACAGTTTGTATTCTGTGTTGTAATAGAAATCAATATATTTGAAAATGTAGAAAAAAATCCAAAAATATTTAATACATTTCAATTGGTATTCTATTGTTTAACAGTGGATTAATCATAACTACTTTTTGATAATCGCGATTAATTTTTTTGAGTTAATCATGAGAATTAACTGCGATTAATCAACAGTCCTACAAAAATTAATTAAAGCAATTAAGTTTTCAACTTTAACATTTAGTCAAGATTAGTAAAAATACTAATTCCTTGTAAGCAACACTATTTTTTCTGTCTTTTCATAGTTTGGAAAAAAAAATGTAGAGGCAATTATGGGACAAATGCACACTTGAAAAACAAACAAACATATATTACATTGTATCAGAGCTTCATCTGCAAACCGTACACATAATAGACCTAAAAAGTCTGGGACAGATCTCTCCTGGATTTGCCATAAATGTATGTACAAGAGAAATAGGGTGAAATCCTGGCCCTTCTGAAGTCAATGGAAAAATTCCCATTCACTTTAATCTGACCAGAATTTTTCCCATATTTATTAATAAAAGCAGCACAATTAATACATGTACTGAGAAAACGTAGATCAAAGAACATTTGTTTCCATTAAGTCCAAGATTACTTCGGTAGCTGCATCTCAGTGGATGCTATGTAAAGTTAACAGATTCAATAGTACTAACTCACGTATTTAAAGTTAGTCATATGCTTAAGTACCTTGTTGAATCAGGGCGGAAAGCTTCTTGGAAAGTTGGGAAATTCTTTACATTGATCCACTCTTCCAGCAGCTTCACTCCTACTGATCCTAGGAAAAGTGGTTTTGTTTGTTTGTCTCACCTTTTTGAAACTACTTACCCTTCTCCTGAATAGATTAAATCAGTGTGCAACCTCATACACCTCAGAAAGCTAAGTTACTTGCTGCTGGATAGCATCCACTGAAAAGGTAAAAATCAATGGCAATCTGGTAATTTTTGCCAAATATTGTACAGTTGAATTTAGTACATCATGGTGCACAAGAGAATGGATCAATTTTTAATTTTATAACTTAACCTTTCTAAGAAAATTCCTCTGCTATACATAAGGAGATTTTTTTTATCCTTAAGTATTGTACTAAGTGCTATCTCTTGTTGTCTAGTTATTGGCAAGAGAGAAAACTATAATTTATAGTACTATAATTTATACACGTGTGATATTCAAAGTTAAATAAGTGTGTGCACAAACACAGACTCCTATGCACACACATACAAGGGTCTGTTTAGAACAGGATGCAAATTGCTAGTTTTATTTCCTTCTGTTACAATGTCTTTGATTTTTCTTCTAATTTTCTGTGCTCTTAGGAAACAGAAACCTGAAATCTGAAGGGAACAGAAAATATACAAATGCTATTACAGTACACATTTCCAAGCAGCAGGAAGTCAGGAATAAGTGTCAGAGATTGATCAGGATTTTATTCTATATATAAACAACTGCTATCAGATGTATACTATGACAAAAAGTCATACATGCACATGTTCTAATTTGTGACGAGTTTAGACTTTCAGAAAGGATAGATAGAGAATAAATTATTTAAAAGTTTAACTTGAAATGTAAAGCTTATCTCTAGAAAGGGAGTAACAACTGTATTTATTATATACATTTCCACTCCTGTAAGCAAGGAATGGATTTATGAATGCATATTAAAAAATGATATGTTTGTGTGAAATGAAGGTCTATGGACTTTCTAAATTGAGTAACTTCGCACACAAATTAAATACATACACCCAAAAGCATACCTCCATCTATACACACACACACGCACAATGAATATATGTGGGTGCACTATCAGACACACACCGTTACGTGTGACTTAGATTTCATGAGCATGTTTTTAGCCATTAATGTGTATGAACAGACTTCTAACTAGAGTTCTCTACACATACTTCATTCGCAGAACCAAGCTATTGTTATTACATAAAAACATGGGATCTTGGAACCTTTAAGAGCTTAGCCCATTTTATCGTATGCCTGTGTCTCAATGCATGCGTTCAACCATGTCCATACTGCAAAGAAAAGATTCAGTTTCCTCTCTTCCTGACCAATTAATACTAATACTGACTACATCATACAAAAAATAATATTACAGGGAGGGACGGTGAGCGTGGACCTGAAGAAAAAGTACCATAATAGATCTCTGGGCACTGGCACACAATAGCATCCCCTCATTTCCTGTTTCTTCTCCACTTACTGGTTGTCTCCTATAGCTTTTCTCGTTCATGTTAGAATTAAGTTGCATTGCACTATAGTTGGATTGATATTGCTTAACAGCCAAGGTTAACTTGTCTTCAAGTTTGCAGGTCCACATAGCTTGACATTATCAAAAGTTGTGGTTATTTATAGTACCATTTGCCAAAAGATTTTTTTTCCTTTTATTTTTATTTTTGCGGGGGGTGAGCCAGGAAGGGGGAGGGGTTGGTTGCTTGCGTGTTTTGAGAAAATTGTATTGCCCAAAATACAAAGGAGCAAAGTTCTTGGGATATGAGTTGAATTGTGGGAGAGGGAAGAGTAGGTGACAGAGAAACAAGAGTATGGTATCTAGATAGAAGAGACACACCATTATTCACATGACACATGAGGGGGTAGAGGGATAGCTCAGTGGTTTGAGCACTGGCCTGCTAAACCCTGGGTTGTGAGTTCAATTCTTGAGGGGGCCATTTGGAAATCTGGGGCAAAAATTGGGGATTGGTCCTGCTTTGAGCAGGGGGGGTTGGACTAGATGATCTCCTGAGGTCCCTTCCAACCCTGATATTCTATGATTCTATGACACCAGCTTTCCAGACAGGCTCCAGCTACTCAGTACTTAGATACTATGCTTCACAGAAGCCATTTTCAGGCTGTTAATTTTTGATGTATGGAAATACTGGTTTATACTATATTGTTTTTAGCCTGAAAAAGGTTCAATTTATATTTTATCATTACAATAAAGAACCCTATGATGTATGGTCCTGCTAGACTAAGACCACTTATTAGCTGGCAACAGTATAATAGAACTTCAGGTTAAAAAGGCCTCATCATGTGTTGCACTATCCCAGCATGGGACAACTTTTTCATACCATTACTGCTTAATTGTAGTATATGAGCAAGTCACAGATATAAAACAGTCATATGGCTCCAACAGACCTTTTTGAATCGAAAAGACATAGATATACAAAATCCATTATAATTTGCATGAGGCAAAGCCCTTTCGATCATAGATGTCATTTCCACAAACTCATTTTAACACTTGGAACATGTACAATATTTGAAAGCAACAATGCAGATGTGCTGGCTGTTACTATGACATTCTTCTGAGGCTGCCTCACACAATCATGTGAGAATTTGTCTTTCTAAAAGCATGTCTGTCACTGACAATTACTTTGATGCCCACCTCATACTTACAATTCCACTAACATGTCAACATATATTTCTCAAACCTTAGGATTCAAGAAAGAAGCTTAAGACTTGAATCACAGGAGTCAATTGTCTTCAAGTCCTAACGTGGACAAGTAGCTAGATGAATCTGAACTCAGATACCAAAAGTCACACAAGAATAAAAAAGGTGAACCCTAAATATGATAATTGTTCTAATAAAAGCATGGTTTGTTAATTTATTTCAAGCCAATGTCAAATCATACAGTGTTAGAGATATCTTTGGCTAACCAGCTCTTTAAGCACCCAGGCAACTTTGGAAAGAGGCTCTGTCTTGTACTGAGTTGTTAAACTGGACATTTTATTACAAATATATAATCAGGGCAATGAGGCTAACGCTCTACTTTTTCTCAGGAATACTTTAACTACAATATATGCAGGCAATAGGTACTTAAGTTTTAAGTCTAAGATGAAACCAAAATCTGTGCAAGTATTTTGTTAATCATTATTCATAGTGGAAATTCTTACTTGAGTTTTTTTTAAAGTTGATTTGAACTTTTGGCCTGCAGACCCAAAGGTAAACATTTTTCAAATTGAATCAAGCAACATCTACTTTTTAAATTAGATCATCAGCACCCTTATTAAAGTTGTCTATAAACTTGATATTTCTCTTGGGGTTACCTTATAAAAAAAGAAACACATGGTATTTAACAAGCAGTGACATCCTGCTGCATAGAAAGTATTAATGATTAATGTACCACACGATTAGGCCTCTTAAAATATTAGTAAGGTCCCCATCCTCTCCTCAAAAGAATACCAAATGAGTGCATTTTTAGCCCATTCAAAAACAAATTAGGTTAATAAAAAGAAATTAAATGCAAAAATATATTTTTTCTCCTAATACCTCCTCTTTCAACAGTGTAGTAAATAGGCAACATGAACTCAACCAAGCCAAATATTCACTTGAAGCATGTTCCTAACCCCCATTAATATGAATGAAAGTTAACCATGCACAAGAAGGAAAGGATACATTCTCTGTATGTTTATGATAACTTTGGAATCTTTGAATATTTCATTTTAATAAATATATTTTAAAAGATGTCTACTTCACGAGAACAAAGACTTCAGTTTCTGTTTTAGAATTACTGAGGCGCAAGATAAGACCAGGAAAGTTCACCCGGCCATGTATATTTTACTGCAAACATGTCATTTTAGACATCTTTCAAAGCTGTATCTGGAATATGAGAAGCAATCCTACTGAGGTATTGCTTGCCACTGTTCATTGACATATTCATGTAATGTAAACATCAAAACCAAAGAACCTTTTTTTAAAAAAAATTGAACCCAAAAAAGGCACTTACAGATTTTAGCTTATATAAAACTATCAGCTTGCTCCATTTTGTTATTCTAGAATTTCAGTGTTTAGGAGGAAACTTGAGTAACCTACTCATAATGGAATTCTTACTACTAAGATCTTAACTCCTGTTGGGTCATCACTAATGTAGATTTAGTTTATTTGATTTTTTGTCCGTGTCAGTCTAGTGGAATACGGAAATCAAACAGCACTGGCATTACATTAAG
The DNA here is from genome assembly GCF_965140285.1 of Lepidochelys kempii. Classification (NCBI taxonomy): domain Eukaryota; kingdom Metazoa; phylum Chordata; order Testudines; family Cheloniidae; genus Lepidochelys; species Lepidochelys kempii. The sequence continues at coordinate 76,774,092 of NC_136383.1, read as the reverse complement.
GAGATATTAAGTTGAGAAAAAAGCTTAATCTCCACTAAAACAGACAAGGGAGTTTTTGAAATCCTTCAAATGAAGGATCTGGGAGCACAATTTCCATTGACTTTCAATAGGAATTATGTTCTTAAATACCTCAGATGCTTTTGAAAATATCTTCCCCTTAAAGGTAAATTTAAATACTTACCTGTACTGTCAAAATAATTAAATCCTGCTTAAGACACACTTATTTTTATTATCTTGAAAATATGCAAAAAACTTTCATCTATGGAGAATCATACTGTGTTGGTGAACATGTGGAAATAAAGTAAGATACACAAGTAATCACTTTGGGGTTTGTGTCAATTCAATACAAAGAGCCTAAATCTAATAGTTGATTTCACTCTATATGGTGGGGGGGGAGAAGTCACATGTATTTTGGCGCCACTGTTTATAAACACTTAAAGTCACCTACATTTGTATTAAAAATAGCATACATGCAAAATTTCAGAAATATCATGATAACGCTGGAAACTACAACTATTATGCATGGGGAATATTTAAGCTTCTTCGCTATATATATATATATATATATGTATGTATGTATTTTAAAAACAGAAGGCAAATCTCAGAATTAGATAATATATGTAAAAATAAATGCTAATGTCTTCTACTATAATACACAGAGTAATACAGTGTATGAGACAGTCCACAAACTTTATAACTGCCATATCAAAGTTTATTAAACTTGTATTTCCTTACTTTCTTAAGCATCTACTAGTGTATCAGTTCCAACAATATTTTGGCAGCCTGAAATTGCACTATTCTGACCTTGACATTAGTATTCAACAGCACTGATGAAAGAATGACAGCTTCTCCATCCTAGTGGGTGATCTTGCAAGCTTTTACCTTCATGACTATGGAGTTTCTGTCAAATGTGCTTCCAGCTGAATGATCACACTCTTTTGAATTATGAAGTGGCTGCAAACTGTGCTAATTGGGTCCATAGTGATGTCACTCATAAGGATTAAACAACCTTAATATTCTTAAAGGTTATATAAATATAGGTAATCTTACTACATATTATCTGTAGTGTATACTCAATTTGGAAGAACCGATTACACTAGTCACAGAATACAAGTTAATTATTTTAAATTTGAAAATCTGAAATATCAGGGAGGAAAAAATACAGGACTAAATAACTAACAACAGTATTCTTTTAGGGTATGTATTCACTGCAGAGTTAGCTTGGCCTGTTACCAAAGTGTTCCCCCTAACGCTCTCCTGCGCATGGCCACACCCAGCCTGGGTCAGCTCTGAGTATGGGATCGAGCTAATAGTTCCACTTTCATTCTTTGCAGTGAACACACTTGCTATATCACCCAAGTGCTCATAGTCCTCCAGTACCTTTCCACAATTCACCCCATGTGTCCAAAGAGCAGACAAGTTTTCTGACAATGAAATGGGAAAGAAACAAGAGGGGTTCAGCTTACTGTAGCACAAAGAACCATGGGATTACATCCAGAAATCCCAGTGATATACATGGGACAGTACAGCAGCAGTGAGGACCTGGTAACTCAGGGATGGTTTTGTAGTGTGGCTGCTCACACCTAGACTAAGCTAACCTGACTGCTCAGACCCGAGAGCTGATCACCAGGGATAACTCTGCAGTGAAGACATACTTTTAACCTCTAGCTTTTAGGGTATTTCCAGTTGGCAGAATTTATATAGAAAAGGAATGTAGAGAACTAAACTTCACACCTGGATATTTTGGATACCTTATTCACCAAACCATACTGTTAGTTAAAAGCTGAGAAATCCTTTCCCTAATGAAAAAAAGGTACATGAGGGGAGGAGGAGGGAAGAAATGGAGAGCATGTACACCAAATTGAGGGATATATTGTAAATGTTCACTATGTTGAGTCTTGCTCATATGCATAGCTTAAGTTGACCCCCAAATCTCAGTCTGGGAATTAATTTTCTCTCAGGAATTACTAGGAGGAAGTCTTGGAATGTTCCTCCCCCTTTTCTCCCACCCCTTACTCTTGAACAAAAATTATTATTAGGATCTGGTGCATGTCTCATGTGAAAAATATCTCAAGATTGCAGAAGGCAAGCACTAGTGGAAATAAGGTCATGTTCTGCTCATCCATGAAAGATGAAACTTTTGAAACGCTGCCTTCCTCCCTCCCACTACAGAAAAATATATATTAAATAAAAGCTGCATGCATTAGGGAATGGGAAGTTGCACTAGAAAGCTGTAATGAAGCGTCGCCATTGTGGTAGCTCTTTTCTAAGGAACATAATTTTTTTTTTCTGAAGTAGTACTTTTTAAGATAAAATAACATACTACAGTGTATATTCTCCCCTTGATGCCTAAGCAGATATCTTATTAGCATTAATGATGGGAACATTTTCCCTTAATCTCTGCCTGTGAACGTACTACTAATTTGAGTCAAATTCTGCCTCCTCTACTCATTGCTCAGCACCTTATTCTGCAAGAAATCAAACTGAAATCACATTAGATCAATAGAACTGTTTGTTGTTAAGTACACATTAATGTAAATAAGGCAGGCAAGCCTTGGTTTCTCTATGTCCCTTGCTTTCCAGGGTACACCATCTAGAACAATAGGGGCCAACTCCATTGGGTGCTCCGGGGCTGGGGCACCCACAGGGAAAAATTAGTGGGTGCTCTGCACCCATCGGCAGCCAACCTCCCCTCCCCCTTTGCCCCACCACTTCCTCCTCTCCGTCCCCCCCTCCCGAGTGAGCCATGTCCCTGCTCCTTTGCCTACCTCCGAGCATTTCCTGCCCAGCCACCGCCAAACAGCTGTTTGGCAGCGTTAGCATGCTCCGGGGGGTGGGGAGGGAGGAGTGGGAATGTGGTGTGCTCAGGGGAGGAGGCAGGGAAGAGGTAGGGTCGGGCTGGGGATTTGGGGAAGGAGTTGGAATATTGGCAGGGAGGGGGCGGAGTTGGGGCAGAGACTTTGGGGAAGAGGTGGGACGGGGTGGGGCCTCATGGAAGGGGTGGAGTGGTGGCAGGACTGGGGGCAGAGGGAGGGTCGAGCATCCATGGGAAAGTCGGCACCTATGTATAGAACTTCATGTACATTCTGATTTGTTACTGACTAGAATTCTAAGACTATAAGAATGGCTATGCAGGGTCAGATCAAATGTCCATCTCTAGCCCAATATCCTGTCTTCTAACCGTGGCCAATGCCAAGCTCTTCAGAGAGAATGAACAGAACAGGCAATCACCAAGTGGCAATCACCATCCCATCACCTATTCCCAGCTTCTGACAAACAGAGGCGAGGGACACCCTGCACATCCTGGATAGTAGCCATTGATGGACCTATCCTCCATGAACTTATCTAGCTCAAATTATGTGTTGAGCAAGACTCAATATTCAGGCTATGACTCTTGCAAAAAGTGCATGTCTCAAATTATTTCACAGCTTTTAAAACGTTCCTGGAAGGGAGTTTGAATCTCTGAGAGCTGCAATAAGATCATCTATGGAACTATTTATCGTAATTACTCAGCTAGATTGGATTCCACATTACAGCAGCATCACAAATAATTTTGCATAATTGGTAGTTCATAGTCTGAAGAGATGAAAATGCATACTACATATGTCACAATGTAAAGAAAGGCCACACCCAATATTATCTCAAATACATACTTTTGCATCAATAATATTGTTTTACCCATTAGCATCTGTGTGGCATCAATAGCCCCCTTCCAGAGCAGAAGAAAAAAACCTCTTTTCATATTTCAGAAGGATAAACAAAGAAGCCTAGGAGAAAGACTAAATATTAAATAATCATCCATCACAGTGAGAGACACTGCCACCCAGGTATAATAGGAAATATACACAACAGAACTTTTCTGTTTATCCAGCTGTGAAGGTAATGTCTGAAGAGTTATCAGAATCTTAATTCTAAGAGAAGGAAAATTCTCATTGTCTTAAAAAAAGGGAGGAGAGACTGGAGGTAAGAATATATGGACTAAAAAGTTAGCTCATCTCTGAATCTCTCTTTCCTCTTTGGCTCATTTTTGGGACAGTAAACATAATTAATTCCACTACTTCTCATTTTCTATCATTTATATTAAGTGATTGGAAACACAGATTGCATTTAGTCCTAACAGTGCTATAGTTCTAAAGGTTAACTCTATAAGATTCACTTACATTAAGAAAATGTTCTTCACATCATATTAGTCTCTCTTTCTCTATACAATAATCAGCATTGAGTTTTTCCCTTATTATCTCAATGAGATGGCTTGATAACTGGATAATTTGTTAATGACATAATTGCTTCTTATAAAATCTATCAAATCTGCAAACCCGTAATTGATGCTTTCTGCAGCTGATTTTGAAACTGAGACTCTTAAGAGATTATATTGATTAGGGGAAAAGAGCCAGATGTTGCTCTCATTGAAACTGTGGATGGAAAACAACATCACTGCACTGATGGAAATGTAACTAGTTTAATAAAGTATGCCAGAGGTTTCATATTTATTGAAAGGTTTTGCTAGCAAATTTAAAGGATAGATTTTCATTTCTGTTTAAATAACTGAATTAGAATCATACTCCATTTTGAAAACCTGTGATTAGATCATGGCATGAACAGTTTTACAGCTACTTTAAGGCATGTGTTTTCAACATATATATTCTGGCAACGAGGAAGTGGCAAAACACAGATTAAAACAGCAATAACAATTTGCAACTGGCTACTAATGGAGTTGGGTAGTTTGTTGTGTGTGTTAGCTTCCCAGTGGTTTGATTCAGGCAGTTGGTTAACAAATCAATAAACTAGTATATATCTCAGATTTTGTTGGTAAAATATCCCATCTAAGAGTTCCACCTCCAATCTACGCCCACTGTAGACTCCTCTGAGTATTAAACTGAACAGAAAACACATAATAGGACTTGATGTTGTAAACTACATTTCTTAACCTTTAGAGGGCTAATGATCAGCTTCCTTGTCATGCTTTTTCTTTCCCACAGTGCAAATGATAAGACTGCCCGACATCTGATTACTAGTAGTATTTGCTGTATGTTCATGTGATAATTACTACTCCAGTCAAATGCTTGCTTGTTATGTCTTTATTTAGCAAAGTTATAGTTGGACGAGTTTTTAGGGGAGCAGCAACTATACTTTAAAAGTAAAATAACAGATGCTCTCAATGATTTCATTCAGCATATAATATAAAGAGACAAATACCATTAAAACTAATGTTCAATAATTTTGTAGTAAGAGTCTGCAACAGTCAGTGCAGCTAAAAGTTATGTAACCAGAACCAGACTATTTAGAAAAAGCTTTTTTATTTAAGTGGTTGCTTTCAAATTACACTAGGACAAAACCAATTTTATTCTTAAACTACAGTAAGATTGTAAGTCTATTCCACAAACTAAATAGATTTCAATAGAGCCTATTTATGAGCTATGCATAAATGCATAAAGTGCTTTACAAGTACTGGACTGTATTATGCTTTGATTTTCTACTGCACTGCTGTCTTAAAGCTAAGCAATAAAATACATGGAAATAAGGACTGATTTATATTTTTTCAAATTGCTTGAAATCAAGATGATGACTTTAAAACCAGAAGGGACGATTATGATCACGTAGTCTGACCTACTGCATAACACAGACCACAGGATTTCACCCTTTGGTTCCTGTTTCAAGTCCATAACTTCAGGCTGAACTGGAGCTTATCTTTCAAGGCAACATCCAATCTTGATTTGAATATTCTCAATGTTGGAGAATTTACCACATCAATTGGGTAATCGGTTACCTATCATAACTGATAAAAATGATGTCTTATTTCCAATTTCAATTGTTAATCCAGTTTCTTGTATTAATATAGCCAACTATTCTGTTGGCCCGTCTACCCACAGCATTGCACCGGATCTTGCATTCAGCTGGTTCCCTAGAATGACTCCTATGCCCTTTTCAGAGTCAGTTTATAGAATACAGTCCATGTTAGAAATATAGTATGTTGTCTTTGTCCTTGACAATAAATGATGATAAGCTATTCTATTTATATTGTAATAATAAAAAAGAGTGAACTAAAGCAAAACTATAATGATTTAGTGAATAAGCTGGTGGTTTGATCAAACATATCAAGATTTTGATATCTGCCAGAAAATTCTTTCTGCTAACAATTTCAATTTAAAATACGTTTTAACCAAACTTCCAAGTAAGAACAACCTTTAACTGTGCAGGACTTAGGATCTGGTTCCAAAGTGTATGGCTTGGACTTATCTACTTTTAACAAAGAGAAATGCCGCCTGCCCACTTCAACAGGCAGGGAAACTTGATGGGGCAGGTGGTGTAAGTGGACAGCTCCAGCAGCAAGGGGGGGAAACAGTCACTGAGGGACACCAGGTAGCTCCTCCCCCACCTCTTGAAGTCTCAGACATGCATTGGCTAGTTGTGCAGGGGGTGGAGGGAGGAGGAACAGTGCTTACTGGCCAGCGTTTCTCAGCTTCCAGGATTTAACCTAGTGCAGGGGCCACATGCAACTTCTTTCAGCATCCCCACTCTATCCACCCTTAACTAGGTATGGGAATCTGGCCTCACATATGCTACAGGTCTAACAGATTGCCTACTTATGGGTCAGGAAGGATTTTTTCTCTCCCATGGGCCAAATGGCAGAGGACAGGCAGTTTTTCCCCTTCCCCATAGCACCTTCAAGCCACAGTGTTTTATGTAGGAATGCACTTAGTAAATGAGGTACTTGGCTGAGTTGTTAAATTGTTGCAACTTGCAGTGGGTTTCCAGTGCAGTTAAAATGATAAAATCAATGGTTCCCAGAAGTAAAAGAAGTAGGGTTTTGACAATGGACCTTGGGCTCACGGGATAGGGTGAGACTTTGTGGAAAAAGGTCATAGAATCATAGAATATCAGGGTTGGAAGGGACCTCAGGAGGTCGTCTAGTCCAACCCCCTGCTCAAAGCAGGACCAATCCCCAACTAAATCATCCCAGCCAGGCCTTTGTCAAGCCTGACCTTAAAAACTTCTAAGGAAGGAGATTCTACCACCTCCCTAGGTAACCCATTCCAGTGTTTCACCACCCTCCTAGTGAAAAAGTTTTTCCTAATATCCAACCGAAACCTCCTCACTGCAACTTGAGACCATTACTCCTTGTTCTGTCATCTGCTACCACTGAGAACAGTTGAGATCCATCCTCTTTGGAACCCCCTTTCAGGTAGTTGAAAGCAACGGTCAAATCCCCCCTCATTCTTCTCTTCTGCAGACTAAACAATCCCAGTTCCCTCAGCCTCTCCTCATAAGTCATGTCTTCCAGTCCCCTAATAATTTTTGTTGCCCTCCACTGGACATTTTCCAATTTTTCCACATCCTTCTTGTAGCGTGGAGCCCCAAACTGGACACAGTACTCCAGATGAGGCTTCACCAATGTCAAATAGAGGCGAACGATCACGTCCCTCGATCTGCTGGCAATGCCCCTACTTATACATCCCAAAATGCCATTGGCCTTCTTGGCAACAACAGCTCACTGTTGATCATATCCAGCTTCTTGTCCACTGTAACCCCTAGGTCCTTTTCTTCAGAACTGCTGCCTAGCCATTCGGTCCCTAGTCTGTAGTGGTGCATGGGATTCTTCCATCCTAAGTGCAGGACTCTGCACTTGTCCATCTTGAACCTCATCAGATTTCTTTTGGCCCAATCCTCTAATTTGTCTAGGGCCCTCTGTATCCTATCCCTACCCTCCAGCATATCTACCTCTCCTCCCAGTTTAGTGTCATCTTCAAACTTCCTGAGGGTGCAATCTGCACCATCCTCCAAATCATTAATGAAGATATTGAACAAAACCGGCCCCAGGACCGACCCCTGGGGCACTCCACTTGACACTGGCTGCAAACTAGACATGGAACTATTGATCACTACCCGTTGAGCCCAACAATCTAGCCAACTTTCTATCCACCTTATCGTCCATTCATCCAGCCCATACTTCTTTAACTTGCTGGCAAGAATACTGTGGGGGGACCGTGTGAAAAGCTTTGCTAAAGTCAAGGAACAACACTTCCACTGCTTTCCCTTCATCCACAGAGCCAGTTATCTCGTCATAGAAGGCAATTAGATTACTCAGGCATGACTTGCCCCTGGTGAATCCACGCTGACTGTTCCTGATCATTTTCCTCTCCTCTAATTGCTTCAGAATTGATTCCTTGAGGATCTGCTCCATGATTTTTCCAGGGACTGAGGTGAGGCTGACTGGCCTGTAGTTCCCAGGATCCTCCTTCTATCCTTTTTTAAAGATGGGCACTACATTAGCCTTTTTCCAGGCATCTGGGACCTCCCCCGATCGCGATGAGTTTTCAAAGATAATGGCCAATGGCTCTGCAATCACATCCGCCAACTCCTTTGCACTCTCAGATGCAGCGCATCCAGCCCCATGGATTTGTGCTCGTCCAGCTTTTCTAAATAGTCCTGAACCACTTCTTTCTTCACAGAGGGCTAGTCACCTCCTCCCCATGCTGTGCTGCCCAGTGCAGCAGTCTGGGAGCTGACCTTGTTCGTGAAGACAGAGGCAAAAAAAGCATTGAGTTCATTAGCTTTTTCCACATCCTCTGACACTAGGTTGCCTCCCTCATTTAGTAAGGGGCCCATACTTCCCTTGACCTTCTTCTTGTTGCTAACATACCTGAAGAAACCCTTCTTGTTACTCTTAACATCTCTTGCTAGCTGCTCCTCCAGGTGTGATTTGGCTTTCCTGATTTGACTCCTTCATGCCCGAGCAATATTTTATTCTCTTCCCTGGTCATTTGTCCAGTCTTCCACTTCTTGTAAGCCTCTTTTTTGTGTTTAAGATCAGCAAGGATTTCACTGTTAAGCCAAGCTGGTCGCCTGACATATTTACTATTCTTTCTACACATCGGGATGGTTTGTCCCTGTAACCTCAATAAGGATTCTTTAAAATACAGCCAGCTCCTCCGGACTCCTTTCCCCCTCATGTTATTCTTCCAGGGGATCCTTCCCATCAGTTCCCTGAGGTTGTCAAAGTTTGCTTTTCTGAAGTCCAGGGTCCGTATTCTGATGCTCTCCTTTCTTCCCTGTGTCAGGATCCTGAACACCACCATCTCATCGTCACTGCCTCCCAGGTTCCCATCCACTTTTGCTTCCCCTGCTAATTCTTCCCGGTTTGTGAGCAGCAGGTCAAGAAGAGCTCCGCCCCTAGTTGGTTCCTCCAGCACATACACCAGGAAATTGTCCCCTACAGTTTCCAAAAACTTCCTGGATTGTCTGTGCACCACTGTATTGCTCTCCCAGCAGATATCAGGGTGATTGAAGTCTCCCATAAGAACCAGGGCCTACGATCTAGTAACTTCCGTTAGTTGCCGGAAGAAAGCCTCGTCCACCTCATCCCCCTGATCCGGTGGTTGATAGCAGATTCCCACCATGACATCACCCTTGTTGCTCATGCTTCTAAACTTAATCCAGAGACGCTCAGGTTTTTCTGCAGTTTCATACCGGAGCTCTGAGCAGTCATACTGCTCTCTTACATACAGTGCAACTCTCCCACTTTTTCTGCCCTGCCTGTCCTTCCTGAACAGTTTATAACCATCCATGACAGTACTCCAGTCATGTGAGTTATCCCACCAAGTCTCTGTTATTCTAATCACATACACCCTTCTGCATCCTCTGTCCCCTTCGTGGGGGTGGGCTGTAAGACTCAGAGCAAGATGAGTCACGGAGGTTAGGCTGAGGAGAGCCTACCCTGAGTTATGGATTATATGGTAAGAGTCCTGTAGCCCTCACACTGTAACCAATCAAATGTCTGGTATAGGAGAGTATGGTGGCGATGGGTGGGTAGCTCTTCTCTACTGTGTTTAAGTTTAATAAAAGTTGTGCCCTGATGCTTAAAATCCATCCATGTGTCTGCCTCATTTTGCCACTGTGTCTTTGTCAAACCAGTTTGTACAAAGATATGTTCTAGTACGGGATACACACCCCACATTCTATTCTACAATTCGTCTGCACACAAAATGTCCACTGAATTCCTGAGAGTTCTTCAGACATTATGACTGCAGGAGAAAGGAAGTAACTTTCTCCTTCCAACCTTGCTGCTAAAGTGCAAAAGCAGCAAATGTTTTATTATAGGTAGTTGTCACTGGGCCTCTCACCTTTAATGCACTCCCTGGTGGCTAGACATTTGGTAACAGCAGCCTTGCCTCCGGTTTCCTTTGTGTCAGTTTAGAAATGTGGCCTGTAGTGCTCAGCCTCTCTTTATGGCTTGAGCCCTACAGCTGGGTCATTTACTTCCTTCCTCTTTCAGGGTAGTAAGGGGTCTCACTCCAAGGTGCTAGGCGTCCTGTGATGGGCCTCCAATAGCTATTCCTGGGGCCCAATATCCCTCTCCTTTCTTCATCCGAGAGAAACAAAGGAAATTAAAGAAGGAACAAAAATTAAGCCCAGATATCTTATGTTAGGACTGATTTCAGAGTGGTAGCTGTGTTTGTCTGTATCAGGAAAAAAAAAAAAGGAGGAGGACCTGTGGCACCTTGGAGACTAACAAATTTATTTGGGCATAAGCTTTCGTGGGATAAAACCCACTTCATTGGATGCATGCAGTGGAAAATATAGTAGGAAGAGATATATACACAGAGAACATGAAAAAATGGGTGTTGCCATACCAACTGTAACGAGACCAATTAATTAAGGTGGGCTATTATCAGCAAGAGAAAAAAAAAACTTTTGTAGTGATAATCAGGATGGCCCATTTCAAACAGTTGACAAGAAGGTGTGAGTAACAGTAGGGGAAAACATTAGCATGGGGATTCAGGCGTCTCTACCCCCTTCGGGTAGAGACTATGGGGCAGGGAGGGGAATAACCAGTCCCACGCCCCACCCTGAGTCCAGTCAAGCCATTCAACCAGTTTTTAGCCAAATAATCTTATTTTTCTATGGTTTTGTCTTGTCTGGTACTGAGACAAAACTCTGTGAGGTCACACCAGCAAGGACAGGTTCCGCATGTGCGAACAGGCCCAAGCTGTCTGCAGAAGTACTGGAATGTCAGGTCTTCAGGGGACATGGCAGCAGTAACACTGTTTGGGTCCCAGCCCAGGGACCCTGAGTTGGGTAACCAGAGTCTGTTTGCTGAGGTCTCCTGTTGTCTTCCCGGGCTGCTTCCTACCTCTTGCCCTTGAACTCATCTTCTGGATGGTAAGCTTCCCTGGCTCCTTCTGCCAAGGCAAATTTCCCCCATCTAATGCTGTGGAGCTTCTCTATGGTGAAGTTCAGCCTGTCTAGCAACTACCCTGCTCTGACTGCATTTCAGGTTTTTTTTCCCCAGCTGTTACTAACCAGCCATTGAGCCACAGCTGGGGAAGTGATTGCTCTCGTCATTAACTCTTCAGCATCCACTGCCGTGTGGTGTCTATACTCCCCATTACAGAGGTGAGGTCAATCATTAATCCAGTCAAATGCCTGTATTAGGACTGAATTTTTGACCAAACTGCTACTCACTTGCAAGAGCCCTCATAATTGTTTCAAAAGTTCTAGAAGCTGGAGTGTTACCTATCTAGATACTTATTTACCTTTTCATCACTACAGTATCTGAGCATCTCATGCACAATACATGGATTAATCTTCACAAGGCTCCTATGAGGAAAAAGTATTATCTTCATTTTTTCAGAAGAGGAAACCTAAATCACAGAGATTAAGTGACTTGACCAATGTTACAGAGAAATTTGTGGAAGAGTCAGAAACTGAATGCAGATCTCCTGAATACCAACATTGTGTTTTATCCAAAAGATTATCATTTCTCATTAAATCCAGAATTTTTCTGGGTTATTAAAAAAAGGGGAGGGAGGGCAAGGCAGCTACAAAATTCAAACACAGTGGGAGAAGAGAAAACTCTCAATCCACTTATGTACCTCTGGAAAATCAGTTCTGTAGCCTAATATAAATCAGTTAAGCACACAGGAACCCGAACCTAAATCCTTCTCTGGAATAAAAGGGCTGAGGAACAGGAATGAAAAAATAGCTTCATCCTGCCTTGATGGTGCTTAACTCCTCAGCTGAGTCTTTCTTGACCAATTCTAGTGAGCATCTAAACCCCAAGAACCTCCAAGAATCCCTTACTGATTAGTCACAATTGCAATTGCAGGTACTCCCTACAAAGCCACTATCAGAGGACTTGACCATGTTTTCAAAACTTTTTGGATGAATTGAGTGGTTTTGCTTAAATGCTTGTAATCTCTTGTTAACTACATCATTCTACTGCAGAGAGTCTTCATAAGCAAAAGATGCCATTGATGTAAAGTGAGGTGAGTAGTGATTAAGGCTAAGTGGATCTTCTTAATTCAGCAACACTTAAAATAATTGAACATTAATAAAATGGTAAATTGCAATGGAATTCTGAGAGGAGTGCATATGAAATCCACATTAATACTACATCAGTTCATCATGACTAACATTATTATAGTTAATATCAAATGATAAAATAATGGCTGCTTATAGAGTTACTTTTGACTCTTGCTACTAGAAAGAAAATAGCTGTCTTTTTCTGGAGATAAAGCAATCAAAGTTTTTCCTTTGTCAGTAGTCAAAGTGATTGCTTCAGAAGGGAATATATCTTTTTCTGCTGATTCGGCCTGCAGTTTGGCCTGTGTACCTCAGAGATGAATAGCAGAGTTTTTGAGAGCATGCATAATGATGCCATGGTTTCTTACGGTTTTTCAGGGCTTTTTTTTTTAAACCACATTAAAGCACTAAACTAATAATGCACATTCTATTCTTGCAATTTTAAAATAAGGGCTTGGCTATACTTGTAAGTTACAGCGCAATAAAGGAGCCCCGGGCGCCCTAGCTCACTACCCGTCCACACTGGCAAGGCACGTAGAACGCTCTGACTCCGCGGCTACAGCGCTGCTGGTACTCCACCTCGGCGAGTGGAATAACATTTGCTGCGCCCCCGCTGGAGCGCCGCGGTGCCAGTGTGAACAAGGCGTTGCTTTACTGCGCTCTGATCAGCCTCCGGAAACGTCCCATAAGCCCCTTAAGTTAAGTGGCCACTCTTGTCATTGTTTTTTAATCGCTGCAGGAATGTGGCTATGCCCTTTGAAGGCTCCATTTCTGACAGCCGGCTGCTTATCTGCTCTGAGACAAAGCAACCATTAGCGTGGAATGCTGTGTGTTTGAGAGAGAGGTGGGAGAGGGAGGGGGGTCTGCTGCTGTCTGAACTTACAAGACAGCATGCTGACATGCTCTCAGTCCCCCCAAAACCCGCTCTCTCTCCCCCCACATTACAGTACCAATCAAGGTGCCAACTGAGATCAGGGCACCATTATACTAGGCACTGTACAGTCACATAGTGAAAGACGGTATGTGCCCCAAAGAGCTTTCAAGACCCATGGGTCCTATGAATGTCCCTCGCAACATGTACCTCCTCCAGTTTATCAGATGCACTAATTACAACTGTGTGAGTTAAACCAGATAGACAATTACTACACTTTCAAATGAACTCCCACAGAAAAAATGATAAAGACAACGACACCATATTACCCATAGGTGAACACGTTTCATAAAATGATCTCTCCACATCTGACCTCTAAGTCCTCATCCTCAAAAGAAACCTGTATAACACCTTCAAAAGACAAGCCTGGGAACTTAATTTTTTAATTCTATTGGACAGCAAAAAACATGAATTTAACACACACTGATTTAATGGCCCATTAGAACAAAACACACCTGCTGCCTACTAATCCTCCATTGTCCTATAGCTGCAAAGGTGCTAATTATCTACTTCATTTTAAGTAGTCCCCTTATGCTTAATCTGCCTCACCTTGTATTTAACTTGGACATTCTTATTTTCTTCTCCAGATCTGTAGAAGAGCTCTATGAAACTTGAAAGCTTTCCCTTTCCACAAACCAAAGTTGGTCCAATAAAATATATTACTTGACTCACCTTGCCTCTCTTCTATTCTAGTTACACAGATACAGATAAATGGTGGTAGAAATGAAGTATTAAGATACCAATTCTATAGAAGGAGAATTGACACAGAGAAATTAAGTGACTTGTCCAAAGTCACGCAAGAGGTTTGAAGCAGAGCCAGTAACGGAACTCGGATTTGCTGAATACCAATCCTGCATCTTAATCACAAGAGACAATTTCTATTATATTTCACTAGCTCTTTTAATCAAGGACCATGGTTTATATTATGGAATTGCCAGTCTTGGCAATGAGGGCTGGATTGGGAGCAGGGAGTCCTGACACTTATGATAGCTCCAGCAAGGACATTCTCGATTAGGTTTTCTGTAGCTAAAATAAAGTAACATGTGAAAGGTAGAAAGGGTGCATGACTTTGCACTGACCTGGATGATGCACTAAAACTCTACATGCAGGGTAGTTCTGAAAGGCTCTGCTAGGTGGAAGCTTAAATAATAGCCTTGGGAGCCTATAATTTTATGTAATCTATAAAAGATTAGGTAGATAGATTAGAAAGGGGACAGCACACAGAAGTGAGTTAAATTTAAAGCAAGATCCAATATTTGTCTGAGAAAATAGTTAATCTACAAATTAAAGATGACAGCAATATAAAGATCAATCTGTCAGTAGGACAACCGGCAGTTTCAGCTGGTTTCTTCTTTATACTAAAGTTTAGATGGCTTAAATTGTTAAAAGGAAAAATTACTTGAACAGTGCATATAGATAAATGATTGTATTTGCAACTTCTTTGTGTGCGATATTTCCTACCATAACATATCTGGGCCAACAAGATTGAGATCCAAGTTCAAATACAGGTCACGAGTGTTTGATAAACCATGGAAACCCATGTAGCTTTTACACCTACTTTTACCTCTAAGATATGTACATACATGTGTGAGAGAGAAAGTTACGAATAGAGTGTTTGCCCACACTCTTAAAGATGCACGCCCTTCAACTATTATGGAGTCACAGCTGTCACTTCACAGTTAAGGTAGCAACTGAGTTTCCATTACAAGCCCACATGTGTGGTTGTTTTAGTTTTTTAAGCAAGAGTAGGCAAACACTCACATTAGTCTAAAAAATGATAGCTTAGATCTGGAGATGAGAAAATTTCAAGTGCTTGAGACAAAGGGTTTGTTAATTATGGCAACCTAAAGTTAGATCTGTCAAACAGTTCCTAGAGGTCCCGTCCGCACCCGCTTTGGACACTTTGTAGGGAAAAAAAAGGGACAGGTCTTGCCTAGCAGAGATATAATGTCCAAGACCAACATTTAATTGGTTACACTCAAATTAGCAAAGTTCTTAATGTTTTCTTTAGTGAAACCACTCGGGAATGCCAGCTACAGTGAGCACAGTATAGAATATCAAAAGACTGATGGAGACCTGATCTTATGTTAGAAAAGTTTTTAGCCCTTTTTCTTGCACAGATAGGCCTCACAATTTATAGCAATCACTAGAGAGGATTGTCAAAGGTGAAGAGAAGGGGTTCACAGAAAGGGTGCACCGAGGATTCCCCAATAAGCTTCTACTCAGTTTTCCCCAAGTCTGCTTTGTTACCTAATCCCCATCCTTCTCAAGAGGTCCATAGGAAGGGGAAAAGGCTTCTACTGATCCCAGGAGAGCTGTGGGGCCAAAGAAGCAGAAAGATGCATATGGGCTTAGAGATATGAGAGGGAAAGATGAAGAGGAAATTCCCTTCCTTCCTATAGACCTACTAAGATCAACAGAAGAGGAAAACATCCCAGCCACCTTAGTCTCAGTCTGCTCCCTTATAAGCCTTCAGAGTCTTGCTGAGTAACACCCCAATTTCCTGTGAGGCTCCATAGCCTTATTAGTCACCAATGAGTCCATTTTGGCATATTGGAGACTGTCAAGTACATATAGGTTCTTTGGGGGCTGAGGATGGTTAATGTTCCTACACTCAGACCATTGATATGAATCTGCAAACATAACAGTGTGTTGTGTGGAAATTAATTTTACAAAATTCCAGGTTACTCGTTCAGACCTTTTTACAGCAAGGGTTCTCAAACTGGGGGTCGGGATCCCTCGGGGGGTTGCAAGGTTATTACATGGGGTGTCGTGAGCAATCAGCCTCCACCCCAAACCCCGCTTTGCCTCCAGCATTAATAATGGTGTTAAATACATTTAAAAGTGTTTTTAATTTATAAGGTGGGGGGGTCTCACTCAGAGGCTTGCTATGTTCAAGGGGTCACCAGTACAAAAGTTTGAGAAACACTATTTTACAGTGATGCCTTTTAGCAAGACACCAACATCTGAACTATGTTCTGAGATCATGTGTTTTATTTTGGTAATAATTGCAATAGAATGAAAATGAGCACACTGTTTCATTACTTTGAACACAAATAATTAGAGCAGTTTTGCAGATAAACAGCTATTAAACTGGTTTAGGAGAAAATAGTCACAAATGAGAAACTTCACAGGGTGAATTCAAATGGTTATTTTCTCTATTCTATCCACTTTCATGATCCCTTCTTTTGATACTAGAGAAGCAAAGCTATGGTTGAAGGCTACCTAGACCACAGTTTGAACTATAAAAGGATTACTCTACTTATTGTTCATGTGATTTTTTTTCTCTGTCCTAGGAGGTAGCCAATCTAATCTCTGACCACTTGCCCCAACTTTTCTAAGATTCATTAAAGGCCATATATTTGCCTAAATTTGATGGGATTTTTGACCTACGAATCATCATAATCAGTTAACTGAACCTCAATTCAGAACTATTGGCTTTACACTACAGGTGGCCGAGCTTTTGAGAAACGCAGTCCCAAGCTCGTATTACGTAGCAATTCAAAGACCGTACACACGTTCTGCCCGGAATCAAACCCCAGGAGATGCGGGGACTAAGCAAACAATGTGCACAAGGCATCTATCTAGGTGTTGTAATTAGCTTTAAATTGGCATAGATGGAACAAGACATCTGCCCACAAGAACTGGAAAAAGATGAAAGAAAAAACAAATACACCAAGTCAAAATCAAACGTGCTGACATTTTATGCAGAGCTGGGGATGATAAAAAGAGAAAAGAAACTGTTTGTTGGGCAGTGTGTTCTGAAAGATATGAAGGAGACCATTATGAAGCATTTAGAGAATGCTAGTGGGAGAAACACATTCTTCCTCTGTACAGTAGATGCAAAGTTGAAAGGCAGAGCACAACACACAGTGCAACAGAAGTGGTCTAATGTAATTCATTTACACACAGGATGGAAAGACAGTCCAGATTCCTCCATCTCATCCCTGACAGTCCAGAATTGCAAGCTTGTCCACGGTTACCAAAAAGGGTCATAACACTAGATAAAAAGTGTACTGGTACAAAAGTCCCCAAATTTCATGTAATTCAAGTGCATATTAAAGGGCCCTTTACACCCAGCACAAGGACCAGAAAAATCTAGTTACCCTTTTTGAAAATCTCAGTTTGAAATATGGCAGTTTTAGTTAAATTTAGTAGTAAACCTTCAACAGAGAAGCAGAAAAGAAACATTTCTGCATCCTGGGAAATGTAGAATGAACTCTTAAAGCATTTTAATTATGATATATGAATTGTTGTGTCAAACACACTCTAAAAATGTATTTTTAAATGTGAGAAACCATGGTAATGCCACGCCCTTGAATTAAGAGGACCCAGTCCACTGTCCTAAGTATGAAGACATGACATACATTAAGGATAGCCTTTGCCCTGCTATTGGGAGGTTCAGTTCAACAGTAGTCAGCCAAGTTGCTTATGCTAGGACTGAATTCGATGTACCAAATATTAAAATCCATCACTTGAAAGAGGGGGCAAACTGTCAGACTCTTCTGTTGCAGCTCCTCAGATGCCTTTGAAACAAAAGTAGCTCGACTACAGCAGCAACTGCAAGCAATAAGAGTAATCAGGGAGCTTTAGTCTGAAAAATGCAGACCTGCATCTCCAATGGGAATCAGACTGGGAAATAGTAGTGACTATCTCCCAAACTCTGCCCACAACCTAAACACTTCTATTCAGTGTAAAGGAGTTATAAAAGGTTACTCACAATAGATCATGCAGAACTCCATAGTATGATTGTCCCTAAACTTTCTTGCCTACTTTGATTAGTACTTAAATAGTTAACAAATGTTGATTTTTAAAATTACTATCATTGGGCTTAAGAGTTAATACCGAGTGAGGTGAACAGCAGTTTGAGTCTCTGGAGGTATCACTACATTGGGTACATCCTGTGCACATTTTGAAGGCTCTCTTTGCCACCCTAATACCTAGAACCTATTTAAACGAAAAGAAAAGAAAACAACCTTAGATTCTGGAGCACCAAATGTTGTCACCAGAGAAAAATGCCAGCTAATTGAACCGCCTTGAACTATACTAAGCCAGCTTTTGATCTCTTTTGATCTGGTTATGCAGATGTCCAGCCTTGGGAGGCTCATGCCCTTCGGGAAACCAACAGTGAATTGATGTTTACCTGTTTTCAAGAGATCAGGGAAGACAGAGTTTTGCAGGTATAAAGGCAGAGTTTCAACTGAGTAGGGGCTTTTTGGGCTACAAGCTGACATGGCCTGATAACCAAGATAGGCAAACCCTTAGAGAAGGGTTTGAAAGACTTTGTAACTTATCAGGACAAAACTGATGTGGGACATCTGGTAAGCTTAAATAAGAGTTTAGATCTGTTTATTGTTTTATATATTTTCTCTATAAGCTTCTGTCCATACATTATTGTCATCTTCCGTTGAAGAGCTATTTGGTTACGTGTAACCACTGGTCATAGCCTTTGGAAAGGGAGCAAAGCACAGGGGCTGGACTTGAGCCACACCTGCTGGAATTAATACAGTGAAGTGAAAGGGGGCTGAAAGCTTAAGCCACTGATCAGGAGGGAGAGAGCAGGCTGTGGGTCCTTGCCCAGAGAAAGGTGAAAGCTAGAGGCCTGATATCTAAGAGGACATTCCTTGAATAGACCACAGAGGAGATAAAAGATGAAGTTATCCCAAAACTCTGACAGGCCCTAACTATGGAAGTGTTTGAAATCCAAGCAAAGTTTGCAAATGATTCCACTCTCTATAAATGGCGGAACCTAACCAATCAAAACCTGAGTATCTCTGGAAACGGTGTTCAAAAATCTAGATAGAAATAGCAGGGGAAGGTTGAGCCCTCTCTTCACAGAACTGTCATCACACTCCTCCCAGCCTGCTGCCTAATGAATTATATGAGACATCATCATTCACAGACTCTACAAGTTCATTCAGATAGGATGATTACTTCTCTATCAGCTGTCATGAAGAGTGAAATAACTAGGAGAAGACCTGTTTAGCTTTTGAACACATGATAATGCTCCCAGAAGTGTATTCTATTTCTAAAGAATTGATTAAAATGAGTAATTGGGTTTCATAGCTCTGAGACTAATGCCAATGGGTAAAGGAGATGGCACAACATGCTTTTAATTTTAGATCATTGTTATGATCCAAAATTCCAGTAAGAGCTGCCAATAGGAACAATTGTAGCTGGAACAGTGAATTAGCAAACTCAGGTTTCAGAGTAGCAGCCGTGTTAGTGGCTAGAATGTACTAGCTGGGTCAAGAGGGGTCAATTGCAATAGTAGTAAGATCCAAAATGTCAATATGGCCATTGGTGGTTCTGGTAGAAATGATCTGTAGTGAGGTGCTGACCTTGTGAGTTAGGGGACGAGAGCAGCAGCAGCAGTTTTTTTGTTTGTTTTTTAAATGTGGGGAATATTATTTCCTTGTAAAGCTGGTTCTTGCCATCACAGTCATTCTTAACTATTAAACAACTACAAAGCCTACAATGGTAATTATTGCCTCAATCTTTATAGCTAGTCACTGTGAACTTTAGATTATACATTTTCTATATAATTTGAGGGAGGAGATGGATTTTGTGGGGAATGGAAAAACATAGATGCAGCACTCTGGCAAGCAGACCTGCAAAGGATGCTCTACTTGATCAAAGTGGGAAAAACACTTATGCCAAACTGTCTGCTTTGTTTACAGTCATTGCCATTCTCTCACATCATCTGCCTCTTTGCATTATTGTGTTGTCTACATTTTTTATTCACTGTTGGATGATCAGTGAGTCAGTGTCCAAGGCATTTTCTGTGACAGATTTATTTTAATGTATTGAACTCTTTAACATCCAGCCTGCAGCAAGTTCCTTAATCTCTTTATGAATGCTAGTTCCTTGACTCATAACCAAAAGTGGACAGCATACAAAGAACAACAGAACTATGAAAAGGATTAGGAGAATTCTATGTCAAAATGGACAAAGAAAAGGCAGTGTTATGCTGTAAACAATAATCATGTTTTTTCTGTCTCTTGCGCAAGGAGAAATAACTTTTCCACCACATAATGCATTTATTAGCCTTCCTGACCTCATCATTCCCACGTTAACTTAGATACTGCATCAAAGACAGGAATAGCTGTTTGACAGTAGGATTTTTAAATTTAGCTTGTTAACATTCATAGTTGCTACATTATCAGATTGAAAGTTACTGCAGGAGTACCACCTTGTGGACATCAATGTAATTGCTAAGTCTAGTTGTACAACACTGTCAATAGTAGTTTGTACACTGACATTCACTTGGAAGAGTCAAAAGCATATACATTAGAAAAAGTCAACAGAAATATGTAAGCAAATACCTCTTAACACACTTGATAATGGTGTGATGCTACCACTTAATTTAAACTAATACAAAGGAGTTATATTTTTCTGAACATAAAATTTCAGACTGCAGAACAATACAATTAAGGAATTTTATAAGGAGAAAAAGAGTGTTTAAGATTCCCAAATTCTTCCTATTATATCTGAATTTCACATGGATAGTAAAAGGATATGATGTATATTACTTATCGATAGCATGGTTCTCCTAATGCTAAGAGAAGATATTGAGAAGATCCTAGATTCAAGGGCCAACAAAATTGCTGCTGAGTTATACAGCAGCTCCACCAGAATCACAGGCTTATCATACAAATGTAGGACTTGAAGGGATCTCAAGAAGTCATCAAGTCCAGCACATGGCGCTGAGGCCTGACCAAGAAAACCTAGAACATCCCTGACAGGTGTTTGTTCAACCTGTTCGTAAAAACCTCCAATGATGGGGATTTCATAACCTCCATTGGAAACTTATTCCAAAATTTAACCACCTTTTATGGCTAGAAAGTTTTTTCCTAACAGCTAACCCAAATCTCCCTTGCTGAAGATTAAGCCCATGATTTTGTTTCTTACTTTCAGTGGACATAAAGAACAGTTGATCACCACCCTCTTTTTAACAGCTCTTAGCTTATCTGAAGACTTCTCAGGTCCCCGTCCCCCACAGTCTTCTTTTTTCCAAACCAAATATGGCCAGTTTTTTTTTTTAAACCTTTCTTCACAGGTCAGGTTTTCTAAAACTTCTATCATTTTTGTGGCTCTCCTCCAGTTTCTCTCCAAGTTATGCATATCTATTTTAAAGTGTGGCACAAGATACAGTACTCAGCTCAGGCCATACCAGTGCCAAATACAGTGAAACAATTACTTCACATGTCTTACGTATGACACATCTGTTAACAAATCCCAGATTATTAGCCTTTTCCACAACTGCATCACATTGTTGACTCATTTAACATATGATCCAAAATAACCCTTAGATCCTTTTCAGCAGTCCTATTACCTCACCAATTATTTCCCCTTTTGTGGTTGAACATTTGTTTTTCCTTCCTAACTGAAGTACTTTGCATTTGTCTGTATTGATTTTCATTTTGCTGAATTCAGACCAATTCTTCAATTTGTCAAGGTCATCTGAATTCTAATCATTCCTCCGAAGCTCTTGCAGTTTGGTGTCATCCGCAAATTTTGTATGCATAATCTCCATTTAGTTATCCAAGTAATTAATAAAAATATTGAATAGTACCAGACCCAGGACTGACCCCTACAGGACCCCAGGAGATGCACCTTTCCAGTCAGACAGCAAACTATTGATAACTACTCTTTGATTATGGTTTTTAAACGAGTTGTGCACTCTCTTTACTGTAATTTCATGTAGACCACATTTCCCTGGTTTGAATGTGAGAATGTCAGGTGGGATTATGTCAAACACCTTATTAAAAGTCAAGATATCACATCAACTTCTACCACCTATCAACTAGGCCAGTAACCTTGTCAGAGGAGGAAATTAGGTTGGTTTGGCATGATTTTTTCTTGACAAATCCATGCTGGCTATTCATTATAACCTCCTTATCCTCTAGGGTGCTTACAAATTGATTGTTTAATAATTTGGTTCAGTATCTTTCCAGGTATTAGAATGACTGGTGTAGAATTCCCCAAGTCCTCTTTGCTCCCCTTTTTAAAGATGGGTACTGTGTTTTCCCTACTCCAGTCGTCTGGGACTTCACCATCCACCAGGGGCTCTCAATGATAATTGGCAATGGTTTTGAGATTGCTTCAGATAGTTCCTTAAGTACTCTAGGATGAATTTCATCAGGCCCTGCCAACATGAATTCATCTAGCTTGTGTGAAGATGTGGTTGAAGCCAAAGTGCAAGATGGGGGTAGATCAGTGGTTCCCAAACTGGGGTTTGTGAATCCCTGGGGGTTCGTGAAATGTTACAGGGGGTTCTGAGGAAAAAATTCCCTAATGGTGGACAGAGCTGTCCCTGGGGATCCCGGGCAGCATGGGGCCAGCAGCCCACAGCCCCTGGACTTCCAAGAGCTAAGCAGATCAAAGCAAGCATATCTATCACACTGAGGAGATATAAACTTCAAGACTCCTTATAAGAAATGGAAAGGGAGATGGATATTTTTTGCTGTTTTTAAAATTAAATTGGCAGCTAGTATTGGTTTTAAAATTATTATGAAGAACAAGTTTAAGCTTTGTTGTAACGCGCGTCGTTTGCCTGGACTGCACAAGACCTGAATGCTTGTGTAGGAGGAACTCTTTGAGTTGGCTTCTTAAATACCTTCATGCTGTTTCATATCTGATACTCTTTGATGAAACCCAGGAGCCTTGACTTATAACAGGCTTATTCGAAGTGATAGAAGCTACGAAAGTGAGATCTTGGAAGAGTGTTGCCATTTTCATAATGTAATAAAAATACTGTTATGATAAATAATTAATAATAAATAGTGTGTAATAAGCATGTCATAAAAACAAAATTTATATTTCCAAGATCACTGCTTTTATAATTTATACTCAGATAAATGAGAAAATCCCTGGAAATATTCATTTTTAGGAGGGGGTTCATGAGACTTGACATTTTAGTGAAATGGGTTCACAGGTTGTTAAAGTTTGGGAACCACTGGAGTAGATGGATAAAGGGACTGTAGTAGGATTTTGCTCATTTCTATGGGATTCTTTCACTGTTTTATCTATTTTGATTTATAGCCAAGCAGTCTTCCACTGCTCTGCTTACTTGTACAATAATCACTGGACTGCAGTCCTTTTCTGCTTACTGGCCCTCCCATCAGACTCACATACATGTTGAGCAGGTCAGATGAGAAGATAGAATTCTACAGTGTAAGAGAACTCTCAGAGAGCAGATAAGCAATTACCCAGGATAATGCTCTGAGACCACTCATGAAGAAAGGAGCACAACCATCCAAGAGCAGCATTAACCACTACACCCTACCCCTGAAACTGAAGCTCACAAACCACTTGGAAACTTTTGCACCACAGATCTGTTCAACAGATCTGTATCTGCTGACAGCTAGCAAAAAACAATTATGCTCACTCCTACCAGAACTGTAAACATGCCAGTTTAAAAATGCTATAGTCAGTCTAATCCTCAAAAAATGAACACTCAAAACAGAATAATTTTCCAACTACCAGTCATCTCCAAACTGCCTTTCTTAGGAAAACACATCATGTCCAGGAAATAGCAGCAGCTAATCAACAACATGCACCAATATCTTCAATTCTTCAATCTGCCTTCAGAACAAGGCACGGTGTGTAGAAAGCCCTAGTAGCGCTAAAAGACCACATGTATGTCAAAATCTCCTGATTGAAGAGCAACTGGCTCAAATCACACCCAAGGAGGACTGAAGCAATATCGGTTGGACAGGGAAAATGCTTTAAACAAATAGCTGGGAAATTGTCCTCCATTTTTCATCTGACGCTTCTGGTAATCAAAGTGGTGCAAAGTCACAGGATCACTTTTATACACAACTGATGTGACCTGAGCATCAAGGCTTAGTGATGAGTTAAAACCTCCTTCTACCTGACAATTGCTACGAAGCTTTGCACATTCCACCCTAATGAAGATCAAGCCTTAGAGAGCTATGTGTTTGCTATCTCCAGAATGGAATACTGTAATTTCTTGTAATAAGGGATGGAGAGGGATGTAGTGCAGAAACCAGCCTGTACAGATTTTGGCTGTCTGCCTCATCGACAGAAAAAGCAGGCTCTGACCATATTACTCTTGTGCTCTGATCTCACCACTGGCTCCAAGTTCATTTCCATTATTAATTGAAGGCCTTGGTCCCAATCTTCCAAGCAATCAATAGGTCAGGACCTGGCTATGTCAATGACTGCTTTTCCATCCACAACTTGCCAATTCAGCAGCAACACCTTCTAAGGCAATGCATCTTACAAACCCCAGGACGAAGTGCATGAGAGCCAGAAATAAAGCATTCTATCTAAATCAATGAGGTAAGACTGTGGCCTGACCTTCTGAAAGAAATCAAACTAATCCTGAGTATGACCACCTTCAGGATATGCTAAAATAATTTCCTCTAGACCAGTGGTTCTCAAAGCCAGTCCTCTGCTTGTTCAGAGAAAGCCCCTGGCACGCCGGACCGGTTTGTTTATCTGCCGCGTCCACAGGTTCGGCTGATCGTGGCTCCCACTGGCCGTGGTTCGCCGCTCCAGGCCAATGGTGGCTGCGGGAAGCGGCACGGGCCAAGGGATGTACTGGCCACCCTTCCCGCAGCCCCCATTGGCCTGGAGCAACGAACCACAGCCAGTGGGAGCCGTGATCAGCCGAACCTGTGGACGCAGCAGGTAAACAAACCAGTCCAACACCCCAGGGGCTTTCCCTGAACAAGCGGCCGACCGGCTTTGAGAACCACTGCTCTAGACTATAACTGGAATGGTGATTAAAAAATAAACAATTCATGCCCAGGCAGACCCTCCTTTAATCAAGGAAAGAAGAGGAAAAGAAGTCCATGAGTTATTCTATAAACCTGGCAATCCCGATTAAATTGACCTAGGAAGCAGATACCATTGTTATGGTTGTTCAAGTAAACCCTAAAATAAATAGACTCAATCCACCACAGCTTGGGACCAAAGGCAGACTATTGATCTAAAATAATCAGAATTTACACTTTGTACTTGTACACTTCATCTTCTGCTAGGAAATCATTTCCACCAGCTGTCTCTAACATATATACAGAGCTCAAAATCATTGGGGTAGAGTCCTAACAACCTTTCCAATCAGTTATCCTAAAAAAGGAAGATTGGACACCGATCCATAGATAGCATAACTACCAGCATTACTACAAGCTTTCTTGAACAGCGACATTACACTGGCTTTTAGTGTTTCTTAGGGCTTGTCTACATAGTGCTGCAGACTGGTCCATGAGGGGTGTGAATTTCAGAGCGCTCTAACTGCCCCATGTAGACCCTGCTGGCATGAGCTAAAAGGTACCTAGTTTACATCAATGTAGTCTGCACACTAGGTACCTTTTAGTTCATGCCAGGTGGGTCTACACAGGGCAGTAAGAGTGAAACACAGTATTCTGCAATTCCATTCCCTTTGGATCTAAGTGCCACTGAAAATTAAGCATCAGTGTCCATAACAAATATAACTTTTTTCTCTCCAGTCCTCAGGAATGGGTGTGTATGAATTGAGATATTCTCAATATAACTGGTACCCAGACTGCAGTGAGATCTTTTGATAATATTAATCAACAATGAACCCAGTTCTTCCCTACTGGCCTTTACTAGCCAGAAAAGGAGACATTACTCACCTTGTGCAGTAACTTGAGTTCTTCCAAGTTCTTTCTCCCTATGAGTGCTCCACTTCAGGTGTACTCATACCCGTTCTTTCTTTAATTAGAGATTTTGGGTAGTAGCACCCATTTGCACTGTGCACGCACCCTACGCTTCCTTGTGCCCTGCTCCAAGGCTATATAGCAGTGGTGGGTAGCCTGCAGGTTGCACACAGCCCATCAGGGTAATCTGCTAGTGGGCCGAGAGACAGTGTTTACATTGACCGTCCTCAGGCATGGCTGCCCGCAGCTCCCAGTGGTCACAGTTCACCGTTCCTAGCCAATGGGAGCTGCAGGAAGCAGCGTGGGCTGCAGGGACATGCTGGCCACCACTTCCCGCAGCTCCCATCTACCAGGAACTTGAACCGCGGCCACTGTCTCGCAGCCTGCCAGCAGATTACCCACAGGCTGCAGGTTGCCCACCACTGCTATTTAGGGCTGCACTGGTGAACTGCCTTCAGTTCCTTCTCTGCCACAAAGTCCCCAGAGGAAACCCCGAAGCACGGGTGAAAAGAGCACTTTAGGGACATACATCTCAAAGTACTTCAGTTACAGCACAGGGCAAGTAACCACTTCTTCTTTGAGTAGTGTCCCTTTGGGTGCTCCACTTCAGGTAACGACTGAACAGTACCTCCAGATGGTAGGTGGGGGGGAGGGGCTTCAGAGCCAGGTCCAAGATTGAAGACCACACATTTTCAATGGCAGCATCTGATCTAGAAGAGTGGACCACTGCATAATGCTCGAAGAAGGCCAGGTGGCAGCCTTATAAGTTTCTAGAGTAGGGATATTCTTGAGTAATGCCACAGAAGTAGATGGAAATCTTGTGAAATGGACCCAACAACCTAGAAGGAGGCTGTACATCTGAAGATTTACAGCACAATATGATACAGTCACAGATCCACCTAGAAAGTCTCTGGGTGGAAGTCAGAGAACCTTTGGACCTATGAATAATAGCTATGAACAGTATGGATGATTTCCTAAATGACTTAGTTCTGCCTAAATAAAAAACTAACACCCTCCTAACATCCCAATAGTGTAAAATAGCCTCCTGTCTGGACTCAGGAGGATTAGAGTGGATGGGAACTGGATGTAGGATAACCTGGCTGATGTGAAACTCAGACAACACCTTGCATAAAATTTTAGGGTGTGGACATAATGAAACTTTGCTCTTGAAAAATACCGTAAATGGAGGATATGCCGTAAGAGCCCCTATTTCTCCTACCCTACAAGCAGAGGTGATAGCCACCAAAAAGGCTGTCTTCTGAGATAAATTAATGAAAGAAGATGTAGCCATTGGCTCAAAGGAAGGGCTCATAAGGTATTTAAGTACTAAAATTCAAATCCCAGAGAGGTGTGGTTTCCTTAATTTGGATTAAAAGTCTCCTAGAAGACTTACTGGTGTGTGATGGGTGAAGATTTAGAATCCCTCAACTGCTGAATGAAAGGCTGCTTTAGTCGCCAAGTGGACCCTGATGGAGCTAATAAAGAATCATGTCTCTTTTAGCTCCAAGAGGTAATCAAGGACCATAGAGAGGGAAGACTGAACAGGAAGAACACCACAGGTTGAATCTTTTCCACTTGTGGAGGTAAGTATCTCATGGACCCTTTCCTACTATTCAATAAAACCTGTTGTGCCTCCGTAGAGCAAGTCAATTAGAGTCCCATGAACCATTGAGGAGCCAAACTTTGGAGTGACGTATTTTCAGGTTGGGATGAAGAGTATGGCTGACATCCTGGGAAAGTAGATGTGGAATAGATGAGAGGCTAATCACCTGACAGAGAGCTAGGTGAATCAGGTAGGGATATCATATATGTCTTTGCTAACTTGAATCTTTGAGACGAGATTAGCTAACATCAAGAAGCTATTGGGGGGAAGATAAGCCCTGGCTGATATGGTGTTCAAGGAGGCTCCTGTGAACTCTATTCTTTGTACAGGGCTCAAAACGGATTTCATGATGTTGAGGACCTCATTGTAAGACAGGCCCTTGAGTCGCCAGTCCTCAAGATACAGAAAAATGATTATTTGCCATCATCGGAGGTAAGCTTCAATCCCTGCCAAGTCCTTTGAAAACACTTTTGGGGCAGAAAAAAGGTCATACGGGAGCACTTGATACTGAAAGTAATCCTGGCCTACTGAAAAGCACAAGAACCATTTGAGAGACGGGTGAATTGTGATATGAAAATAGGCATCCTGAAGGTCAAGTGCCAAAAACCAATCTTCTGGTTCTAATGACAGAATCATAGTTGCAAGAGACACAATCCTGGACTTTGCGTAGGAGTTTTAGATCTAAAATATAAGTCTCTTCCCGCACCTCCCATTCTTTTTCAGGACCAGAAAGCAGTTGAAATAAAACCCCTTCCCTATGTGTTCTACAGCACCCATTCATAGAAGTGAGTCAACTTATTGCTTAAGAGGTGCTTGTGAGAGGGGTCGTTGAAAAGGGATGGTGAGGAGGGATGAGAATAGGGGCGGGAGTTGTCTGATGTGATTCTCTCCATGCATAAAGACAGTGGGAAAAATGGTGTATATGCAGCTTAGTGTTGTGGGATAGTTCCAGGCCCTCAACTAGCCCATCAAAACTGACGCTTAGATCAGCGTTTCTCAAACTGGGGTCCATGCACCCCTGGGGGGTCCCCAATGGTACCACAGGGGGTATACTGACCCCACTGATTAACTCTTCCCCCTCCCTCTCAGCACCTCCTGCACGCTCAAAATCTGGTGGCACAGTGGGGCTAAGGCAGGCTCCACACTGCTCCCGGAAGCAACCAGCATGTTCCTGCAGCCACTGGGAAGTGCAGGGGGGTCTCTGCACACTGTCCCCACTCTGAGTGCCGACTCTTCAGCTCCCATTGGCTGGGAACAGCGGCCAATGGGAGCTTCAGGGATGGTGCCTGCAGGGAGGAGCAGCGTGTGGAGACCCCTGGCCCCCTGCTTAGGAGCTGCTGCCAGAGAGATGTGCCGGTCACTTTTGGGAGATGCCTGAGGTAAGCACCGCCCACCCACAGCCTGCACTCCACTCCCACTCCTGCACCCCAACCGCTTGCCCCAGCCCAGAGCCCACACCCAAACTCCCTCCCAGAGTCCTCATCCCACACCCAAACTCCCTCCCAGAGCCAGCACCCCTCACCCCCTCCTGCACCCCAACCCGCTACCCCATCCCAAACTGCACCCAAACTCCCTCCCAGAGCCCACACTCCCTCCCACACCCAAACATCCTCCCTCAGCCTGGTGAGAGTAAGTGTGGGGGAGAGCGAGCAACGGGGGTATGTGTGGAGTGAGTGGGGGTGGGGCCTCAGAGAAGGGGCAGGGCAGGGGCACGGCCTCAGGGAAGTGGGTAGGGGT
The DNA here is from genome assembly GCF_965140285.1 of Lepidochelys kempii. Taxonomy (NCBI): domain Eukaryota; kingdom Metazoa; phylum Chordata; order Testudines; family Cheloniidae; genus Lepidochelys; species Lepidochelys kempii. The sequence goes on along the minus strand of NC_136383.1, from coordinate 76,744,868 downwards.
GCCCCTGAAAAATTGTAAATCAAAATTGGGATCCTCAGGTTGCTAAAGTTTGAGACCTGCTGGCTTAGATTATAATGATGGTTCAAATAGCGGGTGCTGACTGAGCATGTGGTCTCTTTCTCTGGAATCTTGACTTGTTTCGGTTTACACATAGGCACCTTCCACTCTTTGTTATCTCCTAAATCCCAAGAGATCTCAGCATGACTCTGGAATCCTAAAGGGTACACAGCAAATTATTAGTGGAATCAGCGAATTGTTTGAGGTCATAAAAGAGAAGTCCTCAACTGTGTCTTAGACCTCCCTTGGGATCCAGACTCTGGAGACAGGACGCCCTCTGCATAACTACTGCCATAGAGATGAATTGAGCATCTGTGTTGGTTGCATCAACAAGACTCATAAGGATGCTTTAGCTAACAGCTGACCCTCATTAATAGCAGCCTGAAACTGGTCATGCTTATCAACCATCAGATGCTCTATAAAGACGGATAATTTGGCATAATTTGAGTGACTGTATTTAGCCAGAAGAGCTTCATAGTTTGTGATCCTAAACTGAACAGATTAGTAGGCCTTTCTGAGGAACAGATCAAAGTATTTTTGATCCTTATCATATTGCATAGCCTTTACTTGATGTCTGCCATGTTCTTTCACTGCCTCCACAACCAGGACACTCGGTGTTGAATGGGTGAACAGAAATTCAAAGTCTTTAGCTGGGACATAATGTTTCTTATTGGACCATTTACACATTGGCAGAATCGTGGTAGGGGTCTGCCAGATGGATTTGGCAGGATCCATCAGGGCCTTATTAATAAGTAGGCCAACTCAGGGAAAGGGAGCCCACTGGAGGATGTCCAGGAGCTTATGTTGCGACTCCCTGCCTCTTGCAAGGGAAATTAGAGGGAATCTGCAAATCACTTCATTAACTTTTGAAAGAGTCTGAAGTCATCAGCCAGTCAGTGAAGAAGGAATAATCACTTCATCTGGGGAAAATGAAGAAATACTTGTTTGGGGAATAACCTCTTCAGCTGTCCTGGCCTCCAGCTTCTCAAAGAATTCTTGTGCTTGAGGTAACAGAGGAGGAGCAGTTGAAATAGGGGAGCCTCTCCTTCTGCATTCCCTATGACAGGGGCAAGGTGCCAGTTTATGCCAAGGTCTCCATGCCTTACTTGAATGCTGACAAACATAGAGCTGGAATCAGTCTGATTCACCTCTATGTTAGAATTGACAAAACAGCCTTTAGAGAGTTAAAAAAATGTGCTTAGTGTTTAGGTTTTACTGAATGATTGTAAGTTGCTGCATGCTCTCTCCTGCCCGACAAAGAAGGTCCATCAACACCAGACAAACTGTTGTGGACTATCAAACAGGACAGAAATCTTTGGTGATTGCTCTCCCTACCCCATGAAGAGATGCACAAGTGATTTCCTCGTATCAGCTGAGCTGGCAGCTCAGAGAAGGGGGAAAAAGAATAAAAATCCCTAGCAAGGAGAAACTGCATCTCTGTGCTGTTTGGTCTCTCAAGGGTAAGATTTCTAGGCATAAGGAAGGGATTCCCAGCTTCTTAGCCTGCATTAGTCCAAAGGACATATAAAGTTTGCTTATTATACAAGGTTCTACTGTCTTTTGAAACGTATATATGTTTACCTGCTTTATCCTTGTAAATAGCTCTTATTTCCTTTTCCTAGTTAATAAATCTTTAGATAATTCAATACTGGATTGGCTACAAGCAGTCTTTGGAGTGAGATCTAAAGTTTATTTGATCTGGGTTAAGTGACTGACCCTTTGGGACTTGCAGTAATCTGAATACTATTGTGATTTGTGGTGTGATTTGTGATCTGTCACAAAGACAAGGCTGCCTAGATGAGATAGTTTGGGGTACCCAAAGGGGTGGTCTGTCACTCCATGGTTAACTATTACAGCGCCTGAGAAGTTTAAACTTGATAATTGGTTGGTGAAATCTAAATATAGAACTCACAGCCGATTTGGAGTTTATGCTCTGTTTCCTAACAGTCTGCCCTGAGGTTAGGGTTGTCAATTTTGATTGGATGTATTCATGGAGGTTTCATCACATGACACATCCTTTAATTCCTGGAGACTCCAGGACAACCCAGTAGGATTGGCAACCCTATTTGAAATTGGTACTCATGCTTTTTTTGTCATTTCAGGACAGCTTGATACTCCGCATGAGAAAGCCTACGGGCATGGGAAAATCACTGACAATATGCAGCCCAAAGATCCTAGTATGGTCACTGGGGAGATCAAAAAAGCATTGAGGTGGAATTCACTCGTGCTCAAGCCAGAATGGGGGAACACAGGCCTGTCTTTAGTGAAACTCCCCCTTCTCGTCAAAAGCGTCAGGATGGAAATCCCTTCTCTGAAGTGTCGGGGAACCTTGAATCAAGATATTAGAATCAGAAGAAAATTCTCCTCTTTAAGAAGTGGACCCCAAACATTCTCTGGAGAGGCAAGCAGTATTGGGGAAAGGTCCCACCTCAGTGACTATGCTTGTCTGAGTACTGCTTCAGGGCACGCACAGCTCTGTTCTCCAGCATCTGCTCCAGATATCAGCGTAGAGTATATAGAGCAATATAAGCAAGTCATTGTCAGTATGAAATTTTTGAGTACTGATAACCTCTCGGTACTGACTAACAAGGGAGATTTCAGCTCCTCCAAGACAAGTAGACAAGTAGATCCACAGAGAACCTGAACTCCTGCAGTATCATGGTTTGAAGAGCGGGGCCCCATTCTGTTGTTGGTACGAAGAGTATATGCTGCTCTGGTTAGTCCACTCTGATTGAAGTAGACAGTACTGATGAGGATGCCTGGAGGTGCACTGAGACCATATGCAAATCATGGTGTCTTCCTAGTACAGACACAATCTTAGTAGCCAACTTAGATGTAGACAATACCTAAGGAGTTGTGGGTACTGTTCTCTTAAGTACCACTCCTTCAGATAATTTGCCCCATATCATGACTTGCAACACCTGTATCACCTGCAACACTAGGGATTTCAGTATAAAAATATTGAATGGTGGAAAACCATATATATGTGCATACATACAAAATCTGAAGGGTAATATTTTTAACTGGCATAAACCTAGCATCTAATTTTGTGCATTTGCAGTTACTATATTTGTGTATAGAATTAGCAAATTTGCGCATACACAATGGTTGTTTAGGGAACTGACTTCCACATAGAAATATTAATATACGCAAAAAATTAGAGTACAATTTTTGAAAAACTGGCTCCAAGCCATAATGTCTTCGCAGAGCATGTGATTGTGTGCAAAAAGGCGCACACATTGTTGTAGCCATTTGATAATCATTTCATAAACAGAGCTACCAACAAGACAGATTTCTTACTGCACTATTTGCCAGGGCATTACAAAAAGAAATACAGTAGCATTGTTACTAGCTTAGTAATAGTTCTATAGACAGATCAAAGTCATGTCAGACAGACATTCTAACAAGCAAATCAAAAAGACATTATTAATAAGCTTTTTGAAAAAGGCACTTTTTAAATGTCTTTCAACTTCCAGAGAGTGTAATTATATGCTTTAAACAATACATAGCAACTGTTGAATTGGTTCAGTAAACAATAGCTCAAGTGCAAAGTCATGAGAATGTACTTTATATTTTAGGTTTATGCCACTAATTGTCCAGGCTTTATTCCACGCAGATGGAATATATCTTTTCTAAGTCATTTCCCTAAGCCATTTAGGCTTTAAAACAAATCAAGTCATAAAACTACGGATCAGTTTCTTTGTTTAAAGTTTGCTTCAAACTTTGAAGCATAAAATGTATTTAGAGTAAAGTCTTTCTGTGTTAAAAACATCTCCCTCCCTATCCCTACAGGGTGTCATTTCTGACAACGGTTTTGCAGCTCCTTTATACTATCTTTTTTAAAAATCTGGATTATTTTAGCTTCTGTCCTTTTCTCATTTACATGCAGGAATGCTGACGCTCCCAAAGAGCCAGACTGTGCCATTAAAAGATATATTATGGCACTAGAGGGGATGCAGAGCACCCAGGAAGCACTGTATTTGAATGAGCTCTTTAACACGCTCATAGTATGTCACTGGATCCCTCATTAACAGAGTGAGGCGCACACAGCCCTCTGCAGCTTGCAAGCTCTTCCAGTCTGTGTGAAGAAGAGAATGCTCCCACCTTCTCTCCCTGAACCTTTCAGACAAAGGCACTGTCTTATCTGAGTTATCCATAGTTTTGAGCTCCACCAGGCAGACCTAAAACTCCTCCTTGTTACAAACTCTGTCTAGTGATCTTTTGATAGGAGGGGAAAGCCCTCTTTCAACCTTATTTAAGTCTTGTCTAGAAATATTTGACATGTGGACCTCTATCACGCTTCTTACAAATTTGATTCCAATAGAGTACAAGCAGCCAACTTACTTTATGCATTTTACTTCCTCTAAGCAAAGCTTACCACCATGTTGTCAATCTCCACCAGTATATTAGGAGGACAGACAGGAAGCGCTGGTGTAATAGCTGCTACAACGTAATTAGTTCTTCTACCACTATCCCACAAGATCTCTATGGTAGTTTGTGTTCTACTAGAGAGAAAAATAGTTTTCTGGCCTAGTGTGAGTGCTGCTATCACTGTGAATCAAGTAGATGAGACTTCACATGAAGGCACAAGTCCCCTCCTTCTGGCTTTGTCACTGTAGCAGAATCAGTATGCCCCCATTCCCTCCCTAACCCATCACCAGAATTAGCTCTGTCTAGTAAATCCCCTTTTGAGACCTCAGTATCTTGGGCCATAGATACTGTTAAGGGTATAAGCACCTGGCTAGCCCTAGACTCAGAACTGCAGATATACTGAAGCAAATTAACACAAGTTTTTAAAAAGTCACCAAAACTCAAATATTGACAGTGAAAAAGCAGGATAAATACACTCAAAAAATTACATAGTGGGCAGTATGGCCCGTAAATGTATGTTGCACTGTATCAGGCTGTCCATATGCCACTGCCAAACCAGGACGCCTATTTACCTACTACTATCTGAAATGTAATTGCATTCATTTCTGCTTTTCTATTTAGCTCCTGAAACAGAATAAATAAATAATATTAAGATTTTTTTTTTAACACTGCAGGCAAGGTGGAGCTGGAGTGGGTGTGGCATCCTGGTCCTGTCCAAACTCCCTTTCTTCTGGCTAGATCAACAGTGACCAAAATACTATGTCATTCAATGACTGTCCAGTAGCCTAACCCAAACAAATTTGTGGTCTCTGTTCAGTGGATATATGTCAACAACACAGAGACCACCAGCACACCCGCTACTAAGTGGTGTGTGTGTGCTGGTAACTCAGAGATGCTCAGGACTAAATGTTTTGAAAAACTGAACTACCCCTTCACCTCTCTCTCCTTCATACTTATCAGGCAAAATTCTTTGGACAATACAAATTGTTTAGACTGTCCATGCCATGTACATGACCTGCAGATAAAGGACTTAAATGTTTCACTTTTCACAAGTCCTGGATTCACTCAATATATGTTATAAAATAAACTAAATGAAATTGAACTTTATATTTTTTAAATTGCTGCTGTCTGGAAATAAAAAATCCCAGAAAAGAGTGCTGAAAGTGTTTTCATAAGCTGCGGACGGTCTCTTCCTCCATCGTGGAGCCCACTGAGCCCCTTGTGGCCAGGCAGGCTCCACTTTCCGCACAGCCCCTCGTAGGCGAAGGTGGCTAAGGTGCCCAGCGCTGGCCGTGGGAGTGGCAGGGGGGCCCGGCTTGGCCCTGCGACCTCAACCTGGGAGGCCATGGAGGCCAACGAGCTGGTGCAGGACAGCTGGCTGCCAGAGAGGCACTGGGCAGGCAACCAGGGGCGGCAGGGGGGGCTTCGCGCCGGCTCTCCATCTGGCTCCCTGGCACCAGCCGCACTACCCAGTTCTGGCCCAGTGGAAGGCTCTGCTCCAACCCTGGCTGAGGCTGGGCAGTGAAGACGGGTGGCTCCTGGGGGGTTGAAGCCCCCGGGATGGCCAGGCCCATGCTCAGCCCGCCTGGGGCACTGCTCCCCTGGCTGCCCATGCCCTGCAGGGTTGTTGCTGATGGACGAGGAGCCTCCACCACAGTTCGAGTCCTCAATGTTCCCGGCACCACAGCCATTCTGTAGCCTCTCCTCCATTGTATTCATTTAATTCCTTCACTAAGAGGCTGCTTGCATTACAGTATCAGCCACATTTATTTTCTTCAAACCTCTGGCCTCCCAGTGGATTGCTGCACTCCCACATCCTCACTGATATATTTCTTTCTGTCCTCTTTGTTTCTGCTTGTATAAACTGATGTGTACACTGTCCATTTCCTCTTGCTTTTTCCTACCCCCCCCCCCCAGATGTTCTGGTTTAACTTGGATTTAAACCTGGAGAATGGTCAGTTTAGATGAGCTATTACCAGCAGGAGAGTGAGTTTGTGTGTGTATGGGGGTGGGGGGGATGTGAGAAAACCTTGATCTATGCAGGAAATAGCCCGACTTGATTATGTAAAGAGTTGTCACTTTGGATGGGCTAGCACCAGCAGGAGAGTGAATTTGTGTGGGGGGGTGGAGGGTGAGAAAACCTGGATTTGTGCTGGAAATGGCCCACCTGTTGATCACTTTAGATAAGCTATTACCAGCAGGACAGTGGGGTGGGAGGAGGTATTGTTTCATGATTTCTGTGTGTATATAAAGTCTGCTGCAGTTTCCACGGTAAACATCTGATGAAGTGAGCTGTAGCTCACGAAAGCTCATGCTCAAATAAATTGGTTAGTCTCTAAGGTGCCACAAGTACTCCTTTTCACTTTCCATTTTATTTACTATGCACTTTTTAACGTTTACCATTTTTATTGCGCTCTCTACCAATTTCTCCCAAAATGAGGTATTAGAAGTAATTTTTCCAACTGTAACTCAATTTAATTTTAATCTATCATGCTCAAATGGACCAAAAACCCTACCTCATCTATTTTCATCTGCAAAACTGGACCAGACCTTTTATTGAAGTGACAAGCCAATTTAGTCAATTATGTTGCACAGTTATGATACAAAGGGTTCATTCACAGCAGTGTCAGGGTGTAGCTCATATACAGCCTTGGAGCCTTACCATTCTAGTTCCGTTAATTAAGAACTAAAAAGACCCCATCAGACTCCACATTTCTAAACCTCTTATCAGTTACAGTTGTGCAGGATCATCCCATTTTCAACCAGGAAGGGCCATTGGCAGTACTTGCAAATCTGTTACAATTCCTGCCCAAATTACTTTGAACTGACAAAACATCACTTCACTATTATCACCTTCTGACATTATCACATTTTCACTGCAATGTCTCAGCTACTTGTATTGCAATGATTGTAATCCTTAGAGATCTCCCTATTCGCAGTCCATCCAACAAGAGTGTCTGAGGTCAAGATTCAGCCTTACAGGTACAAACGGAATGATCAGGTATCTAATTAAAAGATACCATGGTTTATACAATGCTATGTTTCAATTCCTGGAAGTTAGAAATTTTTGTAAATATTTGTAAAATTATGAAGTGCAGCAGAAAATTATGCAGTGGGAAATACCAAGAAAAATGTACACCCCCCCCCCGCTTTCCCCTTTCAAAAAGGTTTTTAAAGGGTTACTCAGCAAAACTAAATAAAAGAAGCATGTTACAAGTGCTTATGTGTACGTGAGAAAAAAATCACAGGCTTGGTTTTGTGGGCAAATACTTTTGTACTCATCCAATATGAATGAGCAGAAGATTTTACTACCAGCCTTACTTGGTTGACAACCTGCTCTTTATTTAAAGATGAGACCCTTTTCCTAGGCAACGCGGATGTACTCTAAGATTCATTTTACATTGTAGTTCAGGCATAGCTAATCACAATGAATCAAAAATAGCTAGGGAATTACGAGAAGGGTGCAATTATTCCATTGTCTTCCTTCTAAAACCCCTCAAGAGCTTTATTATCTGCTGTGTACTCTGGGCGACATTTACAAACAGGGCCATGCTCAAAAAAATAAATGTACAGGTAACACACTGTGTATGTAAATTGGGTTATGGCATAAAAACAGCTATTTAGCTATTTTCATGCTCAGGCACCTGATTTGTTATCACAGTCATAGTGATGGTGTTTGCAAATGTAGGCATTCCTTTACTTGCATACCTAAGGCATCCTGTCCTGTAAATTTGGCTCAGCATGCTGCTTTCCTCTTATTTTCCCCTCTTTGAGCTATTCATTCCGCATATTTTATATATTCCCCCCACACCCCGCAAATGAGCTGCTTGTTATAGTTGTGCTTTTTTGCAAATCTTCACACTTCATTCACCTTTAGCACACAGATTCTCCAGGATATTACGCGATTACTAAAATATGTCCTAAAATCCTGGGGAAAATAAATATACGTAAGTTTAGAATAACATAGGTTTCCTGCTACCATAGGTGCTAGTTCTCTATAAGGGATAGAAAAGATGTTGATTAAGATCATGCTGTTGACAGATTTCTTTGAACTGAAGGTAACAGGAGCTTCAAAGTAACATTTTTTCTGATCCATGTGAAACTGTCTGTTGGTATTTAGGAATATGATAGTGTTTTCAATAAGACTCACTTTTCAGGTTTTGCTGATTATAGTTGTCAGCATCATTGGTACACAAAAAGCCAAAGCAATATAATATAATAGGGTAGACTCTAATTTTGAGTTGAAATCCTCTATTTGTTTTCCTTGCCTGAGAGAAACAATATTGCACACAGACTGGGAAAAGTACATGCAAGCAGCTTCTCCTGCTACTAAATCCACCTGCATATTCAATTAATATACTTATTTGACATGTGTAACTACGGCAAATGAGGGTGCCTTTTTGCATATCTATATTTGCACACTGATCTATACATCTACTTTTTGAAAACATGCTCCATAATTATCTACCATGATTAGATGAGCATAGATCTAATTAAACAAACTAAGCTCAGTCCCTTCTGTCCTCAACTTGTGGTACACAACAAATAAGTTTCCTGAGGACTGAAATGCTTTAGGAAGCCGTTAGGTTCAACACAGGGGTAACTAAATGAAATGTAATGCCCTGTGATATACATGAAGTCAGACTAGATGATCTAATGGTTCTTTTAGACCATGAAGCTATAAACTCTTAAAGTAGTAGTATCCAAATGAGACTTCTTTACATTTCAAGGTATGGCATTGGAGGCAAAGTGACTAGAACCAAATATTTAACTCCCTTCCCCACAGTTGTGCCTGTAAAATAGATGTATGTATCTACAAATAAATAACTGCATGATTAAAATACAGTGGTTATTTAAAAGTCATAAATTCCTCTGAGTACATAATGCTTCCACAGTAATCCTTGAATTCCCTGTGTATTTCCTTATTTTAGGAAATGCTACCCTTATTTCCACAGGTAAAGCTCCCAGTAAGATCAGTAGACAATGTGTGTGTTTTATCTGATGGCAGGAATTAGGCACAATACACAGTACTGTACTTAGGATATGTCACCAGAATGTTCTGTATATATATACGTAATCAGTTAATGGATAAAATAGCAGCAGGTGGTGCCCAAGAATATATAGCATAGTTCCTGTTTTCTTTTTTAGGACCAATAAAACTTGTCATGCACTGCTAATGGCATCCTTTGGCTTCACTTTACATCAGCTCTTAACAGGGAATATTGTAGTAATGTCGCCTATTAGCAAAGGGAACATTTAAAATATTTCAGTGACAGCCACCTCCATGCATTAAAAATGTTGACTGCATTGAACACTTAATTTACATTCTCCCCTCTTGGATAAAAATAGCACTTAAGGAGCTAACTGTGGTGTCTCGTTTACTACAGATTGTACTGGCCCTTTTAAACTGATATGGAGAGCTTTTGAATCCTGCATTATACTGTCCCAAGTTTCTGCTCAGGAAAGTTGCCTAATGAATAGTACCTTAATTCTGCCCACTTAGGCACATGCATTGTGACACATCTTTAACCACATTTTTCCCTACCAGACCCATGTCTTCTTCAGCGCAGAGGATGAACAGTGCTCAAGGGATTAATGGAATGAAGCTTTTTCCTGATGTATTCACTTCAAAAGTTGGAAGATGTGTAGGAAGGGGTAGGGACTTGAAGAAGAGAAGGACATTCTTGAGGTTAAGGCAGTGGAAACTTCCTACATGACGTTGGCAGGTTACTAAAACCTGTATTTCCACAATAAGCCACTGTGTGTTCCTTATATTCTGGATGCCTAAATTCAGACCACCAGTGCCTGTTTTTCAGAAGCGCTAAGCACTCCCATCACCACTGGAAGTCAACGAGAGCTGCAGATGCTCAATAACTTTGAAAATTCTAGACCTAGATGTTTCAATATGATCACACAATCATTGAGGCAGCCAAAATTAATGACTATAGAGTCAGGAAATGCAACTGATGTAGTACAGTAGGCATATTCATACTGTGATAACTGCCGTAGAAAAGCCAATGACTAAACTAATAATTCTTTATTCGGTGTAGCATTTAGATGAAGTACAGTGAATAAGACTTGGGACCAAATACTGAATGAGGCACACAAAGAAATATGGTAACTTTCCTTCATTCACTGAGCAAAATCAACTTTGTGCATTGAATGAGTCAGAGGTTCTGTGGAAATAACACTTGATGATAATGTAATTAAAGGCTGTATCAAAATGTATATGCTCAAAGGGGGCAGAATTAAGTTTGCACAGGCATACATATTAATTTAATACCTCTTTATTTTATATTTGCATATATGAGAGATATACAATTGATTTTATAGTAGAGCTATCAAATATGTATAACTGAGATAGACACATACACTGTAAGGGAAGCTGGCAACAACCTGTGTGTTTGGACTACCTAACACTTTCTATTTTATTCATTAATATATTTATTTCTTGTCACCTCTTTTGAAGAGCTCCTGTGCCCTCTGTTGTTTAGGGCAGGACTTTGACATTTGGACAAAGCCCTAAGGCTAAAGCAGCACCTTTCACATGTCCCATGGAATTCTGTTCAGGTTTGGCTGAGTTAAAAAATTGCATTTCCCTTTTTCTTCTATATCACAGGAAAACATTGGCAGCATGCCAATATGATGACTACATGTAAACATTCTAAGGCCACGGCCATGACACTGCCCCTGCACACACTGGTCTGGAAACATGCAGGAGCTGCAAAGCAGCTATCACAGCAGGCTGGGGAGAGGGTGGGTATTCTATGAATGTAGTTTTTGTATGCAATTTTAGATATAAAGCTGTATTTTGGACATATATAAAATGGATTACAGCTTTGAGCAAAAGTTCAACTGTGAAGTACCATTTACAGCAAATGCTTTTAAGTGAAGGAAGTCAAAGACAAGTCACTTCAAGCTAAGTCACAACTGGGCACTTTGTTGTTTACAATACACATTTAATTATTCATAAAGTATCAAAAAGAAGAGTGTTTTTCTCCTGGATGGTTGGCTAAACTTTAGGCCGGATTACACCTTTTAGTTTGTAAATCACCTATCAAGCTGTTCAAGAGCACATGAATCACTGCTCTATATAACAATGGCACTTAAAGTCCATTCTATGATCCAGTCTGTGTGTCCAGTTATAAACTTTCCTTCATAATATATTAATGCAAATAATGCAAATATTTAAGACACATGCACTTGTGGTTTGTGGTCAGATTATTAGCAAATATATTTCTGCACAAACTCAGTGTCTCTCTATTCTCTGGTTCATAACATTGCAAGAAAGGTTGCATGTACTGCATTATTCCACTTGCATAAGTAACCTTCACTTCATCATAAGAACATATGAATGGTGATACTAGGTGAGACCAAAGGTCCATCTAGCCCAGGATTCTGTCTTCCACGGCCAATTCCAGGTGCCCCAGAGGGAATGAACAGAATAGGTAATCATCAAGTGAGCCATCCCCTGTATGGGGGAAATTAGGTTTTGTAATGACCCAACCACTTCCAGTCTTTATTCAGGCCTAATTTGATGGTATCTGGAGACTGTCTGGTTTGGCCAATGCTAGCAATGCCCCTCTGCCATGTACATTGGCCAAACTGGACAGTCTCTACGCAAAAAAATAAATGAACACAAATATGACATCAGGAATTATAACATTCAAAAACCAGTAGGAGAACACTTCAGTCTCCCTGGTCACTCAATAACAGACTTCAAAATGCCAATTTCTTCAACAAAAAAACTTCAAAAACAGATTCCAATATGAACTGCAGAACTGGAAATAATTTGCAAACTCGACTCCATCAAATTAGGCCTGAATGAAGACCGGGGGTAGTTGGGTCATTACAAAACCTAATTTCCCCCTACTGTTACTCATACCTTCTTGCCAACCGTTTGAAATGGGCTACTCTCATTACCACTACAAAAGTGATTTTTCCTCCCTTGGTATTCCAGTTGTTAATTGAATTGTCTTGTTAGACTGACCTCCCACTCGGTAAGGCAACTCCCATCTTTTCATGTGCTGTGTATTTATACCTGCTACTGTATTTTCCACTCCTTGCATCTGATGAAGTGGGTTCTAGCCCACGAAAGCTTATACCCAAAGAAATTTGTTAGTCTCTAAGGGGCCACAAGGACTCCTCGTTGTTTTTAAATGGAGTTGAGTCCCCCAAAATCCTTAGGAGTCTTTCAAAATCCCAGCCATAGCCTACAAAATACACAGATGAGGCTATATTCAGATCCACAGGCATTATAGACACATGCCTTTCTTTGGTCCTGACTGCTGGAGTCAAATGATGATACAATATTGCCAGCTCTCATGATTTTATAAAAAGTCTTTCAATATTTGGTACTTTTCTTAAAGCCTCATCTCCCGAAATCATGAATACATGAGAATCTCAGCTTTCATTTTTTTTTTAAAGAAAGTTTCTAGGCCTCATGGTTGTGGAGAATAGCTTGAAAATATGATCTGAATGTATTCTAAAGTTTCAAGAAACAAAAGGTAAATGTGAAGAATCCAAAGTGTATTTTTAAAATGAAGTCTCATGATTTGTAAGCCAATCTCATGATTAAGGCTGAAATTCTGTCATGGAGGTGGTAGAAGTCATGGATTTCGACGACCTCCATGACTTATGCAGCTGCAGGTGCTGCTGACTTCAGGGCTGCCTGAGCAGCATCGACTCCACAGGTGTTCCCAGGGGCGGCTGGAGAAGCAGAGGTCCTAGGGGCGGCCGAAGCAGCAGCCCCGGGGAGTGCCTGAACAGCTGCAGTCCTGGGGTTGGCTCTGGAGGTCATTGGGATAGCAGTTCCTGGAGGCCACTGGGATCTGTTAGCCCTCACCGCTGGAGCAGGGGACCCCAGAGCAGAGATTCAGTAATGGGTATTTGTAGTAAACGTTATGAACAAGTCACGCACCCTGAATTTTTGTTTATCGCCTGTGACCTGTCCAGGACTTTTACTAAAAATACCCATCATTAAATCTTAGCCTTACGCATGATTTCTGATAGATAAGCAAAACGCTAATGGAAATTCATATGAAAAGAGAAAAGACTGTTCCAGCCCAAGGGCTTTCCCCCTATCAACTTTCAAAAACCTCTTATAAAATGAAGGGGTGATAGAGCATCTCCAAAAAAAAGTTGCATTTTTTTTATAATGGCACTATTACGTACCCTGAATACTGAGGTCTGAACAGCTTCCTCTATAATAAACAAGGGCTAAACGTGCTTAAGTGTGTCCATTAGGATTTTGTACCAGTTTAACTAGATTGATTTTTAAACAGATTCAATTAAACCATGAATTTTCTAGTATTAAAATAAAGTCCCGCTCTGTGCAGGGTTGCAATGTTTAGAAAATTTGTGTTTTTTTTATAAAGCCTAACAAAGCAGATGGAGGGATTAGAAGAAAGGGGAAGGGCTATGAAAATTGGTAACACCAAAACACAAGAGACAATGGGGTGGGGGAACAGAAGTAGAAAAAACAAGAGTGAAACAAAACAGGTAACTGATCAAAAAAGACATGAACACTCCTCGTGTCCATGCTTAAAAACTATGTACAAAAAAGGAGCCCTAGTCCTTTTTTAAGAGAGAGGGACACAAGAGGAGGTGAAGAATCAGTAACATTTTTTCTTTATTTGTCTTTCGTAAACTAAGTAACATTTCATTTTTGTGTGAATTATGACCATTACCAAATTGGCAGAATCACTTTAAAATTGGGTTTAAACAGGATTCCATCTAAAATAAATTAAACATGGTATGACAGGCAAGTGTGAATAGGGTCAAACTGTTTTGTAATTCACATAGAAATAGTGTGTTATCCTAGGTCATGGTTTCTGGAAGAGTGTACAACATGATTGGGCCTTGTTCATAATGACCATTCAAAAACTGTATATTTTTAAAAGACATACTGTATATTGAGCCTACTGTAACTGAGGCCTGATTGTACAACTTTTAGTCATGTTTGTGCAATGAGTAGGGCTTGTGCTGTCAACCTTTACTGTAAAAGAGTAAACTACCCTTCCTTCAAATATGCAATTACTATCTTCCTCAGATTTTTTTCTCTACCATATCTTTTTCATTTGCACTTGTAACAATGTATAGTTAGGTATCAGCCCCATTCAGTGTAAATAAGCACTTTTTTTTTGTGTCAAAACCAGGGCATGTCACTGGTCGTCCATACTATAATGTGTATGCAGATATTTAAAATATGATCACATGTTCAACTACTCCACGTGTTTGCATAAAACACAACGCTTAAGGAAATAATACTCTGCTATAACTCAGGCATGCTGGAAATAAAAAGTAAGTATAACACTTGTCATAGTAATGTTTTCTCCTGACTATTTCATTGTTATTCCTGGAGCTAGAATATATATTGTGGTAGCATAAACATGAAACCCCCATCTGTGCAGAATTGAGACAGAGATAAAGGAACAAGCTTCAGAAAATGATGTAACAATGGGCATATGCAAGAGTATATGCTTTAACACTCTGTGTTACATGTCACAAAGAAAGTCACACAAAAACCCAAGGTATAATGGTTTCTCATTTAAAACATTTAGGGTATAAACTAAATTTCTGTTCACTGAAAGAACAGTCTTGTACAGAGTTAAGGAGGATACTTTTGATTCTCTTGCAGTCAGAAATATTTGGGTAACAATCTCCAAAGTGAGAGTGATCACTATAGGAACAGCAGCTGGAGTCAAGACAGATTTTCAATGGCAGCAAATTTTTCCTTGCTGAAAGAGTAACACCAAAAATTAGTCAACATTAAGGTGTACTCTAATAGGTGGCAATTTTTGCCGGCAATACCCCATGCTGTTTAGCAGGTATTGATCTTGCTGGGAACAGGGTAAGTGGGTTCTGCTCACTGAGGCAGGTGGATTTTTATTGCACTTGGATATAAGGGAGATAGGAGTAGCTCTAGAGATAAAAAGAATTTTAAGAATATAGGATAAACCGGCCTAGGTGCTAAGCCGAGGAGCAGCCTGGCCCGGGGAGAAGTCTTGAGCTGAACTGTGTTACTGTTAAATTCTTTGTTAATGAACCCTAATCCTCAGGAACAGAGTTAGTTTTTACACTGCAGAGTATATGGGTTTTGTTTTAGAGTAGGTTCAGAAAGATACCTGTTCACACCAACTCTTTCAAAAAATCAGCTGATCAGTATATCAATATCACTTAATCCCCACCTGCCTCCCAACAATTCCCCAAGGATGATATAAGCCATTAAGATTATTTATTTATTATTCAAGACATTTATCCCTTGCAGTTAAGATGCATGGACTATTTTCCAGTATTCCCCATTTTAAATACAACCAATATCATAAATACTGTGATAATTATTTATAATTTGTTAAGTGCTGATGATACGTTAAGAGCTGTAGGAGACGGAAAAAGGCAGTCTCTGCCACAAGAAGCACACTACTTAATGAGAGGATACAATACTGTCAGCAAAGGGAGGAGTTAAAGGGCTAATTTAAAAAAAAAAAAACCCTGGTTCTCTTTTACACATCTCATAATCCTTGAACGGAGATAACATTTTAACTGACATGGGCTACTATTTGAGGAATAAGTGAGTCTAAAAAGAGGGATTTAAACTAGGGGAGTAGTTTCAGTCTGGTGTCCTGGGATTGGTTGGTTGTTCAATGCCTATGGGCAGGATGGAAGACAGCACAAAAATGGGAGCAGGTGAAGACAAGAAAGAAAGCATGATCCTGGTATAACTGGTGGAAAGAAGGGAGAACACAAAATACGAATCAAGCACTGAGATATAGGCTGGGGGGAAACTGTGCAAGTCCTTGAAAATCCTAAAATGAAAACAACATGCAGTAAACATCAGTTTTAATGGTTCCAATACCATTACTGTTTAATAAACAATGGCATGTACAGTATATAAAAATGACAATCTGCTTAAAATGGTATGTTTGCAGATATAAATGTTGTACATAAAGCTGCTTAAAACATTTACAATTACTTCTTCTTTGTCTATTTAGTAATGGTCAGTCTACACACCCTTACTGAAAGAGGACCAGCTTATGAATGGACTAACTCAGAAAGTTAATAAATTATACACTTCATAAAACATGCATAAATTAAATAACCATTGTGTGTCATACTAAAATATTTCACAGGCATGTGAATAATGAGTAGGCAAAGGCTAGAGAACCAATTATGAGAGAATTACTTATTTTTTATTTAATTACTCATGGTCTCACCTCTGCTTATTTATTTATTTTAAACTGTGTACTGTTACTTCCTCACCTGCTCTCCCTCCACCCCTCAGTTTGCATAAGCACTCTACAATAAATGCGCAATAGCTTCTGGTCTTCAACAGCTTATTTGCCTAATTGTGCATCCCTTGTGGATTTTTTTCATAATACTTTATAGAGTTAATTTAATCCATCAGATACATTCTCTGAGGCACATTTATTGAGCTTACTTTCTAATGAATTCTCCCGATATGTAATTTTATACTCTGCATCATGATTTGAATTAAATATTATTGGAAAAGGTGTTCATTATTCGATGTGAATTATAATTAGAGTAACAGGCAACCTTAACTATGAGGATAGTTATATTCATTTTTCTTGGGTACTCTTAGTTTCCATTATAGTTTAAAGACCAATACCTGTCTACTGAAAAACTGCTATAAAAGTAACAAGTAAATTAAGGGTTGTCTAACTGTTAAATATAACTCTTACAAAGACTAAAAACTTCCTGTTATTATGTCATATACTCAGTAATACAAGGGTGGCTGACTTCTACACAACTTAGCAATATATTGATAATAACTGATTACCTGGTTCTCAAAGCACCACATTTAAAGCTTGAGACTGATTGCTAAACTTCATTCTTTAACATCAGTTTCAATGATGCACAGAGAACTGACGGCAAAGAAATGAAAGCCACTCAGATATTTCACTAAAATTTATTTAGAATTCCGATAATATAAAGTACAACCATACAGAAGTAATATATTTCATTTGAATTTTTTTTTATCCTCTGGGATAATCAAACATAACTAAAATATTGTGAAAAGTATGGCATGGACCACATGTCAGTAATATAAGACTTACTGGTTTATACACTTGTATGCATATACGAGTACTGTCAAACTATGACCGTACATTTATGCGAACAATCTTATTTGAGTTCTGTGGCACCTTATAGACTAACAGATGTATTGGAGCGTGACGACATGTATCTGACGAAGTTGGTATTCACCCACGAAAGCTTATGCTCCAAATACGTCTGTTAGTCTATAAGGTGCCACAGGACTCTTTGCTGCTTTTACAGATCCAGACTAACATGGCTACCCCTCTGATATTTGACAATCATATCTGAATATTTCTTTTATGTTGGCTATATCTAATTTACCTGGAGCAGGGCTCTGAATAACAGGATATAGTAAGAGAAAGTGAAAATAACAGAAAAATGCGAAGACATTTTCAATTTACATGCACTCCTCACTACACTACTACTGCATTTAGGAGTAAGATGCATATTCCACTCTCTCCAAGGTAAAGAAACTAATTTTATAACCAGTACACTCCCTCACCACCCCCCACCAAGTATTCTAGATAGAAGTACCTTACACAATAACCGCATCACCATTTTTTGGTTTATATTCTAGTTTTCTGCTAAAGCATCAGGCCTTCTTGTTATCTACTTTGTAGGTACCTCAGCTACTATGGTGTCTGATACAATGTCCTGGATCTACCTGAGGTGGACAACTTGAAGAAGCTAGTAATGATGTCTAGAGCTTCCATTATTTTATTGATTTACAGAAATATTTTATTTTTATATTAAAAACAATGACTTCCTACCAGGATCATCAGATTTATAACCACTGTTCTAATTCCCAACTTCACAAAGCAAATGAAACTTTCCAAAAAGTTTAAATATAGCCTTTTTAAATTGAGGCACCATATTTCATTAATTCTAATAGAGGGAGCCCGTAACATCCTCTTGCTCATTTAATACGTTCAGGAAGACAAATCTTTAGACTAGAGACTAAATTACTCCACGGGACATGTCTAAACACCCAAGTGAAACATCACCCCATGAAAGATAATGGGGCTAGTCAGTTAATAGAGGAAAGAGCTTGTAAAACTGTTCTAACAACTTTTTTCTGTAGAAATCACACTTTTATTTCATCTCACAACAGTGCAATACAAGAGGGTGACTGAGCTGTGAATATGAAAAAAATCTTTAGTAAAAATAACCATTTTTATACTATAACTTAATTTTTCAGAATAATGTCCCAAGCACTAAGCATAGGATACTGCTTTCAACAAATGCAAGATTGAAAGAAAACATTTCTAATGATGTCTGCTACTAGAAGCCAAAAGGTACTGTTTGCAATAGCTTTTTATCTCCACTAAGATTTACGGTTTGATTCTGTGACGTTCCAAGTGCTTTCTGGAAACTGCTGAGCCTCCTAGATCCTCATGAATTCACTGGGTCTGGAGGCAGCTCAGTGCCTTACAGTATCGGGATTTTCAGGAGTGAGGCACAATCTTATTTCAGCACTGTGACTCTTCCTATGACTCTGCTGTCTCTCTAAACACCCACTCTCCCACCCACCACTCCCAATGAGTTTAGGAAAAGAGAAACCAGTTTATCCCACTCCAGACTTTGTTTTCCTATGTTTCCCACTTATTTTTCTTTCAATGTGATAAGCAGAGCTGAAACACAAATTTGAAAGGCACCTACTAACAGATGACTGGACTGGTAAATTAATCTGCTTCATAAAGCCTATGACTGCCTCAGAGAAGTAATAGGTTGCTAATCACTTGCATGTCCTACATATGAGCTGCTCTGGGTACCATAACATCACAACTTGTATTTTGGATGTCAAGGAAAGAAAGAGAAAGTAACTCATTTTTAGCCTGAAGAGTACTCAAGTTACCTATCAGAATCAGAATTTTTAAAGCTAATTTCTTGTTATTAAGAAAGCACTTAATTTTCTTAAATCAGTTTAGTGCTCCAAAAGGAACTGGTTGAAAGGCTCAGAGAACGATGTCCTATGTTCATCCACAGAACAGGTATAGCACAGACAGCAGCAATGGTCACATAATTATGGTGATGAGAGCCATGACAGATAGCTGCAGAAAGAAGATTCACTCGGGAGCCCTGGCAGTGTGTCTCAGCTGTGCTTCTAGGGGTTATATGTCTGGCTCAGCCATTAGAGACATTTAGGGACATATTTTCAAAGAGACTTGGGTGCCTACTGGGATGTTCAAAATTCCCTAAGAAAGTCAGGCAACTAACTCCTATTGTGGTCTCTCTAGATGGAGGATATAAATTATTGGTAACTGTTATGATAGTTTATGAAGTGGGTATATTTCTGTTAGGAACTGGAGTAAGTTGACCCCCCACCAACTCATTTCACATAGGGCACCATGGAAATGACTGTTAGGCATTCATCCTTATTTTTACGAATGACCCAGAATTGAAGCCTTTGTATTCATTATCACAGAGTCCTGTAGTGACACAGTACAACAAACATGTGAGCATTGGGGCATTGTAGTGATTGTGGTTCCAGATCAGATTAAATTGATCATTAACACCACATTGGATTTTTTTCCCCCCAGATTCCTCCTCTCCACGATGGCATCACTACAGGGCACAATTAAGTTTGTTTGGCTGACTTAATTGTAACATTTCTTACCATAATATGCTTGGATTTATTTTAAGTGTAAGCTTACCTCTAAATGTCCTGGGTTCATAGTGGCTTGTTTGGGATAACAGCAACATCCCGATAATGTTTTTTACCATTAAATATCTGATACACACTCAACTGTAACCACATTTTAACAGTTTTTGTCAAGGAACTTCTTAGTTTTAAAAAATTTATGCACAAACACTAAAACAAGAAACCCAAAAAGAACACTACCCTGGGACAGTTCTAAGATATGTATGATATGTAATTTTAAACCTTAAATCATTTTTATTTTAACTTTTAAAGACATATTCATGGGTATACTCGAGCAGTGCCAAACAGCCAGGTAATATGGGTCACATATGGCATCATCAAAGCAGCACAAAGTAGCTGAAGTGGTGAATCTAGTCCTTAATTTTTTAGGGAGACTTGTGTAAGGTGAAATAGTGGTGGGATGAACTTAGTCCCTTAGTCCGAATGTGTCTGTGCTCTGAGGGTTTCTCCATGCTCCTACCCAAATTTCTCTGGAAGTGCCATCTAAATGCACAGTGGAACCAAGGCAGCAGTGACATGCTGGTCTTTCATGCAAGCACCTATGCTCAAATGATCATCTGTAACCCACACACCTTCTGGGTGTGATGTTCTGTCCCATCTAGTGGCACCGAGACCACTTAGAGAGAGAGGTAAAATGAGTCTGCTCTACAGCCTTAGCTAAGAGCCAGTTGGCTTTTAGCTCATGCGGTAGCGGCTCATGCACTAAGCTCCAGAGGTCCCCAGTTTGATCCTCCCCATAGACAACCGGGGTCTGTCGGCATTATACATACAGCCACAGAATCTTTAAAGAGGAGTAACAGTTAAGCTAGTTAATCTGCTAATGAAAACTGTCTGTGTCTCCAATCTCCTTCATACCACTGAAGCATTAAACCAATAAAACGGTTGCACGCAAATTAGCTGCAGAGAAAGGGCCATGAGTGAATTACATCTGATATCAAATAGTCCCACTTAAGACTTACCTATGATGTTAGACTGAGCCTGTCTGTACCATATATAAGAAGAACAATTAGATACATCATTAATAACCTGCTTTATTACAATGTAATTTATATGCACATGATTTCAATTAGTTTAACAATATGGAAAGTTTCAAATGTGTGCATTATTCCATTGTTAAAATCACTGAAGACAAAGAAATGACACACAGATGGTATATTTCTTAAAGGGCCCAGATTTTATTTAATTTTAAAACCTAATTATTGGATTTACTTGCAAATTCTCAGAAAGTTCATTTCATAGTAAAAATATCCTATAATCTAAAATCCAAGTTTTCCTAACCAGGTGCCTCAGACAAATTCTCAATATCAGAGGTACAGAAAAACAACCCACAAATGAAAAACCCTGAAGGGGAACAAAACAGAAATCAATAGGGCAGACAATTATGGAATGAAAATGGAGATGGCTAGGACACACAAGCAAGAATAAAATAGACTGGCATTGGATTGGAATTTTCAGGGCAAGAGGTCACAAGGTAGGCCACAGATAACATGAAAACACACAATCGAAGCAGAACTGAAAGCAAACAAAATGACATGGGAAGAAACTAACACTGCAGCAGGAGACAAGCAAAGACAGAAGGCAGTGGTGTAGATCTCACGTTCCATATGGAACAGAGAGGCATAAGATAGAGAATATTAAAGAACGAATGCTGTAATTTTGGGGAGAATATGCTAAATTTGTCGTACAAAACAAACAAGTCGAATCTCTAATTTAAGTGCAAAACGGAATGATAGAGTCATGACCAGTGCCTCCACAATACACTGAGCAATCCAATAATCTTGAGAAAATTATCTGAATTCTTGTACAATAATTAGCTACTTTTGCAATCTGTTTCTTTAAAAATCCTAGTGGCATAATTTTTCATACCAGGGAAATTATTAAGAAGATTTTTTAAGCTGGATTTCAAAATTAAACATTCATTATTTATAAGGTAGAACTTTTGACCAATCAGGGTCCTTCAGAAGGATTTCATGGATAATACAGATATTAATTTTAAATTTTTACAAGGCTAACAAACTGGATTTTTCTTAACCGACAGTGTAACTCTTTAAGCTGTCTAAATAAATTATAGATAGAAATTCAATAGCAGTGATTTCAGAGCTTTGGTTTATTGTTGAAACAGTATGAAGAAAAGGAACTTAATAGTTTTTTTTCATTTGAGCTATTTTTTGGACTTGATGTATTGTATGATAGTTCATAACTATACTGGTTGTAAAAGAATTAATCAATCCTTTCTGTGTTACAGTACATTCTGGTGCATACCCAAACCTATATTTTATACTTGTTGATGCATTGACAATGGATTGGTAGGAAAAAAAAGCACATTTCACTGATATCAAAATGACTTTTCACAGGACACACACTGTACAAGTGAAGGGCCATAACCAGCTGAAAGTAGTCTCTGAAGCTAGAAGATCTGCAGATCTGCTATGTTATGCTACCTGGAACCTGCACCCCCTCCTGCACCCCAACTCCCTGCCTCAGCCCGGAGCCCCTTTCCGCACGCTGAATCCCTCATTTCTGGCCCCACCCCAGAACCGGCACTCTTAGCCAAGAACTTGTACTCCCTCCACCCCAACCCCCTGCCTCAGCCCAGAGTCCCCCCTCCCACACTCCAAACCCCTCAGCTCCACCCCCCAGCCTGGAGCCCCCTCCTGCACCCCAAACCCCTCATCCCCAGACCCACCCCAGAGCTGGCACCCCCTCCTGCAGCCCAACTCCCAGCCTGGTGAAAAGGAACAGGTGAGTGAGGGTGGAGGAGAGTGAGCTACAGAGGGAGGGGGGATGGAGTGAGTGGGAGCGGGCTCTCGTAGAAGGTGCTGGGCAGGGCAAGGGTGTTCGGTTTTGTGCGATTAGAAAGTTGGCAACTCTGTGGAGTTTTTATAAACATTTTGGGAAAGAATATTATGGGATAGAAAATAGAGAATTGTGGGAACTTGACCCCCCAACTCCCACAATTCCCTGAGATGAATACTAGTATCCCAAAATGCACCACAAAAAGGCAGCACACTGGATGGTGGCATTAGGGACATTGTGGCTCCCACGCTCATGTCTTTTGCTGATACATCCTGGTGCTGTGACAATGTGTTGCACCAGAATGGAAGCCAAAAGGTGAAAATTCTCTTCTAAAACAGCTATGTTGGCAGCTGTATGCCAGCAGAATTTAACCGGTTCAACTTTCTAGTGTAGACATGCTCCTGTCAAATAGACACCCTGAATTTTTTATTTTTTTTTAAAAAAAGAAAAGGAGTACTAGTGGCACCTTAGAGACTAACCAATTTATCTGAGCATAAGCTTTCGTGAGCTACAGCTCACTTCATCGGATGTAGCTCACGAAAGCTTATTCTCAAATAAATTGGTTAGTCTCGAAGGTGCCACTAGTACTCCTTTTCTTTTTGTGAATACAGACTAACATGGCTGCTACACTGAAACCTGTCATTATTTTTTTTAAACACTCTTAAAGTAGTAATATTATTGATATCTCTCATGCTAAGTATAAGGAGTGCTTACTTACGTTGGTAATACCTTGCCAAAAAGCTAAATGAAGGAAATTTTTTTAAGGATCTCCTATTATTTACATTAGTTATACATGGGGCTTTACAAAACTCAGTAAGTACTGGGGCTGAGATTCTGTGTTGAACCTCCTGGAGACACAGCACACAAAGAGACACAGCTCAAACGAAGTTACGGAGATAGGCTGCAGATTAGCAAGCATGCTTTACATTGTAGGCCAGAATGGAGTACTCCAATCCAGCCCAATAAAGAATGTTAACATACAGTGTCCCTTCTGTGCAATCATGTCAGGTATAAAATAAATGATTTTTATCAAAATTTCTGCTAGCTAAAATATTTAGTAAATTTTCTTAATCCACCATTGCGGGTAAACAGCTTCTATTAAAAATTTTAAAATATACTACTAGAAAGAATAATTGAGTGAAAGATAATGTCAGAACTAAGCTTTCAAGCATCAGGGGGTAGCCGTGTTAGTCTGTATCCACAAAAACAACAAAGAGTCCAGTGGCATCTTAAAGACTAACAGATTCATTTGGGCATAAGCTTTAGTGGGTAAAACACCACTTCAACTAAGAACTAAGCTTTGTTTCAGTAATTAAAGCTAGATTGAATCCACAGACAAGTGCAGTTGGTGAGAGCTGTAAACAGTATTTTTTATGTCTGAGAAAATATATTCTGCTGATTGGTGTTATGCTCAGCATTTACAGCTTTTTGGATTTCCCCCCTTTTTCTAATCACACTAGATTATTGTGTATCTTCAATATGGAACGCATTCTTTAGAGATGGATATTGCAACGACTTTTTAACCGCTGAAGAATTGAAACATGCCACCCTGTTGGTAGCCTAGATAACCAGATACTGCAGTAGCAATTCACTAATGAAAAACCATCTTTTATAATGATCCCAAGGTGAGTCTTGCTTTGTGTCAGTCACTTGATCATTCCTCATTTACTGTGATCGGTACCATCAGCCCAGCATGTTTTAAACAACATAATCAGGAAACACTTTGCAAAAAATATTAGCAGCCATTACTAGTAACTCAATAATCATAACATGGTGCTGTAACATATTGTTTTAGATTAACAGAGATCGCTCAGGGTCAGAGGCATTATAAATGTCACCTTAAACAGTGAATACATGACACTATGCTAAATGAAATTACATTTCCACTGGAGCTTCATGGATGACCACGCTTCTGACAATAATTGGAATCTTCTAGGCCTTTTAAATATTTATTAGCCTTCTGAATATGCCCAAGCCGGAGCTTGGAGTCAGGTGCTGCAGTTTACAAACAGCGGTTTACTTCAGCTATTTCATACTAATAACCAAGCTCCAAAATGAGTCAAACACAAATGGAATGCTGAACAATTAAGATTCTCCCCACAAGCCCATCTCTATCATTTTATTAAAGGCAAATGGGAAAACTCTTCCTGAATACTAATTCCAAATTATATTTGAAGAAAACAAATTAATGTAATAATTTTCTTTCTGAAATTAATTTAAATCTCTGTGGATGCTGCAACAAATTTAGTCTTTACTATGCATACAAAAAGTTATGAAAAGTCTTACTGCACTGCTTTAGGCAAAGATTCATTGTTTCACAATCAATGGGAATGGCCATTATTCCTCTCTAGCAGACTTGCTTTAAAATACACACATTTTTGCTTCTAAATTTATACAGGAAACTGAATATTGCTCTGCTGTTTTTGTTAGTCTGCCAATGATTTCATTTTCTAGCCTATCAAATTAACTAGCATGAGTAAATCATACATCTTGAAATTCTAGTTTCATATATTTTATGACCCTTTCCAATTTCCCATGTTCAGATTTGATAAATTATGAAGTACCTGTTCCCTGCAAGTGTCACGGGGACCAGGCAATAGGCTGTAACCTTACACCTCCTCCACACCCCTGTACACCCTTTAGGGAGGGCACACTCCATCCCTATGTTTCTAAGTATGTGTGAACAAGGTACATAACTCTTAAAAACTGAATGATCTCTTAAATCCAAACCAAACTGAGGCTATGGCTACACTTGCTGATGTAGAGCGCCGGGAGTTAAACCAGCCCTCAGAGACAGCAGCAGGGAAAGTGCTGCTGTGTGTTCACACTGTCAGCTGCAAGCGCAGTGGTGTGGCCACATTAGCAGCTCTTGCAAGGCCACAGAGAGCAGTGCATTGTGGTAGCTATCCCAGTGTGCAAGTGGCTGCAGCAAGGTTTTCAAATGGCGGGGGGAGGTGGAGTGTGACAGGGAGTGTGTTGTGTGTATGTGGGGGGAGTGACAGTGTGTTTTGGGGGGACAGAGAGTGTGTCAGCATGCTGTCTTGTAAGTTCAGACAGCGGCAGGGGGGAACCCTGACATCAGCCCCCACCCCGACTTCTCTCTCTCTCTCTCACACACACACACACACACACCTGCCTCTGCACCACGATCATTTCACAGTAATGGTTTGCTTTGTGTCCCGGAGCAGATAAGCACACCAGCTGTTGGAAACGGAGCTTTCAAAGGGGATATCTGCATGCCTGCAGCCCAGTTCAAAACAATGACCAGAGTGGCCACTTGACTTCAAGGAATTATGGGACATTTCCAGAGGCCAATCACAGCACAGTAATGCAACATGTCGTCCACACTGAGACCCTGGCACTTCAGCCAGGGTGCAGTAAGCGCTATGCTTTTCGTGGAGGTGTATTACCAAGGGCTCCAGCCACGGAGTCCAGGCGCTCTAAGTGCCTTGCCAGTGTGCACACCTCAGGAGTTAGGGTGCCCGGGGCTGATTTAATGCACTCTAACTTACAAGTGTAGCCAAGCCCTAAGAGGGACCATGTTTAGTGAACAGAGTAACTGTCTGGAGTCAAGATACTTACTTCTCCATTCTAACTGTTCTCTAAACAGCTAATATCTTATTGTTGATAGAAAAAAGGAATGAACTCACTTCATGTGATGCCGTTGCTGCTGCCAAAACTAGAACTTTAATGAAAAGGATTTCCTCACAACCAGCCTTGAGCAAAGAGCACAGATCCAAGTGAGCAGAATTATACACTTCTGTTCACTGTGGGAACAGTTCTATAAAGCTGGTTTCAATGGTAGTAGAGGGCACTCAGTACCTTGTAAGAGAATGAATTGAGTATGTATTTTTTCCTAACTAGAGCTGACTGATACTGACTGAACATTTGTGGGGATTATTTTGATCAGACAAACATAGCAATGAACAATAGTTTTGGCTTTCAACTAACACTGCTGTGCTTGGTATTGTATGTCCACTAGTATCTCTCTCTTTTAAAATAATTTTCTGCAGAGCAATAAATAATAAAAAAGCTACTAAGCCACTGCTTATGCATGACCTACAATGTGTTATTCACTGCATTTCCAAATCATCCTTCAGCAAATGGTACAAAATATTAAAAGTCAAATGATGCTCAAAAGGTACCTAGCTTAGCCAGTGACTGTCCTGAAACCACAGAGGTGACAAGTCATCAAAAATACTTAATGTGGTAGGAATGTAAAGAGCCCAGGAGACTGAACTCCAGCATAGAGTATCTTGGAGGGAAAAAATGGAATAACCAGTACCTTCTATTTTTCAGCTACACCGTAATAAATGCTACTCACGACAGTATTTCAACAACAAAAATAATATTCAGTCCCCTTGAATGTTAAGGTAATGCACTATGTCCAATGGGACAACTGTGTAAAATCGTGCATAAGTCTTTGCAACTTTGTGGGCTAATAATTAATAAATAATAAATTTAAAACAACTGAACAGTAACTATATATTGACCTGCAGTATTTTGGCTTTTGGGGATGACAACTGCTGATTAAAAATTGTATTAATTTGTATTTCTAGCACTAAATTTTATTTTCTACAAGCATAAAACTTTTAGAATGGGCCAAAATCTAAAAACTAGCTCCCGAAATTAGAGAATAATTTTGAATAGACAAATGCAGCATAGAAATAACCCAAAAACTTGTATGATTAACCTGAACATTCTCAATGCTCTTAATATTTCATTAAGTATAAAAAGATTGTTGAAAGATAGCTTTAGAGGTGGGGAAGTCACACTTTTGTTAATATTAACACTAGCCGTTTTTTTTAAATTAGTCAAACCAAGCCTGCACACTGATAGCCAGGCAGCTGAAGAGAGTGATAATATAAAAATAGAGGGATAAAATAAGAAAATAATCATCCTTTGAAGATGGAAAGCTGTCTCTTTGAGGTGCATTAGGCTTCCTTCAGTTTGTAAGAAATAGAATGTTGATAAAGATGGAAAAACAATAATGGGACCAAAACTGTCCCCTCGGAGATACTTTTCCTCATTAGACTCCTGGGGGTAACCGAGAAGAGGTAATATTCCTGGTAATCACTTCCAAAGTTATTGCTAAATATGGAGGGGGGGGATTCATTCTAAGAACTATGTGGTGATTTCACAATAGATAAAGGGTATGCAAATTTTAAAAGTTATAAGATAGTTCAGAAACTTTAGAAAGAGCTGCAGATGAAGCATACCTGAACTGGAACTTGTTGTTCAAGTCGATAGCCATTCATTGTGAAGTACTTTCTTCATTTTTTTTTTCTCTTCAGTTATCACTCTCAAAAGAGTAATACAATGTCATGAATTAGCCATGTTAATTTCTATTTTCTGTTCATTGGTTACATTATATTAGTTTATTAGGCAATAATGCCAGAGCCACAATCAACTACTGTTAGTACTTTTCTTGGACTATAATTAATTTTGACTAGAGAGAGGTGAAAATGACTGGGGAATTCTGATATATGATCTTCATTGAATGCACACAGTATCATTTATATCTTTGCTATGTTATGGTTTAACAAAAGGAGAGAGAGGGTTAAAAGACAAAAGGTACCGATATTCAGAGTAGTCCAAAATACCTGCTAGCTCTGCTGTTCAAAATCAGGATGATTCACTTGCTCTAAGACAAAATTCAAGCTGTGAGTTGTACAAAACTCCTGATTTGATACAACGACATGGCTAAAATTGTGTTAAATACACTATAATAAATAATCATCTCTCCCTCTGTATTTTGTCTGTATGCATAAGCCGGTACTGGATATTTTGCACACCTTAGAGAGACACTATAAATGATGTGGCAAACTGACAGTAAGAACATCTGTTTTTACCAAGAGTCAGGGCAAGCTAGCTCTCACAGCTCTACAAGTTATTACTTAAAGTAAATAGATAATCATCAGTTTGAAAAGATAATTAATCCTGTACACAGCCTCAAATGTTCATCTTTTTGACCAGATGGAGTTCTCCCACTCACCATAGAAGTGTCTATTAATGGACACAGTAAATAGACACAAGCATTTAAACAGAGTTTTAAAAAAATCCAAGTTTTAGCAAGATTAGGATCAAGGCTCAGCCAGACAATTTACATCAGGTTTCTCTGAAATGACCACATTTCACCTTGATTAAATGATTTTTATGCTTCCCTGTACCATAGGTGTCCAGACATGTACATGTGTTCCACGTTTGAAAAAAGGGTTAACAATTAACTTGTATTAGCTCTGATGCACACTGCAACCAACTTCTCATTAAGTCTCCCCTCAGCTAAAAATAGCTTTCTGTTTTTCCCCTGCCCCCTCTATGGTATCAGTGTGTTTGACTAGATGATACAGACTCAGTTCCATAGAGAGAAGTGTTATTACCTCCCTCTCATGGCGTTTTTATACAATAAGCCTGCTGAATGGTGCATCTCAGTTTAAGAGCTCACTTTTTACACAGGTTTACAGCAGACCTTAGTCAAACCAGCTATCTTTTCTGTTCACTGGGTGTTTTGCCATACTAGAATAAATACATCAAGAATACGTCACAGCTCAGGGCAACTGCACTTGCATTTCCCCTCAATAGTCCACCCACTCTCTGGTTTCCAGCTTCCCCGCCTTTGCATCTTTCTTCCGAGGAGACCCACATCTCACTGCATTCTGACAAGGGTATGGCCAAGCTGCACAGTTCCCTGCCTTCACTGTGTTAGTCCAGCAGAGACAGGTTACCCAAGCACACCTGCTTGCTTTCTCTTCAGAGACCGTTAACAGTGTGACTGCCCACAGTTATAGATATTACACTGCTCTTTTAAATGCAAACCTATGCTATTCTTAAGGTAAAAGCACAACAGAGAAAACATATTAAAAACAATAAAAGAACCTACATGCATGCTAATAAGCTTACCAGAAGTCACCCCAACACTAACATGGCCCCTGGCAGAAGCAGTCCTTCAACACCTCAACTAAGTGGTTTCAAGTTCAGCACAGCTCCCGTGCAGAACAAGCACTGTCTTATGGAACCTCAGTAGGCCCAGTTCTTCCAACCCTTCCCTAAGAATTGGGACCCTCTGTGACCAGGGGTCCTAGTGGTTTGCTGAATCAGAAAGAAGGCCTGAGCCTATGTAAAACCAAGCTTCTTAACCAAAAGTCCTCTCTTTGTTGGTCCCGGGAGAATTCAGTTTAAGGTAGCGTATGAAACACCTCTCCGGGGGTGGATTCAAAGGGGCTGATAATTCCACAATGACATACACACAATTGGAATTTTAATGCAATGGTCGGCAAAGGTATTAAACCTAATTCAATAAAGTTTATCTTACTTCCATGTGGATTGTCTAGGATATTGTCAGTCTGTCACAGAAAGGTTTTCCTGTAAGGCACTGCTATTGCCTTTATTGACTACTTGTTCTATGGGTGACAAGGATCAAAGGACCAGTAGAATCTTTTTTTAATGTTATTGTGGTATATCATACATCATTTGCAAGTAAATTCCACATGTGGACATTTGACACTATTTACTAATTTAAGGTTGGATTGTAAGAATGCAATCCGTCTGAACAAGGGACAGCACCTATCTGCAGACCAGGCACAAACCAAGGACCAAATTGTTCCTTCATCAGTTATTCTGCCCCTCATTCTCTTCTTGAATCAAGATAGGAGTAATCTGTGCCAGCTCTTCACTGGTATAGTGAAGATTACTTCCATCAATTCAGTGGTGCTGGCTGGCACACTGGGGCTGGGAGAACGCATCACCCATTCCTCATCTCTACACACACAATCCCAGCCCAGTTTAGGGGGACAGTAGTGGCATTGCAGAGGCTGTTCTTCCCCATGTAGTATGATATGCCATGGTGGCAGCCAATGCAGGGAAATGAAAGGGTTTCCTATATTCTCTTACGCCCAAGCAAGGCATGAAGGATATGCCATAATTTTCCCCCCTTACCATAAAGCTGTCACTCCCTGCATTTCCACATATTTCAGTGGTGAGCCTGACATACTATGTTCAATTAAATCATACTCCATTGTGATATGATTAAACACTGAAGAAGAGATCTTTTTACTATGTAGAAGTTCACAAATATGGCTTCCACACTGAACCTACCTGCCCTGAGGTGAACAGAGCCACCGAGAATGTTTTCCTTTTATAATTTTCAGGTCTGGTCCTCAGTGATCCAAACCAGAGTAGAAAATTGATAGTATAAAATAATATCACCACAAAAATCTATATACATGTACATACACCAGGGCTTCTTTCTGCTTAAACCCAGCCTTTTACACAGTTGTCAAAGATATTTAGTAATATGCCCTAAATAGGCCTTCCAGCAAATTTCCAGGCATTATTTTTTGTTTAACTTTTATACAATAAAAATAGATTTGTATCATTAAAGCTAATTGTCTGCTGAGAGTCCTAGAGACCCAGGCAGATTCACTGGATATTGTTAAAAGAATCACGTGATTTTATCAGGACTTATCTTCCTTAAAAGGCTACCAGCTGACTTCACACAAATCCAATTTGCACAGTGAGAAGGACAGGCAGCCTATAGCTGCAAAATCAGCATTTGTCCTCTGGAAAACAGTTTGGGAAAGCCCTGTGGAGGCTGTGCAGCTGAAGCTGCATAATTCCATTTGTTACTGGGTAGTTCCCCATTGTGATCAGTCAAAACTAGGAACTTGTTCATGAAAAAAAAAATTAAAAAAATCCTCACTGGAGTTTAAAAGGGAAATCTGGAATACACTTTTTCTCATTATGTGTTTTCAAATATTCATCACTCCCTCCTCCCATATGTTCTCATAAGGATTCACTTCTCACTTCCTTGCCACAGGGCATGTATCTTCAACAGGGAACAGAACTGTAAAAGGAGGAAAATAACAGAGATGGCGCAATTCCATTTCTACTTTAATAAAAAAATTTTAAATCAAAGTAATAGAAATGTTGCTTTAGCTCAGCAAAGTAAATAGGTATACAGCACTTACTTAGTATCTCAATAGCTATTCTGACACTATCCATACTATTCAGATTCAGTTATTTTTTCATACATATTTCAAAAGCGTTGACTACCTTAGTATCTAAACACTGCACTTATATGATTGTTGCATGAATAGACCCCATTGTACTAGGGACAAATATATTCAAACCAGGACACATTCACTACACCCTGAAGAGCTTCGAATGTAAGAGATTGATTCCACAGCGGTTTATGCATGCGCTTAACTTAAAGGCTGTGAGCAGTTGCATTGAAGGCAATTTACAATACACAGTAGCACAAGAAAGTACATTCCCTTGCTATACTGTTGCAGGACTGAGACCCTGTAATCTTTCCTTTCTCTACCACCACACCCATCTTCCTTACAGCTCTGAACCTACCTAGCTTTTGTTGGAAATTTCTTGTCACAGTGGAAAACAGATGCAGCAATGTGCCATGCAAAATCTTAATTTCTACACGTTTTTCTACCGGTTTTGTTCAATATCTTCATAAATGATCTGGAGGATGGTGTGGATTGCACTCTCAGCAAATTTGCGGATGATACTAAACTGGGAGGAGTGGTAGATACGCTGGAGGGGAGGGATAGGATACAGAAGGACCTAGACAAATTGGAGGATTGGGCCAAAAGAAATCTGATGAGGTTCAATAAGGATAAGTGCAGGGTCCTGCACTTAGGATGGAAGAACCCAATGCACAGCTACAGACTAGGGACCGAATGGCTAGGCAGCAGTTCTGCGGAAAAGGACCTAGGGGTGACTGTGGACGAGAAGCTGGATACGAGTCAGCAGTGTGCCCTTGTTGCCAAGAAGGCCAATGGCATTTTGGGATGTATAAGCAGGGGCATAGCGAGCAGATCGAGGGACGTGATCGTTCCCCTCTATTCGACATTGGTGAGGCCTCATCTGGAGTACTGTGTCCAGTTTTGGGCCCCACACTTCAAGAAGGATGTGGATAAATTGGAGAGAGTCCAGCAAAGGGCAACAAAAATGATTAGGGGACTGGAACACATGAGTTATGAGGAGAGGCTGAGGGAGCTGGGATTGTTTAGCCTGCAGAAGAGAAGAATGAGGGGGGATTTGATAGCTGCTTTCAACTACCTGAAAGGGGGTTCCAAAGAGGATGGCTCTAGACTGTTCTCAATGGTAGCAGATGACAGAATGAGGAGTAATGGTCTCAAGTTGCAGTGGGGGAGGTTTAGATTGGATATTAGGAAAAACTTTTTCACTAAGAGGGTGGTGAAACACTGGAATGCGTTACCTAGGGAGGTGGTAGAATCTCCTTCCTTAGAGGTTTTTAAGGTCAGGCTTGACAAAGCCCTGGCTGGGATGATTTAACTGGGAATTGGTCCTGCTTCGAGCAGGGGGTTGGACTAGATGACCTTCTGGGGTCCCTTCCAACCCTGATATTCTATGATTCTATGTAAACTTCTGTGATTTTAAAATCTTCCCAGATAAGGTTTACCAACAGTTCATTTAGGCACACTTTATTTCCAATCAACCAGTTAAATGCAGTGAGAAATATTTGAAAATTAATTGTGTTGAAATTGACCTGATTTCTATTTTGCAAAACTTTTGCAATATTTGAGAAATAATTCTGAAATTTCAGCACTACTTGAAATTCTTGTCATCATATCAATGTCTGAGGAAAACTGAAAAGGCCATTTTTCTAATTTACAACTGTGTATTTTGAAAAAGGTGCTTGATGAGTTGGTGGAGCTCTTCAAAAGTTGCCTTGTCTAAGGGCTTGGTGCAGGATCTTAGTGCAGAATAAACTAGTACAATTTAAGTGGATTAAGCTAAGTGGCAAAAGGGAAATAGGCAATTTTATCATTTTTAACACGGTAAAATTTGAAAAAAAAATTATAATAGAAGCACCACACTATCAACAAAGCAAAGCTATTTACTTCTCACCTCAATACTCATTTGGTACTTCCTCAGAGTTAAATACAATATCTTTACCATGTCAAGGATAGTTTAAATATTTGAGCTAGAAGACAGGTTTTTCCAATGTTAATTTTGGAATTACATATTTATTTCTGAAGAATGATGCTTAATGATTTGCAATCATATCATTGTCTGGCACAGTGTTTGGAACATTATAATAGCAGAACAGATGGTCCTAATTATTTAAGTAAAATGTAACAAAGCATTCAGAAGCAATTCAGGATATTTCATCGCAAGCAAGATAGTATTTTTCCCCAAACTATTTTCTGCATGACAAGTCCTTCCAGCTTGAAGTATATTGAATAGAGTTGTCTTATGTGTTATGTATGAACAGATTGCAAAAATAATCTCTTAACCTTAGAGGATTCTCTGTTGCAAAAATGTTCTGTTGTCTTGGGGTGTCTCATAGGGAGGAAAAAAAGGAATACTGCTTACACCAGCTCCATAGTTAACCACTTTCCATTTCTGAATCGTCAGACTAGGAAATGTCATTTCCGTTTTTTTCGGAACTGCTTCACCACAGCCTCATAGATCCTGAATGGAAGCCAGAAACCCCCTTCCTCTTAATATCTCAACAGCAAACTCTGTTACCTATAATTTATAGGCTATAAATGACAATATTAATCTGTCCCAATTCATGCTGCATATTGGTTATAAGACTCATATATACCAAACTTGCTCCACTCACAAAAGCACTCCTGTATACCTTTTATTGGTGGCCTAAATTGCTCACTAAGGCTTTATACATTTTTAATTAAAGTAAATGAACAGACCTACAATAACAGTTCGTAATAGCATGCCAGAATGCTGCACTTAAGCAGTTTGACTTCTACTTTTTATGTACATTTATCCCTGGCCTAGAAAGCCACATTCCTTAATATCTAATGCAATGGGCAGACTATCAGTATGAGAAAGCCAGCATTATAACAGTGATTTGAAAGTGAAGACAAGAACATAAAAAAATAGAATTTGCAGAACAATTTATTCATGTTTAAAGTATCTTAAATAAGTTAATATATAGGAAAAGGAGTCCAGGGTTATTATATACTAAAATATTAATAGTTCCTACTGACAATAATAAAAGAACAGTTTGAATCAGAATGGGATTCCTGCAGGGAAAACATGTACGTTTGTTTTATGATTCTATTCTAAATAGTAGTATGGGGGATATGTAGTACTTCAGAGGCTACTACTGCTCTCAAAACAATCTGTGCTACTCCTTAGTGATAAAAACATAATATAGACAATATTTTAAAGGATATTCTAAATATTTTAATTATACATTTAAAGCTGTGTTAAGTGACTGAAAAGATAATTGCTTAATAGTAGTTATCTAATAAAGTCAGAACAGAATTCTACTTATCGCATTTGGGGATACCCTTGAACAGACTATATAGTCTTATAAATTGGACATCTGATTTGGAAATCTACTTTTTGTTCTGTTCAATGTTTTAAAAAATTGATAAAATAATGCAATAGCAGTTTCATGGAGTCTTGGTTTAAACATTTATTTTATTTTAAAAATTGAATATATCGGATTTTTAAATATAATCATTAATTTTATATAGCACATAGTATGTTCTCCAAGGAGATTAAAATTCTTAAAATACCGTACATTTCTAAATTGCCATCTTCAATACATGTTCCATCATATCACTGTGTTAAATGTCTACATTATACACTATTTTTTTAAACAATGACTACATGCATCATGGTTGATAGGGCCTCTTGTGGCTGAGACAGATTCACAGCTTGTTGTGAGGAGGATTACCACAGTGGCACAGGAGATTGCCAGTGTCCACTATATTGGTTCTGATGGAGGATGCTCAAAGGCCTTGCTCTTTTAACTTTACAAACAGCCAACTATGAAAAAAAAATCTAGTTCTTGACCTTCTGTTTAGCTAAAGGTGCAATGTCATTAGCAAATGGTCCAGATGGAGCGGTAGCGAGCTTCATGGATAGTTTCATGATTGAATTTTTTGAGGTTTAAACCTACTTTTGACATTGGGATGCAGTAAATCGTAGGTTAAGTCCTAAGCTTCATTTATAAATCAGTATAGAACAAGTTTTAAAAGGTAACTCAAACAATAGTTTACTTACTTTAAAGAGATTAGAAAATGATGTTGGACAAAAACCAGTGTTACACCCTTTTACACATAAGAATTAAACAAGTGTTGTTGAGATGGTTGATTACTAGGTCAGAGGATGATCAGTTTTAAAATACTATACAGTTTGAGGGGAATTAACTGTTCCCCTAAAGATTAAGGTTATAAGAATCCATTACACTCAATATGGAAAACAGAGATAATGATGTCACATGCCAAGGTTAAAAATAGGAGCATACTAAGGCCCTGATCCTGCAAGCTGTTCTGTGCTGGCAAGTGGGGAGCCATGCTCAAGTCAATTGGGTGTCTGCCCACATGGAACAGCTTGAAGGATTAGTGCCTAAGGCCTGTTCATTTATCTGCAAATCATCAAACTATTGATGATGTGCAGCAGTTGCTACTTGCTCAGGTTAATACAATTGGTTTGAAGGAAGAGATATTCATCTAGCACTGGACTTTCTCCAAACAGATGAATTAATTTGAAATAAAATATAACTGGAAAACAACCTTACGTCTGGCACTTGCTTTATTAGAACTCTCCAAATAAACTTTACGCACAATGAAAAATGCATTTCAGCCATAAGGGAGAGCTTATGCACCTTTAGTGTGATGAAGGTTCAAAAGGGTCACTAAACGGAATCCTGTGGCCTCTGTTCTCTGGAACAGACAATCAAAAATCCAATATTCCCTTCTAACTCCCAGCAGCTGAACCTCCATGTGAACAAGTCTGGAACTTAGCATGGGGAAAATTAAACACCAATGTTCATCTAGATTTCCTTTGAATGTTTTCCGGACAAGTGGGTAGACCGATGTAGGAGCCAAAAGGTGCAACCAGCTATCAATGGTATTATAAAGGACGGAGAGTACGTAATTGCTTTTCCATCACACTCTCTTGTTTTGTAGTTTAAATTTTAACCAGTTATCTTCAGGGGCTAAGTAGTACAACAGATAGGGCAATTCATATATGGTACAAGCACACCAGA
Source organism: Lepidochelys kempii (assembly GCF_965140285.1). Lineage (NCBI taxonomy): Eukaryota > Metazoa > Chordata > Testudines > Cheloniidae > Lepidochelys > Lepidochelys kempii. The sequence continues at coordinate 76,707,918 of NC_136383.1, read as the reverse complement.
GACCCAAAAGATAAGTCTGCATTTAAAAATTCAAGTATTAATACAAGACTGTTAGGCTGAATCAAAAAGTTTAAAAAAAAAGACTGTTAAACAATGAAATGGTTAATAAAACCTAACAATAATCCTACCACCAAACATGTTTCATTCCAATACAACATACTGCAATTTATGGTTTGCTAGTTTTGTTTTTCCAATTTGCCTGTTTAAATATAAGAATTAAGTATTATCAAGAATTTCTGATTCATTTCTTCAGATCATTTATTCAATGTTGTGAAAGTTCATTATATGTAATATTTTTATTACAGTATTGTTATTTTATATGTTAATGACCAATTTTTTAATTTCTATTTAATTGTTGGTTTCATGAAGGTCATGTTTCCATTAAACAAAGAGGTTTCTATGAAAAGAAGAGTCAGGCTCTAGTTTGCTTTAAACGATGAGTAGGCAAAACAGCAGCATTAGAGGTTACAAGTATAATCTGGGTTTTCAAAAGTAAGAGCATTTCAGCTAAAATTCAAAATGTTTTAAAATTCTTAGAGAATTCTTTAATTCTTCTAGGTTAATAGCCATTTCCCTTTTCTCTCTGTGCGGGAGATTTACATGTGAGGAGACTTTCTAAAATCTAATTGTTTCTTCTTCTTGAAGAATCTGGTGTGTGCGCCAGATCCACACAATTTGATTTAAAATGTGAACACAAGAGAAGATGTTAACACAGAGTATGAAAACTGGGGAGAAGAACACGCTGCTTCAAGCAAGATTCAATATTACAGATCTATTTAATCATTTACCAGGAGTAAGGATATTTAAATGCTCAGTAACAGGACAGCCAAATCTACCATCATTTGGAATACCCACTGAGTTCAATAGATATAAAAACTTTAAAATGTCTACCCGATTAATTTTAGTTAATTAATGTCATTACCCTGTTAAAATGTGAAAAAGATCAAACAGAAAAAATCTACTTCTTATTATGGAATTTTGATATTTACATAAAAAACAGCATCTCCATATAAGATCTGGTAATCAGCACTAAATGATCATTTATCTACTTAAGGATTTTAAAATGACATTCAAGTTAATTAATCCAATAATAAATCCTATCAATCCTATCTTATCACTCTTTGTGCATCTGGGCCATTGTGTGAACAGTTCTGGTGAACAGTATTATACAACAAGGGGCATACATATATTAAAACTGCAGAGAAAGAATCAAAACTTTTATGATTGAAAAGGTGATTTATGGACATGAGATAATAAAGACCCATGCCAGATTAAGGCTGGGCCCCAGTTCTTGAAGATGAGATTACATCAGGATCTCATCTTTCATTTAAAAGAAAATCAATTTTCTACTCTTCATGAATGTGAAGAAAAAACTTGAAAACATCAATAGAATGTTACCAATTCAGGGGTATGTTCCTTAGTCTGCAATAGTTCCAAAACATGAACTGTCCTATTAAATCTCAATGGAATATGAACTCCTAGATCTATCGTTCTGGGTAGCCCCAGCTAACACCACCTCAACAGAATGGTGTATGCAACCAGAGAAGGAGAGTGCAGTAGCTCTGGTGCTCCCTCTTAGATCGATATAGCCTGGGGATACCTGCTACTACCCCTCTAAGGGAGAAGGAGCTTCTGCTGCTACTACTGGGGAACAGAAAGGGGCTCCATGCCACTGTCTCTGCTATTCTAGGTGTGTAAGGGAGACCCCTGACACGTCACTGACACGCCAAATGGAGAGTGGGTTGTGGAGGTGAAGTAGAGAGTGCCCCATGTTGTGGTGTGCCTAAAGCCCTGGATTGCCTTAATTCAGTCCTAGCAAGAATAGCCTTTTACTGTACTTTGAAAAACAAACGAGAAAGTGGCTACTTTCACTGCTCCTTATCAGTCTGCATGGAAAGGAAGTGAGTATTATCAATAGAACAGTCAGTAACTAGTCCAAAACGCAGGAGAGGGCATTCAAATTAGGGAATTGGTCATAAACTAATGCCAAATGTCTTTATCTAAAGAATGATTACAAATGGCATCACTGTGTTGTAACAGCGGCAGCATTATGCACTTTCTGAAAGAATGTATCACTAGATTTGGGCCAGACCCTCAGCTAAAAGAATCAGCAAAGTGCCATTGAAAAAAAAAGGAAGTATGCCAATTTACACCAGCTGAAGATCCCAAGATAGATGGGGGAAAAACAACAGAGGTAGACCTTTAATGCAGTTTTAGAAGCCACAGCTCTATAAGGAGGAGAGAAATGTGGAGGGGAAATGCATCAGTGGCAGTTCCCAGGGGCCTGTCTGCTTCACTACTCCACAGAACATCAATTCAGGTGGTGGAAGAACACACGGAAAAATACCCCACATGTTGTTTTTGGAGGTGCCATGTGTGCATCTTTCAGCACTGCTCCTTGTGGCGTGACTATCTTGGACTGCTAGCTATGGCAGCACCACCCTTCTACATTTCCCTCTGGGATGTCTACTCCTTTGGGTGGTACTAGAACACCTTGCACTCTATTACAGGCAAAAGTAGGGTGTGTGTCCATGTGCGTTTGCACACGCTGAAATGGGGAGGGAAGATCTCTGCAGCAGCCCTTTATGTGCAGGTACAAAAGCAGCCAAAATATTTCCTTAAATGTTTATAGAAGTGCAAATATAGAGATACATAAAAATTGCTATTAGTAAATTATTAAACAGATCTTCATCCCTCATCCATTATTTATATTCATCTAATGTCTACTACCCATCACATGGTATTTGAGTTCATGCAAAGGAATGAATCAGTTCCACTCTAAGATTTTATACAATTTGCCACAAAACCCTCATATAGGTTGTGGTATCAGGGGGCATTTCTGCAGCAAGTAATTGTCCTCAGCACATCTTACGATAGTTTTATACTATATTACAATAGTAGTTCTGTTATTTTCCATAGTACTGTACAAAATACCAATTGTATGTTGCAGTGGGCATCTTGCATGATTTTCTTTGTGATTTAATCTTCATTTAGTTGCTTTTATAAATCTAAGAAATATTTGCATCAAACCTCAGTCCCACTTACAACAAGCCTCAAGTTCAATGTTCAGTATTTTTACAAACATAACTCCGCACTCATGGAACTTTGGTGAATATGGCCTAAGTTGCTTCAAGAGCCAGGCAGTCCACAGACCAAGTCATCTTCCCTCACTTCCCCGATGCCCCCCAAACCCCAGAAAAAAACCCTTCAAAACCAGACTTCAGTGAGACCCAGGGCTTGTCAAGGGAGGTAGTCAGTGGAACAGGGCAGAGGGGGGCTATTGTGTTCAGGGATTTCACCTTGGAGATTCATATTCAAACAGCAGTATACAAACTTATCTGCAGGGGATTAGCCACCTCCAGATCATATAGGGAAAATTTATGTCCTTAGATCATGGATTCCTTTGTGAATGGAGAGTGGCATGGGTCCAGTAGTTCACTGTGATACATACATTCAGTATAATTCACATATCTTTATTCAACAGTTTGTAATAAATATATTCATACAGCAGCTTGTGCGATGCACAATGGTAAAAGCTAAATGTATTTGCACCGAAAAGATTCTCAGGTTGTCAGATTGCTGTCTACAATAGCATTAATTGTTACTTCTTTAGAAATAATGCTCTCTATATAAACTAAAAATCAATGACAATATGAAGAGAAGCTGCTAATTCCAAAAGTAAAGAGCCCAAATACAGCAGTCCTCCTTCACAGAAAACATTTGTTGTCATCCAAAGTTGCTAAAGATCTGATGCCATGCAAATACCTTTAGTGCTATAACCAAACAGCACGTTGCGCATGCATAGTGCTGCAGTATTGCCATCGAATGGTGAAAACTCCATATTAAATTTCAGAAATAGTTTACTTAATTTCAGATATATGCTTAATAGGCTCTATATTTCAGAGTATATTACTGCAACAACCTCCTCTTAGTCTCCTCATTTTCCTTGCTACTGGTCCTTTGAGTGCAGTGTGTCTAAAATCAGGTTCTTTGCGTGCTACTCAAACCACATCACTCCCATCCTCAGATTATTCTATTAGCTTTACCTTCCGAAATCAATACCAAACTTGGAATTAAAATAAAGCCATATGTTTATTTATAGTCACTCTGTGGTATTCATTGTAATAATATCTGTGGACCTCACAAACATCAGTGGCTTTATCCTCAAATCCCTGTATCAAGTAAAAAAATATCATCCCATTGTACAGCTGGGGAATGGAGGCAAATAGAAATTAAGTGACTTTCCTAAGGTCAGATAGGAAGTCTCTGACATAGCTAGGAATTTAGCTCCTATTTCCTGAATCCCAGTCCGATGCCTTAACTACACAACCAAACTTCCTATCCTTCCCTTCAAGGCTTTGGACAAGTCAGCCTCTCAGCATGTTAGGTCTAATTTCTTAAAATCCCCCCTTGCCCTTCATCCTAACATGGAATCCCACCTCATTTTTTCCTTCTCTTACTCTCACCTCCTTCAATGAGGTCTCCAATATTTGCAACTCCCTCTCTATGCTAATTGTGTCAAGCACATATTGAACATTTTCAAAACATCTGCTCAAAGCTCACAAACACTAATCCATATCAATAAGACATCTGTCAACCTCTTGCCCCTGCTCTGAGATGTGCACTAATACAGAACTTTCCTCTGGGCTTCCCAGTGCATAGTTGAAGAATTAGCTATTTGGACCATAAGCTTCCTAAGACTGGGACCATATGTCATCTTCTCTGTGTTCTGCAGTTAGTGCCTTAAATAAAATAATCATTTTAACTCTGCAGTTCATTCCACACACTCCAAATTGTTATTTCCTCACTTAGAACCCTTTGCTTAATTTATGAGTGACACGGACCAATTAAAGAAGTCTCACCTAACACTCCTTGACCAGAAAAAAATATTGGCATAAGATGGCGCAGGAAAGAGAAAGACTGAGAGGCAAACCAGGTCTGAAGCCACCTGATACACCACCAGCATGGAGACAGTCAAAGCTTGTGCCAACGTCATTGGTACCGGACTCAAGGGATGCCCCATGGCAGGAATTGGAATCAACAGTACGGGCTATTGCTGATCTTGATGCAGTACCAGGGAGTGATAGATGAATCTGCTCCATTCCACATGCCAGAAGTAGTATGGTGCCAGTTAGTACTCTTCCTAATTAGTCTTATGGACCTCTTCCTCACCACACCAGAGGAGGGAGAATAACTCTTGAAGAGACAGCAGGGTCCAAACGTGGAGCAGCATTACTTGTTGGTTGTGAAGGCAACCACCGATCAGAGAAGGCTGAAGTTGGCCTCATGGTAAGTGTCTCACCATCTGAGTCCTCTTTTTTGAGCAATTTTTGAGCACCATTTCTTAATGTGTTCTTCACTGAGATACAATTAGCTCCTTGAGACTCCAAGCTACAGAGAAAGAGGGTGTACTTGCGGAGACATGTACAGAATGCCTCGAAGAGCCAAAACAACTGTAAGATAACTAACCATTCTCTCTTTGAGACTCTGAATATGCGGATCCCTCTCATGGTGTTCAGCTAGCTGTTTGGTACTTTGGGTGGTGGGAGATCATCTGAATAAAGACTACAGTACTGCACGTGGCACTCTGACATCTGATTTAAATGCTGTCACCAGTGAAAAATGGTTAGCAAATGTATGAATCAAGCACTCTGAAGTCACTCTGCAGATCTGTACTGTCAGGTCTGTACTAAAATATGTTGCCAAGGAAGCTTGTGCCCTGATCGAGTAGGCTCTAATGTGAGCCAGGGAATCTAATTTATTGACATTAATTGCTGTTCTGATAATTGCAATCAACTATTCACTTTGACAGCCTTTGAGCTGAAACTGATTTGCCTTTGGCAGTGCTACCAACTGAAACAAAGAGTCTCAGAGATCTGCAAAAAGGTCTTGTTCTGTGTAAAACAGTGCTCTTTTCACATTCACAGTATGAAATTTTGAGTCTCCAGCAGATGAACATGGCCTCAGGAAAAACACAGATAAGTGGATGTATTGATTGACATGGAAGATGAAGACAAACCACTTTTGGAATAAATCTGAGGTGAGGTCTCATCATCACCCTGTCTGTAATAAAGACAACATATGGAGAATTTGACAAAGGCTTATATCTCAATTTACTCTATATGAGAAAGTCATTGTCACAAAAAATGCAGTTTTCATTGATAAATGATGGAATGAGCAAGATGACAATGGCTCAAATGGAGGGTCCATTAAAGGACCAATTTCAAATCCATGAAGTATCTTCCTTACTAGTGGGAAGATGTGAAACAATCCTTTCAAAAACCAAGTGATAGTTCAACAGGAGAAAAAAATTGAGGTCCCTTGAACTGGTGGATGGCAAGTGAATAAACCTCCATATTGATGCAAAAATGATATTAATAAATTATAACATATGAATAAGCTATTACAAACTTGTTTGCACCTTTACTGAATATTAACATGAAACTACAAGTACATATAGTCAGGATGAATGGAGACTATAATACCTGTGCATGTTTTTAGTTAGTTTCATAATAAAATGTTCAAACTAGGCTAAGGAATTGAAGTAGGCTTCTGCTCTCTGTCATCCAGAAACTGTCAGGAGGATAACACTTCCTTAGCCATAAAACTGTTCATTATACCCAATTGTGTTTACACAAAGTCTAAAATGCATCTTCTCTAACGTTACCTTATATTAACTTTATATATTATTTTATATAATATTTTTCATATATTCTGAAAAATTGAAGTAAACTTGATTGTAGAGATTGGTTCTTTATACAGAATATTTAATAGTAGTTTTTAACTGCATACTGTAACTGGTAAACACCAGTTGGTATAAAAGCCAATTCAAATGAAACAAAGTCTATCAAGATGAGGACACCTCTCCTTATATACGATACCAGTTCTGTATAGATATAACCTTTATCTCAAGAAAACACACATTTAAAGAAAAATGTTCTAAGACAGACATTGTTGTGTAAAAGAAGGTGAGGATATACTTTAGGCAGGATTCTCCTAAAGGAATGTAGAGATGTGTTATCAAAATGATAAATCTAGGTTGCAAAGTGGACTGCCACCACTTGCGGTTGTAAGAAAAACCTCTAAGTAAACCCACACCGAGAGTTCTAGAAATATCCGTATTGAAATGAATTTATTTGATAATAATCTACATCTTCATTCTGGAAACTTTAGGCAAACATGTATAGATAGGATTGTTCTGTAGAAAATCTTTTATTTCTGAAACGTCAAAATGGCAAGCCCTTGTAAGAAGTATACTTGAAAATATTTTGTCTAAATGCAAAGTTTATAGTGTAATTTCCTAATGTTATTGGTATGTAGAGAGAAAATGCTTTATGTACCAACATGGATTTTAAAAACTTGCAAATCTGATTACTAATGTAAGAAGCCATTCAAATATAGAATATTTATATTAATTGGCAATTACTTAGCAAACAAGATTTGAACGACCTCTCACCCAACTCAGAAGACAAAAAGAACCATCTCTTCAAAAAGTATTATGAAGAATCAAAACATCTTTAATAACTATTTAAGCTAAAAACTATTTTGAGAACAAAACATTTATATAAAGAATATATGTTTGGACAGAATTTCATTGCCAGTTAAACCCTCATGAAATTGAAGAACTCTCTCAGAAAATGGACTGAGTAAAAAGAAAATTAAAACCCTGAATTTAAAGATTTTCTGAAAATCTCTCTATAAAGACAAAAGCAAAATAACGGTCAAGAAAGAATTTAAAAAACTAATGAAAATATGCATTGATAGACTCATTCAGGAGCTGAATGTGTCACTAAAACCAACCGCTGAAGGCATAGGGCCAATAAAAGGAAGATAGCAGCCAATTTTGGGAACTAACAAATGGTGGAGAAAGAAGGCATACATTAGGCTGGATGACCATGAAGTCAGAAAGGATGCACTATGTAACTGGAACTCTTTTCTACTTGAGAACAAAAGACTGGATTTTTATTTTTTTTTGGTTATATGTGGTTGCAGAAAGGCCCACTTGTGGAACTTCCCACTCTAGAAGAAACATGATTCAGGACGGAATCTAAATCCTTTGTCATCCATTCATGTGAGGGCGAAGTCTTCCTGCTCAGACGATCTGCCAGCATCTTCGCCTGGAAGATGCAAGGCTCTCTGATTGGATTTAGAATTCACCACTCCCATAACAGAATGGCATCTTGGCTTAGGGGGGCTTGATCTTGTGCCTCCCTATCTGTTTATATAGTTCAGCACCATTGAACTGTCAGTTAGGACTTGCACTGTCATCCTCTTCAGAACTAGCAGCAATGACTTCTAGGCTAGTTGTATTGCCATGAGTTTTAGGACATTTATGTAGTTTCTGGTGTCTGACTGAATCCAAATCCTGTGCATGAGACTGACCTAGGTGTGCCCCCTCCCCAAACCATTTCTGGAGACAGAGGTGACCAGTGTCTTGGTAGTGTTGGAGATTCCATTTGCGATCCCTGCCAGATAGTGGTCAGATCCATCCACTATTGAAGGGATGACAGAATCCAGTTCAGTATTCTTACCCATAGGTTCATGTAGTGAATATTCAACAGATACACTGATCTGAGACATGACTGTGGTGGTCTGAGATACAGGCTGATTAAGGGTGTTATGTAGGTGCCCATACAAAGGAGCACAAAGGAGTCTGAGACACACTTACTAATGGCCAAGAGCAGGTCTACAGTTCTGCTATCAGTTGAGAAAAGGTTTAAAATCTCCCTTGAGGGAGGGAGGGAAGGCTTTTGCTCCCTTAGTCCAAGACTGCTCCTGTGAACACAGTGGATTAAGACAGAACTAAATTAGACTTGAGGTTGAGGTTGATTTTCAGCCCCAAAAGCAGAAAGTGATGGACTATCTAATAAACTATCCTAACAACCGTAGGGACACTGCAAGATGTTCTGATTCTCTGCCGTGGGATGGTCGTTGACTTTATGGAAGAATTGCAAACTATCAGTGTGTGGACTGGGAGTTTGGAGATTTGGATTTTATAACCAGTTCTGTATGGCACTCTGTATGACCATGCATGGGCAACTCTCTTCATGTCTCTAATTCAGCATCATCTATAGAATGGGGATAATACCTCCTACTTACAATAGAGGAGTAATTTGAGGCGTCAAACTAATGCTTATGAAGAGCCTTAGATGACACTACCACTACTGGTTTAATGCCCAGATTGTCTTTATTTTTGTGTATTATGCTCTGCCAAAGAGTCTGCTGAAGATCCTGTGCTGAAGAGGTTAACAGGGATGCTCCATACTGGGAATAATCCAGAGGTGAGGCTGTTTTAGTGAGATTTTGGGTGTGTTTTTTAAAATAAAATCACTTCTTTAGAGCCTTATGACGGAAGTTGGCTTTTAAAAGAGTCTTGAATAAGATATTGATCCAACCCTGAAATCCTTGCTCAGGTGAATCTGACTCTGATAAGAGTTGTGTTCATATAGAGGCTGCAGTCCTAGTAACTGAAAATGTGGATACAATGCAACATGCTGATTTTTTTTTTTTTTACAAAAAGATAAAAGGTCGTTTTAGACCCAAAAGTGGGTTTTATTGTATTTTTTAAAATTGATGTAACTGGGAAATATGACATCATCTCACAGACGCAAACGGTTTCTTGACTTTAAACTTTTGATGCCAGCAGATTTGGGAATTTAGAACATTTCTTTGCAGAGACACTCAAATACAACATTCTGTGCATGCACCATATCCAGAAAGTGAAAATGATCAATTTAGTTTCACTGTCCAAGAATCTGAACGGAATGCAAATAATGTCAAAATAATAAATGGGCCCTGCCTATTAAAGATTATAAAATAATCTGAAAGAATCTGGAACATGAACAGCTATAAGAAAAAATGTTCTCCAAATCTTTATTTTAGGATTATCATAGATTACCTTATCATATTTCACACTCCATTTATCCATGGTAAAATAACCTATTTCTTATTTAACCACCTTTGTTGTTATTTTGAAGGTAACATTTTAGATCTGTGATTAGAATTACAGTTTTTGATAGTTATTTTCACACTTTTTTCCCCATCACAAATACTTTATGGGCATACAGAGACTAAGCAATTTCTCAATAGCTCGTCTGCATAACTCTACTGGAGCTATTACAATTATAGCTAGCATTATTATTTGAGCTGGTATTATCACTGTTCCAGCTCATCTGCTACGTACTGGAAAAACTCCTGTGTTGCTCCATTAGCAAACACTGCATTAAAAAAGAGCAACTTTTCATCTTGGTGCTGTTTTCTCTGAGGAGCTTTTTAAAAAGCTTCTCAGAACAAAAGCAACACATAGCTCTGATATGTGCATTTATGTCTGTATCAAGACTTTTATATCACCTATTAATGGGAGCTAAGCCATTTGAATTCTGAAAGGAAAAGGGCTTGCAATTGATGTACAAAACAACAGTGAATGAAAAGCGGTGTTCATTAAAGAGAATACATTTCAATGAAGTTGTGTTTCCAACAGAATATTTTCATTTTTGTATCTCTAATTGTACAGGATTCTTCAATATGGACTCTGAAGAGTAAGTTTTGTTCTAAAGTGTGAAAAGTTTCTTTTTTAATGCAGTGTTTACTGTGCATATATTTCCTTTTATTTAGTGTTAACCAACACCCCTCAAAAACTTACTGTTATGGTCTCATATACAGAGGGGCTCAGTACATGCACATCTCATTGGTTCTGCAAGTGCTCAGAAACTCTAAAAGTCATGCCACAAAGCTTCAGTCTGAAATACAGGCTTATAATACTATTCTAATTGGAAAGTAAGGTCCAACTCTAATCACTAATATGAATTCTGAATATAGTTGACTAAAAGAATATCATTGCCATCACCCACCAAAAGCATATTACAACGCCTTCCTTCAAACCTGGCCCATGGTTGGCGGATGGGGCAGTGCTTGCCCAAAGCACCAAAACTTGGGAGAAAAGATATTTGAGCACTTACTGTTACAGTGTTTGTCTGTTTTAGTCCATCATCTGCCACTGCGTTTGCTATGCTTCCAGGATGCCTCAAGACTTCATGCTTTAAGGCTACGTCAAGACATCTTGACACAGACTGGAATTAGGATGCCTCAGGGCAGCCTTGAAGCAGAGCAAAGGCAGTCATGGATAAATGAATGAAACTAGATAGAAAAACTAATAGCAAATGAGTGGCTGGTTGCAAGGAGCAAGTGATTCTTAGTGGTATCAAAAGTAAAGCTTATGGTGATAAGGGTAGACAATGGACTTTCCTAGAGAAATATCTAGTCTTAGGCCAACCTTAGCTCTCCTATGCTGTAAATAATATTTTCTTTCCAAAGCATGTAGTTGACTTCAATCTATAAGTCAGTCTATTACTGAACACATTTTATATTATCCTTTTTATTATGCTTCCATCTCTCTTTCAGGCACTTTGATCTGCAACATCCCAAATACAGACTGTTATTAAAATTGCTACCATATCATCCCAAAACACACACCCAAAGTTAGGAAGATAAATTTATGTAGTGAACACATTTTAGATGGGTGTTTGAATAATATCAGTTATATATCTCAAAGTGAATCAGGAAACATCCATATAAATACTCATTCCAATTAATCTGACAGTAAATGAACAAAAGTATCTAAATCAAATTAGACAGCACAGAAGAAATACTCATGAAATTAAGGGTAGCAATAATAAATGAATGGTTCACATGAGAGATATTCCAGATATTGTATTAATTAGGATTTATTACACCAGATGTGTTAGATAAATGAAAAACACTATCACAACAAAATGTGGCAAAAAATTCTTCCTGAATATTGGGACTAACGAGATAAACGAATGGATAAGCAGTTATTTCATTCAGCAAAATATCATTAGTACAAAGATAATAACTTGAATTGCCCCTTGGAAAACCTTTGTAAATATTAAGTTAAACTTATGCATGCAATATTGTTGTGGCTGTGTTGGTCCTAGAATATTAGACACACAAAGTGGGTGAGGTAATAACTTTTATTGAACCTATTTCTATGTATCTCAAAAGCTCGTCTCTCTCACCAAACAGAAGTTGGTCCAATAAAAGACATACCTCACCCAAGTTAAACTTAAATTTTTAAGCATAAAAAAGTGAAGAAATTTTCAGTTAAGGTTTCCAAAATTAGTCCAGACTGTCTATCCTGTGCATGGCAAATTTAAAGTGAAAACCAGATGTTCCAGAGAAAGCCTCATTCACAATATCATCTGCAGTATCGGACCACTTATGTAACCATGCATCTTAGATTCCAGTTGAAAACCAGGCATAGCAAGCTAATGTTCAAAAGAAAGAAAGAATGCTTAACAAGAAAATATTTTGACTATGTGAAAAAATTAAGTTAGTGGTAATGATTATATATGTCCATTTAAGATATTCCAGGACAGGTTATTTCACTAAAAAAAGCCAACGAAGGTTCACTAAGTCTGAGAAACCATTTCCATCACAAATGGAGCAATTAATCAAAGAATGCTAATTAAGAAGGTACATGAACTAGTGTCATGGATCTACAGGACCTGTCCTATGCCCCAGCTTTTAAACATTCTCTTGGAGAAACCCCTTCACCATGCTAGACTGCCAAAGAAACTCATTCTTCCTTCAGTGTAGGCCATGCATCCTCACTGCCTCCTCGACTGAGCTACTGGGTTCCATCACTCCTGCCTGACAGTCTTCAGGGACTAATGCAGGCCAGCCAGTATTTACAGTGACATCCCAAACAACATTTTAAAAACAGAAAAGGATTAATTAGTCGAATAGAACACAGCATTGGCAGTTCTTAGGTTACCATAGAGAAATAAAAGATTAAAACATAGTCCATTCTGGTCAAGCCACAATTCACTAGCCAAGCTGCAGCGAACTCCATTTGCAGGCTGACTCTCGGACTTCCTTCCTTAGTCAGTTCCCAGGTGACAGTCCAAGCTTCTTCCAGAGCCCACAGTTATCCCCCCACCTCACACCTCCCAGTCCTTTGTTCTTGAGCTGGTGTGGGGGTGGGGGGTTGTCTCTGCTCAGCTCATCTGCTGAGGGGCAGGGAAATCCTCCTCCCTCTGGATAATTCATTGCTAGGTGTCCATGTCCTGGTGATTGGTTTCCCATTGTCTTCTCAGATTTTTCCACTGACAGGCCAACCTTGGCCAGACTTTTTAATGATCCATTCATCAGCTAGGCCACACACACACACATACACACAAAGTTTCTTTGTCTGCCCTGAGAATCAGCAATCATTCTCCCCACCCACCCCACACACTCACGCTGGGTAGCAATGCCAAGTATTGGAGGAAACTGAGACACAAACACAGGACTCAAAAATATTACAACAAATTCTCACTTGCTGACAACTAGTCATTCCAAATCTGTGTCGGTGTGGAAGTGCCAACATAATTCTTATTTGTTAAGATTGTAAGCTCTTCTAGGCAAGGACTTGGTCTTCATATTTGTTTGCGAAGTATGTAGTGAACTGGTGGTACTATACAAATACATTTTTAATACTTAATAGATTTAGAATTTATTAAATAATTCATACTCAGACTGAAATATAGTATTTTACCCATTAGTATATGCAGAAAATTATGGACCAAACTGTTGTAGCAGTTGGAAAATTCTGCAAATAGTTCAGTTTATAGAAAAAGTATTTATTCATTGTAGATTATCGTCATATTTTGAAAAAGCATGAATCCAGAACAAAAAGAATACTTTGATCAATCGCAAAATGTCTTAACTAATCTGTTCTAAATAAAATGTTTATGCTAACTATAAATAGGATCCAACTAGAAACCAGGGCCTAAATAAAAAGGCAATAAAACCAAAAGCTTCATCACAAGACATCTGTAAAAGGCCTTCACAAAGGAGACACTTCACACACACTACAAACTCACCATTTTCTGAGAGAGACAGAACAAAAATATCTAAAGGGTAAAATACTGAAATGCAGCTAACAGTAGGAAATGCTAAAAAAGTATCAAGACTTTGGAAATGTATCGTTTCTGATCCAAAGCCCACTGAAATCAATAGGAGACCTTCCATTCACTTCAAAGGCCTTTGGATCAGGTCCTCAAGTGAAGAATATCCTGCAAATGAATAGAGAATCTACCATAAGTGTAACTAAATCAACATTACTGAATAAAACAAAATTGCTACCATAGATGGAAACAAAGAATCCTTTACTAGTAAAATACCATTACAATTCAGAGGCTAAATTCACTGCTCTCAATGGCGTTCTGCATTTTTATTATGCAAGTTTGGCCCACAGAATGTCCAAGATAGCAAAGTATTCTGCACCTCAGCAACTGTGCATACCAATCAACAGAAAAACACTCTTATCTCCTAGATGAATTCTGAAGTCTAACCAAAATTCCCCAGGTGGAAAAAATACAATTTCATTTTCTTTATTCCAAACTGTTTGAGCGTTAAATGCTTTTATGGTCTTAGGAGGTCTTATTAACTACCATAAAGGTGAAAGCAATTTAATGCACATATTTGTTAAGTTCATACTCGAAGTGAAATAGTCCCCTAAGACTGCAAAAGTAGTAACTATATCTATATGTAAAGAAATTCTTGTTTCAAAAGCCAGTTTATTTTTTGTCCTTAAAGAAGGGTCCTGCACTTGTGGAATAGTTTCTTTACTGACTAATCAGGAATTACAAGGGGATTGAAGTTAAAACAATTGACAGGAAGTCTTTGTGCGCTCATAAAATAAGAAGCATTACATTGTCAAGGTTCCAGAAACATTATTTTTACTTGCTATATAATGGTCTCGGAAACCTGAAGATTTAACAATAAAATTTATATTCAACTTTCTGCTCATGAGTCATGTAAAAACAGTAAAGATATCAAGTTCTAACTCCTGCTACTTCCTTTTCTCTAAGATAAAGCTCCCAAATGTGTGGGCACGCACACACACACACACACACACACACACACCCCCATCCCCCATAAAACAACAACCACCTAGACACTGATTTACAAATACATCTCTTTATAATCTTCACCCTATTAGAATTTTGTATTTTTGGTCTCTCTCTCTCAGCCTGTGTTCTCATTCCTTATTACAGTACTTTCAAGTCATTATTTGGAGAAATTCCTGTAGGCCAAAACTTGATCCCATTGCACTCAGTGGAAAATCTCCTATTGACTTCAGCGGCATTAAGTTTGGCCCAGTAAGTATAGCAAAGACAAGATAGCTTTTAAAAGGAAACAACTTCCAATACAGAGAAAACCTTAACCAATGCAAAGGCTTAAAAAAATTAAATTAAAATCTGAAGATGCCCAAAGTACCAATAATGTGTGGCATAATTTTCCTTTGAGAGTGCTAACCTGCATTCCATATCTTCAGATGTAACCTCTGATCAAGAAGCATTTAAGTAAATACTGTGCCAAAATAAATAACTTTCTTCTTCATTTTATTCTTAGAATCATAGAATCATAGAATATCAGGGTTGGAAGGGACCCCAGAAGGCCATCCAGTCCAACCCCCTGCTCAAAGCAGGACCAATTCCCAGTTAAATCATCCCAGCCAGGGCTTTGTCAAGCCTGACCTTAAAAACCTCTAAGGAAGGAGATTCTACCACCTCCCTAGGTAACGCATTCCAGTGTTTCACCACCCTCTTAGTGAAAAAGTTTTTCCTAATATCCAATCTAAACCTTCCCCACTGCAACTTGAGACCATTACTCCTCGTTCTGTCATCTGCTACCATTGAGAACAGTCTAGAGCCATCCTCTTTGGAACCCCCTTTCAGGTAGTTGAAAGCAGCTATCAAATCCCCCCTCATTCTTCTCTTCTGCAGGCTAAACAATCCCAGCTCCCTCAGCCTCTCCTCATAACTCATGTGTTCCAGTCCCCTAATCATTTTTGTTGCCCTTCGCTGGACTCTCTCCAATTTATCCACATCCTTCTTGAAGTGTGGGGCCCAAAACTGGACACAGTACTCCAGATGAGGCCTCACCAATGTTGAATAGAGGGGAACGATCACGTCCCTCGATCTGCTCGCTATGCCCCTACTTATACATCCCAAAATGCCATTGGCCTTCTTGGCAACAAGGGCACACTGCTGACTCATATCCAGCTTCTCGTCCACTGTCACCCCTAGGTCCTTTTCCGCAGAACTGCTGCCTAGCCATTCGGTCCCTAGTCTGTAGCTGTGCATTGGGTTCTTCCGTCCTAAGTGCAGGACCCTGCACTTATCCTTATTGAACCTCATCAGATTCCTTTTGGCCCAATCTTCCAATTGGTCTAGGTCCTTCTGTATCCTATCCCTCCCCTCCAGCGTATCTACCACTCCTCCCAGTTTAGTATCATCCGCAAATTTGCTGAGTGTGCAATCCACACCATCCTCCAGATCATTTATGAAGATATTGAATAAAACCGGCCCCAGGACCGACCCTTGGGGCACTCCACTTGATACCGGCTGCCAACTAGACATGGAGCCATTGATCACTACCCGTTGAGCCCGACAATCTAGCCAGCTTTCTACCCACCTTATAGTGCATTCATCCAGCCCATACTTCCTTAACTTGCTGACAAGAATACTATGGGAGACCGTGTCAAAAGCTTTGCTAAAGTCAAGAAACAATACATCCACTGCTTTCCCTTCATCCACAGAACCAGTAATCTCATCATAAAAGGCGATTAGATTAGTCAGGTATGACCTTCCCTTGGTGAATCCATGCTGGCTGTTCCTGATCACTTTCCTCTCATGCAAGTGCTTCAGGATTGATTCTTTGAGGACCTGCTCCATGATTTTTCCAGGGACTGAGGTGAGGCTGACTGGCCTGTAGTTCCCAGGATCTTCCTTCTTCCCTTTTTTAAAGATTGGCACTACATTAGCCTTTTTCCAGTCATCCGGGACTTCCCCGGTTCGCCACGAGTTTTCAAAGATAATGGCCAGTGGCTCTGCAATCACAGCCGCCAATTCCTTCAGCACTCTCGGATGCAACTCGTCCGGCCCCCATGGACTTGTGCACGTCCAGCTTTTCTAAATAGTCCCTAACCGCCTCTATCTCCACAGAGGGCTGGCCATCTCTTCCGCATTTTGTGATGCCCAGCGCAGCAGTCTGGGAGCTGACCTTGTTAGTGAAAACAGAGGCAAAAAAAGCATTGAGTACATTAGCTTTTTCCACATCCTCTGTCACTAGGTTGCCTCCCTCATTCAGTAAGGGGCCCACACATTCCTTGGCTTTCTTCTTGTTGCCAACATACCTGAAGAAACCCTTCTTGTTACTCTTGACATCTCTGGCTAGCTGCAGCTCCAGGTGCGATTTGGCCCTCCTGATAACATTCCTACATGCCCGAGCAATATTTTTATACTCTTCCCTGGTCATATGTCCAACGTTCCACTTCCTGTAAGCTTCTTTTTTATGTTTAAGATCCGCTAGGATTTCACCATTAAGCCAAGCTGGTCGCCTGCCATATTTACTATTCTTTCGACTCATCGGGATGGTTTGTCCCTGTAACCTCAACAGGGATTCCTTGAAATACAGCCAGCTCTCCTGGACTCCTTTCCCCTTCAAGTTAGTCCCCCAGGGGATCCTGGCCATCCGTTCCCTGAGGGAGTCTTTATTCACTCCTAACTGTGGTGACAGAACCTCCTGACTGCATGAGAGTTGTGTCATGTCCTTTCAATCTGGATTCCTTGGGTTAATTTAAGGAAAGAGCAACGAAAGAAAAAAAAAACATATCAAGTCTCTGTGAGACAGCATAGTATGTATGAGGCTTATTCTGAAAAAGTAGTATTTTAAAAAGGGAGTGCCACTGCAGGCAAGCAAAGGAAACCCAGTTTCCTCTTAAAGGTACAGTATATAGAAAAGATCCTGACCATTATATACACCACAACCTGACACTAAGTAGTTAGCTAACACCACACACTTTATCCTGTCCATTGTGAATTTCATGGGATCCCTAAAATACTCCACTTACATAGCAACTGTACGGTAATCAAACAGATATTAGGCTTATCTTGCTCAGTATCATGGACCATTGTGAGTTTTCAAATATTTGAAGCAATTGTAAAATCAAGATAATGTTCAAATCTGCACTTATCTCTAGG
Source organism: Lepidochelys kempii (assembly GCF_965140285.1). Lineage (NCBI taxonomy): Eukaryota > Metazoa > Chordata > Testudines > Cheloniidae > Lepidochelys > Lepidochelys kempii. The sequence continues at coordinate 76,689,868 of NC_136383.1, read as the reverse complement.
TTCTTCAGGCAACCAAATGTCTTTTTTCCTTCACATTATCTATATAAGAAGATTCTAGGATTGTCACTCTGAAGCCTAGAATGTCTATTGGGCCAGCATGAAGAAACTGAAATGTCTACAAGCATGGATGAGAATGCTTTTTGATTAGAATATCATCCGGTTCAATCATCACTGGGATTTGCAGTCTGCCACTATCCAACTTTTAAGTTCTCAGCCATTTTTGGCTTTTTTACACACAACTTTACAAATTACACCCTGGCAACAATGTGTGTGTGTATATATCACATCATTTCCATTAATTTTACCATTGCCATCAAGAGGATACTTCTCTTTTTTTTTTCACTGGCTAATGTGCATAAATTATTGTAATGGATGCTCAGTAACACAATTTCATTTGAAGAATTTTCTCTGTTTTTACTCCTACTCAAAGGTTTCCTTTTTTTGCCTTGTTTGTGGATTTCAAAAACTACGGTTAGGAAACCCTGTCTCCTCTCATCAACAGCATCCATACCTCTAAACTGCCGGACCTGAGCAACTGCCAGGGATGTTTGCTTTCGGCACAAAGAAAAATAAAAAGACTTGAATTTACAAAAAAAAAATTGAAACTAATTTCAAGATAACCAAAACCAGCTGGTGTTTAATAACATGCATGTGCGAAAGACAAAATCTGCTCACTGCCAGGATTAAGAAGACAGGAGTTCTGTTTGTTCTCTAACATCCAAGGGCATCCAGAAAATTGTCACTTTTGAGCTTGTCATTAAAAGAAGGATCATTAATAAGCTGGTATGCCCAGCATGTTAACAGGAAAGTACAACACCTTTCCTCACCACATGAGAATGATTAGCCATAAAAATGTTAACACTGATGTTCCCTGCCTCAATCAAGATAAAGCAGGAGAAGAGGGAGCAGTGGCTGGCTGTCCATCCACCTGCTGTAGGCTCCTTTAGCTCCACCCCTGCCATTCCCCTTTGTGAAAACCAAAGGGAGAATTGAGGGTGAGCTTTAGTGAGTTCCTAGGTGTATAAATGGATCTACTCAGATAGTCAGTGCTTCAAGCTCCAAGTGCTTATTGAAAGAAAAAAAAAGGGTTTAATATGCTTTTTTAAAAAAATAAATTTCTTTAAAATACTAAATAAAATAAAAAATATCACTATGGCTAACTATACATCCTACCACACTAGTTAAAGGTTAAACTATACAATTAAACAAGTTAAATCATCAGCTTAGTCAAATAATCAACGTTACACAGCAGATAATCGGTTCTTCATTCTAAAACAGGAAGTTCAAAGAGGTTGCTGTTCATTTACTTACAAACCACTATCAGACGATATTTACTCAGGGCAGCGAAATCATTCTTCAGGTGAGTGAAGAAATGAGAATCAGAATAAAATTTGCATCTATACTGCAACTTCCTAATGTTTGAAAACTGGCCCCACCCTGTCCCACCTCTTTCCTCCAAGGCCACGCCTCTGTCCTGCCTCTTCCCCCAAAGCCCTGCCCCTGCCTCGCCTTTTCTCTCAAAGTCCTGCCCCCCCCTCATTTCTCTCCTCTCCACCCTCCCCCAACCACTCTCTGCTCTCCACCTCAACTCCAGCATGAACAGCCCCAAAGGACTTGCAAACCCCATCTCCAGCAGGCTGCCTGGGAGGGCAGGTCAGAAGAGTGCTGCAGCCGCATGGGGCCAAGTGGCCCTGCTGGCAAGCTAGGACATGGCCCAGTAGCCCCCTGCCTCCTTTTGTGCTGCCTTCCTGGCAGCCCCCTTCCCTACCTGTTCAAGCCCTCCAGGCCCTAGAGCTGCCTAGGAAAGGGCAGCAAAGAGTATAAAGATCTATTCAGGGTTCTGTGAAGGTGTCCAGTGGACATTTTTAAGGGGTGGAGGTAAACATACAAACATGTCAGATTGGGAGAATCTTTGGATGTATTTTATGCTTGTAATGGACTCATTCCTTTATTTATTAATACATAACCTTTCTTCATTTTTTCAGTTCTTATTTGGTACAAATGTAGTCTAATAAATATTTTTAGTAATGACAATATTTCAACCATTCTAAATCAGTCAGATATAATGTCAGGCTTTAATTATCTGAGTATTACATGTCTATAGTAAGAGAAATCAGTACCTTTTCCAAGTGCTAATAAGTCTAGTATCATTTATGGAGAAGGATATATCTTTGTAGTCAGAACTGTGAAAAGTATTTGAGTATGTGAAAGAAAGCACATAGGAAACTTAAATATAGTAATCTTAAATTAAACAAACTTACCATAGAATCTCTATGGATAGAAATTCTATGCTTGAATAATAGGAGTAAAGCAGTAGGAATATACAACAGACCACGGTAATTATGAAATGCTCAGAGAGATTAAAGAAAGGCTATAAAATAGAAAACTCGATAATGAGGGATTTCAACTGTTCCCATGTTGACTGGGTACATGTCACCTCAGGATGGGATGCAGAGATAAAATTTATAGACATCATTAATGACTGCTTCTTGGAGCAGCTAGTCCTAGAACTCATAAGGAGAGAGGCAATTCTTGATTTAATCCTAAATGGCATGCAGGAACTTGTCTAAGAGGTGAACAGAGCTGAACCACTTTGTATCAGCGACCATAATGTGATCAAATTTAACATCCTTGTGGAGTGGAATACCACAGAAGTTTACCACAGTAGTATTTAACTTCAAAAAGGGGAACTACACAAAAATGAGGAAGCCAGTTGAACAGAAATTAAAAGGAACAGCCACAAGGGTGTAACACCTGCAAGCTGCACAGAAACTTTAAAAAAACACCATAATAGAGGCTCAAATTAAATGTATACCTGAAATAGAAAAAGACAGCAAGAGGACCAGGAAATGCCTCCATGGCTAGACAATAGCATAAAAGAGGTGGTTAGAGGCAAAAAGGCATCCTTTCAAAATTGGAAGTCAAATCTTACAGAGGAAAACAGAAAGGAGCATAAACTCTGGCAAGACGTGTAAAAGTATAATTAGGCAGGCCAAAAAAGAGGCTACTAGGCTCTGAAGAGCAACTAGGAAAAGACAAAAATTAACGGGGCGGGGGAGAGAAAAATCAGTGCATCAGAAGTTGAAGCCTACCAAAAAATTCAGTGGCATCACTGGACAGGACAATCAAGATGCTAAATGAGCACTTAAGATCAGGCTGTTGCAGAGAAGCTAAATGAATTCTTTGTATCAGTTTTCATTGTGAAAGATATGATGGAGTTTCCCACACCTGAGCCACTCTTTTTAGGAAACAAATCTGAGGACCTGTCCCAGATCAAGGTGTCAGTAGAGGTGGTTTGGGAACAAATTGATAAATTGAACAGTAATAAAAATTGCCAGGATCAGACTGTAGTCACTCAAAGTTCCGATGGAACTGAAATATGAAATTGCAGAACTATTTAATCAGCCTCTGTATGAAATGACTGGAGTATAGTTAGTGTAATGCCAATTTTTTAAAAACGGGTCCAGAGGCTATCCTGGCAATTAAGGGCCAGCAAGCCTAACTTCAGTGTCAGGCAAACATGTTTGAACCTATTTTAAAAACAGAATTATCAGAAACAAATGAACTTGATTTGAGGGGGAAGAGTCAACATGGCTTTGTAAAGGGAAATCATGCCTCACCAAGCAATTAAAATTCTTTGAGAGGGTTGTGAAACATGGGGACAAGGGTGATCCAGTGGATATAATGTACTTAGACTTTCAGAAAGCCTTCCTCGAGGTCTCTCACCAAAGGCTAGTAAGCAAAGTAAGCAGTCATGGAATATGAGGGAAAGTCCTCTCATGTATCAGTAACTGGTTAAAAGAGAGGAAACAAAGGGTAGGAATAAACGGTCAGTTTTCACAGTGAGGAGAGATGAGTAGTAGGTGTGAAATTCTATACCTTGGGGGAATGCCCTGTAACCCCCACATTCCTCATTTATATGTAATTGTGATCTTGCATATAAAGCAGGCCATGTAAGGTAGCGGGGGAAAGGTTATGATCTGGTGAAAGTCACTGTTCTATCTAAATATGTATATCATTAGTGCATATGAAGTTATGATATTGTGCTGTATAGTTGTCAGTAAAATGTGCTGTAAGTTGGGGGAATCAGCCAGATATTAGCTCCCCAGAGGCAGAAGCAAAGAAAGTAACCAACGCCCAAGTGCGTGTCAAACAGTCATCAACAGTCATTGTCCAGCAAGGGAGTTACAATTCAATGACTCACCTGCATAACACCACACCAGGGGAATTGCTCAACCTTGCCTGGGGACACAGCAATGCCCACCAGACATGGCTGGACTTGCGTTCTCCAAGTACATGGACTAAGGGTATAAAACACAACACAGTGGCCTACTGCTGGGCCTTTCTCCTGCCCTCACCTATGCTGCAAGCAACAAGGACACTCAGAAGACTGAAGACTTCAACCAAGGAGACTGGCCCAGGTTTAAGGGACAATCCTGTATATTAAGGACTGCAGTATCCTGTGGGGTGAGAAAAAAGACTTAATCTAGATGTTGCCCAGTCTAATAGGGTTGAGAGTTTAGACTGTGTGCTTATAATTTTATTTTACTTTGGTAACCACTCTGACTTTTTGACGATCACTTATAATCACTCAAAATCCATCTTTTGTAGTTAGTAAATTTGTTTAACCATTTATCTTTACCAGAGAGTTTGCCTGAAGTATGTGGTAAATCTGCTCAGGTTTAGAAAGGCTAGTGTATATCCACTTTCCACTGATGAAGTGGTGAATTAATTAATAATTTGCACTGCTCGTCTTGAGGTACAGGGCTGGGCTCTGGGAGGATTTGGCTGGTGCTTTTCTCAGTGTGATTCACAAGTGGCTCTGGGAGTATTCATGCAATCTAGGTTGTGGGGCTCCACATGCGGTTGTGCTGAGTGATAACAGTGCCTGGAGGATTTGCTGCTTGTCACTAGCAAAGCTTTGAGAGAGACATCCCAGGCTGGAGAGATAAGAGGGCACAGCGTTCCCATAGTCCCAGTCTGCACCCCAGGGATCCTGTCACAGTAGGGTCCTACTACGATCTGTACTGGAACCAGTGCTGTTCAACATATTCATAAATGAGCTGGAAAAAGGGGTAAACAGTGATGTGGCAAAGTTTGCCGATGATACAAGATTATTCAAGATAGTTAACTCAACTGTGATGAGTTACAAAGGGATCTTACAAAGGTGGATGACTAGGCAACAACATGGCAGATAAAATTTAATGTTGTAGTAATGCACATTGGAAATCATAATCCCAACTATACTTACAATATAATGGGGTCAAAATTGCTGTTATCACTCAAGAAAGATTTTGGGAGTCACTGGAGAGCTCTCTGAAAAATCTGCTCAATGTGCAGTAGCAGCCAAAAATGGTAACAGACAGTTTGGAACCATTAGGAAAGGGATACATAATCAGACAGTAAATATCATAATGCCCCTGTATAAATCCACACACACCTTTAATACTATGTGCAGATGTATTTGCCTCATCTCAAAAAAGATATATTGGAATTGGAAAGGTATGGAGAAGGGTAACAAAAATGATTTGGGGTATGGAACAGCTTCCATATGATGAGAGCTGAATAAGATTGGGTCGGTTCAGTTTGGAAAAGAGATAACTAAGGGAGGCTATGATAGAGGTCTATAAAATCATGAATGGAGTGTAGAAAGTAAGTGTTATTTACCCCTTCACATAACACAAGAACCAAGGGGCATCCAATGAAATTAATAGGCAGCCGGTTTAAAACAAACAAAAGAACGTACTTCTTCACACAACACACAGTCAACTTGTGGAACTCATTACTACGAGATGTTGTGAAAGCCAAAAATATAACTGGATTCAAAGAAGTACTAGGTAAGTTCATAGGTCCATCAACAGCTATTAACCAAGACCGTTGCGATGCAACCCTAAGCTCTGCATGTCCCTATGCCTCTGACTTCCGGATGCTGGGACTGGCTGACGGGATGGATCACTTTAACTACCCTGTTCTATTCATTCCCTCTGAAACATCTAGCATTGGCCACTGTCAGAAGAGAGGATAGTGGACTAGATGGATCATTTGTCTGAACCACTATGGCCGTTCTTATGTTATATTCTTAATATATTGATCAAATGGTTTGGGGCCCAATTATGACACCTTTACACATAGCTCCTATATGGGTAATTGCTCACCAACATGGGTAAGGAATTTCCAATTTGGCCCTTTGTAATTTGTGACAAGAAAAAAAAATGTGGTACAGGGTTCCTGACAGTGAGCAGCATCTTCAACACTGAATGTGGTGAAATAAAACCTTCTTCATGCAGAATTTCTAGTGATCAAGAAAATGTGTTAATAAATATAATTTCTGATGGTCATGTTGAATACAGACTTTTTTTTATCTCCTCCCTCAACATCCTTTGGCTATTTGAAAGGCATTTTATGTAGTAAATATTTCACTAAATTACTTGGTCAAGAATTAACAAGTCAACTACTGAACTCCACCATGGGTAAATATAAAAACACAAAGGTGCGTTAGTACCCAAGGCACAACTGGACAGTTTTATAGTTGTAATTGATTACTCAACTCTTTTATAAGTTTTCAGTGAAGTTTCAGTGACTAAAAACTGACAAAAAACCTCTCCAACTTTCTTTGGGAAAAAGAGAATTGGAAAACAAACATCCATTTATCCATTAAACTTGGAATGACAACTATTATTATTTCTATAGCCAACTCTTTGGTTTATCTGAGAATGAAATCAGTAAGGGAAAGGAGAGTACACTGTGAAGCCCATCAGTAACAATGTGTGATTTAATAAGATAGAGATGACACCTAGCTTTTCCCCTTAGAGTAGAATCCACATGCTACTGAGATATTACCAGATACCTAAGGGAATGTTATTGCTTGATGTATCATGGGCCTGGGTATGCAAACTCTCAATGGGAATTTTACCTGCATAAAGGGCTATATGACCCAGCTCTACATGTGTTCTAAATACAGGTGAGCAAATATCTCAGAAAGCTATTTTAAAGGCTCTACTCTAACAACAAACTTGCTTGAACTATAACTGATTTCTCTTTCTGCAAGTGAACTTCCTTCCCCCCAAAAAGATGACGTTCAAAGAAGAGAAGACTTTTTCATAAAAAAAAAAATCTTGCAAATATATATTTGCCTGGGTATTCACACTTCCATTTTGTGCGGTGATCTGAACATTTTTTGGGTTTTGGAGTGAAGCAATCGAGGACCAGAAATATTATCTGAACTAGGTGACTAATCACAACACAAATAAAATATAAAGAGTGGATAAGGGAAGCTATAGCCTCAATGAATTGTTTACAAACAAGCAATCCATATGACTGAAGTTTGTTGATTTTTACATAGGTACTTATTAGTAAAAGAAAAGTCTACTCACAGACAATCTCCACCCCCAAAAAGTAAGGTGCTAGGGCTCCGATCCATCAGATAATTATACTTAAACTTTCAATACGTGAATAGATCCCTTGAAGTTAATAGAAACTTGTTATACACCTAACGTTAGGTATATGTATAGATGTTTTCAGGATCAGAGCCTAAATTGGCTAAAAAGAAAAAAAATTCACTATGAATAGTTAACCACCAATGCACTCAATAAACTGATCATATATTTCCTTTTCTTTTTGTATCTTGTGTTATTATTCATACAAATATATGTATTATGCTTAGAATTATTCATAGGCACAGTGTATAAACTGAGGGTCTGATTCAGGAAGGTACTTCAGCATATGACCAACTTTAAGCACATAAATAGTCCCATTGTGCTTAGGCATATACTTAAGTATCCTAAAGGTTTCAGTTTACACACTGTGTCTATGAATAACTAAGCATTATGCATATATTTTATAAGTAATACTAGGTACACAACAAATATTTTAATCTCATTTTGTGAATATGAACAGTGAGCTAAAAATACGTGTATACATATTGTGTGTGTACATACATACGCTTATTTATCCATTCATTTTAATTAAAGTCTCCTTTAAACTCCCAAACTGGAAGAGATTTTTGTGGTAGGTTTTAAATAAAAAGATGAGCGCTTGTGAAGCACGGCTGTCCAATCTTGCAGTGCCATAGGTTTGAGTTATATGTGTTTTATTTTTGTTTTAAAATGTTAAACAACACTGAAATCTCTTGTGGAAAATACAGTATATATTCCAAGTTACCAAATCAGTCTTGCTTAAATGCAAACATTTGCAAAAACACATGAAGTAAAGAAATTTAACTAGATTATATTCTTCTTTGGTCTTTAAATAAAATTTTATCTCAAAACTTATGAAGCCTTATGCCAAGAATACTAAATCATATCAAAGATGAAGAAAACAAAGCCAACTACACGTTGTGCTTATTTTTGTCTTCTGTTTTAGATATATTATTTACCACCCTTCAGGTAATTATCCACTTTTTCTATATTCTAAGCATCTATTCACCACTTTAGAGAATTCTATTTGCATAAAGGAGATCTTTGGGGAGGTCTGGGCCTACCTTAAAAATCATAATAAATTTGTGTGTAATCCTGCTGGATATGAAATGAGATATGGCATATAGAGGAGTGGAAATGCAAGAGGCATCAAAGCGCGAAAGAAAGTCACCTTGAAGGGCTATACTGGAGCTTATTTTGCTAGTGGGTTTCTATCTTTGTTGCACATGCATGCTTTAGGTATATGTTGACTGACCTTAAACTATGAGATTCATAACCTATGAGGTGAGCCCGAGATGACCAGAATTGTATTTTGAACATTTAGAGTCCAAGTAAATTATACCTTGTTCAGAATTATTTTTTCTTCAATCCCCTTGAAAAATAAACTCCTGCAGACAGGCGAGATAACTCTGGAAAAAGTGTCTCTCTCTCTCAAAGGGAGTGAGATAAGACATGTGTCTTGTTCCCATTGCCACAGATAATTTGTATGGGTTGGAGCATTCTTTATGAGCCAGTGGCAAGAAATACAAAAACAGACTAAATTAATGGCTTTAAACTGTTCAGGAAGTTTGGTTTATCCCATTACTTTGAGGATTAATGCTGTACTTTTTGGCTTCCTTTCCACGCAACCAGCTCCCTCTCCCCTGCCAGGTTACTCTAACAGGGTGGCTTGCCTATTGGCTGGAAAGCCTGGGACTAACCTCACCCTCATTACAAGATGAGGCCCACCTGGGTGGAATCAGGAAATTCCAATATAAAAAGGCAGCAGGAAGCTGCAGGGGTGTGTGTTTAAGAGAAGTAGATGAGAATGCCAGAGGGACTCTTTTGAGTTCTGTTCTTGACAAGCTCTGTTGCCAACTTGGTGAAGAGGGAATTAAAGGATTTTGGACTTCACCAGAGTCCCTTTAAGAGCTCTCAATGTTTCTAGTCACCTTTGAAGGGGAAGTAGAGGTGGATGGTGACAACAACACTACATCCCCCTTCCTTTTGAGGGACCCGGCAAGTCTGGCTGATTTTTGGCTTGACTGAGCAGCAAAAATTTACTTTTGCACACATTTTAGAACACACAAGAGTTTAAAGTTGTAGTACAGGGGGAACTAGATGATTATGGGATACAGAACCTCAAAATTAGACTCAGACCTAGTTAGTAGTGGCAGAGAACTGTTAACAACAAATAGCTGTTTAATGATCCATATGAAATGACCGACAATCAAGTTTATAATAGATAAATCTCCATAACACAAAAACACTATAACAACTGGGAACTAATTTACACCCATATTTGATTAACTGAAGTCCCGTGAGAGAGAGTAGGCACAAGAAACTGCTTTTCCCAGGGTATTCTTAAGAGCACCCCGACAGGGTACCATACTCAAATACATTTTTAAAACACAAGTTCAAATAAAAAGTAGAAAACACTTCATGAAGGAATTATTGTTCTTTCTTAATTGTTGTGCTACCTCAGTGCTAAACAACGAAAACAAAAAGACAAAAACAAAGAAAAACAACAAGCAGCAAAGAAATAAAGTTCCCAATTCCACTGAATAAATCCATTTGCAAAAGTAAATCTGTGAGGAAAAGTTATGCAGCTCTCTAAAATGCAGGCATATCAATGCACTATACATGGGGTTAGCCAAGATGACTATTATATAGCATTACATTTATATACATCCTTTTTTGAAATCACTTTAGGTATTACATAAAGAGATGATTAAATGACTAACCATTCTGTTCAGTGTATGCACTCTATTAAGTACAGCTGGATAGTACAGGATTCACCTATTCACACTACTTCACCAGTTAAAAATATGAAGGTCATATCTTTAGATTGGTACTAGCTGCTTTACATAACAGAAAACAAGCAATGTTTTAATATGTTTAAAGTATTGTCTAATGTACTTGGATGTACTAATTGCAACTGTTATTCTAGACAAGTCTTTAGAGATTAATTGCTAAGAAATCAGAAATTTATTTTGGGGCCTGTAACAAGGCAAAAGGTCCCAGTGTAACTATTATGGCCATTTTAGCTGCAATTCTGGATATTTTAGTTCCTCTATGTGGAGCTGAGTGTCCCCAGGTGAAACATCAAACTGAAGGGATCAGATGAACAGGAAGGATCATGTGACTATGAGCAGACCATATGAAACAGCTCCAAGACAGTCTTGCGGAAGTTCTAGTGTGCATCTCTGTTCACAGACTGCCAAGGGGACAATGGCCTGCCAAAAAATAATGGTGGCCGAGGGTGTGGAGTAGGACCAGCAGAAGCTCCTGTAACTAATAGAAGAACCATGTGACCCCTGGTAAGGGTGAAAGGATTGTGAAGTCAAGTTGAACAGTCAAAAGGGACAAGCCCATATACAAGTGATGACTGGGGAACCCTGGCAAATAGCAGTGAGAATTTGGGGATCCTGGATACAAAAATGACAGGTTTGAACAGATGTTGGTGTTTGTTAATAAACCAGACCCCAGAACGGGATAATTCAGTTTGACACTACATTTGTATGGCATGTGAGTGCCTGTGATACACAGAAGGAAAGGAAACTGAGGCAGAGATGGGCATCTACATGGGGAAGATTCATTTGCATGCACATAGGCAACAGTAACTTTCAGTTATATTGTAGAGGTTAGAATTATTCTGTATTATTCTGTTAGTATTCTGTAAATCCCAAGCACACCCCTTTGGAGCAGGACCTAAAATCCTTGTTCTTCAGTTTCCAAACTCAACCTTCTACTATTTAAGATAAAGGAGGGCTACTGTAGCTGACAGTAGCATGTCCCTTATCTGCTCTGTGGGCTGTTCACTACAAGGCAACACTGCACACATAAAACCAGTATATTACAAATTCTGGGGATAGTCTCTTTTCCCCAGTTACTGGATGGGAAAACTGGGGCAATAATAATAATTCAGGGTTTCTCTTGCTATGAAAACTTATCCCCAGGATCTTTACTTCTAGTATTAATGCTTGTAGTTCTTAGCAGAGCTCATTGGAAGGTTTCCAACTCATTTTCTCCCCCATCAGAAATTGCCCATTTGTCAAAACCTAAACTTTTGCAAAAAAAATGTCAATTTTGACAAAAAAAAATGTTTTTTAAATGGAACATAGCATTTGGATAAAGTCAAAACGGAAAATCAAAACCTCTCATTTCAAAATGACTTTAAATATAATTTTATAGTTTTATAATGTAATATAAACAAATCAAAGTCAACACGAAACATTTTGGTGTTGCTGAAATAAAGCCTTGAAGTCAACGTAACACTTTTTTCCAGAATTTTGTTAAGTGAGAAATTTTTGAAATTTGTTGTTTCGGTTCCATTTCGGAACAAAAAAGAACAATTGACAACTACGGACTTTCCCACAAAATGGAAAATCTGGTTCCCATCCAGCTCTAGTACTTACAAAGAGGACAGGGCATGCTACTCTCCTCTTATGAATATTATGATAATGTAGCTCTGCCTACTGTGGAGACATAAGTGGAATGGAGCATAGTATGCAGAAAGTAGAAGACTATGGAATATGTAAAATGTTCTGTACGGAGGCCTGTCATGCAAATTGGATGAAGTGCACCCATCCTTCAGTGAACTACAGGATTACGGCCCTAGATGGTATCATTTTTAATTACTGCGTTCACCACAATATTAACAATAAATTTGGCTCAGTATTTTGTTTCCAGAGACTTGAATTCACCAAACAAAATATTATTTGTAACATTAATTAAAACACATTAAAAATAAAAACATACCAAATGAAAGTATATATTAGTTTGTTTTAATGTTATCTCCCAAATTCCCTTCTCTTCTCTATTGTTATAGAATTTATCAAAAAGAAAAACATTATCATGACAGTCTCTCAGATGATATTAGATTTCCTTGTACTACTATAATGCTATATAAAACTTTCAACTGATAATAGCTAGGCAGACTGCCAGGAGGGGCTTCTGATATATATCTACATCTCACACTTTAGAAAATAAAAATAAATTATTCCCAACGATCTTGATGCGCACATATCCAGACTATGTTCTTATAACTGTTTCCTTTGTCCTCACCTCCTTTATTCCTTCTGAATGTTTGTAATACTGACTTGTTGAGTCTTATCCTAATTAGATTGCAAGCTTTTCAAGAAAGGGATTGTTTTGTACAAAGCATATGATTCCCAACTCCTGACTGGAGCCTTTGGGATGAAATACTGGCCCCATTTAGTTTTGCCACAGACATCATTGAGGCCAGGACTCCATCTGGAGACTTCTTTACCACTTTTCACAAATTCTGAACTGAGTATTCCAGAGACGGTGACCCTGTCCAGGAGAAGTTTAACACGAACAGCAACACCCAGAAAAGGGTAAAGGAGGGGTCTGTCTGAGGTGAAGGAAGGAAATCTTTATATGATGGCATCTGAGAAACACAAGACACTTACCCAGATTGTCCAATTTGGATTTCTAAGCAATCAAAAGATTCTCAGGCATTGCAACTTTCTCATTTACTGATTTGGCTCCATAGTAATAAGTAAGAGAAAATTCAAGAAGAATTCTGGCTAATGTTTCATTGTGAATGGATGAAAACAGGTCAGGAGCAATGATCATTAGAAGCTTGAGGTAAAGCAGAGAAGTTTCCGAAACTGTTGGCGAATCCCAGCTTTTTACATGGACATCTCTTTACATGTTTTGAGAATGTTTTTCCTCCCACCCCAGTACTCGATCAATAATAGGGTTCAGTTTAAAAAGAATTTTTTTCTTTTTCTCTAGCACAGAACAGGTTGTTTATTCTTAGCACAGAGGAGAGAATTCCTAGGGTTTCAGAGCAATTTAGATTCTCTGTCAAGTTAATTTGTACCCCCAAAAAATAATAATCACAATCATATTAGTACAGTTAGTAAAACAGTGATTATGTTATTGCCAGGCATCTCATTCTCAGTTCATATCATGGTGCTAATAAGAGCACCTGGATTAACGAACAGAGTGTGAGGCAGGGAATTTCTGGAACTTGCCCACATGAAGCAGAAGGATCATGAGGAGTACAGCATTGTTTCTTCTCCTCCTGAGAAAATAGGCATGATTATGCAATATCTTATTTTAAAACCTGACATCGAAACAAGCTTTTAGAAGAGTACCAATTGCTATCATAGCACACAACAACATTTGTGTGTATTTGTAGACACAAAGAAAGACCTTCCTACACGAACAATGAAGCCTGCTAAGGGTTTTTAATACAGTCAAAACTTACTGACTAAATAGTTAATGACCAACCAATTGATTTGGTTCTTTAGGCAGACGAAGAAGAGTGCACATGCCCGGCTTTAATTTATGACTCACCTACCCAACACAGAAAAGGCAGAACAGAAAATAAATACTCTAGCTACATTTGCATCAAACATTTTGGTCTTCTTCTGCCACAGAACTCAGTCTTCTCTCAAGTAACTGTGAATTCCATGCCACCGTAAGTTAGACCATCAAAGAAAAAAGTAAATAATTTCTGTGTAAGTGCCAGCTTGTAAGCTAAATCCTCAGCATAAAAGCAAGTCAAGCCACGAGAATATTGCACTATCATGCAGGAGACCGGGATGCAGTAGTGATCTGGGATTTCTTCTTTCTGGTTCTGCAGATGCTCAGAATGCCTACAAGAAATCCTCACTCTCTTAGATGGAGAGATAAAGCTTTACACCATTTTTTTACAGAACTTTTTGTGAATGAAAAAGCATGCAGAGGGTGCCACAATTTGAAATGTGAGAAAAACAGGTCTGGTAGGAAAATGTTCTTTACTTTTCAAAATGCACAAATAAGAATATTAAGAATTCAAAATGAAAAGCACTGGTTTTCTCTACCAAAATAACAGGTTTCAGAGTAACAGCCGTGTTAGTCTGTATTCGCAAAAAGAAAAGGAGTACTTGTGGCACCTTAGAGACTAACCAATTTATTTCAGCATAAGCTTTCGTGAGCTACAACTCACTTCATCGGATGCATACCACGGTATGCTCAAATAAATTGGTTAGTCTCTAAGGTGCCACAAGTACTCCTTTTCTTTCTACCAAAATAGAAACCCTTTGATTCAGGAAGCTAGTGAATAAGGTACCAGCGTAGCCGTAGCTTCATAACAAGAATTAAAATCAGACCTCAAATGCAGAAATCAAACAATGTTCAAGCAACTTGGGACAATGGAGAGTCTCTAGGAAACGAGATGAAAGTTCAGAAAGATCTAAATATGGGTGTTTTGAAAAAATAGAAATTGTATTAAAATATTTTCACGGTAGTATATGTTTCCTTATTATCGCAGTTGTTACCGAGCCCAATAAACAGATTTACAATGCATTAAAAAACCACACCCAAACTATACCATAAGAAAGACCCTGAACTTAAATACAAATATTTCAGATCCAAAAGTGGGAAAACTCCTCATTTCTCACTGACATGTTGTTTTTAGGAGACTTAAGTATTTGCAGAAAAGGGAAATTGGACGTATTGACTCAACACAATGCAACCTGCATCAAAGTCATTTTCATTTTTTCTTAAGTGGAGAAAGATTGTTGAATGTTTATGGTGTAATAGAAGAAGATTATGAATATTCAATGTGCATGCATATTTATAATAAAGTACAAAGCCTGGAATCGTCTGCTTTGTATAAAAGCACCTTTATGTATTAATCAAATAGATTGGAAACCATAGTAAATAGTTTTGCAGTAACAAAGATAGAGATCTTAGTGTTTACATGTTTAAACACTTACTACAATTTTAATGCTCTCTTGACAAACAAGTGTGTTATTCTCTTATATGTAAATATTGGTCTTGGTTTTTCAATACTGCAGAGCACATATGGTTCTCATTTAATTCAATGAGTGTTGTGGGTGCTCAGCAGTTCTAAAAATCTGGTGCATAAGGCCTAACCCTGCAAGAGTTAAAATAGCCATTTTCCCCCTCATCAGGCAGAAGAGCATAATGGAATTTCTCTCCACACTGCCTTCTTCCAAGTGCACTAGGTACAGAGGTGCAGTCACTGAAGCAAAGTTTATCATGGTCATCTATCAACTGTTCAGAAAGCTAGGCCCTAGCAGATCCTATGTCATTCTGATGGACTTTACTAGTTATGCATCAAGTTATTTCAGTGAATTAGGAAATGTCAGCCTAATCTCTGGATCCATTTGCCAAATGAGTGAGGATTGGAAGCAGCACATGTATGATGCATCTCAGGATGACAAACCATTTATTTTAATTTTTTATTCTAAAAAGATTGGAATGCATACAATCCGAAGTAATTTGCCTATGGCACGAAGGAAACTTTTTATTTCTGATTTCAAGCTATTTCAAACAGAAGATTTTTTTTTTTAAATACCTTCATTACATTAACTTGAAAGGAAAAACTCACTGTGCTGGGTCACACAAAGGAAGAACTAGTAAATAGGTTTTTGTTTCAATGTTTATTGAACAAACGGCATTGTTTTACTATTTGTTATTTTAAAGACTAATTAAGGCATATTTTAGGGATAATTACTGAACTTCACTAACTATAGAAAACTGTCACTACCTAAATACTGACCTGTACTTTCCCTACTATAATCAAGTAAATATTTCAAGGGCCTCTTGGCCAGATACTGCTTTTACACTGGAACTGTGCAGTTAACACTGAATTATGCTAAGATTAGCTGGGAAAATGAATTAGAGGTTATGAGCCCATATGGATTGAAATAGAGGGAAAGGTTTACATGAGTCCCAGAGATGTATAACAGCTGAAGTTTGCTCAGTTTTAATTGCATGCCTATTTTCTTGGGTGTGCAGCTATTACTTTACCAACTACAGCATGTGTACACTGTTAGTTAGTTTGACATGTTGTCAATCTAAAAATTGGAAAAAAGTCCACCCCCCTCATCACCGAGAGCTGAAACTCATTTGTGTTTTGCCTCAGTATAGATCTGGGTGGGCTAGCAGAAATTTTTCACTACAAAATTATGAGAAAATTTTGTCCAATTCTGTTGACAAATTTCAGGAGTTAAAAATATTTTGGTCAGCTCAGCTTATAACACTCCAGATGTTTCTATAAAGGGCTAGATTTTGATTACTGCAACAAACATGCACAGGAGAGACCTTAAAGTCTATGAGTATCAGGGAGTAAGACTCCTCACATGCTCCTTTAGGGCTGCTTGAATTGTTAATCTGGGAGTGGGGAGGAAAGCAAGGGTTGTGTGCTCAATACTCAACTGGAGTGGCAAGTGGGTTATAGGAACTAGACCGGCACAAAGTGGGAAGTCATCTATATCCTGAAAAGGGGTGAAATAATTTATTTCCTTTCTGGAGCAGGCAGGGAGTACTGGAAGAATTGTGACTGACACATTCTCTTCCCAGAGCTCACACTGGAGTGGCATAGCTGGGCAGTAGCCCTTACACAGTTAGCAACTCAGTCTAGACTCCAGAGATGGGGTGAATGCTCTTGTGGTACATTTGTACAACTCTCATTGCCAGTTCTTACATTTTGCCAGTGATTGTAGTGATTGATCACTGTGGTGATTGATAGGCAGACTCCTTTACTTAAATCTTGCAGACTATCCTTGGTAACTTCCAGATCACTGAAAACAGAGTACATCCAAACATATAGAGAAATAAACATACTTCTTTGTCACCTAAGACAGCCAATGATTTTAGGGATAGCTTTCAGCTAAGCCCAACTTTCAGTACTAACAACCCTAATGCTATCATTTTAACAAGGAAGAAGCATATTTTTAATATACTATACTATATAAGGAAAATGCAAATATTACATACACCATAAAGCACATCTCTTTACTATAAAATGAACATAAATATAAATTATTAGAAGACACATTTCATTTGTAACATTACTAGAAAGAAAGATTCAAATTACTTTTTGGCTATTTACAGAACATGTTTCTCTAAGGAATGAACATCAAGGAGAGGTGAAGTGAGATGATCCATTATGAGATTCAGGTACGTAAGTTTCCATGATAAATATCTGTGTCTGTTTAACGGATAATAAAAAATGAATTCTGCACAAATAACTTGAAATTGTTTGATCTGTTTCTGAACAGTGTTAACTTGCATACTATCAGTTTTTTCAAAATGTCTTTTAATCATTTTATATGAATGACAATGGCTTTCAAGCTAGGAATAACTTTTCTGGTGATTTATTTTCTCTTTTGTCATTTCTTCTATGCATACTCTTGCAACATATTACTGAGTGTTAAGTAAGGTTTTAGTGAACAAAAGTTCTTCAAACTTTGAAGTGGAAAAATTATCAGATGAATATTCAACTAAATATTACAGGATAACTTTATTATGTTTTCAAACCTGAAAATTTCAACTCATATGCAGGGAGAATTTCTTTGAAAAACAAACAGTGAGCACCCTGGGGTGCCACTCCCTTCTGAGGTGAAAGGATTTTAAGGCTACTCTGCTAAAATTACAGCGTAAGGGGTATTCTGGTATATATTAATGGGCATCCAACTGAGACTTTGGGCAAAACTGTGCTCTCTTTACGCTCCTGTAAATAGTTTCATTGGAGCTATAAGTTATGCTATTATGAAGTTATTTCACTGCTAAGAAAGATATGCATGGAGGAAAGTCAGAACTGTATTATCGAAACAATTTAACTCTGATAACTAGAAAGTTACCTTCCCTCAGCAGATTCTAGAGCAGCTATTTAGAATAAATATTCGACATTATAAATAATTTAACTAATTCAATGTAACTAGAGATTATTCAGAGTCTAAACGTAGAAGTCACAAATTTCTGAAATAAAATGATTATATAACCGCAAAATCAGTAGAAATTATTGTAAGACACAGATGGGGATGGATCAGTGATACATTCATCCATATAGTACTGGGGGAAAGGTTCAAACACATGTGCCCAAGATTTGAGACGAATAGTTATTAGTGCTGCTCACAAAAGGCTGAAATAACCCCGTGAGTGAAAACAGAAGCATTACAAAGGTATATAGGAAGCAGGTCTCCTGGGAGGCATTGCTTGGTACAAGAAATGAAAAACCTCTCTCCAGGCTCCCTCTCTCCTCTCCACCCCGTGACCAGACAGCAAGTCTGAAAAATTGGGACAGGGGCTGGGGGGTAATAGACACCTATATAAGTAAGTGTCTTCAAAAACATGACACTAAGAATACGTAGAGAACAAATTAGAGAGCAGGCTGGACTACAGCTTTCTTAAATGTCTAATGCCAATTCAAATGACAAATCATATATTGTTAAATCAGTCATCAAGATTAGTGACATTAACAGAATAAAGGAAGGTTCTTCAAAAGACTACTGTCAAATAAGATAAAATGTGAAATTTAAAAGTCTTTTAAAAAATGAGTTTCTTGCTGTTAGAATTTGCCACAGTTAGCTAGCAAAACAATTACATTCTGTGACAGATTGCAGGAAAAATGGCAACATTATTCAAAGGGTCTCTAAATTAGCAAATTTAACACAATTATTTTCCCTTTTCATTCTTGAAAGCGTCTTTCTGCTGTTATGCCATTCTTTAGAATCAATGGCTGGCAGGTGCTCTCATGATTAGCACTGGACCATAATTGTACAGCACCAAGTGACTACAATGCAAAATGTCTCTCAACAGTGAAATACCAACTAACATGCATAATAATTCAGCTGATTTAAAAAAGTTATTGACAAAGCTGGTCAATAAATGATTTTTTCTCCTACAATTTCCCGCCCCCCATTTTCACTGAAAATGTTTGATTTTTGGAGTGGGGAGGGGATGAGGGAAGGGAGAGGTGGCAACCACACACACAAATCAGTTTTGGATTTTTGGTTTTTCAATAAAAACTTTTTGTAAAAATAAATATTTTTTGAAACTTTCAGTTCCCCCCAAAAAGCCACTTTCCATTGAAAAAAATCCTTTGATGTAATTTGTTTTTTGACCATCCCTAATTCTTGGGAGTAGGAACAGCATTCCACTGATGATACTAGTGACTGAAGTATCTCCTACAAACTACACATAGAATTAATTAAACACATTAACAAATTTGGATATAAACAAATGTTTTCCTTTAGTTTCAGATAAAATAACCCTTAAAACACCAGGAATACAAGTTTTCAATTAATTTCCCACCAACCTAAGCTCCTTTAGTTGCCAACACAGAAAGGATCTGGTTTCCAATAGCTTAGGTGTGCAACTGCACGCATAAAAGGCATTGGATATCCCACATCCAACTGTACATGCAAACTGAGTGTCGTACCCTGTATAAATTACAACTGTAGAAATTTCAGGGCATCCTGAAGGAGGAGGAAAAATTCACTCAATAAATAAAATACTTTATGAACTATGCTTAGATGCACAGTGAAGCACAGCACAGCATAAAAAACTTTGCATTTGCCATTCCACAATGAAAATTATACTGATACCACAGAGTTGTTAAGAATACCGGTGGTGTTGGATAATGAATTCTTAATGGCTCCCATTGTCTGACAGGTTACCATATATTAACAATAGTTTACTGTATTTCCAATTATGATACGTAGCTCTAAGTACAGAGTGATCAGGACTAGCAAGACAGAGGGCAAGGCCAGGCTTATTGAGAAACGTGCCACTTCAGGGGATCTCCTGGTAGGCTCAGTTCATAGAATGCCTACAAAGCCTGGACTAAGACTCAAAGGTGTTCGCCCCAAGGGAAGCAAGGATATCACCACCAGCCCTTCCCTGAGGTCAAGCTACCCTATGGCATAGCTGTCACTATGGACATGGAGGAATGCAATTCATTCCCAACCATTACCCTTGTGGATGGATCAGGATTGAGATTCATTCCATTAACCATAGCTGTTTAAAAGGGATTAAGGGTGATACCCCCAACACAAACCCACAAAAGCAAGGAAATACCAAGTTATGGTACCTTTATCTTTCCCTAATGCCCATACAGCACTGACTGTGAGACTGCAGATCATCACAAAAAGCTTTCTTCTACTTGCTAAGATAAAGAACACATGACACATAGCACTTTACTTTTCCCTGCAGTACTACTACAATCCTTAACTACACCATCATTTGGAATGAATTTTTTCTTGTACAATTCTTCATTTCCAATTTGGGGGGAGAATCTCACTCTCAAATCCCCCCCCCCTCCCAGAAGTCTGTTTTCCCCACTTCAAACAAAACAAGTGTTTTGAAATTTTGTGTTTTTAAATCTTTTGTCGAGAAGATGAAAAATGTTGAATGAAAATGGATTTTTAATTGAATGAAAATTGATTTCATGCAATACTTGGGGCTTTTTTCCCCCTAGCTCCACTCATAGCTTCTCTACACTGGAAACTATGGGCTACCGCTCCTCTACAGAGTAGAGGTTTCCGACAGACTACCTCCTCACAGCTTGCTAACTAAAGATCATAGTTAGCAGCCCTTCTCTCTGAGGCCAGTATGTGGCTTCAATCACACAAGAGAAAAACTAAAAGGAGAAGCCTCACCATTCCCACATCAAGCAGAGCTCTCAAGTATGCTGCCATATTTTAAGCTGACTCAGATCCCCAATTCAGGGAGGAAAGAGTGAGATCCACATCAAAATACCCCTAGCCTATGGGCAGTGCACCTCCTGGGAGTAAATGAAGTAACAGTCGACTTACACAAGGTCATTTCTAGCACAGCTGGAAACAGAATCCAGTCTTATTCACATTGCCTTTCATAATCTGCCAAATTTTTGTGGTTGCCTATGAGGTCTGTAACCACCCAACAACCTTCCCATAGCCAATAAGAGAACCCAGAATTCCTGACTCCCAATTCCCTTCCCTCCCCTGCCATTCATACCACTGAACTCCCCCGCTCCTCTCAGCTGAGAATAGAACCCCAGACTGAATTTTGTGACTGAATTTTGTGACTGAATTTTGCCAAAGTGTCAGAGGAACTTTATTTGGGCTATGAACTGCCTTTTGGCTGAGTAGTCAATGCCTCATTCTATTAGGTCCCAGAAAGGGAAATTTAGGACTGTGCTTGCTGTGGGAATGACATTCCTTTCTATCCCCTTCAGATGACTGGGGCACCTTGAATGCCTGTCAAAGAGAACTGCTACATCACAGAAGGGGAAGATTTTGAATCCCAAGGACTTCTTTTCAGCTGCAGCATCTAAATCCCAGTACCAGAGAAGTCCCTAACACTGAGGTTTTTTGGGCGGGAGCAAGCCAGTTAATATTTAGCTAGTGGCTATATATATATTACCTGACTAAAAATATATCAGAATGTCAAAGTCACACAGTGTGTAGGGAAGCCGACACTACAAGGGTTTCTGTCCCGCTGCTATGGATGGTAAGAAAAAACTGAAGGGTAGTTGTGTCTGCTCTGCCACTTATGCCCTCAGGTGAGGGGCTCAAGGACATCTAGGCACAAATGCAGCCCAACAGACTGTTGGTCAAAAGGATCTGATTTTGTACATATGAGCTGCATGCACACTAGAATCATAGAATATCAGGGTTGGAAGGGACCTCAGGAGGTCATCTAGTCCAACCCCCTGCTCAAAGCAGGACCAATCCCCAACTAAATCATCCCAGCCAGGGCTTTGTCAAGCCTGACCTTAAAAACCTCTAAGGAAGGAGATTCCACCACCTCCCTAGGTAACCCATTCCAGTGTTTCACCACCCTCCTAGTGAAAAAGTTTTTCCTAATATCCAACCTAAACCTCCCCCACTGCAACTTGAGACAATTACTCCTTGTTCTGTCATCTGCTACCACTGAGAACAGTCAAGATCCATCCTCTTTGGAACCCCCTTTCAGGTAGTTGAAAGCAGCTGTCAAATCCCCCCTCATTCTTCTCTTCCGCAGACTAAACAATCTCAGTTCCCTCAGCCTCTCCTCATAAGTCATGTGTTCCAGTCCCCTAATCATTTTTGTTGCCCTCCGCTGGACTCTTTCCAATTTTTCCACATCCTTCTTGTGGTGTGGGGCCCAAAACTGGACACAGTACTCCAGATGAGGCCTCACCAACGTCGAATAGAGGGGAACGATGATGTCCCTCAATCTGCTGGCAATGCCCCTACTTATACATCCCAAAATGCCATTGGCCTTCTTGGCAACAACAGTACACTGTAGACTCATATCCAGCTTCTCATCCACTGTAACCCCTAGGTCCTTTTCTGCAGAACTGCTGCCTAGCCATTCGGTCCCTAGTCTGTAGCGGTGCATGGGATTCTTCCATCCTAAGTGCAGGACTCTGCACTTGTCCTTGTTGAACCTCATCAGATTTCTTTTGGCCCAATCCTCTAATTTGTCTAGGGCCCTCTGTATCCTATCCCTACCCTCCAGCATATCTACCTCTCCTCCCAGTTTAGTGTCACCCGCAAACTTGCTGAGGGTGCAATCCACACCATCCTCCAGATCATTATTGAAAAAACCGGCCCGAGGACCGACCCTTGGGGCACTCCACTTGATACCGGCTGCCAACTAGACATGGAGCCATTGATCGCTACCCGTTGAGCCCAACAATCTAGCCAGATTTCTAGAAATGGAATCTGATGCCTGTGTGAGGGAATTATACAACATTATTTTTTAACAATGTATGAATAAGAGTATGCCAAGAATTAATAGTAGAAGTTGAAGTAAAATAGCAGCAGTCCAGTGGTCCAAGCCAGATGGAGCTTTAGTGAGCTGCACTTAAAATCACACAGGGTACAAATTAACAACTGTGCAACCTTGTGATTCCTGGAATATTTTGCATGGAGAGTTTCACCATGGCAGTGCATTTATGCTGCTGGAATTATTTGAGAGGAAATGCAGAACACTGGTTGAAAGAAGATCTGAGGTAATGATGGACTTTTTGTTAATGTTGCTGCTGAAATATTTGTTACTTTTCTCTGCAATTTCTATGACAAATATGTGATGCCTGTAGCTCAGTTTCTCCCATAGGCTTAGTGCTATAATGTATTAACATTTGTATTCAAGGAAAGTATTTATGACAATTTGTCGTGTGTCAGATGTCTGAGAGAGAGTTTCAGGAAGTGCTGGTTAAATGATGCTATCATACGTTCAGTTAAAGCAAAAGTGATGCATTGTGTCTCGCTGTATTAGGAAGTATTTTTTCAGCCTCACCTCATGTATTTATTTTTAATGACTATAAATGAATATACATTGCATATATCATCTGCATTTGTTTTACTCAGTGAAATCAGTATAATTTATCAATCCATATTGATAAAATTATTAAACTATTGTAGGATATCACTAATCCAGATCTTCTTGAATCCAATGGAATGGATTAAATCTTCCATTATACATGGCTAAACATTTGAAAAATCAACCACTGGATGTTTCTTGTAAATTGAAAGATGCATTTACACTATACCTTACATATATTTTAAAATCATGTTTCTGGACTTGTTTTATGAATAGATTGGATTGTATGCAGAAGGAGAAACTATTTCCTATCTGAGACGAGGTGCACTTTGATAGTGCACTATTTTTTTCAACAATAATTTTCTGCCCATGGGCAAGTACAGACAGAGGAGCCTTCAAGTAATTCTGTGCTACTATTGTAATTTTGAAATTCACAGCATTTAGCAGCCAATGTCTCAAAGGGAAAAAAACTACTTTCATTTTTGCCTTCTGCAGCCATTCCAACAGGGAGAGGTCTGGTCTCTGAAAATGCAGCTCATTAAAATGAAGAAGTTTTCAAACTTTGATGTCTGCAGTTCACTAGGGACCTATACTACCTGTTCACTGAGCTATTATGTTTAATAGGAGGTAGTAGCTGCACATCATACTACACACTGTGATTAAACTGCTTTAATCAAATTCATTGTGTCCCTAATATTTATAAAATACAGCAGGATATATAATGTTTAGATAAGTAATTTCACAATTACAAAATTCTTTCTTCCCTTCGCTGATTTTATGCAATAATCCAGAAAGCACTTTTTATCAACTTCGTGAGTATCTTATCATCAAGAAGAAAGGTATGCACTCTGGGTAGCTTTAAGTTACAAACTACTTGGTCTGCTGCTATTTGATTAGGCTATTTCTCGAGGCTACATTCATTGAACTTTAATTAGTTACCCATTTAAAGTACATTGAATCTAGTAGTTGCAAAATAATGGATTTTTTTTTACCAATTAAGTCTGCATTTGATGCATCCTTTATCTACCTGTATTCTTGGAGATACCTGATGCCTTCAACTTTACAGATCCCTCTCTCTTCTAATTTCGCTCATAACTAGGGTTCTGTGGCTCTGTGCTCTCTTGGTTCCAAGTTCTCAATTAGTGCATCCAATGGCTTTCCTGTTGTTGTCCCCTTGTTTCCTCTTCCCACACTTTACTTTCCTGGCAACTTCATTTGACATTAGGTCTCAACCACAACCTCTACGCCAACTGTGACGGGTTACCCCCAACTCCAGGGTACCACCTGATATACTGGAGTACCACTGAGCCTACCTGATCCACCAGCCTGGGATCCCTCACCCTGTCCTGCTGAACCAAGCCCTCAAGCCTCCTCGAGCACACACACAGGTAGGGACACACCCAGCTGCAGAAAGACACAGACACTGAAATCAGCTCTGCGTGGGAAGACACAGCTCGAGAATTGCTCGGCACTCAAGTGCACACCCCCTCTGGAGTATAAACCCAAAATTGTATCGTCTTGCACTGCACAGAAATCTGTACAGCAAAAGCTCATGAAAAATCATGCCCTCCCTCAGTGTGGAGGAAGATAGACACATCTTTTTGTTTATTACCTAAGAAGGATAGATTTTAAGTGATTATAAGGAATAGCACACAGATCAAAGGAGATTACTGAACAAATAAAACAAACATGCAAACTAAGCTCAATACATACAGGAAACTGGTTACAAGTGGTAATTTCTCACCCTAAATGTTGTTTTAGGCATTTCTTTCACAGGCCAGACACCTTTTCCAGCCTGGGTCCAGTCCTTTCTTCCCCAGATCAATCTTAGGTGTTTTCAGCGGTCATCTTGGGTAGGGATTCAGTGAAGAACCAACCAAGATTAACTCACTTCCCTGTTTTAAATAGGATTTACATATGGCGGGAATCCTTTGTTTCCAAGTTTGTGCATCGTTTGTTCCCTACCCACTATTACTAGTGGAAAAATACTAGTAAGTTAAGATGGGGTCCAGTACCAGGTGACATGATCACATGATCTTGCAGTGTCAAAACAGCATCTCAGGAAGGTGGGAGATTAGCATCTTCAGAGTCCTATTGTTCTCCCTAATAACCCATCCAGGCTGTTTGCCTACTGTCTGGTGGGCGTTCCGCAGGTGCAAACACTTTTGTAATCGACACAGTCAATATTCCTAACTTCAGATACAGAAATGATACATGCATACAAATAGAATAATCATAACCTTTCCAATGATATGTCACATGACCCATTTTGCATAAAATATATTGGTTATGCCATATTTATATAATAATATCCCTATGAAGAATACGGGGCATAGTGTCACACCAACAATACCCAAGTCTACTTCCCAACCTTTTCCCTCTGTCCAGTCTCACTTCTCATGCTACTCCCATGACATGAGCATGTCCCATGACATGCTACTCCCATGACATTTTTTATTTTGCTGCCACCATTTCAAGATTAATCTTTCACAGTCTGAATTTCTCAACTTTCCTTCTAATTTCTCTCCTTCTCTTCTCTATTTCCATTCACAGCTTCTGCATCTTTCCTATATTCTAGACCCGGAACCCAACTGTAATCTTCAGTTTTTTTCCTATTTCCTTCTTTCTACCCATACTCTTACTGTTATGGATTTTGGTGATATGGATTTTTTTAAAATGATATAATTTTCACTGTGCCCGCTGTAAAAAAATTTGGCTATGTATCAGTGCCCTTTCATCTTGATTAATGTAACCTTGTCCTGTCTGACCTTCCTGTCTCTCACTTCTTTCCCCCACCAGTCTGGAGCACAGCAACATTTTGGACAAATCATCTCTCTTTCTCTCTCACGCGCTCCACTCTGAAAGACTGCCATATCACTACGTTTCCTGAATCCTTTCATTGGCCTTCTGTCTCTTACCATACCGAATGTAAGATTCTCATCCTCAAAAGGGACTAACAATATTTTCCTCCCATCAGCATCTCTGCTCTCACTTCCTTATTTGCACCCTTTCTGCTCTCTTGATCTCTTCTGCCACTATTGGCTTTCTATCTCCTATGCTGTCCTGTGTAGGCTGCGCTAACAGTACAGTAAGGAGTGCAGCCTAGGGTACATTGGTGTCTGCTGTGTGACTTTTATGGATCTACACATGTGCAGAAGGGACTCCTGGCCTGAGAAGCCTGGGTCTCAAAGCTTTGTTATGGTAATGATTCTTGTGAAGGGTACCTGTCTTACTCTTCCCAACAACAGTTACTAGTTTACCCAACAACAGTTCCTAATTTGTAAATCTGTTTACCTATCAATAATGCCCTCATGCTCTGTATTGATTGGTCAATTGTTAATACATATACTGTATCCTGTTATCAGTTCTTTGAAGTTGTCTGTATGCCAGATTTCCCCACTGGAACTCTGCCTGACCAACAGAGCTCCAGTGTCTATGATTTCATTTCAATAATCCTGCATCTTGGCAGGGGGTTAGGTTAGAAGGGACTGTAAGGGTTATCTAGCTCTATGGTTCTGTAATAAAAGCCCTGGTTTAATTACTTATCCAATTTTGGAGTCTTTGGTATCTCGGAGCAGGTAGATAGCAGGAGGAACCACAAAGGAGCACTTTTGCCTGAAAAGGGAAAGACTCTGTCAGTGCTTTGAAGCGGAGCCCGGAGCTGGAGGTTTTTGCCCTGAGTTGGAGTGGAGCCGGCGCACAGAAAACCTTAACGGCTCCAATTTGTTTTTTTCTTTCATTTTCAATCCAAAATGAATGATATTTAGCAAGAAAGTCCTAATGGTGCCAAAAAGTTTCAGATTGTATAACAATTGATGTGAACATCTACTTTACCACTTTACGTAATATGTCACAGTTATTCTCACTTCGGCCAAAATCAAGATTTAATGTACAGATACAAAATTACAAAGTTTTTTGGAGATATGTTTTTTTAAGGAATCAGATAATTATCAGACATCCGGCAACACTGCAGACTGCTCCCACCCTTGTGCCAAGGTTAGGCGAGTATGTACTCGCGAAGATTAATTAGATAGTTAAATTAGTATGTGTTGGTACTTCTTTTGTAAGGGTTGATCAATGAGATGGGCTGAGTGCTGCGATTATGGAACAGTGTAATATTTAAGATATCAAAGGTGTAACATTTAAGATATCAAAAAGAGGCATATTGCAAAAAAATAATGTTTTTGCTTATTGATATATTAAGATATCGCAAGAGATATTAATCACTTAAGCTCATTTCTCACAAGATCTCCTGTTACTGGTATATTTGTTCATTTGTACATGCTCCCATATCACTCTGGTGGACTTATTTTATGTGTCATCTGTTCAATGGTCTTTTGGTAGCGTTGTTTGTCATTTTAAATTTACTGAAAAAGTTGCGTGCAGCAGGCATATAAATATACAGTAAACATTTTTTGC
This sequence comes from Lepidochelys kempii, assembly GCF_965140285.1. Classification (NCBI taxonomy): domain Eukaryota; kingdom Metazoa; phylum Chordata; order Testudines; family Cheloniidae; genus Lepidochelys; species Lepidochelys kempii. The sequence continues at coordinate 76,661,993 of NC_136383.1, read as the reverse complement.
ATAAATTAGGAGTGATTTTTGTGATATATCCAGAGCGATTGGAAAATGTCCAGCACAACTTTGGGGGTGAATCCTTAGGTCATTTTAAGAAAAACATTTCTGTGAACACGTATTCTAAAATTCTTCCTAAGGGAGCTACAGTCCCTTCAAGGAGGTGATGAAAAGTGAATTTCTGATTAATATCTCAAAAATGCTTTAATATAAAGTAATGAAATTATGTCTGTGTCTAAGCGTTAGTATGTGCATTACATTATCCAAAATTATTTAAACCATAGGTGTCCCAAACTGGTGGTTGATCATTTTTATTTAATATTTCACAAAAGGCTTGTTGTCAACTGCCCCTGGCTATGGGCAGTAATATTATGTTCCATAATAAGTTAATAATTTTTGGTTATTATAATGTTTAAAATTTATGGTTCCAAAGTTGAAAAATAAGTAATAAGTAAAATTGTTTGTATCATTCTAAGCATCTAAGCAGATTAAAATGTTTAAACAGATTTCTCAGAAATGGTTAATTATACAAAATAAATTGAGTACCATTTCAATGCATGTTTTAGCATTAAATCATATTCCAGGGTCGTAGCTGTTAAATAGTCAAAGATTTAAACAATATTAAATAAAATTGTCCCAGTCCCCCCAGTTCATGATGCCTGTAGTTTAAATAATTTTAATTTGAATGGTGTTGTATGATAGAACGTTGGAAATAAACTTTAATGGGAAAGTGTATTCAAATTGCAAGCACAGTCCTTTTAGTAAAGAGAGCAAATTTTTGGAAATATGTTTTTTCTTCATCAGGCTGGAAATATTATACAAGATAGAGCAAATAACAGGTTCTATCTTGTATAATCTATTCAGGCTGATGAAGCAAAAACATATTTCCAAAAATTTGCTCTCTTTACTAAAAGGACTGTGCGTGCAATTTGAATCCACTTTCCCGTTAAAGTTTATTTTCAACCTTGTAACATGTAGCCTCATTACTTCCCATCAACTAATGTTGTAGAACAGTGATAGCACATACTAATGCTACAGCACATACCAAATTTCATTGATATATCTTATTAAAGTGTTTTTGAGATATTAATTAAAAACTTGGAAAATATTTTGAATATTTTACCATAAAATTTCATAAGAAAAACTAACTTGCAATTTATAGATAAAATTTCTATTAATTATGTATATTAAAATACTTCTTACTTCATTAAAACTGCAAGAAACATGTTAAAATATACTTTAATAATAATTTTGTGTAAAAAGAAAGTGTGATCATTTTTGTCCAGAAAATCCAAAATAAATTTGAAGTTCCATAAGTGGTTAAGATATCACAAGCAGGTATATTATAAAAAAAAATGTAATGCTTTTGTTCATTGCTTTTCGAAGATCATAACAAGAAACATTTGGATGCGGTAGCGGCACAAGAAGATTTGGCCATGGCTTCAACAAAAAAATCAAATCTTCCCCCTATGATTGATAGCCAATTTATGGAAAAGGATCTCAACAACGTCTTTACATTTGAATTTGAAAATCCCAAATTTGGAATTTTTGGGAAAAGCAAAGAAGAAACCAGCAACGTGCAAGAGGGAAAAGGAAGTGAATGGCGAGCTCAAAGCACGTAGCTTCAAGACAAGTGAAGCAAGTGCCGTGAAAAGTTTCAACCTTTGGCAGCATGTAAAAAGTAACTATCCTGAAAACTATGCGGCTCTGGTTACAAAAAAGGACCAGGAAGATGAGGCAAAACAGAAAGCTGATGTGGGCTAAATGACATTCATCTGGCTCTTTGAAAACTCCTGGAGAAAAGATTTTTTGCGGAGCTTCATCTGAAAAGAAACCCAAAATTGAGCAAACAAAACTTGACTCATATTTGAAGTCCTCAAAGGTTACAGTCACCATGAATGCCGATACTTTCCGTGAAGGGCTTATGAAAATGGTTTGCTTGAGTTCAACACTGCTTACTACCTTCAGGCTAAAGAACAAAGGATTCCAAAAAATTGCAGGTGAAATGGGTCGGCAGCTTGGTGTTTCAACGGGGCACAATGCGGTTTGTCATTTAGTTGTCAGCACAGCTGAGTCTGGTTGTGAAGAGCTCAAGAAAGCTTTGGAGCAAAAATTGTGCTACCTGAAAATGGATGTGGCAACCCGTGGAAACGGAAATTTCCTTGCAACCAGTGCTCAGTACTACGAAGAAGGAAAAGATAAAGTTGTGGTAAAAATGTTGGACATAATCGACACTGAAGGGTGTCACAATTCTTCGTACGTGAAAAGTCAAGTAAAAGCTATTTTAGAAAAAATTGGGATCAGTGAAATGCAAGTGCTGAGCATCTGTGTTGACAATGCAGCAAACATGACATGTGTCATCAAAAATTCCAGCGAGGACAACAAAACCATTTCTACCTCTGAGAATAGGGATGTGGACAGAACTGAAGCTATTTTGCCTGATGAAGGAATTAAAGGAATGGATGAAATCGAACTTAATATGGATGCTGCTGCGCAATGGGTTAATGACCCTACCCCCATACTTCCAACATGGCTTCATGAGGACGACTCAAAAGTCCATCTGATGAGGTGTGGTATTCACACTCTTCAGTTGACAATCTGGGATGGACTGAACAAAGAACATGCGAAGAAATTTCTGGCAAAAATTCAACAAGTCATTGTCAATCTACGGACCCCAAGTATTCAAAGTGTTCTTCTTGATCTACATGGGGTAACTCAATCATTGGATAGTGTGACTAGCTGGGGTTCAACATTTGCGATGATTGATCGGCTTCTCATTTTTCAATCTTACTGTGAACAAGTGGCTGCTGCTGGAACAAGAGAACTCAAGTTAACAAAAGCTGAATGGGACGAAGTGAAGAACCTGCGAGACCTCTTGGCAAAGCCAAACCAAATAACTGTGAATCTTCAAGCTGTTGATGTAACCCCAGGAGTTTTAATGAAGGAATGGTGAAAACTGTCAAAATTCTTGCAAGAAAATGGTGGACAAATTGCAGAAGGAATTCTATCCTCCATGCAGAAATGTGAAGAGAAGCTTTTTGACAATATTCATTTCCTTGCTGGAGTTTATGTTGACCCACAGTATCGGATTCTTCTTATCTCAAGGGAACTACCAAAGGCAAAGGAAGGGCTCCTTGATATTGCTTGATGACTCGAAAAACAAGATCTATTGCTGCATTTGAACTCTGTGAAAAAGGTTGAAGAAAATGAAACAACAAAAGGAGTCATCAACAATCGAATTTGCGGTTTCAGAAAGTTAACATCCTTCAGAAATAGAAAGCTCTTCTCAAACTTCCGTCTCCACTCTGAACCTGTTCGTGCATCCATCCCTGAGATGTCTTCAACCATCACAGGGAAATGGAGATAATTCAAGTACCAATTCTTCAGCAGATGACACCTTCAAAAAGGAATTGGATAAACAAGAAAGATGCTGGCGAGTTTCTGCGATTCATAATTGTAATGAAGCATTATTCAAGAGAAACTTTAGGGAAGATTGTGAAGTGATGGAGTCTAAACGTTAAGTCTGTTTTTGAGGCCATTCACAGCTACCCACACCACATTCAGGCTGCCCATAGAATTGCTTCGAGCATGCAAACAACTCAAGCTAGTGTAGAGCGACTGTTTTTGGCTTTATAGTTCATTTTAAACCCATTCCCGAGGTTTTTTTTTTAATGGGATGCCTTCCCTTATGTCCACTTACAGTTCCACTTTATCAGGGAACCAGACCCCATGTTTAATGAACACATGCATTGGACATCTGCCACCAACAGACACCAGCAATTAGCTTGGCTGCCTCCCCACCACTCTCAGCTGGGTTAGCAATTCTCACCCTAACACTGGTGAAAAATGTACCTGGCTTTCTGGTTGGAAAAGTGAGCCCCCATCATCCCCAAACAACTAAGGTACTTAATAAGATATTATTGGTGTGTAATTATCAGTCCTCCCCATTCATAATGATTCACACATCTTTTGACCTTGTCAACTCATGGAGGCCTGGTGGGTCCCCACCAGATCCACCACTGCAGAACTTTAGACCAGGCAAATTGAGGACCTGTCATCTCTGCACCCTGATGATTAAGACAACCTACTAACAAAATAGTTTTCACCCATGTATACAATAACAATCATCTCAAGTGGCTGTTTCCTGACTGAAGCTCTTGCCATGCCAACATATATTTGCCTTGCCACCAAGGACAACCAACGAACTTCCAGGGGAACTGTCTTCCCATGCATGGGTTGAATACCCACATATCCAAATAGTGGTTCTCATGGCCCACTGTCTTGCTGCTTATCTGGGCATGAGTGAGCACTCTGTTGGGCAGGACTGGGCATATTATATATCCTCCCCCTGGTGCACAGGGGATGAATGGCTTACCTGAGCCCCTCCAACCAGCCCCCAGGAAAGGTGATGCCCTTGCATCCCCATTCCCAAGCTGCCGTGGGGGGAGCCACAACACCTTTCTTTCTACTTGATCAGACAAAAAGCCATTCCCTCCTTCACCTTTGAAGGAACAGAGAATGGATTTATTTAAATGCTGGGGAAAGTAGAATAATGCTGATGGAAAGACCTGATGTTACCATATCATCAGTGTTAAAATTCAGGAAATCAACATAATCATTACTCTAAATCAATTCTTTCCTCTCCTGTCTCAACTTTCAGAAAAAACTTGGCTTATATAAACCAGGAAAATGGAGTGACAATTTTCCATTACATCAGTCGCATTAGAGCCTTTTCAATGTACAGAAAATCATAGAATCATAGAATATCAGGGTTGGAAGGGACCCCAGAAGGTCATCTAGTCCAACCCCCTGCTCAAAGCAGGACCAATTCCCAGTTAAATCATCCCAGCCAGGGCTTTGTCAAGCCTGACCTTAAAAACCTCTAAGGAAGGAGATTCTACCACCTCCCTAGGTAACGCATTCCAGTGTTTCACCACCCTCTTAGTGAAAAAGTTTTTCCTAATATCCAATCTAAACCTTCCCCACTGCAACTTGAGACCATTACTCCTCGTTCTGTCATCTGCTACCATTGAGAACAGTCTAGAGCCATCCTCTTTGGAACCCCCTTTCAGGTAGTTGAAAGCAGCTATCAAATCCCCCCTCATTCTTCTCTTCTGCAGGCTAAACAATCCCAGCTCCCTCAGCCTCTCCTCATAACTCATGTGTTCCAGTCCCCTAATCATTTTTGTTGCCCTTTGCTGGACTCTCTCCAATTTATCCACATCCTTCTTGAAGTGTGGGGCCCAAAACTGGACACAGTACTCCAGATGAGGCCTCACCAATGTCGAAAAGAGGGGAACGATCACGTCCCTCGATCTGCTCGCTATGCCCCTACTTATACATCCCAAAATGCCATTGGCCTTCTTGGCAACAAGGGCACACTGCTGACTCATATCCAGCTTCTCGTCCACTGTCACCCCTAGGTCCTTTTCCGCAGAACTGCTGCCTAGCCATTCGGTCCCTAGTCTGTAGCTGTGCATTGGGTTCTTCCATCCTAAGTGCAGGACCCTGCACTTATCCTTATTGAACCTCATCAGATTTCTTTTGGCCCAATCCTCCAATTTGTCTAGTTTTTTCTGTATCCTATCCCTCCCCTCCAGCGTATCTACCACTCCTCCCAGTTTAGTATCATCCGCAAATTTGCTGAGAGTGCAATCCACACCATCCTCCAGATCCTTTATGAAGATATTGAACAAAACCAGCCCCAGGACCGACCCTTGGGGTACTCCACTTGATACCGGCTGCCAACTAGATATGGAGCCATTGATCACTACCCGTTGAGCCCGACAATCTAGCCAGCTTTCTACCCACCTTATAGTGTATTCATCCAGCCCATACTTCCTTAACTTGCTGACAAGAATCCTTAATAACCTTTTTAAAAAAACTTTAAAAATGATTCCATAGTGTATGGAGTAATAATGAAGCCTATCACAGCATTATGAAATAATCTGATTTTAAAACTTGATGCAGATGACATTTAAAGCGCTTTTTCATCTTCACTGTTCATGCAGGTAAGAGTTCAGAATGCAATCTCCATTTGAAATATACAGTAAAAGCATTGCAAGAAAATAGTTTAAAGACTATTTAAGGTAAGTGAAAGTACCTTAAAAGTAAATTGGGAGTACCTGTGAAAGTGTCAAAAATTACATCTTTAAAAGCTAGAAAATGTACTAGATAGTAAGGCAAAAAGGAGAAAAATCCATGCTGCACAAGATGTGGTGATTAATGCACAGCTAGGTTATTAATAAATTACATTTTTAAAAGAATGAAAATGTAAGACATATAATAAAAGTCCCACTGATATGGGGGTATACAATTGCTCTAACATTTCTTCTCTAGGGCAATCTTAACATAAAGGGTAGTTCAGAAAAAGATGTAGGCTGTTGAACTGGATATTTTTGGGAGGAAGTCTTTGTTAAAAAAAAAGTGTTGAGAGTAGCAATACTGTGATTTCTTTTTGTTGAAGAACTGTATTTTATCAAACTTCTCTAAACTAGTTCACAGAACACATAGGGTTAGGAAGCCACTTTGGGCTAGTTTAATATGGATGTAACATAGAATAGGAACAGATTTATAGATTCTAAGGCCAAAGGTTCCCCGTTCCCAGCCAATGGGAGCTGCGGGGGGCAGTGCCTGGAAACAAGAGCAATGCACAGAGCCTTCTACCCTCCACTCCCACCCCTCCAGGGGCCACAGGGACATGGTTTTGGCCACTTCAGGGAGTGGTGCGGGTCTCTTGGGCTGTAGGTTGCCCACCCCTGGCCTGGAGGTAGGCAGAGGGGCATGGGGAACTTGGCGGGCCCCATGGAAGTACCCACACAGGCTGCATGCGGTCCGCGTGTTGGAGACCCCTGCTTCAGACCATGCTGTTGCATCCCTGCTCATCCTGGCTAATGACCTGTCCGTCATGAAATCATCAGTTATTTTTTGAACCATTATATTTTTGGCCTTCACAATATCTCCTGGCAAAGAGTTTCACAGGTTGACTGTGTGAAGAAATTCTTCCTTTTGTTTGCTTTTACCCTTTTATCTATTAATTTCATTGGATGACCCCGGTTTCTCGTGTTATGTGAATAAATGAATAACATTTCCTTACTCACTTTCTCCACACCAGTCAACATTTTATATATCTCTATCATATCCCTCCCTAGCTGTCTCTTTTCCAAGTTGAAAAGTCCCAGTTTTTTTACTCTCTCCTCATACGGAAGTGGTTCCAAAGCCTAATCATTTTAATTGCCCTTCTCTGTACCTTTTCCAATTCCAATATATCTTTGTTGAAATGGAGTGATCAGATCTGCACATAGTATTCAAGAGGTGGGCATACCATGGATTTACATAGAGGCATTATGATATTTTCTGTCTTGTTCTCTGTCCTTTGCTTAATGGTTCCTATCATTGTTAGCTTTTTTGATTACTGCTGCACATTGAGTAGATGTTTTCAGAGAACTATCTACAATAATTCCAAGATCTCTTTCTTGAGTGGTAACAGTTAATTTAGACCCCATCATTTTATATGTTTATATCATTTTATAGTTGGGATTATGTTTTCCAATGTACATTACTTTTCATTTATCAACATTGAATTTCATCATCTGCCATTTTGTTGACTAGACACCCAGTTTTGTGAGATCCCATTCTAACTCTTTGCTGTCTGCTTTGGACTTAACTATTTTGAGTAATTTTGTATCGTCTGCAAATGTTGCCACCTCCCTGTTTATCTCTTTTTCCAGATCATTTATGGATATGTTGAACAGCCCTGGTCCCAGTACAGATGCCTGGGGGACACCACTATTTACCTCTTTCCATTCTGAAAACTGATCATGTATTCCCTTCCCTTTGTTTCCTATCTTTTAACCAGTTACTGACTCATGAGAGGACTTTCCCTCTTATTCCATGGAAGCTTAGTTTCCTTAAGAGCCTTGGGTGAGTCACATAATCCTAAAAGTTCCTGTGTGAAAAAGTTTATAGTCTGGGAAGGAAATTCTGTATTGGTTTTCTGATGCACTTTCTTTGTGTGAGCTATGGCAAACAGAAGGGAGTTTGCTCACTGCATTTACCTTCCTAACCAGTCAATTGTTGCAGAGTTACTCACTGGGAACCATGCATTGGTGTTTGGACTAAGACACCGGAAAGAGATGTTGACTCCATACTGTTTATGGCCCTCTCTGTTCCAGGACTAGCATATATTGGTAAAGAAAACAAATTTATACTTACAATATACTCTAACTCTACATCACTGACATCTCTTCCAACACAAAGCTCCCCTACAAATTTTGATATCTGCTACTGCTCAAGAGAGGAATAATTATTAGGACTGTTGATTAATAGCAGTTAACTCATGCAATTAACTCAAAAAAATTAATAGAATACCAATTCAAATTTATTAAATATGGTGGATGTTTTTCTACATTTTCAAATATATTGATTTCTATTACAATAGAGAATACAAAGTGTACAGTGCTCACTTTATATTATTTTTATTACAAATATTTTCACAATAAAGATGATAAACAAAAGAAATAATATTTTTCAATTCACCTCATACAAGTACTGTAGTGAAATCTCCTTATCGTGAAAGTGTAATTTACAAATGTAGATTTTTTTGGTTACATAACTGCACTCAAAATAAAACAATGTAAACCTTTAGGGTCTACAAGTCCTCTCAGTCCTAGTTCTTGTTCAGCCAATTTCTAAGACAAGCAAGTTTGTTTAGATTTACAAGAGATACTGCTGCCTGCTTCTTATTTACAATTGTGACACTCTGTACCTCAGGGGAAACCCCCTGCACCCCCATGTTCATCCTTATAATATGATTGTGTGGTATCCAATACAAAGTTTGTCATGTTGGTTGACTTCGGAAAGTTCATGATACACTGAGCATTGTTGTAATTTCATGTATATAGTTATGAGGCTGAGAATGTGTCCTCATGTCTTAAAACAAGCTCAGGCAAAACTCTCCAGGAGCAGAGGGGTGGTTCACACCTCATCAGGGCATGTATGGGACAAACCCAGCCCAGCCTCACAGGAGCAAAGGACATTGGCCTAGGCAGCAACAAAGGATCCATTGGACTCTCAAGTGAGTCACCCCCCTTCTCTTTGTCAGTCAGGGACTACGATGAGATAATGCTCACCTGACGCTGAAGGGGGGTAGGGGCAAAGTCAAGAGGGAAGAAAGAACATAATAAAAGGGAGAGATGTTTGTCATGCTCTCTCTCTTCCACCTCCATCTAGAGACACCACCACAACCAACTGAAGCACTGATCAAAGGGGAGAGCCTGGCTGAAGGGCAACCAGCTAGCCTTTGGTGAGAAGCATATAAATGTATAAGGTTTCAGAGTAGCAGCCATGTTAGTCTGTATTTGCAAAAAGAAAAGGAGTACTAGTGGCACCTTAGAGACTGACCAATTTATTTGAGCATAAGCTTTCGTGAGCTACAGCAAATGCGGTTGTATCGTAGAGCTTGGCTGTAGACAATGCATCGTGTGGTGTGGTCTGGGTGAAAGCTGGAGGTATGTAGGTAGGAATAGCGGTCAGTAGGTTTCCGGTATAGGGTGGTGTTTATGTGACCATCGCTTATTAGCACCGTAGTGTCCAGGAAGTGGATCTCTTGTGTGGACTGGTCCAGGCTGAGGTTGATGGTGGGATAGAAATTGTTGAAATCATGGTGGAATTCCTCAAGGGCTTCTTTTCCATGGGTCCAGATGACAAAGATGTCATCAATGTAGCGCAAGTAGAGTAGGGGCATTAGGGGACGAGAGCTGAGGAAGCATTGTTCTAAGTCAGCCATAAAAATGTTGGCATACTGTGGGGCCATGCAGGTACCTATAGCAGTGCCGCTGATTTGAAGGTATACATTGTCCACAAATGTGAAATAGTTATGGGTGAGGACAAAGTCACAAAGTTCAGCCACCAGGTTTGCCGTGACATTATTGGGGATACTGTTCCTGACGGCTTGTAGTCCATGTTTGTGTGGAATGTTGGTGTAGAGGGCTTCTACATCTAGGTCTGGGACTGGAGATATTGGCTAATGTCATTTGGTTGCACAATCCAAGCAGTCGCTGGCCAAAAGTGCTCACTCACATAGCTTACATGATAAAGGCTATGTGGGAACAATCTGGGAGTGGGGGTTCTCACAGCAGAGCAGGGTAAGGCTGGCTCCCAGAGTCAAGGTTAGATGGCCTAGCAGATCACCGGCCCAGATAACACCAGGGGAATGTCATAACATCACCTGAAAGTGAGAACAGGTGTTCACATGGCACTTTTGTAGCCAATGTTATGAGGTATTTAGACGCCAGATATGCTAAACATTTCTATGCCCCTTCAGTCTTTGGCCACCATTCCAGAGGACATGCTTCCATGCTGACAATGCTTGTTTCAAAACAACAACTGTGCATTAATTAAATGTGACTGAACTCCTTGGGTGAGAATTGTGTGTCTCCTGCTCTGTTTTACCCGCATTCTGCCATATAGTTAATGTTATAACAGTCTCAGATTATGATCCAGCACATGTTCCTTTTAAGAACACTTTCACAGCAGATTTGAATGCAAAGAAGGTACCAATGTGAGATGTCTAAAGATATTTACAGCACTCAACCCAAGGTTTAAGAATCTGAAGTGCCGGCCAAAATTTAAGAAGGATGAGGTGTGGGGCATGTTTTCAGAAGTCTTAAAAGAGAAACACTCCAATGCACTACAGAACCCGAACCACCAAAAAAGAAAATCAATGTTCTGCTAATGGCATCTGACTCAGATGATGAAAATGAACATGCGTCGGTCCACTCTGCTTTGGATCATTTTTGAGCAGAACCTGTCATCAGCATGGACACATGTCCTCTGGAATGGTGGTTGAAGCATGAAGGGACATAAGAATCTTTAGCCCATCTGGCACGTAAATATCTTGCAACACCGGCTACAATAGTGCTCTGAGAACGCCTGTTCTCACTTTCAGGTGACATTGTAAACAAGAAGCGGGCAGCATTATCTCCTGCAAATTGTAACCAAACTTGTTTGTCTGAGCAATTGGCTGAAGTAGGACTGAGTGAGCATGTAGGTTCTAAAATTATACATTGCATAAAAAATAAAACAGTTATTTTTTGTACATAATTCTACATTTGTAATTTCAACTTGCATGATAAAGAGATTGCACTACAGTACTTGCATTAGGTGAATTGAAATATACTATTTCTTTTCTTCACAGTGCAAATATTTGTAATAAAAAATAATATCAAGTGAGCACTGTACACTTTGTATTCTGTGTTGTAATTGAAATCAATATATTTGAACATGTGGAAAACATCCAAAAATATTTAAATAAATGGTCTTCTATTATTGAGTAACAGTGCAATTATTTTTTTATTTTACAGCCCTAATAATTATCAATGCATGTATTCTTTAAATTCTAACTTTAAGGTGCTCTGATGAACAAAAGAATTCTAAAAAGCAAGGAATGCAGAACAGACTTCAGTTTATATCTTTGTTCATACTACATACTGTATTTCTCAGTCTTTCACAGCTACAAAACTGCATTCCAGCACCACCTGCTGACATTTAGTAAAATAACAAATCAAGTTGATTTCATGTACTTGGATGTATTAAGTGCCTTATACATTCTCCTGAAGAGGCCAAGATGGTTAGACAGAAATTTCTGTGTCCTGTATATAGCAGCTGGAACTTAGAATCCTACCGTGGATATGTACATATATGGAATCTAAATTTTAAAAAAGTATAAAAAGAAACCAACAGACTTATTAGGCTTGTAATCAAGACAGAGGCTTCCTCTCCTTCTGAGAGAAGGTAGAATTGAGGAGGTTAGGATCACATGGCAGCTGGATGCAGAGTAGTGGTGCAGTCTTGGAAGAATCTGGCTGTAAGCACATAGGATTAATGAAGCAGTAACAATCTTCTTTTGGGGTGGAGAACTGAATTAAAAAGGGGGAAGAAATGACAGAATAGAGGCTCTGATTCAGCAAAGTACTTATGAATGAATCATGATCAAAAACGTGTACTCTGCAAAACAGCATTTGTTTTATGAATAGGGGCCTTCCAAAGATCTTCTAATTTTGTGGGGTTTGTCTCTCCCTGACACGTAAGAGTCATATTTTCCTTACTACAAATGTGTTTATCTGTGGAACATACTATAAAATGAGAAATAAATGAAATCCAAACACATTCTAATCACCCAACATGTTGGGAGTTTTGTATTATAATTAGCTAGAGGATACTTCTAAACCTCAAGATGAGACTATGCTCCTAAAACCTAACACAAAGTTAGTTCCTTCTTCCACAAAAAGGTAAAATCTTCATAAATACACATCTAAGGCTTAATGTCATCACTCAAAACACCACACACATTGGTATTGCTTAACTTAATGATCTGCAAAGACAAGACCAAATTATTGTATTGTACAATGCAGCGTTTTCCAACCTTTTCTGCAGTTATTCATTTTTCTACTCCATAAGCCTGGCTACACACACACACACACACACACACACACACACAGTAGTTTAAAACCAATGGGGGCTTTTAGAAAAAAACATTTTTTTAAGCTACTAAAAAGACCTAAATGAAAATTATGTTTTCTCTTCATTTAATGTCTAATGTTTGCCTGATATTCTGTGCCTGAGGGTTCATCAAATTGGAAGCTGTTATGTAAGATCTATGAACAAAAATATATATAACTAATTAACAGCAATAATAAAACATGGTTTAATAATACTTGAAACAATTTGCCTTGATCAAATGGCTCATTCTTTCTCTTTTCTTTTAAGCTGTATCAATGAAACTTTTATTTAAACTGGAATTGAAGTATATGCATTGCAGAACTGAAAAGAAAATTTAGCTAAATCTCTCAGGAATTACCTATCACATACCGCAGTGTCCCTGGATAAAGAGAGCCTGAATTATTTTAAAACAATATTTTCACTCGTCTCTGATAAGACTAACAAATTAATATTTGAAAAATAATTTATAAATAACATTTTTAAAATTTTATGACTGATGCAGTAGATCTTAAAAGCTATTCATTAGACCCTATATGATATACCCCAAATGAGGGTGGGGGAGGGAATCCACACTCTTTCTTGGAGTCATCAGAAAGACAGCAGTGTCTATGGAGAACTGTAACACAAATGAGACAATTCCTTGAACAAATATTTAGGATGAACATCATGAAGAATGTGTGAAAGCGAAAGGTAATTTCAAAGCTAGTTGCAGTAATAAATAAGAGAAATGCCAGTGCATCTTACCTATGATGTATTTGTGTTCTATCAAGCAAAGCGAAACATCTGATTAATTCTGTTTCTTCAACTTCAAAGCGGCTACTAAGCACGGGAGAAGCAAAAACGTAGGTATATCAAATGTTTTGGGCAAAGAAGAGGAGCTTGATCTTGAATTCATGTTGCAAGAAAGGCTAATGAAGGAGAATAGGTATTGCTTTGGAGACTTATTCCTTACTTTTAAAACTTAATCCCTATTACCTGAAATTCATCTTAAGCAAGTAATGGAAGAATTTACACTTTAAGCAATTTAAATACAGCTGTATAAATATTAAAATAAGGACTTTTCACATTTATGGTGTTTTAAGCATTTAATGAAAATGGGTTTTGAACTTATCAAATTAAGGAAACATCTTTAAATTTTCAATGAGTATTTTTGTTAAAAATATTTCCCACGATCGTGAAACCAATATTTTGTCTCTCACGAAAACTTGAGGGCTTGAAACATTGCCAAAATTTTTCCCGTAGTGGTAAATAAGTTCTACCTCTACCTTGAAACTACATGATTGCAGGAAATTGGACCCTGATCCTTAAACTGATAGTGTAAGCAGACAGCTATGCCTGCAGAGAGTCCTGATAACTTCTGTAACTGTGGCTACTACTTCAGTGGAAATCCCCATACACACAGCAGTCCATCCATGCACTAAGAGCTGTAGGATTAGAAACTGGGAATTTTGCATAAAAAGTATCAGGGGTAGCCTTCTCGTTAAAAGTCCATACTTAGTAGTTTTGAAAAAAGAGCATTAGCCGGGAGACAGGCAGCCCAAGGTTTTATTTCCAAAAGTTAATCCAACTACATGGATACATTTTGACAATGTAAATCAATCACATTTTTGTTACTCTAATTTCATTTACTGTTAGGCAGCAATTTAGCTGGAAAGCTTTTCTGTCTCACTACCAGAAGTTGGTCCAATAAAGATATTACCTCACCCACCTTGTCCCTCTAATATCCTGGGACAAACATGGCTACATCACCGCTACATGCACAGTGTTGATCGGTTATCCCTCTGTTACTATTAATTTTTCAGGCAACACAATCATTCCTGCCATAGCAAATTGTATACCACATTATATTCTGGATTGCAGTCAGTGAATTAGGGTGTTCCCCCCCCCTCACTGCATGTGTGTAATCCCTACTCATGTTATATACAGCAAGCAATGACTGACTTAGCTGGGACTCTACGCAAAAGCAACTTATAAGGGAAATACTTAGGTACTACTAAAAAACAACAGCTAATTCAACAACAGCAACAAAAACACTTTTCAATTATATTAATTCATCAACATTGCTTTTCTAGAAGAAAGTGTGTCTTCTCATCCAGCTTCTTAGATAAGAATTAATGCCTCATTAATTTTAAACATATCAGCCTGAAAACACTACTGTTTTGGATAGAATAATGAGCAAAATTAGAGAGAACACATTCACCAATTAGTCACTTTGCATAATTACGTACACCCTTATTGCAGTGTGAGGAATTAAGAAACCAAAGAGACAGACACAGGCAAATGCTTAAACATGAATTTTATATATTAACCATTCATAATGGGTCCTTACACACAAAGCAATTCGACAAGGATATTCTCATTGTAATCAATGTCAGTTTTTTGCCTGAGAAAGGAATACAGATTCAGACGAACCTGATGGGAAGCTACAGTAGTCTCACATATATTTTACATAGATAGTAAGTGAAATATTTCTACTACAAACTCATTCATACAGCATAGCTTCTTGGAGATGGTATCATTAAGTGAAAAGCTGAATATAGGGACAACTGATGGGTATATTTCAATTCTGAGGAGACAGACTCAGTAAGTCAGATTATGATGTTTTACTCTTCTAAGAGGTAGCACCAGGCATGATCATCCTTTTTGATTACACAGAAAATACCATAGTTTAAACTATCAAACTCTTTGTAGTTGGTTACTCAACACAATCTAATAGCATTAGTTAGGGATCCAGGCTTCTTGCACTTTCATACATGTTTTTGTGTATTAGAGATTGTATGCCTGAATCTAACGGTGCAGGATCAGGAAATGATCATGTCTAGCTCTTATGTTGTGCTTTTCATTTGTAGATCTCAAAGCACCATACTAAACAGATCAGTATGATTATCCCCAGGATCAATATTTACACTTCTCCATAGCTGGGTGATCTGATATTATTTAATGTAAATATTTTCCAGTGAACTCTGCTCATATATACTGTAGCACATCATTATACATAAGAGCCAAGCTTTTTCTAACTACTGCATGAGTGCATAAAGGGGGCAGGGAGGATGTAATAAACCTTTCTTTCTTGATAGCCCCATGCATGAGCCAGGCATGATCAAAATACTTATGCTCCAATGAGTAAATGGAATGTTCACTCTTAGCATCTTCAGGGATGTAAGCTACCCCAAAGGAATTAAGGATGGAGAAAGGCCTCACCACACACAAGGAAGCATACTGCACTATTTTAAGGGAACATTCAGTTCTCTCAGGTCTACTACTAAAGCAAGAGTATATTATAATTTCT
The DNA here is from genome assembly GCF_965140285.1 of Lepidochelys kempii. NCBI lineage: Eukaryota > Metazoa > Chordata > Testudines > Cheloniidae > Lepidochelys > Lepidochelys kempii. The sequence continues at coordinate 76,646,212 of NC_136383.1, read as the reverse complement.
AAAATAGGCCATTCCCCACTCCCAGCTTTGTATAATATGCCCACAACTGTAGTACCTAGGTCTCATACACACAATTAATATAAGCAAAACTTCCTAAGAAAGGATCAGACTTTCTTCCATACCTCCATTACTTTTGAGAAGTGCTTTCTTCTTGCCTGTTTGCAGAAGAAATGTGTCATGGGCTATTCTGTGACCATTATTATTGGAAGAAGGATAGTGCAACCAGACAGGTCTTCACTGCTTTTCTGGAGAAGAAAGTCCCAGAGGGATTAAACTAGAAGTCCAGAGCACCCAGAGTCTGGGCGGAGCTCTGGGGTTCAGGAGTGATTACATGTTTGGGTGGTCCTAAGGCACTGATTTCTGGGTGTTAGGCAGCTAAACTGAGGAATCTCACTTCCCAAGGATGGGCTCAGGCTAGATGTCTGAGCCAGGGATTGTGAGCCAGAGCTAGGAATAGTGACAAGTCTTCTCCCAGAAGCCGTTGGCTAAACTAACTATCAGCATTCATGGCCTGGGTGTCACCGGAGACAGCTCACTGAACACATCCGCCTCATGCATAATAGCGATCAAAGAAGCTAACAAAATGTTAGGGGATAAAATGGGATGGAAAATAATGCTGAAAATATCATCATAGCATGCATAAGTTATACACCCTCATCTGCAATACTCTGCTCAGTTTTGGTTTATAATTCACAACAGATGAGTTACAGTATCAATGTTAAATTTGTATATTCTCTCATTTCAAGAGCTAGTAGAGGACTCTATATATGATCCTTTAAATCCCCATGTTGCTTCTCCATCTCTTTTTCAACTGTTGTATAATACCAAGAAAAATATGCATACAAAGGACTGTTCCTCCAAATGTTCTCTGCTGCATAATATACAATTTATTTTTGGCACCACAGCAGCACATTTTATGGTAATAAGATGGTAATCCAAGTGGTAAAACACAATACAGCAATCAAAATAAGTGCAAATAATTAGAGCCACCTCCATCATGTGGAAAATAACCCACTTGGTACCACTGAGCATTTTAAATTCATTCACATTCCTATATAATCTTCTCAAAAACTAATCCCTTTTATCAGTCAAATCACCACTGCTGTGAAATATAGCTAATGGAGAAGAAGTCAACATAATTTATGTATTTTTATTGATATTTTTACATGAACGATTTAAAGTACTATGCAAAGTGCATGAAAGCCGTGAGGAAAGATTTTAGAAAATAGCTTAGATTTAGAATTTTTCAAGGATGTAGAAGAACAGACACCGAGAAACTGAACTGTAGTTTAAAGCTATGAGGGTTGAAAAGAAATATTGCCTTGCCCATATAAAATCAGTCAATCAGACCATATGTAAAAGGCTAAAAGGACCCATGTCCAGAAATAAAAGACCTGGGATTCTGTGGATGGACCTTGTGCCTATGGACTTAGTGGGCTGAGATCCTCCCTTTTTGCTACCCTCTGTCCCTTTGTAAAATAATTTAGAAGAGTGACATGAATCATAGGGCTAAGCTAAGGGGAGTCCACCTCGATGTATATGTTATATGGTGCTAGTGTTGCAACCCCTGCACTAGAACCAGTTAAAACATCTGGTAGGTGAAAGTATAGATCACAGGGCTGGTAGCACCCCTCCTATCTCAAGTTTAATAAAGTTGAGGCCTGCTGCTTAAAATCCATCCTGGGGCCTGGCCCCAATTCACCACCAAGTCCAGATCAAGGAATAAGTACTTAATTTTCCCAACTCCTTTAGGCTTGACAAAGCCACCTTGTTCCTTTCTTAGAATGATCCAGGTAAATTCTTTTAAACAAATGGATTGTTTAAAAAAAATTGATGTAAAGCCCATAGCAATCTCTTATGTCCATATAGACATATGCTATGCAGCCACTTGCAATACTCAGTATTGCTGGAGCACCCAAATACGTGCTACATGACTCATGAACAAGCACCTATTCTTTGCTGTAATATAAATATAAGACGACAGAACAAGTTAGAGGAGCAAATACTGCCTGTGTGTGTTGGGGGAAAGAGAAGAGGAAACAAAGAAGTACAGGACCACATGCAGTTAAACTTTGACATTATGGTTTTATTGAAGTTATTTAAACCAGCATGGAAGGTGAATCAGGCCCATAAGATTTTAAAGTCAACAGTTTGAGTTCATGTCCTAGGGCTATTCAACATTGATCTTTTGTGTTTGTGCAATATTTTATCCTTTAGTCAATTTTCTTTATAGAATCATGGTTAAAAGATACACTGGACAAAGTATGAAATCTTCTCTGTGAATATTGTATTGTAATCTGTCAAACTTTCAAATCTTTCTTCATTTAAATGGAGGCCCCTCCTCCCCCAGGGACTCAAATAGATGGGCATATTTTAAATGCAAGATTTAGATTCCACAATTCAGTTTAAATACAAAGCAATTAATTGAACAACTAAGAAAAATCATGTTCTTTCTAATAAACATTGCTACCTGGGGGCACAGAGTGGATGCAGGGTTTAGCAAGAAGGGGATTTTGTTTAACCAATCTAGAGGATTTGCTTTAAATGTATGCACCAAGAACGTTACCCTTTCATTTTCTTTCTAAATTCTATACAGATATTGTGAGTCTGTCTCTTAAAATTTCTCTACAATACATTTTCAGATTAGTTTTGAAAAGCTTCTTCTTGCTTAACTCTATAGAGCAATACATTTCCTCAATGCATGTTTCTATTTTTATATCCACACACACACATGAACCTGCTTATAACAAAGTTACAGAACAATTTCACTAGAGGCAGCAGTTCACTATAACTCTAAATTGTCACATTATAATGCACTGAGGAGAGTCAGGACTTTCATTCTATTTCTCTCTAAATATATCCAAGTTTACTATAAATACTTTAACTATAGCATCTAGATAGCATTTAGCCGATACCAAGATCGGAAGATGGACCCTGAACCTTCAATGAAGTCTGCATGAATCCATGGGGCTCCATGTGGTTGCAGTGGTCCATTTAGGCCAAAATTGGCTAAAATTCCTGGCATTCAGTAAACAGTCTGGGAATATAACTGATCAAGAGCAATGCAAAATAATTTAGTTGCCTATTTATAAACAAAATAGGGTTAAAGCCATTTTATTGTGTTAATTACCTCCGCATACAACAACATGGCACTCCTATGAACTATTTAAGGTCAATGACTATATAATTTATATTGATCTATTTAGTAGAATTCACTCGTACGTCTGAGAGTGTAATGGCCATTAGCAAACAAATTCTGGTGTCAGGATGTTTTAAAAAAAAAAATTACCCAGCCATCTTTCTTTGTTTCTTTCAGAATACTGAATAATACTGGCATACCAAAATCCCTCAAACACTCAGCTTGATCCTGACATACAGAAACAAGAATATGTATATTTGCCATAAGGAGTAGGATTATACTGCAACATCATGGTGACATGATATCCAAATATGCTGTATTGTGTTTTCTTTATAATGTTTTTCAGTTAAAAATACCCTTCTTTCCACTCCCTTGATATATCAGGAAATGCATTTACTAACTTTCCAAGAATGGGGGATGGGGAGCCTTATTTGGCTCTCCTTTTCCCAGCTGCATTTCCCAGAAGTAAGGGACAGGACACTACTGGCCAATATAGACTCCCCAAACTAGCACAAGGCAATTGCACAGGCAATAGGGTAGCCTAAAATGTAATAGGGTGTACTAGCCCTAGAAGAGAGAGTCTTTTGTCTGATTATTGGTAGAAAGTGTAGGCATGTGTTGCGAAGTGCACATAATTCTAGGAAGTTGGTGTGCAACATGGATTCCAGTGGGGACCACTTGCGTCTGTACATGTGCTTCACAACCAAGTAGGGAGACATCAGTCGTAAGTATCAAGGACATTGCTGGTTGGAGGAAGGGAACCCCCATGCAGACATTCTGGGGTTGGGTCCACCAGTCTAATGACTCCTTGACCTTGAGTGGTATCAAGAGGAGTTTTTCCAGTCTGTGTGGTATGTATACCACTCGTAGCCATCCCTGGAGGCAGTGCACATGTAATCTGGTATATTTTACCATGAATGTGGTCACCGCATATGACCAAGCTCTGGTGGAGATCTATGGCCTGGTTCTCATGGTGGAAATGGGACTGACTATTGCAGAAAATCTGTGAGCTGGGAGGAAGACTCTGGCCTCTATAGCATCTAGTTGGGCTGCAATAAACTCTAATGATTGTACTGATGTTAGTGTTGATTTTTGTATGTTTATCTAAGGCTGAGTTTTGAGAAAAAGTCCATTGTTTTTGTTAGGGCTTGGAGTGTGTCTACTCTGGCTGGAACCTTGATGAGGCAACCTTCTAGGTATGGGAATATTATAACCCTTTGTTCGCAGAGCGCTGCCACCACTACCTGGACTTGGAAAATACTCTGGGTGCTGTAAAGAGGCCAAAGGGTGGTATTGATTGTATTGGTGAACTTGTATTAATCATAAAATTGGACAGGAGAACAAATCTGAGGAAACTCCTGTGGGAAGGGTGTATGGGAACACTGAAGTACCTGTTTTTGGAGGTCAAGGGCTGAGAACCAGCCTCCCTGTTCCAGTGCTGGGATTATTGTTGACAGCATAGCCATCTTGAACTGTTATAGTTTGATGAACTTGTTGACGTTTCTCAAGTCTAAGATAGATCTTCACCCACCAGACTTATTTTGGATTAGAAAACAGTGTGAGTAAAAGGCTTTCCTTTTGTGTTGGAATGGCACCAGTTCTATGGCTCCTGGTTGCAGTAAATGGTTTATTTCTTCTTGTAGAAGGTGCTCATTAGAAGGGTCCATGAAGAGGGATTGGGTACGGTAGGTGAATGGGCAGGAGATAGGGGAATGGAATGGAATACCCATTGCTGATGATTTCCAGGACTTACTTGTAGGAAGTAACTTTCTACCAAACATGGTGGCATGAGGTTAAATAGTTGCCAAACTGATGGAGTAATTTGAGTGGTTGCAGCATCTGGACCAGGGGAATGCATCTCGGATGGCTCAACCAAATTTTCAAAATTGTTTGGAGGCATATGAATAGAGCGTAGTCATCTGTGTTGTCGGTCTGTCTGTCTTTGGGAGGAGGTCTCTGTCGCCTACATTGCGGATTGTAATGCTTTGAGGGGTGAAATGTGGAGGGTGAGATCTTAGGGTACGTTGATATCTACCCATCTTCTCTTTGGTGCTGGTTTACAGATGCCAAGTGAACGGAGTGTCACTCTGGAATCCTTTAATGAATGAATGAACTCATCAGTGCACTCGGCAAAAAGTTTAGATCCTTCTGTGGAAGATTTCCCTTTTGTAGTCTGCATCTCCCTGGGGAATCCAGAGAGGTGAAGGCATGAGGCTCATATCGTTACCACAGAAGTCACAATGGACCACTCAGCCATATCTGCTGTATCCAGAGAGGCTTGTAGTAACATGCATGCTAGGAGTTGTTCACCCTCACCTCCACACCCCAAACCCGTCGCACCCACCCCCACACATGAATTTTGTTATGTGCACCAATATGGAGATGACGCGTCACACATCACCTCCATAGTGGTGCATATAACAAAATTCATTCCGCATATGTGTGGGAAAAAGAGAGAACACTTAGTCACAATGAGCTCTCCATTAGTAAAAGTTTTCGTCTCAATCCATGGTCCTTTCTGGACCGTGCCTTCAATTTAAGGCAGTGGGTGCACTTCTTTGATATGTGCCCCTTACACAAATAGCATATGTACTGTGAGTGGCCATCACTCACAGGGATGGCATCATGGCAGGAGAGGCACCTCTTAAACCTGGGGGTCCAGGCATAACCCTGAGTAGGGAGAACTTCCCACTCCTATGGAAACCTATGCCAACCTAAAGAGGAACGGGGAAGAAAGAGAAAAGGATTTTTTTTTTAAGAAGGGATAAAGGGAAAGAAAAAAATAAAGAAAACACTATTGCAATGGAAGCACTATTACTACTAAAGGCACTACAGGTGTATGAAGGACTCTGCTAGGGATTCCATCCCAGACCAAGGGCAGTTGAGAAAGAGCTGAGGGCAGTTGGACTGCGCAGGGCTATATAGTCACCGCTCACACTAGAAGACGGTGAGGAGCACATGTCGGCCCATCAGGTACTGCTACCGAAGATCTCCTGGCTCAGGCACAGGGATGCTACCACACCTACAGTGGACCACCTATAGGGACACTATTTGAAGAAGAACTAGGAAATAACCAATGACAAATTGGAAATTCTCAACAGTGAACAAGGCAATTTCTGGTACCAATTTTTTTGATAAATATTCATTCATACTCAAATCCATGGAACATTCAGGTTTAAAAATCATTTTCACAAATACCCAGAGATTCTTCACATATTGTGTTTAATTATTAATATAATCCCACGAATAGTAGCAAAGATCACTTGATTTTATTAGCAACAATTTTATTCAGTTTTTTTAAGTTAGTCAGCTCTACTCAGGTCCATGCTACTCATGTTTGATAAAGACAGCCGTTTCTGATTAAGATGTATTCCCTAGTCTTATTCCATGGTGGCTACAACATATTCACTATGTGTGTGTGCTTTTGTAGCCTACCACATTTAAACAGAGTGCATTCATATATCTAAGGGCAATGTGCAGACTGGAAAAAAAAGTTACTCCCTTTCTTGTTATTTCCCCCCCCAATGTATTGTCTTCTGTGTGTGTACTCTCAGCCTTATCATGGAAAAGACTGTCTCTTTCTGTGTACTATACAGCACTAAACACACAGTCAGTGTGGCATTAACAGATAAGTACAGTTATGTTCTCCCAAGATGCATTTGATTTTCAGTTATTTTATATTATTTCAGCATGTTCAGGTTGTTAGGCAGTAGCTCACTTAAAAATATAGAAATCAACTATGCCATGCAAACACTACAGAAAGATATTTAAGAGCTCCTATTATCTGGAGAAGAACTAATGCACTGAGCCTTAATTGCACCTGCTGGGTGATCAGTCACAATTGGATAAAGTATTCAGACTCAAACAGAAAAGCAAGGCAGTGAAAGACATTTTCTCAGTAAGAAAGGTTGCAGAACCCCTTTGATGAATGAGCCAAAGCAAGTCAAGTTATAATAGAAGGGCCTTTTGAACATTCTCAGTAATTTGATTATAACCAACCATAAAGTACATCACAGGAGCATTCTTAATTAGTGCCTACTTTTCCATTAGAGTCTAATTATGGATTGGATAGACACATTCCGCTCCCCACCCAATAATCTCAGAAAATGTAAGCTAACGTTGAGAACATTTTCATGTCTTGTGTTGTATTTTCAAGAAGTTGTTGGTACAGAATTTAAGTTTACACATACAGAAGACACTGTTCAACCATCTGTGGTCTACCACTAATGTGATTAAATGTGTCACACACAAAAAATTACATTAAACTCGAGGTAAATTTGGGTTACTAAAAATGTGTATTTATAAACCACTCCTTACATTTCTGATTTTTATACATATATACACACACACATTATATGTATATATTCTGGCCAAGGGAGTATTTAAGGCTTGATCCAAATTATTTTAACCAATCTTAATGGGCTTTCGATCAGCCGTTGCACAGCAGGGCCTGAGAGGCAAACTGTAGGCCTGATCCTACTCCCATTAAAATCAGTGGTAGAACTCACGTTGACTTTGGTGGGACCAGATTTTGGCTTCATGTGGGAAAGGAGATTCAGTCATATGAAAGCTGGAATCAAAAGCCCTATAAAATGCCAAAGTCCCAGGTTCAGCTTCTGTGGAAGAGGATATGAATATGACCCAGGCTTGGCTGTTAGAAATCTGTTGGGATCTGAGTTACGTCAGAGAATTCTTTCCTGTGTGTCTGGCTGGTGAGTCTTGACCACATGCTCAGGGTTCAGCTGATCGCCATATTTGGGGTCGGGAAGGAATTTTCCTCCAGGGCAGATTGGAAGAGGCCCTCGGGGGTTTTCACCTTCCTCTGCAGCGTGGGGCATGGATCACTTGCTGGAGGATTCTCTGCACCTTGAAGTCTTTAAATCATGATTTGAGGACTTCAGTAGCTCAGACATAGGTTAGGGGTTTGTTACAGGAGTGGGTGGGTGAGATTCTGTGACATGCGTTGTGCAGGAGGTCAGACTAGACGATCATAATGGTCCCTTCTAACCTTAAAGTCTATGATTCTATGAAAACATGCACCAGTGTATCTAAAATCAAGCTAGATGAGCCTAACACATATACAACTAAATGATTTGTCATAGCATCACAGAAATGTAATGGTGGAAGGGACCTCAAGAGGTCATCAAGATCATCCTCCCTGCGCTGCGGCAGGATTAGGTATACCTAGACCATTCCTAGAAGATGTTTGTGTAACCTGTCCTTAAAAATCACCTATAATGAGGCTCTCTCAACCTCCCAAAGTAAGTTCAGCCTCAGACTTGACAGCCCGAAGGAACCACTGGGATCATTTAGTCTGACCTCCTGCACACTGCAGATCACAGAACCTCACCCACTCACTCCAGTAATAAACTACTAACCTCTGGCTAAGCTACTGAAGTCTTCAAATCATGATTTAAAAGACATTCATGTTACAGAGAATCCACCATTTACTCTAGTTTAAACCAGCAAGTGGCCCATGCCACATGCTGCAGAGGAAGGCAAAAATACCCCCAGCGCTTAACTATTATTAGAGTTAGAAAGTTTTTCCTAATATCTAACGTAAATCTCTCTTGCTGCAAATTAAGCCCATTAGTTCTTAGTCTACCCTCAGTGGACATGGAGAACAACTGATCACCATTCACTTTATAGCAACCATTTATATATTTGAAGACTTATCACATGCTCCCTCAGTCTTTTCTTCTCTAAATTAAACATGCCCAACTCTTGCAGGTTTTCTACATAGGTCAGATATTCTAAACCTCTTTTTTGTATTGCTTTTCTGTGGACTTTCTCTAATTTGTCCACATTTTCCTTAAAGTGGAGTGACTAGAAATGGACACAGTGCTCCAGCTGAGGCCTCACCAGTGCTGGGTAGAGTGGAACAATAACCTCTATAATTTACATAAGACACTCCCGTTAATACATTTTAAAATGAAATTTGCCTTTTTTTGGAACAGCATTACATTTCATATTTAATGGGTTGTAGTGGATCATGCTTTTTTGCATTTGTCATAAATATAAAGGGAAGGGTAAACCCCTTTGAAATCCCTCCTGGCCAGGGGAAAGCTCCTCTCACCTGTAAAGGGTTAAGAAGCTAAAGGTAACCTCGCTGGCACCTGACCAAAATGACCAATGAGGAGACAAGATACTTTCAAAAGCTGGGAGGAGGGAGAGAAACAAAGGGTCTGTATCTGTCTGTAGTCATCTTTGCCAGGGACAGAACAGGAATGGAGTCTTAGAACTTTTAGTAAGTAATCTAGCTAGGTATGTGTTAGATTATGATTTCTTTAAATGGCTGAGAAAAGAATTGTGCTGAATAGAATAACTATTTCTGTCTGTGTATCTTTTTTGTAACTTAAGGTTTTGCCTAGAGGGGTTCTCTATGTTTTTGAATCTAATTACCCTGTAAGATATCTACCATCCTGATTTTACAGGGGGGATTTCTTTATTTCTATTTACTTCTATTTTTTATTAAAAGTCTTCTTGTAAAAAACTGAATGCTTTTTCATTGTTCTCAGATCCAAGGGTTTGGGTCTGTGGTCACCTATGCAAATTGGTGAGGCTTTTTATCCAACATTTCCCAGGAAAGGGGGGGGTGCAAGTGTTGGGAGGATTGTTCATTGTTCTTAAGATCCAAGGGTCTGGGTCTGTAGTCACCTTGGCAAATTGGTGAGGCTTTTTACCAAACCTTGTCCAGGAAGTGGGGTGCAAGGTTTTGGGAAGTATTTTGGGGGGAAGGACGTGTCCAAACAGCTCTTTCCCAGTAACCAGTATTAGTTTGGTGGTGGTAGCGGCCAGTCCAAGGATAACGGGTGTAATATTTTGTACCTTGGGGAAGTTTTGACCTAAGCTGGTAAAGATAAGCTTAGGAGGTTTTTCATGCAGGTCCCCACATCTGTACCCTAGAGTTCAGAGTGGGGGAGGAACCTTGACATGGTGGCATAGTGGTGGGATTCACCTGAAATCATTTTGAGATCCAGTTGAGATTTTTTGAACTAGAAATACAGATTTTAAAAAGAAATTTTTTTTTCCCCTTTGGAAAGGAAGTCCAGAAAGCAGTTGAAACTGAAAGCAGATTGTTTTTTCTCTGCTTTGTGGCCAAGCAGAGACAAAAGGGGATTATCTTTGTGAATTGCAGGTTTTCTTTGCCTGGAGGCAGGGTACTTAACTCCTGCAGGGAAATTCACAGTCTTCCAACCCAGAGTTTTTTTTCTTTTCTTCCTAAAAGTAAATGGGGGGGGGTGTGCTCTACCCATTTGCCTGGAGACAAAAGTGGCAGGGTTTTTTTTTTTAGGATTTTGATTTTTTTTGTTTTACAAGGAGCACAGGTTTGAAAAGGATTTTTTTTTCTTTGGGCTGGGTAAGCAGGTTTCCAAGTAGTTGGAGGTTTTTTACTTTAATTTGGGCCCAGAGCAGAGACAAGGGAATTGTCTTTTTCTGTAGGCTGACAATCACTATCAGAGAATAGGTATTCTATTCCAGCACAGCAAAATTTTACAGCCAAGTTTTGTTTGTTTATTTCTAAACCTCGGGTGTAAAGTTAGTAAAAACAGAGAGGTTAGAATGGCAAAATCCGCGGCTCGACTACAGCTCGAATTAGCCAAATTTCAGGCTGAGGAAAGACAAAGGGAACATGAAAGACAGACAGAACTCATGCAGCTGAAGAAGGAACAAGAAAGGGAGGCAGAACAACACCAAGCGGCTGCTCACAGGAGAGCTATGGAAGCGAGGGACAAAGAACTGGAGGAGAAGGAAAAAGAGAGGAAGCATGTGGAGAAGATGGAGAAGATAAAGGCTCAGCAGAATATCCCAACAAACCCTAGTAATCCTTCTCCAAGTACCACTTCCCATCCCAGAAAGTTCCCCACCTACAAGGCAGGCGATGATACTGAGGCCTTCCTAGAAAACTTCGAAAGGGCCTGCCTTGGGTACAACATCTCTACTGACCAATACATGGTAGAGCTGAGGCCGCAGCTCAGTGGACCCTTAGCTGAGGTGGCAGCTGAAATGCCTAAAGAACACATGAACAAGTATGAACTGTTTAAATCCAAGGCGAGAGTCAGAATGGGGATAACACCCGAGCAGTCTCGTCGGAGGTTCAGAGCCCTAAGGTGGAAACCAGACGTGTCATTTACCCGACATGCCTACCACATTGTGAAACATTGGGATGCCTGGATATCAGGAGCAAGTGTTGAATCTCCAGTAAATTTGCCCTTCCTAATGCAAATGGAACAATTCTTAGAGGGTGTTCCTGAGGAAATAGAAAGATACATCCTAGATGGGAAACCCAAAACTGTAATTGAGGCAGGAGAGATTGGAGCCAGATGGGTGGAGGTGGCAGAGAAGAAGAAAACTGGTCGCAGTTGGAGCGGAGACCAGAAGGGACCACCCCAGACCACACCCTATTACCAGGTGCCGCCCAAAGCCCCACCTACCTCCCAAAGAACCCTCCAGACCCCTTATCGTCCCACCACCCCGTTCTCCAGCAACCCTCCTCGCCCCAGTGACCCGTCAGCTGGACGATGTTTTAAATGTAACGAGCTGGGGCATGTAAAGGCCAACTGCCCCAAGAACCCCAACAGATTACAGTTCATTGCACCGGAATCACACCAGAGGTCCACAGGCCCAGATACCTCCCAGATACCCTTGGAGCGGAGGGAAACTGTGAGTGTGGGCGGGAAGAAGGTCACCGCGTGGAGGGACACCGGAGCACAAGTGTCAGCTATCCATGCTTCCTTAGTGGACCCCAATTTAATCAACCCAGAGATCCAAGTGACGATTCAACCCTTCAAGTCCAACTCTTTCAATTTGCCTACAGCCAAGTTGCCTGTCCAGTACAAGGGCTGGTCAGGAATGTGGACTTTTGCAGTCTATGATGATTATCCCATCCCCATGCTGTTGGGGGAAGACTTGGCCAATCATGTGAAGCAGGCCAAGAGGGTGGGAATGGTCACCCGCAGCCAGGCTAAACAAGCCGTGAGGCCTAGCTCTGTTCCGGAAACTTCTATCAGGACCCAGTCAGAGGTGATGGACCCGGACCCCAGGCCAATGTCTACAACAGCAGTAGTGGATCCAGTCCCAGAGACCCAGACGGAACCAGTCCCAGAACCGGAACCAGCCAAACAACCAACACCAGACCCCGTGCCAGCACTGAATCCAGTACTTGCAACCTCAACACCAGAAGGCCCCACCGAACCTGAACTGGCAGCAGCCGATAACCCTACACAAGAGGCTCAGCCGGAGCCTGAATCCCAACATAGTGCACCAGCGGACAGCGGTTCACAGTCAACAGAAACAGCTCCATCCCTTATATTGCTTCCAGAGGGGCCAAGCCTAGGTCCACAATCCAATGAGGAACTGATGTCCCCAGCATCAAGGGAACAGTTCCAGACCGAACAGGAAGCAGATGAAAGCCTCCAGAGAGCTTGGACGGCGGCATGGAGTAACCCACCGCCTCTCAGCTCTTCTGATCGATCCAGAGAATTAAAAGTTTGTCAGTTTACAGCCCAGGGAGGAGACGACGCGGAGTGGCCTGAAGGTGTCTACTACGAAGGGAGATGTGCTGGTGGTGTGGAAGAGGTGAACCTCTCCATGACCCTTGGGCGTATGCAGCGACAGCAGATCCAGGAGCTGTGCACTAGCTACGCACCAATGTTCTCAGCCACCCCAGGACTGACTGAACGGGCATACCACTCCATTGACACAGGTAATGCTCACCCAATTAGGGTCCACCCTTACCGGGTGTCTCCTCAAGCTAAAACTGCTATAGAACGGGAGATCCAGGATATGTTACAGATGGGTGTAATCCGCCCCTCTGAAAGTGCATGGGCATCTCCAGTGGTTCTAGTTCCCAAACCAGATGGGGAAATACGTTTTTGCGTGGACTACCGTAAGCTAAATGCTGTAACTCGCCCAGACAACTATCAAATGCCACGCACAGATGAACTATTAGAGAAACTGGGACGGGCCCAGTTCATCTCTACCTTGGACTTAACCAAGGGGTACTGGCAGGTACCGCTAGATGAATCTGCCAAGGAAAGGTCAGCCTTCATCACACATCTCGGGCTGTATGAATTTAATGTACTCCCTTTCGGGCTGCGAAATGCACCCGCCACTTTCCAAAGACTTGTAGATGGTCTCCTAGCGGGATTAGGAGAATATGCAGTCGCCTACCTTGATGATGTGGCCATATTTTCGGATTCCTGGGCAGACCACCTGGAACATCTACAAAAAGTCCTTGAGCGCATAAGGGAGGCAGGACTAACTGTTAAGGCTAAGAAGTGTCAAATAGGCCTAAACAGAGTGACTTACCTTGGACACCAGGTGGGTCAAGGAACTATCAGCCCCCTACAGGCCAAAGTGGATGCTATCCAAAAGTGGCCTGTCCCAAAGTCAAAGAAACAGGTTCAATCCTTCTTAGCCTTGGCCGGTTACTACAGACGATTTGTACCGCACTACAGCCAAATTGCTGCCCCACTGACAGACCTAACCAAAAAGAAACAGCCAAATGCTGTTCAGTGGACCGGAAAGTGTCAGAAGGCCTTTAACAAGCTTAAAGCGACACTCATGTCTGACCCTGTACTAAGGGCCCCAGACTTTGACAAACCGTTCCTAGTAACCACAGATGCGTCCGAGCGTGGTGTGGGAGCAGTTTTAATGCAGAAAGGACCTGATCAAGAATTCCACCCTGTAGTGTTTCTCAGCAAAAAACTGTCTGAGAGGGAAAGCAACTGGTCAGTCACTGAAAAAGAATGTTATGCCATTGTCTACGCTCTGGAAAAGCTACGCCCATATGTTTGGGGACGGCGTTTCCACCTGCAAACCGACCATGCTGCACTAAAGTGGCTTCACACCGTCAAGGAAACTAACAAAAAACTTCTTCGGTGGAGTTTAGCTCTCCAAGATTTTGATTTCGACATCCAACACATCTCAGGAGCTTCTAACAAAGTGGCTGATGCACTCTCCCGTGAAAGTTTCCCAGAATCAACTGGTTAAAATCGTCCTTGAGATGTGGAAAATATTGTTAGTCTTTATGTACTTGGTAGTATATTTAAAGATGCATGTGTCTTATTAACTCTGTTTTCCTAGAGCTCCAGGAAGAAATCCCAGCCAGTGTTTCACCCTAGCTGAGATTTGGGGGGCGTGTCATAAATATAAAGGGAAGAGTAAACCCCTTTGAAATCCCTCCTGGCCAGGGGAAAGCTCCTCTCACCTGTAAAGGGTTAAGAAGCTAAAGGTAACCTCGCTGGCACCTGACCAAAATGACCAATGAGGAGACAAGATACTTTCAAAAGCTGGGAGGAGGGAGAGAAACAAAGGGTCTGTGTCTGTCTGTCGTCGTCTTTGCCAGGGACAGAACAGGAATGGAGTCTTAGAACTTTTAGTAAGTAATCTAGCTAGGTATGTGTTAGATTATGATTTCTTTAAATGGCTGAGAAAAGAATTGTGCTGAATAGAATAACTATTTCTGTCTATCTTTTTTGTAACTTAAGGTTTTGCCTAGAGGGGTTCTCTATGTTTTTGAATCTAATTACCCTGTAAGATATCTACCATCCTGATTTTACAGGGGGGATTTCTTTATTTCTATTTACTTCTATTTTTTATTAAAAGTCTTCTTGTAAAAAACTGAATGCTTTTTCATTGTTCTCAGATCCAAGGGTTTGGGTCTGTGGTCACCTATGCAAATTGGTGAGGCTTTTTATCCAACATTTCCCAGGAAAGGGGGGGTGCAAGTGTTGGGAGGATTGTTCATTGTTCTTAAGATCCAAGGGTCTGGGTCTGTAGTCACCTTGGCAAATTGGTGAGGCTTTTTACCAAACCTTGTCCAGGAAGTGGGGTGCAAGGTTTTGGGAAGTATTTTGGGAGGAAGGATGTGTCCAAACAGCTCTTTCCCAGTAACCAGTATTAGTTTGGTGGTGGTAGCGGCCAGTCCAAGGATAACGGGTGTAATATTTTGTACCTTGGGGAAGTTTTGACCTAAGCTGGTAAAGAGAAGCTTCGGAGGTTTTTCATGCAGGTCCCCACATCTGTACCCTAGAGTTCAGAGTGGGGGAGGAACCTTGACAGCATTACTGCTGCCTAGCCAGTTATTCCTAGTTGTGTATTTGTACATTTATTTTTTTTCCTTTTGAAGCACAGTACTTTGCACTTGTCTGTCCTGAATTTAATCTTATTGATTTCAGACCAATTCTCCAGTTTACCAAAATCATTTTGAATTTTGTCTTCCAAAGTGTTTGCAACCCTCCCAGCTTGATGTCCTCCGCAAAATTTTATCAGTGCGTAAAAAGATTGAGAGAGTGGTTTAAATTATGCTTAGACCAGTTTAAGTGGGTCAACAGGTGTTTGCACCAATGCAACCAACTCAATTTTAAAATATGCCAGTGCAAGTTATCACAATACAGGCGATGCCCAAGGAAAGAAGAAAAGGAAATGGTGGGCCTTAAAGTGGATAAGGAGGAGCAGGGCGTGGGAAAATGGCCAGATAATAGGGGGTAGGTGAATAGTGAAGGAAGTGAGGTTAGGCAGAGTGTGCTGAGTCAGGAGGTGCA
Organism: Lepidochelys kempii; assembly: GCF_965140285.1. Taxonomy (NCBI): domain Eukaryota; kingdom Metazoa; phylum Chordata; order Testudines; family Cheloniidae; genus Lepidochelys; species Lepidochelys kempii. Next base: position 76,630,525 of record NC_136383.1, on the reverse strand, counting down.
ATTATACATGAGATAGGCACTAGTCTTATGAATGGGTCAGAGAAACAAGAGCATCCTCAGAGAAGGATAGAATCAGGAGAGTAGAGGGCTAATTTGGGAGGGATGATCCAGAGGACTGTCATACCAAGAACTCATAATGGGAAGAGGAGACGAAGTTGGAAACAGCAAAGGGAAGATCCCAGGAGGAATTGTATGTAAATCTAACTCACAGTCCCAGCATTTGCGGATAGCTCTGGCATTTAAGTTGTCAGATTTTGGCGTTACCATGACACTGAGATGAACTGCAGGAGAGATCATACCTCTACCCATCTGACATTTCAGCCTGTGTGCAGACTCAGTAAGGCAACAATTTATCTGGTATGTACATTTGGGGGGGGGGAAGAGAAGTTTGTAAGAAGGTCTTCAAAAGATATGCAGCCAGAGTATGTTGTTCCGTCTGATTACTCCAGTACAACTGTCTGTATTCGGCTAGAAACTTTGTCTTTATTGATAGTTCATACTATGTTATTTTAACCTTCTGTCCTTCCTGCTATATCTTTTAGACTGCTTTCCAGGGCTTTTACTACTGATATCGCCAACTGTGCCATGCCATCTCCTCTCCTGTTATGTGCCACGGTGTCCTGTAATCCATCAATGGAAGATACTAGACGTACTTAATTTTTTCAATAGGTGAACTAGTAAATAGTATTTGTTGCATGGCCTCTGCTGGGCACCAGATACTGCAGCAGTCTGTGGAAGGTCACCACAAGATACTACCTGCTTGTACTAGGAAACTACAGATTGTTATCAGACTATATCCTAGGTGCTGCTGCTGAATCCCACTGTTGCCCTCACATGCCTGCTATTCATACTTCTGATTTTATTTCTATTATTTTTATTATATTCTCCCCCAAATACCTGAATAATAGAATTTCCAACTAACTACAATCTAAACATGAACAACATCAGAAATAATATTTTCTGTAAGAGCAGTTCCACAATGTAGCATTTTTGCCATAACTCCCAATGATAAAAGTACAGTAGGAAGACTGTGGGGGACAAAAGTAAATTTTGGACTAAAATAAAAGATGAAATGCATCTACTATATGTAGACTTCAAACAACCAAAAAAAAACAAAAATACCAATTAAAAACTCACCTCTGAAATGTCCAGGAATGTGAAAAGTTTCCCCTCCCTTATTCATGGAAATATTTTTATTTATATGAAAGTGAGCAGTTTAAAATGTACAGTAAGAAGGAATCTAACATTTGGCTGTTTATAAAAATTATATTTCCACTTCTCTGGAGCCATTGGAGATGATATTAGTAATGAAAATAAAATACTTATAGGGATTTTCTTCTACACTCCTGAAAGGTACTGAGAGTAGGAATGGCTTTTATTTACATAAAGTAATGTGCTATTCCGGGAAACATTAAGCATCTTAAAAAATAAACAGAGACAAATTTCTATACAAATTACATGTATAAGTTCCATGCCTAATAACCATCCAGAATTTTTCATACATTTCCTCTTTCATCATTATGCTTGCAAGGCTTTAGTGTATCTGTATGTGGTTTCAATAAATAAAAGAAATTTCATCTGATCAGTATAAAAATAAGTGTGTGTCTGTGTAACTGGCTTTCCAAACTTTCTTGAAAGGGTATGGAGAGAGACACTTAAGTTGCATTCATTATGTGCTCCATATCTGACCTTCACATTTGCTCTCTTTACTCTGTAAAGATATACTTTATGGATCTTGAAGAACTGAGAATGGCACATAGTTTGGGGGAAAAACAAATAAAATTTCAAATGCAATTCACAATACTCAGAACACCAGACAAATTTTGGCCTGCTTTGATTGTTTGTTCTAACTATAGCTAATAGAAAGAAAATACTTTTGAAAATATTTTATACCCTCTGGCAGCTTATGTGCAAATATTTTAGATGAAATTACATTTATAATTGTAGTTATAGTTTGCTAAGTAAGTGGCCTAATTATGCCCTCTTTAAACACTTTAATGAGCATGTGTAGATAATCATTTAAAAATAACGAGTTTGCACCATGGACTTATTTCACATATAGGCATTAAGACTTTATGCAGGTTAGTTATTTATGCCAGGATTTAATAAATTATGTATATTTACATTTTTGGAGGGAAAAACAGCTCTTCCTCTTCAGCTATAATGAACTCCTAGGACCAGTTAGTTCCAACAACTTGTGAAAAATATAGAAAGGCATGAAAGCCTTACTAATCAACATATTACCAATTAAAGTTAGGAAAGAAATTAAAATTAACTATGATTCTTCTTTTGTGAAGGTAAATAATTAGTATAGATCCCTGCTCCTGGTCTAAGCAGGAACTTCTACATCTTTAGCATTTTCGTCTAAATCATCTCCCCAGCAGGGACCGCACTGGGAACAGATAGTGAGCCATCCTGACTCAAAAGGAAGAAAGCAGAAAAAATGCAAAAATATATCCCATTCTGTAAGTAAGAGATATGCATAAACAGCTATTATAATCACACAGCTTCTGAGGATAAATCAAATATCTTTTCCCCCCAGTAGTTATTAATTATAATCAAGCCTCACTCTTGGGAACTAAAAAGCTCTGCAGATATCTCTGTGAAAGACTTCCAGGACACCTACTACAAGTTTGCTACACCCCTGCTTAGGCCATCAATCTCTGAGCAAAAGTGTTTATAAGAACCATAGTGAAAGCAAAAAAGAGAAAAAAAAAGAGCTAACCACAGTTGGAAGCAAAGACATCACTAAAAATATCCTTAGAAAGGGGATTTTCAAAGTGTGTTAGGAGCACAAGTTCCATGACATGTTTTACACTCAGGCATTTCTGGAAATCCCACTGTAAATCAATTTTTTAGATACCAAAGTCTGAGAAAATAGTCTTTTCAGGATTGAATGAGCTAACTGCTTCCCATAAACTCTACTGCATTCTTGGAATTATATGTTGATAAAAGACCAATTTTACCAAAACCATTTTTTAAATTTCTCATGAACCAGAGAGTCCCAAAAAATAATTTTGGAAACACCAAAACATGGTGATCCCAAACAAAATATTCTCCCCAGATCCCTGGCAGCTATTCAGTAAACTTTTAATGGTCAGTTGCACTGCTGCTATTGAGCCTCATCAGGAGAGAAACGGACATGAATCGTGATCTGAAGAGCTCTGTGTAAGTTTGAAAGCTTGTCTCACTCACCAACAGAAGTTGGCCCCAATAATAGATATTATTTCACTCACCTTGTCTCTCTAATATCCTAGGACCGACGCAGCTACAACAACACTGTATGAATCACGTTAGCAGCCGCAGGCACGCCTGGTGTCCACCCGCTCCAGGGCAGCCTGATCACTCGGGTGGACTGACCTGAATACCCGCTAGCTTCCAAACTGTCCAGCTCCTGCAGCCCAGGGAACCAACTGCCCAACGAGGTGCGGAGCCAGCTGCAAGCCTCAACTTCTAGCTCAACCATGGATTTGGGGCTCGCTGCTGCTAAAGCTGGAAGCGTGCAGCCCTGGAAGCCCCTGCTCAAGCCAGGGCTGCCAAGCTCCCAGCTCTGGAGCACATTGCAAGAAAGACACCGCTGAGTTAGGAGCTAGGCATTTGAGCTCCCAGATCCATGGCAGGGGGCCTGGAAGCCCTGGAGCTACAGACCCTGGCAGCCCAAGCTCCCTAGGAGCACAGCAGATGAGCTGGCAAGGACCGAGGCAGGTTTCCAACTGAACCCTGCCTTAGAGTCAATGAAACTTCTCAAACCCGAAATGTTTTTGCAAAGCATTTCCTGATTGATTGATTGTGCTGAAATATTAACTAATTAACCAACTATAGTAATTAAAACTGGTTGGAAAATGCCCATTTGTCAATCTACTAGCTCTAATTCTTATGATGCATTTTGCTTTCCCTCCTATTTGTGGGAGGGTTACCTTACCCTGACCCAGCATCTGCATATCCACACTTCTGTTTTCCTCTTTGTATAGATTGGGTAGGTGTGACCCAGGGACCTAAGTGCCAACTTGCAAAAGGCATAGGGGTCAGAGTTTTACAGGGATCCCCTGAGTTGGATATATGCATACCAATTGACTGAAGGGTGGCATGTGAGGTCTCTACCAAGAGCCAGTAGCCCACTAGTCAACATAGTCACTGCATAATGAATGTATGAATAATATTTGAAGTATGTATGTATACTGAAGGCAATGTACTTAAGATATGGGCATTAAGGCAGATCATCAGTAGGTGACTTACTTCAGATGGGTTCTTTTTATATAAGAGGTAGCAGATGCTTATCTGTCTGGTCGTGTGCATATTGTGCATTGTAGGTCTTAAAATGGATGCCCAATCAGATACCAGGTGTAAGACTGCAAAATCTACAAGACAGGAATCTACAAGAAAATTATCGGGGGGGCATCCTGTTAATGAAAAATATCAAAGGATTAGTCTGGTATATCAGGTAATGCAAGAAAACACACAATCTTCTCAGAGAGGGCACACTGACAGCATGACTTGTCTCATAGGCATAAGATCACAGCCAACCTGGCTGTAAATAATTGCAAGGACTGTGTGTGAACATTCCTCTATAAGACAAAAATATCTAGTTAAATAAATCTAGGTTCTTGAATGCATATTATGATTTTATTTCATAGCACCATATGTTTCTGATGCTTCTACTTCCTATTACTAGAACATCTACCCTTTGTTAAATAAACACACTCATTTTCACTATAAACCTATAAGTGCTGAGCGTTCAATGGAATGGTGATCTAAGCTGTAACTCTTAAGCTGGGCTGGCCTCTACCTATGGTAGCAGCAGATTTGTGAATTCTGAGAGTGTCCAGTGCAGCAATGGCTGAACACTCCAGAGGGGGTTGCAGTGCTTGGGGGAGTGCTCTCTAACCTGCAGACAGCAGAGCCTTTGTAGGCTAATGCAGGAGTGTTTGTGTTGCCCAGGCGTGATGGAGTTGGGGAGCTGACCCCAAGCAGGCAGAGACAAGGCTTCCTCTCACTAAGAGCATGTGGGAGTAAGGTGCCTCACAGCTCTGGGTGCCCCCAGGAACCATAAAGGTTCCTTCCAGACAAAACAAAAGTCTTCCCCCTTCCAGGGCATATGTCCAATCAGAAATTCTAAACAAATAAATAGTTTCATGACCTTCTCTTGGGTTCAGCTCTAGGCCTTAGCTCCCTCCCTTAGCTGAGTCCTCTGGAAAGTAGTAGGAAGGACCTCACCTATAAGACTGTGGGCAGACCCTCACAAGGATGGAAAAAGATACATGCCTGACACAAAGGCTAGCCCCATGCCAAATTTCAAGCCCCTGTTCCAAATCATGGGGATGCTAGTTGCCAGTTTGTTTGTTTTAATATGGGCAAAAATTCATTTTTCCTTAGCCTTTTTCTCAGAAATGGGTGAACTGGTCTGGCTGAAATACTGTAAAACCATTCAATTAGGGGCAAACACCCAGCATGGAAAATTTCAACCCAAACCATTGAAGTCTGACAAAGTTATAAGCAACTGAAAACAGATCCCGATTCCACAACATTTACTCATGCTAAATAGTATTGCCTTATCCAAGTACCGCAATTAAATTCAGTGAGTCTGCTCAGGTGAGTATTTACTACCTAATGGATAATTCGACAATTATCACCACCAAAAGAATATTACGTGTAAAATGTTAAGTGGGAGACTATAGTGCAGCAGAATTGTCCCGCTATACCGAAAGGACAACAGGGGACAGGTGATATGTCTGGGATTACCCAGCAGATAAAAGTGTACAATGCAAGTAACTCCACGATCATTCAATATCTACTCAGGGGCTTCTGCCAGCCCTCCTCTTTTTTCTATGTAGGTCCCTGAGCCAAACCAGTGCTTGGACTTTACCATCTACCACCCTGAACGAGGGTTAAGGAGGGCTGGGTCTCTGCCATACCAGTCAGAGGAGCCCCAAGCCATCCCCGTCCCCTGCTTCCATTTCTTAACCAACAGCTCTTTTTTAAATCCTTTACCAAGCCATTTATCCAGTCACTGTGTCCTTTCCCTATGGAGTACCTGCATTGGACATCCACCGCACATTTACATCATCATAACCTGACAACCTTCCCTACTCACTTTAACAAAGCCCCCCCAAAACTCACTGTGGGGAAGGTGAAAACCCCCATTCCACCTTGGTGAGTCTGGTGGTGAGGGAAAATTCCTTCTGAACCCCCACTACAAAGGAGCAACTAGTGCGATGCTAGATGCTAGTGTGATGCTAGTTTGGTAGGTCCACAGCAGGTCCTGACCAAACCTGGTATTTTTCCACCTCAAGGAGAGGGAGGGCAGGTGCTTCTCCACCTGGTCTGGAGAAAAGGGGCTTCTCCTGCCAGGCTTGCCCCTTTTGAACCCCCTTCCAGTCCCTGGGGATGAGTCAATGTTGCCATGCTGATCCACTCCCTCTTTTGCAGCAACCTCTGAGTTCCTCTCCCACTCCTACCCATAAAACACTATTTTCTCCCCCCCACACACACACTTAACAAGAGTTTTAAACCTTTATTTCGAAGAAATCTCACTTAAATGGCAGAATCCAAAATGTATACTGTCATCTTTCAGCACTGTTTGAATTTTTAATGGTGGTTTGATGAAAAGTGAATTGACATAGAATAAGAAGTCATTAACAGCTACACTAAATTAATGGTATGTGCTTATGTTTCATGTATCAGAAATATAGACACCACATACATACATGTTGTCATTTCCTTCTCCTCACAACAAAAGTCACTGAAACTCAAAGGCTTTTTTTTTTTAAACACCACACACATTTACCATTTAAATTCTATGTTTTTTGAGCACAGAGAAGGCATAAAAACCACAAAGCTTTAATGAATCTAGCCATTTAAATTCTGTACATCGTAATGCCATTTTCCTATTTACTTTCAATTACTTTAGGGTACTTTTAGTATATAGGTAATATTACAGTTTATTTATGTTTGGCTCACATTAGAGGGAATACAAAGTCTTGTAAAAATTACAAGTTTATGAAGAGGATCTAACTTTTTTCAAAAAAGTGTTAAAAAAAGAACTAGATAAATTAATGGAGAATAAGTCCATCAATGGCTATTAGCCAGGAGGGGAAAGGAAGGTGTCCCTAGCCTCTGTTTGCCAGAAGGTGGGAATGAGCAACAGAGGACGGATCACTTGATTACCTGTTCTGGTCATTCCCTCTGGGGCACCTGGCATTGGCCACTGTCAGAAGACAGGATACTGGGTTTGATGGACTTTTGGTCTGACTCAGTATGGCCATTCTTATGTTTTTCCTCACAGATGTCTTTACTTAGACACTTTCTGACATTTTCTGTAACAACATTTCATATTAAATGTCAACCATATATAAATTATGCCCCACTGCAACCATTGAGATGCTCAGAATTCTCTGTGTAGACATGAAGATTTTTTTTAAAGGAAGAATAAAACTGTAAAATGCTGTAAAATAGCATTTCTGTTGCAAAATGTATAAAAAAAGACTGGTAATCATGCCATGCATCATACATTTTAAAATTATCACTTGTAGTAATGGCATAATATTTCTGAGCAATATCACAGTACAGGCTACATAAAATAAAATACCACTATTTATTATGCAATATAATGAACGGATCAAAATTTGTACAAACAAATTAGTGTATATTAAGCAATTATAAAATAGAAAAATAATTAATAATTATCTCCACAGAACTTTACTAAATTCTATTCCATGAATAGTCGTTTTGAATATAATTTTCTTTTAAATGAAGACACAGGCTTTTTTATATGTTTATGTATAATATATATATATATATACACACACACACCCTTAAATTAGAGTTTTTTAAATTCATCTAGAAAAGATCCCAGCCTCCTGCATACATGGTAGTATGTTTATTTATGGACAAATAAAGAAAGGAACTGGGTCTTAAAAAAAAAAAATCTATTCAACTGATGTTTAAAAAAAAAGCGCACGTTTTAGACTGCAAAACAACAAGCTCTTGTTGGTATTCCAACTTAAGTGAGCCAGTTGCCCTTATTTTTAAACTAAATTTTAAATTTTTAGCAAGATTTAGCCAACAAGTAGATTGATATATTATAATGACTGACTGTAGTTTAATTGTTGATAAATTTCTTCCATCGAGTCCTGAAAAATTACTTTCTGCTAGTGTACATTCTCTGAAATCAGCACTATGCATTCATTTTTAGATAAATGCATAGAGTGGAATTCGCAAAAAGAAAAGGTTCTTTGATTTCCCTGCTGGGGGCAATATCACTCCACTTGTCTTCAGTGAACATCCAGAAATTATATATAGAGAGGTCTAAAAACTCAAAGCATTTTAAAGCACTAGTTTGAGTCAGTAACATAAAATGGGGGCGTTAAACACCAAATATGCCTTTATGAACCATATCAGCTACTGTAAATGTAGGGAGTTGCTTAACATGAGGGGTTTTAAGATTATGTTTACTACTTACACTACGGAACAAAAGGAATGATAAAATATTGCTAATAAACCAATGCAGTCAATAGATACATTATACGTTTAAACCTTACACTGTTCATAAAATAACTGTGCAAAAGGCTGTGAAACTAATTCATTTATATTCCACCAACTAATTTATAGAACACTTTGTGTGTGTCGGGGGGAGGCAGGTTTAGCTTATAGTTTTCTGCTGCTGAATTCCTCCCAAGTGTAGGGAAAAATAATATCAAATCAAAAAGATGTAGAGTACATGAAACAAACTTACTAGCTGTATTGAATGGGGAATGCCATAGCAAAGAGGAAATTGACTGTTTTTAAGGCACGCTAGTAACTTAACTGGGCTTGAAAACATTTTCTGTTAAAAAAAAAAAAAGTATTCCATCTGTTTACTTCTCAAAAAAAGGAATGGGCCTGTTTATTTAATAAGAAGAAAGTAATAATAAATAAATGTTATCTGATGGAAAACATTAGCAAATAAGCGACCATAAAGTCCATTACGCCATGGTGATTTTTTTTTTAAATTTCAGATCCATTTAGAGTTTTACTTTTGATTATGATTATAGGAACATCTACACTTACGACGGTATGTACAGTAGACAGACACGGCACACCCAGCTAGCATGGGTACAAATAGCAGTGTAGATAGTGAGACACTGCTTAGGCATGTAGAGTAGAAACATTCCAGAACTCTAGAGCATACACATGGCCAAGCAGTGCCTCCCACATTCACACTACTACTTTTAGCAACATAACGTCCTGCTGCTGGACCCTTTCCTGCTGCCTCTACGCTACTGGAGCCTTTCCTCACCCTAATGAAAGGTTCTGACAGTGGGCAACAAGGTAGCTACACATACCCTACAGAATGCCGCAAGTGTAGGCAAGTCCTTAATTTCATGTATATTGACTGACACACAGATTTTGGTGTTAATTCATATACCACGCAGTACATATACTGCGTACGTGTACTCAATCTTACAGGCAGAGTTGGGTGTGTGACATCTAGAGTTAAGTTTACCTAAATCTTCCCATTATAAGATCCTGTTTTCAGTTGCATATAGTAGGGTTTGAGTTTTTCATGATTTATTAATTTCATTGGGAAGATATTTTTAGCAATTTTTGAGTTTTATGCACATGTCCAAAAACTCTTTGTTGTTGCTGCTGTCTCTGATACACTGTAATGAGTACTCTAATATTCCATAGCGTGCCTTAACATAGTACTGTTTCAAACAGCACTATATTAAAATTATTAGAGAACTTTCAGTGCACACTATATAGACAAATTAACATGCAACATGCTCGTATGCTTTAGAAATCACATCCTTTTTAGTCACATTACTGCGCCTTGTAGACAAAAGCCCTTAGATACAAGTAACCATTCCCAGTGTTTATCTGGGGTTTATTAGATAAACACCATTTTCTCCCCCTCTCCACTTTTTTGGGGGGTGGGGGAGAATACAAGAAATTGGGTGTGTTTTATCACTGTTTATCAATTAAAACCTAAAATCAAAAGCCCTACTTATCACTTGAACCATTTAGGCTGAAGTTTTCCATCCCAGGTGTCTGCCTTAGGTCAAATCAAAATGTTTTGGAAAGGTTCGGTAAAAATGTTTTAACCATTTTCAAAAAAATGTTAAGGGAAAGAAGTTGTTGGCCATATTAAAATATACTCACAAAAATTTTGTTGAAAAGCTCTAGTGTCTGCATGTTTCCGAGCAGGGACATGGAATTTGGCAGGGGATTGTCTGAAATCAGAGACATAAAATGTCTGTACATACTCAAGTTCACCTGAGTTTTAAGCCTCTGAAAATTGCATATGCTCAGCAGAGGGTTGATAGAAGCTGACAACTAAATTCTCCAAAAGTTCTATCCACTCTAAACATTCTGCAACCTAGGATTATAAGGGCCAAGTAGGACTTTTTCTGTAATTATATTCCCATCTGCTGAGGATTTTGTGGCACTGGAACTGACAGCAGCCTATGTGAAGGAAGGAGGATGCCACCTGACTGACACAGAGGCAAGACGACTCAAAAAGAGAGACACAAGTGGAAATGACAGGATTAGAGGAGAACACAGATAGGTGTGGAACAGACAGGTATATGGACAGAAGGGAAGAGGCTGGGGGGAGGGGGCGAGAGGGCAGTCAGGTTGGCAGAAGACTGCATGGTGACAGAAGCCGAATAATCTGTCACCTCTAGAGTAGGGCTTCCCAAACAGTAGTACATGTACCACGAGCGGTACATGACTCACAACCCAATCCAGGAGTTAATGTGGTTCCACCTACAGAATCTCTGTTTGTTTCATGTTGCTTTTTTAAAACTTTAGAAATTACATTAAAGATAGTTTAAAAAGAACATGAAGGTTATCAAGACAAGCACTCAGAAGCTAGGAAATGCCAGAATCAAGATTTCCTATACAGAGTTTATTTGGCCCTCTCATGCATATGCATAAGACACAGTCTTAATGACAGTAAGTAACTTGAGTGCTGGACTTTGCATGCTTAATATTCTTAGAACATCTTTTTTTGTATATAATACATAGAAAGCTCAATTGAGGGTCATTTAAGGTTGCTACACACACATACACCATACCAGATCCAAAATTACAAAAGCAAGGGGAAAAAAAACCCTGAGCTGCCTCTGCTCATCCAACCACTTACAACTTACTGGGATCACAAGGACTATGGTCTGGGTTGTACATAATGCTACTCTTTTAGAGATCCCAGCTTTCAATCCCCTTACCAAAGCTATCCACTCCAACTATCGCACACTACCCCAAAACCTTATTATTTATGGAAATTTGATGTTGGAGTTTGGTGCATTAGCAGGGCAAAGACCCTTTACCCAATTAGCCCTTCAAACTCAAGGTTCAACTGTACAATTAATGTGTAACCCTGACTAAGAGGCAGTGTTGAGGAGCATGGCCTCATGGGACACGCTAGAGAGCTAATACCTCAAGAGGCATATTTCAGCCCATATAGTTACCCCAGCATTTGGGGTGAGTTCATTTGTTGCCCTCTGTCATAAATATAAAGGGAAGGGTACCCACCCTTCTGTATACAGTGCTATAAAATCCCTCCTGGCCAGAGGCAAAACCCTTTCACCTGTAAATGGTTAAGAAGCTAAGATAACCTCGCTGGCACTCAACCAAAATGACCAATGAGGAGACAAGATACTTTCAAAGCTGGGGGGGGAGGGCAAAGGGTCTGTCTGTCTGTGTGATGCTTTTGCCGGGAACAGATCAGGAATGCAGCTCAGAACTCCTGTAAAAAGTTGCAGAGTAGCAGTCATGATAGTCTGTATTCGCAAAAAGAAAAGGAGTACTTGTGGCACCTTAGAGACTAACAAATTTATTTGAGCATAAGCTTTCATGAGCTACAGCTCACTTCATTGGATGCATTCAGTGGAAAATACAGTGGGGAGATTTATATATACAGAGAACATAAAACAATGGGTGTTACCATACACACTGTAACAAGAGTGATCAGGTAACATGAGCTATTAGCAGCAGGAGAGCGGGGGGAGGCAAGGGGAACCTTTTCTAGTGATAATCAAGGTGGGCCATTTCCAGCAGTTGACAAGAACGTCTGAGGAACAGTGGGGAATAAACATGGGAAAATAGTTTTACATTGTGTAATGACCCATCCACTCTCAGTCTTTATTCCAGCCTATGTTAATTCTATCCAGTTTGAAAATTAATTCCAATTCAGCGGTCTCTCGCTGGAGTCTTTTTTTTTTTTTTTGAAGTTTTTATTGTTGAAGAATTGCCACTTTTAGGTCTGTAATCAACGACCAGATATTGAAGTGTTCTCCGACTGGTTTTTGAATGTTATACTTCTTGATGTCTGATTTGTGTCCATTTACCACACAACAGAACCACTAACCCAGAAACCTATCCTTGCAACAAAGCCTGTTGCCAACATATCTATTCAGAGGACACCATCATAGGGCCTAATCACATCAGCCACACGATCAGAGGCTCGTTCACCTGCACATCTACCAATGTGATATATGCCATCTTGTGCCATGTACATTGGTCAAACTGGACAGTCTCTACGTAAAAGAATAAATGGACACAAATCAGATGTCAAGAATTATAACATTCAAAAACCAGTCGGTGAACACTTCAATCTCTCTGGTCACTCGATTACAGACCTAAAAGTGGCAATTCTTCAACAAAAAATCTTCAAAACCAGACTCCAATGAGAGACAGCTGAATTGGAATTAATTTGCAAACTGGATACAATTAACTTAGGCTTGAATAAAGACTGGGAGTGGATGTGTCATTACACAAAGTAAAACTATTTCCTCCTGTTTATTCCCCACTGTTCTTCAGACGTTCTTGTCAACTGCTGGAAATGGCCCACCTTGATTATCACTACAAAAGGTTCCCCTTCCCTCCCCCTGTTCTCCTGCTGGTAATAGCTAACATTACTTGATCACTCTAGTTACAGTGTGTATGGTAATACCCATTGTTTCATGTTCTCGGTGTATAAAAATCTCCTCACTGTATTTTCCAGTGAATGCATCCAATGAAGTGAGCTGTAGCTCACGAAAGCTTATGCTCAAATGAATTTGTTAGTCTCTAAGGTGCCACAAGTACTCCTTTTCTTTTTGTAAAAAGTTAGTAAGTAATCTAGCTAGAAATGCATTAGATTTCCTTTTGTTTAATGGCTGGTGCTGAATGGAATGTATATTCTTGTTTTTGTGTCTTTTTGTAACTTAAGGTTTTGCCTAGAGGGATTCTCTATGTTTTGAATCTGATGACCCTGCAAGGTATTTACCATCCTAATTTTACAGAGGTGATTCTTTTACCTTTTCTTTTATTAAAATTCTTCTTTTAAGAACCTGATTGTTTTTTCATTGTTCTTAAGATCCAAGGGTTTGGGTCTGTGTTCACCTGTCCAAATTGGTGAGGATTTTTTATCAAGCCTTCCCCAGGAAAGGTGGTGTAGGGCTTGGGGGGATATTTTGGGGGAAGGCATCTCCAAGAGGGCTCTTTCCCTGTTCTTTGTTTAACACGCGTGGTGGTGGCAGCATAGGGTTCAAGGACAAGGCAAAGTTTGTACCTTGAAGAAGTTTTTAACTTAAGCTGGTAAGAATGAGCTTAGGGGGTCTTTCATGCAGGTCCCCACATCTGTACCCTAGAGTTCAGAGTGGGGAAGGAACCTTGACACCCTCCATTCCAGTGCAAGCCAACTCCAGAGGCCAATGTGTGGTAGGAAGACTGCAGAACCATGGTTATTTGCACCTGCAGCTTACTAGGGGGGAAGCAGTCTCTGCGACCCTTCCTCACCTCTCCCCAGCACAGAGACTGTGGTTGTACTTGGCCTTTTTGGAAGGCTTACTTTTGAAAGACTCAGGGTTCACCACCCCACACTTAGCATTTACATAGTGAATTCCAGCAGAAAAATTTAAAGCTCTTTACAAACATGAATAAAGCCACACAATCCCTATGAGACCAGCAGTATATCCATTTTATGGAAACACATACCACCACAACTGGGAATAGAATATAGGAATCCTCACTTCCTCACTGATGTGCTGGTATTTCAAATGGCTTACCCGAGGTAAAGTTGTAAACTGGTGGTGCATTGTCTCTCACAAAACTTGATATTCTCTTAGATAAAGCTACACTTCTTGAAAAAAAAAAAAGTTAAACAAACCCCCTCCCCCCACAAATAAGTCAGGTCATACCCAGAATGCTAAGTTTCAATCCAGCAGACACTTTTATTGCTTACTTATAAACCTCTATATAATAGGGTTTGTTCCATGTTCAGGATATTGTCAATGAACTTTACTGAATTAAGTTACACATTATTGAATTAGGGTTAATACCTGTGGGGTACATTGTATTAGAAATACGAATATGTTTATGTACTATTGTGAGATTGCATGGAACTTCTTTAGCAGGAAGACATTAATGCAGTCTCTGGAAGGTATGATGAAGTTCAAAGGTCTTTTTGGAACAATGTGTGCATGAAGTGGATTTCCTAAGCAGTACCTTAAAGGGAGCATAATGCAAATTCTTCCATGTGAACCAACCCTTCGAAGATAAATCTTGGGAGAGAGAGGCCCCTGATCTGTCTGAAGAGGTAGACTAAACTTATGGGTCTGCTTGTTCTCAGCTGAAGAACGCATAATCACAAGGAAACCTCAGGGTGGGATGCAGAAAAAGACTGGTTCTTGTCAGAGAACATGTTAGAATCGGGATTAACTCTGGTAAGCTTATTAGCATGCATATAAATTCTTTTATATGCTCTCTCTCTAACGCTTTTTACTTTAAGAATAAAGTGTGCTTCCTTAGGGGGGAACTGTGTGGTAACAGCTGTACAATCACTCAGTTATTAGTCTCTGAAAAGAAAGCAAGCAGGTCTGGCTAGGCAGACAGTCTTTGCTGGGAGTAACACAATGAAGGCAGAAAACGGTTTTGGACCTATCCTGGTCAGCAGGGAGTAAGATGCAGGTCTCTGCCCAAGAGAGGAAACAGTTGGGAGATGGAAGCCTGATACTGAATGCCCTGGCTGGAACACTGAGGAAAAATAAAAATGCAGCTGCCCAGAACTGTGACAAGGTTCATTGGAAAATTGAATGCCAACACAATCAATATATTATAGTTACAGAGAACCACCATTATAATTTCCATGCCAATAAAATCAAATTGAATTTTCAAAGGCTTATTGTTAACATAACACTAAGATTTGAGACAAATACCTCTATATTAAGTTTAATTTGATGTATAACTTTATCTTTGTCATTTAGCAAAGACATTGCAGGGTTTTCTGTTAAAAGAATAATACCTGGGTGAGAGCCCATTAGGAAACTAAAAGAACTGGCTAACTCAAAAGGTATTTATACAAATACCACTCACCTGCCTCACAAAGTTGCATAACTTCAGATTAAGAAATACCTTTGAAATGACCAAACAGTTCCAAGCAAAAGGCAATTAAAAGGCTGAACTCAATTAAATATGTTGTAAGACAGATACATCTGTAAAAGTGGGTTATAGGTATATTGATATCTGAGATGGAGTGATGTCTTAAGCCCCAACTGAGCAAGGTACTAAAGAATATGACGAATTTTAAACTCAATTATTCTCAATGACTTCAAACAGGGCTATTCACGTGCTTTAAGTTAGGCATGTGCTTAAGTACCTCGCAGAAGAGGGGCCATAACAAGGAATTTTGACACCTCAACCCAAAGGTGATATAAACATATTCAAACTGAGGGAGAGTGGAAGGACAGGCTCATATTAATGTTTTGCAAAATTCACTGGCATTCTGAAACTAAGATACTGTGATAGGCTATTAGGCATAAAGATGAGATTGGCAAAGTTTGTGAGCCCTCTGCTGAGAAAGCCAGAACATAATGTGCAATGGATATTTAAGACTATCATCTTTACCTTCGATATTTAACTATTTCCTCGTGTGGCTTTTCACAACAAGTGACAAGACAAGATGGTGTTTAAAATGTTTTATTTTTTGTTCATGTTTCTTCTCTCGATATTTTGTGCAGACACAATAATTTGGATTTGACTGCTAGTGCTGGGAAACAAGCTGAGTGAATAAGACAAGAAAATCTCTGCCCTTGGGAGGAAGGGGGGGAAACCACACCATGCACAGTTGTGTGTTCACAAGCCACAAAAGGTACCAAGAGCATGGAGTTACTTTGCCAGTTTGCTTTCCACATGAATTAAAGATTTAGAGAGTGAGGTTCCATAGTCTGAATAAACTGGGCAGCCAGAGGATCCTCATCCCCCCAGAGTATTACAAGTCAGTGACAAGACTATCAGCATCCATAATTAGGTTCTTTTATATAGGCCTAACCACCACTTGTTTTAGTGTTCTCCTGAAGACATCTATCTCCTTTAATAACTGACCCAGTGGTACAACCTTAGCTTGCCTAATCAAGACACGGATCCCAAACAAGTCACAGCCTATTGTGAACTAAGTTCCAGCACTTGAATTAGGGTGATCAGACATCCAGATAATATCAGGATCATATTAGGAGCAGTTCAAGGTACTGTGGGATGTCATTTGTCTAAACAGTGTGTCAGATGGGAAATTTTGACTTTCTCGTTGGGAAATTCTGTATGTGGTGCTGCTGCACTGTACTTGTTTTGGGCATGTTGTTTGCTTTACTGTGGCAATGCATCTGCGCTGCTATCCAATCATATTAACCTCAGTCATATGATGCAGGATGTGTCACATTTTTAGTGCATGTGTGTGTGAACATGTGTGTGCTTCCACATAGTTTTACTGGCGAAGACTTCAACACGAAGCGTCATGATGGCTAGTGTTGCTGACGAACCATGACTAAAAAAGCGAAAATACCACATGGAGTGGCAAAAACATTACAACTTGATTAGTCAATCATATTATTGTTACAAAGGCATTCTGTAAATTGTTTTTAAAAATTCAGCATCAATCATGGCAGCGAGTCAGAGGTGAAGCATCGTGCCAGTGGGAAACAACATGTGCAAATCTGCCACATTGCAAAACAGAATATCCTTGTCTCAAAGTTCTTTAGCAAGCCCAGTGAAATGTTGCTGCTGCAGAGCTTACCCAAGTGTATCACACAGTAATGTACCAACAGTCATATTCGTCCTGTGATTGTGAATTGAAGCTTGTACCTACATTGTATCCAGATCCAACAATTTTGAAAAATATTAGTTGTGGCCATGGAAAAGCCTAAGCCCTGTTTAAAAATGTATTATCGCTGCTGTCAGTGGAGTTTGCGGATATTCTTCTTACTCAAGAAGGACCCTACTTCTCAATAGCCACAGACTCAAAGGTAAATACCTCTCTCATCTCCCTGAGGTACTGGACACCTGAACTAGGACTACAAGATAAATTATTAGACTTTTATGAAGTAAGTGGGGAGACTGCAGAGTCAATAACCAACACTGCCCTTCGAAGACTTGCATTCTCAGTGCAAAAGGAAGAGACTTTGGTTTGAGAGTTGCAAATGTTAATTACTGCAAGCAGACATCTGTATGCCAGAACCTGAAAAATGAAAATATTTTATCTGCCAACTGCTCAGATCACATGGTGCACAATGCAGTGAAACATGGACGCAATGCTCGAATAGTGGACACTGAGTCACGAGTGATTAAGACATTTAATCACTTCATCAGTTCTATAAAGAGAGGACACACTGAAGGACATTTGAGTTTGTGGACACTGACTATGTTGCTTTGCTATGTCATGTCCCAACATGTTGGTTGAGTCTTTTCCCAGCTGTGAACAGATTAACACTTAGCAAGTTGTCAAGAGCTACTTTGTATCTCTGGGAAGTGAGATGTCCATGGAGTTTATGGTCTCTGTTTGCTAGGATGAGCATAGCATAGTACTCCAGGAAAGCCGCAGTATTTAAGTAGAACATATCTGTAGAACATAGAGGCAAACGTCAAGTGTTCAGTGATACTGTGCTCTGCCTGGAAAATGCTAGTGTCACTGCATGTGAAGGGTGTGCCATGATGAACAGTCTGTGAATGAAGCTACAGCAACAACAACAAAATTACCAATTCTTCAGTCCTAAAGTCAAGAATGTGTTAATTGGAATGACGCCTCTACCTACAGAAGCCCTTCGCAAATACTTTACCAAAATTTGATGATGTTTCTGTCGGCTATCTGGAGAAATGGTTTTGACTTTTGCACAAGAAGCTTCTTGTACAACATTCAGTGCTTTAATATCAGCAGAGAAGGAGTTGGAGTTCCGGGATCTGTCTGCAGTTCTAGCAACAACAAATCTCCAGAGTACTGTGGACTGAGAAATCATCAAGAACTTGGAGCTGGGGCAAAAAGCTGTTTGGGAACTCTGGGACCAGGTGCTCAGTAGTAATGGAACAGTACTAATCTTCCTAACGTGGAGAGGTGGTTTCATTTCTGCTCAGTATACCAGTCAGCAATGCTTATATAGAGCATGTATTTTCAATTATGAAAAGGTGTATGGACCCACCTGAGGAATCAAAGCAGTATTGAGCAGGTGAGGTCCAAACCGCACATAAAAATGAATTTCAACATGAGCTGCAAGGGCTTCTACGCTTACATAAATTGCCAGAAAGGACGTTCTATATATGGCCAAGTCATCCAAGAAGTAGGAGAATGCTGGTGTTGAAAATTGAGGGCTGTCTGATATACAGTACAAGGTAGGACTATGTGCACTTATATTTTAAATACCACCTTCCCCCCACCCCACCCCATACCCCCCCAAAAAGTGTCCCAATTCTTCACACTTGCTATCTGGTGACCCTAAGTTAAGTCTATCTTACTTCTGGTGATGTACCAGCCATAAAGAATAGACATGGTTTTCCATTTGCAGTGTTGGAAGTTAGGAAAAAAGTAAAAAACTGATTTTGTCTCTCATTGACTCCCTATCTAATTTACTTAACTGAGAAGTAAACACATACCACCACAATTGCATTTTTAACACCCCTCCTGCCCCCACACACTTTTCAGAGTATATTTAAAGGCCAGTATCTGAAGGTATCACTGAGTTTGTGTACGAAATGTCAGATTCTGAATCCACATTTAAAAAGATTAGATTATAAAATTTAAAAAGGCAATCCAAAAAGAAAGTGGATAACATTGAGGAGGGAATTTGAGAGGTATAGGAGGATGAGTAGCTTGGTTTCTTTCCTGCTTTTTATATAGTTTATGTTCTTTTTTTCTCTTCATTTTATTGCTTGTATAATTTGTGTGTTCAGGTTTGGTTTGAGTCCAATCATAGAAAGGATGTCATTTAGAGACACACTGAACCACGCATGGAGGTAGGAAAAACCTGTGATTAGTGCACAATTAACTGGATAGTTTCATTGTGAAGTTTTGTACTTGACAGATTCTCCAACACTAAACTAAAAGTGATTTAATGTGTGTGTATGGAAAGCCCAGATTATGTACATTAAAATATGCATTTAATTTGGTAAATCTATATTTATGTCATGTCTGTAAGGATAAAAATACTGAAATGTTCATATCCATGTATGGGATATTACATTTTAAATAGTTAATCCAAAAGTAAGTTATGGATAGTTTCTATGAATTCTCTGAAAGTTGTTCTTATATGAATTGGACTATGCTGAAAGCTTCTCACCTCATTGAAAAAAAATTATGTCAAGGCTGAATTTCTGTGAAGGGACAGTTGAGTCATGAGGATAAAGTATGGACATGGGAGAACTTTCATTGTGCAGTTGAAAACTGTCATAACAAATGCAGCAATTTTATAAAGGAATCAGCTAATCTTTCAACTAAAAAAGATAAATTAGGCTCTCAGATACTACAGTAATGGACACAGGATAAATGCTTAGACAAATTAAGTACATCAGTGCCTAAATCTGACCCACTTTAGTGATAAAATGTAAATGTCAAACCATTATAAGACACCGTATATACCTTCTTATTTCCTGGGGATTACTGCAATATATCACAGGTACTGTCCAGTTACATCCCAAGTAGCTTCAACTAAACTTTTCCTTTTTCTGAAACTTTTAACTACAGTAGTGGAATGAACCAATGTAATTACTTATCATCTCCCTTGTGCAGACATGGAGTACAGCATAGAGTTTTGTGTGTGGCATGAGGACAAAAGATTCAGAGATCACAGAGGAAGAGTTGGTACAGTTAATCACTGCAGATAAAACATTACAGAAAAGGGAAAGCTAAAGTGTTCAGCTGCAAATAGTTTAAACTAAGTACAGGTATTGTAGAACTATACTTGCATAAGGATTTTTCAAATGTTCTTACATTTAATGTGACTTAATTTAGTTGCTTGCAACCAAAAAAGCAGACAAAAATAACTTCTCTGGTTTTATTTGAATTTTGTTTTACCTCAGAATTATTTAAAACAAACGTAAAATTAGGTTAACTTACCAAATTTTTCAGATACATTATAAACGTTTTCTTGTTTGCAAAGTGCCTGTAAGTAGGCAACCACTTTCTTAATTTCCAAAACCAACCCAAACTTATTTCCTGAAGAATTTCTTTATATAGTTCTTGGTCTGTAGCTCCTTTGCAAACAGTTCATTGTCAATAGTAAGTATTCAAAATTCAAGCTATACAATTATTGCATGGAACCTAGTGAGCATTTATTTCCCCTGATTGGATGAACTCTTTCAATCAGGAGTCCCGTGTGAATTTTTGAGGAAAGTCCATTTAAAATTTGTTTTCATTGAATAGTCTTCTTAAAATTTGCTGTTTTGCTAAAATTTCAGCCAGTAAACTCATTCACTAGATTACTCATGGAAAGAAAATAGTACAATAAGTTAAAATATTAGAAATACAACTTATAAACATGGAATCAGAATACTGTGTCTGTTAGAATTTTTGCTATTGGTGTAAAATGCATAATCTGGATACGCCTCCGATTTTGGCAATCTGAGTTATTGAAAGTAGAAAAGTAGCAAAATGTGGATGGCAAGAGACGACGACTACTTATCAACTATTTTGGCAACAGATATTTTTCAAGTTCTTAGTCTGATGCTTTAAAATATACCAAACAGTTTACATTTTTCCATCTTACCCAAATTTGCCATGAGAATAGCTTACTGTGTGTGCATGTGCATACAAGCCTGTAATAGATTTTCACACACACACACACACACACACAATGCTGACCTATGTGACACTGCTTCTGCATTCTATAACCCCAATTCTGGAGTGCGCTCTACACGGGGAGATCTCTGAAACTACTCAGGCCTGACTGAAGACACAGGGGCCTCTGGGCAAATTCAGGGGGTCTACCAGCACAGAGTTCATTGCAGGATTGAGGCCTGTATTGCTACTGTTTCCCCCATCCCTCCAAAAAAGAATTTAAAACAGCTTGCATTTTAAAATGGTAGCGGAAGTACGAGTAAGTGTCCACTTCAATAAAACTCTCTAGGATATTTTAATGTTTTTTATAAAATGTATTTATACATAAAACCAGGTTTCCTCTGTCTCAGAGCACTACAAAACACTCAGGGAAAAAGGACAAGATTTACTGTAGTCTCAAAGATGTAAGGACTTTACAGGTGTGACCCTCAAGGATACTAAATGTTACAGTACTGTATTAAAGCTGGCCAAGATATTTCACAGATCCTTCTGATGACAGGGGGATTAACACACTGTGCAATCAAAGCTGGGCAAGGATGATTATTAATACTTTAGAGTGCATGAACTGAGAAGAGGTGCCATATTGAATGTTTCCCTATAAAGGGAGAAAGTGGTCATGAAATTCAGGTATACTAAGTCAGATTTGTTGTTGCGTTGGTTGTTTTAAAAGCCTTGCAGAACATTAGAGTTACAAAAACTTAGTAGAACTTGTCCAAAAGACAAAAACCAAGGACATGACTCAAACATACTAAAAATGTTATAATGCTTTGAGACCAATCGTAACGTGGGACAAAAATAAAATTAACATTGATATTGATTCATCTGGTATCCATTTGTGACAACCAGACACCCCCCGAGGGAGAACACGGGTCCGAACACAAAAGAATTACCAATTGGATCAACTAATTGTATTGTGCTATAGAAGTTTACCGAGTAAGGTCTTTTATGAAAGCTGGTGACATTCTGGTCATGAATATCATTGCATGGATTTACCAGTCTGCCTGGGTCAAGCTTTGTAAGCCAAAGACAATGAAAGCATAGTTGCATCAGAGGTAAACTCCAGTTATCAGGAGGATGAGAAGACAGAATGGCATCAGCTTCCTGGAGCACAAGCTGCAGAGGAGAAAAAAAAAACCATCTGGGGATACACTTCAAAATAATACATTTCAAAGATTTACTGGGCTATAAAAAGAAGGGGGAAGAGAACCCCTAATTTATCCATCACTTAGGGGACAAAGGGATCAGTATCCTTATCCTTGGATTCTGTAAACAGTGAAACCTCCCGCCCAAAGGCTAGAGATGCTGGTCGCTTGGAATGAGTGAGAAAGCTGCTTAGGCAAAGGCTAACTTGCTGAAATTAAGTTGTAATGACTAGAAAGCACATTATTTTTGTTTATAAACCCTACCTGTCCTTTTTCCCCCCTTACTTAGTATCACTTAAATGAATGCTCTTTATTAATATGTTTATTCTAAGGTTTACTTAGAAACATCTCAGTGGTGTTATATTAAAGTAAGGTGTGTACCACCAGCTGAACCAACAGGCTGGTGTGTATTCAGTCTCTTTGGATACAGCAAGCTTGGTTAATTTTTATCAGTGCTTGGGGGAAGGACTGGGCACTGCAGAGATACCTCTGGGGATCTCAGGAAGGGGAGTCACTGTATATTAGCTGTAATATAAGTTTTAGACTGGTAGCGTCTAAAGGAGTTTGCTGGTGAGGCAGACTAGTGTGTTAGGGAGCTGTCTCACAGTTTAAATTCCAACAAAGCTCTCTCTTGTGGAGGGAGAGATAATACAGTTACAGAGAAGAACATCACAATGAAATGAAATTACGTGGAGAAATGGAGCATTTTGTGTTTTTATTAAGTAATTTGCACACTTCCTTCTTGGAATTCTTTTTTGTACTTTGCTATATGAAGAACATATAAAAGGGCATCATTTTGAAAGATAAACCGCTTGGGCTCATGGTACTTATGACCTGCATCATTAAAACAAATTGCCATTACATGTCAAAACAAACAAAGCAAAAGTCTTCAATCAAACTCTAATAAGCAGCATTTCTTACTCTGCCTGCCTGTAAATTTTGATCAGTGGAAATATTTTATCAGTTTGTGTGTATATGGTGAAGTCAATGTTTACTAACATTTACCAATAAAAATCTAATCTTTCCAAACCTACCTAAAATCCATACCATATATCTCTGAAGTGAGAGGAGATAAGCACTGGAAGGAGACAAAAGATCAATGCTTAAATTACAATCAGATTGTATTTCTCCCATTCTCCAAACCTATCTCCGTCTAAAAAGCCTCAGGGTCTTCTACTTTTGTGACAGCGGATCCCCAAAAACATAGTATGAGTTTGCAAAGCTGATGGATGAGCCAAAAATCTTAATTACTTTACGGCATGAACCAGGATGATCACCGGTTAGCCTAAGAAGTGTAAATTACAAATTACTTTGAAAGGTGTGACATGTTAACAGGTCTGCATGTGGGTAGTGGACTAGCATTTCAATTGGTCTAGAGGAATAATTAACATATCCAGCCTTTCCATAGCCCAGTGAATAGAAGAAAAAGCCCTTCCACACAGGAGTTTTAAGTAAGGGCTAAGAGGCTTCTTTTTAGCCTGGTTCATCAAATTGCTCCAACAACTTTGTGGTGCCATAATTTCAGTCTGGCCAAAAGAGGACTTTAGTAGCCAATTATTTTAGGGCCAGGTCTACAGTATAAACACTTACATCAGTATAACTACATCACTCAGAGATGTGAAAAATCCATACCCTGAGCAATGCAGTTATACCTACCTAGCCCCAGGTATAGATGGCACTATGTCGAAGGGAGAACTTCTTCCATCAATGTAGCTACCACATGTCATGGAAGTAGATTAGCTATGTCAACAGGAGAACTTCTCCTGTTGGTGTAGTAGTGTCTTCGCTGAAACGCTACAGTGACACCGCTGCAGTGTCTTAAGTGTAAACTGGCCCTAGGTTTGGTTCCTAATGCCAACACCAATCCCCAAGAACATGGGCTTTTTAATAGCATACAGTAATTACTTGACATATTTGCATCTAACTCTTCATTTTAGTGACAAGAGCATAGTAACTTTAACTCTCAAATCTTTTCAGATGTTGCCTGCCTCATTCACTACACAGCTTCCAACTGCTTCAACAAATAAGGACAATATCTTATAGACAATTACCTCGCTTACCACATGGCCCTCGTTCATTCCCTGACCGCTATCCATCCTGTGCACTGGATAAGGAAAGGGTGCACTGGAAACAAATGTGTGATTTTATAACTAACTACGATGAGTGAAATTTTCAAAACACCCAAATGACTTAGACACTTAAGGTTAGATGGGTTTTAGGCATCTAAAGATACAGATGGACACAGAGGGATTTTCAGAAGTAGCTAGGCACCCAACTCCAATTTATTTTAACCTTCTTGTATCCCCCTCTGCAGTATCAGTGGCTGGCCACTGTCAGAGACAGGATACTGGACTAAACAGACCACAGGACTACTCCAGTCTGACAATTCTCATGTTCCTATTTTTTAATTGCCGTAAGATGGTTATCTTCCAACTCAGTAAGTACTAAGGTGCAGGGGACCATTACTAGTTTTTTTGTTTTGTTTTTAAACATGTGCCAGAATGTGCCTTTAAGGCAGTACCTTGCTCTGGAACGATTGGGAAACTACACTACGCTAGAGGAGCTCTGTGTGTTTCCTATTTTGTTCCAGGTTGGCCCTGTAGAATAGTGGGGCCAAGACTTGCGTTGCTAGAGGTACTAAGAGAGAGAACCATCCCTGCACTCAGAGCAAAAACAGGGACTGTCATTATGCTGGCTCTCAGGTAAGGGCTTTTGTACTTTCCCTTATTGACTGCACCTGCCTAGGCCCCAGAACAATCTGGCCCTTAGTAAATAAGAGGCAAAGCTTCAGTAAGGCAAATCTCTAGCCTTTCTAAGAACTTACATTTTAAAAATATATTGCATAAAGAATAATAATTGAATAATTTTCCAGAAGGAGAGATCTATTTAAAACCTATATCTAATGGCTTCTTAATGGTCTGGCAGTGGACAATTACTTCATTTTTTGTACAATGAAAAATGATTTTGGAGAATATAATGAGCATTCATTAGCCAGAGTTTAAAATGCTGTTAATAAGCAATTAAAGTATCTTGGTATTCAGAAGCTAATTCATTTGCAGAGTGTACATACGTCTTAATGCTTCAGAGGGTGCATTATATCTGCTTCATTATGATTCTAGGAACTATTCCAAAAATTCTTTTGGAGGGCAGGGAGAACCAAAACCACACCACACAGACAAAACATATAAGTGTAAATGACATTTGCTGAGCTACAAAGAATTAAAGAAAATATATGGGAAAAATTCAGAATCTTAAACCATTCAGAAATCAGCCAGCAGTCTAATTATATTCACAATTTCTTATAACCAAGTACTTCATAAACACTGATTTTTTTTATTGACATAGCACAGAAAAACAAATGTTCTCTTTTCATATTTAAAGAAATTAAAATTATAGGAACAACAAACAATATTTTTCTTAAAAGGAGGGTATGGGCAACCGAGAAGTGCTCCTGGGAACGTTTTTAATTAAACAAAGAAATGATGTTCAGCTCACTCAGTGGCCATTAGTGCAGCGCCAAGCAGGAAACTTAAATCCTGCCAACTGGTGTGAGAGCAAGAGCCTTCAATAGCAGCTCCTGCCAACTTATCTGCAAGCCGCATTGATCAACTTCAAAATATAGATCTGCTCAGCATTGCTGACCAAGAGAAAAATATTTTCACTGTGAAACCAAAAGAAGCAGGAAGCTTGTCAGAGAATGTGACACACCAAGTGATACTGAACTCTGGTTAATTAGGAGGGGCAGTAATGCACCCACTGCACTCCATGTCAAGAATCTCTATCTTACTTATTTGACTGTTTCAGATTTCCCCAAAATAATTGGCTAAACGGATCTTGGCAATGTTTATCTTTAAATTGCAGGTAGTCCACTGGATCCCCTATCCCTCCATAGCCTACAACCCTCTACATAGTAGCTTCTGGCTAGGTTGGCTTCTCCTGGAGAAATGAGTAAGCCAGGGAGGGTATCCAAACAAAAGTTAAATAAGGATGGCCAGACAATGATTCCAAAGGAACCACTCACATATTGATGACAGTAGGACTCTGACCATGTCCTTTCCAATTCCCAGCAAGCTGCTTACACTGTGAGAACTCATCCATGGTAGGATAATACTCAGCTGGTCAGACATCATGGTATTTCAACCTTTTGTGCACTGCCAGAGAAGCCAAAAGGACCAGGAACAAGGAGAGAATATGGTAATCTGGCTTTATCATATTTAATGGTCGGTCATAAGCATTTGTAATGCACCCATTATAGCAGCATCTAGATGCCAAGTGCCACAGTACTCACTGCAGTTTTCTAATGATATATCTTTCAATGCAGATTACAATTATCAGGTGCTACAATTAAAAAAAAACGTACAAATTTTAAGTCTGCTTTTAAAATAAGTATTTTTCATCCAGGGTCAAATGCAAAGCTCAAGTTCAATCATTTCTCCATTTAATTCATTTTGCAATGATGAAGCAAGAATTAGGATTTTTATTTTGTTTTTTTTAAAGAGACAGTCTATGACTGAAGGGCCAAAATCCATTTGCTGTGGATGTAAGATCTTAACTACAGTTTCTGCTAAGAACTTTTCATATAGGCCTGGATGAGGACTAGCTAACAAAGAACAATACATAGCTAAGAGAAAGCTGGGGTAAGCAGATAAGCTTATGTGTTTCAAGTCAGTGAGTGGAGTCAGCAAAATGCTGAACGTAACTGGATCCTTAGCGCGAGTTATAGACACATGAAGCGCTGAGAAAGGCCTCATGGTTACTCCCTAATGCAGGGAGGAGATAGTGGTACAATACCCCTCAGATCCCAGACAGAGTTCGGGGTGGGGCCTAATATGATTGACATGAGTTATGACACCCTCCCCCACAGATGTATGCCAATCCTAACCCACAGAAATGCAAGGGTAAATTTACAAACAATTGTTATTGTTAAGTACTAATTACTGCTTTTTTGCTTTAAATCTCCAGGAATGTACCTGTTAGTCAACTGGGAGAACTGCTACCTCATTCCCCTGGACCCCAAAATTAGGATTTAACCTACACACTTCAATAGACATCGTTTGGGGGTAATTACCTGTGTGTGTCAGCAATATGTTAATTTGAGCCTTGGGCAGAGCCATTATGTAATCTTTTAGACCACTGGCTTATTGTGCTTATCTTGTTTTGCTGCTAGAACCTATCCAGGGGCTTGGGAAACCCATCCGCATCGCTTCCCTATATAATCTATTGTAATTAATTGTTCTGCAGTGTCTCTGAGCCTGATAAGCAAGGTGACGCTCCGCCAGTGCTGTGTGTAATAAACTCCTGTGCTTGACTCTACACAGTGTTTTTGGTTCTTCAATGACAGAGAAAGAAAATAAGATCACCACAAAATTTAATAACCAGGAGGTGGCTACTAGGCCTGCTTATTTAGGACAATTCTTCATAACCTGTTGAGCAATACAGATGAAGAGACCAATAACTTGCCAGTGTGTCTTACATAATATGCAGTGATGGGGCCTGTGACTGGAGCAAAACTCATTCTCATTCTTGTCTGAGACACTGAGCAACAATAAGTATTGGTCCCACAACACTCAGGATGGATGCTTCATCTTTTTGATCCCCATCTACTGTCATCCTATTTATAAATTAACTGTTTACATATATACAGAGGTAGGGAAAATCCCCTGCTGCAGAGCCTGATCCCAGAGGCCACTCACCCTTTTCTATAGGTCTTCATGTGGGCTAAAAGTCCAGCATCTGGATCTGGGAATGGTGAATCTACGTGAACAACTTTTGTTGGCAGCATGGTGAATGGTTAGGACACAAATGGCTAGAAAAATCTTAATATGGATCAACAGCAACAAGCCCCAGGAGGCTGGTGGAGGGCCCTCTTTGGCCACATAGCCAAATTAGCAGGCACTGTGGGGTAGACTCAGCACCTTCCAGTCAACCCTTGGCTCTCCATTGGGTAAAGGTTGCGGTGTCCCAGAGCATGCATCCTGCTATTACTCATGACAGGTTGCACGTTCAACTATTCTGCATGGACAATCTACTGGCACCAACAGTTTCCACCCTCCCAGTACTCACCATCATAATTCACTGACCTCTCGCAAAAGACTCCTGGTGTGAGTTTCCTAGGCGGTGCCGAGAGGCCTGAGAAGCTGGAAGCCGGTAGCCAATGCTCTGCACATGAGCGGCCTAGGTGTGATGGTAACATAACTCTCACCCAATGACAGGAACATTAGTTCTACTTAGCCAACCAGGTGGCCCTATTCAGGGAGGCCCCTCCTGCCTCAATCTGAGGTGACCCCTATAAAGGTAGGGTTAAAAAGAAGACTCTCCTCTCACTGACTCCTGGCTGGTTTCCCACGATCAGAAAGATCTCCATTTTAAGTGGGAGAAAAAAAAATCACAGAAAAGGTCAGGAACTGTCATACTTAAGCTGGAACATTTGCACACTATTTGACTCAAAGGAAAATTGAAACTGCAGAAGATCTGCATTAGTAACGAAAGTGCTAAACAGGAATCAAATAGATATCTCTGCCTTATATGAGACTAGACTACACAATAGCAGTATATTTAGAGGAAAAGAATACACTTTCTACTGGTCAGGTTACAAGGCAGATCAAAACACCAGCCTACATGGTGTAGGTCTCGCAATAGCAATCTCCATCACTGATAGACTAGTGCAGCAACCTCTGTCAATATCCAAGCACCTAATGACTTTGTGGATGCTACAGTCCCACAACACATTTTTTGAAAGTAAGCACCTACACTGCAACACTACTTGCTCCCAAAGAAAGTTCTACAGCCAGTTGAGTGATACTCTAAGAAACACACCCAACAATGACCAAAACTTATTAATGACAGATTTCAATGCTCGCACTGGAGATGATTACACCACTTGGAACAGAGTCATGGGGAAATTTGAATGTGGATCTATAAATACAAATGAAGAATTACTCCTAACACTCTGCACAGAGTTTGACCTTGCTGTTACAAACACCTTTTTCAACATGCCAGAAAAGTGGTTCTATTTTTGGAGGCACCCTTGGTCAAAACAATGCCATCTTTTTGACTAGGTCATCACTCGTAATGACCTGAGGGATGTTTACATTACCAAAGCTATGTGAGGTACAGAATGCTTTATGGTTCATCAGCTTAGCTGTACTAAACTGATCATCAAGATTCACAGTCCTAGATTGAAAACTGCCCCAAAACCGAACCAACATGCTGTTGTCTCAAAACTTCGAACAGAAGAGGGGAGAACCCAGTTAGCAACTTCCATTCATGCTGCACTATTAAATTATGTCAATGGAAGAGTAACAGAACTGTCAATGAAAGGTGGCACAACTTTTGAACTGCACTGCGATCAACAGCTAAAGAAGGCCTTGGTGTCCCAACTTGACAAAATGTGGACTGGTTTGAGGTGAATGACAGTGAAATTCAAGCACTCCTTGTGGCCCATTAAGCCATGCATCAAGTTAAACTGAACAACCCCTCTTCTCTTGAGGACAAAGAGCAGCCCGTAACTGTCCAATCCTGTCCACTAACATCATCACCCCCTGAGTGAGTACAATAGGATACTACAAAGTTGGAAAGAACCTTTTGCAACTCTCCTCAAATCAAAAGTTGAGCACAAATGATCAAATAGTAGACTCAATCAAGCAAAGAACAGTTTGGTTTGAACTAGAAGATCCACCATTTTTGGAGGAGACTAAGAATGCACTTATGGAAATGGCAGAAAGGCAGCTGAAGCTGATGAAATCCCAGCTGAAGTGCTAAAACACAGTGGTCCTACACTTCACAAAGATTTGCTAGACCTATTTGCTTTCCGCTGCAAAAACAATATTTTACTCCAGCATTTCAAAGATGCCAAAACTGTAACAATTTGCAAGCAAAAAGGGGACAGACATGACTGTGGCAATTATTATGGCATTTTGCTCCTCTCCATCTGTGATAAGATCTTTGGTGAGATGTTGCTGAAAAGGCTTCAGGTTATTGCAGATGATGTACTCCCTGAATCCCAGGGTTTTTGTTTATCATGCAGCACTGCCGACAGGATATTTATCCTATGCCAGTTACAGGAGAAAGCTGCTGAACAACAAATATTCCCTTACATTGCCTTTGTTGACCCTAGTAAGGCTTTTGACACTGATGGATGCTCTGCTCTCTGGTGCGGTCTTGAAAAGTTTGGCTGCCCAAACAAACTAATCAATCTTATATGCTACTCCACGACAACATGCAGGGCCATGTATCAGTGGGTGCAGACTCATCTGATCCCTTTCCTGTAGCTTATGGAGTTAAACAGGGTTGAGTGCTTGCTCCTACATTAGAGAGCAGTTGTGCTCCCTTGTCTTCTATACTTGTTAAAGACCAGTCCCCTTTATCGTCTCCATATCCAAAAACTTAATTGCCTGCAACAACAACATCTACACAATATAATGGAAATCAAACAGTCTGGCAAAATCACCAACAATGTAATACTTCATCTGGCAGCCATTCTAAGGGTGGAAGCCATGCTAGCACAGAGGCAAATGATCTGGGACAGCCACCTCATACTTATAACAATCAACTGCCTAAGAGAGTTCTGTACAATGAATTTGAAAAAAGGCAGTAGGAAGGTTGCCTGTCTTAAATTCTGCTACAAGGATTGCATCAAGTGGCATGTAATGACTGCCGGATTAGACTTAATGACCTGGGAAGACACAGCACATGACAGATGAGCTTGACACTCAGCTATGAAGAAAGCAGAAGAAGCAACAGAATATCATCCTACCATCTTGGCTAACAGCAGGAGGAAACAGATACCAACTTGCCTGGCACGTTTTCTGGACCCTACATGTGGAAACTGATTTCCAGTAATATTCATACTCAAATAAAAGTGATGGTCATTATTATACATATATGAAGATGTCTCTTTTACAATGCATTCTTGTAACAGCTCCCACCTTTCTATCTCACTTTATTCCTTTATTCTCACCCCCTCCAACCCCAACTTGTGGGGTCACTGGAGTGCTGTGCTCACCGACCTTTGGTAGAACACCAAATGTGTAAGTATTCAGGGAAGTTTCTGAAGTGCTTCAACTGATGGGCCTCCAGGTGCTACCAACGAGTAGGTTCTAATGTGCACTCCTCCAAAAACCGCCCACTGCCAGGGCCCTGGCACCCAGCCTGTGTGACCCGCTCCTCACTACCCATTCTCTCGTCTGCCCAAGACCCTTCCCCTCCTGGCTGAGCTATCATCCTTCAGTGGTGATGGAAAGCAGCAGATTCACCTTAGATTCACACTGCTTTCCACTGAGCTGTAAATAACTGCTCAGTACATTTTGTTTTCTGTCTCCTCAACTTTTTTTTTAAAAATAATGTTGGTAATGTCCTAACTAGTATTAATATTTTGGAGTTTTGGCCACATCAATCTAATAAATTGCTATTTAAAAAGTGTTGCCAATAATCTAGTTTTACAAGTGCAATAATACCATCCAGGTGCATTAGCTAGTGATTTTACACCCACACACCTGGGGTGTTCTGAGGCATAATGCAAACACATCTTTGCTAAAGTAGAGTATAGATGTTTCGCTAAAATCCTATATTTTAATAAGAGCAGAAAGTGTTTGTAAACGTTTGTATAAGTTTCCCAGTATATTCTTCCTATGCAATAGCTTTTAGTGTTAAAGTTATTTGAGAATATTCTCAAATATTGTTTAAAATATATTTCTTCTTGTTTGTATTAAAGGTAAAATAAAATCTGTTTACTAAGCAATTGTGTGGTATTCTCTCTTCAAAGGTAACTGGAAGCAGTTACAGAACTTTTGTATAATATAGCCCTGTCTTTGACTCTCTGAGCAACATAACATGTATAAACATGACATTTCAAAAGCGCTGAGTGTCAAACTGAAAATTGGACTTTGGTTACTAAGTCATTTGTGTGTTTTTGAAAGTTTTACCTTTTGTGTAGTGCTTTCCAGAAAGACTTGAAAAGAGAACTGT
Organism: Lepidochelys kempii; assembly: GCF_965140285.1. Classification (NCBI taxonomy): domain Eukaryota; kingdom Metazoa; phylum Chordata; order Testudines; family Cheloniidae; genus Lepidochelys; species Lepidochelys kempii. Next base: position 76,598,365 of record NC_136383.1, on the reverse strand, counting down.
AGCAAAGAGGTAAGATGATGAACTCATGCTTTTTACATATGTTTTCTCCCTTCCCATGTTATAATCTCTCATAAGAAGTATACTATTATTGTACAAATCATACAATTTGCTTACATTGTATTCTACTGAAATATCCATATTGTAGGCATCACCATGATAGCTGAGCATCTTTTAGTGCTAGGTAGCCCTAATTTGTTTGGATAGACAATCAACAGCATTTTAACAGAGGAGTTACTTTAACAAGGTTTTCTACAGTGGGCTGCAAATGAAAGGTAACAATGGGAAGAAAAATAAGAATAGTACCTGCTGTACAATCCTGATTTAGAAACTAGTAAACAAATTAAATTAATCTCTGAAGGTTCTTTCTGCAACACCTTTCTACAATTTCAGGGGATAGGCTTGGTAAACTCTTGTTTGTAAGGGAAGAAATCTGTAAAAATTGCTATTAATTCTAACTATGCTACGAACAGGCAAAATAACTTTAAACTGGCAAGAGAGAAACAGGAATCCTAAGAGAAGAAAACTTCTACACAACCTTTCATGCTGTGGTTATAGATAACAGAGGAAGAGCAAAGCATTCACACTATTCACAAATGGACAAGCTTTCTGCTTTTTACATGGGGCATACTGGCAGACGGGGTGAATAGAGTTGTTGTAATTAAAACTTTACTCTGAGAAGATCCTGTAGAACAAGTATCTGTACCTGGCCTGATGAATCTTCAAACAAGCAACCAAACAGTTATGGTGTTCTCCTGCAAATTTCTGTAGGGTCCAATATTATGAAGGATTATCTAGAGGAAAGCTTTAGATAGCCTTTCTGAATGCTCTGTATTGAAAATGAAGAAGACTAGCAATACTGTTTCTTACAAAGTTGCCTTGATAAAGTTAGTTGTATAAAAAACAAATAAAATGTAAGTAAAAACTAGCTCCAGATAGCATATGTAATTTTCAACATTAGTTCTGACCATCTGTTTTCTTCCTTTTAAAAATATAAATATATATATTTATTCTGAATCTCCTTGCAGACAACTAATGTGTTAACGTGTTGTATGTAGTTCTGATGTCCATATTTTTAAAAGGATGCTGAAAAAATGAAAGATGATGCAGAAAGAGCCACAAAAATTATTCAAGAGCTGGAGAAAATGCCTCACAGTGAGAAACTTAGGGCAGGGATCGACGCTCTAAGATCAATCCACTGGCGGTTGATTTAGTGGGTCTAAAAGACCCGCCAAATTGACTGCAAATAGCTCTCCAGTTGATCCCTGCACTCTACCCCCGATGAGAAGAGTAAGGTAAGTCGATGGGAGATTCCCCCCGCATCAATCCCCCGTGGTATAGACCCCGTGGTAACTCGACCTAAGGTACGGTCGACTCCAGCTACATTATTCACGTAGCTGAAGTTGCACAGTGTAAGTTGACTTACCGCAGTAATGTAGACATAGCCAGAAAGAGCTCAACTTGCTTAGTATATCAAAAAGAAGATTGAGAGGTGATTTGATTAGTGTGTAAGTACCTTCACAGAGAGAAAGTACTGGATTATTTAATCTAGTGGAGAAAGGCATAACAAGAACTAATGGCTGGAAGGTGAAGACCAAAGGTTCATATTGGAAACAAGGCACTTACTTACTTTCTTAAAAATGCAGTGAGGGTGATTAACCAGTGGAACAAAAGTGATGGATTCTCCATCTCTTGGAGTCTTCAAATCAAGACTGGATGCCTTTCTGGAATATTTGCTTTAGCCAACAAGTTATTGGGCTCAATATAGGATTAACTGGGTGAAACTGAATAGCCCGTCATATACAGGAGGTCGGAATACTAATAGTCCTTTCTGGCCTTAAGCTCTAAGAATAACGTAAATCAGACCAGCACAGTGTATAGAACATGAAATTATACATAACGTGGATTCCTAGAGACATTTTCAGTGAATGTCAAAGTTTGGAAACAATCAGATATATTATTGGACAGCTTGATATATTCACAAATATTAGTTGGCGTTAAGTGAGGTCAGAACCACAATTTAACTCTTAGTAGTGGGCAATTTGCAGCAAAATTATATGACTAATTTCTATTGATAAAATTATTTCAAACACCACATTTAAAAAGTCTAGGGAGAGTATGTGTTATGGAAATGTTTGGACATTGTATGAACATATTGGCATTAGCAGACATTTTCAAATACTACATTTAGATTTTGTAATAGCAATTACCATCACCATACCCACTAATAATTTTCTACTGCAACAATTTAAAGCTATTGATTCAATAAATGAAAGGGATATGCTTAAGATTCATTTGTAAAAATTGGGTTAAACAGTTCTACATTCCACCACAAGAAAGCAACAAAATGCAAACAGAGATAACTTATATTAGCTGAAACTTAATTCAATTAGATTAAATGTTTTATGTTAAATTGGTTATAATAAAAGGAGACCATCATTCATTACTGGTGGAAACAAGGCTAATCAAGGGCACTAAAATGTAAAAGAATGACTACATTAATTTGCATAGCTGCAAAGTATCCAACCCTTTGCCATTATTCCTGTTTCCAAATAGATCCACTTTGGTAGATTATTTTAAAGAGAATTTAGTAAGCCAATAAGTGCAATTGAATTTTATAACTTAACAACCTGAAGGAAAGTGCAGGTAAGGTAATGACAAATACATTATGATTATTTACTACAAATAGATAGCAGTCCTACTTTGGAACTTTTAGAAGCTGGGATCCTACCCAATGCTGACACTGCAGTAAAGATAATTTATGAGGACTATCTTTGCATTAATTGCTAACAGAATAAATAATATATATTAGATTTACAAACTGCCTTTGATCATAACGCATCCCAGAGTGCTTTACATATTAAGACCTTCATCGTGCATGTACCATATGGGCAGACCCTTTTGCTCATGTGGAACGCCACTGACTTCAGTAGGACACTGCTTGGCACAAAATCCATCTGCGTGGATCTGATCACAGGATCAGAGCATGAATGCAGAGTAACATAGCCTCTTCTGAGTTCAATGGTGGTAACATCTGGCACAAGGCAGAGCACAGCAGGGGAACAGGATAACAGAGAAAACTCCTTCTCTTACAAAAATGCAGTGGGATCTATAATACCCACACAGATCAGACAGGTCCTTGGTTTCTAAGGTCCTTCCAAAAGGATATTCAAACGGCATAGAAATTAAAACAATGTATCCATCATAGAACTATAAAAAAAAGATAGTTTGACCCTGCTGGGATTGAAATACGGGACCCGCTGAATTAGGCATGAGGCTTAGACATCATTACCACAATCTCCTCAGGAAGGACATTTGAACAAAGTACAAAAAGCTTGGTTATTACAAGCAGGACTCAAGAGAAACAATGGGTAGTAGACATGGTGGTCTTAGCAGTGTTGTATCTAACAGTTAATTTCACCACAACATTAACAGCAATAATCCGCATACCCAAATTCTGGAAGGGATACTACTAAGCACAAAAGGCATGATACTACTTGAGAAGGATCAGATCTTTGACCTACAGTAGCTGCAAGTTTACTATGGCGGACTTACAGTTCAGTATTCCATTGCTTTGAGATACTGAATGTAAAAATCCTTAATTCTTTAAAGCCCAATATAATAAAGAAACAGAGGTACATTTACAGTGCAAACCAATGTCTATATGGTACAATTACATCAAATAGTCACTGGGTCGATAAATAACTAAAAATAAGACCTATATAAGAATTATCTCAAGTGTTTGTGAAACAGGGGGCTTGAACTAAGAAAGCAGATAGCTAGCTGTGAAGGGAGGCTGTGCAAAATAAACTGATTAGTATGTGGGTGCATGCTTACAAGTCATGCTTACAAGATCATAAACTATTTAAATCATGATTTTCCCATTATTAATGATGCTATAAAATAATGTGCATTTTATTTTTAACAGCTTGACTGTTTTGAGTAGTAGGGCAACACAGTACTATGCAAAATTTCAAACCATTACCATATAAGACCAGAATCTCAAACTCAAATACACACAAAATATTTAGCAGGTATAATGTTATCTGTTTACAGATTCAACAACTCTCTATTATATGTTTAATGACTGTTTAAATAAACCAGGTATGCAGAAATGGGTTCATAAAACATCTGTCTTCTTGAGCACAGAACAGTGAACTACAGGGTAACAGAGAATTCAATACAGAGAAATTGTTACGAGTGTTCAAACTGTTAGGAAAATAGGCAAAATAAAGCCAAGGATGAACATTTGTTATGTGAACACCGCACAGCAAGAAAGTGCTATGAACTTCATACCTAATGTACATTAGGCTTTGATTCAGAGTGTGATAATCCCACATTGTTTTTAAAGCATTTCTCTCTGAGTTAGAATGATAATTCTATTTAGCACCATTCGGCAATTATAAACTGCTACATGAATTATAGATCCGTAACTGGAATAGTGTAAGAAGTTCCATTCACTGCAGTTGCTCCCCCAGGCACCAGGTCATAGTGTTTCAGGGGTCCCTGCATCTAGCATCGCCTGTTGACCACCAGTCTGGGCCTGTAAGGGCCTGTCTCTGTCCTCTTGTGCCTAGACCTCAATCCAGGTAACTTCTTAAAAATGTAGTCCTCTTCTAGGGTACGAAAAGTCCAACTCTAAATCCAAATAGATTTCGAAATCAATTAAATTACTCTTCCCCTCTTGGGCTACCATGAAACTATTTGCCCCTAGTCCTGTGCCCCACAAAGGTCTTCCATGTTGCTTTTTACCCAGCAGGTTTTCTACTGTATCCCCACCCCAGGGACATCCCCGCTTCTTACAGGCCCTATCTCAAGGCCTACCACAGGAGCCTAACTTGCTTCCGTTCATTTTCTCCAGCCTGCCGTCACTAGACCCTTCCCAAGGAGCAGAGGAACTCCCCTTGTTTTTCCCCCTCTTGGGTCACCTCCCTCCAGGGCCGTCCCTAGATACTTTGGTGCCCTATGCAGCCCCCCCCGCAAGGGGAGGGCGAGTTGGCCCCAGGCCTCCATGTGGGGGGGGAGGAGGGAAACTGCCCCCCAGCACGAGCCGGTGGAGTGGAGTGGGTTGGGGCCAGGTCGCTCCACTTCCTGCCACCTGGTGATTGCAGGGTGGGCCCGACCCCACACTCACGGGGCGGCGGGAAGTGGAGTGACCCAGCCCCAGCCTCCTCCGCTCTGCTCCCCTGGCTCCCAGCCTTCGAACTGGAGGGAACAGCCCCCCAGCACTCACTGGTGGCGTGGCTGGGAGCTGGCAGAGCAGAGCGGGCTGAGGCTGGGTCGCTCCACTTCCCACCGCCCCGTGAGTGCAGGGTGTGCCAACCCCTGCTGCAGTCTCCAGGGATGTATTTCAGGGGAAGGTGTGGAGTGGGGGTGGGGCTGGGGTGGAGCAGGTGTGGGAAGAGGCGGGGCAGGGGCTTTGGGGAAGGGGTGGAGTTAGGGTAGAGCAGGAGCAGGGGCAGGGGCAGGGGCAGGGGCAGGTTTCCTGGCTGGCTCAGCCAGCCGGCACAACTGGCTGGCCACCGGAGCAGCACACAGCTCCATAGGCCACCAGGAAATTTGGGGCAATTTGGTGCCCCACATTTCCTGGTGCCCTACACAGCTGCGTAGTTTGCATATGGGTAAGGACGGCCCTGCCTCCCTCTTTCTATAGTCTTTCCTTGTCCTTTCATAGCTGGAGTCTTTATAATTAAATTGCCAGATCAGGACCAGCTGAAGGATTGTTATTAGGTCACAGGCATAGCTGAGTCCAATTCTCCTTAAATGGCCAACCAGCCTGTGACTCAGCTGTATGAGTTCCTGTTTTTAAAAAGATTAACGTTTATACTTACGGTCCCACTGAAGTTAGTGAAAGTTTTCTTGTTGATTCCAGCCAGAACAGAATTTGGTCACAAGCCTATGATTTAATGCCATCATTTAAATTTGTTACATTTTTCTTCTTCATATTGCATTTGAACACTGACTTTTGGACTGGATAAATGTTGTACATATTCCACTATACACACAGCTATATCAGTAGTTACTATATTTTGGAACCCATTCATACTGTGCCCATAGGCTTTTAGAAGGCCAGAGATGACTTTTTTCCCTAATAGTCAGCCACAAAGATGGCTTCCTTTAATTTTTTTTCAAAAAAACCTGCTAAACTTTTTTCTGTACCTAATGCTGGGTGTTGGCCTCTTGCTCCTGCAAAAGCTGTGGAGTTTGAATATTCCGACAGTTTTAAGGCTGGAAAAAAAAACAAACCATCCCCAGATGTGTGTTATCCTAGTCCCCTTTACCAAGCCACTGGAGTTAGCCAACTCCTTCCCAAATTCTGGATGAACAGGGCAGAAGAATCATTTGTCATTGTAATGGAATTATGCTGCTTGGAGAACCTCTTCTGCTACTGAAGGAAAGAGAGCTTCCACCTCCCATGGTCTATTTTATGTCCTGTCCACTCATTTTTTAAATTTATATGTGCTCTTGTACAGGGATGGAGTTGACGATTATCTTGTCACATGGACATTCTTGATCTGGATTACAAATTGTTACATTTGTGAGCTCAACTGTACCAGTCTGATTCTGGCTGCAGTACTTTTTACATTTCACAATCTGATATATCTCTTTCCTCCCTACTCCTCTACACATCAAGACCTGTAGAATGTCAGGGTGACTTCATGAACATGCTGAGTTTCACCCATGCTATTTAAATGAATCAATAGCCATACAGAGTTTAAGTCTTGTATGTTCCATTACTAAGATCCTTAGTCATCTAGCACTCTCTTATGGCGACTGTTACAACAACTAAATAAAGGCAAAGAGAAGTAAAAGTATTTCCTTCACAAAAAATGGTTATACAAAACACATACTTCTAACATATGTGTTTCTGTAACACATTAAATCATAGCTAAATACGGCAGTTATGTAACCACAACAACTTTCTGAAGCACTGAACCTTTACATTTCTAAAGCACCTTCAGCCCTGCTAACTGCTGGAAGGGCCTCCACTTTGGATAGTAGTTTCAGTTCAAGTAGGTTACTCTTACAGAGCCAAAAGTTTTACATTTGTTTTTTGTTTGTTTGTTTTGTTGTTTTCTTTAATTTAGAAACAAAAGATGCTCATATTACAGTTATGATGTTTGTGTTTGTACAATGAAAACAACATAAGAATAAAGATGTTTATGACTGGAAGTGGTTAGGATTTTGAAAGATCCACTCTTCATATTATTCTGTTATGGGTATTTTAAATTTTTCCACTGCCTCTAATTAGTGAGACATTTTATATAGAGACAATTTTTAGAGTAAGAGTCACTGACTGTCATTTTACACTGTATTCATTAAAATTAATTTCTTATCTTTACAGATTATCTTTGTTTTTCCTAATATAAAGTTTCATTACCCTGTCTATAAATAAGAGCTCTGCAAAATTTTGATAAATGGTTTGCAAAGTTGTTTAGATTTAGAATGACCAGACAGCAAGTGTGAAAAAATTGGGATGGGGAGCAATAGGCACCTATAAGACAAAGCCCCAAATATCGAGACTGCCCCTATAAAACCGGGACATCTGGTCACCCTACTACGATTCAAGATACACCCTACATTTTTAAATATGACCAGTAATGTTTGCTGCCTCATTTTTTGTTTGCCCAAATTGAGACATTAAAGGGATCTGATTTTTAGGGAGCTCTGAGCACGCACCTGCCCTCTGAAAAAATCAAGGCTTCTTATGGTGTTTCAAGTTGGACATCCTAGAACAGAGGCACCAAAAACAATTCACTTTTGAAAGTTTCAGTCAGGATCTCTAAATAACTTTTTAATAAAGGATGTTCTGATGTCCTGTCCCTTTAAATGTCTGAGCACTTCTCCCTCCCCCACTGCCAACCTCACTTCCCTCTTAGTTTCAGTTTTGCTGTCAGGTCAATAAAGCTTGAAACACAGCTGTCTGCTGTGGTGCTATAAGCTCACTCTGTGTCCAAAGATATCAGATACAAAAGTTACCTCCTCACTTTCCTTAAAAGTGCTCCACACTAAATCTCAAAGTTCTTTGCAACACCCACAGCAAAAACACAGTAGATGACAGGGTTTTCCTCTTTCCCTAGCTGTAAAAGAAACACTTCATAACAACTGTTCTAACAAATGGCATATATATATATATATATATCTGAACAAACCTGTTAATACAATGGGTCTTACACTTAAACTGCAGGACTAAAATAATCAAGCCACTGACTTCATATGGAGTTTTACTAAAAACGCACCCTAATGTCACAATCAAAGTAATTTTGTCTCCAATGTGGAAAATAATAGATGCAAAAAAGCAGCAAAATTGATATACTAACTTTTAATCACATTAAGTTTATCACGGTCAAACTACATTTCCTTCATTTTCTTCAAGAAACCCTAGAACAACAACAAAAAAAGTACCCGACTTGTAGAGATATCTAATAAAAGGAAAAATAAACTTAAATATGGTACAAGATGTGTATCTCTTCTTAATACATACAATAATTCTTGTTTAATTTTTTCAGACTCACACTGTAAATGATAAATCAGCCATACATAAATAATCAAGCCAAGAGAAAAATCTCTAAGAGGCTTCTGTTTTATGCTTCATAATAAACCACATACCACAAAATCTGGATGCATTTATGTTCCAAGGTCATGCAATCCTAATTATGGAAATGATATGGAATCCTCAGAGTTCTTGCTTTGCAAAATAAATACACAAGGGAAATAATGTTATATAAAGTTGTTAGCCTTTCACCTCTGAATTAAAATGCAATCAGATTCTATTAACCTAAATGAAAAAGTAAACCTTTATTAACAAGCACTTTGTTTACCCTTCCTCTTTCTAGTTAGTTTTTCTGGGTCAGCTTGATTTTTTTCTCAGATACATGGACAGGTTATAAATCTTTTCAGTTTCGCTTGTAAAAAAATAGAGATATAGATTAAGATATAGATTCCCCCTTTTTTCACACAACATTACCACATCCTGTGCACTGTGAGGACACCGCTACATACAGGACCTGCCTATGAAATTTTTGGAAGTGTCTTATGAGATGACAACTTGGGATATACCTAAATGTAAGACTTATGTATCATATATATAAAATGTTGGATGAGGTGCGGGAGGAATGGAGATCTTTAGATTCCTCCCAATTTCATATTGTAGAAGTGGCATCCTTCTGCTTGTGTTGTGATTCACCCAGTTGCCAACATAAAAATAAAATAAAAAAACCCGAACATTTTCAAAACATATGTTCAAATCACGTAGGGATCTGGAGCATCTGATGAAAAATTTTGTGTGGTTTTGCATTTTTGCAGACATTACAAACATTAAATAATCAATTACTTTTAATTATTCGTGCATCAAAGATGGAAAAACTGAGGAATGGAAATTTAGGATGAAAGCAAATGGCTTAAAAGAGCTTGGAGTGGTCACTGTCCATCACTGAAGACAGTGCTGTTCACAGCTAGAATTGTGAGGAATTTTTCAGCCAGACTTGTCTGTGCAAAAGATATAGATTCAACACCACCAAAAGATTTCATGAATTGGTGGCTAGTTTGTGGAATTATTTGTGTCAGAAAGAACTCCACCCCCTCAAAATTCCAAAAAAGTCAAATGTTTCAAAATTTTCTTCCATTTCATTTAAGGGGGGTAGGGGAGAGGAAATGAAACTCAACACGTCACATATTCAGAACTATCTTTACAAATAAAAGTGTTAAAAATAAAACTGAAATCATAATCACAGGGACGCATGCCAATCGACCTGCTGAATCCTAAAGGTTAGCTCTGCATTATTTACGAACACTTTTTCTGGTTATAGAAACATTTGTTACAAATTGATAACTATTTTCATAGGAAAAGACATCTAAATTACAAATACTACTAAAACTGTTACCTTTAAACATTTATTTCAAAGAAATCATATCCTTATTAAATTTTTTTTGCGATTTTGGTTTAATATAAAATGTTTTACTAAATCATTTTCACTTTAATCATGAAAAGAGTAATAAGTTTCTTCACGTACAAATTTTCCAATAAAAAAATTGTTTCTCATCTCATAACTAAAATTGGACTCTAAATCCTAGACTCTTACAGTTTGATTCGTTATGTGAATGTTCAGCAATTTGTGCTGCAGATATTTAAACAGGAGTCAGACTGGTGTACTGATCCACCAATTCAAAAAGAAAAATATCTGCATTATGCAGCTGTTAAGGATGTGGGACGCAGGTAAATTTCCATACAGAATATGAATATGAGAAGGGGAAATGTTATTCTCTTGAGGGCTAACCACATGCTCACAGCTGGAATTGTTAGTCATTTTCTATTCTGCCATATGGTAAATTCGCAAAACAACACCCAAGTGGCAGTAAAAATACCAGCCATATCACACAAAACATGGTTGTGATTTGAAAACTACCACTATTTCCCATTTCTTCATTCATAATACAGTACCCTAAACATTTTTAGTTCTCTATTAATTTCTAAATTTCATATTAAAAGGGACCCAGTATGGTCAGTGAGAATGAGATTAAAAGTTGTGTAAACTTAAAAGCCGAACCTATTTGTGTGTGACTATGTATGTATACACCATAACAAATATTTATATACATATTTATTATGAACAGCTGCTAGTCTAGGATGGTATGCAGGGTTTAATCAGAATGATTGCAAAACCACCAGTTAGTTATGCAAGTCAAACCAAACAAGTACTGATAAAATCATTGTACCACACTTTTACCTATTCTTTACATGGCACAGATCTTACAACACAAAACCGATTTTACCACTACATTAGAGCTTTAAAAAGTATTTGGTTTATATCTTGGATCTCTCTACCAATAGAGCTATGTGCCATAGTTGCCATGAGTTCCACTGCACAAGACTCATGGGGAGAGGAAAATTAAAAAATCAATAACTATTTATCACCTCCAATAGCCTCTCTACACACACACACACACACACACACACACACTTCAGAAATGATATCTATATTGTCCCTGAAAATCCAACCACCTGACAAAGGGCGCACCACTGCAGTCCTCAGACTTGATGTCTATATCAATGAAGCCAAATGACAACTCTACTGTCTACTGTAAAGAACTCAAAGAAAACCGCATACCACAATTCACACAGGAACATAAGGATATCATCAAATACTTCCCCAAATAATTCCAAGAGAAAAAAAAAAACTCTACAACCCTCATCTCCCATGGGCATTCTGCATGTATCCCAAGATACAAAAACAAGAGGAGCCAGGCAGACCTCTCATATCTGGCCATAACACACTCACTTAAGGAATATCAGGACTCTCAGAAACCATCCACGAACCACTCATCATACAAAAGATCCAACTTCCTGCAAGACACTACCGACTTCTTCCAGAAACTCCAACACTTTAACAACTTCCCCAAGAACAACATCCTAGCCACCATGAATGTCACATTCCCTTACCATGACAGCATCACTGCCTACCTCAGATATCTATAAAAAGACACTGTACAACACTCAGCTATCCACCCTAAACATCCATTTAATCCTCACCCATAACAATTTTACATTCAACAAATGAGATAAATGAAGGGGGGTAGCTCCTTTTTATGGACACCCAGCCAGCCAGCTAGCTAGCTATAAAATCCCTCTTAGTAGCTGTCCTCTACTTGCTTTACCTGTAAAAGGTTAAAAAGTCTGACTGCATGCATAGGTAAAAGTAAGTGAGTGGGCATGTCATAAATATAAAGGGAAGGGTAAACCCCTTTGAAATCCCTCCTGGCCAGCAGAAAGCTCCTCTCACCTGTAAAAGGTTAAGAAGCTAAAAGGTAACCTCGCTGGCACCTGACCAAAATGACCAATGAGGAGACAAGATACTTTCAAAAGCTGGGAGGAGGGAGAGAAACAAAGGGTCTGTGTGTCTGTCTATATGCTGGTCTTTGTCGGGGATAGACCAGGAATGGAGTCTTAGAACTTTTAGTAAGTAATCTAGCTAGGTATGTGTTAGATTATGATTTCTTTAAATGGTTGAGAAAAGAATTGCGCTGAATAGAATAACTATTTCTGTCTGTGTATCTTTTTTGTAACTTAAGGTTTTGCCTAGAGGGGTTCTCTAGGTTTTTGAATCTAATTACCCTGTAAGATATCTACCATCCTGATTTTACAGGGGGGATTTCTTTATTTCTATTTACTCCTATTTTTATTAAAAGTCTTCTTGTAAGAAAACTGAATGATTTTTCATTGTTCTCAGATCCAAGGGTTTGGGTCTGTGGTCACCTATGCAAATTGGTGAGGCTTTTTATCCAACATTTCCCAGGAAAGGGGGGGTGCAAGTGTTGGGAGGATTGTTCATTGTTCTTAAGATCCAAGGGTCCGGGTCTGTAGTCACCTAGGCAAATTGGTGGGGCTTTCTACCAAACCTTGTCCAGGAAGTGAGGTGCAAGGTTTTGGGAAGTATTTTGGGGGGAAGGACGCGTCCAAACAGCTCTTCCCCAGTAACCAGTATTAGTTTGGTGGTGGTAGCGGCCAGTCCAAGGACAACAGGTGGAATAGTTTGTACCTTGGGGGAAGTTTTGACCTAAGCTGGTAAAGATAAGCTTAGGAGGTTTTTCATGCAGGTCCCCACATCTGTACCCTAGAGTTCAGAGTGGGGGAGGAACCTTGACAGGGCATCTGGCCAAAAAAGAGTCAATGGGAAGGCTAGACCTTGTTAAAATTGAAACAAAACTCCCCTTTTCTCTATCTGTTGTTCTCCAGAGAAAGGGGACAGAGCAGGACGGGGCTGGAACTATGCTGTAACAAGCTTTAAGCCAGATATGGAAAAATCATTAAATCATACCTAGAACGGTCTTATTTGAAACCTCAGACATGTAAGTAGATCAGGAAATGTTTAGGAAGACGCAATTAGGTTTCTCTTTTATTTCTTTATGGTGTGTGGACTCCTCTGTACTAACCCCCAAATGTTTTTGTTTTGCTTGTAACCTTTAAGCTGGACCTCAAGAAAACCATTCTTGATGCTTAATTATTATATTTCCTCTTTTTAAATCTAGCAATAGCCTAAGTTCTGGATTCATTTTCTTTCTTTTTGTTTTTAATAAAATTTACCTTTTTTAAGAACAGGATTGGGTTTTTTGTGTCCTAAGAAGTTTGTGCATATGTTGTTTAATTAGATGGTGGCAACAGCTGATTTCCTTTGTTTCTCAGCTCTTCCTGGGGAGGGGGAGTGAAAGTTTTGAGGGTACCCCACAGGGAGGAATGTGCCCCTTCCTGGGTCCAAGGGTCCCCCCCCCTCCACTTGGGTGGTGGCAGCATCTACGGATCCAAGGTCAGAGAGAAGCTGTAACCTTGGGAGTTTAATACGAGCCTGGAGTGGCCAGTATTTTTTTTTTAAATCCTTGCAGGCCCCGCACCTTCTGCACTCAAAGTGCCAGAGTGGGGAAATCAGCCTTGACAACAACAAATATACACATTGTCCAAAGCATAGGACCAGCCTGCCAATCTCTTTGGGCCACCTCGATGAAGAATTTCTGAAAGAATGCCTCACAGAACAACTTGTATACCTGAGATACATCAATGATATTTTCATACTCTGGACAGATGACCTAACTCACTCAGATTGCGACAACAACTTCAACAATCATCCATCCATGAAAATCTCTAGAATAGTCACACCAGCATTAACTTGCTAGACATGAGGATCAGCTTCAACAATGGAACCCTACGAACAACTGTATACAAGAAACCCACGGATCACCACATCTCCACAGGTCCAGCAGTCACCCCAGATACAGCAGAGAAATCTGTTATCAACAGCTTGGCATCATCATATAATATATTCCAAGAAGAAAATCTAGCATACGCACCTTCACACTTAAAACCACCTTCACCAAACCAGGACACTCCACCAGAGAAGTGAATCGCATCAGGGAACAGGCCATCCAAATACCCTGAAAGAACCTGCTTTACTACAGAACCCGCGTCTGTCCGACCGAAACCGTATAACCCTACTTGTCACCTACCATCCCACACGGGAATCAAACGGTTACAACTCATACTTGATGGGGGCCATATCCTGAAAGTAACCTTTTCCAACCCTCCCTCTTCCAGACTTCATACAACCCTACAAGCTCATCATCAGAAGCAAGCTGCTGACAGCCTAGGACACCAATTCACGGTAGCAGACCCTGTGAGAACAGATGCAGAATCTGCAGATTTATCTCCACAGCAACCATGATCAACACCTCCCACAACAGACCTTTCAAGATCCATGGGTCTTACATTTCCCTTGATCTGCTGGCAATGCTTCTACTAATGCAATCCAATATGCCATTAGCCTGCTTGGCAACAAAAGCATACTGTTGACTCATATCCAGCTTCTCATCCACTGTAATCCCCAGGGACTCTTCTACAGTACTTCTGCTTAGCAAGTTGGTCCCCAGCCTTTAGCAGCACATGGAATTCTTCCATCCTACGTGCAGGACTCTGCACTTGTCCTTGTTGAACCTCATCAGATTTCTTTTGGCCCACTCCTCCAATTTGTCTAGGTCACTCTGTACCCTATCCCTACCTTCCAGCATACCTACCTCTCTCCCCAGCTTAGCGTCATCTACAGACTTGCTGAGGGTGCAATCCATCCCATCATCCAGATCATTAATGAAGATATTGAACAAAACCGGCCCAAGGACCCACCCTGGGGCACTCCGCTTTATAGTGGCTGCCAACTAGACATCGAGCCATTGATGACTACTCGTTGAGCCCAACGATGTAGACAGTTTTCTATCCACCTTATAGACCATCCATCCAATCCATACTTTTTTTTTTAACTTGCTGGCAAGAATATTGTGGGAGACCGTATCAAAAGCTTTGCTAAAGTCAAGATATATCACATCCATTACTTTCCCCCATAGGGCCAGTTATGTCATCATAGAAGGCAATCAGGTTGGTTAGGCATGACTTGCCCTTGATGTATCCATGTTGACTGTTCCTGATCACCTTCCTCTCCTCTAAGTGCTTCAAAATGGATTCCTTGAGGACCTGCTCCATGATTTCCAGGGACTGAAGTGAGGCTGACCAGTCTGCCGGGCAGCATGGCTGCGTGACTGTTGCTGGATGGGAGGTGGGGCTGTGAGCTCCTGCTGCTCTGAACGGCATGGTAAGGGGCCGGGAAGTGGGGGGTTGGATAAGGGGTAGCGGATCCCGGGTAGCGGTTGGGGTGGAGGGTCCTGGGAAGGGGTGTGTGACATTGCACCCCATAAGTCTTTATGGAAATATGCTTATGAATGTATATATGACAAAACTGGAATATGGTTTATGCAACATTGCCATGTAACATCTCTGTAAAGGTTATGATCTACTGAGTCTATTCCTCCTTTTATATGCATGTATCATTTCTGTGTTCGAAGTTATGAATATCAGCTGTGTACTTGCTTGATTTCTAAGTAGCCTTAGTAAAGCATTTGGTCAGCTTCTTGAGAAAGGAATGTGCAAGTTAAGTGCCCAACCAAGAAACACTTAATGAACCTGGATCTTGGAAGTCTCCAATC
This sequence comes from Lepidochelys kempii, assembly GCF_965140285.1. Taxonomy (NCBI): domain Eukaryota; kingdom Metazoa; phylum Chordata; order Testudines; family Cheloniidae; genus Lepidochelys; species Lepidochelys kempii. Next base: position 76,582,849 of record NC_136383.1, on the reverse strand, counting down.
CAAATAAGAAGTCTACTTGAGGATGTTCGAGGTTGCATGTGAACCATGGTTGCTCCATGTAAGTTAAGGACATGTGACTTGCCCACGTGACTCCAAAACTTCATCTTGTAGCTCAGATTCTACACAGGGAGAGGGAGGGGTATCCACCCACAAGAGAGTCTATTTAAACCCCTGGGAGACTGTCCATTTTGTCTTTAGCTGGCTCAGGAGAGAACCTCTCCACCCCAAAAGATACCTGAAAAAACTGGAACAAAGGAAAGTAACCACAGGGGGGGTGAGTGATTGCTGGAACCAGACTACAAGGAAGACTGTAAAAGGAAGCTTACTGGAACACCTCTGAGGGTGAGGTTTTATCTGTGTTCAGTTTTCTTACTATATTACACATAGTCTTGCATGTTTTATTTTATTTTGTTTGGTAATTCACTTTGTTCTGTCTGTTACTATTTGGAACCACTTAAATCCTACTTTTTATATTTAATAATGCATTAATACCTGGGGGGCAAACAGCTGTGCATCTCTCCATATCAGTGTCGTAGAGGGCGAATAATTTATGAGTTTACCCTGTATAAGCTTTATACAGGGTAAAACGGATTTATTTGGGGTTTGGACCCCACTGGGAGTTGGACATCCAAGTGTCAAAGACATGGACACTTCTTACGCTGCTTTCAGTTAAGCTTGCAGTTTGTGGGAGGTGGTTCAGACCTGGGTCTGTGTTTGTGGCTGGCAAGCGTGTCTGGCAGAACAAGGCAGGGCTCTGGAGTCCCAGACTGGCAGGGAAAGCAGGGGCAGAAGTAGTCTTGGCACATCAGTTGGCAGCCCCGAGGGGGTTTCTGTGATCCAAGCCATCACAGGGTGGTCAGGGGACAAGGAGCAGGGGGGTGGGATGGTTCAGGTTTCTGAGGGGGAAAGTCAGGGGGCAGGCAGAGGGAGAGGTAGATAGGGATGGGGGCCAAGCTGTTTGGGGAGGCACAGCCTTTCCTACCCAGCCATCCATACAGTTTTACAACCCTGATGTGGCCCTCAGGCCAAAAAGTTTGCCCACCCTCGGGTTAGGCCAAAGTTGTTTCAGATGCAATCTTGATGCAGGAAGTTATCCACTTAGCAATCATCTGTGAGGAGACTGCCTGTTCCTTCATATGGTCTACATACAACACAAAACAGATGAGGCAAAGCCCAAAAATGGTTTAGTCCTGTCCCGGCAGAAGGTTCATGCATTAAATGTCATATGATATCAAAAGTGCTGCTCCTCCAAAAGATGGTTGCAGCTGTGGAGTGAGGGGAGAAACCAGGCAAGTATACCAACTGGTTCAGATGAAACAGATACCACTCTAGACACAAATTTTGGGTGCAGCACATCATTTTATCTTTTAAAAATTGCATACAGGGAAACTCTGCCAAAGCATGCAACACTCACACTCTCCTTGCAGATGCTAATGCAATTTTTGACACGAGCACGCAAAGGGTGAGGATGACAGAGGCTCAAATGGAGGCCCCATCAGAGCTGTCAAGACCATATTAAGATTCCAGAGGGTAACCAGTTTCCAGACCAGCAGATGGAGATGAAGAACTCCTTTTTGAGAGATCCTGCTACCAGGGAATTGGATAAATACTGATCTTCAGTGAACGGGAAGATGAAAGGCTGAGGTCACCGTTAGATGAGCCCTCGACAAACTAAGCATGAGCCCTAAGACTGAAAATGCCGCATATACTCCAAGATATGCCTGACCAACCTGATTGCCTTCTATGATGAGATAATGGACTCTGTGGATATGGGGAAAGTGGTGGACATGATATACCTTGACTTTAGCAAACCTTTTGATATGGTCTCCCACAGTATTCTTCCAGCAACTTAAAGTAGTATAGATTGAATGAATGGACTATAAAGTGGATAGAAAACTGACTACATCATCGGGCTCAATGGCTAGTGATCAACGGCTCGATGTCTAGTTGGCAGCCGGTTTCAAGTGGAGTGCCCCAGGGGTTGGTCTTGGGGCCAGTTTTGTTCATCATCTTCATTAATGATCTGGATGATGGGATGGATTGCACCCTCTGGAAGTTTGCAGATGACACTAAGCCAAAAGAAATCTGATGAGGTTTGCACTTAGGACAGAAAGATAATGGAGCAAATTATTAAGCAATCTGCAAACCCCTGGAATACAAGGTAATAAGTAACAGACAGCATTGATTTGTCAAGAACAAATCATGCCAAACTAATATAATAGCTTTCTTTGACAGGGTAACAAGCTTTCTGGAGAGGGAGGAAGCAGGACAAAGCAACAGATGTGTTTATCTTGACTTTAGTAAGGCTTTTGATACTGTCTCCCATGACCTCATAAAACAAACTAAGGAAATACAACCTAGATGGTGCTATTATAAAGGTAGGTACATGCTGGTTGAAAAATTGTTCCCAGAGTTATCAGTAGTTCACGGGGATCAGTTCTGGATCCAGTCCTGTTCAATATCTTCATGAATGATTTAGATAATGGCATAGAAAGTACATAAAGTTTGCAAATGATATCAAGCTGAGGGGGTGCAAGTGCTTTGGACAAACTGGAGAAATGGTCTGAAGTAAACAGGATGAAACTCAATATGGACAAGTGCAAAGTAGGAAGGAACTTAGGAACAATCAGTTGCACACACAAAAAATGGGAAATGACTGCCTAGGAAGGAATACTGCAGAAAGGGAGCTGGGGGGGTCATGGTGGATCACAAGCTACATGATTGAACAGTGTAACACTACTGGGGGTGGGGGTAATGCAAACATCATTCTGGGCTATATTAGCAGGAGCGTTGTGAGCAAGACATAAGTTGTAATTTTTCCGCTCTACTCTGTGCTGAGACCTCGACTGGGAGTATTGTGTCCAGTTCTGGGTGCCACATTTCAGGAAAGATGTGGACAAATTGGAGAGAGTCCAGAGAACAACAACAAAAATGAGTAAAGCTCTAGAAAACATTACCTATGAAGAATGATTGACAACATTGGGTTTGTTTAGTCTGGACAAGAGAAGACAGAGGGGACATAACTGTTTTCAAGTAAATAAAAGATTATTAGAAGGAGGAGGATGAAAAATCATCCTCTTTAACATCTGAGGATAGGACAAGAAGTAATGGGATTAAATTGCAGCAAGGGAGTTTAGGTTGGACATTAGAAAAACTTCCTAACTGTCCTGGTGCTTAAGCAGTGGAATCTCCATCATTGGAGATTTTTAAGAGCAGGTTAGACAGACACCTGCTAGGGATGGTCTAGATAATATTTAGTCCTGCCATGAGTGCAGGGGACTGGGTTAGATGACATCTTGAGGTCCCTTCGAGTCTTACACTTCTATGATTCAAGTGTGGCAAACTCTCAGTAACTGAGAACTAAAGAAGTGTGAATAACTGTTTTTTCCCCTTTTTTCTAGCCAAACAAAGAACAAACAGGTCTGGGTTGACCTGAAACAGAAAGTTTCCAGTTCTCAGTAAAAAACAAAACAAAACAAAAAAAGACACACCGAGTGTTGGGTTGATTCATTTGGCCATTATGCAAGAATGGCAACTCGATAATTTGAATAGTCCCTTCTGGCCTTAAATTCTGTGAGCCTATGTAAAGTTACTGTCAGACATAGCAACATTAGGTCTGACCTACTAAACTTGGGAGAATCTGGTCAGAGTGTAAATCACTTAAATATGAAGGTCTGAGAAGATAGCTGAAAAGAAATACTTTCCACTTACCTATATGTAGCTTCCCCTTTCACCCAAGGATTTCAGTGATGAAGCACAAAGAGATGAAGTTACATTGTATGTCAAGCAGAAAACCTCTGACATCTGTCAGAAATAGCAGTAGCCCTACTGACTTCATGATTTGCTTTAGTCATAAAGACTAACCCTTCCTCTCATACTTCCTTCTAACTGATCGGCACATCCTAGAGAGAAAAATATAGTAGTTGTCCGAGTATAAATGCAGAGAGGAGCAGACATAGCAGCATTAAAATGACAATTCCATGACTTCTCTCAGGGAATCCTTCCAAAATGCAAAACTTCAAGGAAAAAAAAATAAAATTACTACTTTCATGCTGGGGGAAAAAACAAAACAAAACAAAACCAAAAAAACCCCAAACCCACACAATCAGTAAGTCATACAAAGGAATTTATAGGCTCTTCAGTTCTGTGTACAAAACTAAACCCACAAAGTTAAAAATTCCCTTTCAGGAGCTATATCAGTCACTAATCCTAATCTATTTCACAAATGAAGAACCAGAAGTTAAATCTGTTGCCACTATCCAAACCTACCCTTCTATCCTGGGTTCTGTTTTCCCTATTGTAAATAGAACAGAGGGTTTTGTATATTAGTAAGGGCTGTTTTCCCTACTCAAACTTTAAAGCCTGTATGGGTGGTGGTTATTTCTTTTTTGGTGAGCATTAATGTTTTGTAGAACGATTTATCCTTGACTAACAACTCATCCTGCAGTGTCAGGAATTTAGCAGAATAAATCAAGTGCCTCTTAGCTGTTCCTTATTTTACCTGGTTGTCCTAAAAACCCATTACTTCTATCAGAGTAACAGCCGTGTTAGTCTGTATTCGCAAAAAGAAAAGGAGTACTTGTGGCACCTTAGAGACTAACCAATTTATTTGAGCATAAGCTTTCCTGAGCTACAGCTCACTTCATTGGATGCATACTGTGGAAAATAGAGAAGATGTTTTTATACACACAGACCATGAAAAAATTGATGTTTATCACTATAAAAGGTTTTCTCTTCCCCCACCTCACTCTCCTGCTGGTAATAGCTTATCTAAAGTGATCACTCTCTTTACAATGTGTATGATAATCAAGGTGGGCCATTTCTTCTATATGAAGGAAAAGTCTTCTGTCTGGGAGTATTAGAACTCAGCTTGTAGCCCTACCTTCCGTTATCTCAACACAGATAAGCAAACCCCAGGGGGCTGTCTCCTCTCTTGCCTAGTTAATTATGTAATACATTTCAAGATCTGCTTCTAGGAGGAATAGTGTGTATACACTCTAACAGCTAGAGTTCCCGAAGGCCTCAGATCAGACTCATACAAGATTCAATACAACTTCTTATAACACAGGCAAAGAAGTGTCCAAAGTACTACCTTCGATTTGTAGAGAAATAATTGGGGTTTGATCTTCAATTAAACAGATTACCTTTGGTTTTAAGAACACGTTCTATTTAAGGAACAAAATGATAAATTAATGTACATCAGAACACATATCTAGGAAATATCTATCCTGCATGTGTCTCCTAAACTTTATCATACTTATCTAAATGATCTGTGCCTCTAAGTGAAAGACTTTACCTTTCTTCTATTATAGGAAGAAGTTGTCCCCACTGTAAGCCTGATTCTACAAATTCTACTTGCTCAGATGAACCCGTTAACTTCTATTAAATTTTACCTTTACCTTAAATGTGTTTCGCAATTTTTGAAGTCAGGCAACTTATCTGAGTACCTCTATATATTTAGTAGCCAAAGCATAAGCATCTATTATTTTGTCGTGAGACAGTAACTTCTATCTAAAATTTAATATTAGGAAGAAAATATTTTGTGATTTTTTCTTAGTTTTTGAAAGTTTAAAATATGCATAATATTAAAAAGTCTATTTTATTGAAGGGAATTATTAACTGCATAAAATTATAAGTATGCTGAGCTAAATCACCTGAAGTATGCAAGTACAAACCTAATTAAAATCAGTGGAGCTGCACCCATCATCAATCCCATATCTGACCCACTAAGTTTTATGGGAATCTTAGGGTTCACTTCGGAACCTCACTCCAGTCCATTTGCACCAGTTCTACAACCTAAAGGTCTAGAAAGCACTAGGATCTTCTCAGCTAGGGTTAGTTCAAACAAAGGTCAAACTGCCCTACTGGATCAGATCCACGGTCTGGCTAGTCCAATGGTTCTCAACCTGCGGCAATCAGCACAGAGCGGTGGCCCATGTGACATCCTGAAAAAAAAAATTAAAGACTGCTGTGTGATTTGTTGATTGTCACATCAGTGTTGTGCCAGCAGTTGAGTAGGGCACACGAGAGAAAATGGATCACTTTGTTGTTTACAGAGAGACATGACCACTGGTAGCTTCAGAAACCAAAGAAAGATGAAAAAAGAACATGAAGGAAAGAAGCATCACAGTTTGGCAGTAGAAGGCAGAAAAGTACAAGATACTGGAAATAAATATTTGCAGTTATAGAAAGAGATGGGAAGCCATTTTGTTCATTATGTTGTACAGCCCTCACCGAGTGCAAAAATGCCCAAAGTAAAAAGGGAATTTGAAACAAAAATCATCAAGACTTTCAAACTAAATACCTAGAAAAAGCTGAAGATCAAGTTGAAAATAGTCATCTTGAGAAATTTCTAAACAATGAGCAGAAGGTGTTGTGTGCAATGTTTACTGAAGCAGAAATTGTGACACTTGCATCTTACAAAATTTCGTGGATGCTTGCTAAACACAGGAAACCATTTTGTGATGAGGAATTAGTACAAATGCTTTTAGAAACTGCGGACTGTCTCTAATGATTTGAGAAACAAATATGACATCATAAGGATAAAAAACTGCACTGAATCAATGATAGTATGTCAGTGGATCTCAGATCTTTCAGAAAATGTGACTAGCCAACTTAAAAGAAACAAAACAAAAAACCAAAAGATTGCCTCTGCTGAAGCTTTAAGTTTAGTAGTTGATGAATCAACAGACAGAGGAGCCATAGCAGAGCTTTGTGCTTGGATTTGATGCACTGTCAACTTTCAAATTACCGAACACTTGCTTTTGCTCCAGTCACTACACGATCATACTTGTGGACAGGATATGTAAATTGCTGTTCGTTCATTTCATCACAGACTTGGTGTTCTGCTAATTCAGTTGTTTGGCTCAGTGGCTAATCAGCCAGTGACCGAATGGGGCCGGGGCCTGGGCCCAGATAAAGTGGGGTAAAATGGGGCCCCAGGCCCAGGAAATTTGGGGGCCCAGTAAAAATGGGTGCCCCCCACTCCAACCTTCTCTGCCCACGGGGTACTTCAGGCTGAAGGGGTGGAGAGGGACCCCCCCACTTGTAACTTCAGTTACAACAGATGGAGCTCCGAGTATGAATAGTAAACATCAGGAACTAGTTGCCAAAATGACAAAGGATCAGGCAAATTTCTTGGCATGTCAGTGTATCGTGCATCAACAGGGTCTGTGCAGCAAGTTAGGAGACAGATGCATGAAGGGAATAATGTACAGATCTGTTAAAGTAATAAACTTCATTCATGTCAGACCTTTACTACACTGCCACTTTCTTTCTTTGCTGCAAGAAATTGAGTCTTCATATGGAGATATTTCTGTGTGTAACAGTATAAGATGGCTAAATCTAGGTAAGGTTCTTCAAAGATTTGTTGCATTACTTCCAGAAATTGTGCAGTTTCTTGCTGAATTCGGAGAGGAGGATATATATTCCAAATTGAAAGAGGACAGCTGGAAGAAAGATTTTGGCATTCCTTGCTAATCTCACTGGGCATCAAGCTGAAAGTACAAATACAGAGTAAAGGAAATGTAATTGATGGAGTTAATGTGCGCTGTTGCTAGTTCTAAAATCAAGCTTGAAATGTACATCACTCAAATTAAAGGAGGAGACCTCACGCATTTCCCGCAGCTAAATGAACCACATGAGGGTTCTCTGGAAAGTGACAAACTAGAAATATTTGTTGCTCTGGTACAGCAGCTACAAGAAAAGTCTGTCACGTTTTGTGATTTCATGAAATTAGAGTCTGCAGGTGTTTTTCTACAGGATCCTTACACCTTCCCTATTTTAAAACAAAGATCTTGATGCAACATTTAATGGTCCCAGGCAGGAACTGGAAGAGGAGCAGTCAGATTTTCAGGACGGGGAGCAATGTACACATCACATCATGAAAGTTCTATTCTGGAATTATGGAAAATGTATCGGAGAATAAAACGAGTGTCTTTTGAGTGCCAAAATAGAGTCTGTTTGGATCAATTTAGAGATCTGTTTGGATCGGTTTACATTTGTGAATGCACATTCTCAGACGTGCCGAATTAAGTTCCAATATCATGCATGCTTGATTGATGCAAACCTTCATGCCCAGCTGCAATTTGCAGTCACCCATCTTCAACCTGATTGTGAAGCAATTACTGCTTTGAACAAAGGAACTTGCCAGACCTCCCACTAAAGTAAGTATTACACCAAATTAATTTTAACAGTTAATGTTTTGACTCATTTTGCTAACTTAAAATGCTCTTGGTAGACATTTGCCCGTGTTGAAATGAAAAGGTACTGTATTGATTTGAATCGCATTGCTGTCAAATACTAAACATATATTTTTTGTCTATGTACAGGTAGTATATATATTGTGTGGATGCCGACCAAACAACACAGAGAGCTGCTGCCTATGTGGCCCACCATGGTAAATGAACTAGACCAGTCGTGAGCAACCTGTGGGCTGCACGTGGCCCATCAGGGTAATCTGCTGGAGGGCTGCCAGACAGTTTGTTTACATTTGCACTGCTGCCTGCAGCTCCCGGCAGCCGTGGTTTGCTGTTCCCAGCCAATGGGAGCTGCGGGAAATGGCAGCCAGCATGTCCCTGCAGCCTGCGCCACTTCTTGTGACTCCCATTGGCTGGGAACGCAGAATCATGGCCACTGGAAGCTGCAGGTGGCTGTGCAAATGTAAACAAACTGTCTGGCAGCCTACCAGCGGATTACCCTGACGAGCTGCAGGTTGCCCACCACTGGCCTAGAATTTAATGTCCAGTCTCTGACAGTGGCCAACACCAAATATCTCAGATGAAGGTTCAACAGTAAGCAGAAGAGGAGTAATATGCCTCCATCAAGGTTTCAATCTAAACTTTCCCAGTTAGAAATTGGTTTATACCAGGACGCATTAGATTCTTATCCCTTCCAAAACTGTTATCTTTTGTTTGCATTAACTATTTGTAGCTCTGGAGATGCTTGTTATCCATATAAACATTCAAACCCTCTTTGAATCTTATTAATATCTTGGTTTAGATGAGGGAGGAGAAGATGTGGTACTGTCCCAAGACTGCCTCTGCACAAAACCCTGCCTATTCAAATAACCAAAATGAGACACCATTCTCAATAGATTGAGCAGATGTTCAAATTATTATGTATGCTGTGCTAAGCACCTCAGATTTGGATCCTCCTCAGTGGAGTTTGCATAAACACGTGGGCTCTACTGTGCATCTTGCCTTGGCTCACCCATGATAGACCTCAGACATTCCACTTGGCTCTGTTAGATTCCGTGAGCTTAGTTCTCCCTTTATGGGTCTTGGAATCCTCCCCTCTGGACTCAATTTTTTTCACTTGTTAGTGCATGTGTGTGTGGGGGGGATGTGGAGAATAGTGATGGTACTCAATTTTTGACACCAACATTAGATGTTTCTGACAGAAGACGGTGCAGATTTTCATAATATGGTCATTTCTCTCTAACTTTCACACTCTGATCAGCACTGAAATAGTTAATATTGGTATTTCAGTCATAATAGGACATCTATATTAATACTCCATTGAAATGATAGACAATTCTCAATACTGGGGGGTGCAAATTCTGCTCTCAGATATATTTCTGAATTTAATAGCTGAGATGAGGATTTGTCTCTCTGACAGAGAACATCTGGTCATGACCAAAATGTATTAATGTTTTAATTTAACTACTTCTTGGTTATTCTGTGTTCAAATACTTCAGGTTTTTTGTACTATAGATTCTCACTCAGGTACAATTATAAAATAGTACAAATGTATGGTATGTGCATAGATCTATTTATTGGTATTTCTCTTTTGCATTGATGGTGTTTCCTTTTATAAGGCTCAAACAAAAGTATAATTTTGAGACTGTAATGAGAAAATACTGTCATATGTTTCAACCTTGCAATCTTGTAAGGGAAATAATTTATACTGTGTCCTCCATTGTGTTATTACAATTTTTCCCCTCACAAGAATGAGGTGTTAAAATGTTGTCTTGTGGTATATTTTGTGAATTAGAATTGTATTGTGTGCACCTATGACCTTTATCCACATGCTGCTTTTTGACTGGATAGCCATTCTGTTTTTTGCCCCCTCTTTATAGCCTTACTAAACCATGGGAAAGGGGTGACGTTGCATACCAGCTAACTTACAAAAAACTGAAATGTCAAGGCAGTAAGACAGACTACTATATTTCACAGAATATATGAAGCATTGCAATGATACCTCATTCTCATAAAGAAATTGTAACATGAACAGAAAACGGTACAACATGAATCTATTCTCATGAATAGAGACTTCCAGAAATGGTGCAGATTTAACCTCTTCTGTATTCCATTGCAGGTTTGTAGGTTTCCTTCAAAATTGTTCAACTGTTGAAAGAGTTAGAGGTCCTGATGTCAGTTTTCGTGATCATTCATGTGACATGTAAACATATTTGTATAATAAGCCTTTAAAAAAAAAAAAGCCTATTGCAGGTCTGTTAACTTGTTGGGTTGATACCAAAATCACAGACGGATTACAACTTTCTCCAGATGTTTACTGACAGAGGGCATGTTGATTTGCTCTTAGTAATATGACCAAAAAACTCCCACCTCTGCAGTCTATTATGTTTTGCAATTGTCCTCAAGAGACAACAGTATACTGCATGGAAATATGTATTGGATAAGTTACTGATCTTTAATTTGATGTTCCCTTTTGCAGCTTCTAGAAAGACTATTTGAAAATTTAGCAAGAGCCATTAATTTCCCACATTTTGGAGAGAACGGTAAGACAGACACGTACCATATGAGTTTGGGAATCAGGAACTCCGAGTTATAATCCTAGTGTGACAACGGCTCAGTATGTGGTGGTGGGCATGCTGCATTATTTCACTCGTTTTCCTCCCTTTCCACGTCTGTAAAATACTTACCTACCTACCTCACATGTGCTTTGACACGAATGGGGAATGTGTCTAAACAAGAACGTATTTAAATTAAGGAGATAATTTTGAGATTCAAATCTGCCCTTATGGTTTTGCTTCTACATTGAGACCAAAAGCAGAAGGAGATGACTTTCTATTTCTGGTTCAGAACTGAACAAGTTATTACATTAACAGAAGTTTTCATGACACTTCAGTGCTAGATGTGAAAATATGGGGAGATCATGTTGCGAGCAATACTGAATGCAAAACCAAATCTAAGTCCTGATTGTGTCTTGAATCAAAACCATCACTGAATCTGGATCATCACCTCTTCAGCAATATTAGCGCAAAGTGGTGTAATACTGTTACTTTATTAGTTAAAATTAGGGCTTCTGTTGATTCATTAGCTCTAAAAACTCAAATATCCTACAATTTAATTAAAACACATTTAATGGGAATGAATCATGTCATCCCCTTTCCAGCTTTTATATTTAAATGCCAATTAAGCAATAGTCACTAGGATTAAAAATGTAAAGTTGTACTTTTAACATAAAACAAAATATTTGAACATTCATAGTCCCAGTAATTCAGTGAATGTTACTTTTTGTGTATGCCATATTTTAACTGACTATTTGAGTGCTATTATCTATGTTTCCCTGAAAATATCCTATTGAAAGAAAGAGGTGTCCAAATTCATACCTGTGTGCAACTCAGATAGGTATAAAGTATCACACTCATCACTGTGCTAAGTATATAAAAGATGTGACACACCACACAAATTCAAGTGGCACATAGTTTCACCAAGTCTGAATTTTGCCCCAATACTTTTATCTTTAACATCCCATACTCTGTCCAAAGATCTAAGGACTGTAGCTCTCTTCTTCGTATTTAAAGGAGAACTAAAATATCCATATTTTCTAGAACCTTATGAATCGTATTTTTCTACATACTGTCTTTTGTACTTGTTAGTTTTTTCACTTTTATATAAATTGCTTAAGTTCTATTTTCCTCTATTTATTGTGTGGTAATATTAAATAGCTACTACTAGCAAGCTTTTAATGAAGCTAAAAATTTACAAATGTACAAGGTCACAATACCAATGTAACTTGCAACAAAAACAAAATCTAATTAAGTTTATATTCCTGATTAATGAAATGACCTGAACATACATATTTAACATATAAGTGACAACAAAAATGTTTTCACATATTGTAAGCACTGTGATATTCAATAGGGGAAAACAGAATGGTAGCACCATTAATTTTCATGTGAGCTTAATTTTCATTTGGGTGAGTGCTAGTCTGGGAATAAATTTCCCATTATTAAAGTTTGACTATCTAATGATAACTACCTTGATGACATAACATGTTATTTCTGATTGTACTTTCTAAAATACATTTGTAAATGCTTCAATTCAATGAACGCAAAGGTAAAATAAGGCTGCAATACATTTAGCACTCTCCTCCAGACAGCAACAACAGGCATCCAGCTTCAGAAACCACTAAGTACTGGAACTTGACATGGCTGCAGCTGACTAAGAGCATATTTTCTTACGGGAACTTGCTTCATAATATTTCACTGCTCTCCAATGAGGCTTAGCTGCATAGTAATCAGGGTGATAAGAAGTTAAGTGTCCTCAAATTTTACTGCTACAATTTCAGTATCCAACTTTGAAAGACTTAAGTGTCTCCAAGTTGTCCATCCAAAACTTGAGGTATCCAAAAGTGAGGCACCTTTGAAAATTGAGCCTTTGAGACTCACCGAAGTTTAAGTCAGTGGCAAAACTAGAAACAGAACACAACTCTTAGTCCTAGAGGGGTTCCAGGGTTCAGTACTGTACTTATTATATGTGTCATTTTAGTTAATTAACCCCCTAACTTTGAAAAGCATTTTTATAACAAAAAGAAAAGGAGGAGTACTTGTGGCACCTTAGAGACTAACCAATTTATTTGAGCATGAGCTTTCGTGAGCTTCAGCTCACTTCATCGGATGCATACCGTGGAAACTGCAGCAGACTTCATATACACACAGTGTATAAAGTATATAAATAATAATATATATAAAGTATATAAAGTCTGCTGCAGTTTCCATGGTATGCATCTGATGAAGTGAGCTGTAGCTCACGAAAGCTCATGCTCAAATAAATTGGTTAGTCTCTAAGGTGCCACAAGTACTCCTTTTCTTTTTGCAAATACAGACTAACATGGCTGTTACTCTGAAACCTATTTTTATAACACTCATTCTTATAGGAGCAAAGAACACACATTTAAAATATGTGCAGGTTAATTAATGTTTTTTAAAATGTGATTAAGCAGCTTGTGCTACACCTGTGAATTCTTTTTTCAGGTACAATAATAAAAATTCTACAGTCTTAAGAAAAGATCAACCATGAAAATATTTTAAAATGAAATTGTGAGACAAAGGTTACTTGTAAAACAACACGAGAGAGACAAACAACCTAGACACAAAATGTTAGGGTAGGCAGCATACCTATCCTAAGTAAGAAGACATCAATATAATGATGAGCTACTATGCTCGAAATACAAATTTACAGCTTTAAAAACTTACAGTAATAGCAAAGAAAAATAGCAAGGAAGATGTGCTGCTTTGTGTTCAATTCCTATCATATTAATTTCTCCTCTTGGAGCCAAATGCTGGACTCAAAGGGCAGGACTGATCTACTGTTTAGATTCTTGCTGCTGGTGTTCACATTAACTTTTGTTAATACCAGTATGAATGCTGTGTTAATATGCACTGTCCTACAGAACAACAGTCAGTGCTGGACAACGATCCAGCACACTATTGAGCTGCTGAATTGTAAGGTCATTCTAATTACCTTCCCCACTTTTTCCTCTCCCAGTCAGTGCCCTAGTAATCATAAAGACTCTTAGAAATGCTGATGTAGCACAATATTGATTTATTTTGAAATAGGCTATCCACAATACTGATATTGCAGGCACTGTAATTTGGATAATGGCTGAGGTTGTGTTTAAAATTGTTTTGTTATATACTCTGCGGAAGGTGATTTCACACATTTGAATGCTGCACAAGCAGCAGCATTTTACATTGTTGTCTACGTAAAACACTGCAGAAGGCTTCTGTGTTTTTTTTGTTGTTGTTCCTGGATTTGCTTTCCTTCAAACTTAAATCCAATGCATTTCTGAGACTCACTTATTCTGGACCTCTATGCCTTCATGCAGTCCCATTTAAGGTAGTGGGGCTAAGTACAGCCATAAAGATCAATGCTAGCAGCATTCTGCTGAACCATGGTCAAAGTAACTATTCTTAGCTACACATGAGATGGTGTCTGATTAAAATATAATTATGCAAGCCGTTGCTGCTCCCACTGCTATAGAATTGCAACAAATCTTCTACAAAATATAACTCATGGCCAGAAAGGGTGAAGCAGTTTTTAGGCTGAATGACCCAGAGCCCACCACCTTTAAAGTCATATTAGAAAAGTATGGGAATGATACTTAGGGCCATTCGTGGTAAATAGGCTAGAACTTTGAAATGCAAACCTATGTTCTTATCCCATCATATCATCCCTTCCAAAAAATTATCAAGCTTAGTCTTGAAGCCAGATATGCCTTTTGCCCCCACTGCTTCCCTTGGAAGGTTGTTCCAGAACTAGTGGACATGTTGTTCCTTGACTTTAGCAAAGCTTTTGACATCATCTCCCACAGTATTCTGGCCAGCAAGTTAAAGTAGTGTGGATTGGATGAATGGACTATAAGGTGGACAGAAACCTGGCTAGATTGTCGGGCTCAACGGGTAGTGATCAATGGCTCCATGTCTAGTTGGCAGCCGGTATCAAGTGGAGTGCCCCAAGGGTCGGCCCTTGGGCTGGTATTGTTCAATATCTTCATTAAATGATCTGGAGGATGATGTGGATTGCACCCTCAGCAAGTTTGCAGATGACACTAAACTGGGAGGAGATGTAGATATGCTGGAGGGTAGGGATAGGATACAGAGGGCCCTAGACAAATTAGAGGATTGGGCCAAAAGAAATCTGATGAGGTTCAACAAGGACAAGTGCAGAGTCCTGCACTTAGGACGGAAGAATCCAATGCACCGCTACAGACTAGGGACCAAATGGCTCGGCAGCAGTTCTGCGGAAAAGGACCTAGGGGTTACAGTGGACGAGAAGCTGGATAGGAATCAACAGTGTGCCCTTGCTGCCAAGAAGGCCAATGGCATTTTGGGCTGTATAAGTAGGAGCATTGCCAGCAGATCGAGGGACGTGATCGCTCACGTCTATTCGACATTGGTGAGGCCTCATCTGGAGTACTGTGTCCAGTTTTGGGCCCCACAATACAAGAAGGATGTGGAAAAATTGGAAAACGTTCAGTGGAGGGCAACAAAAATGATTAGGGGACTGGAAGACATGACTTATGAGGAGAGGCTGAGGGAACTGGGATTGTTTAGTCTGCGGAAGAGAAGAATGGAGGGGGGATTTGATAGCTGCTTTCAACTACTTGAAAGGGGGTTCCAAAGAGGATGAATTTAGACTGTTCTCAGTGGTAGCAGATGACAGAACAAGGAGTAATGGTCTCAAGTTGCAGTGGGGGAGCTTTAAGTTGGTTATTAGGAAAAAAAACTTTTTCACTAGGAGAGTGGTGAAACACTGGAATGCGTTACCTAGGGAGATGGTGGAATCTCCTTCCTTAGCAGTCTTTTAAGGTCAGGCTTGACAAAGCCCTGGCTGGGATGATTTAGTTGGAGATTGGTTCTGCTTTGAGCAGGGAGTTTGACTAGATGACCTCCTGAGGTACCTTCCAACCCTGATAATCTATGATTCACTCCTCTGATGGTTAGAAACTTGGTCTAATTTCAAGCACCCCCAATTTATAACAAAATTTCTTGTTATTGATCCCTAAATGCATAATGTTGCACTTTTCACTATTAAATTTCATCCTATTAGGATTACTCCAGTTTACAAGATCATCCAGATCTTCCTGTATGATATCCCAGTCCTTCTCTGTGATATAGATATTTTTCCCAGTTTACAGATGAGGAAACAAAGGCTACCAAATCCACAGTCCTCCCTGCACCACCACCACCACCAAAGAAAAAAATTATTCAGCGAGTCAGCGGAGAAGCCAATAAAAGAATGTCTCTCAATCGCTTACACTACCCGTCTTTCAGTGTATGCACAGTGTGCCGAGACATTTGATAGCACAATCATCAGCCAGGTGAAGAGCTGGTAGTCCACTGCCAAAGTCAGTCAGTGGGCACTTTTCCAGGATATGCAACATAGTATGTAGTTGACCACATCTACATCGCAGGTCATTAGAGAAACCCCATTTGAAGAGATTAACCGCACAACTGCTCTATCCTGTACAAAACCAGTCCAGGGATGACGTTTGCTCAATGCATCTTAAATCAGAACAGTGAATACAAATGACAGTTTTGATTTCGGATTTATTTTATCCTGGTCACTGGACCTTCAGTTGACCCACTACAATTCCAAAGGAAAAAAATAAAAAACCAACCCTCTTTCTGCAGAGTTACAAGATTAGCTATAGCAAGGTAGTCATAATAGTCTTTTAGAATGACTTTTTAGTAAATATTAACCCTTTTAAACTCTTAGTGGAAAATTAAATTAATTTACATATTAAATATTCCCACAGAATCCTTGACATTAGCCATAAATGTGTCGAAATTCTAAGGACCAGAGCGCTGATTCTTAACCTCCAACTGACCTGTACTCAGGATTTTTTGTGATTGAGTGTTGGACTCTATCTAATTATCCTCAGCATATGCACGTCTGTGGGAATCCAGATATCCAAGGAAAAGATCCCATCAAAGTACTAAAAGTTTCTACAGAAGCACGTTATAAACAAAACAGTGTTTGATAAGGGATACATGTTATGGCAGATGTTTTCTGTAATGGACTGGGTGGATCGATAAGGAATAATTATTATAAACGGGTGCGGTAATGGAGAAATAATGACCCATTGAAAGATGTTATTAATTTATTAAGAACTGTTGGTTTTCACAGTTATTAGTAATAATGGCCAGATCAGACATTCCTTTTTTAGTAATCAATCAGATAAACTGGAGACCATAAAAGAAATTCCATCAATAATTAGGAAAACAGAACGCATTGAAAATTTAACTATGGGAAGGTATTCTTCCCTTCTAAAAGGGTTTCTTTGTCTCACACCCTATAAAGGACAGAGGGCTTGAAAATTAGGTTGGAGGGTACAAACTGGTGGCACCCCAACAGCTATAGAGGAGACAGACTGGCCAGCTGTTCACTTACATAAAGACTCTTTGCGTATCTATTCTTTTTATATTCTGTATATTGCTGTACTAATCTCAAGGTCATCATTTTTGATTAAATAATTCCATTTGAGCCTGTTATTTGACAAACTATTATTAAGTTCAATACACACCACATTTATAGAATAATGGAATCACAAACAATGAGATCGCATCTTTAAAAAAAAAAGTTATAATATACACACTTACTGTTATTTCCTTGCAGCAGATACAATGTTTACGACAGCTTGAAGTTACCGCCTGTTAAAAAAAGTTACAAAAACATGAATGTTAATTTAAAATACAATAAACTTTGAATTGCAACAGCTAATAAGAATTTTCTCATACCCATAAATAAAGAAATATAACACCATAATGTCCCCATTTTAGTTTCATTTCATGAATCAAGAACCACAAGTGCAAGGCAAATGAAAATTATGCCTTAATACAGAGATTGTCTTAGAAAGAGCTAAAATGTGCCACTTAGGGATCATGGAAATTTTTTCAGTTACTGTCCAAATAAAAATCTCAATAAAATGAAAAACAAACCTTAACCCATTCAAGCAGCATCAGATAGAAAACACTGCCTCTAATAGTGTTAACAAACACATATCTTCTTATCAAGAGTATTTATGAGGGGAAAAAATACCTCAGTCTAGAGCCAAATCCTCAGCTGATATAAACAGGGGTAGGTCTACTGATTTATTGATACAACTGCTGAGGAGCGATTCATCTCTTTAGTCCACAAAAATGGGACAGAAATTTTGGGAAAGCACAGATTTTAATGGTCACATTTCCAAGCCCAGCAAGTAAAACATGAGAACAGATTTTCTCTTATTACTTCAGCTGCTATTTTTGTCATGAAAGGGCTTGAGTATAAAATAAAAATAAATATTTCATAGCTTAATAAAATTATTTATATTCTTTAAAAATGCACAAGACTTTATGTTGGGAATGGGGAGGCTTTTTTCCATCTATCCTTAGCTCCCAGATTACACACCCTTCTAGTCAGTGAAGAACTTGGTAGGTTAAACAGTAGTGAGCAATACTTCCTAGTATTGGATATTTTCAGAATAAGGCCCTTAGGGTCCAGTTTCACAAAGCAGTTAAGCGCATGGTTAATTTCAAGAACATGAGTCCAGTTGAAGACAATGGGACTTCTCCCATGCTTAAAGTTAGGCATATGAAGTAACATGCTAAATCCAGGCTTGAGGGCTTTGATGGATGGGGGTTTAATCAAAATAACTATTATTCAAAAGTAAATTGTTTTAGTGGGCTAAAATAATCTTTAATTTGTAAATATGTATTTATATTGTCTGTTTAGACCTTTGACACTTTTCCATTGAAAATACTGTTCTAGGTATCTTCATATAGAAGTTTCTAATATCCTATTTAATGCCACTTTATTGTGAACACAATTCTTGCCAATATTTCATGCTTCATACATCAGAAAAGTCATGTTTAGAACAAAATCATAGTAGTTAATAATAAAGGATCTAAATAAGGTTCAAAGATCATTAGAATTATATACTATTGCTTTCTGAAACAACAACAACTACAAACAGTAACACGGATTTTAATTCTATCTTGTGTTAGAATGTGTTTCTATAGCTTTGATATTTCATCTTAACCACATCTAATAACTAAAGATCCATAAGAAATTAGGACAAATTCTATTCATTCATCCCTGATGCTACAAAGACTTAGACATGTGCTTAATTTTATGCACATGTAGTCCCAACAACTTCAGTGGGACTACTCAAACATATAAAGTTAAGTACATGCATAAATCTTTGAAGAATAAGCGCCTTAGGTACATCTGTGCAATTCAACAGAAGTCAATAGGATGCTGAATGAGCATGACAATCCTCACAAGTCGATCCCATTGCAGGAAACGGCACTAGAGTTGCACTGGTACAAGCAAGAATAATTTGGCTTATTATCAGTGTAAACATGTGGCCTCCTCCCTGGCACCCACTCTTGGCAGCCATGCAAGTTGTTTCACACCTCAGTTTCCTTTTTGATTCCCTAGTAACATCATGCAAGCTTATCCTCTAGTCCATCATGGCTTATTAACAAAACATAGTTTAAACAGTTCATAAAAAACCCAAAACATAGTCTGTGCACTAGGGATGATTTATAGTCCTTAAAAGCCAGCTTCGTTCTCACCAGACCCCAGCGTCTTCTACCACACCTCCATCCCTTTGCCAGGGCAACCACCCCAATCCTTCCAGCTAGACTGCAATCCGCTCATCCTAGCAGGGAACTTCCCTCCCCCAGTTTCTCACAGCTCCAAACGTTTCAGTGTTCCTTGGTGTCCAACGCTCTGGCAAGGAGACATCAGGGGGTAAGCCCCCTGCTATCCGCCTTCCTTCAGCCCTTTCTGGCCTTTCGCTGTGGCTCAGAGCCAGCATTCATCTCCCTCTGCTGCTTCTCCTGCCTTGGGATGCCAGCCACCAAACCCCTCATGCTGTTCTCCTGCCGTCATCAGCCCGTCTCCTGCCTGTCTTCTATGATTGACTGTTTATAGCCTCCAGGTTCTACCCTGCCCTCTCTTAACTGGCCAAACTGTGAGCTCTCCAGTTCCATTTAGTGGGCAAGCTACCCTGTTGCAATCAATATAATAATTTGGGATTTCAGTTGTAAATTTGGTTGAGTATTCAGTGGTCATTAGAACTTAATTCTTGGTGCTTCTGCAATACAAATAAGCCTTAATCGAAGAAAAAGGCCCAACTTTGCTATGTACACATGTTCCAAAAGACAGACCATACCCCAAAGAGCCAATATGATGAAACGGAAAAAGGTGAAGAGAAAAAACAAGGAAGTGCAGGAGGCAGCAGTGCCAAGGTAACAATAGTTAGTACTATTAGCAGCAGTTTCAGGAGACATGGCACATTGCCATTGCAAGAACGACAGCAGAAGAGATTTGAAGGAAGAAAATGTAGTGGCTTTACAGATTTAAAAACAAACAAACCCAAGAACAGATTCTCATATGCATAAGAGATGGCATAGGACAAAATTCAAAACCAGGCAAGTTAGCTGGCAGTTTATTTTAAGTTTTGTTGGCTCAAGCATCTTTCCCCAAGGCTTGGCTTTATTTATTACCCATTTTAGGTGGCCTTTCATGGAAGATCATTGATTTTTGATTAGTTTTTAGCATAACGAATAAAGTGCGTCTGCATGCAGTTCCACTTTTTGGCTATTTGAGGTGACTCTAGTGTCTGCTGAACAGGCAGCCATGCATCTCCTTTCTCACTGCTCCCCCTGCTGGATCTCATCCAGGAAGAAGGGGTGTGTGTGTTGGGGGGGCGGGGGGGAGAGATGGACTTCGGCAGCATAAGGTGAGGCCCCATACACCTCTGTATGTACCCATCGTACAGCCACCCAACACCTCTGTAACTCCATCCCTTGAGCTGTGATGGCACTCACCCATCCTTCCACTTCCCATTCAGACATCCCTACCCACCCCATTATATCCCAGATACCCATCTACCACAGATGCCAGCACCCTGTTTCCCCCACCTAACACCCTCCAGCATCCACCCATCTCATTCTCCCTAGCATGCTCTCATACTCACTTCCCTAGCCAACCAACATGCCTTCCAGCAGCCAGCCAGCCAACCACACCAGAACTGCAAATTTTGTGCAGCTAAATGTCCCACTGTCACTGCTTGAGACAGGGCATAATGATCATAAAGTCAAAGTGTATGGTTATATGCACTTTTTTTGCAATTATGTAGAATTAAATAGTTTGCATAGAATGGCAGACATGAAGCTGCACAAAACTTGGAAAGGACTTAGTCTGCAGGGCAATATAACTGATGAACTGCAGGGGGCTTGTGGGAGACTTTAGCCTGGGTCTCTTCCCAGCTCTGAATTTGAAGAGCTGATAAGAGCAAGGAGACTGAAGCCATCATTAGGGCAGAGGATTGACTGACTGGGAAGAAGTGGGGGTGGGGTGGGCGGGAAATGAATGATGGAACAGATGCACTTTTTTTAAGGCAGCAGCTGGTTATTTTGTCAAGGGGATGTCACACTTAGGGCCTATCAACATTAATGAGCTATCAAGTGGTCAAAAATTAATAATAAAAAAGGAAAATTGTGCCTGCCCCTTGGAGAAAGGAGAGAGAGTAATGATGGTACCACATTATACCGAAACCTGCTATTGGATCAGAATTGACAGCAATGACAATGGGCATTCAGGATCAAATTCCCAAACATATCCTGGGTGGGTCATTCCTGCCACTGACACGTTTTCTTTCACGTCAGCAACAATTATATAGATTGTCTCACCAATAAAACCTTAGTGAATTGAATTGATTCTACTATCCTTATTCACGCTAAATAGTACTTGACTTTGCCACCTTTCTATATTTAACTACTTAATCTGCAAAGTGTCCCATTGAAATCAGGTTTCAGAGTAGCAGCCGTGTTAGTCTGTATCTGCAAAAAGAAAAGGAGGACTTGTGGCACCTTAGAGACTAACAAATTTATTTGAGCATGAGCTTTCCAGAGCTACAGCTCACCCGATGAAGTGAGCTGTAGCTCATGAAAGCTTATGCTCACATAAATTTGTTAGTCTCTAAGGTGCCACAAGTCCTCCTTTTCTTTTTCCATTGAAATCAGTGGGACTGTTTTGCAGAATGGACTCCTAACTGAGGAGGAAAGCTTTTGGAGGAAGACTTCTTGAAACTTTACATAAAAGCACTAATAGAAGTGAGGGCTGCTCGCTAATTTTAATTTTTCAAGGTCTTTTATCTGAAAATATTCTTTATCATCTCCTTTATTTGAGACAAAACAGAATTCCCCAGGTATCATTGCTAATTCATAGATTCATAGATTCATAGATATTTAGGTCAGAAGGGACCATTATGATCATCTAGTCTGACCTCCTGCACAATGCAGGCCACAGAATTTCACCCACCACTCCTAAAAAAGACCTCACACCTATATCTGTGCTATTGAAGTCGTCAAATTGTAGTTTGAAGACCTCAAGGAGCAGAGAATCCTCCAGCAAGTGACCCGTGCCCCATGCTACAGAGGAAGGCGAAAAACCTCCAGGGCCTTCCAATCTGCCCTGGAGGAAAATTCCTTCCCGACCCCAAATATGGCGATCAGCTAAACCCTGAGCATATGGGCAAGATTCATCAGCCAGATACTACAGAAAATTCTTTCCCGGGTAACTTGGATCTTACCCCATCTAAAAACCCATCACAGGCCATTGGGCCTATTTACCATGAATATTTAATTACCAAAACCATGTTATCCCATCATACCATCTCCTCCATAAACTTATCGAGTTTAATCTTAAAGCAAGATAGATCTTTTGCCCCCACTACTTCCCTCGGAAGGCTATTCCAAAACTTCACTCCTCTGATGGTTAGAAACCTTCGTCTAATTTCTAATCTAAATTTCCTAGTGGCCAGTTTATATCCATTTGTTCTTGTGTCCACATTGGTATTGAGTTTAAATAATTCCTCTCCCTCTCTGGTATTTATCCCTCTGATATATTTATAGAGAGCAATCATATCTCCCCTCAACCTTCTTTTAGTTAGGCTAAACAAGCCAAGCTCCCTGAGTCTCCTTTCATAAGACAAGTTTTCCATTCCTCGGATCATCCTAGTAGCCCTTCTCTGTACCTGTTCCAGTTTGAATTCATCCTTCTTAAACATGGGAGACCAGAACTGCACACAGTATTCCAGGTGAGGTCTCACCAGTGCCTTATATAACGGTACTAAAACCTCCTTATCCCTACTGGAAATACCTCTCCTGATGCATCCCAAGACAACATTAGCTTTTTTCACAGCCATATCACATTGGCAGCTCATAGTCAACCTATGATCAACCAATACTCCAAGGTCCTTTTCCTCCTCCGTTACTTCTAGTTGATGCGTCCCTAGCTTATAACTAAAATTCTTGTTATTAATCCCTAAATGCATGACCTTACACTTCTCACTATTAAATTTCATCCTATTCCTATTACTCCAGTTTACAAGGTCATCCAGATCCTCCTGTAGGGTATCCCTGTCCTTCTCTAAATTAGCAATACCTCCCAGCTTTGTATCATCTGCAAACTTTATTAGCACACTCCCACTTTTTGTGCCCAGGTCAGTAATAAAAAGATTAAATAAGATTGGTCCCAAAACTGATCCTTGAGGAACTCCACTGGTAACCTCCCTCCAACTTGACAGTTCACCTTTCAGTAGGACCCGTTGTAGTCTCCCCTTTAACCAATTCCCTATCCACCTTTCAATTTTCCTATTGATGCCCATCTTATCCAATTTAACTAATAATTCCCCATGTGGCACAGTATCAAACGCCTTACTAAAATCTAAATAAATTAGATAATAAGTTAATAACCATATTATATTCCTAGGGTTGTGGGTCAATAGTCTAAGCGGAGATCATTCAGCCTGTATATCCGAATTCTGGGTATGATTAGGTATACAGAACCTTACATATGCCAAATCTACTCATATGCATTACCTACCAAAAGGTATACAAACTATTTCCTATCTTTCTGGAGAAGATTATATTGAAACTAGTGAAATTTTACACTGAATAATTTAAAGATACCCAGGAACTATTTATTTTAGATGTTAAAAATCTCTTTTTTATAGCTTCTTTTAATTGTAAAATTAAAATATAATTTTAGTTGATGTATTCTTCTCTTGAGCATGCTATGAATCTTCCAGTGTTGGAAGAAATCAAAGGAAGAATTCAAGTGGATTGCACACCCTAAACAAATTCAGAAGGGGAAGAAAAATATCAAAAAATGTCAGTACGGAAATTCAAAGCAAAAGCTGTAATTTGACACAAAGTAATCAGAGTTCTCAAGTATAATTGTATGGGTAAAATTATGCCATTATAATTTTGTTCAAAATAAGGGTGACATGACAAAATCATAAGGTTTTGCATGAGTTCATGTCATTTCAAGCCATTTCTTTCCAATGATTAGGCTGTCTTCTGTTTTGAAGCATGCATATCATGTGTCCTAGATAACTCTTAAAACACACAAATACACTAGCAACTTTAATATTGAGCCATCAAGCATTCAAAGTCAGGAAATTCCAATGGTGAAGATTTTTCCAACAATATAAATTTAGTTACATTAATAATACATGAAACTTTACATCAAAGTAAATAGAAAATTCTACACAAGGTCTTTGAAAAAGTTACAGAAATCTTAATTTGTTGGTCTGTCATTTGAGTTCTTGATCTCACAACCGTAAGTTAGTATTGAATTAACACTTCTGCAGATCGTTTCCTTCCAATTTTTAAGGAATTAAGGCTATACCAGGAGTTTTGGCTTGCAGTGAATTCACATTCTGCAAAAATTTGTGGAGCTGTGCTAATCTCCTTAGCCCAGAACAAGTGGTAAGTAGCTTGTTGCTCTTACAAAATCTACCAGCTCTTGTTGTGATTACATTAAGCTTCTTGAACTTAGCCTATCCTTCTGTTTCATCAGCTTATCTTTTAAAATCCTATAAACCAAAATATAGGCATACATCTGTAACAGGTATTGAGGTAACAATATTTTCTAGAGAGCATGTTCAGGCCTTTCAAATATTCACCACCTCATTGAAAACAATTTGGTGATGTGTGACCTTATAAAAACTTAGACTTGGATAAAATAAGTGTCATTTGTTTTCTATTTATCTGTAAGCAGTGTCAGGATGAGCTCCACCCTGACATCTGGTGGTGAGGTGTGGCAAGTTGTGGAAAAGAACTTCAGGGGCTGATCTCATTTGCATAGGCACACCCACCACGCCTAGAATGAGACCATAGCTGCCCAAATGGTCACTTTGGCTGCTGTGGGATCCCCAGTGTCTCTGTTATTGGGGCAGGAAGAATAAATTGTTATTACCCTGATTATGGGAACTGTGCTTGGAACTGTATGTGGCCTTTTGTTATGATGGAGGGATTCACCATCAACTAAGTAGCACTCGCTAGGCAAGGATCATGGGTTCCAAAACTGTGTGAATGGAGAGAGGCTGGGGACAAGTATTAATACTTGGTGGCATGGGCCCCTTGGTGAGGGCCTTACATGCTGATTGCACTTCCTCCTCTCTCCACTGTGGAATATCAGAGCTAATTTTGATTTCATTAGAAGTCTAGTTATAGGCTGCTGAGCTCACTTTGGGCTGACAGTGCACCAGCACTGGGGCTCCCCTACTATAAGCTGAATTCACCTACGAGCTGAAATCACTGAGTGTTGTGTTAAGTAGTGGGGGAGCCTGAAGATATATGGTGAAGCAGTTTGACGCGGAGCAGTGTGTGGATGGCAGGAGCTGCTTGTGGGCCGTGGAGCTGAGTGAAGGAGTTCGTGGGGCAGCTGGTGGAGCGGAGCGCAGCTGAGCGAAGGAGTTCGTGGGGCGGCTGGTGGAGCGGAGTGCAGCTGAGCGAAGGAGTTTTGTGGGGCGGCTGGCGGAGCGGAGCGCCGCTATGGAGCTATGGGGCGGTCAGCTTCAGATCACGTAAGGTGCCTCTTACCCCCGTCCCATTTCCACCCAGGTTGGGAGGTAAAGCTCCGCCGATAAACTTTCGAACTCTGGGGCTGCCCTGACCAGGGACAGAGACTTTTGGGGCATTGGACTTTTGGGACTTTGGGTGATTTGGGGTTGCTGGACTCAAGAACCAAAGGGAAAAGGGCATGCCCCAATTTGCCTGGGGTGGGGTTGTTTTTGCTCATGGGTTGTGTTATGAATCCTGTTGGTGGTGTTTCCCCAACATAATGCCACATTGTTTCTCTCTGTTATTAAAAGACTTTTGCTACACTCAGACTATGTGCTTGCGAGAGGGGAAGTATTGCCTCTTGGAGGCGCCCAGCGGGGGTGGTATATATTTGTCCCAGGTCACTGGGTGGGGGCTCGAGCCGGTTTGCATTGTGTTATTGGAATGGAACCCCTAGATATTGAACCCGGCCCTTGTTGCTGCCAACTCTGACGGGCAGAAGGGTTACATATCTATAAAGTATAGAGAGAGAAATATGCAACAGCAAAAATGTACATTCATCAGAACATACAGGTCAATGAAAGATGGAAAAAGGATGGAATTAATCTGCAACTTCATTAATTCAACATCCACCCTCTCTCACATACCAGGCATTTAACTGGGTACAGTGCAGGGATACAGGGCTCACACCGTATAACCATTAACTAGGGGTAGACCCGTTTCAGCCTAACCCCTAGGACTCATCACACTTCTGAATTCTCTCTCCCTCCCTCTTGTGAATACTAAGAAATACCTCAGTCTGCGGAGACTGCAGGTCTCCCCTCCTCCTCATAGCAAGAAATCCACCAACCATATCTTGGGTCTCATTCACCTATAGGAGCTGGCCCTTTAAGCCTTTATCTGCACTGAACACTGGCTGTAAGTTGAGACAAACATTCCCATCCTTCTCCTGGCATTAACTCCCATTTCTTAGTCCTTTAAACCTCATCCTCATGATGCTGGAAAGAAGCTGACAAACTTCCCTACTAATTTGGCCCACTGGAAAAAAATCCTTCCTAATTCCCCAAACAGGCAAATTGCTCAGAACAACCACCTCCTGGAAACATAGCTCAATAAACTTTAACTGTAAGGAGGAAGGGTAGCCCTGGAATGCTTGAGGAGTCTGTAAATTGAGGGGGAGCATGACAAGCTATCAACTCCCTTAATCTCCTTCTGGCTGGCCAATGGGAGGCAGAGAAGCTCCTCCCCATTTCTGAGGTACATCCCCCATATGCACTTTGAGACACAAGGGGGAGCTAGGCCCCAGCTGGTTAAACTAATCTCCATCTCTTCCCTCCCCTAAGATGGGGAGGGGCATTAAAATCTGCTCGACTCCAAGATAGGTTATCCAAAGTTAAACTAAAATGTCAAGCTACACTTTTGGGCAGCCAGCAGTATGAAGTAAAAAAACAAAAAAAACAAACAAAAAAACCTCTCTCAAAATGGGAATATTTCACATATTACTACAAAAGCAATTCCTATAAGCTCTTCCAAAAGTTGCTTGTACCCTGATTCAAAGCAACAAGACTGCAAAAAGTAATAGAGGTCAAAAGTAATAGCAATCTACTTCAGAGTTTGTTTTATGTTTTTTTTTTCAAAATGATATTATAAAGACTTACATTTATAGCAGTTCTGGCCAAAACAAAACTGAGGAAATTCAACAAAGAACAAATACCATCTCACTACTCATTATGAACAACATCCCATTCAACAGAAGCTTTGAAGTATGTTTCCAACATACTTATTTAGATACTATTGTCCCTGACTTGACCCATACTTCAGATACATTAAATATCAACAATTCCAACAAATATTCCCAATGCAGATGAAATATAATCAATACAACAGATACAGTGAATGATATGAACCAGCTCTACCCTTCAGGCCATTGGACAACCATGCGAATTCTGGAACAGACAATAAGTACTACAGAACTTTCAATATATGCATATATTTAAAAATCATGCTTAACCTCAACAATATTTACATTTCAATCATCTTGATCTTGACCACTTATTTAGCTAACTGTACCTTTTCTCCTTCAATGCAATGATTAAGTCTGGAATACTAAACTCGTAACAAAAACTTCCTGATTTGTGGTTTCTACCGTAAACTAATGAAGGGTTGCTTTGTTGGGGAGGATACTTTTTTCTTCCTTTAGAAATAAGCAGTGTAAAACGTGTGTCTGGACGTCTACTCCTTTAAAGGTTTCCAAAGAAACAAAATTAGTAATGTGTCAAAAATAAATTAAAAAATACAAGTATATGCTATTTTTACATGAAACATTATAGAGAAATATTGTTGTACATCTTCACCTTTTTATTGTTCAGACATGTAATTATGTAGAAAAAGTTGTGCAGAAAAAAGAAAACAGGGTGCTTCCGTTCGTCCTTTCAATTTGTGTATTTACATAATTATATTTATGGCTTTTACATTACAGCTTGCAGAAATACTATATACACAATACAGTGTGTTACAATAAAGCCTCAAAATAGCTTCTGTATTTCCCCCAAATGCTGAAGAGGACAAATTATACTTTAAGTTATACATAAGAAAATTACAAAGGTAAGAATTGCTGTCAGCGATTGTCACACACTGGCCATCCGTAGCAGAGTGCGTCATTTAGAATCAAACTGTATGCTACTGTGATCTGAATGCTCTAATTTGCAGCAAGGCATTTGTGTCTACTCTAATCCATATTTTTAGATTACACTGTATGAGGCTGTATGTACTTTGTTTTGGAAAGAATATTGCTTATATCAATCACTTTATTGGAAGGTTATATCTGTGTCCTCCAAGTGTTTCCTTGAGTACACTGGAGACCCATACCTCAGGAAGGACAGATTCAGGGGACAATAGCCAGGTTATTTTAGGGGCACCTCAAACCTATTTTTTGGTTATTAACAGGAGAGCTTCTCCCATCGGTGTAGGTACCTCACCTCCCTGAGAGGCAGTAGCTACGGCAACAGGAGAAGCAACATAGTGCGGTCTACACTGGGGGTTGGGTTAGTATAACTATGTCACTCAGGAGTGTGGATTTTCCACACTCAGAGCTCTAGTTACACAGACATAAATTTGTAGTATAGACCAGGGTTGGGAAGGAGACAACATTGTATAACAAACTAGGTCAATTTCCCGCTTTAAGTACTCAATTCAACTCATCTTAACCAGCATCTCCATAGTAAGAGGCAGAAAGCTCAATCAAAGTGGCCTTGCTACCCTTGCTTTCCTAGAGTTTGGTGCATAGCATTGTTCATCAATATTAGCTTATTATTTATTTCCATTTTTTAATACTGTGTTATCCCAACAATACATTTGGTGAAGTACTCCTGATGTTTCAAGTGAAGTTAAATATCACATGGTTTAATTAAACACACTTTCAACAAAAGAGAAACATTCTCGCTTTTGCCCCATTAAGCCATACAAATACAAGCTATGTAATATTCAAGCCATGTAGCAGAGTGGTGTGGCCTCCCACAGAGATTGACAGCAAGGGAGGGCCAGATGCCCCCTAGTGGGTGGAACCAGGGAAGCTATGCCCACCACACCAGAAGCAGAGGGGTGTGATAGGAACAGGAAGTATAAAAGGCAGGCCCTGTAACTCAGTTGAGGAGAAGCAGATGCTTCCACTCTGCTGATGACTCATCTGAACTGCTTGAGCTACCAGACACGCCTGATGCTGAGGAACACCTGGGATTACTGCTTGCAGTGTACCCAGGGGAGATGGAGGACAACCCAGAGATTTGGGTACACCCCAAGGGAAGGGTAGGAAGTGGCCCAGAGACAGTTGACTACAGTCTGGCTGGGTTGCTGCCTCAGTCTGGTTCATCTCTATCCCGCTGACCCAGTGGCGGACCACTCTGCCAATGTTAGGGGCCTGGGCTGGGATGCAGTGGAGCTGTGTGGGGCTGTGCCCTCCTACCCCATCACCCCGAGAGTGGCAGCCACCCCACCTTCAGCCAGGAGGCCTGTGGGAGTCTACCATCTGCCTGAGCCCCTGAGACCGCGTGGAGTGCTTGCCCCTAGACTGCTGGTACCACACTCTGCTCGAGGGTTGGGGTCCCCAGATTATTCCCTGCTCTGTCCTGCCTGAGGGCTGGAGCCCTAGTCTGTGCTCTATACCCTGCCCTGTCTGAGGGCCTGGGTTCCCAGACTATACCTGGCTTTACCCTGCCTAAGGGTTGGGCTTTACACTGTTGGTGCCCTGTGCTGTCTGAGGGCTTGAGTCCCTGGACCTAGGGCCAGATTAAGACCTTTAGAGGCCCTAAGCACCGAAAAGATTATGGTGCCCCCCCCATGTAATTCAAAATAAAAATACTATACCAGAAAATAAAATTTTATTTTTCGAAAGGACACAAAAAACTTACATGTATGCTGAAATCAAAATAGCTTCTTTCTAGATTTTCTGATTGCAAAATTCTGGATAAGTTCATCGAAGCTGACTCGATGAATCACGTCCGCTTCCATACACAAATAGGGAAAGTGAATCAAGTTGGTCCTGACATTGTTCTCTGAGGGTTTTGTATTCTTTTCAGCTGAGAAAAAGAGCGTTCTGTGGAGCAGTTAGTAATCATCAATGTTAGAAAAATACATAGTGTGATATCTACATTTGGAAATACATGTTGTATTCAGTCTTTCAATATTCTGTCATGAAGATCAATGTGCTGAATTTCATTTTTCCTGTTTCATTAAACTTCACATGCATATAACAGTGGAACTGCCATACTTCTCCACAGAGATTCATGTTCAAGTCAACAGGGTATGAGTCAACTAGCTTTTGGGAACCCTGTAATATTGTTCATCAGATAAGTCCATATCATTTAGAAAAGAAAATCTACTTGATACTTCTTTGTACACTTCATCTCTCCTCTTCATATGAGCTTCAAGTGTATCAATTATAGTGTAGTAAGTAGATATGCGAAATTTGTCTCTAGGATTCAATGCTGTTTCTGTTGCACTGCTATCATTTGCTTGTTTTTTCCTGATTCGCTTGTGGGACTGGGTTTCTTTGTAGTTAGTATCAGGCAAGATATCTTTTGATATGTCTTCAGATCTTTCAAAATCATTCTTCAAAGTGTGTAAGTGGTCTGCTAATGATTGACAGAGGTCTGCACATGTTTTCAAATCCAATTCTTTTTCTTGGAGAGCTTGACTTCTGAGGTAAAAGTGTTGTAGAATTTCATTCCACATGGTCAACATGAATACAAACTCTAGTTCTTGCATCTTGTTTGTAATGTTTTCTGCCTCTCATATACTTTCTCCCTTTTGTGATTGGTCTTCAGCTATATTTTCTAATGCATCCACAATCTTTTATTAGGATTCCAGAATTGCACTTGTTGCCACTGCATGTGCCTCCCAGCGAGTATTAGAAAGATTTCAACACACAATCATTGCCCAAATATGTTTTAAGAACTGCCCATCGGTGTGTTGAGGCAGAGAAAAATGTATAAAGTAAGTGGACTGTTGAGGAAGAAAAACAAACAAAAAAACTTACTGCCAACGGACAACAATCAACTGCACTGTGGCCAACAAGATTGAGAGAGGGTGCAGCACATGGTATGAATATGGCATCTCTGTTCTGTTCTAAAATCTTCTTCTGCATTCCTTGATAACGCCCTGACATGTTGGCAGTGTTGTCATAAGATTGACCTCTGCACTTTGAGAAATCTATTTTGCAAACTAGGCACAGATAATGCAGTATTTGATTTGCCATTTCTTCACCAGTGTGGCTTTTCAAATTGAGGAATGTTATAAATCGTTCAACTGGTTTTCCATCTGTGGGAGACACATAGCTTAGTACAATACTCAATTGATCAATATGTGAAAGATCAGGTGTAGCGTCAACAGATAAACTAAAGTACCCAGCAGCACTTATTTCATCCAGAATAGGTGAACGAACTTTGTCACTCATTAGAGCAATGAGTTCATCACAGATTGTCTTGGATAAGTATGATGGGTTACCTTTGCCAGCATTCCCATATTTTGAGATATGGCCTGCTAAAAATGGGTCAAATTGAGCCACAAGCTCCAACAATCCCCAAAAATTTCCATTCTGCAATGATCCAAATGTGTCATTTGATCCCCGGAAAGGCAGACCACGTTCAGCTAATATTTGAACAACAGCTATAACACGCTGCAAGACATGTTGCCAGTATTCACGCTCCCCTTTAGTTTGTTCTTCCAATTTGTGTGTCAATCCAAAGCCCTGTCTTCAATTTAAATAGGTCAACACTGAATCTCTGTGAGTCGTGCTATTTTCATGTTATTCAATTAAAACAGTATTCTCCCAGTCACTACATCCACAGTGCAAAGACCCTGTTGATCGTGAATACAGTAGCCATTCTAGAGTGTATTTCTCACCATTCGCTTTCATGCTGAAAAAATATTTTGTGTGGATAATATCAATTTTTTTTTTAGAGTCTCATTTTTTTTTTGTGCCCCCTGCTTTGCTGGTGCCCCAAGCACATGCTTAGTCTGCCTATTGGGTAATCCAGCCCTGCCTGGACCACTCACTCTTGACCTCACTGGAGGGATTGAGCCCTGACACTACTGACTAAGACGGTTATATCTTGTCTAAGACGGTTATTCCAGGGGCATGACAGCCAAGAGGCATGGCCTTCCTCTGAGCTTGACAGCGAGGGAGGGCCACATAGGCCTACATGTTTACAAGACAGCAGAACAGATTAACTGCATACTGATTGTTTGATTATATAAAATATAGGCTTATTATTTAATGTCCAAAAGCAATCTTCCTGCCTATCAGAACATAAAAACACCTGTCAGTGCCTTAAAGGGCTTATAGCCTGAGGCCCCCAATACTGGAAATTGCTACCTAGGGGAAGACCTTGGGGGTACCTCAATAAAATCAATAGGGTTCCATGAAAAGATCTGCCTGCATTTGGTAGTATCAGGTTTTAAAGTTCCTTGTGCTGTAAACACTTAAATATGTATGTAATTCCACTTGACTACTCACATATGTAAAGATTTCCAGTATCAGGGCCTGTATACAGAAGAGAGGATTTGGGAAGGGAGTATGAGGCACTTTTTAAGCCAGCCATCCTCGGTCACCTCTCTTCCCATCTGATCTAGCTGATAAGAAAAAATACCTAAATAAAAATTTGTGTATGAGCATTGAATATATGGGAAAGCAGCAATAAAAGTCATAAGCAGCTTATTTGATTCAACTAAACCAGCCAGCATATTGTGGTGTTTTTTTGGCCTCCCAGCTCTACAACTTACTTTTGACTAACCTCCAAGAAAATAAAATTGAACCATATCCTTCATCTGACAATGGTTTATGGAAAGCTAATTCCTGTTGGATCACATTGGGATGGTCACGTAAAGTTTACAGATTGCTAAATTCATGTGTAGTAGTAAATGTAAAAAGTTATATATTTTTAAAAGGCTCTAATGATTCATTGCAAAAACAATTTTATAACTCATTGTTTCAGTGCCGCAGAATTTTTTTTTTAATGTACTCCAGAAGAAAGCTGCCAGATTGCCATATATTGTGTGGTGGTAGTGGAGCAGGGGGTCAGGGGAAGGAAAATTAGATACCTACAATTGCAATTAGCAACTGTAAAACATATTACTCAACTAGAGAAAGTCAATGGATCTGATCAGTTAGAAACTAAGGCTACATCTTAAGGAAATCAATAGCTTAGATGTTCCCATGCAAGGTAATGAAAGGTTGCAGGCCGACAGATTAAATATGTAGCGTTAGCATATACTGTGCCCACTCCAGTCAAATTCAGAGTTTGCCTGTCTCTTTCACTGGGACCAAAAATATATGGATGACTACTTTATTCGCACAAATTATTGTTCCGAAGATAGCGTAGTCTGTATGGCTTTAATTGTCTATCACATTTATTTGCCTGACTTGTAAATATCTGATGTGGGATCACTTTTGCTTATTTTACTTAGTTTTCTTTTTATTTCAGAACAAAGATGGCTCATTCAGAGAAAATAACCTATTATAATTTGACCTAGAAAGAGAGACAAAACTAATGGAATATTACAGAATTTGAGTAGTTTTAAAGTCTTGTATATCATAGTAAGTTTCAATAACTGCATATTTTATGTCATGTCTAGTTTGATTAACTTCAATTGTCATTGTATTTTGTAGCGTAATGACTCCAGTCCAATGAACTATAAGACCTCTGCAGAGATAATTAGGAACTCTAGGTAAAAGGAAAATGTGAGGTATAAAACAGAATATAGGCAGGAAACCATGCCCAGAATTCAAGGCTTTCAGTAGAGTAGTAAAGATTTGATGGTTTACAATCACTACTGTTTGTCTTGCTCTCTGACTGTAACTAACTTTTCTGCCATGATCACATTATTAGGTACAAGGTCAACATGATATTTTTGAAGAATATTTTAATATTTGGGGGAAGGAATCTTCAGATCTTAGCGACCTCCTGGTGCATCATTATGCAACCCTCCTTGTGCAAGGGATCATGCATGGTTGCCTATAGTTAAATATATTTTTGAAGTGACAGTTCTCCAAATAAGCTGAGGGTAATAGTGGATCTGAGATCACAAGACTTCCAGCTCCTGCAAAGCTGTGGGTGGGTTATGGTGAATGTTAGCATCTTATACCTTGCCAGTAAGAAATATCGCCTTTTGCAAATATGAGAAATATTAACTGATCTGACCAAGGCTGCAAATGTCATAAGCAGAGCCAGGATTAATTCAGGATAAGCTGGTGCCCTTCCCCTTGTCCCATGTTTAGGTTACTAAACAATACTACTTTGCATACCATGAAGGTGCAACTCTGCAACCAGAGTCTGAGTTATCTAAGTGCTGTAATTTAAGAAAAAAAATGGCAAGGCACTCAAAGCCTGGCATGGGCTCTTTTCATATGTACTTTGTAAGATATAAATACACTATATCCTCAGCAGAGGAGCCAGCACAGCTAAAAAGCTGGCTGTTGGCTAGAAGGCAAATAATTGCCTAATGCTTCTTCCCTAGACCCACACAGAGGTCTGGGTCCTCTGATGTCTCAAGAAGACCCAAAGCTGTGGGCTTATGGATTCCACAGGTTCAAAAATCAGTCCTGCCTTGTTGTGAGAGGCAGTGAATAATCTTTTAGCTTTGGGAAACATCAGTGACCAACTGTAAGCCTTAGTGATTGGTTGAATATCAATTTATACTGTGAAGGGAGCAAAGACAAAGCTATAAACACTTTTCTGTTTCTTCCCTACCACCATCTTTATTAAACAAAAAGGACATTAACCTCCCAATTCAGGGAGGCCTGAGACTTGGGATATGTCCAGACCATAGTGTAAGCCCAGGGTTTGAACTCAGGTTCAAGCTTATCCCCCTTCAGTCTACACACAGATGGTGGTGTCCTAGGTGGATGATCCAAGCCTGAGTCGAGCAGGGACCCATAGTTCAAGCTCTATTGCTTTACAGTGGATATACAGCCCTACTGGCCTTGTGCTCTGGGAATCCATCAAAAGTACCCCACAATCCAACAGTCCAACTCTTTGTCCCGTGGACAGCCAAGTTTTCCTTCACTGCACCACGAACAAAGGGTTAGAGTGGCCATTCATGTTTTGGGAAGCACTAGGAAGTCTGGAATAGGAGGGTTTGACTCAGGACTACTTAACACTGTGTAGAGTCTGGAGTGCTAGACAACTTCCTCATTCCTGAAATTAAAACCTCTTAAAACCTCTGTATTCTACATCCCATTCTCAAACTACACATTCTTTTTTCTGGCAAAAAATTGTTCTGTTATTTCTCTGATAGACGCCATTAACTTAACATTCAGAAAAAAAAGCATTGTAGTACACAACAAACAGAATTATGATTTATAGGAACTCCTAATTCATTATCAGCTTTAAACTGAATTGAAGTACCAAGTAGTCAATATCCTAGCATGTCAAACTATTAAAGCTGTGAAATTAATTACAGATTTTAGCTTAGAATTTCATGTTTCACGTTTTTTATTCAAGAATTTGTGTTACCAGTTAAGGTTTTTATTGGTTTTAATACTGATTCATATATACATAATTACAGAAGCTTAAACACATTTAAGATGGTTGCATCAAATTTTTATCATACGGAATTCCCATCAAAGGCCATAAAACATTTTAGTTACAACAAGTTAAAGTATGTATTTGGTATCCGATATAAAAGAACTGAATTTTGTAGAAGAACCAAGAAATATGTACTCAAAGGGTATTCCTTGAGAAAAATGGGGGGGGTCAATGCAGTTTTCACATTACTGAATCAGAAATTCCTAACTTTGACTTTGTGATACGTGGAAGATATAAATGGAGAGAAATCAGTCATGTAAAAAGAAAAGTATAAAATAAAGAAAATTAAGAGACAGGTTATCATGGGTTTTATTCTTATAAAGGGAAAGCTTAGAAAGACTTCCAAAGTCTTCAGCTGACAGAATTAAGTAAAGATGGATGCTAATTCTCTAAAATGTACAGTAGAAGGGCTATAACTTTTTCTTGTTGTGCATTAAACATATGGAAAAGGGTTTGTGTTTTCATTTCCATGTAAATGTACTCAATGGATCATGTACTGAATTATAACTCCAGAACATAAAACAAATTGAATCCGAATATCCTAGATCTCCCTGGTTCAACTTGAGTTTTATATTCTGACCCCCAACCCGTTGCCAGTACTGCACAGTATCGAAGAGCATACTGAAACACCAACATACTAACCTCTTCCTGAAAATTTTCTATATCCACAGAGTAACTATTTAAAAAAAGCCAGTAAGGCTAGTGAAGATTGGGAAATTCACACACTACTATACAACTGAACAGAGTCCGCTTATGAAACGTTTCAGATACTTTTTTTTCTGAAAGCACGTGTGAACACATGCAACTCATGCGAAAGACATCGACAAAGGAAACACTAGCGTCCAAGTCACTTACAACTTTAAGCTCAGTTCTAATTCCTTGAGCACCCAGAGTGCCCATTAAAATCAAAAAGAAAAGGAGTACTTGTGGCACCTTAGAGACTAACCAATTTATTTGAGCATAAGCTTTCTTGAGCTACAGCTCACTGCATCCGATGAAGTGAGCTGTAGCTCAAGAAAGCTTATGCTCAAATAAATTGGTTAGTCTCTAAGGTGCCACAAGT
Source organism: Lepidochelys kempii (assembly GCF_965140285.1). Lineage (NCBI taxonomy): Eukaryota > Metazoa > Chordata > Testudines > Cheloniidae > Lepidochelys > Lepidochelys kempii. The sequence goes on along the minus strand of NC_136383.1, from coordinate 76,546,107 downwards.
CCTCCTTTTCTTTTTGCGAATACAGACTAACACGGCTGTTACTCTGAAACCTGTCATTAAAATCAATAAACCCTGGCTTTTTCATAGAAATCAATGGGAATTATGAATGCTCAAGGAATACAGGATGGATATCTATAGTGTAAAAAACAAAACAAAAAAACAAACACAAAAACCAAACAGTTGCCCTAAGAATAAATCCACAGATTTCTCCTCCAATGGGAAGCTGACCTACAAGGCCCTCACAATTGCTACTGCTTGGCAGAGGAGCAACAACAGTGTGCACATTTCTAGCAAATGTCAGCTGAGAAACTCAAACAGTTTACCTACATTAACTAATTAAGCCTCACGTCACCTTTTGAGACAGAAAAACATAGTGGCACTCATTATACAGATGAGTAAACCAACCATTAGAAATGGAAGGAACACACAAGTTTAGCAACAATAAAATGGAACCAACATCTATCCAGACTCTTACGTGAGCACCCACCACCACTGTTTATTTTGTATCTTTTGCTTATTAAAAACTCTCAACGGTAAACAGAAGAAAATCAAAGTTATTTCTTTATAGTATATATTGATATATACCACCTTAGTCTTTAAAAAAATAAAATGAATCACAAGGGCCTGAAACTAGTGAATTCCCTCCCCTACCCCAATAATTGTTGGTACTTTACATTATAATATTTAAATGTGAATGTTTACATTTTTCTGCTTGCTTTTTAGAAACAAAGCAAAATGGTAAACTCATTTAAAATCCTGGTTTGTCACAACTAAGAATATCAGAAATCAAAATCAGCTGAAGTGGAGATGTTTTATTTACTTCGTCAATTGAATTTATGATGTTCCTAAAATTAATCAAATTGTCCATATTGTTTAAAGAAAAATATATAGATAATCATCAACTTAATATTTTCTGCTCAATACATACTCTATTCACAGTTTTATTTTTTTCAGGGAAACATTCTGCTCACTGTATATGGAAGGTAAGATAAACAGGCAAACAAAATGTCTTAAAGCTATTAAGCCTAGAGACAATCAAGATGTGGTCTAGCTATCTCAGGAGACACAGCCAAATGCTTCTAAACTTTTGGGTTTCAATCAAACTAGGCATTATATGGTGCTTGATTTAAATTCTCCATGCATTTTAACTGAATTCTTCACCTGTGTGTCTTCTCTTCTAATTCCAAGCTTCTACATAGTATTCCTATGACCATTATAGTGAACCTTACTTTGTGTTATTGGTGAGTAATAAATGGTGTCCTTAATGTTATATAACAAAGCATACTGCTCTTTAAGGGCAGGTGCAGGGCTAGCTTATCTATCACAGCACCTTGGCCCCTTTCTGGCCAGGCATTCTGGGACTTGTAGTTCCCTGCGACCATGTAACGATAGGCTGAGTCAAGGGCTGCTGAGAAAAGCAACAGGATATGAAAACCAACAATATGGCAGTCTATATAGGAACACAGATCTTTTTTGCATGCACACATGACAGTTGTCATATGTTCCTAACTACACATTGAGAGTACAGGCTAGAGATTAGGGCAGAGAACAGGAATCAGGGCTCCTGGGTTCTATTGCTGACTCATCATATGACCTTGGCTAGCTCCATATGCTTCAATTAATTTTTCCCACCTGTGAAATGGTTATAATCAATAATCTACCTCACTGGGGAATTGTAAGATTTTTATTTATATTTGTAAACAACTTTGATATCCTTGAATAAAGAAATGGTGCTCGGCAAGTCTGAAGTGTTATTGCTGAAACACACGGGTATGATGGAATTCGGGTAAACACATCTTTGATGCTGGTGGGTGCGACAGATGCCAGTCATTCAGAATAAATACAAGACACAGTTGAGCTTTCTGGAATAAAATTGTTTCCATGCTAGGAACCGCCAACCAAACCACAGTCTACTTGTAAGGTAGTCAGAAGGGCTTCACTGAGTACTGTTTGAGGGAAGTATTGGTGTTGGTGAGCAGAAGCAGCCAGAAAACAGGCAGGGAAAAGTTGCTATAGCAACAGGGAAAAAAGTATCCAAAAAGCCAGCTAGGGTTGTCACCTGGCCAGTTTTTCTACTGGTCAGCTGGTTGCTGGTCAAAAGAGGTAATCAGCATTTCTGGGGATGGAGGGATGCATATATGCAACTGCATGCACAACAGAGCTGCACTCTTCATGGTTGGGAATACACCACAGCTTGGCTGGCACCTGGGTCCTGCTCTGCATGCAGGCAGCATGCTAGACCTTCACCTGCTGGCTGCCAAAACCATGGTGGGTCATCTCAGTGCTGGAGACTGGCCAGGAGACAGGACAGACCCATCACCAGCAGCAAAGACGGTATGGTAAGGAGTTGGGTGTGGGAGGCCAGGATGCCACTGCCTCTCCCTCTCCCTTCCCCACCCTCCTGGAAACCCTTGGGTCTACCCACTTCATGGAGCCCTCAAAAGAGCCCCCCACACTCCAATATGACCCAAACTTTGAGGGCTCTGAGAAGAGGTATGGCCTGGACAGCAGAAGGCAGGAGCTCCTGGGAAAGAAACATACAGGGGAAGGGCGCTTCAAGGGCTCAGGCTCCTGAGAAGGGTAGGGTAAGAGATCATTAGTAAGGGGGTGGTCAGGCTGCTGTATGGGTGTGTGGCGCTTAAGAGGGGAAGAGGAACATGGGTGGGGGCATGGCCAAAAGCTAGTTTTTCTGAGACCTGAAGGTGGCAGACCTATAGAGAGCGCAAAAGAAGGCAAAGTGGGTAGTGTGCTGGCTAGAAAGAAGTTTGGAACTGTGAGCAAAGAAATTTCTTGTTTTTTTATTCCTTCTGAGTTCAGGGAAATGGGACTTTGTGCACATTCTTTTTAAACAAACAGTACTGCATCAGAAAAATCATAGGACTGGAGGTGATCTTGATAGGTTATCTAGTCCAATCCCCTTCACTCAAAGACAGGACTAAATATTGTCTAGACTATCCCAGGTGTTTGTCTACCCAGTTCTTTAAAACCTACAATGACAGAGTCCACAAAATCCCTAAGTCATTTGGTCCAGTGCTTAACTACCTTCACAGGTAGGAAGTTTTTCCTAATGTCTATCCTAAATCTCCCTGGCTCAATTTAAGCCTATTATTTCTTGTCCTGTCTTAAGTGGGTAGAGAGAACCTATCACCCTCAACCTTATACTTACCTTTACTTACTTGAAGACTTGAGTCTTTCTCCCCCCATCTTCTCTTTTCCAAGGAAGAAACAGATCAATTCCTGCCCAGCCTCCAATATTCACTTGAGTCCTCATGTGACTTGTAAGATCTCGGACTCTTGTTGCTGAGCAATAGTTAAATTCTTTTAAAAAGTAATGAAGTTTCCACACTTACATAAAAAGTTTGTTGACCTAGCTCAGTGGTTATCAATCTGCAGGTTGCTCGCAGTCAAGCTATGTGAACTGTAGGGTTGCTGGATTATCAACCCACGCCAGCCATGGGCGTAGTTTGGTGGGGCATTGCCACCGTACCATCTTCTCATCCCCCATTTCTGTGAGCACCGCGCATGGGTTGCTCTGCTCATCCTGCTGCGGGGTAGAGAGGTTCTGTCCTTCCAACACTGCTCCAGCTCATTCAGCACCTCTCCCCTGCTGAGCTGGTAGCTCCAGGACGCTGCCTCCTGGGTCCTAGCGCCCATCATCTACATCATCATCTTCACCATTGTAGAGAAAGGGGACCCGTGTTGGGACAGGACAAAGCAGTGGGGAAGGAAGAGGGATGGGATAGGGCAGGGTGACGAGAAGGGGATGGGGAAAATGGGGCAGGGGCGAGAGGACAGTGTGGAGAGGAAAGGGGAAGGGGTTGGGGGAAATGAAGGAATGGGGTAGGGGACAGTGGGGAGAGAAAAGGGGATGAGGCGGGGACGGGGGAGAAGAGAAAAGCATGACTGAGTGCCACCACAGGGGGAGCGTTGCCTCCTCATTTCTGGGCATCCATGCCAGAGGTGTCCAGAGAAATGGGGGGGGCATGTGTTCCCCCACTAGCCAAAGCCACAGCTAGGTGTTGCCTCTGGTGGGGATGAACATGCTCCAGCGTGCCTTGGACTGCCTGCAGCAGACAGCGCCCATCTGCCCATCCCCTGCTGGCCATGTCCGTACGCAGAGCTCACAGCCAAAGCATGAGGCTGCCCTCTAAGTTCCATCTCTGGGGGAGGAGAACTGATATGGGGTAGAAATTTGTCCCATGGGTGGCTTCCCAGCTAGGGTCCCCTAGGGCTTAGAGGGTAGGATCACTCCTGCTCCTGACCATCTGGGATCAGGCATTGAGTGCCACGTGCCCAACAGGGCAGCCACAGTAGGAAAGATGGTACATCTATCACATGGCCCACATAACACAGAGAGCTGCATATGTAGCCCACAACAGGTTGGGAGCCAGTGATCTAGGTATGAACAGAAACAACACTAACATTTTTTGGGGAAGTGCCTTAAAAGAATACTGTAATATAAACAACAAGAAGACTAAACTGTGTATGCCTTGGAAATGCAAAGTTAGTTTTATTTGGAAAAAAAAACACACACTCCCACAAACCCTGAGAAGTATGGAAATGGTCATCTAAGGTCAATTAACCTTACTTATGGTCCCTGTACAAGAGCTAGCCTCTGCACTTCATTGTTGTTTTACACAATTCATCTAAGCTCCACATACATGCAGACAGACATTTAATATTTGTGAGGAATTATGGGTAAGTCTCTGCACTGGGACTCAGGAGATTTGTCTGCAATTCCTGGCTCGGCTCCTCCAGACACTATGTGACCTTGGGCAAGGTCATACACATTTTTTAGTTTCTCATCTGTAAGAATTAGGACAACGCTGTTCCATATCTATCACTCACCCCTTGTCTGTCTCAGTTTAGCCTGTAAGCACCTTATTAGGGGGGGAGGGATAGCTCAGTGGTTTGAGCATTGGCCTGCTAAACCCAGGGTTGTGAGTTCAATCCTTGAGGGGGCCATTTAGGGATCTAGGGCAAAAATTGGGGACTGGTCCTGCTTTGAGCAGGGGGTTGGACTAGATGACCTCCTGAGGTCCCTTCCAACCCTGATAGTCTATGATTCTATGATTATATGGGCATAGCAGTTAGCACAACAGTATTCAGGTCTATCTGGGGACTCCAGATAAACCAAACAGCAGCAACATTCAGCACACCCTCATTGGATCCCGATTACTCAGTGTGTTCCTTTTCTACCTCCTTTCCTCTTTTTAGTCCCTATCTGCTACTAGATGCTGAGCATGGGGTTCATTATTCCCACCCTTACTCCAGAGTTGTTCCTCTTTCTTTCTGTTTGCTCTGTCTTCAGCACGCCCTTGTGAGTGCTAGCCACAACTTGCTTCCTTATTAAAGAGGGGCTCCTCAGCAGAGGGCAGGACTTCAGGGGGAGGGAAAAAGGGGAGGGGAAGGAGAAAGGGACCTAAAGGGTCAAACTCTTTGGAATTAAAATGAAAAAAGAGCCCAAGACTGATAATTTATGTATACTTTTTAAAAGGGGGGGGGAGGGAAGAGTCAGTCATAAAACTGTTCCAGACAAGCTTTAAAAGGCTAGACGGTTAAAAGGAGTTCTTTTGAAAAATGTCTCTTTTGTATATTTCAAAGCTCCAGAGTGTGTCAGCCAAGATTGCTTCTGTTGTAACAACCGGATATCCAGTGTTACGGATACAATAATAATCTGGAACTGGGAGTGAGAAAAAGCAATACTTCATCTTTGAAACAAATCAACAAGGGATACAGAAAAAAAAAAAAGATCAGCTGTTGGAAAACTGAAACTGGAATCTCAGAGAATATTTCCTTCGGTAACGTACATTTTGTTTTCTAGCGATGGGGTGTCTGAAGCAAACTTCCTTGGTAAGAGAACAGGGGGAGGGGAAAAAAAAGAAGATTGTAGTTGCCTAATCTTGTGAGTTTTCCAGTGGATTTTAACTAATTATTCATAGAAACGCAAACATATTTATGAGATTATGATTTGTGATTTCAATTGCTCTGTCCTTAAACTTATATTTATAGCTAACACTTTAATTCATATTTTCTTCTTTAAACCATTTCCCCTACCCAGCTTCCTCTTCCCACTGTAGTATTTCTCGGTCAAGAGGCTCTTACCAGACTGAGGCACCAACTCATTCTGCAGATTAAGTCTCTGCACACAAATCACTTCGGGCTGTAATTCCTAACTTCCTGCCATCATCAACACATACAGTACTAAGACAAATACGAGCAGTGCTCTTAAGGCAGAAAAGCAGAAATTAAGGCTGCTAGCGGCTCTTTACTCAAGGTGGTCAGGAATGAACAATTTACATATAATTAGCTCATTTCATCTAGGATCTACCAAAGGATCTTAAAATATTTTACAACCTTAGACAGGTAAGAGGTTAGGGGACGATTATGCAAACTTCAGTTCTTTGGGGCGACCTGGGGCCTTCTTTTTTCCAGCCCCTCATGTTGTTGCTAAAGACAAGTATGAGCATAATTAGAAGAACATTCTGTATATACATTGAAGAACTGTGGATGTTTGAGGGAACTATGGGTTTAAATTACAATGGAACATTGCTTTGCTAATTGTTAGACAATGGAACAATGCTGCTAATCACTGACAGTCTGATAGACCAAAGGGGTGAGCTGTTCTGAGGCTGTTACTGGAGGCAGTGAGTAGGCAGGAAAAAATGGCGTTTTCATGCATAGACAAGTCCAGGGAAATGAGGAAGGAGTAGAAAGAGCGAGATGTAGGTTGGAAACAGGGTGAGAGGGGAGTAGAGAGAGAGAGAGAAAGAGAGAAGGATTGGAGGAAACGGGGGAAAAAAAGATATGGGAAGGAACTGGCAAGATAGGAGAGAGGAAGGAGGAAATTTGAAGGCTGAAAAAGAAAGCCGGTGACCAAATGGGGCAGAAGAAAAGGAGAAAAGTAGCAGAATAGTTAGAAAAAATAGAAAAATATGGAAAGCAAACCCAACAGAAACAGAAAAAGATGGAAGGGGGGGATGCTGGCTGAAGTCCATTGTAAGTATAATAAGCCTGTCAGGGCACGGTAAGAGGTGAGAGAAAGGATTAAGGGAAGCAAAACAGTGGATATATTGTGAACAGAACTCCAATCCAAAAAGGGAGGAGACCTCTGGGTGGAACACTCCACAGGCAGCAGCAAAGCTCTCTCAACTAGGGAACCCTGCCTTTGGAACTCACTCCCTCTCATGGTTTGCTGGAGTCCAAGTCAAACAAGCTTTGGAGCCTTCCTCTTCCCTCCTTTGCCCACATAAAAATAAAAAACTATGCCACATTATTGAAGAGAACCATAGACATATAGAACAAACCAAAACCTTTGGAACGAACATGATGATTGCAAACCACCACTCTGTTTATGTTTCTTGTAGGTTATATCTCTTTCCCTCACCCTGCAACTGTCTTGTCTATTTGCAAAATCTTATTCTTTGTTTGACCACATAGGATCCTAGTGTTCACTGGGACTTCTATGCACTCTAGGAATAATTATTAATAGCCACATGCAACATTTTCATTTTTAAGTTCAAATGCTATGTTTTTTTAAAAAAAAAATGAATTCAGGAATATCATATACATTATTAGTTGACACTCGCCAGCTACACTTTTTCAGAAACTGATTAAATGGAAAAAATAATGAGAAGTACAGAATATTCCTAAATAATTTGAAATTATTCTGAATTATGAGCCTAAAGGTAGCAGGGAAAGTTGAAGCTCATATAGTAAAGTCTATTGCAGAGACCCATTTGTTTATGAAGACATGGGAAGGATGTTGCTGAAGGCAATTGCTGTAGGTGTGATTTATCCAGCGGCCTGGGGAACTTGGCTCATTATGGTTAGGTACCACACATGTGTTTAATAACTAGAATGTTACTAATGATTAACCTCAGCTAAAAGTTTTGGTTTTTCTTGAGATATTCATACACAAAAAGTGTCTCAAAAAGCTGAAAATGATTTTTTTATTTTTTATTCTCTAAGAAGTCAAAGTAGTTGAATGGTATTTCCTCAAGTTTTCCAAAACAAACAAAAATCCCACTTTGGCCCAAACCAAAACCTAGAAAGTTTCATGTACATATTTGAGAGAGTTGTGAGCAATTTAAAATAGGAGTTACACTAAAAGAATGTTCCCAATACATGAAGAATGTGGTCTTACTTACTGCTACATTACACGGTGTTTAGGTAAGCCTCAGTTTCCATCCTTCTGGCTCTGGGGTATTCACATATTACCCACTGAAGTTCCCAAATACACTCTCCCCTCCTGGGGTCTGCGTTATTAACAGGTAAGTTATTTTCCAGTACTTTCATAGGAAATTCCCCCACAGATGTCTCACTAAGATCTGTGAAAAATCTTTTCACCCTTCTTGAGCACAGAGATCCACAATAGTTCCAGGCAGTTCTAGCCTCCTCACTAGCTTCTGACCAAACCCCACTCAGGTTTCTTCAATAGACTCTTGCCAGGAGACACCTAACAACCACAGCTGTGCCTCTTCAGGGCTCCCATTGGGAGAACTCCCTTCTCTCAGAGTCACATTGCCCCAGTGGATTGGTTTTTATATCCTGTTGCTTTTCTCAGCAGCCCTTGACTCAGCCTATCATTACATGATCCCAGGGAACTACAAGTCCCAGAATGCCTCGCCAGAAAGGGGCCAAGGTCCTGTGATAGACAAGCTAGCCCTGCACCTGCCCTTAAAGGGCAGTATGCTTTGTTATATAACATTAAGGACACCATTTATTACTCACCAATAACACAAAGTAAGATTCACTATAATGGTCACAGCAATACTACATGGAAACTTGGGATTAGAAGAGAAGACACACCGGTGAAGAATTCAGTTAAAATGCATGGAGAATTTAAATCAAGCACCATATAATGCCTAGTTTGAAATGTGGGCAGACACTGAGACTAAACCCCTATTTTTACAAAATGGACCATGGAATCTGCAGAGACCACACATGGACCAGGCCCTTAGTTTTACAACATATTCAAAACAATGGCATGCTCTAGAAGCACAATGCCACTAGAACCATGCTGGGCCTCCAGCTTCGTATTGACATGGGGGAAGATTGCCACCTAATGAATCACTATGTGCCACCTGCAGCCTTGAGGTGTCCTAACAACAACTGATTTGGCGCAGAATTGCAGCCAATTTAGTCTGCAATAATTTCTTCTGAAGCTGAGAGTAGCATTTCCAAAACACCTGCAAACATCGTAAGGCTAGCCAGTAATGCTACTAAAGTCATTGTCAACATTGGTTGCTTGTGAAAATGAGCCACTCATCTACAAAATGTACCTCCTTTTGATTTCCAGTGCTCTCTCCTGCCACTCTGAACTATTTCTCTCTCTCTTCTTTTGATCTCTGCCAATTCGGATGATCAAATTACTTTAACAAGGAGTAAAACTTTCAGTACAAATCCGTCAAAAAGTCTGATGCTTGATTTTGAGAGTGCATCTGATTTCTATTTTTTAGCCTTCACATTCTTTTAAACTCTAGCCTTACTCTTTATGTGCACAAGTTATACAGAAGACAATATGGAATCCTTATTCATTCAAGCAAAAAATATTCACTTTATCTGTAACTGATCATCTGTTTAGGTTCCAGTTAGAAAGTTATTGCAATTCACACCAGCAATTAAAAATTCCTTTGGAAAAAAAATGAAAATGTCAGTGTCTGAATCATAATTGTATGTACCACAAGAAATAAAATTGTTCTGTTCCTTGATCCAGAATAATTACATGTTACTATATCACAAAACAAATTATTTTGGTTTTGTCAAGCAGCAAGTTATACATCAACAATATACAGGGTACATTATGGAAATACAATCTATGTTGGAGAAATATACACAGTACATACTGTATGTACTGTTTACTATAACTGTTGTACTTCTCTTTGAATGCCACCATAAAAAAATCAATGGAGACTACAAATACTATGTATTTTGTACATCTCATATTTTATTTCCCACATAGTCATAACAGATTTTGGACACTATTCACAAATACTGTGCTTGTCTTGAATGAACTTCTTTTTTATTGTGTGTGTGGGGAGTGGATATAAGCATCTGATGGGCTATGTAATCTTACATTCAAAAGCAGATGGCACTAAATCTTTCTTTTTATCCAAGGCTGTAACGTGAAAAACATTCAGGTCTATTGTAGGTGCTCCAGCTCTGGAGTACCCATGGGGAAAAATATTGGCTGCTCAACACCCACCAGCAGTCCTGCGGATCAGCGCCTCACCGCCCTGCCCCCAGTGCCTCCTGCCCGCCACAGATCAGCTGTTCAGTGGCGAGCAGGAGAGGCTGTGGGGTGTGGGGGGCAGGATGGGTGGGATCAGGAAGAGGCAGGGTGGGAGCGGAGACTTGGGGAAAGGGGTGGAGTGGGGGTGGGACCTGGAGCAGAGCAGGGGTCGAGTACCCCCCAGGGAACTGAGGGAGTTGGCACCTATGGCTAGAAAGTTCAAATTTCTTATGCTGCTAGACCTATCTGGAGACATCCTCTCATTGTCTTAACCTTACCAAACAAGATATATTGTTGCCCCAAAAATGATTAAAAAATAATTCTGAGACTATGAAAGCTAGAGGTATCTCCTTCCAGTTCTGAGCAGTTGACAGAATTAACCAACTCTGCCTTCACAGAAATATTCATTTACAGCAGAAAGAACAAATGCAGGAAATATACTCAGGTAAGGCAATACATGCCTTACCACCATGATAAGACATGACACAACTGACACTATTCAGTGACCTGCTTTCGATCCCAAACAAAAGCTTGGACTCACATCTATGTAATTAATTTTCCCCCTTACTGCTGTTTTACTATTGATAAGCATTTATTTTTTCCTCCTCTCCAAATGCACACTATATCCCTGGTGATAATACAGACAGTTATATCTTAGCATTTGAAATGGATTTCTTGTTATATATAGCTATAGTAGGCATAGAGGGTATTGTAATCACACAATGTGCTTCATGTCAATTTTTTTCAAAAGTAGACATTGCTGTTCCAGCATGTAAGCCTACTGTGGGTGACAATTTATTTTAAATTAAGAAATAGAAAAAAGCTTTTCATAATAAAATGTGTGCATGACACCTAGCATTTCACTATTTCTTTGGAATCAAGAATCTAGACACAGCTCCTCTCACCAAGTAAGAGCCAGGAACAGCATGTTTTAATGGCAGAGTATGAGAAAACTATTTGAAAAGTGTCTTCTGATGTTGCCAGAACTCTTATACTCTAAAAATGACTGTCTCAACAGACGCTTAGTACTGTTGATGTCATTGTACACTTTCAATCAGTTGGTCAACTGCCACTTGGCCTAATCTTCAAATGGGCCAAAATGTGAAAAATGAAACCCTAATGTTAAGTTCCTTTGGGAGTCATTTTCAAACATACCTTATGGTTTTAGGAGCACGCGCTTTCGGACTTATGCTCCTAAAACCCTTAGGCACTTCTGAAAATCCCCCATCCCACCTCCATATTTAAGCATTTTCCTGACTTTCCTATAAACTGACATCCAGAAACACCCCTTGATCTAACCTAAGGCCAACAGGAATAGGTGTGTGTTTAGCACTTTTGATAATAAGGTAAGTGCCTAAATCAGGCGTGAACAGTCGGGCCCTGTCAAGGTTCCTCCCCCACTCTGAATTCTAGGGTACAGATGTGGGGACCTGCATGAAAAACCTCCTAAGTTTATCTTTACCAGCTTAGGTCAAAACTTCCCCAAGGTACAAAATATTCCACCCGTTGTCCTTGGACTGGCCGCTACCACCACCAAACTAATACTGGTTACTGGGGAAGAGCTGTTTGGATGCGTCCTTCCCCCCAAAATAATTCCCAAAACCTTGCACCTTGGGCAAGGTTTGGTAAAAAGCCTCACCAATTTGCATAGGTGACCACAGACCCAAACCCTTGGATCTGAGAACAATGAAAAAGCATTCAGTTGTCTTACAAGAAGACTTTTAATAAAAATAGAAGTAAATAGAAATGAAGAAATCCCCCCTGTAAAATCAGGATGGTAGATATCTTACAGGGTAATTAGATTCAAAAACATAGAGAACCCCTCTAGGCAAAACTTTAAGTTACAAAAAAGATACACAGACAGAAATAGTTATTCTATTCAGCACAATTCTTTTCTCAGCCACTTAAAGAAATCATAATCTAACACATACCTAGCTAGATTACTTACTAAAAGTTCTAAGACTCCATTCCTGGTCTATCCCCGACAGAGACCAGCATATAGACAGACAAAGACCCTTTGTTTCTCTCCCTCCTTCCAGCTTTTGAAAGTATCTTGTCTCCTCATTGGTCATTTTGGTCAGGTGCCAGCGAGGTTACCTTTAGCTTCTTAACCCTTTACAGGTGAGAGGAGCTTTCCCCTGGCCAGGAGGGATTTCAAAGGGGTTTACCCTTCCCTTTATATTTATGACAGGCCCTAATTTTGAAAATCTTGGTTATAGAAAGAAAATGACTATTTTTCAGTTACAGTCCCACAATCTTACTTTTCCAGCTACTCTGCAGGACAGAAGTGCCATTTTTCCACAAACTCAAAGTTGTTCCCTGGAACTCATGGAGTGCAGGCAAAGTGTCAGGATTCCAAGATGTATCAAGTGATGTGAGGCTTGGTACAGGAAATCATTAAGGCAATGTCACTACTGGAAACTTTGTTGGTATAGCAATATCTGCTAAGGGTGTGATTTTGTGTATGTGTGACATTTTTGTACTGGCAAAAACCCTAGTGTAGGTGTGATTATACTAGCAGAAAAGTGCTTTGATAATAGAGCTTACTTCGCCCAAGGAACCAGCGAAAATATTCTGACTAAGCTACTCCAGCAAAAGCAGTTTTTTGCTGTACAAGCTTCATCTACACATACACCCCCAATTGCTATATTGACAAACCTTTTCTAGTGCAGAGGAGGCTTCAATACCCAGAGGAATGCTTTTATAATGGAGATTTCAAGGGGCCCTACAAGAGATTCTACACTTTGCCAAACTTCTGTTTTTAAGCTAGAAGGATGACTCAGAGAAAACAAAAGCAAAGTCATAGTCAGAAAGGTCTCTTCCTCAAGGGTTAGTGTTCATTACATGAAAAGGCAGTAATTTAACTATCAGAAAACTAAACAAATTCCACACATGGCAGTTCATTCCCATCCTGTGGCCCCTAAATTTGGAGCCCTACCTTCCTAACCACATTCTTGCCACTCTATCTCCCAAGCAACTACTCTAGAAGCATTTCCACTGAGCAAATGTGCAGGGAGAGAGATACTAAGCTAGAATTAACCCTTTCTTCACCACAGACTATGTAGTATCCCTTCACCTTGCCATAGGGGAAAAATGGGGAAACAAATGACAGTTATGAAGCAACTTCTGAGCACTGGCTTTGTACATTTAAAGGAAGTGGAAATGACAATTTGCATGCCTGATCTTAATTTAAGCAACCAGTAATTCTATCCTGCAGCTAAGATCTGCTTGATGCAGCAGAGTAGGGTACCATAAGGAAGCTGGTTATGGTTCCTAATCTCTACCTAGAACATAAAAATGGGCATACTGGGTCAGACCAAAGGTCCATCAAGCCCAGTATCCTGTCTACCAACAGTTGTCAATGCCAGGTGCCCCAGAGGGAGTGAACCTAACAGATAATGATCAAGTGATGTCTCTCCTGCCATCCATCTCCACCCTCTAACAAACAGAGGCTAGGACACCATTCCTTACCCATCCTGGCTAATAACCATTAATGGACTTAACCTCCATGAGGAAAGCTGGCTGTATTTTAAAGAATCCTTATTGAGGTTACAGGGACAAACCATCCTGATGTGTAGAAAGAATAGTAAATATGGCAGGCGACCAGCTTGGCTTAACAGTGAAATTCTTGCTGATCTTAAACACAAAAAAGAAGCTTACAAGAAATGCAAGATTGGACAAATGACCAGGGATCAGTATAAAAATATTGCTCAGGCATGCAGGAGTGAAATCAGGAAGGCCAAATCACACCTGGAGTTGCAGCTAGCAAGAGATGTTAAGAGTAACAAGAAGGGTTTCTTCAGGTACGTTAACAACAAGAAGAAAGTCAAGGAAAGTGTGGGCCACTTACTGAATGAGGGAGGCAACCTAGTGACAGAGGATGTGGAAAAAGCTATGTACTCAATGCTTTTTTTGCCTCTGTCTTCACGAACAAGGTCAGCTCCCAGACTACTGCACTGCGCAGCACAGCATGGGGAGGAGGTGACCAGCTCTCTGTGGAGAAAGAACTGGTTCAGGACTATATAGAAAAGCTGGACATGCACAAGTCCATGGGGCCGGATGCATTGCATCCGAGAGTGCTAAAGGAGTTGGCAGATGTGATTGCAGAGCCATTGGCCATTATCTTTGAAAACTCATGGCGATCGGGGGAAGTCCCAGATGACTGGAAAAAGGCTAATGTAGTGCCCATCTTTAAAAAAGAGAAGGAGGATCTGGAGAACTACAGGCCAGTCAGCCTCACCTCAATCCCCGGAAAACTCATGGAGCAGGTCCTCAAGGAATCAATTCTGAAGCACTTAGATGAGAGGAAAGTGATCAGGAACAGTCAGCATGGATTCACCAAGGGCAAGTCATGCCTGACTGATCTAATTGCCTTCTATGATGAGATAACTGGCTCTGTGGATGAAGGGAAAGCAGTGGACGTGTTGTTCCTTGACTTTAGCAAAGCTTTTGACACTGTCTCCCACAGTATTCTTGCCAGCAAGTTAAAGAAGTATGGGCTGGATGAATGGACTATAAGGTGGATAGAAAGCTGGCTAGATTGTTGGGCTCAACGGGTAGTGATCAATGGCTCCATGTCTAGCTGGCAGCCGGTATCAAGTGGAGTGCCCCAAGGGTCGGTCCTGGGGCCGGTTTTGTTCAATATCTTCATAAATGATCTGGAGGATGGTGTGGATTGCACCCTCAGCAAGTTTGCAGATGACACTAAACTGGGAGGAGAGGTAGATATGCTGGAGGGTATAGGATAGGGATAGGATATAGAGGGACTAGACAAATTGGAGGTTTGGGCCAAAAGTAATCTGATGAGGTTCAACAAGGACAAGTGCAGAGTCCTGCACTTAGGATGGAAGAATCCAATGCACCGTTACAGACTAGGGACCGAATGGCTAGGCAGCAGTTCTGCGGAAAAGGATTTAGGGGTTACAGTGGACGAGAAGCTGGATATGAGTCAACAGTGTGCCCTTGTTGCCAAGAAGGCCAATGGCATTTTGGGCTGTATAAGTAGGAGCATTGCCAGCAGATCGAGGGACGTGATCATTCCCCTCTATTCGACACTGGTGAAGCTTCATCTGGAGCACTGTGTCCAGTTTTGGGTCCCACACTACAAGAAAGATGTGGAAAAATTGGAAAGAGTCCAGCGGAGGGCAACAAAAATGATTAGGGGACTGGAACACATGACTTATGAGGAGAGGCTGAGGGAACTGGGGATGTTTAGTCTACGGAAGAGAAGAATGAGGGGGGATTTGATAGCTGCTTTCAACTACCTGAAAGGGGGTTCCAAAGAGGATGGCTCTAGACTGTTCTCAGTGGTAGCAGATGACAGAACAAGGAGTAATGTTCTCAAGTTGCACTTGGGGAGATTTAGGTTGGATATTAGGAAAAACTTTTTCACTAGGAGGGTGGTGAAACACTGGAATGCGTTAGGGAGGTGGTGGAGTCTCCTTCCTTAGACATTTTTAAGGTCAGGATTGACAAAGCCCTGGCTGGGATGATTTAATTGGGGATCGGTCCTGCTTTGAGCAGGGGGTTGGACTAGATGACCTCCTGAGGTCCCTTCCTACCCTGATATTCTATGATTATATGATTCTATGAATTTATCCAGTTCTCTTTTAAACCCTCTTATAGTCCTAGCCTTCACCACCTCCTCAGGCAAGGAGTTCCACTGGTTGACTGTACGCTGAGTGAAGAAGAACTTCCTTTTATTTGTTTTAAACCTGCTGCCCATTAATTTCATTTGGTGGCCCCTAGTTCTTATATTATGGGAACAAGTAAATAACTTTTCCTTATTCACTGTCTCCACACCACTCATGATTTTATATACCTCTATCATATCCCCCATTAGTCTCCTCTTTTCCAAGATGAAAAGTCCTAGACTCTTTAATCTCTCCTCATATGGGACCTGTTCCAAACCCCTAATCATTTTAGTTGCTCTTTTCTGAATCTTTTCTAATGCCAATATATCTTTTTTGAGATGAGGGGACCACATCTGTATGCAGTATTCAAGATGTGTGTGTACCATGGATTTATATGAGGGCAATAAGATATTCTCCTTCTTATTCTCTATCCCTTTTTCAATGATTCCTAATATCCCATTTGCTTTTTTGACTGCCGCTGCACACCACGTGGACGTCTTCAGAGAACTATCCACAATGACTCCAAGATCTTTCTCCTGGTTAGTTGTAGCTAAATTAGTCCCCATCATATTGTATGTATAGTTGGGGTTATTTTTTCCAATGCACATTACTTTACATTTATCCACATTAAATTTCATTTGCCATTTTGTTGCCCAATCACTTAGTTTTGTGAGATCTTTTTGAAGTTCTTCACAGTCTGCTTTGATCTTAACTATCTTGAGCATTTTAAATGCTGCCCAAAATAGTTTGTAAGTACAGTCCTTGGTCAGTATCCATTCCAGTAAGTTCTTGCTTTTGTTGCAGAGTGCTCAGTCTTTTACTCACTTTTCGTTCTGGCAGTCAGTAATGAAGAAGGAAGGTCAGATCTACGGTAATTCTACTTTTGCTGATCTTTAGCGTTTTCCAGGATGACAAATTCCATTCCCATTTACTGCCTCTATAGAAACTACTTTTTAAAAAATCTGGAGACTTATGCAGCCACACAAATAACATGAACATAACTTTCAAAAATAAATGACACTTGTTTAGTGGTTCACAAAGCTATATGTTTCATGTAACACAGTTTTGGAGACAGGAGACTGAAGTTTATTTCCTAATGTTCTCAGTAAGGTTAGTGATTGTGTGTGCACTAACATCACTTCCTACATCTGACAAGAAAAGCTCTCTTTACAATGAGCGATTGTGGCAAGGAATAGAAGTTTTCAGACTGAAAATATACATTAGCACTGAGCTAGCAAAGTGGTGGTCTGACTGATGTCAGAAATGTGCTGATGTTGCCACTCTTGAGGTTTAAAAGAGGTTTTTAAAATGGCATAATTGTCGACCAATAGTAATTAATGCCCACTTTCTAATCACACACTGATCCTTAAAGAAATAATATAATTTGATGTTTCAGTTTATAAAACAAATGGAGAGATCAATTCAAGTTACATAATTTTGCTTCAGTTCATCATGTGGAGACACTGATGACATTCCGATCAAATCCCTTCTCTTCCACCTCCAACCATAATCATTTAAAAATAATAATAATTTAAATTTTATTTCATAGTTTCTGAAAATAAAGCCAACAGACAAGGAAGACAAAATAGAAAAGTATCAGAAAAAAGAAAGATATATTTCCTCTGATATTGCAGAATTCATAAAGAGTGAACACTTATGGCACAAATTCTAGATGCAGCATATAGCATGTATAAATAAAATATGCACTAGAGAGGTCAGTCTTGGCTTGCAGCCTGCAGCTGCTCCATGACCACTCTTAAATCTTCAGCTGTTGTGCCTTCCTATGAGGGGATGGTTTACAGACCGACCAGCACCATTCCTCTCGCCAAAGCCTCTCTCTTCAGATCTTTGTTCTTTGACACACAGGGCATGCAGACAGGCTCCAAATGTTCCCAGCCCAGTCCCCCTCCCCAACCATAGTGGAACTGTACCAATTCTGCACTGTTTAAGGCCCACTGGGAGGCAGAATTTGTCCTGATATAATAATGAGTATGATTTGAAATGATACTATATAACTTAGCCCTGGTCTACACTACAGGGTTAGGTTGAATTTAGCCATGTTAGGTCGATTTAAAAATGATTGCGTCCACACAACCAACCCCATTCTGTCGGCCTAAAGGACTCTTAAAATTGACTTCTGTACTCCTCCCTGACGAGGGAAGTAGCACTAAAATCGACCTTGCTGGGTCAAATTTGCGGTAGTGCAGACACAAATTGACGGTATTGGCCTCTGGGAGCTATCCCAGAGTGCTCCATTGTGACCACTCTGGACAGATCTTTGAACTCCGATGCACTAGCCAGATACACAGGAAAAGCCCCGGGAATTTTTGAATTTCATTTCCTGTTTGGTCAGCATGGCGAACTCAGCAGCACTCATAGAATCATAGAATATCAGGGTTGGAAGGGACCTCAGGAGGTCATCTAGTTCGACCCCCTGCTCAAAGCAGGATCGATTCCCAATTAAATCATCCCAGCCAGGGCTTTGCCAAGCCTGACCTTAAAAACTTCAAAGGAAGGAGATTCCACCACCTCCCTAACACATTCCAGTGTTTCACCACCCTCCTAGTGAAAAAGTTTTTCCTGATATCCAACCTAAATCTCCCCCACTGCAACTTGAGACCATTACTCCTTGTCCTGTCATCCGCTACCACTGAGAATAGTCTAGATCCATCCCTTTTGGAACCACCTTTCAGGTAGTTGAAAGCAGCTATCAAATCCCCCCTCATTCTTCTCTTCTGTAGACTAAACAATCCCAGTTCCCTCAGCCTCTCCTCATAAGTCATGTGCTCCAGCCCCCTAATCGTTTTTGTTGCCCTCCGCTGGACTCTTTCCAATTTTTCCACGTCCTTCATGTAGTGTGGGGCCCAAAACGGGACACAGTACACCAGATGAGGCCTCACCAGTGTCAAATAGAGGGGAACGATCACGTCCCTCGATCTGCTGGCAATGCCCCTGCTTATACATCCCAAAATGCCATTGGCCTTCTTGGCAACAAGGGCACACTGTTGACTCATATCTAGCTTCTCGTCCATTGTAATCCCTAGGTCCTTTTCTGCAGAACTGCTACCTAGCCATTCGGTCCCTAGTCTGTAACGGTGCATTGGATTCTTCCGTCCTAAGTGCAGAACTCTGCACTTGTCCTTGTTGAACCTCATCAGATTTCTTTTAGCCCAATCCTTCAATTTGTCTAGGTCCCTCTGTATCCTATCCCTACCCTCCAGCGTATCTACCTCTCCTCCCAGTTTAGTGTCATCTGCAAACTTGCTGAGGGTGCAATCCACACCATCCTCTAGATCATTTATGAAGATATTGAACAAAACCGGCCCCAGGACCGACCCTTGGGGCACTCTGCTTGACACCAGCTGCCAACTAGACATGGAGCCATTGATCACTACCCGTTAAGCCCGACAATCTAGCCAACTTTCTACCCACCTTATAGTCCATTCATCCAGCCCATACTTCTTTAACTTGCTGGCAAGAATACTGTGGGAGACAGTGTCAAAAACTTTGCTAAAGTCAAGGAACAACAGGTCCACTGCTTTCCCCATATTCACAGAGCCAGTTATCTCATCATAGAAGGCAATTAGATTAGTCAGGAATGACTTGCCCTTGGTGAATCCATGCTGACTGTTCCTGATCACTTTCCTCTCATCTAAGTGCTTCAGAATTGATTCCTTGAGGACCTGCTCCACGAGTTTTCTGGGGACTGAGGTGAGGCTGACTGGCCTGTAGTTCTCCAGATCCTCCTTCTTCCCTTTTTTAAAGATGGGCACTACATTAGCCTTTTTCCAGTCATCTGGGACTTCCCCCGATCGCCATGAGTTTTCAAAGATAATGGCCAATGGCTCCGCAATCACATCCACCAATCTGTTTAGCACTCTCGGATGCAACGCATCCGGTCCCATGGACTTGTGCACGTCCAGCTTTTCTATATAGTCACAAACCACTTCTTTCTTCACAGAGGGCTGGTCACCTCCTCCCCATGCTGTGCTGCGCAGTGCAGTAGTCTGGGAGCTGACCTTGTTCGTGAAGACAGAGGCAAAAAAAGTATTGAGTACATTAGCTTTTTCCACATCCTCTGTCACTAGGTTGCCTCCCTCATTCAGTAAGGGGCCCACACTTTCCTTGACTTTCTTCTTGTTGTTAACATACCTGAAGAAACCCTTCTTGTTACTCTTAACATCTCTTGCTAGCTGCAACTCCAGGTGTGATTTGGCCTTCCTGATTTCACTCCTGCATGCCTGAGCAATATTTTTATACTGATCCCTGGTCATTTGTCCAATCTTCCACTTCTTGTAAGCTTCTTTTTTGTGTTTAAGATCAGCAAGAATTTCACTGTTAAGCCAAGCTGGTCGCCTGCCATATTTACTATTCTTTCTACACATCAGGATGGTTTGTCCCTGTAACCTCAATAAGGATTCTTTAAAATAAAGCCAGCTCTCCTGGACTCATTTCCCCCTCATGTTATTCTCCCAGGGGATCTTGCTCAGCAGCACAGGTGACCATGCAGTCACCCCAGAATCGTAAACAAGCTCCAGCATGGACCAAAAGCGAGACACTAGACCTGATTGCTGTATGAGGAGAAGAATCTGTGCAGGCCGAATTCTGATCAAAAAGAAGAAATGCAAATACATATGCCAAAATCTCACAGGGTATGTTGGAGAGAGGCTACAACAGGGACACACAGCAGTGCCATGTGAAAGTTAAGGAGCTCAGGCAAGCCTACCAAAAGACAAAGGAGGCAAGTGGTTGCTCCAGGTCAGAACCCCATACATGCCGCTTCTATGATCAGCTGCATGGCATTCTAGCGGGGGAGCCTACCACTATCTCACCACACCTGCAAGGGGGGAGTCTCACGCAACAGGGAGGAGGATTTTGTGGATGAGGAAGAGGAGGAGGAGGAGAGTGCGCAGCAGGCAAGTGGTGAATCCGTTCTCCCTGGCAGCCAGGACCTTTTCATCACCCTGGAGCCAATACCCCCCCCAGTTGGGATTCCCAACCCTGAATCTGGAGAAGTCACCTCTGATGAGTTCTCATTTTTAACTACAGTACAGGGTTTAAAAGCAATTGTGTTTAGTGTTTGATTTGCCCTGAAGAATTGGGATGCATTCGCAGCCAGTACAGCTTCTGGAAAAGTCTGTTCACATGTCTGGGGATGGAGCAGGAATCCTCCAGGGACATCTCCATGAAGCTTTCCTGGAGGTACTCTGAAAGCCTTTGCAGAAGGTTTCTGGGGAGGGCTGCCTTATTTAATCATTCAAGCATTGGGCACTTAACCCAGAATTCCAATGGGCAGTGGAGACTGCGGGAACTGTGGGATAGCTACCCACAGTGCACCGCTCTGTAAGTCGATGTTAGCCCTGGTAGTGAGGGCGCCCGTCGCTGACTTAATGCGCTTAGTGGGGACATACACAATCAAGTGTATAAAATTGATTTCTAAAAATCTACTTCTATACGACCTGATTTTGTAGTGTAGACAAACCCATGAATGCAGCAAGTAATCCAGTGGTTATTTTAGTAAGTGCTTTGCTTGCTTTTATTCAACGGAAGAGTAAATAGTCTTCTTTAACCTGTATAAATATGCAAATTAAAGCTGCCTTTGGCAGAGTTATATAAGGAAAAATGTTCCCTTTATTTTATTTAAACATAAAAGTACAAACTTTATGTTCAGCTGGGAATACTTAGTACTGTGTTAAAACTTTACCTGTTTTTCCTTGTAAAATCTACAGAAATATTTTCAGTCCTCACTGGGAGAAAAGATTTAATGAATAGCAACTTTTGTTAATTGGGAAAAACTTGTTCTAGGTATTTTACTTAGAGTAAACTCTTGGAAAAGAATTACACACATGAATACTTTTAAACATGGTCCTCAATTTTTTTTTTTTGTAGTTGATGGCAACAGGAAGGACATTCAGCACGATAGCACAATCAGTTCCATTGATCACTCCCCTAAACCAGTTGGCAGTACTGTACTTTAACTATATGACCTTTGAAATGTGAACAGCGTAGTTCATGATTTATGCCCACTGTTTTAATCCTGTTCACAAGGTATGAGACGCTTGTTTTTAACTAAACAATAGACTGCACTTGATCTGACTCCCAATATCTCGAAAGAAACTTTTATGAGTAAGGTCTATGAATGTTTGTACAAAGCCTTTCTGCTGAGCAATATCATCTTAAAAACAAACCCACATTTTCTATTTTCTTAATTGGTTCTCAGAAAACTCCTGCAGTGTTTTCAGGGAAATTCAAGCAATCAAAAAGATTGAGTGTCAGTATTCTCTTTATAGATGTGAATTAGGTACTTCAGCAAGATGCCAGAGTAATAGTTCTGTGAGTGTGAAGAAATCTATTTGTTTGTATTATATCAAGAATAGTGGTAGTGGAAGCCCCTGCAAGATATCCCAACAGTATGACTGTCAAAGAGACACCCCATGATGAACCTTCAATGCCGAGGACAAATGGGCACTTTTGTCCCACACTGAAACTAGGAGCTCTCTTACCAAAGGCAGGAGGTCAGGATGCATCTTCCCAAAATCCTGTCTTGGCCTCCCAAGACCACTTCCTCTATCTCAACACTTGGGATCCCTCTGCGAGTGCAGCCCAGAGTGGGTGTGATGAATCAATCACTGGGGCTCCTTTGCTCCTCCAAAACAAAACAAACTGTAGCCTTTTTCCATGCTGAAACAAAGAAAGCACAGTTCTCATCCCTTCCTGCTTCAAGGTATAATGAAAGCCTTTTTGAGCAAGCTTATAGAAAGACCAGACTTATGGAGTTCCTTCACCTCTTCAAAAGTAAAGCCAAACAGAGAAAACAGAAAGCTAACCTAGTCTTTCACTGTCTTGTTTAATGGTGTGAAACAAAACCCGCTCACTGTCTAGACAGCTTGGAGTGCCTCCTGTGATGCGTCCCTGGAGTACTCAGGGTTGACCTCACTGCCCTTGGAATGAGGCAGCCTTGTCTGTGCCTGCTATGGATTAGCTCCCCGAATTCCACCTGCCTCTGGCAACACAAGACCTTCCAGGCCTCGCTCTCTCTGTACAGGCAGTGATAGGCACACACCAGTTCTGAATTCTCAGAGCATTCCCATATTTTCAGTATGTATACATAACTCCTTATATGGTATTTGCACATGCATTTCAAAATGTATGACCAGAATGAAACTGGCTTTTTTTGAAGACCTCACAAGATAATCTTTGCTAAACTAGAACGTACATACCAGACCTGTGGGAAGCCTGTAACCCCTCTACTCCCTTTCATCTGACATTAAAAGGTTCTTGGGTTATACCCATCCATGCCCAGCAACCCCCTGAGCTGGCTTTCCCTCCTTTAATATATTCCAAAAAGGATAATAGGCTCGAGCTGTAAGAACCCATGAACCTAGAACCATGGTCTGGGGGTGGGGGGTTGAGACAGGTGCTGCTTCTTCATCACCACCAGGGATCCAGGCAGGGGCCACCAACAGGAAATGAGAGGCTAAGCCTTGCAGGAAGTCCCACCTTAAGTGGCATGAACGTCAGCTCTCTGTGATTCCCTGATTAGCTAGCACTCCCCATATCAACAAGGAAGCCATTTCAGAGAGTTATCTGAGCAATTCAAAACTCTGATGTTCTTCAGTCTTAGACCCCACTTGCCATTCCTCACTGTGACTCGCCTTGATCCCAGACTCCTAGCTCTTGACACTGATCCTGGTTTAGTGTCTCTGGCTTAAGACCATTGCTGACCTTTGTGAAAGACAGTGGTCCGTCCAGACCCTGATTCTCACCTCACACTGTCAATTTGGTAACAGACTCTGACTTTATGGCTTTGACCTGGCCTGGCCATGGATTGATCTCTGACTTTTGGCCCTGATACTGAGCAGTTCACTCCATGTCCATAGGCCACCCATGTCCTGGCCCTAACACCAGCTGTTTCTTGGCCTTGTCTATGAACCCTCATCTGGCCAATTAGTATTGAAAGCTTTCTGCCTCAGTCCCCACCAGCCCACCTCAGGATGCAGAAAGGTGGTATATTCAAGTCATATAACCTAAGAATGAATGGTAGCAACACTAAGGGTGAAAATATGATTCAGTCTCCATGCTCATACAATCTTTGGCCTCTCAGATTGCCATCAGGGCCATCATATTAAAGCCAATTGTGGAGGAACACGTGTCTGCTTGGAACTGGACTGAGGCCACCAACTCAGTTCAAATAGTCCCATAATCTAAAGGATGGTGTCTTATTTTTATGAACAAGATACAAACCAAGAGATAAAAAAGAAACACTATTAACAAATATCATAACAAAAATTAAGGAATGAAATGAACATTGTGACCAATGGACAATTAAATACTGTATTACATTTGATAAGCAGAGCAGCAGGATATTCTTCTTTGGATTCTAAATACAATATAGGGACATACGCATTCCGGGCTCCCTACCTAAGTCTATACTTGGAGAAAGCTATTCACCATTCTCCTTCCCTAGGAATAAAATTCCACCCTTAGATCTAGCCTTCATTGCTTTAAAGGGGAAGATTCTGGAAAAAATCAACCATACAGCGACATCGGTAACACAGTACTTCTCTATACTTGGAAATAACTGTTGGCAAATAACGACGATTAAATTGTTACCACTTATGCCCACCACATAACATAAATGTAACTCCTCCACTTCACTATAATTTTTAAATGTCTGATTGCTGTAAGAAGTTGTCAGCTTCATTTCTTTAAAAAGGAAATATATATATCAACTCACTCCAGCACAGACACAGGTCGAGAATGATTGGCCACCCCACGTATTCATGCATGCAATGGGTGACCAGTCAACCATTTCTTCCTGTCTACAGGATGTACCATACAGATATGTGAGAGATCCAAAGAATGATAGAACAAAGAGAAAGAAAAGAAAGGTAGAGAACAGTGAGAGGAAGAAGATAATAAGAGAAGCAAAAAAAAATCTACAAAGGTAGGGGGAAATAGAAATAAAAGCAGAGATGAAAAAATATGCAGAGAAAATGAAGCAAAACAAAACTCAAGTAAAGAGAATAAGAAACAAAAGAAAGATGAAAGAACAGATAATATAAATTAGGATTGGAGAATGTAAAAAATAAAGGAATAACACACAGTACATATACTAATGAAAATAATGAAAGAGATGGAGGAAGTGGCTAGGGATAAGTTTGGAAGATGACAGATGCAAGAAATAATATTACTAAATTTTTAAAGTAGGACTATTCTTAAAAAATAAAATCAGGACAACTTGAGGCTCAGTCCTGGAAATAATTGCCAGAAGCTTATTGGTTCTTCCACCCCTAATGTTCAGTTATTCTATTTTGATAGTTTCTCCCAGACTGAACAGATGATACAGTACTTCAGTAGCCAATAAAAGTACTATATAGCTAAAAATAAGCTATCTTGAAAGGAGAGCAGGAAATGCTGAAGCAATTACTATAATGACTCATCATTAAAATTATGCTTCTTTTGTAAAGTGGTCATAGCTGCACACAGTTTATGATTATCTTAAAGTAGCCAGACTTAAAAAGAAAGGGCAAAAGTATTTTTGTTTAAGAATCCAATTGAATGTTCATTGTGCCTTTTACCATTAGCCGTTTCCTTCTCCAAAAGGATTATTTCCTCCTTTGTCACCTCAGATCTCATCTACAGTGTAGATTCACTGATTCCAATCAGACGGAAAACTCACAATGAAGTGAATTATAAGTGTTATGAACAAAGGCCCCCAGTGAAAATTGCAGATAATATCCCTAAGGCTTTTGAGATACAGCATGGCAGATAATTGCTTCATATTGCTTAATTTGGAAACATTAACATAATGGAATACAATCAATAGCCTCTAATAATTACAGCAAAACCACATAATTCCCACAAGTAAACATGTGCTTTATGTGGTATACAAGTTGCTATCCTGTAAAATGCATAATTACATTCTCTGTAAAGCAATTCATCAGAAAACACAACTATCTTGTTATACTCTTGAGGACATTTCAAAATTCATTTTACAATACTAGCAACACCAAAGTTTAAAACAAGTTCCAAAAAGAAACTGTCATAAATACCAGCAGGTATGTGAAAGATATAGACAAACTTCAAAACAGGAAAAATAATTGCTAAATGTGGTTCCAGAATATAAGCAACACTAATGGGATGAAACTAAGAAAAGGAACATTTTGGCTAAATACTAGGTAAAATTTTAGGCTAATAGATTGTGGTGAAGTCTCCCAAGTAAAACAGAGATAGTCCCATTACTTGAGTCATTTAAATTAGAGCTGCTAAAGCTCTAGAAACATATTATTGGGTACAATCCTACATTGGCAAGGGTATGTAATAGACAACCTACTAACTTCCCCCCATCCTCTATCTCTAAATTCTTTGTTTTTGTGATACTCTGCTCACAAATTCTGAAGTCATCCCTAACTGTAAATATGCTATGGATTTATGGTTTCTTCTAGGACAACAAATATTTGTACACAGTAAATATTAGGTATGTAAAAATCCAAAAGTATTTTAATGAAATTTTTAATTAGGATCTGAGTGCATTAGATTTTGGATAACCAAAATATAATATAAAAGAAGTGTATCTGAAGTCTTTTTAAAATAAGTACTTGTCATTAGTAAATAAACTT
The DNA here is from genome assembly GCF_965140285.1 of Lepidochelys kempii. Lineage (NCBI taxonomy): Eukaryota > Metazoa > Chordata > Testudines > Cheloniidae > Lepidochelys > Lepidochelys kempii. The sequence continues at coordinate 76,519,618 of NC_136383.1, read as the reverse complement.
CCAATTCACCAAAAGGTAAAATGCAACTAAAAACTGAGAGCTCTCTTTTACCTCTAATGTGTGAGCAGAGCTCTTTATTTTAACCTCTAATGCAGTGGTTCCCAAACTGAGGTTCATGAAATGTTACAGGGGATTCTCAGGAAAAAATTCCCTAACTGTGGACAGAACTGTCCCTGGGGATCCCAGGCAGCATGGGGCCAGCAGCCTGGAGCCCCTGGACTTGCAAGAGCTAAGCAGACCAAAGCAAGCATATCTATCACACTGAGGAGATTTAAACTTTAAGACTCCTTATAAGAAATGGAAAGGGAGGTGGATATTTTTTGCTGTTTTTAAAATTAAATTGGCAGCTAGTATTGGTTTTAAAATTATTATGAAGAACAAGTTTAAGCTTTGTTGTAACGTGCGTCGTTTGCCTGGACTGCACAAGACCTGAATGCTTGTGTAGGAGGAACTCTTTGAGTTGGCTTCTTAAATACCTTCATATTGTTTCATATCTGATACTCCTTGATGAAACATAGGAGCCTTGTCTTATAATTGGCTTATTCAAAGTGATACAAGCTACGAAAGTGAGATCTTGAAAGAATGTTGCCATTTTCATAATGTAATAAAAATACTGTAATGATAAAGAATAATTAATAATAGTGTGTAATAAGCATGTCATAAAACAAATTGTATATTTCCAAGATCACTACTTTTTAAATTTATACTCAGGTAAACTAGACAATCCCTGGGAATATTAATATTTAGGAGGGGGTTCATGAGACTTGACATTTTAGTGAAACGGGTTCAGAGGTTGTTAAAGTTTGGGAACCACTGCTCTAATGTGTAAATACCTGAATACTGTGGGGTGAGTGGATTCAGGACCTGCTAAGAGAAAAGATCCATTAAATGAATTCTGATTTTGGTTTAAAATAAAGTTGTTAATTATACTGATTCATGCCAATTGCTATTTTTTTTTCAGACTAGGACCCTGGTGCTGTAAACACTTACACATAGATTTAACTTTAAGAACAGGAGTAGGTCCATTGAAGTCAGTGGGACTAATCACATGCTTACAGTTAAATGTGTGTGTGTTTGCTGGACCAAGGCCCCAGTAGATAAATGGAGGGACTGCTTCCAATTTAAAATGTAATGCTTACTTACGTTTATGAATGATCCATCGATTTGCTTGATTGGCACAGATCCTGTTTGGTGTAATTATAACTAAATTTTGTCAGACATCATGGCATAATTTAATATTTCAAATACTAAATTGTCTTTACGTAAAACACTGGAAAAATTCAACTTAAACCATCTCCTACAGGACAGTGTCTATGATGTCTTTTGGAGCATTCCAATAATTATTATGTACAGAAAAACTAATTTGAAACAAAGTTAAGGTTGCAAAGTCAAGTACCTACGTGTTAACCTTAATTAGCCTGTGCAACCTTAATTTTTTCCTCTTGTGTGTTGCTTTATGATATGTGTTGCATTGACAACCTTAATACTGGCATCTCCTAAATTATGAGTGCTTGCCTTTGCAAAGTTAATATTCTTTCCTACTTTTTTTAAAAGAAAATTGAGAAAAAAATATTCCAACTTATGGAACTTTATTGACTCCACATGGATCATCAGCAGGGTTTTTACTGTTATAACCACAGCACACATTTCTGCCACTTGAGCTAATGGAGTAACTGGTAGCAGTAGAAAGCCGTTATCTGAAAGTTGGGCAAGCTAATAGAGGACGATGAGACACACCCTTTGCCGATAGTTTCACAGCTATTTGGTGAACAGCAAAGGAATGATGAGATTGAGAAATCCTGGGTTCCATTCACGGGACTGGAAAGGCGTGTTCTCAAGTGCTCAAAGACTTGTATGGCCTTGTCACACCCAGACTGCCCTTGTTCCCATCTGCTCCTATCCACCCAACCCAGTTCCTGCCCCATCCCTTCTCTGCTGTTGTCCCCCCTCTCCTTTCCTGTCTCTTGTCTCCAACCATCTTTCCCTCTCTGCCCTTCTTGGATCCTGCCCTGTTCCTCCCTCCTCCTCGGACCCTACCTCCACTCTTAATCCTATATTCATGTCCCAGTTACTCCTCCCCTCTCCCTCTGGCTCATGTCCATCCCCTTTCTCCACTCCTTGTCCTTCCTCACTGCTCTCCCTGGCATTGCCCCAGTCCTTACCCTCTGTTCCTCCCCTCCTCCCCACTCTGAGCTCCTCTCTCTGCACCTTTCTCCCACATTTCTTCCATCTAGCCTTTCTGCATTGTAGTCAGGATGATTCCTCCCTTTGCATGCATCCTTTTCACCAGCAGGGAGAGCACTGACAGAGAGACAATGTCCCTCTTCTCAGTTCCTGTGCCTCGCACCACAGTGCCACTGGTAACTGAAAGGAGCAATTGCAGGAAAGCCCTTCCAGTCATGGAGCATGCTCAGTTGATTTGTAGGGATGGTGCATGCAGTCTGGCACACAGGAGGTGTGAGAGATTGGAGCATGCTCAGTACAGATGGAATCTTGGGAGTATTTAGCAGACTAACTAATAAAGCTCTCCAGAACATCGGGGTCAACCGTAGGCCTTTTGCTGGCTAGGTGGAAAATATTCTCTCTCTCTCGATCTCTCTCACGCACACACACACACACACACACACACACACACACTTCCCCTTGGAACGGCTGAGCAAAACAAAAGAAACAAAAACCATGGCTGAGTGGCAATGCACTGAGGTGCCCCCTTGGAAGTTAATACCCAGGGCAATAACCAGGGGATTACCAGCTGGGCAGGATTAATTGCAGATCATGCAGATGCCCAAAGAGAAGGGTTAATGGAGTGCTAGTGCCAAGGATTACTTTGCTGTGGATTTTTTAGAAATTTTCCTTCTTAAAAAGGAGGATTCTCACTGCATGGAATGGGGACAGAGGTGGAAAAAACAGCATTGGGCATAGCCAGTGGATCACCCACTACTTTCTCCACTTCATACAGCTCTTCAGACCATGGAGCTCCCCTACCCCAGCAGATCAAGGGGGCACAATTTGGCCTGATGCTACTGCATTCCTTCTCTCTTGAGTAGCCCAATTGATCAATATAATAATAATATTTAGCAATTATATAGGCCCATACTCTGCAGTTCTTATTGTGGTGAAATTCCATTTGAACTCAAAGGAAGTTTTGTCTGATTAAGAACTACAGGATTCTGTCCTGGATTTATAAAGCATTGATCACCACAGCATCTAGGGGCCATTTCTAAACATTAAAAACAGTCTATGCAAAGCTACTCACAATGAATGGTGTTAAACAGACCCACTGCTAGCACCAAGAATAAATTGCTAACCCTGGAACTTATGGCAGCAGAAACATTTGATTTTTCTTCTTGTGTGATTAACCTCGGTTGGGAATTTTTCCCCTTTTTTCTGCATATGTCTATTTCACAGACTCCTCATACATTAACAAGACTGTTTTTGAACAGTGATCTGTATAGGTTTATTCTTCAAAGAACAGTAAAACTTAATCACAGCTTCAAAATATCATACAATAAAACTAATTTAATTACACTTTGTGATGGCTACTAGTCACATTAAAATACTAATGAGGCTTATAATTATTAAATTGCTTAATGATTGCTAATAGGAATAAATGACAAAATAAAACTTTAAGTACAAAATAAAAATGCCTTGGGGTAATTTCTCAGTGGCAAGCTCATTTCTGATATAGTTATATTGCAGAATTCAAAGAAACAAGGAAGATTCTGGATTGAGATGCAGGATATGAAAAAGACTAATGAGAATGGGTAGGAGGAAAGCTCCTCTGTATTTTTTAACCTTTAAATAGTGCTAAAAATCCACTCTCTTTGCAAAGTCTTTTCAGACAGTTTTGTTCTGAGGAGTGTTAAATACCAAATAGCTAGATATCTACTTAACAAACATAGAAATCCTAGTAACAAGAGTATATTTGTAAAATCAGTTAAGCCTATATGAGCTTCAATTTTTGAATATATAAGATTGCAGAGCAAGAGAGGAACCTATTTATTACACACCGCTACAACCAAAAACCCTGAGCTGAGCATTAATATAGCACAGGCTAGATAGTAACCCTCTACTTCCTTAGCAGAGGCATGGGGATTCAGCTCTGGGTATGAAGAAAGAAGTGCCATCTTCCCAGCATCTTCTTCAGAGCTAGTCAGAACGTTTTCTACTAAATGAAATCTTACCAAAATACTCTGTTTCATGGAAACTGAAACATCTTGTGGAAACATATTAGTTGTGACAAAACTTTGGTCTGGGAAGAGACTCTCTTGTGCTGTCTAGACTGGGCACTGGCCTGGGATGAGGGAGACCCAGGTTCTTCAAGCCCCTGCTCTTCCTGATTCAGATTGATCTAGGATGAAAAACTCTGCTCTGAATCAGACTGAGTAGGGACTTGAAGCTGGGTCTCTCAGGCTAGTGCCCTAATCACCAGGCTACACACTCACTCTTGTTTTTTGCAAAAATATTTGAAAGGTTTTGTTTCCCTTCCAACGCTAAACAAAAATCAATTTTGAAACCTCAAGAGTTGCTGCAAAATGGAACTGTTCTCCAGTAAGCACTATTCATTCTTCCCTTCCCCAGGCCTATGGAAGCCATTCTGTAGGTTTGGGTATGTTTACACTGCACACCAAGCCCAGGCTCTGACTCAGGTTTGAGCCCAAGCCCCACTTCTGTTCACACACAAATCAGTATGATTCAGATTAGCAAGCACTCAGGACCTGCATCCTAGCACCCTCCTGTGGAAGGTGGAGGATCAAAGCCAGAGTCCTGTTGTGACTCAGATCCTAGCCCTGTCATTTTGCGTCATGGACACAGCTCAAGCCACAGACCTGAATCAGAAGGTCTATGTAGTGTAGTACGGATGCTTTATCCCAGTTGTGAGACCCAGGTCCAGCAATTGTAACTCCAGTTTAAAAATGCATTGTGGACATTCAAGCACAGACTTGGGAACACCAAGTTCACAAGCCCAGGCCACACAGATCCTGATTTACAATGCAGTGCAGATATACACTTTGGGTTTCATCAAACTGGAGGACCACTGAACCAGTTAAAATTAATTTACCTATCTTTCCCCTTAACAATGTGGAATCCCCCCTGTCTGGAGCTACAATAACAGGAGGCTGGGAGGAAACACTAAGGACTATAAGCCAGTGCAAGTCAAGCAAGACTGTCTTTTTTTGGGGTGTGGGGGGAGGCAGGGTTTCATTCTGTTTCTGTGGGTTGAAAAGGCAAATAGCACCACATGATGGAAGAAAAGCCTGGCTGGGATGATTTAGTTGGGGTTGCTCCTGCTTTGAGCAGGGGGGTAGACTAGATGATCTCCTGAGGTCTCTTCCAACTCTAATCTTCTCTGATTCTATAAATGGCTGGGATTCCTAACACCTAGATGGGAGTAGTCCATGTATGATATAATGGAGCCTTCAGGCCCTATTTCAATGCCCACTGAAGTTGATCAGGCCCTAAATGCATGTAATATTCAGAGATAAATAAAGAGAAAGTGGAGGTTACACCAGACCATGCCTTAAAAATGGAACACAATGCTTGTCTTAAACACATCTGAAAAAAAATATGAGGTCAATCAATTAAAACTCAGTCTTTCTTCTATGCTAAAAAAAACTGGACAAGGCTCCATCAAACCAGAAAAATAAATTACATGGAGTGGGGCTAAAGATACCTTACATCAATTTATTCCCCGTAGAAGCCAAGATAGATAGCTGAAGATTTTATCTGATCCAAAGCTGACAATGTCATTCCGACTAAGGCTTTTTTTTCAGAAATGAGGTGTTTGAAAAAGACACACCATAGTAGTCATACCAAAAATATAAAAAGTAACACATTTATCTTACATTTTCAGACTACTCAATAAAGGGAATAAGCTTCAAATCTGGTTGTGTTCTTGAAACTAAAGCACTATCAAATATTCAAGTGTAATTCTTCTTTCATTACATTTTCTGCTTTGAAATGTTTATTGTGCTTTCTAGAAATTGTTGATGTTTTATTATTAATGTTAAGTCTTTGTGATTTACAAGTTGATAATACCAATAAAAAGTCACATATATATTTAGATTTTTGTTTACTTCATATGCTTTCTAGGCTTTAAACTTTGGTGTAAGTCATCAGAATCTTAATATTAATATGCATCTCTTAGAATCCAATATTGTTGTAATGTGGCTAAAATATTAGCCACTATGTCATATCTTGCAGAAAAAAACCCCTTCCATACAAAAAGCCTTTCCAAAATACAGCAAGTACTAAACATCAGTACTGCTCTTAAAAATAATAAAGTGTTTAACACACCTTAGTCTATTCAGATAAATTGGCATCTTTGCTAAAGTATCCAATGGGGGTATTCCCTCTGGAATTCAATTACATAAACTTCCTTCTGAGGCAATTCAGCTCAAAAGAGAGGAGGTGGTTTTACTAGAACCCTGCCCCTCCTTGGCCTTGGTTTCTTATCATTGTAAGCAATCTTGAACTTCCCCTAGAAACTTCATATAGAAATATCATAGCCAAACTCCCTTCTGAGATAGTACTACCCATGTCTCAGCAGTACTGTCCCCTGCCAACTTCCAGGACAAAGTAGGGTGAAGCAACACTATACTGCTGCAACCTCCTGTTAATGTTGTGGGATCTGCACTGACAGAAACCAGCATAAACTTCAGGATGGACAGTCCTCTCATCTCCAGAAAGACTGGCCTGATTAAGGACAACAAACACTGTATTCCAGCTCACAGAATTCTCTAAACTGCATAAAAACTCTCTCTCCTTTTCAGGAGCTCCTGCATTTAACCTAAAAATATCAATATTTTGGATCCTTCATATCTGTACAAAAATACTTGTTGAAATTCATTTAATCAAATGTGTAGTTTAAAAAGCATAGACATAAAGAAGAAGGGGATGCAGATAAAGCTCCTTACAAATGCAAAACTGGATAAAATAATGCAAAATTAATCTCAGCAATCCAACACACTAAGCCTTTTGGAGGTGGGGAAAGTGCAACAACTCTGCAGATCCTTCTGGGGCACCAACCATCTTAACATTCAGAATTCTAGATTTATTTTTCATCCTGTCCATCCTGTGCTCAAATGCTTTTTTTTTGGCAATCAATTGCTATGTTTTCAAGACCAGAGCAATGTTTTTAGGATCAATAGCTTTCACCCCCATCCCCTGAGATTTCTGTGCTGTGGCATTGACTTTCTTTTTAATCTCAGCCAGATAAATGAATGTAGTCTCTTTTCACACAATGAATCCATGCTCCCAGTTGCATCCTGCCCAAACTCCGTGAAACTTGACTCCAAGCTTTCAGACAGTTTCCTCACTGCTGATGAAGAGCTGGGTCCAAAAGTGCTTTTTCTTTTCAGTGGCCATCAAAGGTCTTTTAAAGAATGTGGCTCATCCATTCACTGAGCCATGCACATGCCCTACTCTTCTTATTTTGTAACTTTTATTTTAGCTATCAAATGTTATGTCATTAGCTTACACTAGTCAATGTCCTCTGTTTAGCATGCGACTTCTAAATGCTTCCATAACTACAAGTGTGTGGTAGGGTTTCTAAACATTTGGAATATGTACCCATGCACCAGAGGATGTAACAGTTAACTGCCGAAGTGCCTTTCCTTCTTTGTGTAATTCAAGTGGTAGCTTGGTAATCCAAGTGCCACCAACATTTAATACAAAACTAGCCTGAACTTGCAAATAAAGGAATGGAAACCTGACAAGGAAAAAGATTGCAGCTTATATACAACTATTCCTTTTGTCTTCTGAGAAACCATATTAATTTGCCTCAGCAGTGAGTCAGGTCTCATTACCAATAGCGGTAATGAGACAAAGAAAAATAAATGCTGTAGGCTAAGTCTCCTTCTTCCTTCTCTGCAGCTCTGTCCAAGACCAAGCCAAGTCTGTCTTGAACCCAAGTCTACAGTGTTCACGGGAAACAGCCAGATTTCAACCCTCCACCTGGCAGCCTGCTGACAGGACCCATGAAGTCCGGCCCCAGTTTGAGGCTCCACCTATTTGCAGCTCCACCTATTGGCAGAGTCCCAGAGCAGCTTACTGGCCAGCTGGCCCTAATTAAGTCAGCAGCAGGACCAGGAAGCTGTCTGAATAGATGGGCTCTCCCTGTTCTGGACGGCATGCCTCCTGGCATCTGATTCATAGTTCTGATCTCCAGTTTGTCTGCTGCCTCTAACCCACTGGTATCCAGACCCCGCCTGACTCTAGTTCCCAACTCATGGTTCTGATCTCAAGTTTGTCTCCAGCTTCTGATCTCCCAGTACACTGACCCAGCTGACTCTCAATTCCTGTCTTGTTAGTGTGGACTCCGGCTCTGACCACTAGATCTGGCTGCCCATGACCCAGCTTACACAGCTTGTTCAGACCACTATGGGACGGAGCCTGGTGCAAGGAGGATGGACCCAGTAGTACCACCACAGCCACCGGAAGCATAGGACTTGCCTCCAGCAGATAATCAAGCACTGCAGGCTGAAGTTACTGAGCTGATTGGGGAAAACAAGTGACTGCAGGGGCAAGTGAGAATACTGTGCTGCACACACAGCCTGCAGCACTTTCCCCTGAAAAGGGGCCTGAAATACCCTTGTCCAAATGGTTCTAGGAGAACCACCTGTGGTTCCAGACATTCATGAAGCAATGCTGCATCCCAAAATATATGCTTCTGACCAGTCAAGGTCACCTTGGTAAGTAACCTGCTGACAAGAGATGCATTAGACTGGGCCTCCCACCTGCTGGAAAGCCATAGCCTGGTACTTTCAAACTGGGATGTCTTTCTCCAGTCAATATCAACCATCTTTGATGACCCACACCGAGCTTGAACAGCCAAGGCCACCCTGAGGAGACTCCAGCAGGGGCAAAGCTCAGTGGCATCCCATGTGTCACACTTCTGCTGCCTCACAGTGGACAGACAGCGGACTGAAACAGGGTAACTATACCAGTTCTAGTGGGGCTTGCAGGAAGAGATTAAAGACGAACTGGCCTGTGTAGAGATGTCCTTGTGCCCATCTGCACTGATGATCAGCTGTGAGACCAAAGAGAGGAGAAAAGGGGTTCCCTGCAGTCCCTCTATGCTTATATCATGACCTTACCTGCTGTATTACTGGCTGAACCCATGCAAGCAGCTCCCACCTGAAGACAAAGAACAGTGCTGTCAGCATCACGTGCACTTCCACTGCAGTGAACCTGGCCATGCCATCTCAGCCTGCCCAATACAAACACCAAGGAGCTTAGGGAAAATAAGCCAGTCCAGGCATGGTGGGGGAAATTGGCCTGGTCCTTGATAGAAGAGAATTTCCCTATACTCTAATCCTCACTCATAGCCTGAGCCCCATTTGCAGGTGCCTATCCAGCTGCACATCCTGTGGGACCCCAGCAACAGATTCTCCTCTGACAGGCCCGCATCAATTTGGGTACAGCAGAGAATTTTATGGACGCAGCTATAGCTCAGGCCCTACAGATTGCCCTGCAACACATGGCCACACTGGGCATGACTGTAACTATTGACTGCTCCCCGCTGTCTTTGAGTCTAGGCAGAGACTAACCCCCTGGAGGCCATTATTCAGGGACACAGAGAAATAATGCAGGGAATGGATCACACCAAACTGTATTTTCCCCTAATCCTTGGCAGCTTCTGCTTCCCCAGCATGACTCCTGGCATCTGAGTCATGGTTCTGATCTCCAGTTTGTCTCCTGCCTCTGATACCGTGGTACCCTGACTCTGCTTGCCAACTCATGGTTCTGTCCCCAGTTTTTCTCCTGCTTTTGATCTCCTGGTATCTGACCGAGCTGACTCTCAGCTCCTGTCCTTTTAGTGGGGTCTCTGGCACTGACTGCTAGGTCTGGCTGCCCATGACCTGGTCATGACAGTCTGTCTGATGCATCAGAAACTGTACATGTTCATTTGAAAGAAGGCTTAGAAAGCAAAATGGACAGAATCAGCATCAACAGCTCAAAAGACTGCAGCAGCCAGGCTGCATGTGACAGCATCAGAGAAACTGAAATATTGTATCAAATAAAGGGTTTACAGTCATCCACTCTGAGTGGAAGAGCAATAATATACACAGTCTTCCTCTGACTAGTAAAGGAAATCTGCACGATGGAAGACTCTTTAATGAGAAAGTTAAATAAGGCCAGCAGTGGTAAAAATTCCTTTGATCTAGAAGTACTTCTGTTGCCGTTTCCGGCTGCCGAACGTATAAGTATGTATGTGGATAGTGACAGATGGAAGAATCATGTATACAGCAGTGACTGTAAAGTGTCCCACCTTCCTGAAAGTAAACTTTGTTAAAAGTCTTCCATATTAGACATCTGCACTCTTCATTTATGGAAGCAAGGACAAAGATTCAGTCTAATTCAAAATTATATAAAAGTATAGTATCATGGTATACCATGGTCTAAAATTCTCTCTCTGTCTGCTTATGATTAAGCTTCAGAAGAACTCAGTTAATTATGAATAAGATGAAAGAGTGAGCAGGGGCAGATACCATTCTTTTATCTATTGTTATGCCAACAGATGAGAAAACATGGCTTCTTTAGAACATGCAGACAGAGAAATAAAGTGTTTAAAGTAAAAGCATTATTCAAGCTGGGCAAAAGACGGATTCAAATCAGACCAACTTCAGTAAAGCAAAATATCACAGGTTTGAATTTGAGAATTGTATTGCACATCATAACATGGTGCCGCCACTCCAATAGAAGAGTCCATCCCACAGAGTGAGGAGTGATCTGCTTCCCTTGTGTTTGATCTTTTCAGACCAGCCACTATCCCATCCCCAAACATTGGCTTTGCTGGGAAAGTATCATCACTTCACACTCTCAGGCTAGGCTAAACTCTGAACCTGAACACTTTTAGGTTCTCTCATATGTAATTAAATGACATGCACAAGTGTATAAAATAGAATTGGACTGGAAAAAATAGAAACCTTACCAACCAAAGTATATTTTGGGTGAGAGGGGGGCTTAAATATTTTCATGGAATGGATCCTTACTGCTTTTAATATATCTTGTTTATTAAGCACATCCTACTAATCTCACTGGCCACCACTAGCAGGTATGGAAAGAGTTCTCTACATAATATAGAACAAAGCAAATTGAACTAACAAGAAATATGCCTGTAAGCTGTCTCTCTTTTCCCTCATTCTTGTGGTTTGTTTTGGTTTTGTTTCGTTGGTTAGGTTTTTTTAGACTGTAAGTTCCTTATAGCAGGGGCCATTTCTTCCTATATTTTTGTATAACTCCTAGCACATTGTAAGTGCTATGGCAGTTTTAAGTGAGTATAAATAAATAAATAATGTTAGCTGAGTCCTGTGTCTTTTTTTTTCCCCACTTTTCCCCTTGTAACAGAGGGGCTAATGCTGGTATTTCAAAATTTCAGCTTTAACTGAAGCCATTACTTCAATGGTTTAGATACATTATGAGGAAAGGAAATTTGTGAGTCAGAATTAAATTTGCTCTCCAGCCTCACTAAGGTAAATGAGAAAGAAAGTTCTCTGGGTTAACTCACCAAACAGTAGCCACTGTTATTTTTTTCTAAATACAGTAAAATGTGTGTGAGTGAGAGTGAGTGTGTGTGAGAGAGATATTGGAATCCATTTTGGGAGCGCTAAAATCCAGACAGAATGTAAATGACTATCACTGGGGGAGAGTATTAGTTAATGAAGGCTTTTTGAGAGTGTCCTAATGAACTCAGCATAATTAATTAGTCAAATTTGTTCATCTATTGCAACTGCAATTTCTGTGCCTTCTCCCAACCTCCCAGTAATTCATCTGCAGAGAGAATTCATAAACACGACTGGCCAGAAGTTATCAGCCTGTATACAATAGTTGGGGTTGCATCCTTCAGGCAAACGTTAAAAAACAGTCTTCTTGACACTATTTGATCAGTTTATTCCATTACAATTGAATAAAAAAAACTTCAGTCAAACTTTTAACTGGGCAGATGCCCAAACAAAACATACAGATGTGCTGAGTCATATTCTTCATTCAGTTCACAAACAGCATATAGGAAGCAGGCAAGACACATGTTCTCTTTGCAAAATTTCTGCAACTAAATTGCAATATATTTGCTAATATATTTTATCTGGCCTTACATTTAGTTTCTGAGATTAGAAAAGAGAGGAAGTGGAAGTGGTCCTCAAACTGGGCGGTAAGAAATAAGAGATGGGATCAGTATAGAAATTTAAAAGTGGGGAAAGGTGAAAAGGGTTACTACAATAAGCAGGGAAAATGAAAAGATGGGACAGTTCAACATACATGAACAAACACTGGTTAAAATGGTGTTAGCAATATAAATGCAACCAAACAGTGGAAATGTAGTGGAGGTAGCCTCATGGGTGGTGTATTCAAAAGTTATATACTGGAGTAATTAGTGCAGAGAGAAATTGTGTTGTATGCAGGCAGAGATACAAGGGCATGAATATATATGAATTGCATCTCAAGCAAAAAATTAAAATTAACAGGCCTCACAGAAAAAATTAGAAGTGGCTTCTTTCTTGTGCTCCTTTCCTCTTACCCAACTGAAGCATCCATGCTAAAACTTTCTCTTCCCCAGCCCCAGTGGTTTTCCTTAATCCCCTTGAATTACACTGTTCATTGGTGGTTGCCCCTCTGAATTGTTTAGTAGTTGTTCAGAAATTAGGTTCAGTGGAGATAAAAGGCACAGCATTTCTGTTAATTTAATAAGCAGCTAACTCAACCTGTCTTTATTCAGGTTTCAGAGTAACAGCTGTGTTAGTCTGTATTCGCAAAAAGAAAAGGAGTACTTGTGGCACCTTAGAGACTAACCAATTTATTTGAGCATAAGCTTTCGTGAGCTACAGCTCACTTCATCGGATGCATACTGTGGAAAGTGTAGAAGATCTTTTATACACACAAAAGATATGCTTTGTGTGTATAAGAGATCTTCTACACTTTCCACAGTATGCATCTGATGAAGTGAGCTGTCTTTATTCAGTCTTCTGGAAACACCTAATGCACAATGTGTATGCTCAGTGGTTTAACAATGGTAATAGGATAGTCATTCTTATTAACATTACACAATCACCTTTGCATTGTTACACCTATCTTAGTACCCTCACACTTATTGTTGCACGTTCCTCTTTACCTCCAGCTTGGTGGTTGCCTGATCTTACCCCCCTACTCCACACATTTACCTGGGAGGTGTCTGACCCTCCCCGAAAGGAATCTCTTTTTCCCCACCTCACATTTGCTTGAAATACACACATTTACCAGAAAAAATACTGATAACATATGATAATTTCATATGCACACTTTTATGAGATTAGGATCTTATCTATGCTGGGGTTTTTTGCACCAGTGTAGTTACACCAAGGTTGTTGAACCAGTGGAAGCCACTAGCGTAAACATGATGCACCAATAACCAAAAATAACCAAAGTTCAAGTTATCCCAGTTTGAAAAAAAAAACAACCTCTAGTATAGACCAGACCTGGGACTCAAGCCACGTCTTTTGGATGGTCTGAAGGTTTGCATAAGGATCCTCATTTGAGCTAAGCCTCGGTCATTTAGAGGTTTGTCCAGAATTACTACAAATCCCCAAAAACCCTTCATGATCTAGAAATACAAACTAAGAAGAGCTCTGTGTAAACTCAAAAGCTTGTCTCATTCACCAACAGAAGTTAGTCCAATCAAAGATATTACTTCACCCACCCTGTCTCTCTAAGCTTGACAAAGGAACGGATGCAATGTTTTTGAATTTAACCTCCCCCCTAGCCAATTGGTTAAATTACTAGATTTCCTTTGGCATTCTTCTCATTCTCCTGCCAAATATCCACATAGGTTCACTTTATGCCCCAAACTGATAAGACATTAATCTTCTGTAAGAATTACAAGATTAATGACATAACACCACCACCAAAAGTGATCTTTTATTCATCTTTGTTTTGCTTGTCATAGCCAAGGACTGAGCAGTATTTATTTCTTACACAATTCATTTTTATTATGTGTGTATGTAATTACTTCAAAGTCTCATTCTGTAGCTTCCTTCCGACACTTCACTTTCACTGCAAGGACCAGTCACTTTGAGGAACAGCCAATGTATCTGTAATGTCAATATCTGAATGCTGATGTAGATATTGTATTCATGTTAGGACTCTAGACTTCACCAGTAGTTCTGTTATATAGGTAGGATCAGAATAGTCTAGTTCATATGATCCCTTGCTAAGTTAAGTCAGTATGTATTTAAATTGTTGTAGCCTAAATTTTTCCCACTTTACACATTTTATTACATCCTTGACAATAACCATTTACAGTATCCAGGCAGAATGGAACTGATGGTCCTTTAATGCTAAAGACCTTTTTATGCCAGCACTCAAGTCAGAGAGACATAAATGTTCAATAGTGGCATAAATGCTCAAAAGTTTCCTCATCCTTAATTTTAGTTTGATTCTTTTACACAGAAAAGTGCTTGGCAAAAAATTCTTCTGGGTGCACCATTCTGGTGGATATAATTCTCAAGATTAGTTCCGTCTTAGAACCAGTTTATGTTTTGTCTTATTCATGGCAGGATTGTGAACCACTGAGACACCCCATTACAGGATATTTAAAAAACAGTTTATAAGTGAACTCACTTCAAATATTCTAAACTTCTCTTTTATCATGAAGTTCACCCTACTGCAGAGGACTTATGCAAAAGCCCCTGATGTAGTTCTTAAGTAGATGGGTGCTCTACTTGAGTTGCAGAAAACAGAGACAGTGATTAATCTTTAAAGAATGTGGCATCTACTCAACAGGAAGATGGAATGGAAGTTAGCATATAACTATACTTTAAGTAAAATCTGTGCAGATAAATCACCATGAGTGAAATGCATCCACAGTGAAAAGGTCTGCAAAAGGATTATGCATCCATTAAATATCATTTAAGCCCTATTCTGAAAGTTTAGGTAGGATTTAAGAGGCACATAGGCTCTGTGCAAGCCCTCTGTTGAGGAGTGAATTTCATCCCCAAGAAATACAGTCTAAAGCATGATCCTACTCCTGTTCTGTTAAATAGGAGCCAGATTCAGCCAAAACATGTCAACTATGTTTATTGCACAACAAGTGCTTCAAATCACTTCTGTCTGGTAGGAGGGGAAAAAAGAATAGTAGTTACATAATTATTTAATAAGTTAAAGTAAATTGTGTTAAGCAATTGGCAAAACCATAATTACAGTACAGAGCTGGGAGCTTCTAAGAGGTACATTCCTGAACATTTTCAGCATTAGATGCATATAATAGCTTATTTTCACACCAGTTTCTTCCTGATGTACATTAAATTAGTAAAGCAAGACTAGCTTTTAGCAAATAAACTCAAAATGAAGCCTTAGAGAAAACACTGTAGAAGTGCGTAGCCTGAAAAATGTGCACCAAATTAATCATTTTACGAAAAGTTTTAACTCCCAGTTGAATTAGGATATGTAGAAACATTTTTTGTTGGCTGTTTTTTTTTTTTAACTGGTTTAGTACATTTCTTATGATGACTATTCTCAAATCAAGTGCAAAGGAATTTTACGAAGAGTGCTTACCCCAAATTGTATGATTCCCACTATTATTAGAAGGGCAAAACAAAGAAATCAGTCAAAAATCAAGATCATAAGAGGAAGCATAGAAAAAAATTTGTTTCAATAAGGTTGATATAATCATTAATTAAAATTTGTCCATAAATAATAATAAGGATCTAATTATTCAGGTCACATTACTTCCTTAAATATCTGTACCATTTTATGTATATAATATAGTGTTTTTTAAAATGTACAATTACTTCATACATACACAAACAAAGAAAATCAGAATTATGACAAACTAAATTGTATCCCTGAAATACAATCAAATATATGTGCTGGGGCAGAAGGAATTCAAAATGTAGGAACTAGAATGGGATCAACACTTTAAAATGTATTTCAGTCAGTTCTGAATAAAAAAAAAAATACACCCCCCCTTAATCATCAGTTGGTGTTGGGGGACTAACAGGGCAGAGACACCTACAGGAGTTTTGGCCAACAGGAGAGACATCCCCTCTCCTTCATTTCCTGTGGTGTCCTTGTGTGTGAGTGGATTTTGAGTAGGTTTATGCCATCTCCCCGGTCTAACAAACTGCATCTAGTGTCACATTCTCTTATAAACCTTTGACAGTTCAACTAAGAGCAAACACAGATGAAACATAATGACTGCATGACAAGCTTGGAAGTCCTTTACTAACACTCAGGACACGGTAAATATTGTGGCTGGACACTTTCGCAGATGCTACAGTGAAATGAGATAACTATGTTTGAGAGAAATAAACTTTAGCTTTCTAATATATTCCAGTGTAACATTTGGGTGCCATGTACCCTAACATTTCTTCTCTTTAAAATTTTTTTTTGCTTCAGTTGCAATAAATGACATCTAATACTTCAGCAGTCAAATGCATTCAATCAATCAATGAGGTTTATTTGGGCAACTCAAGAAAATTCACTCACATTATACTGGAAAAATTAATGGTTTGCTTTAATTTTTGCAGTTTATATCACGGGCATGGGGCAAGCTTCTCCTTTTTTTGTACTCTCAAATTTCTTTTCTTTTAATTTTGCGCTTAACCTTTCTGCTGATGACAGTGAAAAAATAAAAAGAGGCTAGAGTCAAACAGTGTGAGCAGGTAGTAAGGACCAAAGTCAGCAAAGCATTCAAGCATGCTTAATTTTAAGCATGCAAGTAATCTCATGATAATGGGATGGTGTGCTCATCTGCATAAAGTTAAGCATATGCTTGAATGTTTCAATGAACTGGGCCAGAATACTCACTACCTTCCAATACTGAACCTATACAAACTTCTGTGCATAACTCAGCTAATATTTTGAATACAAAACATACATGGTTTAAGAAAATAGTTTACAGGGGTAGCTAGAGCTATGTGGCCAGCAAATACACCCCAGTCCTCTGATGCTCGATGAACCAGTTTCAGAGCAACTTCACTAGGAAAAGACTAAAAAAATTAATTTTCTAATATGAATAGATAAGGATTTCAATGCAGATCTCCCAAGGGAAATTATAGTGTTGATGCTGTGCTACTTATTTATCTATTTCTCTTAAGTATTTTACAGAAACCATGATGATAACCATTTGAAAAACTAAAGTTTGTATTTTGTTTTTAAATCACCATAATATATTTAGGATGAAACAAAGTAAAAACACAACCAAATCAACATAAATAATTATCAGGCATTACTTGGTATTACCCCTGGGTGGGCTGGATGGATCCATTTAATCAATTCTAATCCACTCTGGTAATGATCTAAACAGCTTATTAGCTGTTCAATTGCACATGTGAAATGCACTGTTAATCTCAGTCTAGTTCCTAACAGACAGACAGGAACACGCATTGTAAAAAACCACCATCCAAAAGACATCCTTGTTGGTAGCTTTGAGGGTAGGATAAAGGTTAAAAGGGCATGAAAACTGAATCACCAAGTCACCCCTTGAGAGGATCACTGCACAACAAGCAGGGTGGCAGCACATTGCTGAGGTAGAGTGCAGAAGCTTGCATGGCCATGTCCTCTGCCATACCTTATAGGGGCATGATCCAGCACCCAGTGAAGTCAACCTCACACAAAATTAATAGATTAATAGCAGAAAAAACTACTATTATCATCCAGTTGGACTTCTTCCATAATGGTGGCCATAGAACATCACTCAATTTCTGCGTGAAGCCCATAACATCTGTTTGAGCTATAATACGTCCTTAAAAAGATAACCAAGTCTTGATTTAGAGTAGGGCTGTTGATTAATCACAGTTAACTCAAAAAAAATAATTACAATTAAAAAATGAATTGCAGTTTTAATCACATTCTTAAACAATAGATACCAATTGAAATTTATTAAATATTTTGGATGTTTTTCTAAATTTTCAAATATATTGATTTCAGTTACATCACAGAACATGAAGTGTACACTGCTCACTTTATATTATTTTTGATTAAATATTTGCACTGTAAAATAACAAAACAGTATTTTCCAATTCACCTCATACAAGTACTGTAGTGTAATCTCTTTATTGTGAAAGTGCAACTTATAAATGTAGATTTTTTGTTACATAACTGCACTCAAAAACAAAACAATGTAAAACTTTAGAGACTACAAGTCCACTCAGTCCCACTTTTCGTTCAGGCAATCATGGGGGATAATGCTGCCCATTTCTTATTTACAGTGTCACCTGAAAGTGAGAACAGGTGTTGGCTTGGCACTTGTGTAGCCAGCATTACAAAGTATTTATGTGCCAGATATGCTAAACATTCATATGCCTCTCCATGCTTCAGCCACCATTCTAAAGGACATGCTTCCATGCTGATGACACTTGTTAAAAAAAGTGTGTTAATTAAATGTGTGACTGAACTCATTGGGGAGAGAATTTTATGTCTCTACTCTATTTTACCCACATTCTGCCATATATTTCATGTTATAGTCTTGGATGATGTCAAGGTTCCTTCCCCACTCTGAACTCTAGGGTACAGATGTGGGGACCTGCATGAAAGACCCCCTAAGCTTATTCTTACCAGCTTAGGTTAAAAACTTCCTCAAGCTACAAACTTTGCCTTGTCCTTGAACCCTATGCTGCCACCACCAAGCGTATTAAAGAACAGGGAAAGAGCCCACTTGGAGATGTCTTCCGCCAAAATATCCCCTCAAGCCCGACACCCCCTTTCCTGGGGAAGGCTTGATAAAAATCCTCACCAATTTGCATAGGTGAGCACAGACCCAAACCCTTAGATCTTAACAATGAAAAAGCAATCAGGTTCTTCAAAGAAGAATTTTAATTAAAGAAAAAGTAAAAGAATCACCTCTGTAAAATCAGGATGGTAAATACCTTACAGGGTAATCAGATTCCAAACACAGAGAATCCCTCGAGGCTAACTAAACCTTAAGTTACAAAGACACAAAAACAGGAATATACATTCCATTCAGCACAGTGTATTTTACCACATTAAACAAAAGGAAATCTAATGCATTTCTAGCTAGATTACTTACTAACTTTTTACAGGAGTTCTGAGCTGCATTCCTGATCTGTTCCCAGCAAAAGCGTCACACACAGACAGACCCTTTGTCGTCCCTCCGCCCCCAAACTTTGAAAGTATCTTGTCTCCTTATTGGTCATTTTGGTCAGGTACCAGCGAGGTTATCTTTAGCTTCTTAACCCTTTACAGGTGAAAGGGTTTTGCCTCTGGCCAGGAGGGATTTTATAGTTCTGTGTACAGAAAGTTGGTTACCCTTCCCTTTATATTTATGACAGATGATGACTCAGCATATGTTGTTCATTTTAAGAACACTTTCATTGCAGATTTGACAAAATGCAAAAAGGGTACGAATGTGAGATTTCTAAAAATAGCTACAGCCATAGGCGCAGAGTTCCTAATCTGCCGGGGGGTGCTCCCCCTAGCTAAACCCAGGCCCCACCCCTACTCCACCACTTCCCCCAATGCCCCAACCCACTTCTTCACACCCCTGCACTTTGTATTCTGTTATCACTGAAATCAATATATTTGAAAATGAGGAAAACATCCAAAAAAGTTTAAATAAATTGTATTCTATTATTAACAGTGTGATTAATCATTATTAATTTTTTTAATCACCTGACAGCCCTAATTTAAAGTCTTCAGGTGATGGAGAGTCCACCGCAACCCTCGGTAAGATGTTTCAGTGGTTAATTACCCTCACAGTTTGAAATTTGGGCCTTATTTCTAGTCTGAATTTGTGTAGCTTCAGTTTTCAGACAGTGGATCTTTTTATGCCTCTTACTGCTACATTGAAGAGCAGTCTACAATCAGACATCTTTTCTCTATGTACATACTTTTAGATTATGATCAAGTGACCTCTTAACCATATTTTCAATAAACTAAATTGATTGGGCTTCTTAAGTCTCTCAATAAAAGTAGGCTTGGCCAATTTTGATTTTTTATAATATTGATGTTTATTTTTAAGCATATTTTTCTATATTTCAGTTTTCATAGTTGTGAAAATGTATGGGTTTTAAGCATTTCCCCCCCACCCAATTTTTATCAATTTAAATTCTCATTGTTGCTGGAAATTATGAGGGGTCAGACAATAATAATTAAATGACTTCAGATGTTGAGATTCTGAAAGTTAAAGCTTTATTACCGTTAAAACACAAACTGTCAACATCACATGTCCAGAAGAATTGTTCTTACTTTGCCTATCTGCAAATTTCAATATTTGATAGAAATATTTTATCATTTGGTGTATGTACAGTGAAACTGACATTTACAGATAAAAATCTAATCCTTCCAAGCCCACTTAATATCAGCGATGACACTTGCTCTTGCCCTTGCTCCAGCCCTATTCGTAGTCCTGCTTCAGCCTCGTTGTCACCCTAGCCTTGCTGTAACCCTGCTCTGGACTCCTGATTTTGGCTCTGACCCCTCGCTTCAACCATTAGGCCCAACTGCCATAGCTCCAACCACTAGGGAACACCAATCCCATCTGCGGGCTTGTCTACACTAATTCAATGTAACTTACATCACTCAGAGGTGTGAAAAGGCCACCCCCTTGAGTGACACAAGTTACATAGACTTAAAGCACTGTGCACACCAGGAGTCACTCTCCTGCTGACATAGCTTCTGCCTCTTGTTGAGGTGGAGTAATTATGCCCATCGGCATAGCGCCTCTTCACCATATGCAGTGCAGCTGCGCCGATGTAGTGCAGTAGTATAGACTAGCTCATGGTTTCTGACACTTATGGGGCATATTTTCCAGACCTCAAATCTTTCTTGTAACTTTGTTAGCAACCTTTTCCAATTTTTCAGTTTTTTTCTTCTTTCTGATGTGCAGGCTCCAGAACCAGGCAGTATTCAAGTGTCATATTAATGTCATACACAGAGATCGTACCATTCCCCTACTTCTTATTGTCTTGCTTATACAGCCCAGGATTGCATTTGGTGCAATATATAACTATAACACTGCACAGACACCTCATGTTCAACTGTTTATTTACCATGATCCCTAAGTCCTTTTCAGTGTCACTCAATTACAGGATACAGTCACCTGTCTTGAAAGTGTGACCTACATTCTTTGTTCCTAGATATATGACCTTGCATTTGGTTGTATTAAAAGACATTGTTCACATGAGCCCACCATACTAACAGATCCAGATTACTTTGTACAACTATCCTGTCCCATCATTTACCATGCCACCAGTATGTGTCATCTACACATTTAACCAGCAATGATTTTATATATTCTTCCAGATCATTGATAAATGTATTGAATATCATTGAGCCAAGAACAGAAACCCGCAGGCCTACTAGAAACAATCCCCTCGAAGAATGATTCCCCATTTCCTGTAGCTGCTGTTCTTATGTAAGTTGTGGCTGCAGAGACCAAAGGTCATGGGCCTTTTGGACAGCAATTTTCTAGACTGCAGGGAGCAGCAGGATGAATTCAGGACCAGAGTTTTGTAATGTTTAAATAAAAATAATTAAATGCTAAATGAAAACTCTGAGCTTTACTGAAAACACCACCACACAACCTGCAAACAACCTGATTTAGAAAATGTTGGCACTTTGTTCCTTTAACTAACAAAACCTGAGATGAGAGCTGAGAAAGCATTAGCAGCCGCAGTGATACCTTCCGAACATTATGACAAACTATTTTTGCCCCTCTGTATTTTGATTCCTTCCTGATTGGTTGTTTTCTCCAACACCTTCTCACACTGTTTTTTGCTACGATGTCACTTTCCGTCATCCCCTCTATTCTTAAGTTTCCTCCCATACTCCCCTCTCCATTTTGAGACTTCTTTTCCTATTCTTATGCTCCTCTTAACTCATCCTCTTGTCTTCCCCCGGATCACACCATTTCCCATTGCACATATATCTATTTAAAAAAGGAAAACAAAACAAACTCAAAACTGAGGAACTAATCTCGTTTGCCATCTATCATCCTGATCCCGCAATTCATGTGTTGCACTCTAAATAGACAGGTAGACATTGGGGAGGAAGGAAGGAGAGTGTAAGTTCTCTGGGGCAGGCACTGTATTATTTTATGTTTGAACACTCCCTAACACAATCAGACCCTAATACTGATTTGGAGCTTTTGGGTGCTACTGGAATACTGCTACTAATGAAACTTCTAGAGCCTTGCATTACAAGGCAATTCATCATACCTCATCTTTGCACTATCCAAACCCCACAAAACCGAATATTATACACAACATGACTTTGATCATAATACTTGGAAAAAAATAGTCACAATTATTGTAGGTTGATCCCTAGATGTTTGGAACTTTTAAACAATGCAGCTTGCTATTTCACAAACAATACATATCCATAATGTAAACTTCTCTTTAATACAGTAAGAAACTGTATAAAAAGCTCCAAATCAGTGAAACAATGAAAGCAATCACATATTTGGATAAAGAAAATGTTACATATTTTGCAACAGAAAGTCTGCTTTACTCTCACCTTTTATCATTTCTTAGAGCACTGAAAAGAGCCTAGAGGTGCAGAAGATAAATTGTTAATGAAATTCTACCTTGCAAAAAGTAGTCAATTCCTTGATTTGTCTCTTCTCTAAAATAAGCAATCATTGACATCAAAAGGTGATTCATGACGATAGCTGTGTACTATGATAGATGGGCGACTTAAACATCTGCTCACGGCTATTATGGGAAGCCAGGTGACAAAGACGTGTGTGAGTTTTATCTGAAGGCTTAAATTAATAGAAAGGCAATGCCCAATTGCAAAACCTGCATTCTAGTGTGCATGTCTGAGAATGAATATGAGATAATAGGTTGTGCCTGTGCTCCTCAAGTAGCAATACCTTGCCACTTCTCTCTATTGTGGTTAAAGATAGAGAAAGATTTCAAACTGTGACTTGCCAAGAGGTTATTAACCTTAATTCCCTTGTAAATTACATTGCTCCCATGAGCAACATTGCTGACATCCTGGAGATTTGCTTCATAAACTTATGTTTCTTTTTATCTAGCACTGAAAATACATGTAGTTCCACAAAGCTTGTGTATATAGTGGCAGGTATAGTAGAGAAGCACAAGAGAATTCATGAAGTTTAATGAAGGAGGAAGAGCAAACAACCCATAGAGGTCTGACTTTGTTTTGTAATTAGTCCATATATTCAATATTTCATCTAAATAATACCTGAATCTTTTGTTAAATAATTTCATATTACTTTTATGTTGTTTTCACTAGCTATTTCATAGAATTACTCTCTGGGTAAAAAAAAAAAATAAAATCTCACAAACCAACTTTTTCCTTTAGGAGCAGTCTCATCTCCTTCCCCCATTCCTCTCTTCCTTCACAAATTTTCTTCTATACAAGGGGAGTTGATTGTGGTTCTGTTTGTGTGTCTTATCTAAAGAATAGCAAATCTATTTAGTTATTATGGAGGATGAGAGCCTTACGTGCATTAGTTATAAATATTATATGCACCTCAGTTTATCTGTGATATTATCCTGCCTGACTGCACAGAGTTAAATTAAAGCAGGCTGTGGGTGGCATGGAGGGAAGGCATGGGGGGAGGCTAACAGGAAACAAAACAGTGACAGAGATAAGGCTCCTTAAGGGAACAATGAGGGAACTATTAATTGGGGAATGCCCCTCTCTGACTCTAACTAGACTAGCAAGGATTACTTTTCTCAGGCCTGGGCCTAGGATCAAAGGAAATAAGAATTTTATTAAGATGATGTTAAGATAAAAAGAAAACAGTACAGAGTTTAAGCATAGAAGTTTCTCGTTATCAGGGAATAATGAACAGATTATCAAGGGGTGCGAAGTATGGTTTAGGATCAGATGGCGTAAGAAGTACATAAGCTGCAATATCCCCAATTGGGAGTAAAAATTAATGGGTCAAAGTACAGACATTGAGATATGAGGGTATGTTGTTCATGTAATGGCTATGTTCAGGTGTGGAATATAATGAGTGGATGATAATGAGGATGGATTTACCCTCATTTGGTGAGATTTAATGGTCAGTGAGTGTATTAAAAGATCCTGGGCCTAGAAAAGGAAGTGAAGTTTTCTGGAGACTTCCCAACAAGTGTCAGCAATTTAGCTTCTCTTTCACTGTGACCTGATACGCCAATGGAATCCAAAATGTGGGCTGCTTCACATGAACAGTCTCTAGTTAAGCATAATCTGATGTTGCATCTGATTATATCTCCCATATTCTTCAATATTCCTAGAGAACACACAGGATATTGTAAGACCAGTTGTTTTAATTGCTTTCTTTCACTGCCTTTAATGGCTGCTTCTGTCAAGTCAACCCTAGTTCTTTTACTGACTGAGATGCTTCATAGCATCTGATCCCTGCCTCTGAGAGAGGCTTTGGGACACCAGCTATATTAGATACTGTCCCCATGGTCTGATTTTTCACTAGCTGCAGTTCCTGGTCAGTCATATTAATTGCTCTTACCCAGAACTCCCTTTGCTCCCGCTTGAAACAGAGTTCTGCTACATAACAACCCTGACTGGATATTGGTGGTTTCAAACCCTCCTACAGATTTACTGCAGCAGTCTTTTTTCCTTAGGGGTTTTATTGCATGATGACCTGAATTTAGCACTTTATTCTGAGCCACCACAAAGAACTGTTCCTCTCTGTCAACCTATAGACATGGTGGAGGCACCTCTAAGGCCCCAAGTGTTGTTTTCCAAGGTCTACATTTCCCCCTTCTCTCATCCAGTAGAGGTATCTCAATATTGTCCAGGGACATGTGTGTTCTATCAACACCCCCAGGAGTTCTCGTGATGCCCTCAGGTGAAATCCACTCGCAATACAACAGCACTAGAAATACTGCTCACCCCAACACAAGTCCATTTAATATGCAGAGACCTCAAGTTCAGAGGGAACTGGATTTCTCCTGTTGTCTGCAGTGGCTGATGAACAGTTACCAGTTCAACTGATTCAGTACAAATTTTCATCCTTTTCAGCACTGGGTGTTCACCACAGATCAGACTTATTTCAGCTCCTGAGTCAAACATCATTGTGGTTTTCCAGCTGTCGATGGACACATAGTAACTGGTATCTGGGCAGTCATTCTAATAGCTGCTATGGTGGTCCTACTGCATCAACAACTTATAGCTTCCATTGTGTGGCTTCCCTTTGCTTGGGGAATTCCATTTGCAATGGCCTTTGCCTCCTCATCCCTGGCAAATGTCATCCGGCCTAGAAAACAGTCTCTCTCCATTGATCTTGTGAATAGCTTGCACTTGGATCTCCTCCAATTTTTTAGCCACTTCACTAGCAATCATTTTTTTGAAATGCTGCATATGATATAAAAGGTGTCACCCTGAAGCATGGAATTAACCCCCGATACCTTTAAGGAAACCTCAATTTCTGTTTCCACATTTGTAACTCTGCATATAATCTCGCCCATAGGTTTATCCAGTATGTTATCCTCCTTCACCAGCAGGTTATGAAATTCGCCTGCTAAACCATTCATATACTGACTTCTCACATAAAATTCTCTCATGGCTTGCCACTGGGCATATGTCCCTCTCTGTTTCTCCTTCACTTGAGCCATCTTCTGATCTGTGTGGTGCAAGGAAAGCCCTATCAAACAGTTTTCTTAATGTACACAAATAACTATGCCTTCCTGCCTTCTTCTGACTTGCCATTCTTCCAGTATTTCAAAAGGGCCATAAGTGTTTATGTAACTATATATTAAATCTATGATCCACATTGGGAAGTTACTGGTAAAACTGTTTTGACATCACCGTTTTAAAACATTCTCATCAATCCACTCATTCATAGAGAGCAACAGCTCAAAGTGCGTCTAGTACTCATTTATTCCAGTCTCATCTGCTAGACCAGTAAATGTCTTCTGAGGCAAAACTGTTTTTATCTTGAAGCCACTGCTACCAGTTGTATTACTTGCTTATAGAATCAGATTTATTGAGACACTGCAAGCAGCAATTAGAGTTCACATAGGTAGGACTGAACTTCCTGTTACTGCCTGCCCCCTCCCCCTGCCAGTCAGATCAACAACACAACACAACAATTTCAGATGAGAATAAAGATATGCCATTACCTACTGGTGGAGGTGTCCTCTCCACTAATCATTACACTTCTTTTTTCTAAGGGAGTGATCAAATCTGCACAGTATTAAGAGCTGAAAATGTGTGGATTTGCTGGATTATAAATTTGGACAGGCCAGTTAGGCTTGCACTTGATCTCAGATACAACACTCCTTTTCAAATAAGGCTCCAGTACTATTTAGATGGGGGGAACCACTGGACAAACCATACACATAGAAATTCCGAATCTTTTAGCAACAATGAGGTCTCTCAATTTAAATTTCCTTTGGCTGTGGCTCTTTCATAGCACATTCATCTTTAAGTGCTCTGTCTTGATCCATCTAAGGATTACGAATTAATGAATTATCACACATCTTTTTTTTCTGCAGAAGCTCATCCCCCTCTTACTTTTACCGCATTCGCTGACAGTTCCTCATGCAAAGATTTCCCACTGCCTTCAAATTGCTTTGGTGCTAATTGAGAAATGTAAAAGAACTCCATACCCAATTATACTTCCTCTCCACTCAGGATTCTAAATTTCATTACAATACAAGTGAACCCTCTTTTCTACTCAGTATACAGGACACCTGCCATTTTACATAAATGAAACTTGAGGATGTTCCCGCTTTAAAAAAATAATAGTTATTTTGTGGGCTAATACATTCAGAGGCCAAAGGCTGAAGTGTTCATTAGTCCAGGATATACTATCATCAAGTAACAGGAAGCAAATCAAATTATGATGACTGAAATAGGTTTTTCTTCTCATACCTGCACATCTCATCTCTCTTGTTGCCAATAAAAATGCCTTACTCTTCTATGCCACCTTCCATCTGAGGATGTATAAACTCCTCTGCAAACATTAATGAGGATTAGCTGTCATGCCCACAATGAGCAATTACTTTACACTAAGTTTATATTAAATAGTCCTGTCCTCAATCCTCTTATCACTTTCCCCTGTGTCTCCCCTCCCACAGAAAAACAAGCATTTTCCCGCTGTTTATTTAAGAGATGAACGTGGTCAGTCTCTGTGTGTGTGTGTGTGTGTGTGTGTGTGTGTGTGTGTGTGTGTGTGTGTGTGTTTGGGGGGAGTTGGTGGTGTGGGGGTGTGTGGGGGTGAAGCATAGGACATGAAGACTTTTCATTCCACTGGCAACAGTTGTTATTGGAGGAAGGGGAGTTTTCCAGTAGTAATACTATTACAAAAAACACTCGTGTGTAATGGAGCTTAACCTTCTTCAGGAATGAGAAACACATTCTTGTGTGTATATAGATATGGAATTTGAATATAGCCAATTAGAGGGAAGGGAACTGCACAATATAATTATTGAAAAACATCCAGGTGGCCCTTTTGCAAATTCCTGCATTCACATTGGCTAACGGACAGTGGCAAATGAGAGCATAAGGATTTGCATGTTGCATAGCTGAGAAATACCTGCAGTCAATATGCAAATCACACTGTGCCAATTAGAATACAAGAATATGCATAACTCAAATAAGCAAAATGACAGATCAATAATTGTGCAGCATCCTGCACTCTGGCAACTAAGACAATTTGATTCAGGGCAATCTGTAATAAAAGGTCTAAACTCCATCCCATGACTCATTTACTAAAGGTTTCAGGTGACTTGGGTTCCACTGCAGGTACAGAAGAAAGGCCAGTAGTTTGCATTTTTGTGTCTGGAAATAAAAGCATGGTTTATCTATCCTGAAATAATTAAATTTGTGTTATAACAGCAATAATATCATTGTCCCACAGTTGTTCCCAGCAATCATCAGCTTCTTTCATACAAAGCCTCTGCTCTTAGTTTAGCCATCTGGGAATCAGATTATTGGTTTGTAACGCAGAAGGGCAATTATATTACCGCTGCTCTGAAGAGAGAACAGTGTCAGAACATTTAGAAATTAGAACTGAAGGGTCAGATTCTGTGCTGCACCTTCTGAAGGTGCTCCACAGAATGCATAGTCCAGTGTGGGAGTTAAGGGAATAGCAAAAGGGGGCTGTAAACCCCTTTGTAGCTTCCTGATTCTGAAGAGTTCTGGGCCTCTACAATAATTTAGGCAACCCAGGGTTCTAAGTTACAGCAGTTTCTTTACACTGCCTAAGGCTTGTGGTGCAGCTCCATGGCTGTAGCAGTGTGCAATATGGACCTGCCTTTAGCGCTGCCTCTGATAGGTCCCCTACAGTGGGCAGGGGACAGTATACCATAACCAACATCAGCCCAATGAAGCACCTGCTTTAGAACAATTCTCCCCTGGCCATTTGTGGGCTGTTTCTAGGTCTCAAAGTTTGGTTTTATAGCAAAATACATATTTTTTCATGTTTTTTTTTTTAATAAATGAAAATATAGTTTTTTCCCCTTCCCAAAAGACAATTTAAACATTCTCCAAACACAAAAGCATTATGCTGTCCATGTACCTACAGAGCACCAAATCATTGTGATAAGGCACGGAAGCTAGATTTGCAATAGTGAACGAGGACATATAAAAAATGAAACTGACCAAATGACATTCAAAAAGGTGACATTCACCTCTATCCCCCACACCACTTGAACTCCAAGGTACAGTCATTTGGGGACTGTTGGCAGAGCAGCAATGCGCTCCTGCTGGAAATACATGATTCAATAGTGAAGAATTCCACAAGGGGACTGTGGCTGGTATTCCAGACCACTGGCTGGAAATTAGGCCTTGGAGGAACTGGTTGTGTTGCAGCTCAGCAGCCTCCCTATGCATAAGTTACTATATTTTCAAAATTGAAATGCAAGACACTTTGGGTAAGTCTGTACAGCAATTAAACACTGATGGAGGTCCGGTTCTGCTGACTCAGGCTCATGGGGGCTGTTTAATTACCGTTCAGGCTCCAGCTGTAGCCCAAGCTATGGGACCCTCCCACCTTGCAGGGTCCTAGAGCCCACGGTCAAGCCTGAGCCTGAGCCCGAACATCTATACAGCTATTAAACAGCCCCTTAGCCCAAGTCCCACTAGCCTGAGTCAGCTGGCATGGTCCAGTCACAGGTACTACATTGTAGACATATCCTTTGTGGCAACAAAGTCTGGGGTTGTAAAATACTAAAGACAAAAGTATATTTCTCTGCTAGCTTCTGACTCAACAGCAACAAATGCATATTTATTTGAAGGATATTTTCCAGTGATGTAGTGTTCTGAATGAGTTTATCACAAAGTACAGAACAAGCATCATTATTTATATTGAACAAAACAGCTTTTACAGCTGTTTATACTTATTTGAATTATCTCTTTACTCCAAGCACTGTTCATCACTATGAACACTTGTTCCAATGAACTGTTTGTTCTAGACAAACACAGAATAAATTATACTACATAAAAATACTTCTTGAGCAAACATTTTGTTGTAAAAAACCAAGAAAACAAAACAAAACTCTAAACATTTTGATTGATTAAATGAAAAGGCAGGTCATTTAAGGTTCCCAGAAGATGTTCCTGGGACATCAAAACATCTGAAAACACAGGATTGTTTCAGTAAAACTGGGACACATAGTAGCTTTTTCCATGGATTGGGGTCATGAATTTCACTGATCTTCCACACAGTTCACAACACAAAGGCCAATTACTTCTTCCTTTGTGAAGGATGAATTTCATGCAAAGTAAGTGAAAAGAGTAAATTTGTTAAACAGTTATATAAAAAATTAAATAGATAATATGGGCCAGAACCTCAGCTACTATAATTCATCGTAGCTTGTGAAAGGGTTGACTCAGTACTAGTACTTCTTTGTGGCCAGACATGGCATAGCAGCTCTCTTCCCATCACACACAGAATATCAGGGTTTGAAGGGACCTCAGGAGGTCATCTAGTCCAACCCCCTGCTCAAAAGAGGACCAACCCCCAACTAAATCATCCCAGCCAGGGCTTTGTAAAGTATGACCTTAACAACTCCTAAGGAAGGAGATTCCACCACCTCCCTAGGTTACCCATTTGAGTGCTTCACCACCCTCCTAGTGAAAAAGTTTTTCTTAATATCCAACCTAAACTTTCCTCACTGCAACTTGAGACCATTACTCCTTGTTCTGTCATCTGCTACTACTGAGAACAGCCTAGATCCATCCTCTTTGGAACCACCTTTCAGGTAGTGGAATGCAGCTATCAAATCCCCCCTCATTCTTTTCTTCTGCAGACTAAATAATCCCAGTTCCCTCACCCTCTCTTCATAAGTCATGTTCTCCCACCCCCTAATAATTTTTGTTGCCGTCTGCTGAATGCTTTCCAATTTTTCCACATCCTTCTTGTAGTGTGGGGCCCAAAACTGGACACAGTACTCCAGATGAGGCCTCACCAATGATCATGTCCCTCGATCTGCTGGCAATGCTCCTACTTATACAGCCCAAAATGCCGTTAGCCTTCTTGGGAACAAGGGCACACTGCTCACTTATATCCAGCTTCTCATCCACTGTAACCCCTAGGTCCTTTTCTGCAGAACTGCTGCCTAGCCACTCTGTACCTAGTCTGTAGCAGTGCATGGGATTCTTCCGTCCTAAGTGCAGGACTCTGCACTTGTCCTTGTTGAACCTCATCAGATTTCTGTTAGCCCAATCCTTCAATTTGTCTAGGTCCCTCTGTATCCTATCCCTACCCTCCAGCGTATCTACCTCTCCTCCCAGTTTAGTGTCACCTGCAAACTTGCTGAGGGTGCAATCCACGCCATCCTCCAGATCGTTAATGAAGATATTGAACAAAACCAGCCCCAGGACCGACCCTTGGGGCACTCTGCTTGATACCGGCTGCCAACTATACATGGAGCCATTGATCACTACCCACTGAGCCCGATGATCTAGCAGCTTTCTACCCACCTTATAGCCCATTCATCCAGCCCATACTTCTTTAACTTGCTGGCAAGAATACTGTGGGGGACAGTGTCAAAAGCTTTGCTAAAGTCAAGGAACAACATGGCCACTGCTTTCCCCTCATCCACAGAGCCAGTTATCTCATCATAGAAGGCAATTAGGTTAGTCAGGCATGTCTTGCCCTTGGCGAATCCATGCTGACTGTTTCTAATCACTTTCCTCTTCTTGAAGAGCTTAAAATTGATTCATTGAGGACTCGCTTCATGATATTTCCAGGGACTAGGTGAGGCTGATTGGCCTGTAGTTCCCTGGATCCTCCTCCTTCCATTTTTTGAAGACGGGCACTACATTAGCCTTTTTCCAGTCATCTGGGACCTCCCCTGATCGCCATGAGTTTTCAAAGATAATGGCCAATGGCTCTGCAATCACATCCGCCTTTAGCACCCTTGGATGCAGTGCATCCAGCCCCATGGACTTGTGCTTGTCCAGCTTTTCTAAATAGTCCTGAACCACTCCATTCTCCACAGAGGGCTGGTTACTTCCTCCCCATACCATGCTGCCCAGTGCAGTAGTCTGGGAGCTGACCTTGTTTGTGAAGACAGAGGCAAAAACTCATTGAGTATGTACCTCCTGCCAATGGCTGCTCCACCTCTGCAGTGGTCTGCCTCTTCCTGTCACTCGGCACTCTGGTCGGGTCACGTAAGTCTCTCCTCTTGTGAGAGACAATAAACAAAAAGCAAGGGGAAACAAACAGAGTTCAGAGGAACTATAATGGGGAATAATTCCTGCTCAAGGTGCATCAGAATCTGGATTTCCCGTCCCTCAGGGAGGAGCCATTAGGCAGCGGTCATCAGGGAAGCTTCCATCTTTGGGCACCTGTTTCCTCAGTTGTGGATGGCTGAAGATCTGTTCTCTTCCCTGGTCTGCTACCCTTCTAAGTTCCTCCTCCAGCCTATGGATGCTTTGCAGGTGTGTGTGTGTGATGGGGAGGAACTGCCTGAGCCGAGACCAGTGCGCTTGTTGTCCAGCATAAAGTTTGTATACCACATCACATGGCTCCAATGACTTCAATGAAGTACAATGATTTACACCAGCAGAGAATCTAGCTCATAACTTTTATATTAAATGTCCCTTTAAGAGTATATTTCCATTAAACTACAATCATATTAAATTGGCTCAAGCCTAAACAGTGAATCCCAGAGAAGCACAAAGGAAATTTTACAGCATAAATTCTGCAATTTGTTCATTTAATATGATTTTTGTAATTTCTGTCTTTTTCTTTTAAAAAACTCAGTTGATTTGCTCAACACTGTTTACACTTACTAGTTTCAGAGTAGAAATTTTCATCCCTTTAAGTCTGCTTTAATGGCCCTTTAGCTGACTAGAAGTTTCCTCCACCTAAAGGCAACAGAATCAGGTCCTTAAACTGCTATGTCAGTGTAAGTATTACTCTTCTGTAACAGTTGTACACTTTCCATATAAAGACAAATCCACTATTTAAAAACAATTTAGAAGTAATTTTTTCTATCCAGTTGCATCTCATTTTAAAAAAAAAATGGGGGATTCCCCATGGCCACACATTTTTTTCCCCTGTGGCAAACTATTTCTGAAATAATCACATTCAATTACGGAGAGCACTTGTGATAGTGGCTTGTCTTGGTGAATCTGAAATAAAGTCTGCAATGCCTCAGCCATGAAAAATAATGTACAGTATTTCATTCTGAAGATGCACCAGATTAGCAGAAGGCAATTGGGGTAGATCATGAATCTGAACATTTGTTTATTTTCTAATGGTACAGAACCTTTTCTTTTTGCTTAGGATTTCTATTGAGCAGCTTCATATTAAGTACTGCAGTTTATTTTTAGATACAGCAAAAAACAAGGAACACATTCTCTATTGATTTTTGTCACTGCATTCTATTACATCATTTTTACCATGTAAGAAACATTAAATATTAAGTTAAGGGATGGGGTACTTAATATTACAGTTCAAATGTGTAGTGTCTTGCACATGTTGAGAGACTGAACTGTTGATGTGGACAACAGTGACAAAATAAGGACAGACACATAGATGGAATTAAGCGGCTGGCTGCAATTTTTATTAAACTTTAGCACAAGGTTGGAGCGCTACCGGTTTATTGTGCATCCTCTTATACCAGGTATTTAAGTACTCAAAGGAACTATTCTTATGGTAGATTTGGATTATAAAAAATAGTATGTGATTGTAATCATAAGGACATAAACATTATACTTAATTACATTTATGCAAAAAAAAATCTGTGAAAAGCATTTCTCCAAGCCATATTTCCTCCAGGCTTTTATAGAATTTGCACAGGGTGAACTGTTTGACGCAAATGATATATCTTCGGAATGTGGTATTTATTTTTCCATCCTTATATCTGTGAACACTCTGAATGCACCATGCAATGTTAAATCCCAGTACCTTTTCCGAGATAATCTTAAGATAAATAAAACAAAGAGGAAAAAGTGGGAAAGTTAAGCCGCTTTAAAATGTGCTTGAGCAGGTTAAAAAAAAAAACACTTTAAATTATGAATCTTTCTTGATTATCTCAAAGATTTTTACTTAATATAAATACAAGCCAGGGGAAATAAGATGTGCCATAATATTATAACATCAAATATGCAATTTGCAATAGCATTCCTTTATTAAAAATGCCAATTATAATTTCACATAAAATGTAATTGAGGTCATTACCCTCCTGGCTAGTTATTTCTAAATTCTTTCTTCTAATAAGATTTGTTATTTTAACATTTTCCACATCAGTGTTTCTTTCACATCTATATACTTACCTATTTAGAAAGATAATAGAAGTTGCCTGTCATTTGGCTGTATCATTGCATTATTAATAAGAAAATTATCGATTTAAGTGCTTATCTAGAAATGAGTTATTTATATATAAATCTGTAAGTATAATCTTTATAAATAGATAATTCATTATTATGAGAAAATATTTTGCACTTTCTGAAACATCAGTACATCAAAACAAGGCTGAACTGACAAGTGAATGTGTAAGATTGTGTCCTTATCTACATGCAGTCTGTATTTACTTCTGTAAGAAGTATCATCTAATTTTTCTTAAAAATAAATAAACAAACAACTGATGAATATATTATGTATCATATGATCTAAATGCAACAACACTTGATTTCCCATAATGCTTTTCAGTAAATCATAGTACCTCACAAAGTTAAATATGGATTGTGCAATCATCATGTAGGCAAACAAAGCAGATAATTATGCACTCATTGATGATTTTCACAGCCTTGGACTTGTATTACTGAGAAAAGATATGCTGGTCACGACACCAAGATTGTTTCTTTTGTACTTTAAGCCTTATGGTATCTTTTACTTCAGTGTAAACAGAGTCTGATAGAGGGTACCTAGATTGAAGAGCAACACAGCTAGCACTCAGCAAAAGTGCATTAGGTAGGTTTGCCAAAGGATCTGCCCAGTTGTCAAGAGCATGTGTCCCATCTCTATGTTCCCCTCTTCCGTATCAACCCTTACATATTAAACAAATAGACTGGGTTTTAAACATGCTAAACCCCAATCATTGTCAGGTAGAAATAATTCTAACCTTTCTAACCAAAACATAATCGTGTGTGTGTACTTGATTCTTATTGTTTATACTGTACCTGCATATGGTACATTTGAAAAAAATCACATTATATGCAGGTTAAGGTGTAGTATGGGAATACTGTCCTTGGATACTAAATTAAAGACATTACTAACACTAGCCCAAATTTTGCTCATAGGTATATGAATAGGTACAAGAGAAATAATAATTAATAATCACACTGCTTGTATAGCACTTAATGAAAAGTATTCAAATGTTATATTTTAATTATAATTCATACTGTTCTGTTAGGAAAATGATAGTTTATGATTCCCTAATGTCTCAGTGTATTGTACAATTTTTCTAAATTGATTCTAACAAAAATACATAATTTTTACTATCGATCTAATTCATATAAGCAGCATTAAGAGGGAATTATTTGTTAATAATGCTACTGCTACCACTAATGATGATAGTATGTTCTGGATGAGATGGGAAGAAGCTTTTCTATACATCTGAAAACATTCCAGAAGCAGACACTATTGGAAAATAAGACTCCGGCAACAACAATTTTGTCTCAACTTATTTCAGAGTAACAGCCCTGTTAGTCTGTATTCGCAAAAAGAAAAGGAGGACTTGTGGCACCTTAGAGACTAACCAATTTATTTGAGCATAAGCTTTAGTGAGCTACAGCTCACTTCATCGGATGCATA
The DNA here is from genome assembly GCF_965140285.1 of Lepidochelys kempii. Taxonomy (NCBI): domain Eukaryota; kingdom Metazoa; phylum Chordata; order Testudines; family Cheloniidae; genus Lepidochelys; species Lepidochelys kempii. The sequence goes on along the minus strand of NC_136383.1, from coordinate 76,484,496 downwards.
CTGTGGAAAGTGTAGAAGATCTTTTTATACACACAAAGCATGAAAAAATACCTCCCCCCACCCCACTCTCCTGCTGGTAATAGCTTATCTAAAGTGATCACTCTCCTTACAATGTGTATGATAATCAAGTTGGGCCATTTCCAGCACAAATCCAGGGTTTAACAAAAAAGTCGGGGGGGGGGGAAGAGGAAAAACAAGGGGAAATAGGTTACCTTGCATAATGACTTAGCCACTCCCAGTCTCTATTCAAGCCTAAGTTAATTGTATCCAATTTGCAAATGAATTCTAATTCAACAGTTTCTCTCTGGAGTCTGGGTTTGAAGTTTTTTTGTTGTAATATCGCAACTTTCATGTCTGTAATCGCGTGACCAGAGAGATTGAAGTGTTCTCCGACTGGTTTATGGATGTTATAATTCTTGACATCTGGTTTGTGTCCATTTATTCTTTTACGTAGAGACTGTCCAGTTTGACCAATGTACATGGCAGAGGGGCATTGCTGGCACATGATGGCATATATCACTTTGGTGGATGTGCAGGTGAACGAGCCTCTGATAGTGTGGCTGATGTTATTAGGCCCTGTGATATTTCCCCTTGTTTTTCCTACACCCCCCCCCCCACGTTCTTGTTAAACCCTGGATTTGTGCTGGAAATGGCCCAACTTGATTATCATACACATTGTACGGAGAGTGATCACTTTAGATAAGCTATTACCAGCAGGAGAGTGGGGTGGGGGGAGGTATTTTTTCATGCTTTGTGTGTATAAAAAGATCTTCTACACTTTCCACAGTATGCATCCGATGAAGTGAGCTGTAGCCCACGAAAGCTTATGCTCAAATAAATTGGTTAGTCTCTAAGGTGCCACAAGTACTCCTTTTCTTTTTGCGTCTTAGACTTAGTGTATTGTAAGTGGCATGTGTTTTAGAATATAGGGGCATTATCAGCCTTAAAAATCTTCTTAGAACCAAAACCTTGCATCCTTCAGGTCTTTTAGGAAGCCTTGACTCCATTTTAGCCTATGCCTGGTCACTTGCCTCTCTGGTGGTAGAAGAGACTGTCTTGTCTTTGGATGTGTTCAAGCCCATTACCTCACAGCTGCTTTTGCCTTCCTAAAGGTCACCGATCAGTTTCATTCTATCCAGAGTGTCTAACAATGATTGGATACACTAAGAGCTCAATCCAACGGCTCCTGAAGTGACTGCTTACAATGGAAGCTGGATCAAGTCCAACCAATCATAGGTGCTAGAACTGGAGGAGCTGGGGATGCAGCAGTACCCCCTGGCTGGAAGTGGTTTCCATCATACGCAGCATTTACAGCTTGCTTCATTGGCTGTCAGCACTCCCATTATACAAATTGTTCCAGCACCCCTGTTGCCAGTATATATGTATGCAGTACCACATAGCTTGAAAATAAACTTTGCTTTTTGGCAAAATGTAGAAATGAAGAGAAAATATACATAAGGGTTAAGTGGAAAATAAACATACCTAGACTAAAACACCATGAAAAGCATAGTTGAGTAAGCAAGATCAAAACCTTATGTCTCAGAAAGTTTTCTTATCTAGCTTCTGCCAGTCTTTGTTTCACTGTCACCGGTTTTTAATCTCCACTCTGATAGAAGTCCAAGTGTGAAGACTGCATATAGCTCTTTTTTTTTTAAAGTGGTACTGTGGTCTAATAAGAAGGGAACTGAAATAAAGAGTCCTGGGTTCTATTCCTGGCTCTGTCACTAACTTATTGTGTAACTTTGGGAAAATCATGTCACTCCTCTCTGCTTCCATTTCCCCTCCAACCCTTCTTCTTTCCTATCTATTTAGATAATAAGTTCACTGGGGCAGAAACTGTCTCTTACTATGTATTTGCACAGTACCTCACAAATTTCTATCCCAAATTCAGTTGGGGTCTCTAGGCATTAATAGTACACATAATTATTCATAATAATTAAAGAATTCAGACTATTCACTGGGCTTTGAGGAAAAGTGTAGCTGGTAGAGAATGGCTGACAGCTGTGGCCCATTATACATCCTGAAGAGGAAGCCAAAAGCTTCACTGGGAGCACATATTGCTCTTATGAAGGAAGAGGGAGGAGCTTCAGAGTAAACAGAGAGAAGAGGAGTAGAGGCTAGGGAAGTGGCCAGGGCTCCCACTTTTATCCATTAGGGACGACTGAGACCATTTGACCAAACTGATGAGACTGTTTCAGTTAAGTCACCCTTATGAAAAATGGAACTGTGAGAGACTAATTGCCTCCTATGAGGTCTGAAGCTCCAAGGAGGTGTCAGTTGTTGTGGAGAGGCATTGTTTGTTTTCCCATCCATTCTTAAATGGGTTGATAATTCAAAACCCAAATGGAAGGGTAGCAACTCTGTTACACCAATTGTGTAATGTACTTCTTGTACACAGTAGGTTGCAGGGCTCCTACTAGCAGGTCAAGCTTCTGTACTTGATATGGACTGAATACAGAACTTCCTTCTCAGGCTATGTCTACACTACAGCCGGGATGAATGCTCTGAGATCGATCCACTGGCAGTCGATTTAGCGGCGTTAGTGAAGACCCACCAAATCAACTCAGATCGCTCTCTAGTCAATCCCTGTACTCTACTCCCAATGAAAAAAGCAGGTAAGTCGACGGGAGAGTTTCTCCCATCAACCCCTCACAGTGTAGACTCCACAGTAACTTGATCTAAAGTACGTCAACACCGACTACATTATTCACGTAGTTGGAGTTGCGTAGCATAGATCGACTTACTGCGGTAGTGTAGACATAACTTCAGAGATACACACAACAGATGTATGCATTATAAGATCCTTGAAAGTTCTGCCAGAGTTTAAATAAGGTATGTTACACAGTGCCTCCCAGTGGCTGAGCAGTATATTACAGTTTAGTATGCAATTACAAAGTATAGAGAAAAGAAAAGGAGTACCCATCCGATGAAGTGAGCTGTAGCTCACAAAAGCTTATGCTCAAATAAATTTGTTAGTCTCTAAGGTGCCACAAGTACTCCTTTTCTTTTTGAGGATACAGTCTAACACGGCTGCTACTCTGAAAAAAGTATAGAGAGTCTTCATTACTACACTATATAACACTATCCTTTTGTCCAGATATCAATTCACAAGTTCAAGGTTTTGTTGTTGCTGTTTGTCTTTGACTAGCAACATACTTGATTAGGCTCATCATTCCATTTAATCAGATATACAATCTGTTAATTTCTTCCTAATTTACATGGGTTCATCTCCAGATTCTTTCAGCCATTCCAAAACAATACCTGAATGTGTCTCATGGATAAATCTTTAAATTGGATGCAAAGTCTTTGTGGATGAATAATAATTAAGTAGCCTGTAAGATTTAATTTTAACATCTTGGAGCCTTTCAACGGTTTCCTACCCTCAACTCTGTATTTGTGAGAAAGCTTTGTGTTTTGACTTAGTGTTTTTGGTAGTTTTAACAAACACTTTACCCTTGGGATTAGGTATGTTTTCTGGCTGAATAAAGTTTGGAAAATTAAAATGAACAGAAATGGATAAATCCAACCTTTCACTGTAGCCGATGTAGTTCATATTGGATAACAAGGTACTAATCATCACACTTTCCCAACAGTAATAGGCTCTTTACCTTTATTATATGTTTCTATTATGGAAGGCAGAAAGGGCAGGTGTAGTATCATTTACAGGCATGGATAAACCTGAAACCACTATGTCCTGACCCCTGACTTTAACATGGTTCAAGAAGTGAGGATACTGTTAAAAGTCAACTGCAAAGGGGAAAAAAGTTGGGTGTGTGCCTATTTTTGTTTTTGTTAGGAAGTAGAAAGCCCCCAAAGTGTACTTCAAGGGTTGTTTTTTCAGCTTCTTGTTTTTTACAATATATTCACAAGATTTTATGTCCTGTTTTTTGCTGGAGCACTCCTGGAGGATAGAAAACTGCAGTGGAAGTTTTATCAGTTATCAAATGACAGGGAGTGATTAATCTTCCACAAAGAAAGGTTTTCTCCCAAAGATTTTGTGGTTTATCAACCTCTGTATATCCTCACTGTACCTTTATCTACAGGGATGTTTTCTCACTGCAGGGGCAAGGGAAGCTGCCGTTTTATGTTTGAATGCAGTCTGTCACAGGAGACATGCATGCAAATACACAGCCTGATTCTCCACTCCTCTGAAACTTGGGCAGTCATTTATCCCTTTGTGAACTGAAAACACGATCATAGCAAAATGGCCATCTTTCACACCCATTTTAACCAGGAATAAATGACTATACAGGTGGAAGGTAGTGGAGGATCAGAGCCACTATGTTCTCTCAAAGATTTTCCTTTTGTATTCTTGTTTTGCTGTTCTTTAAAGGGACACTCCAACATGGAATCTAAATGGAATGAATAAGAGTTAAACATACTTCAACTACTGCACCTACTCCAAGTCCTCATGAAACTTTACATAGTTCTTTCAGCAAAAGTAGGGAAGTCAAGGGCTAATATTTGTCAAGTAAAAACCAAAATGAATGAAAAGGAATAAAAAACCTCAAATCCTTTAACTTTCTATCATTAAATATTATTAAAAGAACCAAAAAAGGGCATGAACATTTTTTCCCCTTGCAAGTTAACAATAAGGTACAGCAGGATGAGTCACAACAACTGGATTCTATTCTTGACTTCACCATAGACTTTCAATGTAATCTGGAACATTTCCTCCTCTAAGATGGGATGTATTCAGAGACTGAACCTGTGACTTCTGGATCTCCATGAGCTTTTAATGCCTGAGCTAAAGAATCACAGCAATTAGCTTGAAGTAACGCTGATTGAAAAATAAGAGCTGTTAATAAAAATATTTTTCAGGAAGAATTAAAATACTGAATTATTTCAGCCAAAAAGGCAATATTTCAATTTGAAAAAGCTGCTTCAGTGCCTCATGGGAGTTATAGTTTGGGCGTTTCATGATCCCATTCTACTCAATAGGCTGGGTTCGCTTGTCAGACTATATCTCTCATGATGCACCACACTCTTCCTTCTTGGGGAATAAGAGAAGGATTATCTGAGGAAACAGAACTAAAACTCCCAGCAGAACTAAAACTCCAAATCAAATATTTTAGTTTTCAGGCAAAATATTTTGGTTTTCATGGAAAGCCTCTTCCCCCCCCCACCCCCAGTGAAAACGTTTAATTGAAAACCCAAATTCCTGACACAATCCATTTTGACCAAAAAAAGTTGACCAGCTTTACTTGGAAGCAGTAGCAGACTCCGAAACCTCTACATGGAGTCTAGTAGTTAGAAAGGAGCATAGAACCACTCTATATTACCATGGGTTACACGAGCACAAACAATCTAATCTCTGTGTTGCTTCTTTGTTCTTGTTTGTACAGTGAAGACCAGACTGCTTACCTACACTGCACTGGGAGTACTGGCTACCTTTACTTGTGTTGTAAATCACACTAAGGTTTCAGATTGTCCACATATTTTTATTATTTTTTTTATTATTAATTAGGAAATGTAGGGTGGAAGAATACCAAACTTTTTTTCTGGTTTCCTGTGAGTAAACAAGGAAAGTTCATTTCTACTGTAAAAAGTAATCCTAGCCGTATTTTTTCTTAGCTTACCTTTCTGACCAACATCAGCAAGAGCAGCTGCTAAGGACTGAAGACTTTGCTGTGAGAGCCTTTGAAGCTTTATAAACAGAGATGTACTGCATGCATAAAGTCCTCTGCGGACTTTGAAAATACTAAAGATAATTATAAACTACATTTACCGTTTTTATCTTTAAAGAGAAATTGTCTAATAGTCTCTTGTGCATGAGACATACGGGTCTTCTATAAACAATTTAAAATAAATAAACTGCAACAGAAGAATCTTAAAAAAATGAAAATATTTTCATTTGCAGTTATGCCACTTTTCCTTGATAGCATTCATTTATAACACCATGAGTTAAGTGCAGACAGACAATCTGAAAATATCCAACTTAAATGACTACATTTGACTGATAATGTCTAATTCACACTATTCGTATTCTTTTAAATTAAGGTGCATTTGTAACATACAAATACAATATACTGAACTTTAACAGATTCTGCAAAGCACTTTATTTAGCTATGTAGAACTTCCTCCAAAAATCTTGGAGCACTACAGTTCGCACTCCCTTGGTGGCAGCCTCAGCAGAGAGGCCAAGTGCAGAATGGCACTGAAACTGAACTACTATTTCATCCCTAGAGATGGTCCCTCGGGCAATGCTGAAGCCTACTAGCAGGGTGTCTTAAATATAAAGGGAAGGGTAAACCCCTTTGAAATCCCTCCTGGCCAGGGGAAAGCTCCTCTCACCTGTAAAGGGTTAAGAAGCTAAAGGTAACCTCGCTGGCACCTGACCAAAATGACCAATAAGGAGACAAGATACTTTCAAAAGCTGGGAGGAGGGAGAGAAACAAAGGGTCTGTGTGTCTGTCTATAGTCTGTCTTTGTCAGGGATAGACCAGGAATGGAGTCTTAGAACTTTTAGTAAGTAATCTAGCTAGGTACGTGTTAGATTAGGATTTCTTTAAATGGCTGAGAAAAGAATTGTGCTGAATAGAATAACTATTTCTGTCTGTGTATCTTTTTTGTAACTTAAGGTTTTGCCTAGAGGGGTTCTCTATGTTTTTGAATCTAATTACCCTGTAAGATATCTACCATCCTGATTTTACAGGGGAGATTTCTTTATTTCTATTTACTTCTATTTTTATTAAAAGTCTTCTTGTAAGAAAACTGAATGCTTTTTCATTGTTCTCAGATCCAAGGGTTTGGGTCTGTGGTCACCTATGCAAATTGGTGAGGCTTTTTATCCAACATTTCCCAGGAAAGGGGGGGTGCAAGTGTTGGGAGGATTGTTCATTGTTCTTAAGATTCAAGGGTCTGGGTCTGTGGTCACCTAGGCAAATTGGTGAGGCTTTTTACCAAACCTTGTCCAGGAAGTGGGGTGCAAGGTTTTGGGAAGTATTTTGGGGGGAAAGACGCGTCCAAACAGCTCTTCCCCAGTAACCAGTATTAGTTTGGTGGTGGTAGCGGCCAATCCAAGGACGACGGGTGGAATATTTTGTACCTTCGGGAAGTTTTGACCTAAGCTGGTAAAGATAAGCTTAGGAGGTTTTTCATGCAGGTCACCACATCTGTACCCTAGAGTTCAGAGTGGGGGAGGAACCTTGACACAGGGCAGCATGGTGAAGCTATTAGCACTGATTGTGCTGCATCTGTTGCTCAGATAAGTGAATTTAGTCCCCAAGCTACCCTCCACAAAAATAAAATAAAAATTATAGCCCCAAAGAATCACAGAAATACACAGAAAGCATGAAGTAGGGGTATATAGCTGACTACATTTCAGATATCATAAGCACAATATAATTATCACCGTGCTTATTATATTTAGACAACTCCAACTCTTGAAACTCCCAATTTTAAATCAACTCACTATTGTGGATGTTGCTGTTTCTATTCTCAACTGATGCCACACATTGCCTTTTTGAGGATGGCCCCTTTCTGAGCGGAAAGAAGGGACAACAAACATTTTTAATTTAACTAGCATTCGAGTTGTGTGAAATATGACATTGAATTTCAAGGACAACCAAACTAAGCCACGGGTTTCAAGCCCACCATCCATTTCACAAATACAGAAGGAAAAATACAGATCATAAAACTGAATACCTAGCAAGGAAAGAATAGGCCTGGGGACTAGGATAATGGGCAAACCATTGAGGACATTAATTAAATAAAGATACGTCTTACCTATTAAAGGGGAAGTGGAGTTGATGGCTTATAGAAGGATCGCCCATGGAAGCTGGAATTTAACAATCCTGAAACTCCATTTCTGACTGTGCCGTGCTGCTTATTACAGAAGTAATATAATGAGAGTACACAATTATAGGACATGCTTATAGCTTTTCCTCAACCTTTCAAAATTGCAGGTTGCTCTCTGAATCCATACCTTGATTTTCCCATTGAATGATACCACAGGACTCTTCTTTAAGAATATTCATAAGTGATCTCAGTGGATATGTCTATTTGCATCTTTCCTCCTAATGTTTATTGTATGCTTTGAAGTGCAGTTATGATCAAAGAAGTGCACATTTATATATTATGCCTTTTTATTCAACAGTTCTGCACTTCATGTCCATCGAGTCATTTCTGCTTAATTTACAGGCTAAGATAAGTCTATTACTTTTATTAGGCCTGCAAAGCAAGCTAATACCATTTTGTCATACCATCAGCCAAATTGCTGATTATTGCGGATGACAGAGAAAGAAAAGAAAATACAGTTCAACTTTTGGATTCCAAGAAGAGTCTGAGATACTAACTGCTGAACCAGTAGTAGTAGTAACAATGAAAAATGTTAGGGGGGAATTCTAGTAGAGCTGTAAGTACGAGTGACTCCATATCAAATATGTTCAGTTTACATGAGAAGAGGTATTTTTCTCCTAACTGCTGGTGCTTCAAACTCATCCTGGGATCCTACAGTGTCTTTCAATCAAAAAAACTAAGGTGCGGTGGCTGAAAACATGCAATGTTGAAAGGTTGGAGAATAGATATAAGGATGTCCTATAATAGCTGCATGTGTTCACTGTTATACTTCTGAAATCAGCAGCACTTATGCTGTCAGAATGTGAATATTCAAGGATTGAAATAGATTCATTGTAAGTGATTTCCAGGCTTCAAGGGAAGCAGGTGTACATGTGGTACTGACACAGCACATTTGGAAAGGAAAAATAAAGAAGAACCAGTATCGAGAAGATGGTTACTTGCGTGTTCTCTGTCTCAGATGATGACAAACTGCAATGGCTCAGCTTCCGGGCAAACGGATGCCAGAAGAAAAAGAATTATAGCTGTATGTGTTCTTATTTTGCCCTAGTATATTAAGAATTTATGTCTAAAGATCTATATACTTCTGACTGTTTTTGGACTTCAGTAATTTTGTGAAATTGTCTGAAAACCACCTGCTTCCTAACCCACAAACTGCTATTTGCTTTATGATTTGCTCTTCTTTAGAAAAAAAAGGAAAAGAGTAAACCTGGGCCCTGAGCAAAACAAACAAACATACAAAAAAAAATCAAACCAAACCCCATATAACATGACAATGTAGAGATTATTTTATTCAGAGTACTGTTCTTTAAGATGAAAACATGATTTTTCAAATACTCACAGTACTCCTTTCCATACTTCTATAGGCCACAGGGACACACCTTTTGGGACTGGGACTATAGTTTTGTGTTTAACAAGTAACAATTAAATTGGGAAGGGATAAAGTGTCCCATTTTAAAACTGCTATCTGACAACCATGAGAACTCTGCACTATAATGGATCCAATGGCCTTGTGCTATAATTCCAAAGTTGTTATTATTATAAAGTATTTAAATGACAATTACATATTTAAGTTCTGTAACTTTTTTCCAACATGCTGGAACCCCAGTCAGTATTAATCCCCAGAAATAATTGCACATATTCATATTTACACATTTTAAGTAGGAGAACAAATGGCCAATAGAGTCATGAGCAGTCAATATTCTTTTTTCTGCCCAAAGACCTTTGTTCATATGCAAATATAGGACATATATTTATACACATATGACAAACAGCCATTCCCCAAACTTGTGTGAACAAAATTCTGTTTATATAAACACCTGCTAATCAGGTCAGATTCTAATCTCCTTTACATTCATGTAAATCCAGGGGATCTCAGATTGCTGTAAATCAGAAGATTTTGGTCCATAGTTACACCAAACCAACCACTCACATTTGAATAAATTAATGCAAACATTGTTTTTGAAAGACTTAACCAGATGTAGTTTGGCAAAAATCCAAGTTTTCAAAATGTTAAACCATTAACCAACCTCTAATAATTTGTCTTCTGGCTTTAAGGTACATCACAGTGAAGAAAATACATCCCATCATGTGTGCATTGTCTGAACTTGATCAAGCATATCCTAATTCACAATGACAGTAACTTGAATGAGCTGTTAGGTATGGCACGTAAAAATCTGTGTTCACTTCAGCCACTCTGTGAAGCCTCATAAAATTTTGAGAGAGTTACAGTAAGGTAACAATATATGGCTGCATCAACTGAAGCAAGGAATACCCATCTCAGTCTTCCTTTTACATGCTCTAAAGGCTCCTGAAACAGAGAAAAAAGCAGGACGACTACAATCTGCAATGTAGTATAAGTAATGAGGTCAGTGGGGCTTTATGCCAAATACCAAAACTTATTTTCTGAGCACACCACTCAAACTGAATTTAATCAGATATTCCATGCCACAAACCAATTTACCATAATAAAAGACATGCAGGTGTTTTAAAGTCCAGTTGCCTTGAGAAACTGGTCACTTGAATGCAAGGTTTTAACCTCACATTTGTGTGGTTTTGTTTACCTCAATTTGTGTGGATTTGTTTATATATCTGAATATGTTCTTGTTATCTAGTTCTGGCATTAGCATTATGCAGGGAACAGGCTGTTGAGGAGATTCACAGTAAGACTGTGCTAGATTGCCAAATTGATGGATTACTGACTGTATTGACATAAGGGATTATAGACTGTATCCATAATCGATGTTTTGCTGTTTATCAAAAGAGATTTCCACATCTTTCAAATTGGAGATGACAGATTCTTCTTTTCTTTGGAAAGCCAACATCAATTTATAGTATTTCCATGTTACTTCTGTAAAATGTATACTTGATTTTTCATTAATATTTATTCATTTAACAAAACAAATGGTAATTAGGCTAGCTCAGATTTGATTTTGGGTGTATATTTGGGTGATAGTGCAGATGTTTATTCTGAATAATTTTTAATTTTTTTTTAAATTTACATTTTCACAGTTGTGCAAAATCGTGAATTTTAAGCCTTTCCCCCTACCAAATTAAATTTTCACAGTTGTAGGAAAATATGGGGGTCAGACAATAGGGGGAGTCAGACAGTAATTTAATGACAGTAGACACAGATACAAAAAGTTATAGCTTTATAACTACTATAACACAAATTGTCAAGGTCAGACTAGGTGATCATAATGGTCCCTTCTGACCTTAGCATCTATGAAACATCACATATCCTCTAATAAATTCTCAAGTATCATTTTTCTTACTTTGCTTATCTGTAAATTTCAGTTACCGTCAATGGAAATATATTCTTAACTTGGATAGTGCTTTGCACCCAAGGATCTCAAAGCATTTTATAAATATTCATTAATATTCATTAATTAACCCTCATAACACTTCTGACACCCCCCAATTTAAAGTATCCAAGTCATGGGGAGTTTAAGTGACTGGCCTTAGGTCACACAGAAAGTATATCTGGGGAAAGAACCCAGCTACTTGAGTCCCAGCATAGTGTTCTAACCACCAAAGCATTCTTCGTCCATAAGTTAAGAGCAACTACTGTCAAACAGGAAGGAATGTTTTCCATGCCCTCTCAGTACATTAAAGCCATTTCAGAGAACAGATGAGAGCCTAGTGTGTAAGGCATTCCCTGTATTAGCAATTTGCTTAATGTTTCTCAGTGTTGCAGGTTCATCAGTATTATCAATGTTGGGAGCACTAGTATAGACAGACCATTATTATAACCATGTCATCAAAACATGCTTTGATCAGGATTATATCACACTGTTTAAAATACTGGTATTTGCTCTACACTGGAACTCACACTGTTGCTATCTGGTAGAGCGGCACTAGAGGTAATTCTAGGGTGAGAAATTAAGAAAAATGTTAGTGTAGACATAAATAGCCTAAGAGCTTGGATCTGGGAATTGCTTTTATTCCCATGTTTCAGCCAGACTAATCCATCAGTCATGAATCAGGCTTTCATTTACTTGGATTTTTCTCCGCAATCCCCATCCCTGCAGAGACTGGCTTTTTAAAATAATTCAATAGAAAAAACAAACTTTAAAATAATATATGTGATGAGACCGGACTTCTTCAGACAAACACAAAATTGTTTTCTTTACGTATTTGGCCATATTCTTAGAAAGCACTTTCTTTAGCAAAAGTCAGAGCCTGGGTACCAGGGAGGTGCAGGGGGAGGGTGATCTCTGCTCTAAAATACAAACATTTCTTCTGGTGGAATGGTGATATTGAGACTAAGGCACAAAACAGGGAGTCAGGAGAGCTAGGGCCTTTCTTGTTTAAAGTCATACAAGTCTGTGGCAGAGACAAATCACTTAAAATTTATCCGTGTCAGTTTCCTCAGCTGTAAAATAGGAATAACATACTTGCTACTTCAAGGGTTTTTTTGAGGCTAGATTAATGATTATTGGTAAAGTGCTCTGAAATCAGTGAACTGAAGTGGCCTATTACTACTTAACACTATCGTTGCCCTTTGGACAAAAAGCACCAGCAGCAGTATCCTTTGCTTCCTCACTAGAGAAATAAAACAAATTCTACAAGTCTTTTTAAAAAGGTAAATGTCCAACCAACTTTACTCCCTACTCTTCCAGTCTGGAGAGAAATTGAGATTCTAAAATGCATAACTCAGGGAACAGCCCTAACAAAAAGCAAAAAAAGAGAAAGGGTACAAGTTACATTCCTACTGAACCACAGATGGCTTAACTACAGGGTTAGGCCCGTCTCATGCAAACAAACACTTATGTACGTGCTTAAATACAAGCACATGAACAGTTTGATAGAAGTCAATGTAATTCAGTCCTGTCATAGCTTCCCACATCCCATGATTTTCTACAAAGGAGGCTACTCAGATAACTGCACTCCAACAGAATACCAAACATCTACAAATCCAAATAACTGAATGTCACATATATTTCAACAGCTTTTCTCTTTAGTTTTTTCCTATATTTTCTTTTTTTTGAAACAGAAATAATTTTTGGGGAAAAATAAATTGTAATTTTCAAAATACAAATCCTTTCAGAGGTGTTATTCCCCTTAAGCAAAAGGCACTAGTTACCAAATATAATATCCCAAAAGGTTATGCTATCTTCCATTTTCATGCTAATCACTCAGTAAATAGATCCATGATAGGTTTAGTTTTTTGGGGGGGAGGGTAGGGGAAGATTGGGGAACTACAGCTCATTTTGTATTATTTCAAGTGATGTTATTGAAAGAGACTGTTCAATATAACTCAAAGAATTGACTCGAGCTGGCGTTCATCATATTATTTCTGAGAATTGACATGCAACAAAAAGTTGAAAATGCAATAGGAAAGATTTGGTTGTTGCAGAAGCAGGTTTAGCCCACTTTCTGATCTGACACACTGAAAGAGAAGCAAAAAGACAGACGCCCCCTGCCCCCACCTGGGATGAATTACCAGTGCTATTAATAAAAAAATTAATACAGAAATAGATCTTCTAGGGCCACATGCCTCTTTTTATTCCTCATGGGACTAGAGAGAAAAAAAAGACGGGAAAGGCAGGTAGTACATAAAAGTAAATATCAGATAACTAAGAAATCCTAGTCAATATATTTTTTCTTCAGTCAGGCTATTTTTAATACACAGAGTCCTGTTTCTTTCTAGGAGACATATGCTGTTGGAAAGATTAGTTTTGCTGTGCCTTTTGCCTTTGTCAGCCTGCATCAAAGTAAATTTAGAGATGTGCTGACAGTTCAATACCTGCGATCAAGCTCTACCAGTAGATAAGAAGTAAAAAAAAAAAAATCTGTTGAAGGCCACCCCTAGAACATTCTTGGTTAGCTATTTTTCTGAAAGTTTATAAAAATTTAATTTGTTGAGCAATATAAAGCATTTGCTTACAAAATTCAAATGATATAAAGATCAATTGCCACACACAACTGTGTTGAAAAACACCCTGCCCCCCTCTAAAAATCTTCATACCCCAGCATATAAAATTGTAATGTGTGAAGTTACTGTGTATTAGGTGTCCCAGTGTAACCTGAATTAACAGGATGCAATACGAGGTAGTGCACAGGTCACACTACTGAATTAATTGAATAAAATTTCATTTCTGTTAACATATTTGTACTTGTAAAAAGTATGTAAAGAAGCCAGATATGGGGAAATCCCCATGTGTAATGGTAACTGGAAGGCAACCAGTACTGAGACTTGCACGCTGTCTTTATAAAAGGAAATTTTAAAAGGACAAAGAAAAGAGCAGAAGGTTACTCTTAAAAAATCCCCTCATATTCAAGGTTCAATTCTGCCCTCTCTGTAATTAACCTCCATCCCCCCAAAAAACTAAAAAACAAAATCCCCTTCCACAAATACATACTGAAAACCAGCATTTTCTCCCCCAATTTAGTTTTCAACATGAAAACTCATTAAAAAGTGATAACCTTTTTTTTAAAAAAAAGGTTCGGAAGTGTTTAAGCCCCCTTGCAGCCCTCATGTACCTGTATACCCAGAGATCTCTTTTCTCCTAATCAGCAGAGCTGATCTTCCTCCAAATAGAGGTGAATTGACAGTCCTGCAAGGTAGGATATCTACAGGCTGTAGATGACCACATACTAACTTTTTTTTAGACTTATTTTTAGACAGATGACAACTGTGTATCTTCTTCTCTGGTTACCTATTGCAGCCATAATTTCAAGTTCCATCCATTTGAGCAGCTGCTGCCATTTTGGAGAAATAACTTAATATTCCTCAGAATGCCAAATGAGCATATAGAGAGAGCCTAGTCTTCATCAATGCACAATTCTCTACTTTCAGAAACTTACACAAAGGCAAACACTACAGCGCATCATTTTAATGTTGTTTATGGCTGGTGAGTACTTTCTAGAAGAGGCTAGAGGGTCACTTGTTGCCAGTCAGATTATGGTAAATTCCTCATACGTAATCATGGACATCAGCCTTGGAACTCTCTCTGAATATGCCCTCAACTGGAGCAAGCTCTAATTTGTTTCTCTTACTATTTCAGACCTTCACAGCATGTTTCAGAATAGAAGATAGAGTGGGCAATTTGTAATTTACAACAGGTAGACTGCTAAATGCATATTATTTGCCTAATCTCAAGTGTAAATCATTCGTCAGTATGCTACATGCCTCCCATTGTGCCCAATACACAAAGTACATGAGTCTGTTACAGCTCTCAGCTGGATGCCTGACCCTGTAGCTCCTGCTATACTGAACTCATGCTCTTAGCTGCTGAGTTCCGGGATTTAATCCCAGGTGTCAGTCAAGATGAATGGAGGCTCATCTGAGATTTGAATTGTTGTGAACCTCAGATACTTGGGATGAACTTCCTCTGACCAAAGGGTGGGAGGAGGTATTGTTTCATGATCTCTGTGTGTATATAAAGTCTGCTGCAGTTTCCACGGTATGCATCCGATGAAGTGAGCTGTAGCTCACGAAAGCTCATGCTCAAATAAATTGGTTAGTCTCTAAGGTGCCACAAGTACTCCTTTTCTTTTTGACCAAAGTATGTATGTAACCCACCTAAATGTGTATTAGGTGTTCTCCTTTGAGCACAATGCATAGAGGATGATAGTCTAACTCTGAGCTGGAAAGCCAGGCTCCTTAGCCCAACCTGTGGAGACATAAATTTAGCTCTGAAGGACACGACTTCAATCATTGGTGTTAGCCACAATTGCGGCTGTCAAACAAGGACATACTATAATTCTGTTCTTCTGCAATTGTCCAATTGTGTTATAGTTGTTTGTCAAATATCTAATATTTTTAGGGTAAATAGGTCAAGAACTGGTGTTAAATACAACCCAAAGTACTAACAATACAACATAAGGTACATAAGTATATGAAACATCAAATCAGAATACCTTGTTCAGAAATATATGTAACCATCTGCTGCCATTCTGGGGGCTTGAAAGAAGCAGCTCCCAGCAGCTCACACAGACAGGCAGAGGCCAGATGCTGGATGGAATGAAACAGAAACTGTCTGCCTAGCCTATGTGTCAGACAAACAATCATTGTGAGAACAGAGAAGACAAGGAGGGATTACTGGGTCAGAGGCCAGGCTTACATGCCAGGGCAACCATCTGTAGGCTCTGGATAGCCTGCACATAATCAGAACTCCCAGATATGTACATAGAGCCCAGACTGACCCAGTGTTTGCAGGATAGCTGGAGTTAGCTTCCAGCAGCAGGAAGAGAGATGTAGCCTCAGTTATCCTGCAGAGAAGGAAAGAGGGCTTCACTTTGTCTCCTGGCCAAGAGGCACAGTAAGTCAGAAGCAGACAGCTTCACAGGGTGTGTCCTTCCTCACTTAGCTGTCCTGGAAAGAGTGGAACACTACAAAGTTGAAAACTCTTGGCACTCCATATCTTGCTAGTTAGAAAAGGGCTTAGGGGAGAGGAAGTCCTACATTTCTAAGGTAGCTGAAGGCTCACGCAGAGTCAAAGGCGGGGTGGGGGGAGAGGGTCTGGCACTGCACCACACACAGGTGAGGCTCAGGACTGGAGTACGTTTGATTATTTTACTGCACATACTTTCCTTTGTGCAGTCAGCCTTATACAACTGCCAGACTGTGTGTCCCTTTACCATTTGAGAGCTGCAAATGGACTCTGGGTTTGTACCCATTCACCTGCTTACTCTGTGTGGAATTTTAATCACAATTGTTAGAGGGGATAATGCAGTTTAATATTGAACTGGCTTCTAAGAAAGCATTTTGGGTAATTTCAACAAACCAAAATGAAACATTTCAATTTTGGGAATGTTAATGTTTCATTTCAATAGAAAATGTAAAAATCAAACATTTCAACATTTCTAAATCAAAGTTTTTCAGAATTTCCATTTCACAATTGCGTTTTGAAATATCAACTTTCTTTCAATGTGGGCTGAAAACAAAAGTTGAAATGTCAGAATTTCCTGCAGGCAGAAACTCTCGAAGTTTGCTCAGTTCTACCTTTAATTTAATTCTATTCTTTCCTCTAACAAAGAGCTTTCTAGTCTTTTTTTTCCATTCTCCATGTCCTAGAAGTCAGAGGAGCTGTATATTCATTTATTCACATGGTCAATAGTTGGAGACAGCACACACTAAGAATCCAATTTAGCTTCAACAACCAGCAAGCTAAGGGCTGATACCTGCTATCAGCCAAAGGCACAAAGAATCCAGGGTGCATTGATCCTAAGGACCCAGAGACACTTAGGGTCTGTTTACACTGCGGTTTAAAAATCTGTGGCAGTGAGTCTCAGAGCCTGTGTCTACAGACTCAGGCTTGTAGGGCTCGCATTATAGCACTAAAACCAGCTATGTAGATGTACAGGCTCAGGCTGGAGCTTGAGCTCTGAAAACCATCCCCCTTCCCAAACTTCAGAGCCTGAGATTGAGCCCAAGCGTGAACATCTACACAGCTGTTCTAAACAACATACCGTGAGCCCCACAAGTCTGAGTCTGTAGACCCAGGCTCTGAGATTTGCTGCCGCAGGTTTTTAAACACAGTGCAGACATACTGTTAGAAGGGAGAAGCAAGTGACTTCTTTTTCATCTTGGAATCAGGAGGGTGTTACATAACAGATATACACCAATTTACACCAACACACACCAAGTCCGTGCTCAAGCCAGACTCATAAGTCTTCAGATTAATCCAAGGTGCTGTAGAAGAATGAAGAGCAAAACCCAGGTTTATTGCCTGTAACATAAATGGAAGACAACATGTTGCATTTGTCTTTGTTTATTTCCTAATTTGAAGTTTCATCTTTAAGATGGAACTAGAAAAAACATTTGTTGTTTCTGTCAGTATATATTTCTGTACATTTCACTAGTAAGTCATTCATCCATAGGCCACACTTATTAGGCTAGTCTACATTTCTAAGTTTAATTTTTCATATACAGTTTTGTTTTTTCACTTGTACCTAACATTCCCATGTACTTGCCCTTAATATTTTGTGTGTGATTGGTATCAAATTGCCACTATTTTAGTACATGTGATCCATATTTAAGTGCTTCAGATTTATGAACTAAAGAAATAAGATTAACACTAGCATGTTAGGATACAAAGCCATAAATATTTAATTTAAGGAGGAATGTCATCTCAGAAACACCATGTAGGAAAGAGACATTGCAATGCAAACAAAAAGACCTTATGCTTTCTTCAAAGATTCATGGATTCCAAGGGCAAAAGGGACCACTGTGACAAATATAAACACACTCTATGCACATTCAAATGGATAGTAAGGGATAGTCTCATCTGGAAGTTGGTGGGTTTTGAAACACATCTCACTATGCACTTGGCTTAGATATAGTGACATATGAACTGAAAGAGTTAAGTTCCTACAAATCAAGGATCAAATTCAGGTCCTGGCAAAAATGAGTGCAAGTTTCACTCCAGTCAATTCAAATTGTGTCTATTTATTAACAAAGCTGAATTTGGTGTCGAAATTACCTGAATGTGGTGGTTATCCACATTCATCCAACATTTTTGAGGTTAGAAATGAGGCTGCACATTTTGCAAGGACAGATTTACGTCAAAACTGCCGTAAGAATAGCTTCCCTTGTGATATTTCTGTTTTCAGTTGAGACTGAAAACAGCATTTGCAGAAAGATCTATTCATTTATGTTTATCAAAGTTTTTAAAACCTCAGTAATTTGGTTGGAGTTTCGTTCAGGTTGAAGGCCATATCTTATTATCTGAATTAATTTTTACATTCCTGTTTGAAATTTGCCTTTAAATAGAATAGAAATGTAGAACTGGAAAGGACCCCAAAAGGTCATCTAATCGAGTCCCCTGCACTGAGGCAGGACTAAGTGTTATTTAGACAATTCCTGACAGGGGTTTCTCTAACCGGTTCATAAAAAAACACCAATGATGGAGATTTCACAACCTCCCTAGTTAATTTGGTCCAGTGCTTAATTACCCTTACAATAATGGAAGTTTTTCCTAATGTCTCACCTAAATCTCCCTGGCTGCAATTTAAGCCCATTACTTCTTGACATGTCCTCCGTGGACAAGAACAAATTTATCACCCTCCTCTTTATAACAATATTTTACTTATTTGAAAACTGTCACCATGTCCCCCCTCAATCTTCGTTTTCTCTAGATTAAACAAACCCAGTTTTTTCAATCTTTCCTCACAAGTCATGTTTTCTTTAATCACTTTTGTTGCTCTCCTCTGGTCATTCTCAGATTTGTCCACATCTTTCCTAAAGTGCAGTGCATAGAACTGGACACAATACTCCAGTTGAGGCTGTATCACTGCTGAGTAGAGTGGAGGAATTGTTTCTAGTGTCTTGTTTATAAGTCTCCTGCTAATACATCCCAGAATAATGTGCACTCTTATTGAAATTGTATTACATTGTTGACTCATATTTAGTGGATCACAAACTGTAACCCTCAAATGCTTTTCTGCAGTGCTCCTTCTAGGCAGTCATTTCCCATTTTGTGTTTGTGTAATTGATTATTCCTTTTTAAGTATAGTACTTTGCATTTTTTCTGATTGAATTTCATTCTATTTCAGACCAATTCTCTAGTTTGTGAAGATCATTTTGAATTCTAATCCTATCCTCCACAATGCTTGCAACCCTTTCCAGCCTGGTATAATTTGCAAACTTCATAAGTGTACTCTCTCTGCCATTATCCAACTAATTTATTAAGATGTTGTATAGAATCAGACCCAGGACATGTTGCTGTGGGATCCCACTCAATGTACCCTTCCAGCTTGACTGTGAACCACTGAAAACTACTCTTTGAGTATGGTTTCAGAGTAGCAGCTGTGTTAGTCTGTATCTGCAAAAAGTAAAGGAGGATTTATGGCAGCTTAGACTAACAAATTTATTTGAGCATAAGCTTTCGTGAGCTACAGCACACTTCGTCGGATGCATTCAGTGGAAACTACAGTGGGGAGATTTATATACACAGAACATGAAACAATGGGTGTTACTATACACTGTAAGGAGAGTGATCAGGTAAGGTGAGCTATTAGCAGAAGGAGAGCGAGGTGCGGGGGGGAGAGGGGGGAGAGAGAAACCTTTTGTAGTGATAATCTAGGTTGGCCATTTCCACAGTTGACAGGAACGTGTGAGGAACAGTGTGTGTGTGGGGGAGGTGGGGGGACAAAGGAGGGGAAATAGTTTTACTTTGTGTAATGACACATCCACTCCCAGTCTCTATTCAAGCCTCAGTTAATTGTATCCAGTTTGCAAATTAATTCCAATTCAGTAGTCTCTCGTTGGAGTCTGTTTTTGAAGTTTTTTTGTTGAAGAATTGCCACTTTTAGGTCCGTAATCGAGTGACCAAATAGATTGAAGTTTTCTCCAACTGGTTTATGAATGTTATAATTCTTGACCTCTGATTTCTGTCCATTTATTCTTTTACGTAGAGACTGTCCAGTTTGGCCAATGTACATGGCAGAGGGGCATTGCTGCCACATGATGGCATATATCACATTGGTAGATGTACAGGTGAACGAGCTTCTGATAGTGTGGCTGATGTGATTAGTCCCTATGATGGTGTCCCCTGAATAGATATGTGGACACAGCTGGCAATGGGCTTTGTTGCAAGGATAGGTTCCTGGGTTAGTGGTTCTGTTGTGTGGTTGCTGGTGAGTATTTGCTTCAGGTTGGGGGCTGTCTGTAAGCAAGGACTGGCCTGTCTCCCAAGATCTGGGAGAGTGATGGGTCATCCTTCAGGATAGGTTGCAGATCCTTGATGATGCGTTGGAGAGGTTTTAGTTTGAGTACGGTTTTCTAAACAGTTGTGCACCCACCTTTGTTTGCTTATGAGAAAGTCATGTGATATACTATCAAAAGCCTTGCTAAAGGCGAGATCTATCATCTACTGCTTCCCCTCTATCCACAAGGCTTGTTACCCTGTCAAAGAACTATATTAGGTTGACTGGATATGATTTGTTTTTGGCAAATCCATGTGGATTGTTACTTATCAACTTATTATCCTCTAGGTGCTTACAAACTGATTGCTTGATTATTTGCTCCATTACCTTTGCAGGTTCCAAAGTTAAGATGACTGTTCTATATACCCTTGGTTGTCCTTATTCACTTTTTCTAGTCCTCTGGGATCTCTCCCATCCTCCACAAGTTCTGAAAAATAATTGCTAATGGCTCAGAGATCTCTTCAGCCAGTTCCTTAAGTATTCTAGATATACTTCATCCTACCCTGCTGACTTGAATTCATCTAGTTTGTCTAAGTAATTCTTAATTTGTTCTTTCCCTATTTTTAGCCTCAGATCCTATCCCATTTACAATGTTCATTATGTTATGAAGTGTCTTTTCCTTTACATTCAGATGCAAAATGCCTTGTAGCTGTTAAATTTGTTTAATTCTGACACCAAGAATTAATAAAAAACAAACATTCTGCTTTAAATTAATATTGGCTTCAATTTTTTATTCAAATAGTTCAGCTACTATGGACAGAAGTCCTTCCCATATTCCTCCATATATAAAAGGAGTCCAATATCAGATTCTGTGCCATTCAATGACCTATTCAAGCTGAAAATTAATGGAACCACCCAGAAACAAATGTGATTCAATTTTCAAAGCCAAATCCCTCAACAAGCATTGTCCTGTTGAGATCATACAGGAAAAAAATCCCTTCAGACTGTGCTCAATGGTAAATCCCTGACCATATCCTAAATCTTGTTGTATCCCTCACAGCTACCTTTATTTGGGCTTGGGATAAGGTATAACAGCTTTACTGCCCAAGGCTCCGTCTACACCTAAATTAGGTGTGCAAAGGGGAAACCCCCTAATTTTGGTGGGGAACAAACGATGAGCTGCTTCACTCTGACAGCACACCACTGGAGGTGGTCAGGAATTTCCCAGTGAAATAGATTAGACACACTTGACGAACCATAGGCAGGGTTCCACTGGAAACCTGAGTGTGTTTTTCTCACAGCTAGCCTGGTGGGCAGCCTGGGCTTCTATGTTCCATGCCTACAGGGCAGTCCTGCATGTCAACAGCCTCAGGGCTAGGGACCTCAGGGCTTCCAGGGTATGCTGCTCCAGGGTAGGTCCAGCATGAGGAATGCCCAGGATCCAGGGACTCCAGTGCTTCTAGGGTCTGCAGCTCCATGGAGTTTTCAGCTTGGAATCCCTGGGGGCTCTCAGGACTACCCTCCACATCATGGAGCCTGGAATCCCTAAGGATGCTGGCTCAAGCTGGAGCTCTTAAAACTTCCAAGTTCCTTACAGTGGAGCTGGGAGCCTGGAAATTGGTGTTTCTGAAACTAAAATGTCTTTGAATTTCTGGTTCACAAGAAAAAAATGGTTTCATACAGAAAATCTAGAGGAGAGAGAGAGTGGACTTGACTGGCGATACGCTCAGCACATAAGAACACCATGACGACCGCTGACAATAAGCATTTTTCCAATATCTACCATCTATGCACTAAGATAAACAGAATTTACTGAATAAAACTAGCTGTAATTGTACCATGTGGTAACTCCCATAATTTCACACACCAACAGCACTACTTTGTAGTGGGGGGATATCTACAACAGCTTGTTCCCCAAAAGTCTGCAACCACAGCTGTATATAAGCAACCAAATGATGCTCATGAAAAGATATAACCTGATCAACTTGTAAACAGACTCGGGTGTGTTGATTAAAGATCCTTCGGCCAGCAGGAAACAGCAATGTTCCGACTCCCAGCAAGTCCATCATCCCAGGGAAGTGCAAACCAGACTGACTAGTGGTCTTCAAAGTCCGCCCCAGGACAACATGCCAACCAAAGCCAGTGGACTACTATAGTGAGGGAATTTGACTCCCACTACTCTTGTGCTCAGTGGCCCACCAAATCATGAATGAACCAGCAGAATGTACACATGCATTTAAAACAACCCTTCTTTTTCATTTGCTGCACTCATGCATCATCTCTTCATTTTTGTCTTGACTCATGTGATTTAAGGCAATCTGAACAGATCAGATAAAACTTGCATGTTTCTGTTTCGGGGTTTTTGATATACTAGAACATCTATAAACTTACACAATAGGAAGTGGTTAACCACCTTCTGTTAACAGTTTATTCCCTTACTAGGTTTATTCTGTAAAGATCAAATCATTTAATGTTTCACCATTGTAGGACATATTTTAGGCTGCTTCTATTAATTTATTTTTTCTACAGAGAATATAATATTCATTAAAAGTTCCGGATTAACAACACTGGAAAGAGAAGGCTTTTATCCACCAAAAAGCTACAGCACAGATACTGGCACTGTAAACTTCCCCAAACTACCCTGCCAACACGTCGCAAACAATGTTTTAGAGGGCTCATCTATATGTCTGCTGAGGTTACTTATTTTCTACACCCATTCAACACAGAGTGCAACAAGTATTGCATATTAACTCTGAGACGTGTCAAGTTGGTATGAAAACTGGGACCACCAACTCACTTGTCAGAGGCCACTAAATTGCTATCAGATAATAATCATTTGCAGTCAATATTGCCTTGAGCTGTGACTGAACCATGATATAAGTGGTGACAATCTTTGTATCCCAGGAGATCATCAAGTCTCTTAATCTCATTTAACTACTCTGTTAATGTATTTAACATACTATATGTTCAAGGCCTAAACCATCTGAACACAGCAACATCATTTCACTTCTGGTATGATGTACTGTTCTATGAGTCCAGTTTGATAGAAGCGTCTTATTGATTCTTAGGAATTGAAAATATATAATAAAGTCTTTTTGCTATTTGATATAAGGGAAATTCTTTCCTAAAATGGGTATTTTAGAGAAATGTGGTTGCCTCCCCTCATTATTTATTATAATTAAAGACTCGTAAACTGACAGAGAAAGTAACAAACGGAAATCAATCTATTTACTATCACTGTCAGATATACAGAGAGTGGAAAGACCAAAAATGCACATCCAGGTCAGAGTCAAGGGGCCTGATTCTCTTATCAGCTAAGTTTAAGTCAGGAGAAATTCACTGAAGTGAAGGAACTACATTGGTGTAAATGAAATTTGAATCAGGACTGATGTGTCAAGGACTCAAACGTTTTAGCAAATTAGCATTAAAGGATCTATAGTATTGTAATACACTGTAAATACAGCTGAAATGGGAACACTGTCATCCAGAGGTCAAAAACTTTCCAAATCCTGTTCTGGATGAAAATTCTATTTAAATTGAAAGCTTACATGTTTCAGAATATCACTACAAAGAGACCGAAAACTACAGGAAAAAAAAGGATCATTTTTAATATACCTTATAGACTGGGCTGAATATCAGAGAATGTAAGGATCAAATTGAACTACAAAGGAAATGTACAATTTTGAAATCCTGGCACAAAAAACAAGGAAAGAATGAGTTTCACATATCTTTCATAGTATCCATTTTATTTTATTTTGGAGTCTGAGTTAAAAATCATACCTTACTGGTGTAGGCAGTTAGAATGACTGCAAAAGCATATTGGGTATTTTTTGGTACAAATATTCAATTAGACACAGAGCTGGTCCCATGCTACCAGAAATACCCAATTTCCATGTACTTTTACAGTAATCTCATGAACAAACCAGGCATGCAGTTGTGCATGCATTTTTGTGAATGCATTTTCATGCACACAGTTTTGAATAACAGATCTTTATTGTCTTAGCCATTTATATCAGGCACCAAGAATTCCAAATACCATATAAATGAATAAAACCACCTCTTGAAAAGTATGGGAGTTATTTTCCCCTCTGACTAATAATTCTCAAAAGTCTTTGAAAGCTGAGATCATTTCCCATATCCACAGCTGCTGTGATGGTTAGGCTTATGTTTATTATATATACACCATCACTTTGAGGAGAAATCCCGGCCATGTGTATGTCACTTCCTTCAACTGACTGAACTAGTAGACCTGATTCTTCCACTTACCATGTGGAAACTCGCATTTTTGGAAGAAAAATCCAGAATTCTATTCTCAAAGCCACATACATGTGATTGGCTGTTGATTGCATCATGTATACATGTCTCCATTAACTGTATAATTGTTTATGACAGTGATATAAATATACAAGTTGGAGAGAAATTTGTTTCCTCTTTGGCGTAAGTTACTTGCAACTTTTCTAAGACAAATTAAATAGGAAAAACGAATGTAAAACATATCTGCCACAAAACAAAACAAAAGCAAACTTTCCAAGGAGCATTTCACCTTGCTTTTGTGGCATGAGCACTACTTAGTAAATATACAGGCTACTTCTCCACTCTCAGTCTAGCAAGAGCATATAACTCCCATTAGTGCTAAGAAAAGTTCCAAAACTATCTCAGAAGAACATTCTCCATATGGTGATCCTTATTACTAATTTACAGTGACTGAAAGATGAATACAAATATTTTATAACTTCACTGAAGTGAATGGAACTACGGAAGTTTAAACCAAATGAGAATCTGGCCCATTACTTTTTGCCTCTTAGTCACTCTCATTATGCTCATTGGAAGAAAAAACAAACACCAAACAAAGCACCGACATAGCACTTATCAATTTAGTGTCTGAATGAGATTCTGAAAAATATACACCATATTTGTCAATTATTTCCACTCACAAACTAGCAGATGTGTTGTGGAAGTGTGAAGTGCACAATGATAAAGTATGTGAAAAATCTTCAGACTATCCTGAAACATAGGATATAGATAGCAATTACATTTCATTTCACTGCTCTCCTAATGAAACCTGACTCAGAAAAGCACCTTACTAGTCTACTTTTTAATTACCCAACTCATGGAGATGAAAAAACAAGCATACAAATGATATATGAACTATAAAATGAAAATCTCCCTAACTGCATTGAGAGAAGACTTTGATGACACAGTCTGGTATCTTGGTACTTTACAAGAGGTGATAAAACCATTCCCTAGTCCTTTGCCCCTAAAAGGGCCTTGCCACTTCTCAGATAATGACCTACCCACACTAACCATGTTTTGTCTAATCCCCAGGTTAAGCTTTTAACTCACTCTACTGAGGGCTTAATTTAAATGCCACAAAAATGCTGACGCTGGCACTGTATGCAGAAATATACCTCACATGCAAAAAGGTTAGCACAAACCCAACACTGTCCTTTGCTAACTTCACTAGCCCTCCATTTGCTTATGGACCAAATTCAAAATCTGGATCCTATCTACAAAAGTCTTTAACAGATTGGAGCCTGGTTTTAATAGAAACCACTTTACTCTTGCCTGCAAAACCAAAATAGATATATGCCACAGATGTGATGCAGATTGGAAAATACAGGCTTTAACTTTCTTGCATTGGATACAATGCATTCTTGGCAACAGGCCAGAGCTGTGCAACTCAACACCCCAGGAGGGCAAACTAGAAATGAACCACACGGTGTCAGATGTACTTTGTGACATACTGTTTTTCCAGGAATGGGGCATATGGTCCTCCCTCCCCAACTTGCAAATATTAAACTATACCAAAGAGAAAAACAATTCAATCACTCATAATTTTCTAGGGGATTTTTATATCAGGGAAATAATGCTTATTTTGCAATAGTTTAGATAGGACAGACACACTCCCTGTGGAATCTATGGAGACAGGTCCAAGACACAAAGCTCAGAACTGAATACAATTTCCAAGTTTGGTTTATCCTTGATCCAGATTTTTTTTCCCCTGAACCCCTCTGTCAGGGTTCCTTCCCCACTCTGAACTCTAGGGTAAAGATGTGGGGACCTGCATGAAAGACCCCCTAAGCTTATTCTTACGACCTCAGGTTAAAAACTTACCCAAGGTACAAACTTTGCCTTTTCCTTGAACCCTATGCTGCCACCACCAAGTGTTCTAAATAAAGATCAGAGAAAGAGCCCACTTGGAGACGTCTTCCCCCCAAAAAATATCCCCCCCAAGCCCTACACAGACCCTTTCCTGGGGAGGCTTGAGAATAATATCCTAACCAATTTGTTACAAAATCAAAGATCCAAACCCCTGGATCTTGGGAAAAAAATGGGAAAAAAATGGGAAAAAAAACAGTCAGGTTCTTAAAATAAGGATTTTATTTAAAAAAAAGAAAGGTAAAAATCATCTCTGTAAAATCAGGATAGAAAATACTTTACAGGGTGTTCAGATTCAAAACACAGAAGATCCCCCTCTGGGCAAAACCTTAAAGTTACAGAAAACAGGAATAAACCTTCTTAACACAGGGAAAATTCACAAAAAACAAAAGAAACTAATCCACCTTGCCTGGCTTACCTATACTGGTTGCAATATTGGAGATTTGGGTTAGGATGGGTTGGAGAAGATGGATTTCTGTCTGGCCTCTCAGTCCCAAGAGAAAACAACCATGTAAACAAAGAGCACAGATAAAAGCCTCCCTCCCCCAAGATTTGAAAGTATCTTGTCCCCTTATTGGTCCTTTGGGTCAGGTGCCAACCAGGTTAGCTGAGCTTCTTAACCTTTTACAGGTAACAAGATGTTGCCTCTGGCCAGGAGGGATTTTATAGCACAAAGATGGTTACCCTTCCCTTTATATTTATGACACCCTCTAAGATGTATTTGACCAGCATACATTAATGGGGTCAAATTCAACTAAACTATACACATGTAAATCCAGACTAACTTCAGCAAAGTCAAAGGAATTAAAATTGGTTAACTGAGCAGAATTTAGCTCATACTACAAACGTGTGGCAAGATGTTTCCTGTACAGTCTTTTTCACTAAAATGTATTGCATATTTTCAAGTTCTATTTTGAGTAGACAGGTACAATCAAGCAAAACACTTTGAGTATTCATTAATTACTAACTGTAAGTGCAAAAATTCAATGGACTATTAATGGAAATATGCAAAATGCATATGAACAGTACATTAATTCATTCAGATCACTGTTAACATCAGACATTCATGTTGCATATTTGAAATAAGTGGTTACCCTAACAAATTTGGTAAACATAAAATAATTAAATCTTTTAAAAATGCTTTGTTTTGACATATTAGCTGTCAGGCATTTTGTAAGTGTTAGAAAGATTAATGTTCCTATTCTAGGACATTGGCCTACTTCACAGCAGGCTATATTACAGAGCTTTGGATACTGAGAAAATCTGTAAAGTAATTTATTGTACATCAGATTATAAGATATCCATAACTTTTATACACTAGTTCTCTTTTTTTAGGTTAAAAAAGTCCTCCTATAAGGTATGGTTAAGGTTCCCCCTTCCTCCAATTTGTCATTATAAATAAAGCCTTTACAGCTTTCAGAAATCTATGCCAAGCATATCTGATCATAAATGGGAGTATTTAGAAAATACATGGTAAGAGATCAGGCTTGTTATTGAGTCTTACATACACTCCCTGAATCCTGTGCCAACATTGTGTCAACAAGAAGGTTTTTATTTTATTGAACCTTTCCACTCATCTACGGGATTCCTGTTAATGAGATCAATACCTCTGTCCAGTGGCTTAATGTTTTAAATTAAAGATCATTTATGGTCACATGATTTTACCCCTCTTCTTTTAAAGATCCTTTTCTGTACTTACCATTCTCCCCCTGTCTAGTAAGTGGTATCGCTCTTTAGTTTGTTTATATTAGCCATGCATATTTATGCATAGAAGCTATTTGCTCTATGTTTAGTCACAAACTGTTGGAGAGCAGACTAGTGAAACAGGCAAATCAAATGAGATTATGTTCAAAGAGCCTTTTTACCTTTCACTTACCTTAGCCCTTCTATAATTAAACATTTGTTTGTTTAAATATGGATGGCTACCACCACTAGTGCTCTCCTCCTCATATGTAATGTCCCCTTTAATTTCAACTGGCAATGCTTTTCAACAGCATTCCTGAAAGTCAGTGGTGCAGGGTAGTCTGCATCACACAAAAGTGTGATTAAGGAGAAGCTAAATCCAAGCACTGCACTTCCACATTTAACCATCTAAATAAAAAGGGATAGATTTTCAGAGCATGAGCAACTCATAATGAATTCAATGAGAGCTGTGGGTGCTCAGTACCTCTGACAAAGGAACTTTTATTTAGGTGCCTAAATGTGGCCTTAGGAACCTACATTTAGATAACCAGTGTTAAATTTTTGCCATACTATATCTACAGTACACTGCACACAGAGCATTTGTCAGGGAAGATAAATTATACAAATTTATCTGGCGTTGTTTGTTCCATTGTTTATTGCCTGATTAAAGCAAGACTTGTTACAAAATTCTCAAATTTGCACAAATCTGCAAAAATGGTGTAGTTTTGAATTTTCATTGTCCTTGTTTTCCCTACAGCTTTTATAAATGACAAAGGTGTCCCATAAATCTGAATAAAATTGTCACCATGTTGCCTTTATAGAGGTCAGTGAAGCTGTCTGCTTAATGGATGTCCTTGATATCAATTCTATCATGCTATCTTTGGTAAATATTCTTATTGAGTTGATATAATGATTGAATTGTATACTACCTAATAAACAGAAATAGCCTGGCTATGTGATTTGTCCTAGTTTTATCGGTAGACTTGAAAAAGAAAGATACAGTAAATAAAGACATTACCCATAAAATTTGTCAATCTTAAGCAAGCAGTTGCTTAAGAGGCCTTGTTCCAGAAGCTATCATTCATTAACAACAGATTTTCTGTTTACCACTCCATCTTGAATCTCCCCTTTTATGGAAAAAGTTAACAGGGTCTCAGCAGGGCAATTTAGGATTCATCTGGTTCCTTGGATCCTTTTCAAGCTTGAGTATACTAATCTAATTCAAATTTTCCCCCAATATCTGTGAGCCCCAACAGCCTTCATGTGGAGTGCAGAATTCAATTCCATTCTTCATTCAATTTAGGGCTACCCTTGAAGACCACGCAAGGCCTGAGAGTAGAGTGGTCTGTCTAATTAGTGGAGAGGTTGGCGTGAGCATGTAACACCTGAGCTCTGAATTACAGTGGTGTCTACAGTGGAGATAGAAGTGCCCATGCTATGGAACTCATTTCCTTTGACAATCCAACAAACAGATACTCAGTCTGCTCTCAGGGCACAGAGCCAAGGCCTTTGGTTAAGCATTTTCTCAATACTGGACTATCACTATATTTTTTTATTATAGCAGTTTGGGGTTTTATAAAAATTGATCTATATGTTCTGCATATTGTGAGCAGATTAAGTTAATACATGTAATAGTGCTAGTTTAAAAATGATTTTTTGTGAAAAGTTGTCAAATTTTCATAAAATTTGGTCCACTCTATACGTGGGACTTCAGCAGAGCAGCCTTTCATAGATATGCATTCTTCCACATGAAACACAGTGGAAGCTGTAAGCAAGTGAACAAAAAAATGTGGAGAGTAGCTTTTCTAAGGGTTGGACCTGGTAGAGAAGCAACTGGTGGAACTATATTCCCAGAATATGAGAGCAACTAGAAACTCAAGGCCACCCATCCCTTGGAGAAGAGGAGAAATAAAGTGACAGTGATGTTGAAGCTTGCTCCTTTTCTCAAGCCACTTTCCCCTTTCAGTAGCCAGAAAGAATCAAGGGATTTTTAATGTGCAAATCACCAGGGCTGCCTCCAGAGTTTTTGCCGCCCCAAGCGGCAAAAAAAACTAAACAAAAAACCTTGCTGCTGATCATGGAGTTAGAGTGATTTTGCGGCCTCCAAATAGCTGCCTGCAACCGAAGATGACTCGCGTCCCTGCCCCCGAGTGTGAAATGTGCTGTGACGGAGTAGCTGCCAAATTCCCGCTGCCACCGAGAGCGGATTGCTGCCCCAGAGCCCGATGTCCTGTTGCCCCTTTACATTTGCCGCCCCAGGCACCTGCTTGGTTCGCTGGTGCCTGCAGCCGGCCCTGTAAATTAATTACACACAGTAGCAAATCCTGCCTCTACTTCCCTAGGTCCTCTCAGTTTGAGCATCATTTGACAGTGGAACTGGTGACATTCCAATGTGCAAGGAGGGAGTGGACAGGATTCTGGGGAGAAGGCCATGTAGGGTGTGTATATCATGTATGGCATGGAACTCAGCTCCACAGGGGCCCCTTTGTGGTAGCATGCAGAAGCAGGGCATGGGTAGGCTAGGGAATCTGCCTCTGTATAGGAAGAGAGATGACTGTTTAAAGAGTCACAAGGTATACTCCAGCCATCAGCAAATCAGTTACTGTGGTCACTGCCTGGCATAGAGAACAGATTCCTTCCCTTCACCCACATACGTTCCCCTTGCTCAGTCTTTTTACTCAGACTAGGTACTGAGCAGAGGATTTGCCATTTTTGCCAGACATTAAGGAAGAGATTGACTGTAATATTAATGACATTGATGGGACTTGCTAACATGGATCGAGGGCAGAGTGTTACCCATACTCTTTACATTTGTGCTTATAAATGTAATG
Organism: Lepidochelys kempii; assembly: GCF_965140285.1. NCBI lineage: Eukaryota > Metazoa > Chordata > Testudines > Cheloniidae > Lepidochelys > Lepidochelys kempii. Next base: position 76,453,432 of record NC_136383.1, on the reverse strand, counting down.
GTTCTGCCTACAGACAAAACCTAGTGGGAACATTAGTTCCATTGCCAAATCCAATCATAAGTCAAGCCCCCAAAACTCATGAGATTGTGTTTTTAAAAACACAATTTGCTTTTCAAAAATAAAGTTTATATGTTTGAGACTTTAGGATGTCCTCAAGTCACCCAGCATTTCTTTGCAGCCATGGGAGCTAGTAACTTGCTTAAAAACAAAAACCAACTCTCCCTGCCCCTGAGATTCTCATGTAATCCCATGATTCCAGGACCTGGGGAACCTAAGAGGAACACACAAAATCTTGAGATTTGTGATAAAATTGCAAGTATTGACAATGCTGCATTAGAATATATCACATTCTCAAATCAGATATCATCCCTAACCTGAGGTAGATCTACTAACTAGTAGGGGAAGGAATTATTTTTTTATCATTTAAGTAGTTCAGAACAGGCAGCACTGGCATATCTAGCATCTTTCAAAGTGAGTGCAATTCCCACTGTAGAAATGTAAGGTCATTAGGTGACTCTCCGATGGAAATAAGACAACTCTGATAATTTTTCAATAAACTGAAAAGAGCATGTGCTTTCCTCACCAATTGTATTTCCACTTCTCCACAAGGATAAAATACTGTTCTTCGGATCAATCTTTACACTCCTGAATGGTGGCCACAGACTCTCTGAAAACTAGCATGGCAACAGCCTCATTGATTCCAGACTTTAGCAAGATAAGTGCATTTATTGCATACTGACAAGTCAATTACAAATCCAAGTGTGCACTTCTCTTAATTTCAGAATATTCTGACTTTAAGTAAATTGTTTCAATAGGTCTAAGAGACAGATGTTTGTGTCCAAATTCCCTCTACTCCAACATGTTTCATATGAAATTACTGAAATATTTGCATCTTTTTCCTGGGAGATTACACAATTTATTTTTTCTGTTCTACTACTAAACACTGCTACAGACATTTTTTCTAATCTAGGGAAAGCCAGTTGGCTAAGGTGCAAAATGTAGTGTAATGCCTTGCTTATTTTTAATATTTCACATGGGTTTCAATGATGGTTAGATAGATCAAACATAATATTTGTGGGTGGAGATAAACCCATGGGGGGGTATCTATAAAAATAGACATGCTGTAAATTTAACTGTCCACTGCCTATCAGTGTTGCTCCATAAAAATACAAACAATCAAATTTATTTGACAAGAAATAATGAACTGAATGATTTATTAAGAATTTCAAGGGGAAATCATTTAGATATTTCTAATTAACAGCAGATATAGTGACATTTCTCTCTTTTAAAAAGAACTTAGAGTGTACAAATCTAAAGCTCCTTTACACTCCCAATCATACTAAATAAAAGACTGACATTTTTATTGGGCAGCATCCATAATTACAATAATGGCTTATTAGTAATGGACAAAATTTCATAGAATATCAGGGTTGGAAGGGACCTCAAGAGGTCATCTAGTCCATCCCCCTGCTCAAAGCAGGACCAATCCCCAATTAAATCATCCCAACCAGGGCTTTGTCAAGCCTGACCTTAAAAACCTCAAAGGAAGGAGATTTCACCACCTCCCTAGGTAACGCATTCCAGTGCTTCACCACCCTAGTGAAAAAGTTTTTTTCTAATATCCAACCTAAACCTCCCCCCCCTGCAACTCGAGACCATTACTCCTTGTTCTGTCACCTACTACCACTGAGAACAGTCTAGATTCATCCTCTTTGGAACCCCCTTTCAGGTAGCTGAAAGCAGCTATCAAATATCCCCTCCTTCGTCTCTTCTGCAGAAGAAACAAGCCCACTTCCTTCAGCCTCTCCTCATAAGTCATGTGCCCCAAGTCCCCTAATCATTTTTGTTGCCCTCTGCTGGATGCTTTCCATTTTTTCCACATTCTTCTTGTCATGTGGGGCCCAAAACTGGACACACTACTCCAGATGAGGCCTCACCAATGCTGAAGAGAGGGGAATGATCATGGGCCTCCATCTGCTGACAATGCTCCTACTTATACAGCCCAAAACGTCATTAGCCTTCTTGGCAACAAGGGCACACTGTTGACTCCTGTCCAGCTTCTTGTCCACTGTAACCCCTAGGTCCTTTTCTGCAGAACTGCTGCCTAGCCATTCGGTCCCTAGTCTGTAGCGGTGCATGGGATTCTTCCACCCTAAATGCAGGATTCTGCACTTGTCCTTGAACCTCAGATTTCTTTTGGCCCAGTCCTCCAATTTGTCTAGGTCCCTCTGTATCCTACCCCTACCCTCCAGTGTATCTAGCACTCCTCCGAGTTTAGTGTCATCTGCAAACTTGTGGAGGGTGCAGTTCACACCATCCTCCAGATCAATTTGTTTATTTCTATAATTTAAGTTCAGGTCTTCTAATTCTTCTCTGTTTCAAATGAAGAAATATCTAATTGTTCTTGTTTACAAATGTCCTATACGAACCACCAATTTGTCAATTCCGTCCATGGGGAGTCTTATGTAAAACATGGCTACACAAGATCAGGAGAGACACAGAGCACATTCAGGATTCCTACCACATATAAAGGGAAACTATTTCACCCATTTTCATTCATCTTACTGTAAAGAAGTGAAATTCTATGGCAGCATTTTTCATTACTGTGATCAAACATTTATATTGTATTGCAAAAATGTTGGGTGCTAGTTTGTCAAGACAGAAGATGGTGATTTTTTAACATTAATATTGCTGTTGTGCCGAGATGCCAACCAGATTGGGGCCCACAATGTAATAGGCTATTAACAAACATATAGCAAATGATGGTTCCTGCCCCAAGGAGCGTAGAGTATAAAAGGTAAGACTCTCAAAATGTAGATGAGTTGGGGTGGGGGTGAAGAAGACAGGGTTAAAAAAAATGGATGTGCATAATCCTTAGCCGGTCAGCAATAATAGTCACAACTTGCCATTATCCAATTGCAGTTTACACTATATGTTATAAAGAGATGTGTTTTGAGGAGGAACTTGGAGGATAAGATGGTGGCTTTCCAGATTTTGACTGGGAACTTTTCCCACATAAAGGGTAGCATAGAAGCAAGCATGGAAGTTCGTGTTGCAAAGGTAAGAATCAGGCAATGGAGACTGACATATTTGCTCCGCCCACTTTGTGATAAAAAACAAGGTCAAATAATAGTGGAGGGTTAAATTGTGAATGGTTTGAAAGAAAAGGCAAGAAGTTTTGGTGTCTGATGTGTTGGTAGAGGGAGGGTGACATTGTCAGAGCAATGAGTTAGGAAGACCACCTTAGCAGCAGCTGTATTTTGAATGGATTTGAGGTGGAGTGAGGACTCATGATTCTGGAATGCAGAAGAAATGTTTCCATCACCAGGCTGGTGGGTGTTGTGGGGTTTGGTTTTCCTTCCATAAGTAGCCTTCAAGAAGCAGTGCTGGTGTATCTAAAGTAGGACACTGGTTTGTTTACTTTTGCCACAAACTGAGGAGTGGTTATGACACTGAGCCCTTTGTGGCAACAAGTATCCCAAACCTGAGTTCAAGGCTGGAATAAGAAAAGCATAGTGCTCAAGGTTCTAGGAAGAATACAAGCTCAGATTTGAGGTGTGCCTTACGTAGGCCCAGTTATTCTCTCTCAGAAACTGGCTGGGGGAGTGAATCACATTGATGTAGAGCCAGATATGGCTGTTAAAGGACTGTGGTGACCAGACTTCACTATTGATGTAGAAATGTTAATAAAATGATTATATTTTTTGTTGGTCATTAAACTTTCCTGTGCCTTTACAGAAGCTTGCCTCTTATTATTTTGATACATATGTTGCTTGGAGAAGGGCACATTAATATATTATTTTTTAATTATATGAAATATAAGCAAAGGAATTCCAGGAGGCTTCTACTTTATCTCTGAAGGACAAGCAAATGTCAGGAAGATTACCCCTCCTTAACCATCAAACCATATTTATTATTCCTAAGAGTGTTACACAAAGTCAGAAAAGCTGTGTTTTAAATGTGAAATTGTTTTAACATTTATGCTATTTTCTTTTGTGCTGTGTTTAAAAGATATATTAGAAGCTATTGGAATTTGTGCTTTGTACAAAATATTTAATAGAAGTTTAATTGCTATAACAAACAGATTTTTTCACTCTAAGGAGCTTGAGTCAAGAGACAACAATCCCCTAAGAGTGTCTTGTCTAGACCGGGGTACCTCAAAATGACATGTAAGAATGTGTTATCAGAGCAATAAATCTAGGTTACAAAGTGGGCTATACCTACGCTCTTCTCGTGCTTTTTTCTTCATTTTTAAAGAAAACTTTGTTTTCTAAACACTTGAGAAAACACATGCATTTGGAAATATTTTAAAATTTCCTAAATGTTGAAATGGCAAACACCCTTGTGAAATGCATACTTGCAAATATGCTAGCTAAATGCAAAAAAACTCCTAATTCATAATATCATTGGTATGTAAATGATTAAATGTTTTATGTACCAACATGGAATCTAATGACCTTGCTTAATTACTACTGTAAGATGTCATTTGAGTATAGAATATGTCTATTAATGGGGAATTATTAGCAATGCTCAAGCAACTCTCACCCAACTCAAGGAGATAAGACCATCCTACATCTTTCCAAAAATTGTCATGTAGACTCAAAAACTTCTTTAATAATATGCAAGATAAAAGAATAAGGAGTACTTGTGGCACCTCACCAGCAACCACACACACCATACAACAAAAACACTAACCCAGGAACCTATCCTTGCAACAAACCCTGTTGCCAGCATTGTCCACATATCTATTCAAGGGACACCATCATCGGACCTAATCACATCAGCCACACCATCAGGGGCTCCTTCACCTGCACATCTACCGATGCGATATATGCCATCATGTGCCAGCAATGGCCCTCTGCCATGTTCAGTGGCCAAACTAGACAGTCTCTATGCAAAAGACTAAAAGGACACAAATCAGACATCAAGAATTATAACGTTCAAAAACTAGTCAGAGAACACTTCAACCACCCTGGACACTCAATTACAGACCTAAAAGTGGCAATTCTAAAAAAAAAAAAAAAAAACACACCCCTCCAAAAACAGACTCCAATGAGAAACTGCAGAACTGGAATTAATTTGCAAATTGGACACCATCAAATTAGGCTTGAATAAAGACTGGGAGTGAATGGGTCATTACACAAGCTAAAAACTATTTCCCCATGATAATTTTCCCCCCTACTGTTACTCACACCTTCTTGTCAACTGTTTGAAATGGGCCATCCTGATTATCACTACAAACGATTTTTCCCCCTCCTGCTGATAATAGCCCACCTTAATTGATTTGTCTCGTTAGAGTTGGTATGGCAACACCCATCTTTTCATGTTCTCTGTGTGTGTATATATATATCTTCCTACTGTATTTTCCACTCCATGCATCTGATGAAGTGGATTTTAGCCCACGAAAGCTTATGCCCAAATAAATTTGTTAGTCTCTAAGGTGCCACAAGTACTCCCCATTCTTTTTGCTTATACAGACTAACACGGCTACCACTCTGAAATATGTAAGAATAAAGACTCTTTATGAATTATTTAATGTTAAATCACAGTTTTAAACATTGTATATAAGGAACAGAAGTGTTTGGACTTTTTGAAAACAAAATTTAATTTTCTGTGAAATTCTAATAAAACTGAAAGAATCTCTCAGAAAATGGACTGAATACAAAGAGTTAAACTTCAAAAGTTATTTGGTGCTTTCAAGAACGAAAGCAAATGCAAACCTACATATTCAGGTGCTAATGGTGTCACCTAAGCCAACCCTGAAGGCATGGAGCCAATAAAAGGGTGACAGCAAGCAATTCTGAATTTAAACAAACTGGAAAGAGATGTGTTTTCTTATAAATTTCTGGAAATAGGAAGGAGAAGAGTATAAAAGCCTCTCAAGTGAGTACCCCTCATTCATTCATACTGCTTCCCTGCTTAAACGGCAAGAACTCATTTTATTCTGTCCATCTCCACCAGCAAGCTGCCATGACAGTTAAGAAAAAACAAACAGAAGACTCAAGAAGAAACCAACTTAAAAAAACCTTCCCAAAACTTCAATCTGGATTGATGAGAGAAAGTTAACAAAGACCCTGCCAAGAGATTAGATTTAAAAGTCTTGCGATTATTTTATTGGGATATGCAAGTCCCATTGTAGTTTAAAATACAACACAGTTTCTCCAGTTTATCATCAGATAGTTAGACCATGTATTTCTGGAGAGGAGACAGAGACTAAGCATTGGTAAACAAAGAAATAGTGGTAATACTGGCTTAAGTGGCCTTGAAGTGACTTCTTCTAAGTAACTGATTTAAATACTTACATTTAGTAGGATTTAATTAAGATTGCTTATTTTGCCCATCTACAAACTGACTACTTAATACCTAGACAGATTTCACCTGATCTTAAATTATTTTTGCCCACACAAGCAGTTTAGTATCTAATAAGATACTAAGATTGGACTCAAGATAATTTTGGGAAAATATATTCTTTTGTCTTAAATTTACAAATGAAGAACACTCCTAAATGTGGTCCACACTTAAAGGTGTACTCTCACCTAAAAGCTCTCCACAGAGACCATACAGAAGGGACTCTAACAGAAGTAACCAATTTATCATTTGTGTTCTGGCATTTGTTATTTTGTTTAATATTTTCTTTCCCCTTCTTTAATAAAAGAGTCATGGCTAATAACTGATTATTTTACTTTGCTCTTGATCAGGGTGTTCCCTAAATTATATAAAGGTACATGAATGCTAACAAACTAACCAGAGATCATCCCAACCCTAACATGGACTCTGGAAGGAGCTACCCTTCCAAACCCCCTCAATTAAAAGCATATTTTAATTCCATACATTTTGTCTAGGATATTGAAAGATAGTTTGTCACAGTCAACACTTAGGTTCTATTCCAGCTCAGCCACTGACAAACTGTGCAACCTTGGGCATATCAGTTCACCTCTCTGGTTCCCCTCCAACCCTTTGTCAATCTTGTCTATGTAGACTATGAGGTCTTCAGGGCAGATGTCGTCTCAAGGTTCTGTAGTAAAGTAGTAAACCTGTTGTTTGTAGGATGCCTGTCTCATTTATTGAAGAATTTTGGAACTGTGTACTATTTGTAGTACTGGGGCAGGCGGATCTAGGCCTGCTCATAACAAAGGCCCACTCCTCCAGGGAAGAGGAACCACTGAGCCCAGGCTACAATTGCTTTCTGGGGACACACAAAAAAAAAAAGAAATAGGAATGGGAGTGAGGTCTGAGATAAATAATCCAGGATCCAGAGGGTGGCACTGAGCACAGAACCCTGGACAGTGCCTACTACTCCTCAAAGTTGTCCATGGAGTCAGTGAATACTGCCCAGAGGACTATGCCTGGAGATGTGAGCTGACAAGGGACTGGATGTAGGCCCCACAGTCACAGAACACCTATATCCAGCTGCCTCCCCCTGGATGGATGGCCATTTTGGCCAGTGCCAGGAGGAGGTTGATGAGGAGGTCCTGTGGGACTACAGATGGAGTGTGCATAGATCAGGAGTTGTGGGAAAAATTGCAGCCAGAACCTCAATAAGAGATTCTGGAGGAGGCAGAAGAGGGGTGCAACCTGACATACCCTTCATAGATATGCGCCAGGGTCTCCTTCTTGCTGCAAAATGGACTGGTGTCGGGAGTTCGTGAACCATGCCAGGGACTGCCTGAGCTCATGGCCCCATGGAGGAACCACCAACTAATCTCTCAAGCAGGTGTGGAACCACAATGGACTACAGGTTGGCCCACCAGGGTTCCTTACCCTTCTCATGTGGCAGCAGGTCCCACCACTTGGGGTCAGGGCAGGACATGAGGGTGAGGAAATGGATGGTATGAAGCACGAGCATGTACAAATGTTCTCTGGGTGTAGTTCAGAGAAGGAGGAGCTGGAAATCGTGCAGCTCTGATATCAGCTCAGGTGGCAGGTCCAGGACAGGCTGTGGAGGCTCTAATGGCAAGGTCCCAATGACAAGTTCCACAGGGAGAAGGGTGGGTGAGGATCATCTTTCTGCAGAACCCATTCAAGGAACATGAAAGAAGTAGGGGGCAAGTCTGACCTCACCTCCTAGAGCCTATGACAGGGGACAATTATGGAGCTGGAAGGTGTGTAGTGAATGAAGGAAACAAAGTACAGTCTTATTGTCAAGACAAGAATTGACTGCTGCCTAGGGAACTGGACTCTCTGCCTCTGCTACAAAGCTCTCATGTGATGCCACACAAGTCACTCAGTGACCACATATGAAACATGTGGGTGTAACTGTGTGTTCCTCATTTTCTGGGTGCTGGACTTCAGAATGGTTACTCACGCTACAAATGTATTCAATGGGTGCTTTGCTTTGAACACATGAAGCGATATGTAATGCTAAGTACTCTGGAAAAAGACCCAGGTATCCCAAATTAGTGGGAAATTTTGATCTTCATCTCTCTATCTATATGTCTATAGAGCAGCTGGGAGGTGTAATTCCCAGCTCAGGTACACATACATGTGCTAGTTCTGCTTGAGACAGCACACTAAAAATAGCGGTGTGGCCACAGTGGCACTGGCTACAGCTCAGGCTTGTAGGTACCCAGGAGGTATTGTACTTGGGTAGCTGGCCAAAGCCCCACCTTTGGTGCTGCAGCCACACTACTATTTTTACCGCGTTAACTTGAGCAGCACTAGTGCATGTATGTTTACCTGAATTGGGAATTACACTTCCCAGCTGTGCCTTAATTCTCCATCTGTAAAATGGGGATAACACCACCCTTTCACTTCATAGGATATTGTGGGATGATAAATAAATGTTTGGGATGCACTCAGATAGTATAGTGATAAATGGCATAGCAAAGTCCATCAGGAAATTCATATTTTGTCTTCACAGCAAGATTTGACTAGAGTGCAGTCAATGAGGCGAGGTCACACATTGAATGAAGAGGAGAAAACAAAATATTGAATAGCTGCTCATTAAGTGAGCACCATGTATTCTGTGCATTGAATCAGGGAGGGATTCTGTAGAAGAAATATGTGGTCATGTAATTAAAAACTGTACCATAATGAATGTGCACAAGCTGGTTGAATTACAGTTGCATTGGCAATTTTGGCATTTCCTAACTTTTCAGTGATTGATTTTCCAGCCTTACTAATTTTTACATATTTGAGTGTAATAATGCATACAATGCCTAGATCCGAAGGTGCTGTGTAGTTTAACTGATTAATGTTTGTGAAGCATGTTGAGACCCAATGATGGAAGATGCTATAAAAGATCTTATAATTATAAAATTCCAGTCTTAAGCCAAGCAGAAAGATGTCTGATAGCTCATTGTGCTCTTGCCTCTCAGACCCAAATTCAACACTAACCTGAATTCGCTTTGCATCACATTTTGACTTGGCTCTGTCTGGGAGTATCACAGAATAGGAGACAAAACAGTAGAGTTTTTGCTTCAGTAGCTTTTGTGAGGGAATTTAAACTAACAGCAAATTAGGACATGAAAATAACCTTATAATTACCCCATCATTTTCAATAAAATATTTTTAATTACTGAAGCTGAAGAGAGCAATTTAGCAGATTTACAGGGAGCATGTTTTTTTTCCCCCCAACTCCTGCTGCTACAGAATACAGCAAATGATCTGGTAATCTGTACCAATTACAAGCCAATAGTCTTTAGGAACATTTGGTGCTGTTAAATATATTTTTAAATAAACTTCAATCAGTGCAAGTTTAAACTTTTGCTCTAATTTTCAGGTTTCTAATAACAGTACTTGAGCCTTATAAATCTTAGAAATCTAATTAGACAATGTTAAATTCTCTCTAGCTGAAGTCACAGATGTTTCATACTGGGAAAATCAGCAAGCCCCCGGGTTTGTTTGGTCTAGAGTAGTGTCAAATTTTCATGGATAATTTAATAGATAATAACTAATTCTTTCCTGTAAACCAAGAGATTATAAGTGATTGCACTAGCCACATAAAATTAACCCTCTAGGCTAATGAAAATTCAGAAACCACTGAGGAAATTAATTTCTGGTACTTGATGTTACTTTATTGCCAGTCACTCGAGTTGTATTATATTTCACAATCTGACAGAAAATGCAAACATATTGAAATAATGCAATTCAAAAAGAATTATTCATGAAGGGTAACTGAGTATCTTTAATCTGTTCTGCCTATTTTACTAATCATAGTGGAATACAAGATGCTTTTTGCCATATTGGGCTCACACTAGCAAAGTTTATGATTTTTTTTTTATATTTACACTATCAAATCGTGAATTTCCCTCAAGAAAAGAGCTTGTCTCTTTGACTATAGAAAAATCTCAAAGAGGGGCCTTTACCTCGCTCTGCAAAAGTAAGCAAATACTATTAAACTGACTCAGGGTTGGAAATATTAATAAAGAAAACTCAGTTCTGCACATTAGTTAAATAGAACATGGAAACACAAAGGACTAATGAGGCTTTACATTCAAGAAGTTGAACTTTTGTGCTCCGATCCTGCAAACAAGTTATCAGCAAAGAGCTCATGGCTTTCTATAAGGCTAGAACAAGGACCAAAGTTGTCTGCTTGAGTGCAGAGATTTGCAGATCTAGCTGTAAGGAATAAATTAAAATTGTCCGAGCACACCACAAGTGGGGTATGCTACTGCAATAGTTCCTAACATACTTCTGAAAACACCCCTCTCACCTGACTGACTAGCAGATCCCACACCTTCCACTCCCTCAATCCCATAACCCTTCATACTATTTGCTCAGGTCTTTTCCTTCCTCTCTCCTTGGTCTTTACCTGAATTTTTTCTCCTCTTCTCCATTCTAATGTTTATGCTTTATGGGCAAGTACAATGGGAACTCCATTTTGACAGGGATCTGAGCTCTACTACCATGTAAAATAAACACAAAGCCACCTAGCTGTACAGAAAGAATCGTTTTCTGCTCTGACCAGCCTGCGATAGGTTTCTAGATTTTAAATGCGTAGCTAGAAGTAACATCAAATGCAACTTCATTTCTCAAAGTAGGTATTCTCTTCATATTCTTTTCCTATATTGAGGCCTTACAAAGATTGATTGTTGCTGGAGAAAAATATCTATGATTGACTGATGTGAGTTTCACAGAATCTCCAATGATCTAATACTCTTCATATTCAGAAACATTAAGAGAAAACTAAGAGGAGGAACAGCACAGGGTCTAGTCTCATATGTTCACAACACATAGTATAACTCCTCACATGCACACAATTTAGTATAGCCACAGCTATTCAGATCACATGGTTTAGTCTTCAGTTTGACCTCAAATTGACCTTGATGTTTCAAGCAACCAGACAACCACACCATTCAAAAAGAATAAGCAAGCAAGCAGACTTTTAAATCATGCATTAGCACTTAGCATCTGGAAATCCCACGTGCCACTGCCAAGGAGTTAAACTAAATCACTGTACAATATTTTATGGCTGAGTGCCTCCAACCACAATGGTGTTTTGGGCCCTGGGGTATGTAAAATATTTCCCCCCCAAGACCCAGACCTTCGCTGAATTGACAGGCAATGCAAGACTGGAAATTATTATAAGCCTCCACAGTGCTTCTGGAAATGATTTCATAGACATGCACAATGAAGTTTGGTCAATACCACAACAAAATTCTAAGACACCCACAAGACTAGAGAACTGCACTTTGAGATAAGTGGAGTAATCTGATGGATTCCCATAGATATTCATTTAAAGCTAGCATCCCCTTTTTGTCTGATCTACATGGCAAGGATACACAGTTTAACCATATTATTAAGATGTGGGAGAGGGGTCCTGGAAATTTTGACTGCTAGGCAGAAGACTTAGGTCCAGGGCCTTGGTTGTAGCTTTCTCTGAAATGCTTTCAGTTCCACAGGCAGGTCCAGCTAGACAGAGGGAACTTCAGAGTCTCAATATGTTGAGAAGATGTTGCAAAGGTGGTCTATTATGGTTTATTAAAAGTTTATTATGCACTAGGGAACATTATGGAGAAGGAGGAGCTGATCCAGAGGTGATGGGCTTCATGTTAATCACAATGGAAGGATGTAAAATAAAGTTTTGGAGGAGTGTTTAAAGTGCGGGAAAGCCAACAGGAGCATGTAAGTTGGACAGAGACATCTATTTAAAGATGTTGGCAGTTCAACAGTACCTCTGTATCCACTAGAGCGGGGAGATGAACTAGAACAAGGACAGGATAAGAGCACAAAGATAAATTCTGTAAAATCAGCATAAAGTGTCAGATTAAAGATTTTTTTAAAAAAATCAAGGTACTTGGTCAAGAATAAAAACTTTATATACAAACGAAAAGTTTTAAAATAGGTGAACTAGAATGCCTTGCCTTGGAGAAGGACTTTGATATAATAAACATTACAGAAATGTGTTGGAATACTGCAAGACCTGATTCAAGCTATACAGGAAAAACAGACTAGGCCACAGGGATGGGGGAGCAGGAACGTATCTAAGGATTCTGCAGAATTTAGCGAGATAAAAATTCTTATTAGAGAAGACCACAGACTTGAATCTATATGGATAAATATTCCCAAGCAATGCTACAGGTCTCTGAATCAAGAAAAGGAAATTGAGTTCAGAGTGTTTAAAGAGATCAAAGAGGCAGCAAAATCTAACAAAATAATAGGGAATTTCAACTACCCACATATTAAATGGCACAGCAGCACAAAGTTTAAAGAAACAATTTCTCAACATGCAAAGTAACTGTCTTGGATTGGCTAGTTTTAGAGCCCACAAAAGGTTACTACGAGGAACTTCAAAAATCCTTGAGCACCACAGGTAAACAGGCAACATGATGGCAAATGCAGTTCAGTGTTGATAAATGCACATTGGAGAGGAATATTTAAACTATACATACACCTTACAGGGTTCTAAATTAACTGAATCTATACAGTAAAGGGAACTGGGTATCACTGTAGAACATACAATTACAATTTTTACCTTCTTGGTGAGAATATTAAAAAATATTTGATAGAACATTATTTGTTCACTTATTTGCTTTTTTAAAAATATAACTTTATTTCTGTGGAACTTTCAATGAAATCCAACCACACTTTGTCAAACAAACAAAGATTCTGCTAAAATATTCAGGAATAAAGCTTAAATTGTCATCATGAGGATTCAGAATCAACATCCCACTATGATGAATGATGATTGTAAAAACTGTTTAAAGACATTTATTTTGTGCCCTAAACCCCACAATTGAGTAAAAAAGGTCACACTGATTAAAATGCCAACCTGGATTAAAGTGAAGGTGAAAGCAGGTAAAATAAAATAAAAATACCCCAGATCAAATTGAAGGAAAAAGAAGTTGATAGTTATAAATACACAGAATCTCAGAAGTGTAGAAAATTGATACAGGATGCAAAAGGGCACAAGGGAAAAATCTATGGCTGGCAGAGTTAAGGATAATATGAATTTTTTAAAAATAAATCTTTATTAGAAACAAAAGAAACCCTAACAATAATATTAGTCCATTACCAGATTCATGATAGAATTGTCAACAAGCAGAAAAGGCAGAAGTGTACAATAAATATTTCTGTTCTGTATTTGGGGGAAAATAAATGAAATACTTTCCATTCCTATAGTAATAAGGAAATATTAAACAGTGGCTACTAAAGCTAGACATTTTTAAATCAGCTGGCCCAGATAGCCTGAATCCAAGAGCTTTAAAAGAGCTGGCCAAGGAGCTCCTATTTAAAGATGATTTTCAGTAAGTCTTGTCTGTAACAGAGGAAATTAAAGAGAACAGGAAGAAGGCTAATACTGTGTCAATATTTTAAAAGGGTAAATGGAACAACTGAGGTATAAGCCTGCCAACCTGACATTGATCCTGATCAAAATAGTCGACTTGATGAATAAAGAATTAAAGGAGTGTAAGATAATTAATTCTAACAACATGTATTTATGGAAAATAGATCTAACTGGACATCCTTTTTTTTGATGAAATTACAAGTTTGATTGATAAAGGTAGTACTATTGATGTTTGATATTGATAGTACCTTTATCAATCAAACTTGTAATTTCATCAATTAGGCTTTTGTTAAGCATTTGACTTGGTACCACATAACATTTTGATTAAGAAACTAGAGCAATACAAAATCAACATGGAACACATTAAATGGATAGTGTCTAACTGATTGACTCAATCAATTACATATTAAAACCTATTTAGCTTTACCAAGAGAAGATTAAAACTAAGGTGACTGGATCATCATCATCTATAAGAACCTGCAAAGGAAACAGAATTTTTCTAATAGAGAACTCTTCCCTTTTGTCCTTATAATCTATGAATGGCGACAGTTCAAACATCTTGGTGTTATTATTTCAGTCTCAAAGAAGAGAGCAAAACACTGTTTTACATTTAGAAGGCTGTTGTATCTTCACAAACAAACAGTTATGAACTTTTTAAAAATCTAAACTTAAACTCTGCAGAATTAACAAAAATCCACAGACAGAGAGAAGCACCTTATTTTTTTTTTTCTAAAGAGCAAAATTTCCATAGTGCATAATCCCAAAACCCGAGGCATGACTTGTTTTCCTTTCGCCCTCACAACAATATCAGGCTACTTGTAGTCAGACTCTCTGAAACTTCTATTATATGCATGGTCATTAGACAATATCAAACAGCTGAATAGGTTACAGACATGCATATAAAGCTACTGTTTTAAATTTAACTAAAAAGCTTTCAATCATACAACATGGTTTTATCAGATTACATTCCTATTTATCTCCAAACAGCCACTCTCATTTTCCATATGAGCTTCAGACAATATCTACACTAGAAATTAAACACAGCTTTTTTATAAGAAAACTTTTCACTGAACTATCTCAAATTACAAATGCAGGATTCAAATAAACTGAGAACTGTTAGCAGTCATATTCAGACTAGAAATAAGGTGTAGTTTTTTTAAGAGGAGTGTAATAATCAGTGCAACAATTTAGCAGGGGTTGTGGTAGATTCTCCATCACTGACAACTTTTAAATCAAGAGTGGAAGTTTTTTCTAAAAGAAACTCTAGGAATTATTTTGGGGAAATTCTATGGCCTGTGTCATACAGGAAGTCAGACTGGATGATCACAATGGTTCCTTCTGGCCTGGGAATCTATCAATATATAAGTAACTTTCAGGTTAGATGAGGCGTCAAACATTTTTTCTTTGAGGGTGTTTAAGCACCTTTCTTGCAGAAGGCAGGACAAATCCTGCATCTGGAAGTTCATCTTGGCACAAAATGCAGAAATGAGTAGTGATATAGGCTCACAAGTTTGAAAATTGGGCCCCAGGTACGTACTCTTTATTTCAGAAAGCCTTTGACAAGGTCCCTCACCAAAGGCTCTTACACAAAGTAAGCTGCCACAGGATAAGAGGGAAGGTGCTCTCAGGAATTGGTAACTGGTTAAAAGATAGGAAACAAAGGGTAGGCATAAATGATCAGTTTCAGAATGGAGAGAGGTAAATAGTGGTGTCCCCCAGGGGTCTGTTCTGTGACCAGTCCAATTCAACATATTCATAAATGAGCTGGGAAAAAGGGGTAAACAGTAAGGTGGCAAAATTTGCAGATGATACAAAACTTCTCAAAAGAGTGAAGACCCAGGCAGACTGTGAAGAGCTACAAAAGGATCTGACAAAACTGGGTGACTAGGCAACAAAATGGCAGATGAAATTCAATGTGGATAAATGCAAAGTAATGCACATTGGAAAGCATAATCCCGACTATACATATAAAATGATGGGGTCTACATTGGCTGTTGTTAGGATATAGATACTCAGGTCTGTCTGTAAAGGCCTATACTCTAAAATTTAGGTGTATTCTTATCATTTAGCTAGTTCTAGAGGTATAAAAGAAAGAATCAAAATCACTGTCTGCCGGTGTGAAGGCCTTCTCTTACTGTGACAGTCTGAGGCCCTGTTCTTAGGCTAAGGCCTTTGGCTAAGCAGCAGAGGCAGCCATAAGCTGGGAAGCGAACGGTCACAGCCCCACATTCCAAACTAATCACATTGAAAGAAGGTGCTAATGGGCTGTTAGGAATACAATCCTGTCCTGATAGTGCCTATCACCTCCAGGAAAAGGGAAGTGCCTAGAAGATGTAAAAGGAAACTTAGTTTGATAGCATCCTGTCTGGCAAGAACTCACTTATCAATAGCTGGGATGTGAAATCCTCACTTCTGTATTGTTTTGTCATTATAGTTCCCACTTTGCTATTGTTTATTTGCATGGTCTCTGTCTGGTCCTGTGATTGTTTCTGTCTGCTGTATAATTAATTTTGCTGGGTGTAAACTAATAAAGGTGGTGGGATAGAACTGGTTAAATAATCATGTTACAATATGTTAGGATTGGTTAGTTAAATTTCAGTAAAATGATTGGTTAAGGTATAGCTAAGCAGAACTCAAGTTTTACTGTATAGTCTGCAGTCAATCAGGAAGTGTGTGGAGGGGAATGGGAACGGAATGGTGGTGGTGGGGAGAAATTGGAATCAATTTTGCTAAGGGGGGGAATGGGAACAGGGACACAGGTAAGGATCTGTGGGCCAGAGCTGGGAAGGGGGACATTAAGGAATCATGCTTGCTGGAAGTTCACCCCAATAAACATCAAATTGTTTGCTCCTTTGGACTTTGGGTATTGTTGCTCTCTGTTCATGCGAGAAGGACCAGGGAAGTAAGCGGGTGAAGGAATAAGCCCCCTAACAGCTGTTACCACGGAAGATCTTTGAGTCATTGTGGATAGTTCTCTGAAAACATCCACTCAATGTGCAGCGACAGTCAAAAAAACCCAACAGAATGCTGGGAATAATTAAGAAAGGGATAGATAATAGGACAGAAAATATCATGTTGCCTCTATGTAAATCCATGGCATTCCCATATCTTGAATACTGTGTGCAGACGCGGTCACCTCATCTCAAAAAAGATACATTGGAATTGGAAAAGGATCAGAAAATGGCAACAAAAGTTATCTGGGGTGTGGAACGGCTTCCGTCTGAGGAAAGATTACTAAGACTGAGACTTTTCAGCTTGGAAAAGAGACTGCCAAGGGGAGATATGATTGTCTATAAAATCATGACTGGTGTAGAGAAAGTAGATAAGGAAGTGTTGTTTACTACTTCTCATAACACAAGAACTCAGGGTGACCAAATGAAATCAATAGGCAGCAGGTTTAAAAACCACACAGTCAGCTGTGGAACTCCTTGCCAGAGAATATTGTGAAGGCCAAGACCATAACTGGGTTCCAAAAAGAACTAGATAAATTAATGGAGGATAGGTCTATCAATGGTTTTAGCCAGGATGGGCAGGGATGGTGTCCCTAGCCTCTGTTTGCCAGAAGCTGGTAATAAGCAACAGGGGATAGATCACTTGATGATTACCTGTTCTGTTCATTCCCTCTGGGGCACCTGACACTGGCCACTGTCAGAAGACAAGATACTGGACCAGATGGACCTTTGGTCTGATTTAGTAGGGCTGTTCTTATGTTATTTATATGTGTATGTAAGGTGAGACTTGAGTGTGTGCCTCCGATTAGGTCTTTGTTTCTCTGTGTGTTGCATCTGCTCCTAGGAATTACTCTTATAGGAATGAATCATATGAAAGTTATTTGAGTACATGACAGCTCCTAATTTAATATAATTTAAGGTACACTTAGTGACTATGAAGAAGAGACCTCTCCCACACCATGCCTGGGAATATTAAATCAGCACTTAGAATGTGAAAGCTTTTAAATTAGCTTTACAGTCATTGCTTATTCTTGTAAAGAAGCTTTACAAGAATAAGTGAGTAAAGAATGATACAATTATTGGCATGTGGTGAAATCAGTGTAAAATACAAGGAATAGTAATTATTGAAGCCTACCAAAAATACAGTATGATTTTTAATAACTTGTTACAGAGATGTTGCTTCAACTTCTTAATTGATATATCAGAATGGGTGCCTGGAAGATCAGTGATTATAAATCACTTTATTCTTTTAAAATAAACTAGTTATTTAAATTGTTTTGTAAACAGGTCTTGGCATCACTCAGCTCTTCTTGGGCCTATATATGCTAGCCTAGGCCAGTTTGGTTTTGGTACCATTTGGGGAAGAAATAATTATTTTCAAGGTGCCCTAAGAGGGAATACTCCAATTTAACAGCATCTACCTCTAACTCAAGCCATCAAAAATAAAAAACATTGTTTTTATGAAAAAAGAGATTACTGAAAACACAATAGATGTTCAGTGGCTTTAAACACAGCTGCACTAATCATTGCAAGAAGTACACCAAACTTGGCTCTAAATTTAGTCTCAAACAAGGAGAGAATTTCTTATTATAACATTTTTTATTTAACAAACAGCTGTGAGGCTGTCCATTCTTCAACATCCCTGTCAGGTTTGTAACTGCAGACAAAAAAAAGTCAGTGTGCCTTTTTTTTTTATTTTCTAAAAATAATCACACAACCTCCCCTCAAAAAAACCCAACACCCAGTGTCACGGTGTAGGACTCACCCCTGCGGCGCCTCCTGCTGGTCTCTCAGAGAATTAGCTCTTCCAGCCACCGAAGTGCCCTATGCAGGCCAGTGTCCCACTTGCCACCATGTCCCTCCTGGACCCCAGTGCCCCTTTCCCTGGGGTGCTGCCCCCTGGCAGTACCACCATAGTCTCTGGGTCTCCCCTCCCCAGGGAACACCCACCCACTATCCCCACCTCACCTCAATCTTTGGCTACTGCCAGTCACTATTGAGCCCCTGCACACTGGGGTGGACTGCAGTGTATAAGCCAATCATCACAGGCAAGGGGGGTTTGGACCTGCTGCCTCTGCCTACCCATGGGCTGCCTTGTTGCAACCTCAGTACCCTGCCTTAGGCTGTCTGCCAGGCCTGCAGCCTGGCGCTTCTCCAGTCTGGAGCCTTCCCCAGCCCTGCTTCACCTCAGATACCTTAGTACACTCCCCAACAGCCAGGCCCATCTCCCTCCACAGCTAGAGAAGACTCTGTGTGCTCCTGGCCCACTGCCCCCTTATAAGGGTCAGCTGTGCCCTGATTAAGCCAGCCACAGCCTGATTGGGGCGTGGCCTCCAGCTGAGGCTGCTTCTCCCAATCAGCCCCGCTTTTCCTTCCCTGGGATGTTTTAAGCCTTTTAAGGCAGGATCGGGTGATCACCCTACTACACCCAGATTATTTTTTTCTTCCCAAAAGTTCCTCACCACCACCACCACTATCATATCCAAGAAGTCCAGTTAACCTTTATATCATCTTTCAAAACCAGTATGGATTGGCCTCATCATCTCTCCCAGCTTCCAGTAGGTTTGGTGCTAAGCAATATCCGCTTTGATTGTTCCCTGCCAGTCCTGCATGTTTTGTCTTTCATCTTAATGATCCTCCAGTAACATGTTCAAGTGAAAAGTTGGTTTCCCATTCAGTTTCCTCATCATGGAAATTGTGGCCTTAAGCTTCCAGGCACACATTATGATGCTGTTTGTCTCAACACCGGAACCAGATATTACTTATTCATAAACATTCTGGAGTATAATACAAACTCATAAATCAAGTATATATTATTAAAGTTTGCATTTATTTATATTGCATTTATTTGTTAGTCTGCAAACACCTGGGGGCATGGACTGTGTCTGTTTGTTGCACACTGTAAGGTCTTAAATTTCTTATGACTATACAATAAGTATACTGTTTATGTCTATTTCATTAATTTTAATCATGTTACATAGTTATGGTGTAAATTCTATCTATCTGTCAGTAATGTGATATGACCAGACTTACTCACCACGACCAATTAGGAGGTGTGTAGAGAGAGAAGCTCCCAGAACCCTTGTGACTAGAATGTGGGCAGGAAATCCCACCACTGCTTCTTGCTGCCAGCTCTCTTTACAATCGAGGATTGGGATGTCATTCAAGAAGAGACTGCATATGCTGCAAGGATGAAGCACACACAGAGCTTGAGCTACTGGGCTTGTGTGTAGGCCCAGGAAATAGCCTAAGTGCATGGCGATTATACACTTGCACTGAAATGGATGCAAGAATTGACAAGAGGCAAAGAGAAGGAGGTGCCCTTACCTGCGACTAATGGAATGAGACTAGATGGGCATTTGGTCTGTTTCTTTACCAATAAAGGTGCTGGTGTGAGTCCTGTATGAATTCCTGTCTCTCCAAGGGTAGCCCCAGGCAAGAGGTGGGAGTTTGGAATAACCTGTGATGGATCTGCAAAGCAAGGGACTATAACTCCCATCAGCACCTTCCTCACTACACTTCCCTTTCCCCTAACCAGAAGTGGTCAGCTTTGTTTGTCAGACTAGCAGGGGAGCAGTATGGCAACACAAAGCTGGAGAGAAGCTCTAGGTACTGCACACAGCCATGTGTGGAACAGGCTGTGACTGCCAAATGCTACAGCTGGGTGCAGGTCTGAATGGGACTTATGTGTGAGCAGCAGCAGCTGGGCAGGGAGGCCAGGGCAGATAGGCCCTAGTGATAGGGCAACCATATGTCCCTCTTTTCAGGGGACAGTCCCTGGATGAGGTACTGTCTGCTTAGGCAAACAATGTCCCCGGAAGAGTCCCCGGTTCACAAAACTCATTCCTGAATACCATTATTTTTAATTGCTTGTGTTTGTTAATATGTCTAATGCAGTGGTTCTCAAACTGTGGGTCAGGACCCCAAAGTGGGACGTGATCCCATTTTATTGGGGTCACCAGCTGACTTAGACTTGCTGGGACCTAGGGCTGAAGCTGAAGCTTCAGCCCTGGGTGTCGGTACTCAGGTTACAGGTCCCCGGCCTGGGGCTGAAGTTCTTGGACTTTCGCTTTGGTCCCCCCACCTGGAGTGGTGGGGCTTGAGATTTGCCCCCCCCCCCCAAAGGACAGCAGGGCTTGGGTGGGCTCAGGCTTCGGTCCCCACTCCTGGGGTCATGTAATAATTTTTGTTGACAGAAGGGGTTTGTGGTGCAGTGAAGTTTGAGACTCCTTAGTCTAATGCATAAATGCATTAGAGAGAAATATCCAGAATGTTGCTATTATTGTTATAATTACTATTAGCAGCTATAGCTAATAATTTAGATATAACACAGAAGGTACAGTACTACTGCAGTTGCCATAGCTAAGACTGAATGGCATATGATGTAGAACACATACAAGATTCAGTGTAAAATGCAAATAAAATTGTCAAAAAAGCATAAATGCTGATTTAACTACTAGTTTCAGAAAGATTTTCCATATTTACAACAAACTGGAAAAGAAACATCTGTATTACGTTCAATATGCCAGTGAGTATTTTCCATTTCGAATGGAGGCAAGACATTTATAAAAGAACACGAAGGTACCACTAAACATAAAGCTTCTCTTACAGTACAT